>NC_058098.1:36230000-37480000 GCF_020171115.1 Neogale vison | reverse complement strand
CACCCACAGGAAACTAATGTAATAACTTAATGTAGTATTATTTTTAATAATTTAATAAATGCTAAGTCAAGTCCCTAGTCATTACTCCTTTTCAAAATTGTCTTGAGCTTCTTAATCATTTAGTTTTCCAATGGAATTTAATTATTTTGACCAGATCCAATTCAGATTAAAATTGTATTAAATTTGTATACATTAAATTGGGATGAATTGGTACTTTTATGATATTCATCCTCCCATTCAGAAATATATTTTCCTCAACTTTTTGTCTTGTTTTATATCCTTGAGTAAGGTTGTATAGTTTTTTCCACCTAACCTATATTCTTCTCCTTTTATTTATTCCTAAATATTTTCTTTTTTGGTCACTATTATGAATAATAATATTTTCCTATTTCTAACTTGATATTTCAGTTACGAAGAAAAGCTATTGATTGTGTATATTTTTGCAATCCCTCTCAATCCCAATGTCCCTGTTCTCTTAATGATTTTAGTAGTTATTTTATTTGGGAGTCTCTTGAATTTTGCAAAGATACAGTGACTGAGTCTCTTTCTCTGCTGTACTTATGCTGATATTTTACTTACTAGTTTTATTGCATCAATTAGCACTTGTCATACATTGTTCAATTTTAATAATAATAGAAGTTATCCCTAATATTTCCATATTTTAATGGAATTAGCTTCAGGGTTTTACCATTTATTTTCATGCTTTTTGTTAATAGTCCTTACAATGCCTACTTCTTTCCTTCTACTCAAATTTTACTTAGGATTATTAAAAGGAATGGATGCTGGACTTCATAGAGTACTCCTTCAGTCTCCATTGGTACAATCATACAGCTTTCCCTTTAACTTATTGAGGCAAAAAACTTGGTGATATGTTTCAAAACTTGAAAACTCTATTAATTCTTTGAATAAATATTATTTGGGTATGGCATTCATATTCTACTATTTGACTGAAATCTCTTCACTAACATTTTACTTCCAAAAATCTGCATCCATATCCATGAGTAAATTGATTAAGAGCTTTATTTTGCATATGAAACTTAACAGGTTTTGGTCTTAAGACTATATTCATTAAGATGAGTTGCCCAGGGGTGCCTGGGCGGCTCAGTGGGTTAAAGCCTCTGCCTTCAGCTCAGGTCATGATCCCAGGGTCCTGGGATCGAGCCCCACATAGAGCACCACATCAGGCTCTCTGCTTGGCGGGGAGCCTGCTTCCTCCTCTCTCTCTGCCTGCCTCTCTGCCTACTTGTGATTTCTCTCTGTCAAATAAATAAATAAAATCTTAAAAAAAAAAGAAAAGAAAAAGAAAAAAGATGAGTTGCCCAGCTTCTACCATTTTCCTGCAGTTTCTAATCACTTAAATTACAGAGAAATTTTCATATTTTTAAACATTAGGTTAAATTTGACTATAAAACTATCTTGTGATATTTTTTTAAATGGTAAATAATTAATTATTTTACCATCAGTTTACTGGGTTTTGGCCTAACCAGATATTTTAATTCTTGTTGAGCCCATTTTATTCAATTATACTTTTTCAGGTAATAACACTTTTTACAATATATTTATGTATAGTATTTCTGTATATGTATAATGTTATGCGTAATATATTTATAATACATTATTTATGCATCATAGTCTCCAATACATTTTTAAGTCTCTCACAAATCATGTTTCTCTCCTTCCTCAGGCTACAGAGTGCACATTTTTGTCTTTTTTTCTCACCAATCATGTTTGCCTGTCTATCTTATTCAACTCTTCAGTGAAATTGCTTTTTGTTTGATGTTTCCTTTCTATTTTTGTCCTAATTCTATTTTTTAAAATAAATCAATTGCGGAGCGCCTGGGTTGCTCAGTGGGTTAAGCCTCTGCCTTCGGCTCAGGTCATGGTCTCAGGGTCCTGGGATTGAGCCCCGCATGGAGCTCTCTGTTCAGCAGGGAGCCTGCTTCCCTTCCTCTCTCTTCCCTGCCTCTCTGCCTACTTGTGATCTCTGTCTGTCAAATAAATAAATAAAATCTTTAAAAAAAATAAAATAATAAAAAATAAATTAAATATATCAATTGCTTCTGTTCTCATTTATTTTGGTTCACTTTATTTGTCCTTCAAATTTCTTAATTTGAAAATGAAGTCCACTTACTGATTCTCCTTTGTAAAGAACAAGAGCAATAAAGACCTATTTTTGCATAATAGAGCTTTAACTACACTCCATAGCTTTTTCTTTTGTTCCAAGTGTTCCTTTTTACACTATTTTCCAAATACCTCAAATAGTGTGTAATTTCTCTTTAATTTGCTTATCGATCCAGGAATTATTTAGAAGAATACTTCTAACTTCCGTCTAGTAATGTGCTTTCTACCCTTTTTATTGCTGATTTCTGGCTTAATGGTTCAATTCAGTGAATATGGTCTATAAAATGTCTATTTAGGATATTTCATTAAGATTTTCTTTGTGGCTAAATACATGATCAATACCAGCAGTTGCTCCATCAAAATAGGGAGGAAAGTATACTCTTTCTAGATCACAAAGAAAAAGGTCTATATTCATGGTTTGTCGTGTCCATATCCTCACATGTTTCTACTAGCGTTTAATGATTATACTCTTCAACACATTGTTACTCACTTTTCATTTATTTGATATTTGGAACACAGAAAGCTGCTTACCAACAGCTGCTTTCTAATTGTACTTTGTCCCAGTTTCCTTACATTTCTAGTCTGTTCTGTTTCCGTCTATATTTGGCAGATGTGATGTTTGCTGCATAAATTTTTACAACTATCGTATCTCCTTTGCTGAAAAAAAGTAGTACCATTATCTGTCCCTCTCCTTTTCCTCTTTGATGCTTTGTCCTTGCATTTCGTTTTGTTGAACATTAAGAGTCTCCTGTTTGCTTCATTTTGAGTTGATTTCCTGGCATATCTTTGGTAAACCCTTTATCATCCATATTTTATTATCACTTGGTTTTATGTGTAATAATTCTGAAAAGCATGTAGTTGATTATTGTCAATTTGTATAATCTGATCATCTCTCTACTCGGAAAAGGAATTTAGCTGATTTAAATTTATTCTGTAAAGTTTATTTAATAGTTTATTTGCCCAGATTATTTTGTTTGCTCTCTGTTGTGCTGTTTTCCTTTTCCTATAATTATACACATAGAAGAGTAGGAGCCATTGCTGATCTCGCCCTTCTCTGCTTTGCCTATTTCCTATCTTGAAATGCATGTTGTGAATCATTTCTTATTTGTTAGACTGTGTCCTTGAATATTTCCCTCAAGGTTCATGAAGTTTCATTTTCCAGAAATACTCTCTCTACGCTATATTCTCTGGGACTTCGCAACTCTGAGAAGAGATGCCTATTGCTGGCCATGGCACAGATATCTTGGCTGCCAACCCTTTCCCCATATAATGTCCCATAACAATCCAGCCCACTGATGCTTCTCCTCTAAATTGGCAGGGTCACAAGCTCAGAAAATACCTCCAAAGGCCCCACATGTATACGTGCATCTCCTCTCCAAGGCTTCTGCTGAATGGGCCTCCCTAGTTAGTAGCAAAACTTATAGACTTTAGTCTAGACCTCCAGAATGGGCCAGCCACCTCTGCATGGGTTCTCAGACTCTCACAAGTAGGCAGAGAGGCAGGCAGAGAGGGAAGCAGGCTCCTTGCTGAGCAGAGAGCCTGATGAGGGGCTCGATCCCAGGACCCTGAGATCATGACCTGAGCCAAAGGCAGAGGCTTTAACCCAATGAGCCATCCAGGCACCCGTTGGACTCTCCTTCCTACTGGCTCCCTGGAAAGTTCTGGACCACATGTGTCCTCAAATGTCCCTTTCTGGTCCTCAGACTATTTTGTTTCTACACAGAGAAAGCAGAAGGGGTAGCGGTATAGAGGAATTCTGACACCGGCCCCAGGGTACCACTGGGCCTGTATACTGCATATTTGTATGACTTTTGTATACATTTTCTCATTTTAGCCTCACAGCAACCTTCAAAATAGAGAAGAAGACTATAACCCCACTTTACAGAGGTGAGCATAGAGGCTCAGGAAGTGGTTGATTTAATCCAAGTTCAAAAAGCTAGTGAGTCATCAGGACAGAACAGAACAAGGGTTCAAGGGTTCTGACACCCATTCCAGTAATTCCATGACCCTAGTGATTTTCCAAAAGTACAATCTGCTTCACTCAGTTCCAAAACCTATCAAGCACAATACAGTACCAGGAGGAAAAATCTCTTACCCTGTTATTTTAGCAGGAAAAAAAAAAAAAAATGGAATTCTCAGATATTGGATAGCTTTTCCACTTTTTAGCCCACCATATATTTTTCCTTTATATTCTGTATTTCTCCTCAGACAGGGGTTCAGTCCTGTTCACAAACCTATGAGGGGTTTGAGAGCCCTCATGACTGGCTTTGAATCATGGCCGACTTCTTCTGGATCAACAAGAATTGTGGAAAATTATCTCCTGTGTTGCTTACAATTATCATTAAAAAGATGTGTCTCAAAAGTTGCTTTTTTGGGGTGCCTGGGTGGCTCAGTGAGTTAAAGCCTCTGCCTTCAGCTCAGGTCATGATCCCAGGGTCCTGGGATCGAGCCCCACATTGGGCTCTCTGCTCTGCAAGGAGCCTGCTTCCTCCTTCTCTCTCTCTGCCTGCCTCTCTGCCTACTTGTGATCTCTGTCTGTCAAATAAATAAATAAAATCTTTAAATAAAAAAAAAAAGTTGCTTTTTTGGTAAAAGCCGCAAGGAAGGGGAACACTGCAGTACAGTGAGAACAGACATCCTTCCACAACATAAACCTGCAGCACAAACATTATAAGTATGTTGAAATGGGGTACACTTACTAAATTACCCTTACGTCAGAGGAAGTCTCTACTATTTTATAAAACCAGGCTACCGCTACTTGTGCAGAAGTTGAAGAAAAGTGGATCTGAACTGGTGGGTTAGCTTAGTGCTTCCCAAAGTTAAGGGCACATCAGGATCACCTGGGGGGCTTGCTGAAACACAGATTTCTGAACCCCATCCCCAGAGATCCTGATTCAGCAGATCTGGGGCGGCCAGAGATTTGGCATTTCTATGAAATTCCCAGGTGAACTCTTTCAAGTCCCTTTCTGTTCTTTTACAGTCCCTCTCCTGAAACTTTTTAATATCCCTGCACAATTCCTGGCTGAAAGTGAGAACTGCTGAAGGTAGCACCATTTTCCAGAGTGGTTTCTTTTCTTTCTTTCTTTCTTTTTTTTTTTTTTTTTTTTGACAGACAGAGAACACAAGTAGGCAGAGAGGCAGAGAGAGAGAGAGAGAAGCAGGCTCCCTGCTGAGCAGAGAGCTCGACTCGGGGCTCGATCCCAGGACCCTGGGATCATGACCTGAGCCGAAGGCAGAGGCTTTAACCCACTGAGCCACCCAGGCCCCCCCAGAGTGGTTTCATTTTAATAGGATATACCGGCATACCAAAAAGCTTGAAAAGGATACAAAAGGCCCTGGAGAAATTATGTATAAATGGAGACTCTACCTGCTCAGCACCACGCAGATTGCTGGAGGAAAGGAACTGCACACCTGATCGGCCATTCAAACGGAGTCTCACTCCTTTAGAAGGAGCTCAGTGCAGGGCACACTGGGGAGAGGCAAGTGAGGTAGAAGAGAGCTTAATTTGTTTTCCTTAAAGTTGTATCCTCTTAGAAGTATGCACGCACATCCAGCCAGCTTTAGCATTGATAATGCCGATTTCATAAAAATAGAAAAGAAACTGTCGTAAGGTGGAAATGGGGATTAGGGCTGCAGAAGGGAAGTAGAAAAGTACAAATGTATGAAAAAACCCTCAGTGCATTTTCCTTGAAATGCCCAAATCCGAGAGGACTCCACAGAGACAGGTGAAGATCTTGGCAAGAGATCTCTTGTTTTGTAGAGGAAAGGTTCTGGAGTAGTTGAGATACGTGGTATAATTGAGAGATAAGAGGTATGATGGTGCTGTCTCTTGTCCAAAAATAATCAAAATTGCTAACAACCCCGAGGGGTCAGAGCCTGGCTTTATTTTTTTAGCTCAGCAGAGAGAATCAAGCCATAAGGATAAAAAGTCGGTGATATCTGGCTGCCATCATTTACTTTCAGCTGACCCAGAGAAAGACCACAGGATGGCCCACTTACCTTGGGAATGCACATGGATTTAGTTTTGAATGTCAAAAGCTTTCAAAAAAGGTCACAGGTCAGAGATCCGGGAAATGTCTGGCCCTGTGTGTTCAGAGTTAATAGTCGAACGTTTCTTTCTCTTGGTCAATTTCCCTCTCAAATTCTGTTTCCGATAGCACAACTCCTGGTTAATATCCTACCATAATAATTTGACTATATGTTCCCCTCACCCACCGATTTCTAAATTCTTTAAAAGTAGCAGGTGTGTCTGACTCATTTCGTCACCCCCTCATTTATAGCATAGCATCTGAAGCCACAGGGGGGTGAATTAACCTTCATGTTGTGGTTCCACTGGGATGAGACAGTATGCACAAATTAGGTCATCTCTGATGAAAGCAACGGAGAAGGAACGCGAATAAGAAAATGGAAACTCATTATATTAATAACCGTCATCTGGTGAGTGCCGGCCATAAGCCAGCTAATTTGCATGTATCAGCTCATGCAGTTTTGATGACTCAGGGAAGTGGAAGTTGATACGGCCGTGCTATGGATGCAGAAACTGAGTTTTGGAAATATGTCTGCTATCTGGGGTGATTCAGCTAGGAAATAGAAGCCTGGGATTTGCCAACAGAACCTTCAGGTTCCAGGCTTTTATTCTGTTTACTCTGCTGTCCTCCCCTCTTGCTCCATGAGGGTGTAAAGATCTGGGGGAAACAGTAGAAAAGTGCTTAACAGTTTGGAGTTTTTAATTTTATTTTATTTATCTGAGAGAGAGAGAGAGAGAGAGAGCAAGAGAAAGGACCAGAGAAGTGAAGGGTAGAAGGTGGCAGGAGAAGGGAAGGTAGAGGTACAAGGGAAAGGCAGAGGGAGAAGAAGAACTCTCCACTGAGCAGGGAGCCCAACATGGGGCTTGATCCCAGGACTCTGGGATCATGATCTGAGATAAAGGCAGTGGCTTAATCCACTAAGCCACCCAGGCACCTCTGGTGCTTAACAATTTTAATGGCATGCCTGTAATTAACAGCCAAGTGAGCCAACAGCATGGAGCAAGTTGTCCCTTCCCTAAACAGAACATGTGTGTTCTAGCATCTCAACCGTTATTCACCCCACGTGTATCAAGTACCTTTTCTGAACCAGCCATCATACCAGGAACTGCAGAAACCACTCCACCAAAGAAACACTCGTTTCCCACTTTCAGAAATTCTCAATGATCCCAGGAAAACTCAGAAACAACCGATAAGCACTGAATGGCATTTTTCAGTACAATAAAGTATAACACAAGAGTCCAGCTTTCAGGGCAACGGGGCTACTCATTTAAAAACAGAAAATGGAACACAGGACAAACCTGTGATTTCTTTTTTTTTTTTTTTTAAATTTTTTTTTTAAAGATTTTTTATTATTTATTTGACAGAGAGAGATCACAAATAGGCAGAGAGGCAGGCAGAGAGAGAGAGGAGGAAGCAGGCTCCCTGCTGAGCAGAGAGCCCGATGTGGGACTCAATCCCAGGACCCTGAGATCATGACCTGAGCCGAAGGCAGCGGCTTAACCCACTGAGCCACCTAGGCGCCCCAACCTGTGATTTCTCAAGTAAGAGTAACAGGTGGTCAGTAAGCTCTGAGCGAGCCGGCAGGAGTCATTCCGGTCCACCTGCTTTCCCAACCAGCACATTTTCTGGCTTATCCTCACAATGGTCATGCAGATGAAGCCCTCTGAGAAGGCAGCGATTTCTGCTCTTGGTCAGTTTTCATTCTCTAAATCTTTGTGCATATTTACTTCTCTTGATGGAAGATCTGATTGAATTAGATAGCCCTACGGTACTCACAGATGGCAGATTCCTACAATCTCTGGATTTTCCAGAGTATTCCCCCAGTGTTGGCCAGACACACAAAGGGGTTAAATTAGGAACAGACCACTCATTGTAAAAGCTAATTATATTTCTTCCTGGGGAACAGGAGGGCGGTCAGTGGTGTGCTGGAACCAGCTCATAGCAGCCCAGGAGAGCTAATGGTGAAATTTTTAGTAATTCTGTGAGCCGATGGTTAAATACAGCCATCAGGAAAAATCTAATTATATAAACTCAAAGTTAAATAGATAATAATAACAAATACAAAAATAACGAATACTTAACACTCATCACTCTCTAATCCTTTCACTATCCTCGGGCACTTAAGGCTGTTTGCAGCCATGGTATCTAAGTGGTGGGAAGACTTCCCAGCTCTGTGCTTCTTGACCTCAGGCTGGTGACTTGAAATTGACTAGGGTGCAAGAATTTATACTATGATATTCAGGAAATGATACAAATCGTGGCCTTTTTTAACCCAGAGAATCAGTTTTTCAACATTTACCAGCATGGCACCATGGAAGAGGCTTTTCTCCCAGAGAATTGCAAGCAATATAACTTTAACCACAGGCCCAGAGCAAACACAGGCACAGATAACGGCTGTGAAAAAACAGCCAGCAGGGAAGACAGATGCAGACGAGACAACCTGAGGGGGACAATAACACCAATGGCTTAGGCTATAACTGAAGGCCACTTTCTCAGCAGTGCTGCACAGGCTGGCCTGCAGTCCCCACGAAGGGGTAGGGACTCGGTCCTTGGAGCTTTCCCAGATTTCCAAAAACATACCCCCTAGATCAGGCTGGAGCAGCCTCTCGACACTTGCTACTAGGAAAGAAGTCCAGATGATTTTTGTGACAGAAATAAACCAGGTTGTCCATGAACAAGAAACGATCCAGGCACAGACTCAGTAAGTGCCAAATCTCTTGTCATCTCCGGGATGCTGGAGTCACTGTGAAAGCTGAGAAAGGGGAGTCTGGGTGCTGCGGCCCCCGAGCTGAACTTGAATTTTTAAGATTATGTGTTTTTATCCAGTTGACAAATGGGAACCACTTTGGGTTTTGGACTTTTGAGGGAATAGTCAGTGTTGTCTGATAGATCTTTCTGCAGAGATGAAAAGATTTTGCCCACCCGCATGGCCCTGAACAGCAGTCACCTTGTGGGCTATTGAGCACTTAGAATGGGACTAATACAGCTCAGGTGCTGAATTCTAAATAGTCCTTAATTTCAATTATTCTAAATTTAAATTTACATGACCATGTGTGGCTAGTGACTATTGTATTAGACAATGAAAGTGCTCTGAAGCTTGGAAACAGCATTCAATCAGGGTGAAAGTAAGTAATAAAGTTCAGATGCTAACTGATAGAACAAAGTGTAGTTTCTTGGGGTGGCTAAGCTTATTATATTCTGCTCATTTGATACACACCCATGATTATGGATCCCCAAAGGGTCTACCCTGAATACGAAATTTCGGTTAGACTTCTGAAAAAACCCAGTCTCATCCACATAAGAATACCACCTCGATCAGCATCCCAGGAAATGGCCAGGGACTGGGAAGTACTCACCTCTCCTAGCTCTTGGCCCCCACTTCCATCACCCTTTGGATGCCATATAGTCCCATTCTAAATTCATCTTAACCGAGGCAGGCAGAAAATCCCATCCTCAGACTTGTCAAATCCCAGGGTCCTCTGGGTACTTCCTACGCTGTGGCCTCCATCTGATCCCCACCATATTTACACTCACTGCGGGGCCAAGTGCTACCTGAGTCCCTTTTCCTCACATGTCTGCTGTTTCTGGAGCCTTGAGCAGCAGCCTACACCTAATGACCATGATAATGCCTCAGACTCAGTATCTGGCAGGGTCCTCTATTAAACTGTACAAACAGTACCTCTGGAGAATCACAGTAGCTTTTATGGCTCCCTCAATGGACCCAAACTCCTTAAGTTTGGAGGCCACCCTAATACCACTTACGTTTAGTAGGCCCATTTTCTCAAGGTCAAATTAAGCTTTGGGTCACCCTTCTGAAAAGAGAGGAAGACAGGCCCCCTGAAATGTCTTCTTGGCCAATGTGACAGAATTGAGAGAGAACAGAAAGAGAATCCTATGCTTATTATGGTGGGGGGGACTTCCACACTAATTTCTAAAATAACTCAGTATTTGAGACCAAGTGGAGTTTTATTTCCCATTGTTTCTTTTTTTTTTTTTTTAAGATTTTATTTATTTTATTTTAGAGAAAGAGAGAAAGCAGAGGGAGAAGCAGAGGGGAAGAGAGACAAAGGGGGAAAGACTCCCAAGCAGACTCCATGCTAAGCACAGAACCCAATGCAGGGCTCCATCTCATGACCCCAAGACCATGACCTGAGCCAAAACCAAGAGTTGGGCATCTAACTGACTGAGCCACCCAGGCACCCAGGAATTTTCTTTCTAATAAGGTGTAATAGCTGGGCTCCCAGAATAAAGAAGGCTATATTTATTTTACTTCAGTTGTTAAATGAGAGTTTACAATTTTGAACAGTTTGGAACTATTTTTTAAGAGTTGTTATTTTCATGTTCTTATTTTTTTTCTATAGTCACATTTATGAAGGTATAAATTACATACAATAAAGTAACCCTTTCTGGCATACAATTCTATGACTATTGACAAACACATACAATCCTGTAACTACCACCACAATCAAAATACAGAGCAGTTCCATCACAACAACAAATCCCCTCGTGTCCTTTGTAGTCAATCCTTCCACCTACCCCCAAGCAACCACTGATCTGTTTTCTGTCCCCATGGTTCTGCCTTTCCCAGAATGTCACATAAATGGAATCATACGGCAGCATTTTTGGTTTCATGTCCTTCACTTAGAATGATGCATTTAAGAGTGAAATGTTCTACTTCATTTTTTCTCAGTCTAGCTAACGGTTGCAGGTCCCTGTAATAAGTGTCATGCCAAGGTGTGTTCAGGAAGAAACAGAGACACCCACCAGCGTTGCCCAGAGCTCACAGAGGTCTTCTCAGATAAAGAAATAGTTAACTGAGGTGAAAAAGAAGCTAGAAGGTGTTAGGTAGGGGGATAAGGAGGAAAGGGGTCAAAAGGCACAAATGTCCAGTCGTAAATAAGTACTAGGGATATAACATACAATAGGATGACTACACCTAACACTGCTGTCTGATACACGGTCAAGTTGCAAAGGGAGTAAATCCCAAGGGTTCTCATCACATGGAGAATTTTGTTTTTCCTTTTTTCTTTTCTTCTTTCTTTTCTTTTCATTGTATCCACATGAGAAGATAGATGTTAACTGAACCTTCTGCAGTAATCAGTTCACAATAAAAGTAAACCAAACCATGACTGTACACCATAAACTTATACAATGATGTATGCCAGTTATTTCTGAATAAAAACTGTGAAGAAGGAGGAGGATGAGGAGGAAAAGGAGGGGGAAGAAGGGGAAGGAGGGGAAAGAAGGGCGAGGAGGAGGGGAAGAAAAGAAGAAAACGAAGGGGGAGGGGCAAGAGGAGGGGGGAGGAGAAGGAGTTAGATGAGGAAGCAGAAGAAGAGGAGGAAGAAGGGAAAGGAGGAGGGGGAGGAGGAAAAGGAGAAGGTAGATGGCAAGCATCAAAGCTAAGGTAAGGAAAGAACCTGATGGGTAGAGGAACCAAGGCACAAAGATGAGGAGACATTAGAACAAGCCTCCTAAAAACAAATGCTACTAATTACAAAGAGATCCATACTTTGGTCTAGAGATCAAGGCAAACAGAAATCTGCAGCTCCAAGACTCAAGAAAAATGCATGCTTCTAACTTGTAAGGATTCCAGCTTCATTCCGACATAGATCTCTCCGTTTGTTCCAACAATGATGAAAGGCAGAAATCTTTCAAAGGCAACACATCCACTGAACAAACACATTCTACAGCAAATCTCACCCTGGACTGGGGTGTGGAGAGGGGCAAGGGGCTGAAGAGGGATTCTGAATTCCGGCTCTAAACTTTTCCTAAACAGGTAAATCGGAGAAAATCATGTATCACTTAATGGAGTTGTATGTCCATATCTTTCCCATAGAAATGTAAACGGGACAAAACTGGGGAAAAAAAAATAATCTGCTGAGTTTTGGTCAAGTGTTTCTAGATTTGGGGGCAGTGGATCAACGAAATCTGTGGCCAGCCAACTGCTTTATCTTGGACAAGTCTCTTGACTTTTCTATCTTCTTTTTCTTCTTTTCTGTTACCAATAAGGAAAAGAATGAGGTTGGATCACACCATTTCAGAAATTCTTTCCAGGTCTTCTATTTTATGATTTTGTAAATTGACGTCAAAACCATCGCACTTAGGGAAACTTGAGCACACTCAGAAATGTGGCTGCAATAAAGGCCCCATTCATGGCACCAGGGTTCAGTGAGCACAATGAGGCTTTTTGTTGGGGGGTGGGTGGAAGGGGGAGAGAGAGAATCTGGGAGGTCTTGTGCTCACTCTCTTCACCACAGATCCCCACTGAGTCACTAAAATTATGGTAGCAACAGTGAGAGTAAAAAGAGAAGAGAGAGCACCCATCGACTCTAATCATTTTGGGCCTCCCCTGGGGCCATCGGAGGCAGTTCCACAGGTCACTCTGTACCTGGCCAAACTCTTAGTCTTTGTTACAAGTCAAACTCAGATACCTCCATCCATTTCTCAACAACTCAAATATCATTTTGGTTTGTTTACCCATAAACTCTCAAAAACACTATTATAAATAAGGCTAGAATCATGTGTCATAGGCTCTGGAAGTCACAGAGCTGTTCCCTCGTGGAAGAACATTCTCTAGTTCTTCACTTTTACCACCACCCTTCTGTTACGTCCCCTCACTCTCTTATCTCTGCTTTGTGTCTACACCCAGGCACACCACTGCCACGAGCAATTTCAGGCACACACACACACACACACACACACGCACACACACACACACACACACACACACACCCTGGGGAGTGGTACAGGGCCTCTTCCCAGCCCCCTTGCACCAGGGTGGGACTCCGACGTATCAGGGAACTCCAGAACTGTGGGGGTTGTGGTCCTAGTATGAGCCGCAGGTTCCCAGAGTGTCGGGGCCAGAGGGGACCCCAAGGAAACAAAGTTCACTGGCATTCGAACTTTCTGTTAAGTAGAGCAAAGCCTCTTCTCGAGTAAACCTTTCAAGGAAAACCAAAATGAAAAAGTGATAAAACCTGCAGAAATGAGGCACCGAGGTAGAGTGGAGGGGAAGGGCGGGAATCGTAACAGGCTAAGTCCCTCAGCATCAATGGGGGAGACGACATGCACACGCACACAGACACACACATTGTCCAGGAAATTCAATTAAAAAAAAAAAAAATCTTCTCCCGATCCAGAAATCTGCCCCACAAAGTCAGCAGAGAAAGTAAGCAGTTCTGCTGCTGGATAAGCATGAAACCAGAATGTGATGCACGTCACAGGCAATCTGCTAAGAGACCACAAAGGTGGAAAGAAATCGCCCGCTCCCGTTTACATAGGCAAATAGAGACAATTGGTTTATGGGAACATTTTCAAGATAAACAATAATGAGCCGTCAGGTGAGAGGGTTGGGCAGCACTATCGGTCACACAGAGTTCATCTGAACTCTGCTCGCTAAGTGGGGGGACCATGGATGTTAGCTAAAGGACTTTCTCCAGAGGAACAAACACAAACTCCTAGCTCTATGGCAGGAGGTAATTTGACAGCTTGAAATGAGGTGCTCACCAGCTTGCGCTCCTCCCTCCCAAAGAGACTGGGGGTGGGAGTGCTGTCCACATTTCAAGGAGACGCTCCCAGGTCCTTAAGAAGGACACTCCTGGGTCATAAAGCTGACAGAGGCTTATTTGGTTTCTAAAGGTAATTGTTCTGACATTTTGTAAGGTCAACGTTCTGACAAAAAGGAGGAGAAGGGAAATCCTTCCCTTATCCTTAACTGGGGGAATTAAGTCTCTTATTCTTAAGAGTTGCCCTTACACAGCACTTGCCATGTGCGCACGCACACACACACACACACACGCACACGCACACGCACAGTCTTCATCTGAATTGTCAATAACCCTGAACTGAACTGTCTGATTCCTGCCGTTCTGAGACAACCAGAGGCAGTTCCAGGTGAGGACTTAATCAGCGGTGATCAGTCAGGGTCAAGGCCATATTGCAAAGCCAGCTCCTCTATCCCTTGGGCTCTCAGCAGCCTTCAGAGAGCAGTGTCCCCACACACACACACCCTGGTGACATACTGACACAACATGAATGCTTGGGCCCCACCCCTGATCAATTAAAATCAGGATCTCAGGAGATGGGCTCTTAGCACCAGTATGGTTTCAAGAGGAAACTGGGGCTTCCCATTTGCATCCTGGGTTGAAGAACCACTTAGCTACAGACTTGATAAGACAGTGGCCCTCAGTCCTGGCTCCCCATCAGAATCCCAGGAGAGCTTAAAAGTCCTGATGCTCAGGGTATACCCCAGACCTAATATATCAGGATCTCTGGGGCTGGAACTCAAGTATCCATCTTTCTTAAAGCTTCCTGGGAGTGTCCAGTATGCAGCCCAGGCCCCGAACCACTAGGATGACAGCTGACCTCTACAGAGCAGCCAGTTCGAAGTCTGGTTCTAGGGCCGTGATCTCACTGGTGACGACCTGACCCAGCATTTATATGCAGCTAGCTGTAGGACCAGATCGAACCACATTTAGTGCAGTGCGTGTCATATATCGAACAGAAGTAGTGGCTGGTATTATTATGGCTACATGTAGTATTTAAATAAAACTTTAAATCTCTGTTTCAGTACATTTTTGCTCTGGATTTAAGTTTACCCTCACTTCTGTATGTCTCTGTTGGTTTTGTAAGTTTCATTTCTGTCTGTGTCATTCCCTCTGTCCTTAGCTATCCCGGTCCCCTTTTTGTCATGCAACTAAAGAGAAGGATTCCTTAGGTGAAAAAGAACCCCTCCCCCCACATGCATGCACAGAGTCTGGACCACACAGCCCAGCACACCTGGGCAGCCCACATCCCCCTAGACGGTGGTGCTTGGCAACAGAGATGAGGTTTTCTCATGGAGGGTGAAGAAGTAGAATTGCCTAGTAGTCCTCAAACTTCAGTGTACGTTGGAATCCCCTGGAAGGCTTATTATGCCATAGATTGCTGGACCCCGCACCTCCCCACCGGCCACCCCCCGCAGTTTCTGGGTTAGCAAGTCTGGGGTAAGGCCTGAAACTCTGTCTTTCTAATGAGTTCCTGGGTGATGCCCATGCTGCTGGTCTAAAGACCACAATTTGAGAAGCACCGCTCTATTCCATTCTTCTCATTTTGTCAGGTGAGCTAGGAAAGAAAGAACATTCCAGTGTCTGTCTCTCATTCTTCCGGTACCTCCATCACCACCCCGGCTTGGGAATGGTCTGGGACAGCTCTTGAGAAATGGCTCACAAGACTTCACCTTGGGCAGTTTTCAAAAGAAGATAATATCTACATAAACAGACTTCAGTGGTTTTGAAAGAGATCCCTTGCCCGCCCAGTGCCCCGGCTCAGAAAGCTCTTTGTACCCAGCCCAGGGAGAGACGGTTGGTGGTGGGGGCTGGATTCAGACAAAAACTCGTGTTTTCATCTCGCTGTTGTTCTTCATCCCCACCCTCCTCTGGTTCTCCTGCACCCTGAGCTGACTCGGTTTCTTGCCTCAGGAAATTGTCCATCACGAAGTAGAGGAGGACGGAGCACTTCAGAAATGTAAATTTATGGACACATCTCCAAAGCTGTGGTAGGCTAGAATATGGTAAATAAATAAGGGCTGTTCCAAAAATACCAACAAATTTGAATTGACTTCAAGAATAAGAGTTTCTCTGCCTTCAGCTCAGGTCATGATCCCAGGGTCCTGGGATCGAGCCCCACATCAGGCTCTCTGCTCAGCGGGGAGCCTGCTTCCCCCGCCCCTGCCTGCCTCTCTGCCTACTTGTGATCTCTGTCTGTCAAATAAATAAATAAAATCTTAAAAAAAAAAAAAAAAAAGAATAGGAGCTTCTCTTTTACCAGACGTGGAGGACACTGAGAAAATAATAAACCCAAAGTCGAGGACAAGTTCCCTTTAAAAAATAAACAAAGGGAAGGGAAAGAGAATGGGGGAGGGGCAGGAGTGAAGACCCAAGAAAACTGGAACAAGTGGAATAGAAAGAAACTTTGGAAAATGAAGAGTAAAGAGAACGTCGTTCTGGTTTAAACCAAACGTACATAAGACACCTCGGTTCATTTCAAGCACAGCGTCCTTGCCAAGATTTCTGCCGGCTCAACACTAAGTCTTTTATGAGGCCTCAGAACCTCAGCGCCTGCTTCTCATGAACCAGTTGAGGGTTCATCATAAAGTCGCTAGACTGAGCAAATAAAAATACAAGGTACCCAGTTAACTGAAAATTTCAGATATTTCAAATATCGCATAGTGCGTACGTACACTAAAGACGTTTTCATTCTTCATCTGAAATTAGAATTTAATCAGGTGTCCTGTATTTTATCTGGCAACTTATATCATCACCCCACTCTGAACATACATTTTCTATATTAACTCGGACATTGGGCTCAGCTCTGATTCCTTACTTTCCATAAGAGAGGCCAAACATGTGGAGTCTTTACGAGAGTTCTGGGAAGACATTGGTCTTTCTATCACAGAAACACATATCTTTACTTAACATTCGGTGTGGGATCTAGCTCTCCCCCTCCCCGAAACTTCCTCAGCCATTGCCACAGTCGAGCTTCCACGTGGCTGGGCGTCTTCCTCTGTCATAACTCTTTACTTCTTACTCCTCTCACACCCAAACTCCAGTTGTCTTCCCCTTGCCAAGGATCTTTAATCTAAGACCCTCAAGTAACTCCAGCCCCCAACTCTTCCTGGCCTTTCTCCAGATCTCACTTTGCACTCCCCAAATAGTATATCCAAGTATCATCTAGGAGCTTTAAAAATAGATAGATACCTGGGGTCTCTCCTAAAGATTCTAATTTCATTGCTTAGGGTGGGGCTGGGCATTGGTATCTTTAAAGGCCCCATGGAATTCTAATGTGTAGTCAGGGTTCTGGAGGGGTCCAGGGAGGGCTGCCCCAAGATGGGTCACTTTGGCATGAAGATTGAATTAAAAGTAATCCAAACCCAGCAGGAAAAGCTGTCTGTCTCCCCCTCAACTAAATTTACCTTAGAAAGGAGAGCCTGTACCAGGAAGAGAGCAATTAACAGAGTGCCCCCCTTACCTAAGAAATTTATCTACACAATAGGGCAACCTTGTTTTTCAAAACATCTCCAACATCTTCTTTCACCTCTGGGCTAATAGCCTGCCTCCCCATTGTATCCTCAGACTCCTTCCCCCTCTCCTTAGCTCAAATAAGCTTCATGTTGCCTCACTGTCTTTGGAATTTCCACATCTGTGTGGATTCCCTGCACATATACCTATTAAATACGATTTTCTCCTGTTAATCTGTGTCATGTCCATTGGATTCTAAGTCCAGCTAGAAGGACCCTAGGGCAGAGGAAGTTCTTTCTTCTTCAGTTGACATGTACTCACTTAGATCAGTGCTTCTCAAGATTAATTTGCTTAAGAACCAAGGAGGACCGGGACACCTGGGTGGCTCAGTTGGTTAAGCATCTCAGATCATGATTTCAGGGTCCTGGGATCCAGTCCCGCATCCGATTCCTTGCTCTACAGGAACCTTGCTTCTCCCTCTGCTTCTGCCTGCTGCTCCCCTTGCCTGTGCTCTCTCTTGCTGTCTGACAAATAAATAAATAAAATCTTAAAAAAAAAAAAAATGGAATCAAGGAGGATCTCATCAAAAAGCAAGTTCCAATTCTGGAGTTCTGGAGTTCAGGCTGGAGGGTTTGTGTTCCCAAAACAAGCCTCCAAGCGAGGCTCATACTGCCACTTGGAGGATATTTTCAGCAACAAAATTTTAGGATCAGGTTCCAGGCATTAGGACCTTCCTCTGGAGTGATGGGTCATCGTTGACCTAATGGAGCGGATTCCTAGAGCGGATTCAGTGGCCAGCTTGCCAGCTACCCAGGGTAGGTGGCTGGATATTCGTGAGAACATGAAGACAGAATCGTGTTTTCTGGACCTCATTAGTTTCCTCAGTGTTGAGGACTTGAATTTAGCTAAAGGATTTAGATAGAAGCCCTTCGTTAATAAAATAAGACCCAATATTTATGTATCTCTTTTTTTGTTCCAGAGCACTTTATTACAGCTCCGGCTTGATTGCTTCAACTCCTTTGAAAATCCTGGAAGGGAGTCATGAATCCCTGTTCGACAGACATAAAACACAGTGGCCCAAAAATGATAACAGATCTGGCATCTTTATTAACATGGTCTACAAATAAATGTTTTGCAATACCAACGTTTCCACCAAATCCAGATGTAGCCTCTAATTTGTGACATAATTAAGCAGAAACCAGTGCTTCTCCAATGCTCATATGCCATACAAATCCTCGGGGTCTTAATAAAATGCAGACTGATTCCGCAGGTCCTAGTGGAGACAAGCTCCCGGGTAATGTGACGCTGTCTCTCCAGGGACTGCACTTCAGGGGTCAAGGAACCCAACCTCACCTCAGTGGATTTGCCCCTCTCAGCTCTGGCTTTCTGCTCATTATTTTCTTGTGCTACTAAGCACTTAGTAAATGGAATGTCAGATGGACTGAGAGTTCTGCACCTTGGCAGTTTTCATCTCCATTAAAACATTGAAAACAATGTTTTGGGAAAACACAGGTTCTTTTCTTATTGTACCCGAAATTATATCTTTAAAAAAAAAAAAAACCTAATGGAAGTAATGAGTAGTCTCAACAATGTCAGTCTTCATCATTTTATCTCCGAAGCTTACCTGTGGGACCTTATTAACAACACCTGTATGCAAAGGAAAAGATGCACGAAATCAGTATTGATTCATAACTTTTATTGTCTTCACTAGACCGTGTACAGAACTCACAACTTTTCCTTTGCAAAAATAACCTATCCATGTTTTGTTGGTGATAGTAGTGGTGGTGAGGTTTTCTGTTCTTGTTACTTCTATTCACTCTCACTTCTATAATAAATACTTTTTCTTGGTGTGAGTCAGAAATAAATAACCATCTTTCCAAAGATGAATCCCAAGCGAAGAATGCAAAAGCAGCTCATGATGTCAAAAATGATAGCGGTATTTGTTTGGAAAGATTTCCCGCTTGACAGTGTCCTTAAAATCACCCTCCTGCAATTCCCCAGAGGACTGATAGAGTTTTCAAAGGTCTCCAGAACTCTGTTTTTGCTCTTGGTTTGAGGGGAAAAAAGAAAAGGAGAAACATCTCCCCTTCTAAACACAGACACACACACTCAAGAGTCACCAGCCCTCCTTGTTGCCTAAACGTGGTCCCATTCTGTTTTTAGAAAGTTACCACATTGTCCAGCAATGATAAAGAGGGTAATGGTGTTCCCATTACCGTCACACAAACCATCACTTTAGTGTCTGTGATAGACTTATTGCTCTGGTGGTTCCCGCTCTCCACTCTTCCCTATGCCTTTGGTAGGGACTCTGGACTTGGCCGTGTGCTTGTTTTGACCAACAGGAAAGTAGCAAACTTGAAGCAAGCAGAAGCTTGTAAGAGCATGTTATCTGCATCCCCTCTCACTTCTCTGAGGATGTGACTTAGCTGTCCTGTTGGAGGCTTGGGAGAAACACGTGGAAGAGAGTGGCATTATCTACGCTGAGGCAGACTATCCCATGCAATCTCCAGCTGAGTCACCGGCTGACAGCAAATGCATGAGAGAGGCCAGCAAGGTCAGCTGGACCCAACCTGTGATAACAGAATAGTCTAGCCAACTCCTAGACTCAGAAGAAGTAAGGCATAAGGTTGTTGGAGGTGTTTTGTTTTGTTTTGTTTTTTTAAACCACTGTTTTGGGTGACTTGTTCCTAAATGTGAAATGTGAAACTTTTAGCATCATTCTCAGAGAGTGGCAGAGTTAAGTTCATTCAGAGTTGGCAAAGTCTTCAGATTCCTTCCAATCAAGGGTCATAAACTTTAATACCTATAGACACCAGGAAGGACATTTAAAAAGTGAAGCTATCCAAAGACAAATAAATGAGAGGAAATAAAAATAAAAGTGAAGCTACCCAACCATGAGACAACAAAGGAGTAGTGACAGACGAATCGAAAACATGCAATATTATCTAAAAGTATTCATACTGGAAAAGTCTTTACAATATCACGGGATCCAGATAAAACCCCTCAGTTAGCTAAATTTAGCCCATGGGGCCCTAGCATCTGAAGTCCAATTTCTAGTTTGATCTCTAGATGAAGTGATGTCATAGTCTTGGCCAGATTCCTACATGTGGTTGAAGATCAATCCAGGACTTGTTCCAGCCCTCTTTCCAGTATACCTACAAGCTAGTGATTGTGTTACCATTTTACTGCATTTTACTGCTGATGTCAGGAAGCCTCACAGTTTCCGTAACTACTCCAAGGTCACATTGTTAGTTAGTAGACAATCTAGGATTCAAACTCAGCCCTGTCTCCGCTTGTAGGTTCCTGATGTCCTAGACCACAGGTCAGCAAGCTATGGCCCAAAGGCCAGATCCAGCCCAGGCACCTATTTTTGCAAATAAAGTTTTACTGGAACACAGCCACACTCATTTATCTATGGCTGCTTTCAAGACAGCATGGCAGAGTTGAATAATTGTGACCAAGACCAACAAAGCTGAAAATATTTACTACCTAGCCTTTTGTGGAAAAAAGAGACCTTCCTGGAGACCTTCCTTCTCCTGCTAGTAATCACGAAGTCTCTAGGATAGATAGGGTCTCCTATGTGTCGTGGGTGGGACCCCTCTTTCAGGCTTGCCACAACTCCAGGAACGTGATCCACTCAAAGTCCAAAGTGAACAAAGCTGGAAAGATGAGAAGACAGTAAAAGAGTCTTTGACCTGACCTCAGCCTAGGGTTCCATAACATTAAAGTCTGCAGCATAAAGAAGCCTGTTCCCTAACAGCACACTGAACAACAGCAGCAGCATCCGTATAAACACACCTGCCTGCTCCTGGGCTTCCAGGCTTCCGGTGTGCATTTCATTCAAACGTGGGAAGAAACCATCAGCAGGGCTTCTAAAAGTTTTTGGAGACTTTCATCAAACAAAGGATGAGGAAAACCTGTCAGTTCTCCCAAATAGCAAAGCGCCATCTTTTATTAGAAAAGGAGACAAAATATTGTGATTTGAGCTGATGTTGGAGTGAAGGGAAGGGAAATCGCTTTTAAAGAAAATGGTGACGTGCGACAGCCCTCTTTTGCAAAAAGACAGAGCAAAGTCACATGCACTGCTCCCTGAAGCAGAAACAGGCGTAGCCTTGGTTCTATTATCCTTTTTGCCTTGGAGAAGCTGGAAGACTCCTCACCAGTCCTCCTCCACCCAAGCTGGCAAATTCCTGTAAACATTCCACTTTTTCATTTGAGGACAAACACCAATCAGGGTAGAAAAGAAATTTGCCTGGAAGAAAAAAACTGGTCCAAACCGAACCTTGTGAGCCGATTTCCTCTTTCTTTTTCCCACTTTTATTCCCTTCAGGACCCAGACTGCCGGATGCTTGGTCAAGCCCAGAGTCTAACATTTGGCTGGCTTGAGAATTAGCTGGGGGTCAAGTTTCCCTAAGCCCCACCCCACACTCACCCACCGAATCAAAGCTTGCAAAGGATGAAATGTGAGGCTTCTTAGTTTGCAAACATCTTTCAGGCAGTCTCACTCCCTGGCCTGGTCTATAGACTCTGTCTTCTCAAAATGATTCTCCCAAGCCCATGAATAACTTCAATGCAAACCCACCTGCTCTCGCCTTTTCTAAATAAAAAGTGGGACAATGAGAGGCAGGTTCTCCTTTGAATAAATAAATAGAAACAACTTGAGGGCCTACTTAATGCAAATATTCAGTTGTTCTGGTCCCCTACTTGTTAGCTGTTAGACTTTTGAAAATCATTTAATCTCACTGGATTTTATCCCTCAACTATTAATTGGCAACATTAGCTTAGGTGGCTCAAAAATTCTCTGGCTACATATCTCTCTTATGCACCTAGTCAGGGAATACGCTCTGAACTATTTATTTATTTTCATTTATATCCAGGCTCTTACCCAAAATACTCTCCTTGAACCTCCACCCCTACTCTCATCCCTATGACTCAACTGGAACCTCATATGAGCAGGGGGGCGGGGGACTGAAAGAGGGGAGAGAGACAAGGGTGGGTAGGAGGTAGAAGAATTTTCATTTCTGATCAGATTATTTCTTCAGGGTCCTCTGTCTGCATAGGTCAGTCACTCAAAGTTATGTTTTACATTGCACCAGTAAGAGGCACATAAAAGTATTCAGAAAAGACTTGTAGGTAAAATTTGTTTGACTACAACCTTTGACCAACTTCATTCAAATACGTCAAAGAAAAACCAAAGACCCCAAATGGTCTCTGTTGAGGATGAACTCAGTATGCTAGACAAGGAAAACTGCATTCTTCTGGGAGGAGGAGTTCAGCAGGCCTCTCCTTATGAGTAGTGAGAGTCAAATAGAAGGTAAGAGGGAGATAGAGTTTTCTAAATTAGGAAGTATCCAAATGGAACTTTGCAACTGTAACCGAAGGGGGACTGAAAAGTTACCATTGAGATTAGTCATTATCACTATGTGACATCATCTGCATGATGTCATCTGCTTCTCCAGTCCAATCCTGGTGTATAGTTCTCAGCTGAGTCCAGTATGAGTTGCTGGAGGCTCAAGCCGGCTCTGTGTTACATGGGAGTCAAGCTTTTCTGTGAATGGTCAAGGTTCAAATGGAAATTTCCTTTACCACAAAACCAAAGTAAATAAGATCATACTATATTTATTGCTATATAACCTACCTTTTGTACCTTACATTACACTAGAACATCTCCTACCAAAACATATTAATCTCTAACAGCATTTGCAATGACTACAAAGCATTCCATGTTATGAGTGCGCTGTCACTGTCATGTACCCTGTTGCTCTTCTCCAGACTGGTTCCATTTCTCTGATATACAGACAGAGCCTCAGTACAGCAAAGTCTTTGAGCCAAACACTGCACAGACCCTCATTCATTTTCTTTAAGTACATTTCTAGAAATACCACCACTAAACCAAAAATGATAGGCATCTTTAAAACTATATTTACTGTCAAAATTGCCCTCTAGAAATGGATTATCTTTTGCTACTTCCACCACCAAAGGCCTGTGCTACATCATTCATGTGTGAGAGCACAGGTACAGATAAGCAGAAAACTGAGGGCTGATGAGGCTTGGGATCCCTTCTCTTTCTCCAACCTGGGCAGCCTGTTTCTGTTTAAGGTATGGTTGGCTACTGTCACAGTTAGGGCCCCTCCAGAAGCAGACCCTGGGACAAGGATTCATTTACAAATGGGTTATTCGGGAGGCAGGGAGGTGATGCCAGGAAATTCTAATTGTAGGGGTCTGGGAGGAGGAAGGAAACAGTAAGACAAGGTAGGAAAGATAATGAGTTAAGAGTGTGATATCAAACAACTGACCACTACAAGCAGCTGAAGATTGATCTTGCTGGGTAAGTCTGCAAACGGTATAGAAGACGCTCTCTAAGGCTGCCCCCCTGAAGAACAAGGTATTGCAGTGTCTATACACCAGCTCCCTCTAGACACAGATTGAAGTCTGCTCTGGCAGGTTCTGATTCTCCAGCACTCCCAGACTGCTGGGAGCATAGCCAGCCAAAGGGATGCAGAGCCAGTAAACTATGAAAAGGTAAGAGCCATACGGGTTGCAGCAACCTTATGGGTGATAGATGCGGGGTGGGGCTAAGTGGGTCAATGATATACTTCTCTGTGGTTCCTAGTCAGACTCTCCTGTCCCATTCCACAACTTACACAACACGACAAAGTTTTACAAATCTACCTTGAGCCTCTAGGCTATGGTGCAGCCCCATTGATGAGAATGCATCATGACATCTATTGACGTGCAAGTCACATGAAGCAAAATGCCCCCGTTTGAAATTTCTGCTTCCCATTGTGATGAAGTAACAAAGACCAGATATGCCCCCCACCACAATAACTAAAGCAATCTGGACAAAAGAGGGGTACCAGACTGACAGTAGAACATGAGACTCTTGTTCCAAGGGATGTGAGTTCAAGCCCCCTCTTGGGTGTAGAGATTTTTTTTTTTAATGGGGCAAAATAGATGATGGCTTTCAGAGACTGGACAACAAACAGGGCAGTACAGTGGTACATAAGAAAGTAGAAATAAACAACATGAATCTGTGATTGCCCCAGCTTATTATCTGGGGAGAGTTTTTAGGTTTCAGCACAGGGAGGAGGAACCCTCACAGAATCAGGTGGGTAGGGAGTAGTCAAGGAAGCTAGAGTTTGCAGGGCAGAATAGCAGGAAAGAGATGGAAGCAGAGAGAGCAAGCTCCAGAGTTCTGCATGGGGTTCCTATCAAATCCTTAGCAAAGTACTGATAAGACTCTGCATGTGAGTAAACTACCCAGGGCAAAGGAAAGAACCACTGGAAAAGAGCAGGTGGAAAATTACTCAGAGCTTATTCAGAATTAAAAATAATTGCCATTTCCAACAGCAGAATGGAGAAAACTCATGATACACATTTGGTTGAGTACTGATTACTCATTTGTTTGCATACGCTTATTTGAGATATGGTTGAGTACTTAGAAAGATATTGCCTCTGCAGTGTGACCAAATTAGCCACAGACTAAAGGCTCTGGTCCTGTCTAACAGAGCTTAAAAGCAAGTCTCAAATGAATCAAAGCATTCTAAGTTTAAAACTCATGTATATTTAAAAGAATAACAAAAGAAGAACTCTAGCACCCAACAATGTCAATATTACAATGTCTGATACCCAGTCAAAAATTATCAGCCATAGAAAGTGGTAGGGAAATGTAAAGAAGAAAAAAATCAATCATAAAAAAATGAGAAATGATACAGATGATAGAATTAATATACAAGGACCTTATACAAGTAATGTATGGGATCATAAATACATTCTATGTATTCAAGAAACAGAGGAAAACATGAATGTAAGGAAAGACACAGAGGTAATAGAAGACTCAAATTAGCTTCCAGAGATGACAAACACAATGCAATACAATGTTTGCAACAATAACAAAATATGATAGAAGAAAAGATATGTAAGTTTGAAGACTTAGAAGTAAAAATTATTCAAATGAAACCCAGAGAGAAAGCACAATCATTTTAGGTGCATATTTTTAATTATTATTTTTCTGAAGATTTCATTTTCAAGATTTTCATTTCATTTTGAAGATTTCAGAGAGAGAGATCACAAGTAGGCAGAGAGGCAGGTGGGGGGGTGGGGAGAGTTGGCTCCCTGCTGAGCAGAGAGCCTGAGCTGGGGCTCCATCCCAGGATCCTGAAATCATGAGCCAAAGGCAGAGGCTTAACCCACTGAGCCACCCAGGCGCCCTGTTAGGTGCATATTTTGATACATTGTGGCAAATATATATATACCTGTGTGATCACTACTACAGTCAAGACCTAAAACAGTTCCATCATCTCAGAAACTTCCATGTGTCCTTTTGCGATCACCAACCCCACCCAACAATTTCTGGTTCTAGGCAACTCTTAATTTGCTTTCTGCTAATAACTATTATGTTTGTCTTTTCTTATGTTTAATATAAATGAAATCATACAATAAGTACTCTGAGTCCAACTCCTTCTGTTTAAGTGTATCCCTCTTCATTGCTGAGTAGTATTCAACTGCCTTCATGTTTGATGTACATTTGGGATGTTTCCAGTTTTGAGTAATTTTGAAGAAAGCTGCTCTGACCATTCACATACAACAGGTCTTGTTCAAAGTTTCAGGTTTTTTGGTAAATACTGAGGAACCCAATGGTTGGGTCATATGGTAATTGTATATTAAGAAGAAAACTATCAAGCTGTTTTCCAAAGTGGCTATTCCATTTTATATTCTCACCAGGATGTAGGAGAGTTTCAGTGGTTCCTCACCATTGCCAGCACTTGGTGTTATCAGTCTTTCTTTCCTATTTTTAAAATTTGAGATGTTCTTATGATTATGTAGCATTGTGTCCTGGATCTGATTTGCATTTTTTTGATGATTAACAACATTGAACATCTTTTCATGTACTTATTGGCCACTCATACATATTCTTTTGTAAGCATCTATTCAAATATTTTACCCATTTAAAAATGACATACGGAGCAGTAAGATTTCTTTATACATTCTAGGTAGAAGTCTTTTGTTAGATATGTTCGGCAAATATTTCCCCTCCGTTTGTGGTTTGCCTTTTCCTTCTCTTCATGGTGTGATTCAAAGAACAGACATTGTGTTTTGTTTGATTTTTAACATTTACAATTTCATCTTACTCTCAAAAGAGCCCTGTTACCAAGATGAGCCTGGTATTGTTTTAACATTTTAGAGATAAGGAGCCCCACACGTTCATTGCCGGGTTCAAGGTCACACCGCTGGTCAATCAAAGACAATGTCAATATGAAACCTTTAGTTTCCTGATTCTCAGTCTGTACAGAATTTGAGTGGGCTCACTCAGGAGCAGTTCAGGGGTTTACCTCTTGAATGACATCTAAGAAAAATCCGCTTTATGTAGTGACTGCTGGCAGGTGGGGGATTTCAAGGCTCTAGCATGAATTTATATTCCAGCTACGGCTGTGTCTTCCCACCCATGAAGGGAGACGTGGAGAAAGAGCAGGAGCTCCTTCAAGTTGAAAGCTACTTATTAAACCTGACAGATGATGGAGGAGCGGGATAGCATGCCCTCTCATCGCCTCTGACCTCCTTTCAACTTCCATTCCCTTCTTGGACTTTTTAAAAAATTGCTTTTTAATAATATCCATAATTCATGAAAAGAAACGATAAAATCAAAACATATTACCACTGGCTTAGAAACGTCAGTGCTATTAATTATTAACAGCCCAAGAAGGAAGCCAGGAATGATCCCAAAGGTGAGAAAGATAAAGGCGCTGGAGGAAAAAAAAAATGTTGCATATTAAATGGGAAACTAATTCCTCTTCTCAAAGAGCAAGCAGAAGTTTGCTAAAATAAGGGGACTTGCAATCATCTAATGAAAAGCCCTCATGCCACAGATGGAAAAAACCTGAAGCCCAAAGCACGGCCTGCTTTGAGTTAGGATAGGGCAACGAAATGTGTTTCTCTTTATTGCCATCCTGTTCTCTAACTCTGCCTCTTTCAATGCCACACTTGACATCAGGGAGGACAAGTGTTTTCCAAAATAAAAGGACTCTTTGTTTGCAAAGCCTAAGAATCAGTCTTCACTTTAATGTTCCAAAGCTTGCTGCCACTTCTCCAATGCAAATAGAATCGCCCCCTCCACAGCTCCAAGTGCAGAAGAAATGCGCACAAGCGCGCGTTCTAAGTGATTTACCTCAAGAAACCAGTGCGCACAGCCTCTCCCAGCCCCTGAAATTTCTCTACCGGAGATAGAATCTTTGGGGGCAGAAAGATTGCTCCATCTTCAGAAAATCCCAACTGCAATGTAAATGCTGCAGGAACTTGAAACAGTGACTTCTCCGAGGCTCACTTTCTCCATCTGCAAAATGGATCCCACGATGTGACTGACCCCCATTTCATCAGGTTGTTCTGAGAGTTAAGAGAGTTAATGCACTGAAAACATGAACACAGGTAGAGACTTAGATGAGGCTGGCCAGGAACCAGATGAGAGACTGAGGGGAAGGAGAGGCACCCAAGAATCTTGGGCAGGGCAGGAGGTATGCAACTACACCAAAATTTACTACAACCTCCTACAAAGGAGGTTTGCGGGTCCTGGGTTGAGGGTCCTGGGCTCCTTTGCCCAGGACTATGGTCTCAGATGCGGGGGTTAAAGCCTATCCTTCCACACTGGGAATTGCTCCCCCTCCGCTGCAGGTGAGGACAGATCCAGGCAGGTCCCTGACATGGAGTTGAGTTCTGCTCCGTTTCCTACTGCAAGGAAAGTTGTTGAATCAAGTGGGGAGTTCTCTGCTACTCAGAGGACACTAGTATTCTCCTCTTGGGAGCCTCTGGTTCACCAAATCATGCAATTTATTCTCTTATAAACGAAAGGACTTGTTTTGATGATGTTTCTTTTCTCCCCCCTCCCCTGGCATTTTAATTCCACCAAAGTTTCAGCAAAGAACATGTTATTCAACCCAAGGCACACGTTTTCACTTGAGAGTGGAGAAAAATAGAAATTTTGGAAAAGTTAGATATAAGTGGCTCTTTTAGTTAGCACAGGAGAGGTCTTTAGGAAAAAAAAACACCTGCTCTCCTCAATGGTTAACGTTCTCCACCAGCTTCTCCTTTCCTCTGCACCAGGCACTACCTCCGGTATGCCTTCTCACACAAATCCTGCTCTGGGGCTGGGGGTGGAGAGGGGAGGGGGAGCACGAGGTGCCAGTATTCTGCTTAGATGTGTTTCGAGTGTATAAAAATTCTGGAATGTTGACTTGTAATCCAGACGGCACATGCCTCTCCTTTTTTCCTCATTTCCAACCCAAAGTCAAGATTAACCCCAGGACTCTCCAATAAGCTGTTAGCTCTAAGAGGCAGAAGATTGAGCTGTCAGAGGGACCTTCTGAAAGCTTTCGACCAGGCTTTCACTTCTAACCATGCTATGATACCCTCTTCTATTTCTATTTTAAAAAGTCAAATGTATTATATATTTTTTTTTCTCTCCACTGGCTCTAGTTTGATTTTGAAAAGAATGCAAATATATAATAGCACTTCTTTTTCTTCTGCCTTTAATGCATAGTTTATATTTGAAGAAGAGAAGACAATTGCAGCCAATCACCAATAAACAGACGCAATTGTCCCTTTGGGACTAGACGCCCCCCCGACCCCGCCCCGGACTCTGCCTCTGTTTCTGTGGGAGGTCTGGCATCAGTGGGAAAGATGCTTACACTCTGAGGGTGTTATGTGCTGGGCTTTGGATCTCAGTGATTTCTACAGTAACTCCAAGATGGATTGTGCCTTCTATTTTTGGATTCACACTGGGAAGCCAATTAAATTAAAAGGCTATTCATTTCACTATATTTGTCTCCAGGCTGCTCAAATAGAAATGCAAACGACTTCTATTGAGTGAGTTTTCTGTCTCAAAAAGAATGCCTTCTCACATGTGGACTTCAGAGTCCAATCTGCATGAAGGGGGAGAAACACACACCCCAACCCGCGTGGCTACTTGGAGGCTTCCTCTGCAAACTGTTTGAAGTCAGGCTAAATGAAGGCATAGGCAGCTTCATGGCTGCTCACAGGTCCTCAGCACAGTTGGCAAAAATGGGTCTGTGTTTACTGATACGATCACAATTGGGAGGAAGGGAGGAAATAACTCCTTTTTTCGGCTTAACTAAGAAGAATGAACAAATGATAGAGCCTAAACATGGCAACTACTGCTTCCTTGGTGTCACCTCCTTTCACAAGGGGCCCTAGCTTTTCAGAGAAAACAGCTACAAGCAACCCCTGGGCCCCATCCTCCAGTTTCAAATCCTACAAAATGAGACAGTGTGCTCTCCTAATAGCTCAAACCAAAGGGTCTGACTTAAAGGGCCAGTGATAACCAAAGGGCCAGTGATGACCAGATCAGAGGCCCAAACGCAGTTGACTGAACCCATCGGAGATCACTCTGGGGGGTGAAGTCATGGGACCAACCGGATGGGGTCATTAAGCATTCTTGAGAAAGGATCCATGGGGAGTGGACACTGAAAACACATGTTTACTACATGCCCACATGGGTGGAAAGGACCTCTCAGGATGAATTAACTGGTGACTTGTCAAAGAACTAGAAGCAACTAGAATTTGCAAATTTTTCCTTAAAACACATGTGGCATGTGGGACGTAGGAGGACTGTCCTCCAACAGTCCTTGTACAAAAGTGATTTCAATTTTGAATAGATGAGCTTCCTTAAAAGGAACGGGACTTTCACACTAACCTATAGTCTATAAAATAACAGCCTGCAACCGGCCATTTGTAGATCATCCCGGGGCCTGGCCAGCCCAAACTGAACCTTGCCCATCAATGGTGGCAGATGAAATGTTAGGTTGCTTCTAAAGACAGGGCTAACAGGATCCCAGTGATGGAGAGGATGCGGGTTATGATAGCCATCCTGGCCTTCCTTATGGCTTACTGAGACCTGTCTGGCAGGACGCAATAAACAGAATAAAATTTGAGACAACAAAAATGCTTCAATGTTTATGAAAGCCCAAAACTATTTCCCAGAAAAAGAAGTCATTTCGAGCAAACTGAAAATCACTTGCCTTCATCTTCACGTTCACGAAAAAAAAGAAATCCCCATCAGAGAAAAATTCACCTCTGTCTTTGAAATTCTTATCTACTTAAAAATGCCTGAAGGAAAAGAAGGGTGGGGGGCGTGGGGGGAAGAGGGGAAGAAAAATGAGAGAGAGGCAGAAAAGGTTGGTGCGGAGAACCTGCAACGCGAAGAACAATTTGACCGTCTCAGTCCCTGTCTCTCAAATTTCAAAAGACACTCTCTTATTTTCTTTTTCTCATAAAAAAGAACAAATACAAACCTGAGGCGTCATCTTCCATCAGGGAAAATGCCCTCTGAAAAGTCTGTTTTCTTTTTTTTTTTTTTTTTTTTTAGTGATTGTCCCAAATCAGTTGACTTAATCAAAATGAATTGGTGGGAATGCAAGCTGGTGCAACCACTCTGGAAAACAGAATGGAGGTTCCTCAAAATGTTGAAAATAGAACTGCCCTATGACCCAGCAATTGCACTACTGGGTATTTACCCTAAAGATACAAACGTAGTGATCCAAAGGGGCACATGCACCCGAATGTTTATAGCAGCAATGTCCACAATAGCCAAACTATGGAAAGAACCTAGATGTCCATCAACAGATGAATGGATAAAGAAGATGTGGTATATATACACAATGGAATACTATGCAGCCATCAAAAGAAACGAAATCCTGCCATTTGCGACAACATGGATGGAACTAGAGCGTATCATGCTTAGCGAAATAAGTCAGGCGGAGAAAGACAACTATCATAATGATCTCCCTGATATGAGGAAGTAGTGATGTAACATAGGGGCTTAAGTGGTTAGGAGAAGAATCCATGAAACAAGATGGGATAGGGAGGGAGACAAACCATAAGTGACTCTTAATCTCACGAAACAAACTGTGGGTTGTTGGGGGGAGGGGGGTTGAGGGAAGGGGGGTAGGGTTATGGACATTGGGGAGGGTATGTGCTTTTGGGTAAATTGGAAGGGGTGGTGAACCATGAGAGACTATGGACTCTGAAAAACAATCTGAGGGGTTTGAAGTGGCAGAGGGGTGGGAGGTTGGGGTACCAGGTGGTGGGTATTATAGAGGGCATGGCTTGCATGGAGCACTGGGTGTGGTGAAAAAATAATGAATACTGTTTTTCTGAAAATAAATAAATTGGAAAAAAAATGAATGGGCAGTTTTTTATTCTATTGTATTCCTTTTATCCCCAAAAAACAGGCAAAACCATAAAAAAATAAAAATAAAAATGCCAGCAAACAGGTACCAAATGTTCATAGCAGGTCTATTCATAGTAGCCCAAAATTGGAGATAACCCAAACGTTCATCAGGAATAGAAAGGATAAATAAATTGTGGTATCTTCATACAATAGAATACTAGCCATGAGAATAAACTACAACTAGAAGAGGCAATAGGAGAAAATCTCACAAGCATAGTGTTTAACAAAAGAAACCAGATGCAATGGAATACTTATTCTATGATTCCATTTACATTAACATTCAAAAACTGGCAACTAATTTATGGTGATGAAGGCCAGATTAGTAGTTACCATTCGAAAAAGAGAACATGTGGGAACCCCTGGAGTGTTTGTCATGCTTTCTTTCTTGATTTGAATGATGGATACACTTTGTGAAAATTCATCGAGCTTGCACTTGCTTATACTTTTACTGCAATAAAAAGTTGACTTAAAAATGCATATGATATGAGCGAACTTTGGGGAGGGATGGAAATGCACTATATTTCAATAGTGATGGTGATTATGAGACCATATGTATTTATTAAAACTCAACAGAGCCTTAAAGTTGGTGAATTTTATTATATGTAAACTCTACCTAATAAAGCCAATTAAAAGAAAAGATTTTATTTATTTTATTTGAGAAAGAGAGAGCACACACAAACAAGTGGAGGGGCAGAGGGAGAGGAAAAAGCAGACTCCCTGCTTAGCAGGGAGCCCGATGTGGGGCTCAAACCCAGGACCCTGAGATCATGACCTGACCCAAAGACAGACTCTTAGCCGACCTAATCATCCTGGTGCCCCAAGCCAATTTTTTTTTTTAAGTTTAAAGAGTTCACTCAAAAGAATTCTACTCTCTGCACACAAAAGCAGTTTGAGAACAAATTCAGAATAAAAGCAACTGCATGCATTTATTCCTATGCTTTATTTTGTAGAAGAAACAAATAAATCAATGACTCAAATGCTTCAATGTGTGTGAATTATTAGAATATAAGTCCTCAAAGGCAGAGATCCTTTTTATATATGAATCTTCGTACTAATCAATTGGAAAACTAAGCCTAGGGATTCTCGTTGCAGTTCTAATTCATAATCCTCTAAATGTCTCCCAGTGTCACTAATGTGCTTGTATCAGCACATTATCGTGGCTGTGCACAATAATGCTGCCAAACACCCACAAAACTTCATTTATGGCTCACGCATCTGGAGTCAGCAAGGAGGGTGACTGGGCAGCTCTGATGATCTTCCTCAGCTTGCTCCCATGTCTGGGGTGAGGCTAGCTATTGGCTGATAGAAGTTGGCCTCAACTAGAATGACTATGACAACTTGATGAGGTTGTGACCCTCCAAGATGGTACCCAGTGATGCTTGCCTCGCAGTACATCCTTGCCCTTATGCAATCACCTCCCAGGATCCTCCAAAGATGACAGTTATTCCAAGGCTTGGTTACCAAAGATATTATAGCTTCTGCCTTATTCATTTGGATCACTCAGCTAAGTAGAAGCCAGACCATGTTGTGAAGACACTTAATCAACGCTATGGAGAGATGCTCATGGTGAGGAACCAAGGCCTCAACATCCAGCACCAACTTGCCAGACACATGCATGAGTCACCTTGGACGTGGACTCGTCAGTCCCAGCCAAGCCTTTTGATGACCGTAACCTTAGCCAAAACCCCGAGCCAGAACCAACCAACTAAGCCACTGCTGAATTCCTAAACCACAGACACTCTGAAGGATAATAAATGCTTAGTCTTGAGCTGTTAAGTTCTGGGATAATGTGATATGCATAGATAACTAATACACTTGACTCTATCCCATGTAGCTCTCAATATTCAATAGTTTACTCTGGATACCTTCTCAGGGTGACTGCAGAGACACAAGAGAGCAAGTGGAGACATGCAAACCTGCAAGCACTTTTCAAATCTCTACTTGCATCATCATGTCTCAAAGATCCCTTGGCCAAATTAAGCCAAATGACTCAGCTCAGCATTGTAGGGCAGGGCAGGTTAGCTCACCTACTAAGGGAAGGCACTACAGGTTTTTAGGGCAAAGAGCATATGTTGATGGTTTTAAAAGGTGTCCACAAATTTTTTGGCAGGGACCTATTCAAAAGGAAGGGCCTATTTCCCCTCCCCTTAATGTGGGCTGGACTTGGAATCCCTTCTAATGAATAAAATGTGGTGGAAGTGATGGTATGTGACTGCTCTGGCTGGGTCATAAAAAGGACTTCCTGGTTCTCATTCTCTCTCTCTCCCTCTCTTTCTTTCTCCCTACCACCATCCCTCCTTTCATGGATTTCTTGCTCTAGTGAAAGCCAACCACTTGTAATGAAGACAGCCAAGCAGATCTATAGAGAAGTCTATATGGAAAAGAACTACCAACCACCAGAACCAACTTGTCACCATGTTGGAGGCCGGTCCTCTGGTCCTAGTCAAGTTTTCAGATGACTGCTGCCCTAGCCCCTATCTCAAATGCAAAATCAACCTGAATATTTCTGACCCACAGGAACTGTGATAGATAATACAGTTTTATTACTGTTGTAAGCCACTAAGTTATACTATAATTCATTATGCAGCAATCAATACGTAACACAAGGAAAGACGAAGAATTAGAGCTTTTATTTTTAACCACAGTTCAGGATTCTGGGCGCAAACAACGGGATCCACTCCAGCCAGTTTAAGGAGAAAAGAAACATATTAAAGCGTACTGAAGCATCTGCAGGAGGGCCAGAGTATCAGGTCTAGAGTCTATTAAGACAACAACGTGCTCAAAGCACAGGGTATCTCTGCTCCAGCCTGGACTCCATTCCTGCTGAAGCTGGATTAAGATATCTCAGCTTGCAACATTAAAGTGGGTAGCCAGGTGTCAGAATGTCTTAGAAATATCTTAGAAAGCTAGATGCCTTCACACCCCCATTCACCCAAAAAATGGAATCAGTGACGTGCCACCTTCATCTTCCTGCTCTCATCCAATCAGAGGTCTTATACAGGTGCATATAATTATTGGAGACTGTCTGCAAAGGAATGTTGTGCGCTCCATTCCTGGGGAGGTGTGATTTATAAGATAGGAAATACCCCAGTAATAGGAAGGGTGTCCAAAAGGTACTGAGTAGCTAGGAAAATTAACAAATGCTCACTTCTCGTCCCATATAAAATCATCATTTCATTAGTAAAATATAGATAATTGGAAAATTACTGACATGTCTTCCTATTTCCTGGAACTCAAATTATTTTTTTAAAAAAAATCAATTCTAGTACCATTCCCAAGCAATTGTTAATGACTGCCTCAAGTTCTGTGCTAAGAGGAATTCTAGGGTTGGATGGAAAGAAATCTGGGATCAAGTGATATTGATGCCATGAATGCTACATATTTGGATTAAATAATAGGTACCTACAAAAGGAAATGCCCTCGGTCTCTATATTTTCTGTCCTTTCCTACAAGGGAAGTCTGAACATACTCCATGACCTTTTACAATTGTTTAGATTAAAACTGTTCCCACTGATGAAACCCTCATTTAGTCTTCTATCTGAAATGGCATGCAAGCCAATCTATGTTCCCACTGTATCACTCCAGGACTTGGTAGAACCAAGATAGGTAAAACAGCCCTTCTAGTGAAATATAGTCTCTTGTTCTGTCTCCTCCTCAGCCTCTTACACTTATGTCATCCCCTGAGGGACCCCTGAGGAGCTACAAATTCTACAAGATGCAGTTTGACTATCACTGACCTATACCATTCGTATAACCAACTGTTTATCTCTAAGGTTCCTTTGTTCATGCTTGTTTTCTCTTTTCTGTCACTTAAATCCAGCCACTTGGTAAGAATAAATTGTGGAGAAATAGTCCCTACACTTCAATCCTTCCATTTCTCTATCTGGATGGTGTAACATTTCCCCATGTGAGTCAATAATGTTTATAACACTAGAATTTGGCATGATTTGCTGTCTTTTAGTCATCTCACAGAGACCAAATTCAGGACTGGCAATGATAAGTCTACATTAAGCTGCTTCATCTTCTCCTTGTGCTAATAGCAAGAGACTTCCCTATCTGAAGACTGAACATCACACCTATTATGTCATGGTTTCAGTAGGGCGTATCCCCCCCTTGCTTCCATTCTCTTTAGCCACTGTTATTCTGAGTGCCCTCAGCAGTCTCAGAATTATGTTAGGAAGCAGGATATTTGCTCATGCTGTAGAACAATGCTTCTCACACTTCAATGTACATACAAATCACCTGGGCATCCGTTTAAATGCAGATTCTATTTCATCAGGAGGGGCCAAGAGCCCACATTCCCATCAAGCTCCCAGGTGATGCTGATGCTTCTGGTCCATGCCACACCTTACTGATCAAGGTTCTTCTAGACATAGTCTCACCCTAAATGGGAGGAACTTACTATTTTTCCTAAAACTTTACTTGTGTATCTTTTCTTCTTACCTCTCTCCTTTGGATCACATTCCTACACCATCAATCCCCTAGACATTGGTGTTCATTCCTGCTCTACCCTTGATCACACTAATTTTTTTTTCATCCAATGAACCAGTAATCATTAAGACCACACCATGAACTAGACAGTAGGCTGTGCACTAGGGATACATCCATAAACTAGATTATCGCTGCTCACACAGAACTTATAATCTAAAGAGAAAGACATTAACAAATAACTACTTAATAATTACTTGTAATTGTGAGGAGTGCTAGGAATGGAAATTACAGGATGCTCTGAGAGCAAATAATGGAAAAAAATCTAATCAAGTCTTTTGGGCCGTTGGAGATTCTACTTTGCATGACTTCCTCTGGTTTCATATAAACTCAGCCTTGTCTTTGGTAAGGCAGAGCATTATAAGTTTCCCTCATAACCCTTTACCCTCCTCTTGACCATGGCCACTAGTGTACACTTGGTATTTCATGGCCGCACTCACTTTTGGCAGGAAGATGAGCATGGCATGGAGCTTACAGTTGGCAGGTGTGTCTTGGACTTTCATAACTCCAAATTAATACTGGATTGCCTCATGTCATACTTGCCCCTTGGCTCCCCTTGATAATGGTTCTGGCCATCTGCAACAGCAAGCTGTTTCCTCCCAAATCCTAGTCAACACTTCCCCTTGCTCAAAATGACAGCAAATATAATACCCTAATTTCTTCCTCACATGACCTCTTTTGTTGATTTACTACCTAGAACTATGACGAGGCTATTGTCAGCAAAATTACACTGATTAACACCAAAGCCTTTAATTTCTATTCATTAAGAATAACAAGGTCCACATCTAGTTGCTATATCAGAGATTCTGGCCTCCTTAGGCTCAGAAAGCTTGTCTAGCTGCAATAGTTCTCCTTTCCAGTCTCACAGGGTATCAGTTGGGCAAGAAAAAGAGAAAAGGTATGGGTATTGCAGAAACATTACAGCCTATGTAAGATAAAGTCTTCCATGTTTTCATTCCTAAAATTCATTCCTATATGGTGTTATATTCAAAGAAATGTGATTCATCAGCCAAACTCTGCAATGGACATTGAAGCTTTCCTGAAATCTTTCAAAAGTGGATACTATTAGTTCATTTTAACTTTAAGGAAAACTTAAAGTCCCATTTCCTGCTATTTGTCCTTCTTAATATTTCACATTTAAAGTAACTGCCCAAATGTCTTCTCTCTCCTGCCTCTCTTAAAACTCTGCTAACTCTCCATCCAACCAGACCCACTGGAAACCAACCCACCAGTTTTTCTCTCTCAGGATTCATCCTGGCAAACTCCTATGACAATAGTTTCCCTCTCTTTCTCTCCCTCCAATGTCAGCCCAGCATGATCTGGCCCTGTCAGCCCTGTCGCTCTGCCCAATGGCCTGACTTGGTCCAGGATTTTGAGGCAGATCTAGAATTCTTTCGCCTAGAAATCCCCCACCCAGGAGGAATAGAAGGCAGGTGTACATTCCCTCGCAGTGTCTGTGTTTGGTTTTGTCATTGCCACTTCATTAACCCAAGGAATTGATTCCTGTTACTTCAAGGAAAAGGACCAGTGCAGTTATTATTAACATTCTAGTCTTTGCTGATTAAGAAAATAGAAAATGGCAAAAAAGCTAGTGTGAAATAAGTAAACTTTGTATTTAACTGACTAGCATCTGTATTCACTTAAAATTACATGTATACATACACAGTGTGTATGCAAATCTACACATACACACACACACACACACACACACATTCAGACTCCCTGTACTAGATGCCTCCCTTCTCCAACCCTGGCAAGAGTATGAGTCCTCCCATGTCCCTCCACCATAATCCTTTCTCCACAAACCACATGCTGGAATCCACAGATGCCTGTCACTTAACTCATTTAGGATATACACATATCACCAACATTTTTAAACTTTACCTTAGCATATTGAAAGCATCATGACCTGTCCAAAGTGTTTGACATTAGAAGCAAATACAACTCATTGTAGACCTAAGTATGTCATATTTTTAGGAGTCTTGGAGGGATAGACTCTAATTAAGTGCTTTTTTTTTTTTTTTAAGATTTTATTTATTTATTTGTCAGAGAGAGAGGGAGAGAGAGCGAGCACAGGCAGAGGGGCAGGCAGAGGCAAAGGGAGAAGCAGGCTCCCTGCCAAGCAAGGCCCGATGTGGGACTCGATCCCAGGACCCTGAGATCATGACCTGAGCCGCAGGCAGCTGCTTAACCAACTGAGCCACCCAGGCGTCCCTAATTATACCTGAATTTCTGCTGTATAGAAAACCCCCATGAAGGGCACCTGGGTGGCTCAGTGGGTTAAAGCCTCTACCTTCGGCTCAGGTCATGATCTCAGGGTCCCGGGATTGAGATCCGCATCGGGTTCTCTGTTCAGTGGGGGGCCTGTTTCCTTCTCTCTCTGCCTGCCTCTCTGCTTACTTGTGATCTCTCTCTCTCTCTCTCTCTGTCAAATAAATAAATAAAATCTTAAAAAAAAAAATGAAAACCCCATGAATCCTCACACTGGGAGTGAGCTCTGAGCCACTACTTGTGAATGTTAATTGTTTACAACATTAATGGAGAATGTGGATGACACTGGCTTCCTAAGCTGCAGCTTTGTTTCATAAGTCCTAGCTTGCCAGCTGGGATTTTGATGGGGTATTTTACAGCACAGCCTCTGCTACCCTCGTGAAACATTATGATCACGTAAAATCTGCTATAGGATTGTAAGTAATATGGAGCCTGCTCTTGGCATCTGTGCCATAATCATCTCTTCTCATAACTTCACTGCCCATTCAGGAGTCTTTGGAAGGCTTCCTCTCATACGAATAGGGGTGTGGAGTTTAATCAGTCATGCCTGGCAAAGACACCCTCATTTCCAATTCCAGTTCCAATTCCAGTTCAACAACTCAGCAAATGTGGTGTCAGGACGTTTTGTTAACTTCCCTGTTCTCTTATTTAATTGCTATTTCCTCTCTGTCTCCAGAGCAGTCATTTCCCTCTTTCAGGTATGGGATACTCTGGAAGGCCTGTTGTAGATGCTCAAAACAACTTATGCATACACCAGTCAAAACTCAAGCCAAAGGCACATGGCAACCACTTAACCTGCTCTGAATTCTACCAAGCAGAACCTTGGCACCAGAAAAATAGTCCTAATTCCTATCTTGCTGAGATATTAGGAATATGTCTGAACCAAATATTGGAATCAATGACATGATTCTTGTCCCTTACCAGTTCCAATAAGTTATCTAGTGCCTCCCTAAGTTTCCACGCTGCTCGTAACCCCAACGTAGGACACAATGTAGACTTTCCCTCACTGCTTGAGGTCAATCACTTGCTGATTTCACCCAACTTTCTGGTAAATGGAAAAGCAAATTATAGCACAAGTGTGAACCAATCCATTAGTATGGGGAGCAAGAATCAGGGTCCACTTTGAGCATCAACGCATGCAGAATATATAAAATGGCCTCTCTTGAAGCTAATGGGCCAGTATCATTGGATTCAGGGATTAGTTCCTGCTCCTGCCCCAGAAAAACTGGCCTCTGATGGCCTTTGTGGGGTGCTCTTCTGAGGTCAGGCAATAAGGTGTCTGTGTACCTTGCAGGGAAGAAGAGCTGGGCATGTGCTATGGGAATGGTATCATTAGTGTGAGGAAGGTGTTCTTGATTCAAGAGTAGACCATTTCTTCTTTATGTGGATGCTGTTGATTTTGGCAAATGCATAAATAGGCAAATATGCACCAACAGGGGCCAGAGGGAGGGAATTCCACTCCTTCCCTTGTTTAAGCCTAAACATACTGGTGTTCTTTCAGGCTCTCAAACACTAATGCTTAATGCCATGGCGCAATGCCCTTGGTCTCGAAATCATCTGCACATCCCAATCATCTGGGAGCTTTTAAGAATCCCACTGTCCAACTCTCAGCACATCCCAATTATATCCAAATGGCTGAGGGAGGGAGCCAGGCATCGACAGTTTTTAAAAATCCCTAAATGTTCCCATGTGTAGTAATTTGAAAACTACCAGCAAGGTGGTTATGAGCACAGACCCTGGGGTCTGATCTGGGTTCGAATCCTTTTTCCACAACTTACCAGCCCCGTGAGTTAAAGGTAGAGAGCTGCTTAAACTGTGTTTCAACACTCTCATTTGTAAAATGTCGTATTTTATAAAGAAGACCAGCATTACCTCAGAGGGTTTCTACAAGAATTAAATGATGTGCTATTTGCAAAATGCTTAAATCAATTCCTCACATGTGCTAAGAGCTATAAAAGTCTGTTAAAAAGAAAAACACACTGGGGTGCCTGGGTGGCTCAGTGGGTTAAACCCTCTGCCTTAGGCTCAGGTCATGATTCCCAGGGTCCTGGGATCCAGCCCCACATCTGGTCTCTGCTCAACGGGGAGCCTGCTTCCTCCTTTCTCTCTGCCTGCCTCTCTGACTACTTGTGATCTTTGCCTATGAAATAAATAAATAAAATCTTAAACAAACAAACAAACAAACAAACAAAAACCACACATGTGAGCCCATTGTTACCTCAGGGTCTTTGCTTTTGTTGGTCTGTCTGGAGTCACTCTTCCTGACCCTCATGGCCAAAGGGTAGCCCACCTACCCTAGCTACACTTGATCTTGGTGTCTTTTTCTATTCTCATGTGCATACTTAGATGTATATTTATTGGATATATTTTGGTCATTTGCTCCACTAGAATGTAGATCCAGCAAGAGTAGGATCTGCCCTATCTCTAAAACAATGCCTAAGACACTGGGATGGATCTAATTCGCTAGTAATGGGAAGAGCAGACCTTCAAGGAAAGATGTCCAGGCCTTTTGACAGAGACCCTTCCACAGGCTCCAAAGTGCTCATGGTTCAAATACAACCTTTGGGTTTGTTGTGGGTGAGATTTCACAGCTCAAAAGAGGTACAGACGTTAGCATCCCCAATTAAGCCTTATGCAATAAGAATCTTGCCTATAAACAAGCGAAGTAACCTCTCCCTGAAAATCTAGAGCCGATGAAACTGCACTCCAGATAATTACCTCATTTGAATTCCCTCATTTCATTTCCGTAAATAGTTCACATCTATTTGATTTAGTCTACAGCTTGTCTATTTTCATTTTATAAATTGCTGCCCCTCCAGCCAGGTTCTCCAGTAATCACTATGTGGGTATGAGAGACTAACCTCTGAGAATTTTGAATGGAATGAAACAGATGAGGACCACATCAAAAGTGGGGAAGATATGTGTATCTTCTATAGAATGCATGGGGCAGACTAGCCATAAGATATCATGGGTACCAGGGCCATCTCTGTGCATCTCATTTAGGATTCGACATTTCTATTTAGGCGAATCATCCTATGGATGTGTTCCATTTCATGGAAGAGGAAACAACCTGGGATGCCAAGCCATCCTGAGGGTACTGTGGATTCCAGAGTCTCCTCCCTGTATGTACACACAGGCAAATGCAGTGTGGGCTCCCCACAGACATGTGTGCCCCTCCCTGTGCATTTCAGATACTAGCTGCAAAGTCACTGGTTGGGAAGCTGAGAACCAAAGTCAGCTAAATGTCCGCTAGGCATGACAAAGGGTCCTGGGTGTCTGAGTCTATGAGAGGTCATGGAAATTACTAAAATAGGAATGATAGCAATGTTTTGAGAACACAGACGTGATTTAATTTGAACTTTTCTCTCCATTTTATCATCATGAGAGAGGCAACATGGGCCGTATAGACTTCCCAAGGTCAATGGTCTGCTTTCTCAAGAGTTCATAGCAGTCTTGACTGAACTTAATCACAAGAAACTTCACAGAAGGTCCCCAGGCCTCAATACAGGCCCTACCCTCCTAAACCTCCTCCACCTGTGATACCTGGATCCTTCCTCAACTTCAAGATCAAAAACCTGGAGACCTCCAGATCCTCACACAACAAGGCTCGCTCTGGGTAGCTTACAGGTTGACTCTACCTAAGGCAAGCTCCTCAGGAACAATGTTCTATAGGGGCTATAAACCTAAATGTACTCTGGGTAGATGGCTGACAATTTGTGAGAACGCCGTGGCTGGAAGTTTTCTGTTAACCAGCACTTTGTTGTAAAAGATTGCCTAGCAGGTGCCAGCCAGGCAATAGGATCCTTATCCTCACTGTTGTCCACTGGAGATCCACAGTGCTGTCCCCACAGGACCACCGAAAGATGCTGCTATTGACCTAATAGTTGACTCACAGTCAGGGGTCGGATCTACATCATTCAGCTGCTTTCTACTTCATGTACATTTTAAGGAATTTGCTACATTTCCAGAATATGTATATTTTGCCCATCAAGCTGAACAATCTTCTGGTCCTCTCTCCCCAACCCCCAGCAACTGCTATGTGGCCCCACTTGAGTGTCAGACATCTAGATGAGTGCTTCTCAAATCCTAATACACACACAAATCACCTGGACACGTTCTAAAATTCAAATTCTGTGTGTGGCTCAGTCAGTTAGGCGTCTACCTTTGGCTCAGGGTCCTGGGATCGAGTCCCACACCGGGCTCCTTGCTCAGTAGGAAGCCTGCTTCTCCGTCTGAGTGCTGCTCCCCATGCTTGTGCTCCTTCTCTCTCCCGCTCTCTTGGACAAATGAATAAGTCAAATACTTTTTAAAGATCCATATTCTAATTTAGGAGGTCTGAGACAGTGCCTGAGACTCTGTATTTCCACCAGGTACCCGGGCCGTACAACTCTGCTGACCCAGAACCACCCATCAAACAGCAACCATCTAGAGCTTCGGTATTCTCCCTGTTCAAATACATAAAATCTAATCACTGCAAGTGACTTTGGACCATGAAGGTTCAGATGAGAGAGGCGGCTTGGTGTGTTTCCATCCTCAGGACTATTTGCCATTTTAGAAAACTAAGAAAACCTTGCCAAAGGAATGATGATGGTCTCATGGAATTCTGGAGCTGAGGTGGTTTGAGTTAAGCCCGGAACATCCTTCTCAAATCATCAGAAATTCTGACTATTGCCTGTATCCTGAGGCCCCACTTGTAATGAACAGTGCCTGGCCATGAGGCCAGTACCAGCTGTGTTGCCGAAGCAGCAGCAAAGAGGAGGTAAGGGCTCCAGCGTGACAAGGACACAAGGTCTCTCTTCCTTCACACACTAATCTACCTGGATCTCTGCTGCCACTGTCTTCTGCACCAGACAGGACCACTTCTTCTGCAGGCTCAGGTGACCATAAATTCTGCTTTAAGACCTGTTCCAGATATTTCGGGCGGAGGGACGTGGGGAGCTAGCAGGTGGCAGGAAATGGTTAAAACCAACTCATTGCTTTATCATCCAGAGCAGCGGATGGGGGAAGAGCATAAGTGAAGCTCCCCCAATTCTCCCCCAATTGCTCTTCCCCCACCTTGTTCTTCTTAGGATTATTTTATTTATAGCTAGGATAAAATAATTACCTACAGCTGTGTCTCTCAGTTGCAGGGCCCTGAAGGCAGCACTTCCACCCACCAGGTCCCTGTTTGCTGAGCACACCCCCAGGAGGAACCTCCCAACCCCCTTCTCCACAGCCCTGTGGCCTCCCAGCATTTTCTTCTCTTGCGGGGACTTAGATTATAGCCACTGACCTTCCACCTGGGCCCTCTCTATGACTTTTCTAGGATCAAAAGATTAATTTCTTTATTCTAATGCATTATCAGAGGAATGGATTTGAAAGACAAAATGCTTCCCTCTAGGTCCTTCTTGGAGTCATGACAGACCCTATGTGGTGATTAGATGAGCAGAGTGCTTTGGAGCCAGAGCTCCAAACACATTCAGATGGGAATCCTAGTGTGCCAGTTCCTTAACTTCTCAGTGTCCCCATCTGTACAGTGGGGATGATAATAGCACCAACCCCACTGGTACAAGGATTAAATAAATGCATGCCAAGTATTTAGCAGACGAGGTATTCAACACACGGTAGCAATTACTACATGGGTGGTGGGGAGGGAGGGAGAGTGGAACCATAGTATCAGAGCTGGAAGAGAGGTCATCTGGGCTACGGCATTGCAAACTTGATAAAGCATGAGAATCACCAGGAAACACTGGGCTTCACCCCAAGATGACAGGAGTCAGTCAGGTCTGGGCTGAGCCTATGAATTTGAATATCTAACAAGTCCCCAGGTGATGCTTTTGAACCAAGTAGCTGGACTCATACTTTCTGATACATGACATAGCCCCATGTTTCTGATTCCTGTAAGATCCCTTAGAAGCTCTGTTGGGCAACTCTTACGATGGTAGAAGAAAGGAGATGAATCCTCACTGGTGATCTATAATGAATCATGAGCTTTTAAATATATTACTTTATCCTCACAATAACTTACAGAGTTTCTTACAGTTGTTCTGTGGTTTTGTCTTCTTTGTTTTTTAAGATGATGAAGCTGGTGTGAAGATGCCTTAGACACTTTCACAGGAAAAAGCAAGGAACCAGGATTTGAACCCAGTCTCTGAGTTTTTTTTTTAAATTGTATTTATTTATTTCAGAGAGAGAGAGGAGGGGGGGAGAGAGGAGAGGTCACACACACAGGGGGAGGAAGAGGGAGAAGCAGGCTCCCCGTTGAGCAAGGAGCCCAACGTGGGTCTCCAGCCCAGTATGTGGGATCATGACCTGAGCCAAAACAGACATTTAACCAATGAGCCACCCAGACACCCTGAGTCCCTGAGTTCCTGTGTCAGTGACGTTCAATTGGATCGGGAAACCTGTACCTTACACTGCACTTTATTGATGGGCAGCTCTTAAAAGTTAGACTGTATTTTTGTTTTCTTACTGAGCAACAATCTGCCTAGTCATGTTTTCTGGATCTTCGGTAGAATTGAAAAGTACTTAATATTTTTAATATTATTTGGGTAGAGAGGACAACCATATCATTTGGTTCACATTTGATCATGTTTTAAGTGTGTAGGTCCCAATAGTGGGTTTCTATGTTCAAATCCTGACTCTCTCACTTCTTATCTGGGTGACTCTGGGCAAGGTTCTGGCTGATCTGTGCCTCCATTTTCTTAAATCTGTAACATGAGAATAGCATTAGTACCTTCATCAGGATAGTGAGTGGAGGAAACAGTTTAAGGCATATATAGTGACATGGCAATTTTAGCTTTCATTATTTCAATCCATATCGATTTTGTTAAGTCTTCATAAAGTCTTTTGTGACTGAGGTCTTAAAAATTGGAGAGTTCAGAGTTTTTTCCCCTCTTTATGATACGACTACAGTACATTTAGCAGTGTCTTTGAAGTCCTTGCTACTGATTAGAGGTGCTGGATAAAAAGAATATCCAGGGAGGCTGTGCGTTTCATCAGCAAGAGATGTGAGTTAAACCAACCGAGCTGCTATGTAGTTACTATGTTTTCTGGCAGAGGTGATTGGGTTTCTTATATTTTAAGGTAGAGAAAACGAGTCTTCCAGGTGTTAAAGAAGAGCACCCATGCATGTCCCAACCAGAGCCTCCAAAAACTCCAGGAAACCCAAAGAAAGATAAAAATACTTAATCATCAAAGGCAGGGGGATATTTTACTGCTTGGCAAATACCATTCTTTAAGTTAAATAATATAAATGATGAAGCAAAGGAACACAAGTATTATTTATACCTCGTGTCCCAGACTGATTGGTTTAAAAAAAAAAAAAAGAAAAGAAGCCTGAATCCTCCTCCCCTCTCTGAATGCTTGCCCTTGGCAATGTGACTTTCAGTCCTTTTCTCCAAAATGTGGAGTCTATTTCCTGAATTCTAGATTCTGGGCTTTGCCAGAGAACTTGTTTCCGCCACAAGGATCCAGCAGAAGTGATGCTTTGCAAGGGCCACACCTGGGCCCAAGAGGACCAGCGTTCTTATTAGAATGTTGTGATCACATCATGAATAAGCCCAGACTAGCTTGCTGGAGAATGAGACACATGGCCCAGTCATCCTCATTGCCCCAGACAAGTGAGTGAGGACATCCAAGACCAGCCAGCCACATCTGTTTTATTGGGTGATTATAGACTCATGAGCGAGCCTGGTCAAGATCAGTCAGGTCTGGTCCAGAACAGCAAAACTACCCAGCTGATCCAGGGGCTCATGAGACTCATGAGAAATAGGGTTCATAGGGTTCATGGTTTCATCCCTCTGGGTTTTGAGCAGGTTTTTGCTGTTGATGTTGTTTTTCACAGTAAGAGCTAACTCAACCCTATAGAGTTGGTAGGAATAAAACCACAACAACCACCATATTAAAAGCAAGAACAGTACTACTTGTAGAGTATGAATTGCAAAAAATTGTTAGGATTTGACCATTTTGAACTTATAAAAATAGCAATTTCATGTGGGGCAATGTAATATTATTAAGTACTTCTCACACATCAAGCACTATTTTCTACGAATTATCTTGTTTAATCTTTACAACAGTTCTATGCAGTAGATACTACTATTACAATTTTTCCAGTGAGGACTTTTAGGCTCAGTAAGTACCTGTCAGAAGAATGGATAAAAGGAAGGGCAACATTTCTCAAGATCACATGATCAATACCTAGTGGGTCAGGAATTTGAGCTTAGATTGGATTGAGTCTTCTGCCTACCTACCTTCTCCAGCAGGTATTAATGGCATTTATTAACCATTCATTAGGCATTGGTTGTTCTAAGACCTTTACGTGCCTTATCCCATTTCACCATCACATATAACCTCGCAAAGTTGGTGTGATTTATGCATGGGGAAACCAAGGCACTCTAGTGCTCAGTAATATAACCAAGGTAATATACAAAGTAAATGACCAGGCCAGAATTTGAATCCAGGCAATAAGGAACTGATGAAGGAGAAATGGAAGGAGAGAATGGGGTTTCTCATAAGCAGAACCCTAGTAAATGTCTTGCATCTCTGAACTTAAGCCTGTATTAACCCAGCTTCATTGTAATAAAACTCCCATTTTATAAAGGTTCTTCCTTTAGAAGAGGGCATGCATGGTCTTTTCTCATCTATTGCCAAATGATTACACGGGAACTTCTGGGAAACCAGGTTCATCTTGTGCTGGAGATGTGTGAGGAGACTGCTCTGCCAGGTCCTTAAGAAGCCCCCTAGTTCTTCACAAACCTGACCCCAGTAGCCTGAGATTTTCACCATCATTAACACACGGCTGAATTAAGGCACCACTGCCAGAAAGCCCTTGCAAAAATGCAGTTTTGTTACCCATGAAGGTTAATATAAATTAGTTTGTATTAAAAGGGACACAAACTTAGGGACCAATAGAGACCAACCACATGAAGGAAATGATGGATTAAGCCCAGTATCATATGAGCAGGGATGGGGAGGGCTGTAGCAAATTGAGGAGTCTATGTCCCCTCTAAATGGAGATGCTCATACTGACATCAAGGTCATTAACAGTGACCGATGTTTTTAGTTTACAAAAGAAGCCAAAACATTTAGATATTTTAGGGTAACTTCCCTTTAAAATATTATGAGGGAAAGCTTGGTCTATTATGAGGGCCTGAACTTCGTCTGCAGGAGGCTAGTTTGTGACACTGTGCTTAGATCAATATATCATTTTCTTTTTTTTTTTTTTTTAACATTTTTTTTTTTTTAAGATTTTATTTATTTATTTGACAGAGAGAGATCACAAGCAGGCAGAGAGGCAGGCAGAGAGAGAGGAGGAAGCAGGCTCCCTGCTGAGCAGAGAGCCCGATGCGGGCCTCGATCCCAGGACCCTGAGATCATGACCTGAGCCGAAGGCAGCGGCTTAACCCACTGAGCCACCCAGGCACCCAATATATCATTTTCTTAAGGGAGAACCATTCCAAGTGTTGTCCCTGCACCAATGACACCAACAGCACCTGGGAAGTGGCTGAGAATGAGAGTTGTCTGGCCCCACCCCTGATTCCTAAATCCAGATCCTTGAGAGTATGAGCTGGGTATTGGTTTAAGCCTCTGAAAGGCGATTCTTTTATCAATCAAGATATGAGTGGTCCAGAAGCAGAAGTATGCAAGGCCTGTGCAGAGTTAAGGACAGGGTCTGGGGTTGACGGAGGGGAAAGAAGGCCAGGAAGAAGAAAGGGAAAGGTGCAACAAGGTTGGAGAAGTCATTCTGGGAGCTCTGCAAACAAGAATGTCACCTGTGGACAGACAGGGTGCTCCTGCTCCAACGCCAAGACACCAGGCTTTCTGAGGCTGGCACTCCCTGCTCTCCCAACTCCCGGGAAAGTGACACTGTGTTCCCGTATCTGCAGAGCAGTGTCAGTGCTAAATCTGTTCCAAAGCATGTCTCTGAAGTTGTCACCATTCTCAACTAATTAGTCAAAGGCCTCCATCTGCCTAGTGGCTCACCACACTTCTCATATTAATTTTTTATGCAAATGGAGTGATTTTGGGGAGGAATGATGTCAAGCAGAGTGATAGGTACTTCCCTGGAACCAGAGTAAGATACATCCTTAAGGTACAATCAGCAAAATCTCCAGAAAGGTCATACTGAACCAGGCTTTTGTATGTGGGCTCCTCTGATGCTTAGAAATAGCTTCAATTAAAGCCAGGGATGATGTCTGCAAAATATATACTGAACTAACCTCCCTACTGTAATCTTGACTGTTTAAGACGCTGGACACCGAGCCAATCATTCAAAGCACAGTTCAATTAATTTCTCCTTCCTTCTTCTTTTATTCCCCCTCATTTTTTTTTGCTTAGCCATGTAATCTTATTTTATTCTTTCCTTCTTTATATTATTCGCTGCCTTCTTTTTAAAGAAGCTGACTTATCTTTCAAGAACAAATGCCATTGTAGCGGTGACCTCAAGGATGATAAGGCAGTAGATTAAAACCCAGTAGTAGCTTGAAATGCTGGGGATGATTTGAAAGAAAGGGTCAATTGTCTAGTATTAATTCAGTAATAACTGCAGAGACATTATTCTTATTGCCTCCTTCCAGGCAGAACTATCTGGTGTCTCACGAAGTTCAGTGCCATTGCAAAAGAAAGTAAAATAAAAAATTGGATACAAGCCAATTCTGACTTCAATAGTGACCCCACCTTTGGTTTCTACTTACAGATGTTTGTTGGGATAGAAATTAGACTCTGGGTTCAGATCATTTCCTTCCCCCTGATCATTCCTTCAGAGAGCTATCACCGCATACACAGCGTGTCAGTACTTAATGGCTTAAAACAACACCCATTTATTTAGCTAAGAATTCATTGGGGCTCCCCCACCGTTCTGTTGATTTAGGCTGGGCACCACCCTGTGACTCCATGCTGTGGTCAGCTGGAAGGGCTGACCGGTCTAGGATGGCTTCACTTTCTGTGGACCACTAGCTTTTGGGGAAACTCATAAAGATGGCATGATAGACGCTGTTGGTACCCTGTCCAAATTCCCTTGGATCCCTTCTACTGGTTCCTTGTGCCTGTCTCCCAGCTGGTGAGAGGCTTTGCTGCTAAGAAGTGGCCCCTGTGACCCCTTTCAGAGGGTTGTCCTTGGGTTTAGCACCTTCCTCACCAGGACTGACAGCTGGGAGTGGCTGAGAATTATATCCTCCCGTGGCCTCCAGCCCAAGATGAAAACCCAGTTCCGTTACTTCTATGGGGATAAACTCTGAGGCCCAAATGATGCTCTAGAACATTCCGCAGGATCCGGCAGAGGCTGGGAATTTGGCATCCTCTTCCCTCAATCCCCTCCAGGAAACACTTCCTTAGGAGAACACTGGTTAGTTTCAGCGTCTGTTTCCAGTGATCCCAACCTAAGAAAGCTGGTCTAACCCAACTGTCTTTAAACAGAGCGGCCCTGTTTGTCTGTAGGGTATGTGTGTGTTTCTTCACAAGGGGTCACCTGGAGATAGTTTCCTAGCCAAAGAACATTTAAAATAAAAACCACCTCCAACAGCTCAGCCTTTTCTGTAAGTGAAAAGACAAACACACAAAGAAGCGAAGCCACTCATTGGAAGGCACACAGACTGGGAAGACAGAACAAATTCAAGGGGCCTTGGACCTGAGTCACATTCACTTGTGTCACTAAACTAGGGGATTCCCGCTGGATTCCCCTGAGAGCCAGGCCCCTGAGAGAGGGAAGACAGTTGTGCAGAGGGAAAAGCCATGGGTGTGGCTTAGCGACACAAGGGTGCTGCCTTGTTCAAGAATCCTTTAATAATGCCATTACAGGGGCGCCTGGGTGGCTCAGTGGGTTAAGCCGCTGCCTTCGGCTCAGGTCATGATCTCAGGGTCCTGGGATCGGATCCCACATCGGGCTCTCTGCTCAGCAGGGGGCCTGCTTCCCTTCCTCTCTATCTGCCTGCTTCTCTGCCTACCTGTGATCTCTGTCTGTCAAATAAATAAATAAAATCTTTAAAAAAAAAATAATGCCATTACATCATTAATTTCAAAAAAAAAAAAAAGAGAGAGAGAGAGAGAGCCATGGTGTCTGCATCCTGGGGTACTGGGGTTTCAGAACTGGCCCTGCCCTTTTGATCTCTCCTCCCCATTCCTTCTCCCCTCCATCTCTACTTTCCCCAAGTCCCCATCCTTACTTTCTCCTCCTTCTCTCTCTTTCTCTTCACTTGCCTTCAGTCCTTTCCCTTCCTCCCCTCTTCCCCACTCCCTTCCCACCTTCTTCCTCTCGCTACCCAGCCCAGCTTCCACTCCCTCCTCCTCCTCTCTCTCTTCTTTCTCTTTACTTGCCTTCTGCCCTTCCTCCGGCTTCCCCTTCCTCTCCCCCCCCATCTTCTTCCTCTTCCACTGCCCCCACTCCAGCTTCACGCTCCCTCCTCCCCCTCCCCCCTCCTCCCCCCTTCCTCCCCCTTTTCTCCCTCTTCCTCCAGCTCACCATCTTTACCAACATCTTCATGAGTACCGCTAGCTTCTCCAAGATCCCTTTCCTCTGAAGAACTTCCTTGCCACGAAATTATTTTCACAAGTGAAGACTTGGGAGCCAACAACTAAGCACAATACACAAATCTGGACAGCAGGGAGGTCCAAGGCCCCCGCAGTCAGGGGCACAGCCTCCCGAACATTCAGGGCCGGGAACTGGGAAGCGCTCCCTCCCACCGCAGCCTTTTTTTTTTTTTTTTTTTTTTAAAGATTTTATTTATTTATTTGACAGACAGAGATCACAAGTAGGCAGAGAAGCAGGCAGATAGAGAGGAAGGGAAGCAGGCCCCCTGCTGAGCAGAGAGCCCGATGTGGGACTCGATCCCAGGACCCTGAGATCATGACCTGAGCCGAAGGCAGCGGCTTAACCCACTGAGCCACCCAGGCGCCCCCACCGCAGCCTTTTTGATGGAGGCATTTTATTGGCCTTTCAGTTCAAGGATCCACAGGGCGTGATTTATCGAATGTGAGATCGATGTGAAAATACTGTCAGGCTTCTGGAACTAGGAAGATATTCAGATCATTCCACTCACGTACATCATATTTATGAAAGGAAAAGGAAGTGGGTGGATTACAAATGAGAAAAACCTGGAAGAGAAAACTCTATCCTTTCCCAACTCCGTCTTTTTACCAACTTCTTTCCAAGAGGCGGAGCCTATAGGTAAATACCTTACATTGGTCGAGTGTGACAATTTCTGGCTCCTTTGCAAAAGAGGCAGCCTTCAGGATTACCACAGGGGCTACCCCAGATCTGCCTAGCCCCTGCTTTTGTCCCTCCCCCGGCCCCCTACTCGGGGGCAACCACCAAGTCCAATTGTGGGAACTGTGAGCTCAGGGAAGTCAGAGATGACACGGTGCCTCTCCCTCTTTCTGGAGACACAGAAACCAAGGCCCACAAAGGTAAGGGCTACAAGAAAGATTCCAAAAACCAAACCAGGGCCTGCAGTGTTCTGGGAGTCAAGAGTCCCAGGCCTGGTTCCTAGCCCCACTACAAGTTTCCTTTGTGACCTCAGGCCAGTCACTGTGCCCTTGGGGCCTCAATGTGGGTGATTTTAAAAAAAAAAAAAGAAAAAAAGACCATTATTCATGCTTCCCCATATCCACGTTCTTTCCATGTGACTCCCCTGTATCTCCCAGCAAGAGGAGTCTATTTCCTGGTCCCTTACTCTGGGCCAGCCATGTGACTAACGTTAGCCAACAGAATGCAGCAGAAGTTCTGAGACTAAGCCTCAGGGGTCTTGTACACTATGGCTCCCTTTCTTGGAACCCTGTGGAGCCATCATGTGCAAAAGCCCAGGCTAGACATTGAGAGGATGAGAGACTACATTGAGCCTTAATGAGCCATCCCACTGAGGCCATCCTAGACCAGACAGTTCTCAGCTAAGCAGGAGTTGCCCACAACGGCACAAATTTAGCCCTGGGAGACAATAAAAACTGTCCAGCTATGCCCATCCCGAATTTGTATCCAAGGGTATCATGGAATAAATAAATGGTTGTTATTTCAAGCAGCAGAAGTCAACTGACATACTTGATTTCTTCATCTGCACAAATGCACAAAAAGGCTGGAACCTAAAGATCTCTTTTTGCAGGTGCTTTTTGAAATACCAAATCCATAAAAGATTAGGGCCTCGAGTTAAGCTGTCTGTTACGGTAGCCGCTAGCACTATGTGGCTTTTGAAACTTCAGCAATTCGTTGAAATTAAGGAAAATTAACCAGTCAGTTCTTTAGTTGTACTAGGCACATTTCAAGTTGACAGTCACGTGTGAGTCGTGGCCCATCTTGGATGACGCAGGTACAGGACGTGGCCATAATCCCAGAAGGTCTCGAGGGAGGTTACTGCCCTGCGGCCCCTATGGTAGCAAGCATCAGAGCTGAACATGCAGGAAAGTGGGACCTCCTCACCCACCACGCCTACACTCACTCCCCCAGCACACACTGCTCCACAGCAAATACCCCTCACGTGCCCTCTGAAAATTTCAGACCTATGTTTTGAGCCTTCTGTTTTACCTAAAATATCAGAACCCTCAAGGAGTCCTTGGATTGACAGCAAGCAATTCCGGTGTTGTAGGGAGAGAGAAGGCAAGTGAGGCTCATAACAAGGTAGAAAAGTCTTCAGATGGATGCCAAGCTTTCCCTCCTTCAGGGGATTGCCCTAGTTTTTATTTTAAGCATTTTTTTCCATGTTGATAGGGTTGATAGCTGACTTTATCTGCATTCAATCCTTAAAGAAGACTGACGATTGATTTTTTTTTTAATTTTTTTTCCTTCTGTGTGTATGTGGGAGGTTTCCTCCCAATTCCCTTTCTACTTTTTTTTTCCCTCTCCAATGCCCAGGGCTTCCTCTGACTTCAAAGAACTAGAAAAGACTCAAAGGAAAATGGGTATCTGACCTAATTAAGCATATAGATTAAGATTTTCTCTCGTGGTTGATAAAAAATTCCCTTTTCTTCATAAGCCTCATTCTGATTTGCTGGGTGAAGGAGAGATGGAAAAGCACCTTCCTTCTGCCCTTCAATAAGGTTTGTCCCTGCAAGAAGCTGGAGGCAGGGCAGGCAGGTGGGACCAGTGGGACAGCAGCGGCAAGAGGGGGCCATTAGCAGAGATGTTTGGGGACCACACTGCCTGGGTCTGAATCCCAGTTCAGCCACCTCCTACCTCTGGTGGATCCTTGGTCTAATTAGTTAATCTTCCTAAGCCTCAGGTTACACATTTGTAAAATGAAGAGGGCGGCAGGTAAGAGTTTGATGACTGAATACAAGAGAAGCCCAGAGAACAGAGTCAGGCATGGACCAAGAGCTCAGGGTAACTTAAGTGGACAGGCCAGTGCCATGTTCAGGTTCTCAGAGACACAGGCTACTGCTTCTGTGCCTCACCCCTCACAAGGTCCTGTAGGCTTTGCTGCAAACAGCTTGCACCTGACACCTTTTTCAGAGGCCTGGCCCTGGGCTACAGGAGCCACCTCACCTGCCCCAGCAGGGAGCCTGCCTGCCAGGGGTTACCCAAGCAGAAGGTTATGTGGGAGCCTCAGTCAGAGAGCCCAGGTCCCTTGCCTTTGGGCAGATGGATGAAGAGGTGTAACTCCCACTCCAGGCCTGCCCTCAGGATCAGGTGGAGCCTGGGGCTTTGCCTTGCTTGCCTTCTTTCCCTTTTCTCTCCAGCTTCCCGGACTCCTAGCTTCCTTCTGAGAGCACTTCCCCAGTAAATCGCTTGCACAGGAATCCTTTCAGACTCTGCTTCCCAGGAATCAGACCTCAGATAGCAACTGTGATGATGATGGTGGTGATCTGATGAGGGAGCAGAAAGCAAGCTGAGGACAACGCAAGAGCTTGACGCGCCACAATCCACCCCATTGCCCCCAAACCGCATCCCCGCCGTGAGTTATGTGTGAACTTCCTCAGGAACTCCTGGCTGCTGCCTTAAAACTAAGGGAAGGGGAAAAATAACAGAGCACAGTCCTGCAGGACTTGAGTCTCTACGCCAGCAACGTCTTTGCGCTTTACAAGGAGAACGCATTCTTATCAATAGCCTCACTTTCAGAGACCCATTAACTCAATTTCCTGGAGCCCTAACATCACCCTTCCCTCCATAGTGATGTGGAAAACGAAGGTAGAAGGGAAGGTAAATAAAGTTAAATTTCCTTATAACCTGTAGCCCCTTGACAAATCAGGCGGGCACAGTGGAATACTCCTCCAGGAAACTCGCAACTCTCAGTGTTAATGCTTTGCTAGAGGGAAAAACGACCTGTTGGACAATAGCAAGGCTTCCAGTATCCTGAAAGTCTTCCTTAGCATATGAAAGCCCTTTGTCCTGACCTCTCAAGTGTATAATCAGTTCCCCCTCACAATCCCAGTGCAACAGCTTTCTGCGCACCCCCCTTCCTGTCCCTGTGCTTTAATACAATCACCTTTTTGCACTAAAGACCTCTCAAGAATTCTTTCTTGTCCATCCCCTGTGGACCTCACCAACATTCCAAAACTACATCACTATTTATTTTTACTGTCATTGTTACTAGTTTTATTATCACATTCAAGCCCTAAAACACGATTTCTCTAAGTACATACAAATCAGCACTTTTCAAAAGCACTTTGCTTTTCCCCTCTTTTGGTTCATTGTTATGACCAGATGCTTCTGGGAATAAGAGATTAAATGAGAATTGCAGTCTATTCCCTCTTCTCCTCCCTCCCCTGGCTACTTCCAGCAAAACCAGGACCTCCCATGCACTCATGCAGATACCTCAGGCCATAAAAACTCAAGTCAGCCTCTCAACTCTCTTCCAGACTGCCATCTTCTGGGCCCCAGGAGGCATACATTCTAGCATGGTTGATCCTGGGAAGGATAGATCCTGGGAAAAGACCCCACCCACCCACTCCCAGCCCACACACCCTGGGTGACAATGGTCTTCAATCCTAAACCTACTTCAGAATCGCTGGAGGGCTTCTTAAAATACAAATGGCTGGGCCTCACTCCCTGGGGGTTCTGCTCCAGTAAGTCTGGGGTAAGACTCATGAATTGGCACACCTGACAGATGCCTCTGGGAGGCCACCATTGCTGTGGTGAAGCCCCAGTTGGTGTAGCGTGGGCCTGCAAAATGCCTGGCTCCATGGGGATGGGCACAGCTGGAGGAGGCCAGAGATGGGCTTTCTCTGAAGCGCAGGGTCTACAGCAGGGTCTGGTTGTCTGGCTCTTGAGGGATAATGTTCTTGGCCATGCAAGAACATCCACAGTCATCCAGGGACTTATGAAAGGCAGAGTCTACATTGTGGCAAAAGTGTGGTGTCTCAGTTTGCTATTGCTGCTGTAACAAATTATCACAGACGTAGCAGCTTAAAGCAACACAAATTTATACAACAGCTCTGGAAGTTCCAAGTCTGAAATGGGTGTTACCGGGCTAAAGGCAAAGGCTGTGTCCTTCCTGCAGGCTCAAAGGGAGAATCCATTCCTTGCCTTTTCCTGAATCTAGAAGCCGCCCATACGCCTTGGTTCATGGCCATATCAATCCAACCTCTGCTTCTGTCACCCTATGTCCTCTGAGTCAGGCCGTCCTGCCTTTCTCCCACTTCACGATTTCTCTTCGAACTCTGCCCAGCCACCATGTGAACAATCCTGGGCAAGCGAGCTGGGGAATGGGGAATGGGGAGCTGGGGAATGGGGTGCCCCATGGAGAGGAGATAAGCTGATCCCACCCCATGTCACCCAGGACAAGTTAGCCTCCAGATGACAGTCCAGATGTCTGCACATGCTTGCGGGAACCTAGCCAGACTTGTGAGAAATAACGCATGTCTCTCGTGTTAAAGCAGTACATTTTGGGGTGCTTTGTTAGACCCAGTGGATAAACACACTGAGAAGAGGGAGGGTGCTTGGTGGCCTGGTTACTTTCAACCAGGTCCAATCTGCACATGTCTCTTACATGGCCACCACACAATACATTAAAACTCAGAAGAAATTTTACTTTAAATTTCAAACTTCTGGGGCACCTGGGGGGCTCAGTCAGTGAAGCGCCTGCCTTCAGCTCAGGTCATGATTCCAGGGTCCTGAGAGGGAGTTCTGCATCAGGCTCCTTGTTCAGCGGGAAGCCTGCTTCTCCCTCTGCCTGCCGCTCCCTCTGCTTGTGCTCTCTTGCTCTCTCTGTCAAAGAAATAAATAAAATCTGCAGAAATAAATACATAAATTTCAGACTTTGGGCTTATTTTGAAATATTAGAAGAGCAGACCAGAAGGGAGCATGAGGAGGCCTTCTGGGATGCTGAGGACATTCTCTTTCTTGATGTGGGTGCTGATGGCACTGTAGCTGTTTAGTTTATAGGAACGAATCAAGCTGCACATGTAGATATTAGTCTTTTCTGTAGATATGTTATATTTTAATTGAAAGTCAAAATGAAGGGGCTCCTGGGTGGCTCAGGTAATTAACTGGCCAACTCTTGGTTTCTGCTCAGGTCATGGATTTCAGGGTTGTGAGATCAAGTCAGGCTCTAGGCTCAATGCAGGATCTGCTTGAGATTCTCTCTCTTTCCCTCTTTCCCTCTGCCCCTTCCCCTGCTCATGTTCTTTCTCTCTGTCTCAAATAAATAAATAAAATCTTTTTTTTTTTAAATCAAAATAAAGTGAAATAAGGTAAAATAGGGCTGTTCGGTCCAGACCTATGACAGCAGAAGATGAATTTAACTCCCTGCTTTGGAGGCCTGAGAGAGGTGAGAACTCCCCATTTCGCCACAGTTGCCCCTTTATCCTGTTGTCCTACACTTGACTTGTCAGTTGCTTTTTTCCTATAGGCATCTGCCAATGTGGCCAATTATGATTAATATTATTTAATAACTATTATTATCTCTTATAAATCATGTTATGGGAATACCTTTTACTTAAATTATTGTTATGTATTCACTCATCTCTAAGTTTCTGGCTTTTTTTTTTTTTTTAAGCCATTTTGACAGTAACAGTTGCCCCCCTTGTAGAGTGCGTAGTTGAAAGGCACACCATGCCTAATGAGGGATCTTACTTCCTGGCCTCCCTTGGGACCTAGTATAGCCATATGACCAGGTTTGTCCACTTGAATGTGAGTAGAAGCTGGTAAGTGTCCCTGCCTTTACACACCTGGGGTTAAGAAGTAGCTGGAGGTGGTCTAGAGAGACTCCAAGGCCCAAGCCTGGGTTCATGAGTCCTTATGTGCTAGAAAGCCAATTGCTGATTGGAACATGCAAATTGGAGTCTTAGGTGAGTAAGCAATAACATTCTATTCTGATAAGCCACTGAAATATATTTATTTCTGCTGCTAGAGTTACTCTGATTAATACACTATTTCATCCCATGGTTATTCATGCATTCACTCATTCAATAAATATTCATAAAATCTTCTCATTCCTAAGGCACTGTGCCAGCATTCTGCCTTCAGGGATTTTATATGCTGGCTTAAAAATAAGAACAGGCTATTACCATTTGTTTGCCTTACTATGTGGCAGGCCATGTATAAGTTATATTATACACATCATAATATGTGATCCTCACACTTACTAAAATATAGATATGATAGTCCCTGACCTAGAACTGAGTTACCTGAGGCCTACGTAGTCTGGGAACATAGAACTTTCTGACTTAAACAACTGTGTTGTCCCCAAGATGTTATACTGCTTCCTAGATGTTATACATCCTTCCAAGATGTCCCTACCACTTTTCCTAGAAGGGACATAAGGCATGCACACAAGAACTTTCAGGCAAGTGCTTGGAGGATTAAATGGCATGAAAGAGCAATGCTGGAAGGCTGACCATATTCAGCGATTACTAATTATTTTGATATTCACACTTCCTCCTCGCAATGCTGCCCACAGATTCATCTACTGTTGTCTGTGTTGAAGCTGGGACCCATCCTTGACTTCTCTGATGATGCTACTTAGGGGGACAGAGAGGTCCAGTAAGGTCCATGTAACCACCAAAGTGCAAGGTGACAAAAAAAAAAAACAAAAACAAACAAACAAAAAACTGAACAAACAAAAAATACTCCACGTGTAAGGACTCAGTGAGTCAGTAACTGATACATTGTTACTCTGCACTGAGTGACTACTCTTGCTATTGTTTTTTTTTTTTAAACTCCCTTTATTCCTCTATAAAACTGTCCTGGGGGAAGTCTAGCTGGATGAGACTGCACTGATGTGTGTAAAACCATAGGTAGGGTAAAGCAATCTTACGAGTCATCCTTATTCATTCATTCAACAAATAATAATTCAATATATCCTCTGTTCCTGGTGATGTGCCCAAATTTTCTGCATCTCTTAATTAATTTCAGGCACACTGTACTCAGGAATATTCTCAGCATCCTAACTTGGCGTAAAATTGAAGGCTTTGCATTGCCTTGGATGTAAATACCAGGGGGAAAAGAACCGCATGTGTTAACAGCACACAAGATCTTCAGATCTGACACCTTTCCCGCCACTGGATTGGAGTCTTACGGAAATGGACAACCCACAGACTTCAAGGCTTCCTGTCTTAGTTAAAAGAGATACAAATTGCTTCCCCAGTGCATCTTCTCAGGGGAGCTCCTTAGGATAAAATGCCGAGATTGCATGAATCTATCTCCAAGCAGAAACTCAAAGCAGATGCCATTATTTCTTCATGTCATCTTAATAGACTTGCTTTAAGAAAACAGTGGCATGTTTGTGCCAGGGTCCTTGGTATTTTAAATTGGCTTCTGTGATGATGTTTTATGATGGCAGAATAAGCCAGTTGAAAACCAAATGTTCCTTCGACATTTAACGAGAGTTCCTTTTCTCATACTAACTTAGCCTTCCCTTCTGATGGACACCTTTACTTTTGACCTGGCTCAGGACAATCTCTGTTTTCTCCACTCAGCAGTCAACAAAGATTTCTGAGCACCTGTTATGTGCCAGGCTCTGAGCAGGGCTCTGGGGATATGGTGGTGTATAGAGAGCAGTCACTGCCCCTGACTTTTAAGGGGCTTGCCAGCAAGGCTACATTCTGCTAAGGACACTTCTCCATCCTTTAATTTGTCCATGCCCTTCCTAGACAATGACTCCTTGAAGACTACCCAGGTTTTATTTGTTTGTTTGTTTAAAGATTTTATTTATTCATCTGACGGACAGAGATCACAAGTAGGCAGAGAGGAAGGCACAGAGAGAGAGGAGGAAGCAGGCTCCCTGTGAAGCAGAGAGCCTGACGCGGGGCTTGATTCCAAGACCCCGGGATCATGACCTAAGCTGAAGGCAGAGGCTTTAACCCGCTGAGCCACCCAGGCGCCCCGACCGCCCAGGTTTTATCTACCTCACTGACCCTCATGAGAATTACAGTGGCACGCTTGTGGGGCAAGAGCAGGTGCTCAGCTCATGGCATTGAACGAATAATTGAATGTTTGACAGGACAGTTTGCCTGGATATTATAAAAAGAACAGTATACTTTGTATTTCACACACATCCTTGGTTTTGTTGCCTAGGTCTCGGAGATGAAGAATAAAAGGATTAAAACACTCTCCCAGAAACTCTTCCTTCTCTTCTATAAGGGAAAAGTTATTTATTCATTCATTCATTCAACAAATATTTATTGACTGCATGCTATGTGCGGACGCTGTTCTAGGTCTAAGACAGAGAAGTCCCTGACTAACAGAGCTAACCTACATCTCTGTAGGAATGGGAGGCTGTCAGGTAAATAAATCTGCAAATAAAAAATGTAATTTCTGACCCTGATAAGTACTGCTGTGAAAAAGATATGAAACAGGTGTTCCAATTACTACTGCATCATAACAAATCACCCCAAAGTGAATGGGAATCGCCAAACCATTTGATTATGCTCATAGATTTGGTAGTTCAGTCATTTAACAGGATGAAGTACAGATAGATTATTTCTGTCATGATACGTAGCACCGTATCTGGGAAGATTCTAAGACTGGGGTGCTTGGCTGCTGCAGGTTGACATCCTCTGAAGGCATCTCGTGTGATTGTCTGGTGGTTGACGCTGGTTGTGCCCTGGGACACGGACTGTGAGTGCCAACTGGGGCACTGGCCCATAGCCTTTCTATGTGGCTCAGGTTTCTTCCCAGCATGGCAGCCGCAGGGTAGCTGGCCTTCATTCCTGCTGGCTCAGAGCTCCAAAAGCAAGTGTCCCAGCAGACATTGCAAAAATTCGATCACCATTAATCACTTGACCCCCCAGAAGTTACGTGAGTTATGCAGTGTCATTTCTGCTACCTTCTGTTGGTTTTAACAGAGTCTTTGAGGTTGGCCCAGATTCAAGGGGTGGGGACTTAAGTCCTATCTCAGATGAGAGGAATGTCAAAGAATTTGTTGACATATCACAGAACTGTCACATATGATAGACAGTGATCAAGGAATCAGAGAAGAACACTTACAGAAGTTCTGTTTGGGCCTAAGACAGAAGTGAAAAGAAAGCCATCCATACAGCATTATGGGGGAAATGCCTTGCAGACACACCAGCCAGAGGAAATACAAGAGTTCTGTCCAGCTCCCTGAGTAGGGAGCCCACGCAGTGCATTCTACCACATCAGGAGCCCCGTGTTGCCTAAGTAGGAGGCTCAGTGTTCAGAAACTCACCTTCCCACAGATATAAGACAAAGTCTCCATCACCAACGTTATTTTAGAACATTCACCTCCATCCGCCATATTTTAACTCTTGCTTGCCAGTTGGTTCAGAAGTAGGTGACAAGGGGAGCTTCTCTTTACTGTCCCCCCACAAAAAACCTGCAGTAACTGGAGAACTGGTCCAGGAAACTGGAGCCATGTCAAAGGAGTAAAATGGAGATGCCTATGATGGGTCTTCAACACAGGCATGGGATTGTGAACACAGCAAATTACAGATGCTTATGCTGGCTCTGGAGCTTGGTTTTACTATTCTGTGATCGGTCCCTAAGTGCTATGATCCAGGCAGGTGGCTTTAAGCCAAAGGTTCCAGCCTCACAAGACTTTCACCTTAATCATAGTCCAAGTGCATACCAAGGACCAGCCCACTCTCAGGGGCCTAAGAAGCAAATACTATCCTGGACTCTGCAGGGAAAAGTCTCAGGAAAGGTAGGGCTGCATGGGTGGCCTTAGGAGGATGCTGATAGTTATACATAGCTTGTTTCAGGAGAACATCTGTGCATCCAAGGGCCACTTAGGGAAAAGACTTTGATGCCCATAGTCCAGTAGCACCCCACTGTATCAGTTATCTGGTGCTATATTATAGCCAATCTGAAAACTTGTGGATTAAAATAACTGCTTATTGTTTTTCACGAGTTATGAGTAGATCTGCTGATCTGGGGCTTGTCTTGGCTTATCTCGGACTGGCTTGCTCATGTGTCCACTGTCTGCTAACCAGTCATCTGGGGGCTGGCTGCTCTCAGATGGCCTCAGCTCGAATGACTTGCTTCTGTTCCACTTGTTTCTCAGGTGCCTCCAGCTGGTTAGTCTGGACTTGTCCCAGCAGTAGCAGGGATTAAGAACAGGAGGAGAAATATGTATGTGCTTTTCAAGTCCCTGCTTGTGTCTCATGTGCTACCATCCCCTTGGCCAAAGCAGAGCGCATGGTTGAGTGCAGAGCCAGTGTGGACGCTTACTGGAATCAAGATATTCCTGCCACTGACCTGCCTGCCAAGGCAGGAGGACTTGTTAACCACAGGACTTTCATTTTGTTGAATGGGGAGGCAGCTGGAACTTACAGTGAAGAACTTATGACAACCAAGAAGAGATTAAGAACCTTCACCAGTGGGTTCCCACTCTCCCTTCTTCCTTAAACAGACTCTTTTTTTTTCCTTTTTTTAAAAATTTTATTTTATTTTTTCAGTGTTCCAGGATTCATTGTTTATGCACCACACCCAGTGCTCCATGAAATACGTGCTCTCCTTAATATCCATCACCTGGCTCACCCAAACCCCACCGCTCTCCCCTCCAAAACCCTCAGTTTGTTTCTCAGAGTCCACAGTCTCTCGTGGTTCATTTCTCCTGATTTTCTCCAACTCCCTTCTCCATTCCTCCCAATGTCCTCCATGTTATTCCTTATACTCCATAAGTAAGTGAAACCATATGATAATTGACTCCTCTGCTTGACTTATTTCACTCAGCATAATCTCCTCCAGTCCTGTCCATGTTGATATAAAAGTTGGATATTCATTGTTTCTGATGGAGGCATAATATCCCATTGTATATATGGACCATATATTCTTTATCCATTCATCTGTTGAAAGGCGTCTTGGCTCTTTCCAAGGTTTGACGACTGTGGCCATTGCTGCTATGAACACTGGGGTACAGATGGCCCTTCTTTTCACTACATCTGTATCTTTGGAGTAAATACCCAGTAGTGCAATTGCCGGATCATAGGGAAGCTCTATTTTTAATTTCTTAAGGAATCTCCACACTGTTTTCCAAAGTGCATCAACTTGCAATCCCACCAACAGTGTAAGAGTGTTCCCCTTTCTCCACATCCTCTCCAACACATGTTATTTGCTTTCTTGTTGATTTTGGCCATTCTATCTGGTGTAAGGTGGTATCTCAATGTGGTTTTGATTTGAATCTCCCTGATGGCTAATGATGATGAACATTTTTTCATGTGTCTGTTAGTCATTTGTATATCTTCTTTGGAGAAGTGTCTGTTCAGGTCTTCTGCCCATTTTTTGACATGATTATCTGTTAAACAGACTCTTGATGGTGACCCCATATTTGCATAATATCACATTGAAGGAAAGACATTAAGAGTGGGCCCCAGTGTCCACGTGTCTTGGTCCAGAGCTCGCTGTCCTCTGCCCAGGCCAGAGTCATGAAATCCCCAGTGGCGTGCCTGAGAGCAAAGGCCTTGTAGATGAAAACCCCTGGATCCTATGCCAGTTCTGACCTGACCTACTTAGTGTCTTCAAGTTCAAGTCCCTCTATTACAAAAGGGAAGAAAAGCATAATGGCATGCACTCAGTAAGTACTCAGTAAGTGATTGTATTTCCCATTATTATTATCTGGGAAGACAACACAAATATTTCTTTTTTTCTTTTTTTTTTTTTTTTAATCTGACAGAGATCACAAGTAGGCAGAGAGGCAGGCAGAGAGAGAGGAGGAAGCAGGCTCCCTGCAGAGCAGAGAGCCCAATGCAGGGCTCGATCCCAGGACCCTGGGATCATGACCTGAGCCGAAGGCAGAGGCTTAACCCACTGAGCCACCCAGGCGCCCCTAACACAAATATTTCTTAAGAGTGGATGGTATGGGGGAACCTGGGTGGCTCAGTCAGTTAAGCATCTGCCTTCAGCTCAGGTCATGATCTCAGGGTCCTGGGATCAAGTCCTGCATTGGGTCCTCTGCTCAGCAACAAGTCTGCTTCTCCCTCTTCCTCTCACTTTTGTTCTCTCACAAATAAATAAAATCTTAAAAATTAAAAAAAAAAAAAGAGTAGATAGAATGAAAAAAAGAGCATGGCAAGGAGACCTTATTAGCACTGACAAGTATTAATGGAGCAAATTCATTGACAGTGGGAAGAACTTGATGACTATGTAAGCCAACAGTCTTTACTGGGATGAAGAGACACTTTCAGGGAGGAGAGGAAGCACATGCATTTGGCAGATGGCAGCCTAGGGAAGGAATGGCTGACTGGTTGATCTGAGACAGATGCTGACCCTTCCCTTTTTATTGTCATGTCCCCAGGAGAGGCTTGATAGAAAGAGACCTCAGGAACTGGGTCCTTAGGCTTGGAGGCAACTAAGGGGTAATGATATTCCAGGACCACTTTTTCCTTAATAAGGAAAGCTTATTTACCCTAGAAGACTAAACAGCCTGAGAAAGTAGATACACAGCTTCTGAAATTGGATAGAACTGGTATCAATCCAATTAACAAATGACGCAAGGGAATTAAGTGCAGGGATGCCACATATAAAGGTGTATATTGTGCCTGGCCAGAGAAAGCCATTTATACCATAGACTATGTGATCAGTGATCTCTGATGTGCAGTTTACTAGCTACACAGCTGTACATGGTCAGCCTGCTTAGGCAGACACTTGTAAATTATTAAGCTAATGTGGACATTATCAGACATTCTTTGTTCTTAGTCCTTTGTCTTTGAAACATTGGCAACTTTCTCAACGGTGCTTAACACAAAATGAATGCAACATTTGGGATAGTTTTTCGATCAAACTAATTTTCCCTCCTGAGAAGTAGGGCCGATCTGAGTTTCTGTATGATTTCCCATGCTCTTTGAGAATATTTCCATCCACGTTTGATTTCCCATCACAGTGGAATGAAAATGACACCCTGCACCTTCCAAGTTGGATCACAGGATTTCATGCTTCTGTTGATACTAATCCCGTACTCTCAACCTCTTGCATCTTGAGTTCAAGTCAATCAAATATGCTCCTTCTTATTCTTCACTTGAACTTGCTGAAGTCTGGTTATGACCTGTAGATGAAGGTGAAGAGTGCTTCTGATTTAATCAACAAGGGATCTCTCCTAGGAAGTCCTTATGTTACTTGTCTAATGCTTCATGGCCATTCAGGAGCACAACTGGGTCCAGAAGCTATATCCCTGGGCTTCTTCTCAGGGTTCTTTCCCCTGGAACTCAAAATTATTAATACATCATCTAGCCAGTGGTGACCACACTAAGCTTTATATATCCACTTACTGTTTAAATGAATGGTAAATAGACATTTAACACTTGAGTGAGATATGTCCCAAGGCCCTTCATGAATCTACCAATCTTCAAATGCTATTAAAGCTATTAATTCTGATTGGCTAAGGAGGATGTGAGTTCAATGCCCCTTAAAAACTTTTGTTGAAATCATGAAGGATTGTGTTTAGTTTAAGAAAAGCATATTCAATATACCAACAGTATTTTTAACATAAGCCATAGAACACAAAGGTCAAGAAAACTGTGGCAGAAATAGAAAATAAACTGAGAGAGCATTTCAAAAGACATAATTTAAAAAAAAAAAAAACAGCCTGAGTAACTGTCTACTAAAACATGTAATTTTTTCCATGAGAGACAGTAAATTATAACTGAAAATTTTAAGTGACCCATTCAGACTCCTGAGTATTCCATAAATATAGGATTAAAGTTATAGATGTGAACTTCTGTTGAGTAAGATATTTTGCTCTTTAATTTATAGTTAACTTTGATTTTCTGACTAAGAACTGTCTCCTACATATCTATGCATTCTTTTCATCAAAGCACTAGCAGCTGACTTTTGGGGAGGAGGTACAATTTTAAAAGAGAAACAAAGTATTGTTCTGTTGAATTGCAGTTGAATTTCTCCAGCAAGAAAATTCCAATCACACAGGCTGGAATGACATCAGCATTTACTAGCTTATGCATCTCTAAAGTCTGGGGCGGGGGTGGATTGATCCAGATGTCCACAGGATCATGAGAGCTGGGACACATTTCTTCTGCAATTCTTTTGGTTCTGTCTTCCATTGTATGCTGTCCTCATCCTCACACTGGCTTCTCTCGTGATAACAAGAAGGCTGCAAGTAGCTCTAGGGGCTTCCAACCATTCCTTGTTCATATCCAGAAGTGAGACAAAGAGAGTCTTGGTCTTGACATTTCACACTGACCCTGGGAGATGGATAGTAAAAATGGCCCCAGTTCTCCACCTCCCAGATACCATGCCTTTGTCAACTGTGAGCTTACAGTTCCCCTCAACATGGAGTCTGTGTCTCCACCCCCTGAACATGGGCTGGTCTCATGGCTCTTTTGCCGATAGAATAAGGTAGAAGTAACAAGGTGCCCATTTGGGGCTTGGGCCTCAAACGAGTAGCACATTTTCCCTCTCACTTGGAATCCTGCTCTAAGAACAAACTTTGGCTATCCCTGTGGGCGATGAAAAACCACATGGAGTAGGAGCAAGCTATCTCGGTTGAGCCTGACCTACATTAATCTCCAGCCAGCCTAACTCCACACACATTGGAGAGCCCACCCTGGAGTAGCAAAGCCACGTGCAGACCTGAAGCAGACCACAGACACAGAGATAAGCCCAAATGAGATCAGAGAAACCATACAGCTGGCTTGTAAGAGCTAAAAGCAACTCTGAATTTTGGGGGTGGATGTTACATAGCAAGAGCTAAAAGGTGCCCAGATTTTCTAATGTTGCCTTGATTACATTGTTTTAAGTCACATGGTCATTCCTAAACCAATGACAATGGTTGGATCTAATCCAATCCTTGACAACATTGAGTTGTCATGGGGAAGCAGAAGGAGAAACTTGAAAGAACACATGAACTATTAGGAAGTGGAGAAGAATAAGGTGGGGTGAATGCATTAGGAGCAAACAACATATCTGGGTGCATCACTGCAAAAGACTTCCCAGCTGGGTTATGGTGGAAAGAGATGAGTATGATGAGGTGGCCCCGTTGGTGGAGCCTCTTATCCTTCACAGCACATTCAGATTTAAAGTCCTGCCACAACAAAATTACAAATCACGATCTTCCCTGAAATTTCCTTAAAATTCTCAAAACCACAAGGTCAGATCCACCGAAGTCAATGTATTAAGCACTAATGGTCTCATGCACTCCACGTGAAATATATTAATAGATTAAATCCCACGCTTTTAAGCTCAGAAAGCCTTCAGAGAAGAGAGCTGACAGCACTAAGTAGGGCACTTTTTCCCATGAGTATCCACTGCAGGACCATAACTCATACAGCTTTTTCTCCAGGTGCTTTCTACAACAAGGGAGTCCTCCTACAATACACACAGGGTAATGAAACCACTTTGTAACTCTGTTTGGAGGTAAGTTAGTGCACCAAGTTTTGCTTAAAAATGCTGTTAAAATTTCATGGTCTAAAGTCTTTTTGAAATGCAACTGGAAAGGGATGAAAATCACCCTTAAAAAAAAGAAATAAGAAAAACCATGTGCCATAGAAACATACTAACCAACAGGTAGAAATATCGCAAAAGAACCATCGAATATAAAATCAGTAATGGCAGTTAGACTTCAAAGAGCAAAGAGATACTACCAAGGGAAAGGGAGTATTCAATCGGGGTAAAGATAATCATGGGTTTCTGCTAACAAACATCCCGTGCTCTGCATTTTTTTTTCTTTCTTTCTTTCTTTTTTTTTTTTTTTTAAGATTTTATTTATTTGACAGAGAACACGAGTGGGGGTGGGGGGAGGAATAGAGGGAGAGGGAGAAGCAGGCTCTCCACTGAGTGCTGAACAGAGAATCAGATGGGAAACTCAATCCCAGGCATCATAACCTGAGCACCAAAGGCAGACTCTTAACCAATAGAGCCATCCAGGCAACCCCCATGTTTTGCATTTTATTATTATTACTATTTATTATTTATTTGAGAGAGAATGAATGAGAGAGAGAGAGAGAGAGAGAGCATAAGCAGGCTCAAGGGAGAGGAGAGAGAGGGAGAAGCAGACTCCTGCCAAGCAGGAAGCCCAACCTGGGGCTCGATCCAGGAGCCTAGGATCATGACCGGAGCTGAAGGCAGCTGCTAAACCGACTGAACCACCCAGGTACCCCTGCATTTTTCATTTTTATTTATTTATTTTTGAATCTCCCTTCTGCTTTTGTAAGGAAAGAGCCAAGGAATATATGTGCTTGGTGAAGTGATCTGCAGTTCTTTAAAACCCCAATTTTAGCGACACTTAAAAAGTAGTATTTGTAAGCCGTCAGGTTTTTATTATTAGATAGACTATCAAAGCTTAGGGGAAGCCTCTGGCAACCAATAAAAGAAGGTAACTGCAAACAAGAGATATTTTGTGTGAAAACCAGCTGGATACACTGGGGAGACGTTAACACTGAAAATTTTGTGTACATTTAAGAAACCATTTGTTAAAACTCAAGGAAAATCGGGTTAGATTAAAGAGCTGTGGAAAACAGGGGCATGTGACCAAGGGGGCCGTCATCTTGAAAATATTCCTATAACTTGACATATTTAAAGCAACCTTCCTGGATTGCTGTGGTACATTAACTGTATGAATAGCCCCCGTTGATCACAACTGCCTCACCCATGCCCTTGAGTATCAGCCTCCCGGGTGATTCTGCGCTTAGACATGTGATTCTCTTTGACCAACAGGACAGTAGCAAATTTGACTCAAGTCCAGGCTTGAAAAATGCTTGTGTGTTTTTTCTTTCTCTCTTGGATTCCTGTCACTCTCCTGTTTACAAGCCCGGGCCAGCCTTCGTCAGTCATGTGAAACTTGGCTAAGTCAAGCAGTCTAGAGGGGACGGAGCCCATGAGAATACTATAGCCATAGAATCTATGAGAAGACACATTCCTAAAATCTTTAAACGATCTGTTGTCTGACTTCATTTCTGTTGCCAACTCTGTATTCGCTCTCTCTCGGGGCATAAAAAATTACCCTAAAATGTGAAGGCTTAAAGAACTATAAGCATTTATTATCCTGGGCAGTTTTTGTGGGTCAGAAATCTCAGTGCAGCTTAACAGGGTGGTTTTGGTTTGGGGTCTCTAAACTGGTGAAGTCAAGATGTGCCCAGGCTGTAGTGGCTGAACGGGGGCTGGGGGATCTGCTTCAAGATGGCCCATTCACAAGGCTATTGTCCAGACCCTTTGATTCCACACCATTTGGGAATCTCCATGGCATGGCTTGAGTGTCGTTCTCACATGACCCATGGCTGGGCATAGTGTGAATGATCCAAAAAAGTATCCCAGAAGCTATGACATATTTTATGACCTAGCAGCTAAGATTATTACCTAGCAGCACCATTATCTGTGTGACAGCCTATTTGTTTCACAGGACAGCCTATGCAATGTGTGCAGAACCCCACAGTGCTGTGAATAGCGGGACCCGGGGATCAATGGAAGCCATCTTGGAGGCTGACTGCCACAAATAATTTTGCAGATTTAGATCTACAAATTAGTGCTCAGAGAACTATTTCCTTCCAGATAAGTCTTTTATATCATCTGAATTTCCTCTTGCCCCTCAGCTTGCTGCTCCCAGGGAATGCTACTTCAGTAGTTTCTCCTAATGTCCATAGGTTCATTGACTACCACAGCGAAATGGCAGGATCTCAGCCTACCCCTTTCCTGGTATTTCTCTAGCAGTCACCAGGGTTGGAAGAGGCTGGTTTTATTTGTCTCATGTTTTATTCCTTGCAACCTCCATTTCTGTTACCTACAGTTTTACCTCTCCTAGTTCACTAGTCCACACAGGTATTTCTATGGGAACCTCTCCTGGGCACCTTTCCTATCTGAATCTACTGCTGTTGATGTTACTGCATCTGAAACTCTACCCCCAGATGCCTCCAGATGCATCTGGAGTTGAAGAGCCTTCCCAGAAGTACCACACACTTCATGAATTTGGGTGTTGAACTCTCCAGCTAATTGGAAAGAATTCTCTTTCTGCTCACGTGTGCATGAACGCATGGGTGTGTCTGTGCTCACAAGTGGATGAAGATGCACAGTCCCTTAGTGAAATGTATTTTCCCATTTTAGGCTAAATCTCCCTCCTTACCATGGTGCAGAGGAACCCTCACCAGTTGGAACTTTCACACTAATGTAACACTTTTGGTCCCCTCTCCCAGCCCATTCCCACTACTGAGAATGAACACTAACCTTCGTTACAGTGATTTTGTTTTCCCTCTTGACCCCAATGCCACTTCCTGCAATCTGACCTTAAGCATCCCACCCTTCAGGTCTATCAAATATATCTCTGTATGTTTGAACTTGATTGTGGCTCATAAATTCTTATTCTCTTTCTAGTGCAAGTAGATCTATCTATTTGATAGAGAGATCTTAATACTGAAAGTTCTTTGGGAAATATTTTATAAAACTGTTTAAAGCAACTGAGTTCTGGGGTGTTTTGTTTTGTTTTTGTTTTTGTTTGTTTGTTGTTTGTTTTATTTTTACAAGCAATAACTGAACTAACACATAGATCTCCTAAGAATGAGTTTATATTCGAATGTCTTATTTTATTGTCCTTCTTAGCCCTGGATTATTTCTTGGATAGAAGGCTTTTAGTTTACAGGCTTATTTAAAATGGGAGATTCTCCCTCAACACATGCATTTTTCCTTTCATGTGTAACTCTCACTGTCTACACTACAGTTGTCTCCACCTGGATCTCCACTCGCACAAGTCAGAACTTGATCTCAGATGGTGGTGCAGAGCCAGTGGTGGCTTGGCTCAGCTCTTGATCTCCAGGAGGGATCTGTGTCATCCGCTCCCTCATGACTTTGTCAGGAGCTATAATCAGAGGCAGTAGTGGGGTGGTCCTTTTCCACCTCATTTTAGGACTTTGGAAGACCACATCCAGCCTATACTTCAAGCAGGGGTCTCCTTAGAAGAAATATGTCATGGAGCACATGTGCCTTTCCAGGACCTCCTGCTTGCCTTGAGACTTGAAGTCTGCAAGACTGGAGCTCCCATCCCATGTGTGGGTGTGTATGTGTGTGATTGTGTGTGTCATTCCATTTCCTTTTCCTGGACTTTCTTATTCTGTATTTAATCCTAGTATTGTTGTTTCCATTTTTCACTTGGAATAGATCTCACTATTATCTGTTTAGAGAACTGGGTGGTGAGGGTGAGGCGTGGTGGTTAGAAAGCACTGAGGTCATCACTCACTGCACGATCCTGGCCTGAAAACCCTAATTTATGTTTTTGAAGATCTCCCTGGCTGCTGTTTGGAAAACAGACTGGAATGGCTAGGTTTGGATGCCGGGAATGAGGTAGAAGGCTGTTCCAGGTGAGAGAAAACGGTGATCAGGGCTAGCGTACAGGCAACAGAGTTGAAGGAAATAGATGAGAGATCTATTTTCAACATCGAAGCAGCAGGATTTGCTAATGGATTCGATGTGAGAAATGATGGAAAAAGAATCCAGGATGACCATGTCTTAAGCATTTGGACTGAAGGTCGTGACTTTTACTAAGAGTAGGAAGATAAATGAATTGTTTTTGTTTGTTTGTTGTTGAGAGGGAGGGGCAGCAATGAAGACTTTCATTTGGGAAGTGGACATTTTCAGATGTCCACTTAGAAATCCAAGTGGAGTTGTGAGAAGGCAGCTGAACATGCAAACCTGGAACTCAGGTCTGGGCTGGACACATACATTCAGAAGTCACTGTACATCTTGACCCAAATCTTAGTGGAGTGAACAATAACCACTTTATTCCTTTCACAGATATCATGGATGAGTTTTGGAAAATGCACAGTAAGGACAGAATCTCCCTGTTCTCGAATAGGGCCTCAGCTGGGAGTGATGTAAATGGCTGAGGCAGAAACAGCTGGGCTGGGAGGATCTACTTCCAGGGTAGCTTCCCTCTCCTGTCTTATGCCTTGGCTGAACGAATGACTCAGCTGGGAATGTCGACCAGAATACCAACATGTAACCTCTCCAGCATGGTGGTCTCAGGGTAATCTAATCCCTATGTGACCATGCAGAGCTCCAGGAGTGAGCATTTCCAGTGACCAGTGTCAGGGCCTTTGATGACCTAGCCTTGGAAGTCACACAGCATCATTTCACTACCATCTATGGCCCAACCAAGTTCAAAGTAGTAGACTTTGACTCCACTTTGCATTAGATGGAATGCCAAAGAACTTAGGATCATGATTAAAACTGCTACATCTTCCTTATCATCACTCATTAGAAAGTGGGCTCCGTGACACAGATTTTTGTCTTCTGTTTTATATACTATTGTATCCCTAGTACCTAGAAATGTGATGTTTGTTGGATGAATGAATGAGGGATATAAAGTCATGGAACCAATGAGATCACTCAGGAAGAAAGTATGAAAGGAAAGATTACTGAGCCCTGGGTGTGAGAGGAAAAATTACCAAGCCAACATTTAGGGCCTGATGGAGGAGAAGCAGATAAAGTTCTTTTCCATGGATTTCATTAACATGTGCAAATCAGTCAAGGGGACATGCCTATCTAGAACCAATGCCTCAATCTCTGCATCATGCAGTATCTGGGATCCTGGAATTCTCTGTCCTCATGACCTTCAAGGATATTTCCTCACAAGGACAGACATACCACCAGTGTGTGGTAGGCTCCAAGGTGGCCAAGGAATAGCTCTTTACTGCTGGATTAGGATGAAGAAAGTTGAATGTATGGGCTAAGGAGACATAAAATCAACGAAAGGATATGAACTACAGATAGGGACCCACAAGTTAAAGTCCTCTCAATCACCAACATTCCCCAGTAGAGAACTCTAAGAAGCCAAGAGTTTGAAATCTGAACCTGGCCCTCCCACATTCTTTTGGAGTCATATTTGTCAAGATACAATGCTAGAGGGTGCCTGGGTGACTCATTTCTTTAAGTGTCAGACTCTTGATTTCAGCTCAGGTCATAACCTTAGGGTTGTGAGATTGACCCCATGTTAAGCTTCATGCTGGGCCCTGAACCTACTTAAGGTTCTCTCTCTCCTTCTCCCTCTGTCCCACCCACCTTGCTCTCTCTCTCTCTTAAAAAAAAAAAAAAAAAAAAAAAAAAACACATTTTATTTAGCATTTGTTAGCTTGATACATAACTTTTAAAATTTAGACACATAATATATAGGTCACCATTTGTACCATTGCCTGGACCCTATAACTGTTAGGATCAGGCCTGGCTAAATTAGAGGGTCTGAGATAGAGGGGATGGTGGTGTTACTTCCAGAAGCTAGAATATCTCAGACTCAACTCCAATCCACATAAACCCTTTCTGCACTTGCAATTAAAATTTGCTAAAATTAGATTATGTTGCCACCAGGGGAACTGTAAGAATGCCCTAATTAATTCATGATCTAAACTTCCAGGCTTCTCCCAGATATGATTAACAAAGATCAAAAATTTAGAATGCCTTTCCCATTTAATTAGGAATCTTATGAAGTAGGAGTCTTGATTTAAGCAGCTAAGCATACCTGTCAATCCCTGCATTTAAGCAGATGCATAATTTAAATTCTAAAATTCAGACGTCCAGCATTTGTGAAAACCTTAGTCTATGTTTATACAAATCCAGAGGTTGGTCGATCACAGAGAACCCTTTGTCCTCGTGTATGTCTCAAACAGAGTTTACTTTCAAACATGCTTTCAACTATAAGTTATGGGAATGGGCCCCACTAGCACTGCAAATATAAATATAGGAGGAAATGACCTCTGTCCAGGACCTACCTGACATGTATGAGCTCACTGATCCAATTCCTATCACAATTAAAGTAATTTTTTATTGTGGGAATTTTTAAACCTATGCAAATAGAGATTGTACAGTGAAACCCACTATGCCTCAGCCAGGTCAATGATTATAAACATTTCCTTCAATTTTTAGTTTGGTGGTAATTCTACAATAGCTTCAAATCGACTGCTTCTCTTGACTGATGGCAATGGGTTTCTTCTTAGTTTGGACTTGTTTTTATTTTACTTCTTTATTTTTTTTTTACTTATCTTACTACCTGAATGAGATTCATCCTTCTTTGTGTCCTCCCAAACGATGGGATGCACAGATAAATAAATGTATTCAACCCACTTAGGGGTTTTCGTAGCATTCATGTTTGGCCACTTTTCTCCCTTGATTATTGCACAAATGTTTCCATTGTTAACCAGAAAGGAAAATGCTTCTTGGGAGAAATTGGAAAGATGACATCAATTTAACACTGCCTTTTGGGGTTAGCACAAAATGACAGGACAGCAGGAAGCAGTTAAAAAGCTTCCCTTGACAAGAGAAACTAAATGATTCTGAGAGCTGCTCCCAATCAGGCATGGTATTGACTAGAGACCCGCTCTGATAATGACCTATGAAAGACTGCATTCTGGACGCACGCAGCAATTTGTTTTTCTAACCAGGACATCTTAGGGGGAGTTTGGGAAGGCTGCACAACCCATGTGTAAATGGCAGACACAATGCAAAACCTGGCCACTGGCACATTTTATTTATTCAGGGTGTAAAGAGCCACTTGTCTTTTCTTGTCCATGGGTCAGGGATCAGGTGTCAGGTGGCGTTCACCCCTTTGTTCCCACCCATTTTCATTACTGTGACAACATGGCACCTCGGGGCTCTTCCACCGGCCTCATTCCTACCTATTCTCCCACCTCTTGTGAAGTGGTCTTTTAGCTGGGAGAGGTGAACGCAGTTCTGGAAGAGAAAATTCCCTTGCCTTTTAACATCTTCAGCAATGAATGTGGGGATGGTGGGCAGGAAATGGGACGGATTGTTCACATTCAAAAGCTACAGCTAGAATCCAGTGAGCAGCAAGGAATGAGGCCAGTGAAACAAGAAGGGTAGGAAAGTAAGGAAGAATGCATGCAAGGCAAGAGCACCTACCCACATGGGGGCAGACTTCACCCAGCCTGTGTGTGTGGGCGGGGGGCATAGCATGCCACCATGTGACAGGACTCCCATTCACACTGAATGTTACCTCTTGCCCAAATTATGTCTACGGTCATGGAATTTTTATAAGGGTAACAATACCCTTTTATGGGTAGATATGAAAATTTAAAGCCTATGACAATTGTCCTATTTCAGCAATTCTTTATAAGTAAGTAAAGGCTGGAAGCCTAAACAAATGGAATGGCATGAGCTGCTTCTCTCTTGCTTTCTGATAAACCTATTTGGCAAGTAAATCTGAAATTTGGGGAAGGAGTGGACGGATTCAGCAAGTCTTTCAGCAGTCAAGATTCTGAGTGGTCACTAGTGGTAACCAAGCATGCCACCTCAGTATGGAAGGATCTGGGACCCTCTGGTAGTTAAAACTTTCTGTACTGTGGAACAGACACAGAGACAAAGTGGCCAGGGCTTTCCTTCAGGAGCACTAGTGAGAAAGGCATTCTTCAGAGAAGAAAGGAATGGAAGCAGCATCAGGGGCATTGGTCGAATTCCCCCAAAGACCAGTGGCAGCAAACAGCTGACTTACAAATATGCACGTGAGGTGACAAGGCAGTGCTGGGAAGGTCACGTAAGCAACTAGTTCCATTGATGAGGCCTTGGTGATATGGCCACAATGTACAGAGAGATTAAGCGAGCCCTTGGCAAACAGATATTAGAGGAGTATAAGTGATATGCCCAACCTTCTGGCTGGTAGACTCGCCCTCAACTGTCCTACCTGCTGAACATTCCCAGATCAAACACTGCGGGTAGATCCCAGATCCGGAATTCCCAAAGAGATGAGAAATGGGAGAGAGGCTCCAGGTAGAAAAGTGGGGGAGACTTCCTGCTTACCTGAGACCTCATCTTTTCTTTGTGTTCCATCCAAACCTCTTTCTCCAGTCCCTCCTGGCCCAAGGGATGGCTAAACTGTTGTATCAACCTACAACTTCACTTTCCTTCCTGACCCTCTGAGGGCCGACACAGTCTCTCCCCATCTTCCTGTACCTGGAAGAAGCCCATAGACCATGTAAAATTTCCTAGGAGTGCTGCTGCTAATGATAATGAAGAAACGCACAAGGGAAATGCTCCTTCCTATCCATCTCCACTATCTACTCCTGCTTTACTAGCACCTGATGTTCTGAGTTAAATTGTACAGCAATGTTAATGGGGAGGTATATGAGAGTGGAAGTGACTTAGGAGACAATATCACATCTAACGAGTTGTCCAGTACTTCAAGTGAAGGCTCTGGTTTGAGGAGCTAAAGCTAGGGGGTGAGAAGATACAGTTGTGCCTGGAGGATTGGGACCAAGAAGCAACTTATTAGCAGAACCAACCAACTATGTGGTGAGGACATTTGCCAAATGGATACTTGGGAAGTTTATGCTATGAGTATGAGAAAGATTCCTCCTGCTCTCCCCTATAAAATCTCCATGTTAATTAATGCTTTGGGGGCTTGCAGATTCTTTGTGGGTAACTTCAAGGGGCACTTACTCTGGGGTCCAGGTTACAAAGGAGCACAGGGTCTATACTACACATGGGCACCTCCAACACTGATGACATGACTGGTCCAATACGATGCTCTTCTTTTTATCCACATCCCTCCCTATGTGACTTTGAAGCTCGTCTCAGTAAAGAGGTAGAATCCAATTGACCACCACTTGCTTCTGGGTGGTCTTGGGACTGCTTCTGGCCAACAGAATGCAGAAGTGATAGGGCACAAGTTCTGAGCCCAAGCCTCAAGAGGCCAGGCATGGTTCTTCCTGTTGCAGGTGATTTTCTTGTGCCCTGGACACTGCCATGAAACCATGCCCAGACTAGCTTGCTGGAGGATGAGAGACCATCAGATCAAAGTTGCCACAGTGAAAGGCAGCCAACATCCACACGTGAGTGAGCCCGAGGATGCAGAGCTGCCAAGACAACCCACAGCTGTTCTTAGGCACCAGTGCCTAAATGTATTGCTCTGTGCTCCTGAGTTTTTGTGTTTGTTAAACATTACCCGAGCAACGGGAAGCTGCCACAGAGGTCAGAAAAGAACTGAGAGTGGGGGCAATCAAAGAGCCTGGCTAGGAGTATCCACCTGGGAGAGGAGACCCTACAGGTTGAATGCATAGGCCGGGACATGTCTGAAGGAAGTGACATGGTTACAGAGATGGGGCTCAGAACTGGGATCCCAAACACACCCAGGCACCAAGACCGGTTGGTTAATAATGGTGAAAAGAACACTGGCAGGTGACATGGTCAACTGGATTGGAGTTAGGACCAGGGCAACACTGAACAAAATGGATCTCTGGGCTTTCGAGGTACAGACAGAGGGCTGGGGGGACACAGGGAGGCTGACCAGAGCAAAAATAACAAGCAGACATCAGGGTCAAGAAGTCGGAGACTCAGAATCCTTGGTTTATCTCATCCATTAATTCTGACCCTGGTTTTGCTTGGGGCCAGTTCCAAGCTTCATGGGTTCAGGCATAAGCATGAGACTGATTTCTGAGAGAGCAAGTTGCCAGGCTCATCAGCAAGGACCAAGGTGCTGAAGCTAGATATCCACGCGAGTGTGAGGAAAGGTTCCAGGAGGTGTGTCTATACCAGGGATTCCCAACCTGTCATGTGAATCAGGGTCTCCACACACCTGCCCTGAGCTTCAGATAGAAGTGTCCCCAGAATGAGAATCTCTGGGGTGTGAGGCTCCTAATGGTGTATTTTGCAAAACAGAGAATCCAGCCTTGAACAAGGGATGGGAAATTAGATGATGTCAAGGCCCTTGTCCATGGAGGCCATAGCTTTGGTTCAAGGAGGTAAGTCTGCAGAGGGGAAGGCAGTGGAAAGGAGCCGAAGAGCCAACAAGAACAAGTAAACTCAGAGCTGCCAGGGCTTGGGGGACACCTGTGCTTACTTCAATAAAGACAATTAGCCATTCAATTGCTCCCTGGGATGTTCACATCCCTCAAACCAAAGGTCAAACCTGCTTTCAACATACAGCGAATAATGTCAATACTTAAACTGATTTCAATTCCCAAACATCTGGAGAAGGGGTGATACCCCAAATTGTCTAAGACTGTCAGCCAAGAATAAAGAGCTTATTTTTGACTCTAGCAGAACCCATACAGGGGTATTTTTTCTTTTACCCGCAGATAGACTCCTATTGGAAAATGTCTTCAAAGGGTGTCAAACACACGTGTAATGTACTCACTGTCAGCTTTTACAGACAAGTTTTCTGAGCAATCCTATCCAAGGGGCTAGAATCCACCACATCATTTATCTTTCATTATCATGACCAAACAGAAATACTTATAAGAAATCTGGTTAAACCAGGAGAGAATTCCTCAATAATACAACTCTTTGTAAACTCTATATGTTCCTTAGGTCTTGACTATTGACTTAAAAGAGCAGTAACAATGTGATGCTTTTGAACTGTCTACACTGGCGACTTGTTAAGTCTGTGTCAACTGCAAGTAAGCCTGTTCTCATAAGGGCATAGATGAGGAAGATGGCACACACTTAATTTGTGGCCTTTCGCATTTGGTTTTACTTAACACTTACATGGCACTTCCTGTTTGCCAGGTGCTGTTGTAAGTGTCTTTGAAATTTTAACTTCTTTCATCATCATAATAACCATCTGAGGAAATCCCTGTTATTACTGCCCTCTTTCTTGAGCAAACTGAGGTTCAGAGAGGTTAAGTGACTTGCCTGGAGTCACACACAGCCAGAGCCCTGCAGCTTTGCTCAGCGGTATTCTTTACCAGTATACGATATTTGCTGTTTTTCCCTTCTTCCTAAAAGAATCTTAGAATCAAGGGTGGTTATCTATAGACCAATTCTCTACAGAGGAAGGTAGAGCAAAACAAAACAAAACAAAACAAAGCAAACTTTTGTTCTCCTTTAGGAGAAATGCAAGGCAAGGCATTCCTTCTTCACCAAGCCCTCCTTTAATCGAATGCTACAACCAATGCACACTGGGGACCACCCTTCCACATTTCTAGAATCTTTGCCATTCTCTCCATTCCCTGGCCCCACTGTTGGTGGGAGTGCAAGTTGGTGCAGCCACTTTGGAAAACAATGGGGAGGTTCCTCAAAAAATTATAAATAGAACTACCCGATGATCCAGCAATTGCACTACTGGGTATTTACCCCAAAGATACAGATGTAGTGAAAAGAAGTGCCATCTGTACCCCAATGTTCATAGGAGCAATGGCCACAGTCGCCAAACTATGGAAAGAACCAAGATGATCCAGATGAATGGATCAAGAAGATATGGTCCATATACACAATGGAGTATTATTCAGCCATTAAAAGGATGAATACCCAACTTTTGTATCAACATGGACAGAACTGGAGGAGATTATGCTAAGTGAAATAAGTCAAGCAGAGAAAGTCAATTATCATATGCTTTCACTTATTTGAGGAACATAAGGAATAGCATGGACGACATTAGGAGAAGGAAGGGAAAAAAGAAGAGGAAGAAATTGGAGGGGAAGATGAACCATGAGAGACTGTGGACTCCAAGAAACAAACTGAGGGTTTCAGAGGGGAGGGCGGTGGAGGGATGGATGAGCCTAGTGATGGGAATTAAGGAGGGTACGGATTGCACGGAGCACTGGGTGTTATGCGCAAACAATAAAATCATGAAACACATCAAAAACTAATGATGTACTGTGTGGTAACTAACATAACATACTAAAAACAAAAACAAAAACAAAAAAACATTTCTTGGCCCCCTTTGGTCTTCATTTGCATTACTCACAGCCCAGCCCTAATTACTTCTGACCCAGTTTATACTTCCCAGAGTTCAGAAAGATGTTCCTGTAATGCAAAGCTGTTTTCTGCTCTATCTCAAATCTCTTTCATGTCACTGGCTCATTCTGTGAAAAAAGCCAGATAATTCAGCCTAGCAGATGATGTGCTTTGTGTACCAGTGGTCCAGTTCGTTAGCTGGCTCCATAGTTGGTGCAGAGTAAGTGGCCTCGTTCCTCCACATGTTCCTTTGCTTAAGCCACACTGAGCTGGTTTTTTTTGTTTGTTTTTGTTTTTAAAGATTTTATTTATTTATTTGACAGAGAGAGATTACTGAGCTGTTTGCTGCTCTGTTTCTCTCTGAGATTCCCTTTGCTCCCCCTGCTCCCTCAGTTGGCATCGCCAACCTCTTCCCTAGATAATTCTAATGCATCCTTCAAAACCCATCTCAACATTACCTCTTATTCCACTGATCTGGATGCCCTCTGCCATGCTTGCACTAGGAGGAGCCGAGGTATTCCTCTTCTACCCTGTATGGGCCCCTCAAAATGGGAAGGACAGATGGCGGCAGCAGCCTATGGAAGCCTGTTGATGTGCAGTTTCACAGGCTCCACCTCAGACCCACCCAATCAGAATTTCTGGAGATAGAGCTTAGCAAATCATGATTCTTCTGCATGCTAAGGGCAGAACAGCACTGCCCTGGATCTTTTGAGAGCATACACCACATTACTGGGTCTCTGACTCCCCAGGATCTCCCTTACTGACTGGGATAAAGCAAAGGATCAATAAATTATCAATGGGTGAACAAACATTGGGTTAATCCACTGATTCATTAAACCTTAGGTCTTTGATCTAGGAAACACTGAGTCCACCAATGCCTCCAAGTATTCTTGGAATTGGAATTTGTCTTTAATTTTGAATTGGCTAGGACTCAGGTGTACTGTTTGTTTTGGCACTATTCTAAGGGGCACTGAAATATTTAAAGTTTAAAATCTGAAGTTTAGGGCTGATCAAGAGAAGCACAAAAATGAACAGAGTCTCTCTCAAAAGTACATTTTTACGTATTCTACTATACAGCAGAAGGTGGGACCCTCTGTTTCAAGCTCTGAAAGATTATTTGTAGCTTTCCTTAAATTGTCCTCTTTGACTATTTTTTGAATATAGTAGTTTAGGAAGAAAAATGCAAATTGCACAGCTACGGTAAAGACTGCTACATATCAAAATATCTCAGATCCTCTGGTTTCTCGCAACAGTCTTTATGCTATCTGCTGCTTGGAAAGCTTTCTTGCTGCACTTCATGCTAAATTTAAGAAGGCTACTTGTAGGACTCGTTTTTCAACTTTTCTCAGGTGTAATTTTACTCCTCTAAAACAAACTGATGTAAGACATAGCTTGTTAAATATAAACTGCTCACCATCATAAATAAACAACAAAAAAAATTCCTGAATTTTGAAATAATTTTCAGTACTATTGTTCCACAAAGGGGGGAAAAAAAAAAAGACACTGTTCTTGAAGTCTAACACACAGGCCCTCCCTCCTTCATAGCAGTTGGACTCGTTACTACCAAACCACCTTAAAGAGAAAGTAGCTGGGATAAATGAACACCGAAGGGTTGGTAGTTGAATAGATAACTTGAATCCCATCAGTACCCAGAATTGTTTAAAGTATAGGTTAAACAAAGTAAAGAGCAGGTTTTTTGTTTAACTATTTATCTTGAGGTTAAGGACTCTATAGATGGCAGAGTATAAAATAGCATCTGCTAGTAAAACTGCCACCCAATGGACATCAGCATGAACAAGCAAATAGAAAACAAGGGTCATAAGGATAGTTAGGGTTGGCATTGGTGGCCATTTTACTTCCCCTGCCACACTCCCTCCTTAAAAAGGCTTAAAAGAGGCAGCAGAGGAGAGATGCCCAAGTGAGAACTGCACCCAAAGGTGTAACTTATCTATGTGGCTTGGTGTGTGACAGGGTCAACCACCATCTTCAACCTTTCCTCACAAATACTTCCATCTCACCCATAGGACAGTATCTTGATAGAGAAGGTCTTTTCACCAGCACTTACAGTGGTTATAGAGATAAGTGAGGAAATTTTATTTTAGAAACATTTCCCCAGTTTTTAGTTTTGTTAGATGATATATTTTTTAAAATGGAGGATAACACTCAATGAAGTGTTGACCAAAGGGAGTAGGTCAATAAATGTAAATGGCTCAGAAAAAAATGTTGAAATGTATTAACTGGAAATTGAAAGTGTAGTCAACTTTCACTGACACATCTCAAAGGCGCCCAGAGTCCTATTCTAATAAACACTTAGGGTAAGCACAGGTTTTCAGGGTCACTTGCTTGTTTTGGCCTCCACATTTCATAGGACTTAGTTCCTCAGTTTCTGTTTTTTCCTAAGTTTAAGTTCATGGCTTTTGTAGGCAAGCCAGAGCCCACAGGGAGAAGAATATAATTTCCATGACATGTTGATCCTGGATGCCAACAAAGGAAGAGTATCATCTCCAACTGTTTTGGGATATTGAAAACAAGCATATGGGGATTAAGTTTAACTAGCAACAGAGAAAACAGCTGACTTTCCTGGATTAAAGACCTTTGCAATTTAAGTTGTATCTGTAATTAAGCTGATTAGAAAGAAATTTCCAGTTTTTTATTCTCTGGAATAATTCCAAAAATGCTCTGAGTAGGTATGCTACAGAAGCTGAGCAGATAAAATGATTAGACAAATATATAGGGTTTCATGATAAACTCTAATATAAAACCAACAGAAAACTGCAGAGAAAAAAATATATGTACATGTATACAAATTATGTACAAGTGTGTGTGCATATGTGTGTGTATATATTACTCAATATGGGCAAATATAATGGAAAACTCGTTGAACACATAAAAATTATATTCAAAATTCCCATATTTATTTTTTTCATACAGAGACTTAAGCTATTATAACACAGCAGGAACAAGCAGCACGGGTTACATCTAAAGCTGGATGTATCCACACCCCCTTAGTACAGCCAGATCCACAGACATGTGAGCAACTATAGCATCAGAATGCCAGCAAAGCACGGGTTCCATATAGGGAATATAAATGCACCCATTCACTTCCTCTCATTAACGTCACAGTCAGGCTTTGAACAATGCAATTGATTAACATATTCATTGTTCTCTTATGCTTTTGCCTCAAATTTTTACATCTTTAGGGATCAAAGATATGTGAATACTTAGCAAACAAATACTCCTGCAAAACCATCTCTGTAAAATGTAGTGGCACCAAAAGTGCCAGAATGGATTTTTTACTGTTTCAAGGGACCTACAAAAATGCTAAGGAAAACAAATCTATGAACCAATTTTATTTTTATTTGCTTTTAACATGATTATACACATTCATGTGTCTAACAAGATCTGCACTGTTACATTAAAAATACAGTACAATAACATTCAACATGAGGTACTTCATATTTATATATTTTTCCTTCATAAATAATGCTGTAAGCTACTAAATTCAAGCACTCTGATGCACAAGTGACCAGTGTCTTGAATTAGCCGAGCTTATTTTAACACCTTAAAAAAAAAAAAAGACAGTTCAGTGCAATAATTATGTAGAAATTAGACCATTTACTTAAATACTATATTAAGATATGCTTAAAGAATGTTACATTAGAACCGCTAGCCTAGTTTCCCCTTTATCCCCAGTATGAACAACAACAAAGACTGCCAGATATATTGGGAAAAGCATCTACAGAATATTCTGTTTAATAAAGTTGTGTTTATACACTAGAGTTGCCTGCCTTGTCAGAACAATGGTTTCTAGTTTTAAAAGCTACAAAATTCGAGATTACCGAAGAAAATAAAGCAAGCACATTAGCTTTCATTCCATGTTGTTGAAAATGCAAAAGGGAGAACAGGATTTAAAATACAAAATTTCTTATTCTAAATACAGTTTTCAAATTTAACCCATGGCTCTCAGCACCAGCCAATCAGGTGGTAGATGTGTCTTTTCTTTTTTAGCTAATGGTAATTAACATAAAACCAAGCTCTCATACCCCCAGCGTACAGGATCTCCTTCAGCTTTCCCCCCACAGCAGTTCCCTACCCACGTGGAGGGCATCTTGCTAACAAGAACACTGACAGTGAATGTTACCGAATGAACAATCTTCACTCAACACACCCACTTCAACAATCTGAGATGATGACATTAGTGCTAAATCAAGTTTCTTCTCCTCTGGCTTAAAAATGAGTGCCTTCTAACCGGGTATACAGCCTACCAATTTGCATGGTAGCTATGAGTTACTGAAATGTTTAATCATAATTTAAAAGCAAAATCCTTTATAGGAGTATTTTTTAAATTGAAAACATAACCTTTATTTCATAGATACTTTGCCATAACTACTCTCTGTCATCTTCCTAACAAGAAATAACTGTTAGGTAATTTTGGAAAGTTGTCCTGGGAATACTCATCTATAATCACCAGTAACAGCTTTTGATCACCTATGCTAACAGCCATAGGTAATGGCAAACATGATTAAAACATTTCCCATAATCCAGTGTTCTCCTCCACCAGGGAAGCTGGCCAAAAGCAACAAGCCCAAGTCTATGGGGGAAAAGGTGGCCCAGAAGCACAGTGAATCAGTTAAGGGTAGTCACTTCCCAGGGCCTTGCTAGGGCCAGCAGGGGGACCATTTCTGTCCCACCTCTTACTGGCCAGGCAGGGAGGAGACAATTCCTGAGTCGGCAAACACACTTGCATGCACATGGATGCGCATAGACGCCCACAACGCGCACACACCCGCCCACCCCAGGACTAACCCCTGGCTCCAGACAAGTCAGCTAGGGACCTGCAGAGCAGGAGAAGGAGGTGGCCAGGGACCACACTCTGGGTGGTGGGGGAAGCCATCTCAGGATCACAGTGAGCAGAAAAACTGCCCAGAAACACATGGATACTTTAACTGGAAGTGAACAAATTGGACACTACCAGGGTCACAGGCACTAAACCATCACAAGCCATCACTGAAGGAGAATTTTGAGATGAGCTTTTCCCTCCTTTGTTTGCACAAACCATGTACAATAAGAGGGCTGGATGTGATGCTGATGCAGTGAATATTAGGTACCATCAAGTGTATCGCTCCAGACCTTTTTTTTTTTTTTTTTTTTTTTTAAAAACCCTGCAGGCGTATATTGGCACTTTACAATGGCCAAAGGCCAAATTCTAGCAGTCTAGGAACAGGACATAACTATAATTAACGAAGAAGATAGTATGTGGTCAAAGCAGATCAGGTAAAGTGTATTTTGGAATTAAAAAAAAAAGAAAAATCAATGAATAAAAGTATCTTATTATATTAACATGTAGTGCTACAAAACTAGTGGTTATTCCATACATCTGAAGAATTGTTTGGTCCTCTTTTCATGGGAAAAAGGGATTAAAGATTCCATACAGTATAACATAAAAACAAGCAAACAGTGGGGATCAGAAGCAAAGTGGGGAAAAGACTGGCTTTTTGAAACGGTGTATTCTATTATGCCATTGAATAAACTATTGGTAGAATGGGACTTTTTCAGGTTTCCTTTATAAGCTGTTTTAGTTTAAATTAATAGGCCTGTGATTTTTCCCTATTGACAATAAAAATGTGTAATTTAGTTAGTTCTAAAAGACGTGTCTGTATTGCAGGTTTGTCTCCTAAACTAAAAGAATAAAAACCTGGTTGTAGTAGAAGTCATAGCCTAAGCAAATATCCAATTTCCTGTTCTCCTGTTTTACATGGATACTTTGCAGTGTTTAACATTTAACAACCGTATGAATTTAGGATTTAAGAAAAAAATAATGCCCAGAGTAAAATATTTAAAATGAAGTAAAATAAGAGCTAAACATAACTATTGCCTACTTTCTAAATTACTACTTATTACGAAGGAAAACTTCTTTCAAAATTGTGCATTGAGGTTTACCTGTAATTTGGGGGGGGGGGGGATAAGGGTTCTCTTTAAAAATAACTCTTTTGATTATCATTTTAAAGTCTTTATTTCTATTTGTCAAAATAAAACCCTAAAGGAAATTCAAGGTGATCTAGAAAGTTTTAAGAGGGACAAAACTGGGAGGTCAGTGGGGCAGTTTTGGAAAAGAGCACAAATTCTCTCCAGGTGTATAGACGTAACTCTAAAAACCACAAAGCCTTGATAAGAACTTGGCTCTTTTAAGCATATAGTTAGAAGCTGAATGCTGCGTTTTTTGCCTGTACATAATTAAAAGGTTGAAAGAAATGAGAAACTGCCTATAGCTTCATTCATTACGAATTACCTGCGCTGATCACATCTCTGCAGATGAGCTAAGCATCAAGCAAGTGGGAACCAGATGTGCACCTCAGAGCTCACACCGCTTCGGGAGGGGTTTTCAAGCATAGAATATGAGTTCAGGGATCTGCCCGCCCTGCACCCCAGTGCCATTGGTGCTATCCGAGGAGCACTGGAACTGGACAGTCACCTTGCCACACTGAACTTCCGTCATGCCTTCCTGTCCGAAGTAGCTGAGTTCATTGCCGTCCAGTATCACGCTGGCTGTGTAGAAGGTGTCCGGCTCAATCTGCACCGGGTACTCGAACCACACAGGGAAGGTGTTGCTGGAGCCGTCTGAGAAGTACTTGCTCAAGTTCTGCCCCAGAACGACGCCCTGCCGCTTGAGTTCGATCTTGGCGCTGTACTCTGCAGAGCCGCAGCTGGAGCCGTAGAGCCCAAAGCCGGCAATGAACACTCTCTTATCAACCGCAAACTGGATGCTGTCACAGCGGCCCCGGTAACGCCACTGGTTGCTCCGATAGGCACAGGACTGGAAACGGTGACAGCGCTGGGGGACGAGGCCCTTGCGGGCTTTACTCACAAACTGCAGCTCAGGTTTTTTGGCTGCAGTGTACCAGAGGAAAATGTCGTTGGTCTCATTGAGAGTCAGAACTCCAGACTGGGCAGCACCATTTGCAAAATCATCCAGGGCCATCGTGGGGATGCGGATCAAGTAGAGTGCCTTTCCCAGGACCTTGCGCTTATTCTCAATGCTCAGAGCCAGATCTTGTCGCTGGCATTCCACTTCGGCCCAGTTGAGTGCTGCCTCAAAAACCACAATTTCTTTGGCATTCAGAGTTTCCCTGCGGAGGATACTTTCTAGAGTTTGGAAGTCGATATCGCAGAATCCCTCAGACTTGAGAGCTAACTCGGCCTGGGCATCGATCACCTCCCAGCAACGCTGGGTCAGGTCTGGCTCCTCAAACAGACAGCTCTGGGAGAGGAGCACACAGGCGTTCTTGGCGCTCAGGCTGGTCTCCAGGAAATTAACGCAGGCTCTGGCGAGGTGAGGGACAATGTACTTTTTGGCAGCGTAAAGAGTGGCCAGCACTGTGTCAGCAGCCAAGTCAATTTCATCACAATAGATATATCTGAAAGAGAGCACCCAGCATATAAATGGAACTTTCACAAAATGAGCGTGTCTAGCAAGAAAAGATGCAACTACTTTCAAGTTAGTTCCAAGAAAATCATCTTATGTGACAGTTATTACAAAAATGATTAGGGATTAAAGAAACATCTGAAGTATATTCATAAATTATTAATATTTCAACTCAGCAGTAAGTTTGTATAATTAAAGACATTTACTTTGTGTTACCATTCTAGCTTTTACTTTATAACCTGCATTCAATGTCTTCTCAAAAAAGAGAAGATACTAGAACTGTTTGGAAAAAAGAAAAAGAAAAAAAAACCAAAAAACAAAAAACTGTGTATCGGAGTTAGCATTAGCAAAAAACAACCAAAAAAGGACAAAATTTCTATTAAATACACCATATTATATTTAATCAAATAATAATCTCTGGAGTGCCTGGGTGGCTCAGTCAATTGAACATCTGTCTTTGGCTCGGGTCGTGATCCAGGGGTCCTGAGATTGAGCCTGGAAAGCCCCATGTCCTGGCTCCCTGCTGAGAAGGGAGTCTGTCACTCCCTACCCCCCTCATACTCTCTCTCTCTCTCATTCAAATAAATAAATAAAATCTTTCAAAAAAGAATAATCTTATGTTTCAAAAGCTCTCTTTCTATATGCATAAATACATATACATAGTTTTATTTTTAAAATTTTCATATATTCAGATAGAAACAAATGCCTTTAGGGGTACCTGGGTGGCTCAGTGTGTTAAAGCCTCTGCCTTCAGCTCAGGTCATGATCCCAGGGTCCTGGGACTGAGGCCTGCATGGGGCTCTGTGCTCGGCAGGGAGCCTGCTTCCCCCCTCCCCCCACTGCCCGCCTCTCTGCCTCCTTGTGACCTCTGTCAAATAAATAAATAAAATCTTAAAAAAAAAAAAAAAGGAACAAATGCCTTTAATACCACGTTAGCAATGATTTACATCTTAATTCTTTTAAGCAAGACCTGAATTTTTCCTAAACACAAAATAAAACCTGAGATTAAGAAAGGTATTTTTCTTTTTTTTTTTTAAGATTTTATTTGTTTATTTGACAGACAGAGATCACAAGTAGACAGAGAGGCAGGCAGAGAGAGAGAGAGGGAAGCAGGCTCCCTGCTGAGCAGAGAGCCCGACGTGGGACTCGATCCCAGGACCCTGAGATCATGACCTGAGCCGAAGGCAGCGGCTTAACCCACTGAGCCACCCAGGTGCCCAAGAAAGATATTTTTCAAGTAGTTCTAAATAGACTATCATAAATGGATTTCAACATTATCTTCCAGATACAACATAGGCTTTGCATCTGGATTTTTTTTTTTAAACTCTAAATTCTTTCTTCTCTCCCCCATACATTTCTTCTACCTTCAGAATTAAAGAATGTATTATTTCTGAATATATTTAATTAAAAGACAAAAGCAGGAAAGCCCAAATATGCACTATTTTTATGATTCTGTGAAGTATCTCTATGTCAGGAGATAAAACACTCCTTGGTGATTTGGGGAGATGGTGGCAGTCTCCCAAGATGGTACATAAAAGCAAAAATCACCTGCTTCTTTTAGATAACCACGGATGAGTACAAGAGTTCAGTGAGAACTACATATGGGTGAAAAATACATAGTGATAAAACTTAACTTTTAATTTTTTCCAGTCAAAGCTAAGGTGTTTAGCTACTTGCTGTGAAGTTTTACTTTAGTTACTATATTTTAACTCAGTGAAACACATGTAACAAAAGATCAGCAATGGCTTTTGCAAAGAAAGTTAAAAAGCCCACAGTGATAACAAGAAGAAAAATGTCCACAATCACAAATGGAACCTTCATTTTTGCTCCCAGGAAGCTCTTTCTCGTCTGATAGGCTGAGCCATATACCACGGGCCAAGACACACTCACAAAAGACTGGAAGCTCAGTGCTGCTCTGACCCTGGAACTGTCAAGTGAGCGGTCTTCCCTTTCTCTTGATGACTCCCTTTCTAGGAATACCGATTCCTCAGCCATACAACACAGTTGTCTGGAAAACCTGGCCTCCACCAGCCCTGGCAACAGTGCAGTCCTGATCAACTATGGCCCGACAGCAAACAGCACCTTAGTACACTTCTGATTCTTACCACTGCTGTTGGGCTACATGTATAATTTTAAAAAGCTGTATTGAGATATATTCTAGATGATATATTTGTAAGAAAAGATGCGACTCAAATGACTTGGGTGAAATGTAGTTCTGTAATTCTTACTCGTGTTTCCTCACCATCAATCTCTCTGGCTGAAACAACACAACACTCCACTGGACTGCAGTGCAGTCCCAATGCTGAACTAGTGTTAGCGTTCTCCTCTGAGACCAAAATGTCAAGTACACAAAGCTGACGTGATCGGAAAAGAAAAGAAAAGAAAACAAAAAACAAAGCTAAAATTGGTTTCTGTACATTTATCTCTAAAAGATTAGAAAGGTCACTGAGTGTTGGTTGCTTCAAAGTGGTAAGTTAGTTTACCTTTTGATACTTCACATGCTCACTTATCTTTAATTTCCCTATTTCCCACTATGAAAGTTTCAGTCAGAAGCAATTAGATTTCAAAACTACAACATAAAGAATTGAATACTTTTAAGTTCTACAGCTAACTGCAGTACGTATTTCTCAATAGGAGCAAACAATAAATATCTTGCAACCTTTTAACCATTTGTGGGGTTATTGTCCAATTATCGTCCAACTTGTTGACACACAGAATGATTTTTTTTAAACAAAGATGTTTTTTCCAGGGAACTTAAATCCCCACAGAAGTAGACAACCTTGAACTCTGCGTATACTTGGTGTGCTAGAAGGATTTAACAAAAATCATAAAACGTTATTTAAAATAATCACTACAAGTTAATCACAGAGTAGACTATCACTGTCCAGCAGCAGTGCACATCAGAGGAGTAGACTCTATTTAGCTAGTCAACACGTAATGGAGTTTAAAAAAGACCCATGAGACAAAAAACTATTTTTTAAATAAGCATATATCTTACAGCTTCATATTTGTATATTATTAATTAAAGTTTTCCTGTAAAAATACATATAAAACTATAGAAAACTATTCATCTCTCTCAAAAATGTCTTCTCTACCATCAAATGCAAATGCTTTATCCTTGAGAAATGGTATCTGATTTTACATAAGGGTATGCACATGTACATATAGGCAAAGATCAGATTATTTTAACACAGTAAGTTTTACATTTACCAAGAGGAAACAGGAACTCCTAAAAAACTGAGAAATCTCTTAACTAGTGGTACTTCAACAAGGTATATAATTGCTCAAATTGTGAAACAAAAATATAATTTATGTCTTTGGACACTTCTTCATACACAATGCTGTCAGAGAGAACATGCGCAATCAGATAATCCTACATGAGAAAGTGATTTTTCTTTGACTGTGAGTCGTTAAAAATCAAATCACTATCCATGTCACTTGCTCCCAAATCCCATGACAAGGTGTATTATAGATGCCTGCACAGTTCCACATGCTTTCCCCTGAAAGATGCACAGGAGTTTTCTCCAAAAACATTTACAAGGTAAGCAGCACCCTCTTTCTTCATCAGTCTCCTTTTCTTATATTTAACTGAGAAACCAGCAGAGTACAAACATAGCATAAACAAACTCTTTCTAAACAAATGAACGATGCTTACTTCAGCATAGCGAGAAAAGCAGCAGGTTCGACATCTGGTATACGGATTTCATCTTTGTCCTCAGCAAGTTCTCCGTAAAACATTGCATGGAACACAGAGCTCCCAACAGCTAAAACATACTGTGGAGAAAGGGAAATCTTATTTCATGCACTAAACTGAAAGCATTTTCAGCAAATCAGTCCAGAAAAACAACTCTGAACAATCAGGTTTGGTGGACATGGAGCACCTACACCTGCTCTTTCTTCAAAGCCAAGGTACAGTGTGTATCTTGCTGTGAAAGCAGAAGACAGATGCTCATGCAAGCCAGTCTTTATGCTGCTAATTACCTCAAGGCTTTAAGAGATTAATGTCTAAGTTCCCTCATTACAAAATAAATAAATCAAATAAAAGCTTACAGAACCAATTTCTAGGGGAAGAGTAAACATGACTTTCCTAACCTGTCGCAACAACTTCCCAGGACTGGAAAGTTGAGAGGGCATGTTTTTGTGTGGGATGTAAAGCAGGGTAGAAAGAAACAAAGAAAAAAAAAAATTAAGCGTGGCCAAGACCCTTTGGAGAGGCTTTGCCTTCTCTGTGATGGCTGAAACACGCACTGCCTGCCATCGGCAAGCTGCCCACCCCAACCAAGTTTCAGGCTTATGAAGAGGGTCCCTCTTTGTAAATCTCAGGACTAAACCAGTAATGCAGCTGTTGCTTACTTTGTGTCCTGGCAACCGCTGAGTCCCACCTGGTGGCCCAACCACAAAATGTACATCTGCCATCAAATCATTATTGAACATCACCGCATTTCTACAAACAGAGGCAATTCATTAATGTACAGCAGCCAGCATTTTTAATACCCCTCCCCAACATACAAAACCCATGAAAGAATCACAAGCTAAGCAACAGTTTAGTAATTTCAGGGTTAAACTACAAATAAAGATTCCAACTAAACAACTGTTTGTGATCATTGCAAACATATGAGAAGTAACTAGAGTTAAAACAAAACAAAAACCCAAAAAGTAATCCAAACTTTTCATTAGACTAAGGACAAATAAGAGGCTTCTATCTTCAAACCTTCCATGGTCCGTGGACACAAGCCTGTCACTTAAATGTTACAGCTTGCAAAAACATTTTTATCTAAGAGGAAAACAGCTGTACTGTTTTGGAAAAGATACAAGGCAGTTTTCCATTACCAATAAAGCTTCTGGGAAAAGAGGAAACACAGATTTATGTTAAAATACATTACAGGTTGTGCAAAAGCAGAAACTTCAACACAGGAAAACTTTTAAAGTAAATATGCTGGCTGGGAACTTACCTTTCTCTAATGGTGGGATAGAGGCCCTGCCAGTTTGGGGCTGGAATGAGGTTGTTGTTACTGAGATTCTGCTGGTGGTACTGTTGGACAGTGCTGCTGCTGGAGTTGGCTGGTTTTTTACGAGGGAATATATCAGCAGCCATCTTCTTCTTCTTTTTAGTCTTCAAGGTAATTATTTCATAACAAACTGGGGGCAACTTGCTGTTGCTGCTGCTGCCGCTGCTGCCGCCGCCGCCAGTATTTGTCTTCTTTGAGCTTTTCTTGGACCTATTCTTTACCGTCTCTGGAAGCATCAAGAAGAAGGTGAGACATTTCATGTTCTTTTCCTTGTCATCTACCATGAGTACAGTATGTCTCTCTTTACAGCTAGATATCCCAAACTGGTGCGCACATCGAGGGACAGAGGCTGGCACGAGCCAAGATGTTAACAGAAACCAACAAGCTGTTATTTTGCTTCTTTTCTCAGCCGGACAAGGTGACCTTTTCACTATGTTGAATAGAAACTGGCTTTAAGTTTTATCCAGTACTGGGTCTGCAAAATACATCTCCATCATGATTCCTATTTCTCTTATTTGCTCATAAAAATAACCCAGTTTCCTAGATCACCTGAAAAATGCTAGACTGAGCGAAGATGACAGGCAGAGAGCTGTAGCGCTTGTTTTCTGAATTAGGTTAGCAAGATGTGCTGGAGCCGTGCGAGTCTGTTCAGCCGGCTGAAGTTGTGTGGTGAATGGATCGGAGCAGAGTAGGTATTACAGCCCTGCAGATGGAGTCAGACAGCCAGTGCTCGGAGCCAATAGCTGAAGTCACCAATCATGATTGGACCAAGCAAAACAGTGACACCTATTGTAACGTGCATAGCTCTGATATTAAAGGAACAGCAGTTGCATTCTGTTGTCTCCTGTATTACTGTATATTTAAATAAAATAAACAACCTATGAAATAGATCTGCAAACAGGAAAGGAACAGTTTGTGCTCACAGACTTCTCTTCAGTAAATGTACATTTTTTATTTCCCCAGTTAAACAAGCAGGATCAATTAACAAAGGGTAGGGACATCTACTCTGTATTTCTAGTAAAATCTTTATCCCGGCAGCATTTAGTTTCAAATACTTCAAACAAAATCCTCCTTTCTTCCCTCTAAAAGGGATTATTATAGCAAAACCATACTAAATAACACACTTATTACAGCTTAATGGAAAGGAATGTTGTTTTTCTTTTTGCAGTCTCTTTGAATGCAAGTTATAGTCCAGTGCAAAATAATAGAGATGAGGTCATGTGTTCGTTTTACCTCCCAACATTTTCTAGTTCCTATGATGATCTTTGATGATCTTTCCAGACCGGAAAATACTTTTAAATTAGACTAAGATTATACCAGTAGGTTTAGCCGCACTGAAACAGACAGATTTTAGACATAAAAAGTAAGATTCAAATTACACAAATCTGCTAATCGGCATTTAAAATTATAATTCACTAAAAATAGGTCAGATGGGCCCTGCTCAGGATCTCAAAATCCAGCCTAAATGTTATGGCTGCATTTAACTTGTCATGATTTTAAAGAATATAATCCACAACTTCTAACACAAAACCAGTAATAAGGCTATTCAAAATGATAAATGTTCTGATGCTGCTCAGTTAAAAATGCAAACAGGTTCTCCCTCCTTTGAATCAGAAGACTATATACTACTACATATGTGGTTTTCATGCATGTGAATCCCCCAACAATTTCTAGCCTTTGATGAGCAAGAAAAAACAAAACACCTGCTAGGGGTGCCACACATGCTTATTTATTTCTAAAGACGGACTAATGAGGAGACTGAATCTCACCCTTATCTACCTGGATTACTCTCATTTGTTTCAAGTGCAGCAGCCATTTGCTCCCCGTCCCCCCAGCCCTTCACCTAAGGCAGTCTTCATGGCCACAGTCCTGCTTATAGCACAGGAGTCTTCAGAATAATGACTGCCTGACCAAGCGAGGGCTCTACGAATGCACTGTGATGGTTATTATAACTAATAATCTGCTGAAGAGAACACACTGAAATCAAACTTTTAATCCCTGGACCCCAAAATCGTGACACTGAGCCAAGGAATATCCTCTTTATTGTCTTCATTATCACTCTTAAAACTGCAAAGCCAGGACAGGACTGACTGTGTAAGAGAACCAACGGTCTTTCCACAAGGTTATTCATCCCATTTTAAAAGGACCCTGAAGTGCTGCTTATTTATTACAATTATTGTGTGTTCCCAATCACAGGGCAACCCATCCTTTCAAATCACACAATGTTACAGAGAGAGAGAGATCTAGAGACCAGTTTTGAAAAAGCATGCAGTGAAAGGTATAAAGAAGGAGCACATGTGTTCTATTTGAGCTAATTACCCAGGATATGGATAAAACCAAAAGATTTCTCTCCTGCTCAACTGCTACTGAACTTCCAGACACCAACCTCCTTCGAATGCCCCCACAACAGGGAGGTCCTTCTGACCAGGATTAGTCCAAACATACCTGACTTTCAGGTCAGATAGCAACCAATTAGACTGCAAAGGGAAATGAGCTGCTTTACTATTAATAATTGTCATCTGTACAGACAAAATAGTCAAAGCACAAAAAGCAGATGTAAGAACTTAAGAAGGCGTTGTAGCTTTTATTCATTTCACATGCAGTTCAACACCTTTTTCCAAGAAAACCTTGAACAACCACTGCTCTTACATCATTAAAACAACAAGTGCACACAATAGCTTAAGAAAATTATATAATATTTTAGAAAATGTTCTTGAAATTCAAGGTTTTGGGTATTTGGAAAAGCCTGAACATTCTAGTTACATGAAGCACTGCTCATTCTGAATCCCCTAGAACAAGGCTGCAAAGAGGTCCACTGTCACTCATGAAATTTGGGGGTTGATGAGTATGGCTCTTTTAAAGGTATGTTCTTAAATACAAAAAGTAATACAATTAAAATTTAAATGACATTTTAATTTTTGTAGCCCATTGGAAAAGCATGAAAATGTTAATAAAAATCAAGACATGGAAAGCTTCTTGAAAGCTTTATTTTCCTACCATGGTTTAAAAGGTAACATCAAGCCCTTGCTACTAGAAGCAGCAGCACCTCCAGACAGTCTGTTAGAAATCCAGAAACTCCTCCAGATTCTGGATGAGAAGTGCATTTTTTTTTTTTTTAAGATTTTGTTTACTTATTTGACAGAGATCATAAGTAGGCAGGGAGTCAGGCAGAGAGAGAGAGGAAGAAGCAGGCTTTTTGCCAAGCAGAGAGCCCAATGAGGGGCTCGATCCCAGAACCCTGGGATCATGTGAACTGAAAGCAGAGGTTTTAACCCACTGAGCCACCCCGGCACCCACAGAAGTGCATTTTAACAAGACCCTCTAGGCAATCTGTAGGACATTCAAGTTTGAGAAAGCCTCCTGTTAGATTAAAATAAAGAAGGCTACAAGGTCTCCCAGTGATCCAGTGTCAAAAGTTGGAGCCACATTTTGCATTTAGTTATCAACTGAATGTAGAAATAATTCAAAATGATTAATTTGGTTTGGTCATAAAACTTAACTTTGGTGTCTTACTCTAAAATTCTTCTGATTAGGCCCTAAGTGTCAAAATTCTAAAATTCAGGTGTGTGGAGAGCCAACAGAAAGGCCTCGAAATATTTTTCAGACTCTGGAAAAGCAGCTCATGCTCATGATTATTTTATAGGACAATGACAGAGGTCATTTCAGTGGGAAAAATAAAGGATTAAAGAATGCCAACTGTGAAACAGATGACCACTTAATATTTTGAAATAATCTACTTCGCAATTCTATTTTGAAAACTTAGTATTGTGGAACAGCAAAACTAGCAATCGAGTAATGTGGTTCAGTACTGGCTCAACCACCAAAAATTGATTTTATGTGTGTGTTGAAGGGGAGGGGAGTCTGACAAATCATTAGCCTTTAAGGGCATCAAGTTCCTCAGCTACAATATGAAGAGGTTCTCTAGAACAGCTGAGTGTTTCTCAATCTTTACTTTCAATCCTCAGTTAAGAAATGCATTTTATATCTCGATTCAGTACTAGCGCATGTGCACGCCACCATACGCGCCCATAAATGGAAAGATGGTTCACAAAACAGAATTCTTAGCCCGTTATGATAGCACAGATTTTTTTATCCTATTTTTCTCTTTTCTTTTTAATGTTGGTCTTGATTCATTCCACTGATTTCACAAGCACAGTTTAAGTAGTACTAGTTTAGATGATTTCTAATAGCTTTCAAGGTTTAACATTCCAGGGTAACTTTCCTATCAAGAACTTGGGACTAAGGGGAAGAAGGCAATGGTTGCATCAAAAATGGCATGCACAACTGGGAGTGTGCATTTATTTTTCTGGGAAGAAGAGCCACAGTTATCATCTGTCTTTCAGGGTAATCCATGACCCAGAACACAATGAAATACTATGAAGATTTATGATTGATTTGAATACACAAAATATTTATATCACTTTCCTCTCTGCTTACGTATCTACGTATTTCATTAAATACAAATTATGGTTTCTTTCCCCCCCTGAAATTAAGCATAGAGTTAAAATTCCATCTATTGAATCTGCAATGCAAAAACATCCCCCATTAGGTTGAAGGGTGGATAAATAAAGAATACCAACCCAAAAGTATTTTTGTATTTCATTCTAATAATTCTTTTCAACTAGCATTGTATTTTTTCTTATGCCTCCTGAATTTTTTTTTTATTTATTGCCTGAGAGCAAGTGAGCGAGACAGCACAAGCAGGGGAAGAAGGCAGAGGGACAGAAAGAAGCAGACTCCTCTCTGAGCAAGGAGCATGGATGAGGGACCCTATCTCAGGACCCTGCGATCATGACCTGAGCTGAAGGAGACGCCTGACTGACTGGGCCTCCCAGGCGTCCCGTCCCAGACTTCCTGAATTTTAAAGCTGTTATGAGACATGGTTAATCTGCCCTAACGAAGTAAACTGATCAAGAAACCCATTGATCTTTTCTGAAAGTACATATGTATCCCTCACTTTCTGAAAGTTCATGTTATGCACTTTGCTTTTATGAAAGACCTACATTAATATCTGTTTCCACTAGCTAAAGGAAACCCAAAGAATTTTTGCTTTCACGAAAAAAAAGAAAAAGCAAAAATAGCCTTCAGCGTGTTTTGCAGTGGAGGCAGCACACATCCCGAGAAAAGTGGCACCACCAAGCTCCTTTCTCGGGAACTACACTCAGCATCAAGCTGCCATCCCATTACCATAGCATCTATGCTTTACCTTGGTTTACTTTGTGCACCCATTAGGAAGATAGGTCCTAAAGTATCAGAAAAGCCAAAGAGAGGCTGTTTTTTGGGTCTGGGAAAACTCAACATTTTCCCCTAATAAACTAATGGTAATTGCTTCTTTATGCCATTTTGGCTTACAAAAGGTTTCACAGGTACACTGTACTTTGGATAGTAGGGGAAATCTGTACTTAAAATTCAACATGATGATCTTACAGCGTGCTGATGACTGCCACACAAGAGGGAGCAAGACCAAGAACCAAACTTAAGAGGTTAGCTAGTCACTGTGGGTTTCTGATGATTTCTACAATTGTCAGAAAGTTCAACCACCTTTATCTCTTTTCATTCAATTTCCAGTAACAACAAGATTATCAGCTGAATTTAAGCTCACTTAGATCATCTTTTTCACCACTGGAAGGTCTGCCAGGAATCCCTATTTAATAGAATCCTGTATATTCAGTGCGGGGACTTGAATGAGGTTCGGAAAAGAAAGGGAATCTAGAAATTATTTAATACAACTCTGTCAACAGATAAAGGGACTAGGTGTCCAGAAGGGATTTGTGAATGGTTAAGCAGTAGGGCGATGTCTGGACTAGAATGCAGATTTCCAGATTGGCTGCCTAATTTTGTCTGTTCCACTGACTCTAATTTCCATCCACAATTACCCCATATTTTTACATAATGCTTTATCTTCATACTTCTAATCTACTTTAGAAGAAAAAAATATGTGCAAAATGTACAGATAAGAAAACCGTAAACATATATGCTCTGCGCCCTGCAGGAAGAATTCTAGGACACTTTCTGGAAAGACATGGAGAGGAACTGTAACAGGAAGGAATGTAAATGCCTAACAGCCATGAGGAAGCTGCTCAAGAACAGAAGGGGCTTGGCAGGTAAAACCAAAGTTGGAAAAACCGGGCACTTGTGATTTATCCTAACAACTCCTATGTCAACAACTAACAATGCTGGCAAGTCTTGTTTAACTTGCTCTGATTTTGAAGTTCTTGTCTGGACTTGTGTATGGTTTACCACAAGATACCTAAACAGCTACAGAGCGAGGTTAACTGAGGCTTAAACAAGTCAGGGTAGACCATGGAAAGGAGTATCACTTCCAAAAATTACTAACAGACCATCAGAGAGGAGAATAATTTTAATTTAACCTGGTAATCACGATGGAATAGTGTTTTGTTTTTGTTTACTTTTCAATACTGAGCAGAAGTTATGTTTGTGCTTAAGGAAATAAAAAAGGTAAGCAACAAAATGTTGGCAGTTTTTAAGACAGCAAGAGCTGTTGCAAAATAGGCTAGATGCTTTCTAAATTTAGAAATAAATATGGAGTCAAGCATTGGCAGAATGGTATAGTGAAAAAGACCGACAGCCAACAAAAAGTGACCTTAAGAGGTTACTTAATATCCATGAGCCTTGTTTTATTCATCTGCCAAATGGGATAATTATACCCATTCAACCCTCTCAGGTTTACTGTGAAGGCAAGATTACATGTTTGTGAAAACATTTTGATAAAAGTTGAAAACACTTTGCAAAGGTAAGCTTTCACTATTAGTAACAATTATACCCAAAGCGGGAAATATTTGTGATACAATCTTCCAAAACAACAAAACCCAAAGATTAAAATGGCTCCCTGCCTTTATAATCTTTCAGGCTTTGAAACTACTGACATTTCATCCCATCTGCAGGCGTGCTCTGGCCTTACTCACAGGCCAAGAGGTTGCTGAGGATCTTGCTGGAATTGTGCAGGTGAGATCCAATCACTAAGGATGTGTGTTGCATACTGTGATCAGGTCCCCACCCGATGCTCAAACCTGCACCTGAAACCCCTACTCTAGGCATTGTCTGTTTGACTGAAACGGAGAGCAGATGCTCTGCTGTACCCCTTTCTGAGAGCCCAAAGCTGCAAGCTGTCCATCTACGGAGCACAGAGTAATGTCTACACTATCAAGTCAACTTGGCCTCTCTCAACAATGACCTAGTTTTAACTGTGGCACCAAGGGTGATAGGCAACACAAGTAACTGGGCCTGGCATACCTCAGTGCTGGCTGGAAGGATGAAGCTCATGGACAGTTTGACTAAGTCATTTCCTTTTCATCACACAGAGTTCCCATTACCGTTAAACAGTACTTTAAACTTGGGAAATATGCCCAAAGGTTGAATGTGACTGTTCTCTGAAGGCAGGAAAAATGATTCTTTAAAAAATTCCATATGGTATTTAACATGATATTTGATGCTTATAAGCTCTGTCGTATGCACTTGTCATATGCACTTGAATGGGATACTAAACAAAAATTGCTAATTTTTATATACTCTAGATGATCTCTAGGAAATTTCCTCTTGTGTAAAAGTGTTGACTACATAATCTCTTCTTTTTTTCCAATTCTAGTTTTCTAGGATTAAAGAATCTGTGTGTGTGGCAGGAATACTGATTTATTTAATACAGTTTTCTTTACATTTTCGTATTATGATTATAACCAATACCCAACAAAAACTATGTACATACAAATGTGCCATATTTTATCAATTATTACCCTCTTCCCCATTTTAACATCTCTGAAATTGGGTTTATCTTATAATTGATGGCATCTCATGAGTATAAGTACTAGGACCTTTTCTTCCCTTTCTTCTTGGTACATAAATAATAGCATGTCTTACAACTGATGACTCCTTACGATCAGTGACGTAAGGTCGAAGATATATAATTCAACAGAAAGAAAGGGCTCTCTTCTTTAGATTGGTTAATTACTCCCTTAATCAGGCAAGATGGCAGCTCAGAATTCTGACTCAATTACATTAGAATAATTGAGCTTTTATCAAATAGTCATTTGATAAAGTATATAATCATAGTTTTCAACTGAGACTGCTACAACAATAACCGATGATACAGTAGAAAGTCTGGATGGAAATTCCAAAATGAGAATTTCCACTGGTAAGAGTTCCAGTATTAATACAATGCATTTCTAACACTTTCTCATGGCACACAACTATACATGTACATAAACTTGACTAACAGAAGCCTATTAATTCTCTGGGTAATATTCGCTAAGGATATTTTATCAGCCAATCAAAGATTAACTTATAACAACACTATATATAGATTAAACCTGGAGCTAAATGACTCCTTAATTATTTTCAAACAAATAGAATCTACATTAAAATGTCAGTTTAAGAGGCAGAAATATTATTACCATAATACAATGATTCCATTACATGTATGACTTTCACCTAGGTACCTAAAAAACAATTTTTCCAAAGAAAACTAAAATCAGGCTTCAGGAAGTCACTTCTAAGAAGGCTAGAAGGGAAACTGTACTGATCCAACAGGGGACATTGATTCCACTGGAAATGCTAGAATGGAGTAACTTTGCTGTTGCCTTCTCCAGGCTGGTTGGTGGCTTCAGTTGACAGAAGAAAACTGTGTGCTAGTCAAAGAAAACTTTTTTTTTTTTTTTTAACTTTAGCAGGTGCTGTTTTTTTCCCTGATAGTAGGAATACCCAAAAACATTTCTACAATCAGATCATTAAGATAAAAGCCAAAGCCCTTCTTCATTAAGGGTTAACTAAACTTAACTAAAGAATCCCTTGCTCTATTTGGGCAAGTCATCCTTTTCCAATAAGCACATGGAATGGGTCAATGGGAAATGTGCTCAAACCACCAGACAGTGTATAAATGGCACAAATGTCACAGATCAATTTCTCCCAACATCCACAACTCTTATTTAAAAAGCTGTATAAGATTAAAGAAAAAAAGTTTACCAAACACAAGTCATCTAAATATATATGTTGTGCCCTTTATCACTACAGAATGCTTAGAAATGAATACTGCTCTCCTATCAATGCACCAACTATGTCCTAAAACATCTTAAGTAATGATATGCATTATCTTGGGTTAAAATTTTTTATCACTGTAAAGTGAACAGGATAGGTTTGGTAAAGGCAAGGCCAGGGGAGGTGGGGGTGGGGGCTTTTATTTCTTATTTTAACAAAATCATATAGAAAAAAAAACAGTTACCAATTTTACGATTTGGTCATCATAATAAACACATCCACAAGGATCTCTAATAATGAAATGCCTTCTTTCCCTTTTACAATGTACGTGACTAGCATGAAATATAGTTATATTAAGCAAACAGTGCAAGATCTAAAAATAAGAAATCTGCTCCACTGAGAGAAATCGTGCTATGGGAAAATACAAATACATGTGAAGTTATACAAGGCATCTTCACACCCAATCTCTAACCTAACTTTTCTGGAGTAGAGACTATCAAATGAAAATGAAAAAGGCACAAACAGTTCTAAACTAAGTCACAAAAATGTTTCCTAACAGAAAATTCAAGTAGAATTAGAAACCTGTGACAAAAGATTATTATAGCAACCAACTTCTGGCAAAAACTCAAAGTAAAATCTGTTCTAAATCCAAATTTAAAAAATAGGTTTTATGCTACTTTTAATTAGCTTTAAAGTATACAATGCTCCATGACTGTTGAGAAGGACACAATATAAAGGTACACTGTCCTATAAAGGTTGGCAAAACCTTAACTATACCAACACCAAGTAACATTCAGAGATGGTTTCCATTTGCTGCAGAAAATAATTATTTGGCACTGATAAAGTACTCCCTTGTTGTTTCCATCCCTCATGCTGCCGTCATCAAAATAAAAGTTGAGACGGTTCTGTACTTAGTTTCACTGCATATGCCAGAACTAAGAAAATAAGGTATTTCAAGCGAAAATTCAAATTCTAATATATATTCAGCAAGCATTTCTTTTTTTAATTAAGAGCTACTACGTAAGTAGGTCAGTACTTGAACTGCCCAGAGGTATAGAATAAGATAATTTAATTGCTCATAAAATAATTCTCAAATAAGTCTCACTTGGAAAGTCAAAAGTAGGGGAGCCTGGGTGGCTCAGTGGGTTAAGCTTCTGCCTTTGGCTCAGGTCATGATCTCAGGGTCATGGGATAGAGCCCCACATCGGGCTCTTTGCTCAGCAGGGAGCCTGCTTCCTCCTCTCTCTCTGCCTGCCTCTTTGCCTACTTGTGATCTTTCTCTCTGTCAAATAAATAAATAAAATCTTTAAAAAAAAAAAGTCAAAAGTATTCATAAAAATGTTTTTAAATTTGGGTTTCCCTAATTTCTGCTCATAAAACAACAGGCAGACAGTATTTATGCGTGTACCTTAAGTATAAAGAGCAGATTAAAGATTAATAAATATCCAAACCTAAATATATCCTCAACGAGTGGCAATTCAATTGTTACTTTTTTTAAATAACAGAATACCATTTCACCATAGTTGAGAGCTACATGCACCTATTCAAGGTCTACAGTAATGATGGTAACTGGAACCAAAGGAAAAGCAGTCTCTGAAAATGGTGATCACAATTTACAGGCATAAGCATTTTACTAGCTGGCCACAGCAAGGCCATGGATCCACCAGGAATTCAGTAGAGGAGACTTGGTTGATATCAGCATTTAAGGTAAAACTCTCATAAAACGTAAAAGACAGGGGTGCCTGGGTGGCTCAGTGGGTTAAAGCCTTTGCCTTCGGCTCAGGTCATGATCATGATCCCAGGGTCCTGGGATCAGCCCCACATCGGGCTCTCTGCTCAGCGGGGAGCCTGCTTCCTCATCCCTCTCTCTGCCTGCCTCTGACTGCTTGTGATCTTTGTCTGTCAAATAAATAAATAAAAATCCTTAAAAAAATTTTTTTTAATGTAAAAGATAGCATCAAATGGGAAACAAAAAGGAAAAATTAGTAGGTGGTGCGTGGCCAAGTTTTAACCAACTACTCTGTGCCACTCTTCCTGAAGAGGTACAAAGTGAAACAAGGATAGCTCAGTCTCTCCTGCTCCACCAGCATGATAGGACTGCAGACTAAGAGTCCATCCAAGAAGAAAAGAAATTCTCTCTCACCCTTCTCACATGGTTTGCAATGCATTTTGAATCGCCATGACCTGGCTGTGAGCTCTTTATCCTGTCCTCTTCATGAGCTCACCTAGCAAACAAGACTATTCCCATACTGCAAATGAGCCTGTTGCCTCTTGCCATCCTCACTGCTCCTTCTTCCTGGCAAATCTACCTACCAGAAGCCTACCCATCCTTCCTAATGCACCCCCCAACGCCCCAACAAGGAAGATTTCCTGGTGCTGAGAGACTCTCCATGCAGCACTCTCTCATATTTCCTCCTGCCCTACGTGGTCTAGTGAGTCGGAGTTCTCTGAGGGCTCCATTTCCACATCTCCCAATAAGAGCTAACAGCACCACACCCACGTCTGGCTTCCAATCACTGTCTAACAGGGAGGACCGTGTCCAACACATCCAAGTCCATCTAGAACCCTACAGTGCATTTATGGAGTGCAACTGATTCTGGGTTTAAAATGGTCTGAAACTGAGGTTTATGATGTTTTTAGCTGCCTGAGCTGGTTTATGTGAGGTACAATGGTAAAGAACCTAGACATCTTTTAAATGTGTCCCGAGGCTCTCTTGAACATGTCTAAGCACAAATGTGGTTTTGTAATATTGCATTCATCTTGCAGCTAGGTCAACTGACAATGCTAAAGCTCTACTTAAAGCAAGTCCCCACATGTGTCTAAAGCAAGGCTTTTCTTCATCAGAAGTCTAAAATTTATTGTAGTACAATAGTCACATATTCAAAGTTAGAATATGCAAGCAAGACCCAGTTACTAGGACAAAGCTGCCTTTATCAACTAGTCTCAATTCATGGTCTGGCATATTTATTTATAGCACCAATAGAGAATTTTAGTGATTTAATGAACTGGAAGGGATAATAAATTCTCAGCAATTCACATGAAAAGAAGAAAGTAGTCATATGAATAATCTAAAAAAATAGATAATTACAGAGACTTTTGCTTTGAAATGCGTTTTGTCTATACTTAACACTGAATGGATAAATTTCCACTACATTAGACACACCCAATCTTCAAACAAAGTAATAAAACAGGCTTGTGTGTACAGGGCGCAGTATATGAACAGTCTGGAAACTCACACCTACGTGGCAAACAAACCACAGTGCCCGGATGGGCAATGTCACAACAGGATTACTGCAGAGCATGAGCACAAGTAGAAAAGTGCACTTTTTACACATGTGTGTTTCCACATCATCCTTTACCAAGAAGAGCTAAAATAGTGTTTGATTTTTGTTCCACCAAAAATAAAGAATTCTCAACTTGTCTATATATTCTCTTACAACACTGGAGTAAGAATAAATAAAGACGGTAATATCAGTACCTTCTCCATGGCTGCAAAGTCTCTTGCATGTTAACAAAGGAAACTTTTACCACCAGCAATGATTTTAAAAATCATAAGTAGGGTTGATAATGTTAATAAACTGTTATAAAGCAATGGTTTGAATTGTGCACTAGCAAAAAAAATAAAAATAACTTGGATTTCCAAGTAACTTAAAATGGCTATAAGATGTATTTTTTTGGAAGGTGGGATAAGGTTAAATATGTTGTTCTGTGCCTGTTGTTAAAAGTATGCATGACTTTAAGGTATGAAGCATGTTAAGCAGTTTTGAAATGAACCGGTTAAGAAATATCTGAAGTAGGTAGAAGTGACTGCAGCCCTCTGAAACCTCCTAATAACATGTGGTAGTGGTGATGCATAACCAAAAGCCCTCATGAGAGGAGCCATCTGCTCCAAATCAGAAGAGGGAGAGTTCGCTCCAGAAGCTCTTAAAGAACTGGTCCATAGCCTGGCTCTGCGACTCTTATCACTGCTGATGCTGCTGGTTCCTAAGCCACCTGAAGTGAAGATCACTCCAGGTCCTGAACAGCCAAAGGGAACACGCACTGAAGGACAAGTCAAATTGCCTTTCTCTCCCCATTCCTCCCTGCCCACACCTGGGGAACTGGAGGATTTAGCAACAGTGGTACAACAGCTTCGATGAATAGAGATTAGCTACTGTTCCTTCCTTTGCCATAGTCAAAGTACTATTTCGTGGGGGAATCTCTGGGAGATGCAGCATTAAAAACTGTTGGATTTAATTAAACCTTGACCCTTGAGCACATATCTTTTTAATATTCTTTGTGATGAAATGGGAAGAACTCTTAAACCCATATATAGTGAAACAGAGATAGAATGGTTGCCTTGAGAAAAAAAACAACTCATACAATTGTTTGTGTTAGAGCTGAACGAGCCACTTTGTTCATGGAATACCACTGTACTGGAGAAAATTTGCCAAATATGCTTTACGACACTTAAATATCTAGCTGACATCTTCTCAAAAATGAATAAAGTGAGAGTGTCACTTCAAACAAAACAAATTTAAAAAAAAAAAACTACTGCCAATGATAAAATTCAAATATTTAAGGATATTAAAATTTCAGACATCTTGATTATACCACCATGAGTTTGAGTTTGATAGCTTCCCAACACTTACTTTAAGACTGTTTCTGATGAGATTGGTGATGATATTAAATGAATGTAGTTTTAAAATACTGTATAATAAAACATAACATTTGAGAGATTTGCATAACTCACTGAACCAATGTTTTCTAATAACAGTGCAATTACATTACAAAATCACGCAGAGGGGAAAAAAATGGTCGATTTGAAGTACAAGACAGACCAATGGACTTTAGTGTAACAGAAGTACAACAAGTTCACTGATAGTTTCAGATTTCACATGGCAATTAACCTTTAAAAAAACTAACGTTCAAATTTTGACAAGGCAGCAAAGAATATTCACAATAATCTGAAAAGGCTATTAAAATATCATTCCTTTCCCAGCTACCTGTCTGGAAGACGAGATTTCCGTCATACTATTCGAACCGAAACAAACATACATTCATACATACATTTATTTACTTAAAAGATTTTATTTATTTGTCAGAGAGCGAGAGCATGCACAAGCAGGGGTAGTGGTGGTGGGAGAAATGGGCTCCCCACTGAGCAGAGACCCGGATGGAGAACTTGATCCCAGGACCCTGGGATCATGACCTGAGCCGAAGGCAGACACTTAATCGACTAAGACACCCAAGAGTCCCAAATTTATTTATTTTTAAACACATAATACATAAATTTTTTTCTTTGCTTTCATTTCTACTCTAATAAACAACAAGAGAGAAAACCCCTATAAACAAAACTTCCCTGTGTTTCTCAAAATAGGAGTATAAGAATCCTGAGACCAAAAAGTATGAGAACCACTGATACCCGCCTAGCATCATAAGGATTAAGAGTTTGGATTTTATTGTAAACATGAATTGTGGTCAGCTCTTAAGTGTTGTTTTGTTTTGCTTTAATTTTTTTTTACTTATTTGACAGAAAGAGAGAGAGGTCACAAGTAGGCAGAGAGGCAGGCAGAAAGGGGGAAGTAGGCTCCCTACTGAGCAGAGCCCGATTGGGGGGCTCAATCCCAGGGCCCTGAGGGACCCTGAGATCATGACCTGAGCTGAAAGCAGAGGCTCAACCCACTGAGCCACCCAGGTGCCCAGCCCTTAAGGGTTTTTAACAAAAGTTCTTTTAACACAACAGCCTTTTTGTTTTATTCTTCTAGAAAATAATTCCCATAGCATAATTCTCAACTACTCAATCCAAAAAAAATTTTTTTTGCACATTAGGTAAGTAGAATAGAGAACACAAGAGAAACAAGACAAACTGCCACAAAAATTAACAGCAGTCAAAAAACGAATATTCTAATTGTTCTATGGCCCTGTATGGTACCTTATTAGCTTTGCCCCAACTTCACCAAATTCACAGAACATGAGGTACAAGATTCTCAGAAGACTTAAAATGAGAAAAATTTAAACAGATTTTGAGTTGACAACTGTCCTTAGAAATTTCACATAAATTTTAGCACTAAGAAAGAAATAGATGTTTCTCCCTGATAATCTGCTTTCTCTTATACCACATTTCCTTAGAAGAATTACAAGTAGCAGCCCCATAGTTCATCTTCCCCTCTGATTTCCAAACCATGAGAGATTATGGACTCTGGGGAAATGAACTGAGGGTTTCGGAGATGGGGAGAGTAAGGAAATGGGTTAAGCTGGTGATGGGTATTAAGGAGGGCACGTACTGCATGGAGCACTGGGTGTTATGCAAATAATGAATCATGGAACACAACATCAAAACCTAATGATGTACTGTATGGTGACTTATATAGCATAAACAAATAAATACATACATACATACAAAAAGAAAAAGTAGCAACCTCTGCTGTCCCCCCAAGGTAAGCATGGCTGCCAACATAAAGAGAATTTGCTGTTCACTTTCTCCCTTCATTTAGAGACACACATTTAGTTAAACCTGACTCTCTCACATTTATTTAATACAGTCCTATGAACTATGTATACACAGTACAATATATTTGGTTCTACATAATAACCAAAATCTTTGTAACATATTAAGTAGAAAATAGTTTGCTGGAAATAAAGTTCAGGTTAGGACTTTGCTGAAGTCCAAAGGAAATACTTCATCTACAAGCAGTAATTTCTCATTTAAAAACAGCCTTTACTGGGGCACCTGGCTGGCTCAGTTGGTGCAGCATGCAACTCCTGATGTCAGGGTTGTGAGTCTGAGCCCCTTGCTGGGTATAAAGAGTACTTAAAAATAAAATCTTTAAAAAAGAAAAAATAAACAAAAAAACCTTTTACTGAAGACCTGGTGTTCAAATACTTTCTTAGCTTCACTTATAAAAGGATTTTAGAGGTTGTGTATGTTGGTACAATTATAATCCTCATAATTACTTTATACCCAATAATTATATGTTATTATAGAAAGACAGTAAAATCAAAATACAGGTTGTCCCAAACTTGAGCATCTGATTCTCGTATTACTCTTGAGTATCTGATTCTTGTATTACTCAAGTCAGACACTATTATATATTGACATCCCTAACCAACACGCATTTCGCAGAATGTATCAATGCCTTGTAATGATTTTGAGTACCTGCCAGCAGCTGTATGCTAGCAAGAGTTCAGGATCAAATTTGGCACTTTGAGGACTCTTTCATGACACTGACAAGAAAAAATAGGTAATAAAGTAACCCAGTATCTCGGGTAAGTATAGGCTGTAGGTCCCACAGAGATACTGTTGAGTAGTACTAAATTAACTAGAAAACCCACTAATTCACATAAATAATTCTATATATTGAAAGATGTGTTGAAACCATGTGGGGGAGGGGTGGGGAGTCTGCTGAAGAACGATCAGAAGGGACCAGAAATGACCGGACCACACACTTACCTCCACTGCTGACTGCCCACTCTCCAACAAACAGGTGTCAGTTTCTAGTACTTACTTACCCTATCTCCTAAGGCCCCAGGAAAGGGAGAGAGAAGAAACCATGGAAAGGGCGGGGATCCTCTGGGATGCACCCCTACCAGAATGGGTGTCTGACATGGGGACATGGGGAGAGAGGGGACATGGCAGTGAGGGGATGGGGCCTGTGGGAAGAGGGGACAGGGCCTGGGGGAAGGGCTAAACAAGAGAAAGCAACAGCTGGCAACAGCTGTTTGGAGCTTGAACTTACATCTTAAGCAAGAAGTGCTTCTGAGTAGCTTTTCACGATTTTTAATGATGACAATATTATTTCAGGAAAAGAAGCCTGCTGTAACACTAATTAAAAATTTTACCATTTTCTAGACTTTCTAGGAATGTAGATCATTCCCCCAAAAACCCCCCAATAACACATCTAAATGTAATTTGACTACTATACCTGACTTTTTAACTACATTTTTCATGAACAGAGATATGAAAATAAGTAGGATCTTGGTAATCCCTTGTCTATCCAGAGACCTAAAGTGCAATAATGCCGAAAGGCCAAAATTAGTCCCTCACTATAGATCAGGTATGTTTGCTGGTGTTGGGTGGGCAAGATTACCACTTCCAAAAACACTGGATGAATATAAAAAGAAGTGGCAATTTTAAAAAGAAAAACAAAACAAAACAAAACAAAAAATAACTTTACAAAGAAAACAATTGCTACATATGTCCCCAAACCAAGTGTAGAACTATAAAAACAAGGTATATTCTCCAACTGAGCTATCAATTAATAAATAGCCTAATCTAAGGGTTATTTTGTGATTCAGCAGCAGAAAGACAGGTCAATGCTTTCTGTTCCAACTTGGCCAATAACACTGTTTGGGGTTCAAAATAAAATAAATTATAACAGTGATATTTGCAAAAGAATGAATCTTCACAATAACCTAACCCAGATATAATGCTAATCTGAGTTTCAAAGGCAAATCAAACTTTTCAGGCAGATGTATTCAGAACAGTGGTGCTTCAGAAATTCTATTCCAAATGTGTTCGGTAATCATGTCTAAACCACTTAACACCCTCTAACTGAATATGGGGATTGCTCTTGCTCATATACTACTACAGAAAAATTCAGGAGGTAAAAAATAAGGAACTATACATGCCTAGAGGGAAAGAAAGCACAAACTTAAGAAAAATGTCACAGATTTTGTGTTTAGGTAATAGCTGTTGAGCTTACGCATTTCTAGAATTACATACATTTTGGTTTATTCTTTGGTTGCTTATATGATCTCTAAAAAAATCATCTTTTTCTTGTATTTGACATCACTTATTTGCACAGCAACTACAACAGGACAAACCATACACATAGCTCTTACTCTACCAAAAGAGAAGGGAAGGGAGTCTGATGTTTTTGCCATACTCTGGATTTGAAGAACATAAGAGGAGACTCTAGAAACACTGTAAGCAAAACTCTAAAATGACTGCAGCAGACTGCAGTCTGGGAAGCTGAAGGTAAAGGACTGAGATGCCTGGATTTTGTGGATTTAGTACCATGTTCAATTACATAAGTGAACATGTACTGTGGCTCTGAGTGGTTTCAAAATCACTTTATGAAAGAACTCATTGCAACCTCGGAGGTTGCAACCTCGGAGGACAAAGTTTCAACGGGACATAAGAGATGGAGGATGTCCTTAACAGCAAGCAAGCACAAAAAGAGAAAACAAATGGTTGCATTCCACTCTGAGGGAGTGGTTAAAAAATTTAGTAACAGTGTATCACTGATATTTACCAGGGAGCTCAGACATGATTTTGAAAATTCTCCAAAGTGAAGCCACTGTACCCTTGGTTAAAAGCTGAAATCCAGAGAGCAGGTTCTAGAACCTAACTCACATCATTCAAATGAGAATCAAGGCAGAGCGCTAGGCTTTTCTGACAGTTAAGCAACTTGTCCCCACACACTGGCACAATTCAGCACTTTACAGTCTCTGACTTAATCCTCATAGCCAGTCTACATATTATTACATCCACTGTAAATCACACATTCTAGAACTTCTCCCTTGCTGGTGGGATGTTAAATAATTAATGTTGGACCCAATGATGCCAAGGTTTATACTACTTTATAAGAAATCTATTGAAAAAGAAAAAAAAAAGATAAGGCAGGCTACATTTATTCATTCAAAAATATTTACTGAACACCTACGTACCAGACACATGGGGCAAATTAATGAACAGACATAAAATATTTGCCCACAAAGAACTTACAGCCTAGCAGGGGTAGGAAAAGAGACAATTCACTATCAATCAATTAACCAGTCAGGTAGTATTTTAGAACGTTAATAGATGCTACAGAAAAATAAAATAGTGCAGAGCTCTGTAAGAGGGATACAGAGCTTAACATGCACTTGAAAATGGGGCAGACCACACTGACAAAGGTGATATTCAGGTAAAGTCTGGAAGGAGGTGAGGAAACTGGCAATGAATATACTTGGGGAGAAAATATTACAGGCAGAGGGAAAACCCAACACAAAGACCTCGAAGTGGGAATGAGTCTATTATATTTCTGGATCAACAAGGAGGTAAAGATGACTGGAATGGAGGGAAAGAGAGGGAGAGAAGTGGGAAAAAGGGCAGAGTTAGTTGTAGGCAGATTTGTATTGGGCTTTGTGAAGCTTTATGGGAAAACAGACTTTAATCTGAGTAAGGTGGAAAGCCACAGCACAGTTTTAATTTAACCTGACTCCTGTTTTAAAAAGATTACTCTGGTTTATTATGCTGATAACATATTAAAAGGAAGCCAAGGAATGAAAAAAAGAGGGGCCACTGTAATAATCCAGTCAAGAGGTGCTGGAAACTTGGACAAGGGTGTGAGGAGTAGATAGAGGTGGGGAAAGGGGCAGAGATCCTGGATTTATGTGGACAACAGGATTGTGGGTACATTTTGAAGATACAGGAGCAGGATCTGTTGACAGCCTTGATGTGGAAAGAAGAGAATAAGGATGATTCCAAGGGTTTTACTTTGAATAACCTGAGAAATGAACCTACCACCCACCAAAATGGGCCAGGCTGGAGGAACAGCAGGTTTGTAAAGAAAAATAAAAACTCAGCTTTAATCCTGTTAAAACTGAGGTATCTTTTATGTATTTAAGATTTCAAAAAAGTAGTTGACATGTGCCTCAGAAGTTTCAGAGCACTTTCTGGAAATACACATTTGGGAGTCTTATGCAGCTACATGCTTTTTTACTGAAGTCTTATAACTGTTTGTGACAAGAGTCCTACAGGAACTGAGCCCCGAAGCATTCCAAATTAATAGGCTAGTGAGAAAAAAGCAGTGCAAATTTTAAAAAATTACTGAAAGAGTGAAACCAGTGGCCAAGGAAAAGCAGCAGCATGTGGTGTCCTTGAAATCAAGTGATGTATGTAAAAAAAGGGAACGACCAATTTTATCAATGCTGCCAATAGGTGAAGATGAGAACCGCAGGTTTAGCAACTTGGAATCTCTTTAGAAAATGTCCTAGTGCCGGTATGGATTGAATATGATGTTATCATTTCAATTTGCATATGAACTGAATGTTTTTCTAAAGAATTACCTATAAGAAAGGATTTACTACAATTTAATATTTGGGACTCAAATCAGTTGATCTGTTAAGAAATACTGTTAAGAAAGTGATAATCTGGGACGCCTGGGTGGCTCAGTTGGTTAAGCAGCTGCCTTCAGCTCAGGTCATGATCCCAGCGTCCTGGGATCGAGTCCCACATCAGGCTCTTTGCTTGGCAGGGAGCCTGCTTTTCCCTCTGCCTCTGCCTGCCACTCTGTCTGCCTGTGCTCGCTCTCGCTCCAAATCTTCAAAAAAAAAAAAAAAAAAAAAGAAAGAAAGTGATAATCTATAAATTCTATCAGTAATTTGTCAGTAATTGAATAACTGAATCAGCAATTTAATTCCTATCATTTAACAAAACAGAACAAATAAGCCTTTAGGTAAATTGGAGATAAAATATAGATTTTGTCCTGGTGAAGAATTATGACAAACCAAAAGCCACTATCACACTATTGTTTTTCCTATTAAATAAAGAACAACACAAGTTTGCACATTACCACCAATACTATTTGATAATGTTCCAGAATCATTTTATCATGTTCTAGGAATCTTAACATTAGTGCAGCATGCCACAAAACCAAAATAAAAAGATTATTAGAAAGAAGTAGAAACAAGCGTCATTATTGGCAACTGATTATATAAGTAGGAAACCCAAGAGAATAAACTGCTCTTAGAGTAAAAGCCCTTAGAGTAAAAGCCAGCTATAAAATAAATATACAAAAATACTATCTTATACTAGCAGTAGCCAATTTGAAGAACTCATCACAACAGCAACAAAAACGTAAATACCAAAGAAGAACCCTAATAAGACATGTTAGGATGTAAATGAAACAAAACAAAAAACAAAAACAAACAAACAAAAAAACTCTTCTAGGAGAGCTAGAAGGTCTAGATAAACTTCTAAGTCTCTTAAGAGAAACAGTGACTACATGTAGATGACAGTCCTTGCCAAAGAACAAGAATACTCGTTACTGTAGTGGAAAACTGCAACAAAACCAGGAAAGGGGAAAGCAGATAAGACAAGCAGCAACTTAGCCCACCTAAAAGAATGAAATGCTACACCTTAAGTGAGGAGAACTGAGAAGTACTCCAGTTTACTCAAACTGGAGAAGAAAGGATGTCAGGCTAAAATAAGGTTAGTAAAAGCTGTTTATGGAGCCCTACATCCCAGGATGCTCTTCCAGGACGCTGCAAAGGTCTGGCTGACAGTCCCAGAGCTCAGTAAGACTGGAGACTGATTCATAGTCGAGAGTAGATAAATCAGTTAAGTCTCTGGGCTGTGAGAGCCCAGGAACCTTCCCCCAAAGTGACTCTATACAAAGAGAATGCTGAGACTCCTGCCAGATGCCTCCGGGAACCTGGCAGCTAGATCCTTTCCACAGCTCAGGATGCTGGAAGACCACACTCTCTGAGCAGCCCAAGAGGAAAGACCCTACAAAAGGCTCCAGTGAACAATTCCGAAGAAACAGTAAACAGTCAAATGGCTGTCACTGGGGAGGGAGACTCAGGGGAATGGGGGAGAGGTAGAAAAGAGAGGGGCAAGGAACCATTTATTTTACAGTAAGCCTTTTGGTACTCTTAGACTTAAACTATGTGCAAGTATTGGTTTAAGGATAATAAAATAATTATCTTTATCTGCAAGGACAAATGAATGTAATTGTTTTTCTAAGGAGTATCCTGACTTGCTCTACCAGGTATTTCTACGTATTCTAAATCTACAATTTAAAAGACTTGGCATTAAGGTTAGAGATCAACACATAGTTGAGTAAGACCTAAAACAGAAGCAAACCCAAGCTAGCCAATATCTTAATATGTAATAAAGGAAAGACCACAACCAACAAGGAAAGGATGGACTATTTAACAAATGCTGTTGGTGGAACTGACCAGCTGGGGAGGAGATGGTATAAGACAATTCACATCCATACATTAATACAGAATTAAATGTGAAAATCTAATATATTTCCAAATTTTCTGTTACATTTACCTCCCCTCTACACTTTTCAAACATAAATGTTTATAAGGAAAAATCATAAAGGACAAGATAGAGCTTGAATACATAAAACTATTTTGCTGTTTGGAAAATACCATAAAGTAAATAAGAAAGACAAATAAATCACTGCAAATATGATAAAGTGATAATACTCTTTATATGAAACAGGTATTTAAAATCATTTTTTAAAATCTTCAGTTAAGAGTAAAGGGGGCAAAGTACCTGAACAAACACCTTTCAAAGGTAAAAAAAGAAGCAAAACATTAATATCACTAGTTACCAAAGAGTATAAGTTAAGACCACATTTTTATAGAAAATTAGGAAAGATTAAACACTGGAATGCCGCCACAGTAGGGAAACCATTAGGTGCATAAGGGAACCAATGCGTCTTGGCATAAGCAGTTTGGCAACATGCCTTAAGAGTCCTAAAAAGAGTTCACCTCTGCCCTAGGAATTCTGCTATAAATCTAGCCCAAGCAAGTCTGAGATACCAAGAATTTAAGGCATAGGCATTTATCCCAGTTCTGCCTACGAGTCTGCTCTTAACTTTCTGAGCCTACTAACTCTCTTGCCAGATTCTGTTGAAGGCCTTCCTCTATTTGGCTCATTCCATCTTTCCAAACTCTATGTTACAGGCCCCGTTATTACCCTGATTCCACAGATAAAGCAAACCCAATAAAAGAATCGGGTAATTAATAAAGACCACTTAGATCTGAAGTGGCTGAGATAGGATTTACAACAGCATTTAACACCATTTTTTTCAACCACTAAAAAAAGGAAATGTCAGACAACAGAAAACTACTTAAAGTTTGACATATCCATCATTAGAAATCTTACATCCAGGGACACCTGGGTGGCTCAGTGGGTTGGGCCTCTGCCTTTGGCTCAGGTAGTGGTCTACAGGTCCTGGGATCAAGCCTCACATGGAGCTCTCTGCTCAGCAGGGAGCCTGCTTCCTCCTATCTCTCTCTCTCTCTCTGCCTGCCTCTCTGCCTACTTGTGATCTCTGTCAAATAAATAAATAAAATAATTTTTAAAAAAAGAAAAGGGCAGTATTTAAAATTGCAGATGAAATTAAAATTGCCAATTTTAAAATATTCAGACAAATAAGGCACAAGTGGAAGCATGCCATTTCATGAACAGTTTATTTCTGATGATGTGATTTTAATTTTAATTTGGGGGGGGGTAATTCCCTAAATGTCTACAACAGGGACAATTTCTTTTTATTTCAAAATGTTTAGAAGCCATAAAACCAACAGATTCTCTCAAATGTAGGTGCTTTGAAGGCCTCAATTTTGAAATGTGATGAAAAATGAAAAGAGGAGGTGAGAGTTTATGATCTTAGCAGCAAAGCATTACTGTTGAACTACAAGGTACATCAAATGAGAAAGATTTCCATCATTATTTTGAGTAAGATGGGGGAAAAAATGATCCTTTCAGAATTTGCTTGACAGTCCAGTTAATGGATATTTAATTAGCACCTAAGACAGGAGATAGTTGCAGGAGAAAACCTCTTCAACTCCCAAAGCACGCTCAGAAACACTGGTCTACTAAAAACATTTTGGAATTGATGGACCGAATTCTGATTATTATTTACACAGTAAAGTTTGAAAGGTTTCAAAAAGCAAAAGCCTAAGACATGTAAATGACAGATTTCTGTACTACTTTGTTCAGAGCTGCATCAACAGTTCCTTGCAATCCAAACCGGAATTAGAATACCTGTTTTGAGAGTGAACATTTTCAAAAATTATCTTCGGGTGTGTGTATGTTGGGAAGGAAAGGAGTGGGCAAATTTGCAGATTTTAAAAAAACAAAACAAACAAACAAAAAAAACACTTTTCCTTTATTAAAGTATAATACTACAAGTCATTTAACTTTTTGTAAAGAATCAAAGCAAAGCACTTTCTAAGAACAAAGCAAGTTAAGGCTGATGACGACTTCTTTCTTGCTTTTTGGCCACAAATTACCAGAAGATTTTTTGGCTGTGGGATTGTATTTCACTTTTAAAATTTCTGAAATACCTTAGGACTTTGCAGAAATTAAATATACAATATTTAGGTTTCTGTGCCCCCAAAAGACAACTGTTTAAAAAAGAAACACCGTCTCTCTCCACTACATTTTAGAACTTTGTTAAACAAGTTCTCTGCGCAAAGACTTGGATAATGAATATTCCTCATAGCTGCGAGCTGTATCACCCCATACAACAGCATTAATAATTCTGTAATCACTTAGAAAGAAAAACTGGAACTGTATGAGCTCACCCTTACCTGAGCGGAGGCCAAGAACTGAAAAGGGTGATTCAAATTCTTCGGAAAAGGAAGAGTCCTATTCTGAAACCCAAAGGTAGGAGGACCCGCCCACTTCCCCTGGAGGACTCGTTGCTATAGGAACCCGCAGTAACCCTTCAGAGCCAGTACAGTCTGGGGGAGGGGGATTCTCCCAGAGGTTGGGGGATGGTTAAAAGAAGGGAACGGGGAGAGGGTAAAGAAAGGGGGGTGGGTTGAGAGGTTAAAAAGACAATGAAACTCCTTGGCTGTGGCAAGGGTCAGAGAAGGAGGGCTGCGTGACCCCAAAGGGAATTCAAAACATCAGTGAGAACAATGACCTGGACGCTGGAGTCACAGTATAGTTAAAACTTAAGTTTGAACCATTAGACACTTCCCTCCCTACCCGGTGGGAAACAAAATACCCTTTGTCAGTTCCTGTCTCTGGAAATTGAAGCTAGACTTTTATCTCAACTACAAACAGAATGCTACTTCGTAAAATTGAAATCTTGACTTTATTAAACCAGTGTTTCCCAAGCTCTGTTGCAAATTAGAAACACCTAGGGATCTTTAAAATATACATTGTTTTAATTTGTCTGGGGTGCTATTTAAACTGAAGAGTTTTAAAACTCTCCAGTGATTCTCTTCTGCGGGCAATTTTGAAAACTACTATAGTCCGTGATTTGGCGAGGTGGTAGGGTGTTTAAAAAAAAAAAAAAGGAAAAAGGCGGCACAATTATCTCCTTTTGTCTTTTTAAGGCTAATAATAGAATTAGCTGGCTTTCTCCAAGCACACACAGGACAATAGGTTTCTTGACAAACAGGAATCCCCAGCATGCTCTAACAGTACTTTCTTTGAGATAAAAAGACTAGGTAGTATAACCTTTTTCTTCCCAAGATAGCAAACATCCTTCCGACCCAAACACTAAACTTTTACACCGATTTTTCGAGCGAATGTACCACGAATGCCTCTCAGAATTGGGAAGGACGAGTCCCAGCACCAGAAGGAAATAGAACCCCCGTAAGACCACCATCATTCGACAAGGTTCTGAGGCGACCAGGTCTGGGAAAGGCCGGGATGTACGTCCCTGGAGCCCCCAATGCGGGCCCCGCTGGCAGCGCCTCAATAAAGTTACTCAGGCAAGTTTGCTCCGGTTTCCAACCATGCGCCTCCCCGACCCAGGGGCGCGGCCCCCGCCACCTGCTCGGCGCCAATGCTGCCCAGCCGCGCCCCCTCCCTGGACCTCCGCCACCTCCGCGGGTCGCGCACTCTGCGGGCTAGCAGAGTGGTCAACTGGAGCCCGGGCGGGCTAGCTTCGCCCCTCCCCGGCGCCCCTTGGCTGCAGCTGGCCCTGCCCCTCGGGCCACGGCGCCAGGACCCCCCACGCGGGCCCCGCACCTTCCTGCCTGGAACCCCTCGGGAAGCCCGCTCGTGCAGCCAGTGTCTCTCCAGCCTAGGCTGGGGATCCCGGCGCCCCCACAACCCCGGGCCGGGTGCCTGCCCCGCTGCCCCGTCCCGGCCCAGAAGCGCTCCACACCTTCGGCCCAGGGTCGGGAGCGCGCCCCTGGCCGGGCGGTCCGGTGCTGCGCACGCGCGGAGGCGCCTGCCAGCTCACCCGCGGCGCCCTCCACTCACCGTCCGCGCTCTTCGTCACCTCCGGCGTAGCCGCCGCCTGCGCTGCTCGCCGCTCGACGCCCCGGCCCGGTGCCCACTCCTCAGGCCCCGGCCCGGGGACTCGGGGATCCAGCGCCCGGCGGGCTTTGGCGGGCACCCGCACGCAGGGCACGCTTCGCGGGGCCGCGGGCGCGCGCCCGAGCGCCGGGAGGGGGCGGGGCCAAGCAGGCCGCGCGCCCGGAGGCAGCCCTGGATAAGGGGCATGCGCAGTGCCTGTCCTTTCCTAGGGTCCAGTTGCGAAGAGGGCGGTGACCCTGGAACTGGGAATGGGGGCAAAGTGGAAAAGGAGTAGGATTCCTCCTCTCTGAGAGGCAAGTTCACCCTTGTCCTGCAGACCGCAGGGTTTTTTTTCTCTGGTTCCTTCAAGTAATGTGTTCAGCATTTATTGAGCACCTACTTTTGCAGAGCTTTTGTTCAGGATACAGGGCATTCTCCGATAATGGGGAACCATTGGCTTGAAATTCCTTTTTCCTGCACTGATTGCGTCCTTCTCTTTGAACACTCTTAAGTGGTTTGGGAAAAGAGAGTTGCTTCTGGGTTGGGGTGATGCCGAAAACTTCATTGAGAAGCCTGGAAGAATAAGAACTGGCGTCAGAAGTTCACCCAGAGAGAACGGTGAACACAAGGGAAGTAAGTTGCAAAAAAAATACACACACACACCCCCCATGGAGACAAGTTTAACCAGAGTGTATTGTTCATAATGAAGGGCAAATAGAATGGCTGAAAGGGCACTTGAAACTCATCTGGAAATTATTTTTAATGCTTAACCTCAAACTTACCTTTTTTCAGTGGGTGATTGAAAAATGCTAAAGATGGTGGGAAGAGAAGAGGTGAGGTCTGATTAAATGCAGAATTTAGAAATACAATGCCTAGAGAAGTACAATGTGTATATTAGTAGGAAGTGGTAGGGTCCTAATTCCAGTGTTGGCGTCAGGCATAGAAAGCATGGAGTAGTTTTCAAAGATTGTGAAGGACAGGAGAATTCCTAAGCTTATGTCACTGCCTTTTTGCATATACAGGGCAGTTTATTAAAGATACCAACTTCATTAGATTAGATCATCATCCTTGGTAAGTATTTATTAGTGGATAAATTAGATTTCTAAAATACTTAGCTGCAGTCACTAAATGTTTCTTCTAACTGGAATTGGGCCCTGGTTGGGCCCTTACTTGCCCACAATTGAAAAACTTAAATTCAAGAGACTGTGTGTTTGTGTATAGACACATGGGCTTTGGGAAACAAAAACCCCTTTTCTAAAGCCCAAATATTCTATAACAAACCGTTTGATATTGTTCAAATGACTAATATCTCTGAGTCTTAACTGTGCTCATCTGCAGAATGGAATCATGATGGTTAATTTTAATGTGTCAATTCGTCTATGCCACAGCCCTGAGATATTTCATCAGACATGCCCTAGATGTTTCCAAGAAGGTATTTTTTCAAAGTAAGGAAAACATTTCAGTCAGTAACCTCTGAGTGAAGTATATTGTCCTCCATAATGTAAGTAGGCATCATACAATGGGTTGAAGGCACTAATAGAAAAGTACTGACATCCCCTGAGTAAGAAGGAATTCTGCCAGCAGACTGCAATTCTTCCTTTGGGTCTCCACCGAGCCAGCCAACCCTCCAGATTTTGGACTTGCCAGCCTCCACAATCATGTGAGTCATGTGAGACTTGAAATAAGTCTCACTCTCACTCTCTTTTGATAGGTAAGTAGGTAGGTAGGCAGACAAATTGTTCTGTTTTTCTGGAGGGCCCTGACTAGTATACTTCGCAAGTTTATGAAAATTACATAAGTCAATTACCATCTGAATCTGAAACATGGAGATGCTAATCTTTAACTTGAGAGGTTATGAAAAATTAAATGAAAGTAGGTAAACAGGCAGCATATGTTAGGGTCTGAATTAGTGACAACTACTGTTGCTTGTGAATTGAATGGCAAAGGCAAAACCAAAAGAGGAGAAAAGATGGATATTGGCACTGAAAAGCATTTTCTCAGTTCACTGAGTAATAATATTAAATGTAATAAATTTAAGAAGTAACAGAAAATTTTGATCTTCCTAACTCAGACATGCTAAAAGGTGATACATATGAATATTTTAATTTTGCAAATAAACGCCAAATGAGCTATTAAGTAAAGATAGACTTTAGGTGTACTTTTACTTTATTTGAGAGAGGGAGAGCGCCCGTGCATCTGCACGCACATGCACACACACGCACAAGTAGGGAAGGGAGGAGAAGCCAAAGAGAGAACATCTTAAGCAGGCTCTCTGTCCAGCTCAGAGCCCAACCCAGGCTGGACCCTGAGATTGTGACCTGGGCCGAAATCAAGAGTCAGATGCTTCACTGACTGCGCCACCCAGGCACCCCTTAGCTGTACTTTTTAAAACACCAAACATGCAAAGCAGAGATATGAATTCACATCTGAACTTTTTATTCCAACTCAAGCCTCAGTTCAGTTCACTCTACTTGCTACTTGGAGGGAGAAACCAAAGAGGAGGTTACTTTTGAAATAATTCCCAGTCTCAGAGTAGATACATGATAAAGAACTCAGTGTATTTATTGAATTCCTTTTGGGGCAGGCCCATAGCTACTGGGAGCATGCAAAAAATGGATAAAATATTCCATTTAATCTACAAATACTGCCACTTACTATGTACTAGGCAACATCCCTACCCTCAGGGAATTTATCAGAAAGCCTAGGAAAAAATGAATAATCATGACTTTAATTTAAGGTAGGATGTGGCAAGTTCCTTTGGAAGGATGTGAATGATTAGGCCAATTACATTTTGTTCAGGAACTTGATGCTGCGGACTCACTCTCCTAAACCGGTCTCCATTGTGGCCCCCAACTTTGCATAGCCTAAGGGGTAGAGAAGCAGGCATCTTTTAAAACTGTTTTGAGCAAAGCTGATAAATATCAACTAAAATAACATTCCACTGACTCATTTCTGAGCTACCAGAAAAAGAGATGGCGGGGTAGGGGAAACATTTACTGGTCATTCAGAGGTAAAAACTCCAGTTTTCTTTATTTTCTCTTTATTATCAAGCCTGTTATCTTTAAGGGAGAATGTGACTTTAGAGTTAAAAAACAAAAAGACTGAGATAAATTTTCCCTGACCTAATGGAGATTTATTAGGAAAATACATAAAAACCAAAATGAAAATAACAAAAGGTGGGGGTTTGGGTTTATAAAAAGACAAGGAATGATTCAGTTGGAAACCATTACACAGGTGGACAAAGATGACCATCATGTTTGTCCTATAACCAGTGCTGTCATAACGTGCCCTCCTTTTTCCTTTTGGCTGAGAACAAAAAATTCCACCATGGGAGACGTGAACCAACTCCAGCATTTACAAAAGCAAGTGATTTGGGGGAAATAACCTAGCATTTTAGTAACTGTTAATACTCAGGATATTTTATTTTGAGAATTTGTGAATATATTCATTTCAGGAACTTTACCATGGTGAATGGGAAATAAATTAATCTGGGATTAAAGAAAACCCTATAGTAGAAAAAGAAGAGTTTTAATAAAAATCAAAAGGAATGGCCTCCAGCCATGGATGTTAATTATCATCTGATGAATAATAAGATAATAGGAGATGTGAAATAAGTTAAAATACATCCTGGGCCAGATTTTTTTTTTTTTTTCAATTACAAACCCTGGAATGTTGCCTTGAAAATTTAACCAGTGTGCTAGCATTAAATGGTTTAAAATTAGACTTAAAACACAATTAGCTCTACACTATTCATATGTAGAGTCTCCATGATTTTTTTAGTAATGCTATTCAAATGAATTCAGTTTGCTCAGTATCACAAGTAGAATGTTGATCACCCAGTAGAGAGAATGGCAATATAAATGTTTCTTCCTATATGTATGTTTGATCATGAAAAATCAAAATTTAATAACATGGCACAATATTGGTTATTCTTTACCTCCTTCTAATATTTTATCCCACTGACAAAATGTGATTGATTGACACAACTTTCCAATTAGCTGACTTTTACACATGTTAATTATACCTTTATTGTTGAATATTAAACTTTATATCAGAGTGACATTTAAAATATCAAATTAAGTATAATCATAAAAATTCAATGCATATAAATTGTTTTGTATAAGCAATGAATAAAAACAATATGACAAATCCAGTATTGGGTTACAGAGGGGTTTTTTCCTTTAAAAATGAACCTCTAACAGAGCGTTATATCCAGTTTTGAAGGAAGTAAACACATACATTAAGCAAGGTTTTGTTAAGTCATATGAATATTAAAATAATTATTTCTATACCTTATATTCTACTTTAGTGGGACAGCCTAGGTCTCAGTGGCACTTCTGTATATGTTGTCTGGATTTTTTACATTGTGTTTATTTAGTGAATGTCCTCATAGAGAAACCACCTCTGACAACCGGGTCTTAAAACTTTTCTATGATGCCTACATTTATTTGATATGTTTAACTCTTGTGTCCAGTATCCTATTGCAAGTATAAGAGTTAACGCACATTCATGACAAGTATTTCCCATCTTGTTTTCTATTCCAGCAATTACTGACCATCCGCAGCTAATATATTGGGTACATCTAACTTTTTTCAGTGACAAACCACTCTAAGACTTACTGGCTTTAAAAATGCAACCTTTGTTTTTTCCAAGTCTGCTGGTCTGTCTGGGCTGTTCTGTGTCTGGGCCAGGCTTGGCTAATCTTGTCCATGCTCTCTCAAGCACCCACATTTAGTGGATGGGGTGCCTGAGGCTGGTTGATCTAGGATGGTCTCAGCTAGAACAGATTTTCAAGCCTCTGATTGTATCAAGTTGGCTCTGTTTTATTGGCCAGCGCAAGGCACCTGGGCAAGCCCAGAGTCCGTGCAGGAGGGCACTCCCGAAGGATGTGGATACAGACATTAGTGCATTCAATCTGCCATGTTTAGTGTTCTGTTTGATTAGTCCTATCATATTTTATTCTCTTCATTTCCAGTTCTTACTCTACAACGATTTTTTAATCTATCTTGGCTGCGGGGTTGAATATTTCTGCCTGTTGTAAATGGAATCTTTCTTTCTCTAAGTTTTATTAGCATCTGTCTTTTAGAGCTCTTCTTTGTGGTTTAGTCATTTTTACACTTTTTTGAAGCCTCTTTTTAAAATTTGATTGTAGGATAGATAAAGTAAATAAATAGAATGTTTGATCAATTAATCATTAAACAGATATAATGTGTTTAAAAGACTACATTATCTTGAGTTCAAAAAAGTTTTTTTTCCCAAAAAAGGGGTTTTTTTGTTTGTTTTATTTTGTTTTTTAAAGGTTTTATTTATTTATTCGACAGAGATACAACTAGGCAGAGAGGCAGGCAGAGAAAGAGGGAAGCAGGCCCCCTGCTGAGCAGAGAGCCAGATGTGGGGTTCCATCCCAGGACCCTGGGAGCATGAAGACAGAGGCTTTAACCCACTGAGCCACCCAGGTGCCCTCCAAAAAAGGTTTAAAATGCTCTATATTTTGTCTAAATTCTCAACCAGATTTCAGAAAGATTAAATAAGTAAAAATGTTCATATGCATATAATATTGGTAAATACTTCCTGCTTGTTCAGTACGCATTTAACATTTGTACTTAACACAAGCATTATCCGCTGCATTTCCTTACAATGGATACCTTAATTTATCACGTAAAATCATTCCCCAGTTCATCATATAAAACTATTTCTGGGGGCGCCTGGGTGGCTCAGTGGGTTAAGCCGCTGCCTTCGGCTCAGGTCGTGATCTCAGGGTCCTGGGATCGAGTCCCACATCGGGCTCTCTGCTCAGCAGGGAGCCTGCTTCCTCCTCTCTCTCTCTGCCTGCCTCTCTGCCTACTTGTGATCTCTCTCTGTCAAACAAATAAATAAATAAAATCTTTAAAAAAAAAAAAAAAAACCATTTCTGGTTGAATTTTGAGGAAAATATCCTGAAGGGTTATGTATGGAGAGATTCATAAACCCAGACATGAGATAAAAGCCATCGTTTTTCATCAGTTGGGTATATGACTAGGCTGTGCTTTAAGAACTAGAACAACTATGTTTCCATCTCTGGGGTTACTTCTTTGGTGGAGATTCAAAGTCCTATGGAAACCTTTTTTCTTTTTCCCTGTAAACAGGCATTATAAATTATTTGTTACTGGATTATAACCTTATAAGAGTAAATTACGGTTCATAGAGCTTTGAATTGCCATGCAACATTTTGTGCCTACATGAGTAAATGACAAAAAATAGCCTAAGAAAACACCACATACTTATGTTGTGCTGTTTGCCCTTTTAAAAACGGTTATTACTGTGTAACTCCTCATAAAGCTGGATAACGTATACTTTCTAATAAAGTAAGTTGGACCAGGGGAGGCCTTATAGATTCTGATTTTCCCAAGGTTAGTTTTGTGGATTTGAAATATTCTGGAACTTAATATGACAGCATAAAGCTGTATCTCACCCAACCCCCCTCCCCTTGCTCTGATTTTCCTTAGAACCAAACCCCCAAACAGGATTCAAGTGCAAGTAGTTTATTTGGAGGTGATCCAAGGAAACACTGGTGGTGAAGTGGGAAAGTAAAAACAATGAAGGGGAAGCAGCCAAGTTACAGGCTGAAGTTCAATCATGCAAGGAAAACTCTGGGACCCAGCACAGAGCACATGCCTCAGGGATATTCCAGTCAAGGGTCCAGGGAGCTGGGATCATTATCCACTAACTACCATTTGTCAAGGGACACGAGAGCTGGAATCATTACCCACCCATCTAATCTATCCAAGATAGAGGGCTGCTCCCAGGGAAGCTATTCCCTACACTTTGATTTACCCTTGCTTATAAACTAAAGGTGTTTCTGTGGCCAGAAAAAAAGTCAAAAACTATCAGTTGCTGGCAGTTGTAAGCCAGGCATCTTGAACCAATACATGTAAGGAAATAAGAGCTGGGTAGCACCAGTATGCACCAGGTACAGAGGGACACAAAGTGGCATCATCATACAGCCCCTTCCCAGGCAGACCTGAATTTTATCTTCATTTCCTTTAATACCTCCTTCCCCATGTTTTCTATTTTCTTGTCCTCTCTGATACTCTCAGAATTCAATACTCTCAATAAAGTTATATTCTAAAGATACACATACTAAGGGCTCCTAAGTCAGTTGAGCATCTGATTCTTGGTTTTGGCTCAGGTTATGATCTCGGGATCCTGAGAGGGAGCCCCAGGCCACCGGGCTCTGCACTCAGTGGGGAGTCTGCTGGGGAGTCTGCTGGAGAGTCTCTCCTTCTTCCTCTTAAGTAAATAAATAGACCTTAAAAAAAAAAAAATCTACATACAGACGGTAACCCACTATGCCAATGGGACAACATGGGTTTGCCAAACTATCAGGCTATTTACACACCCTTGGTGCAGGCACTTTACTTCTAGACTGTTTCTAGAAAGGTTGGAAGAACTTGTGCAAAGGTTTAGGCATCTTGGAGAAGACCTGAAGACTACAGTGTTAGCTGATATCCATCAGAAGCACACTGGAGGAAAATTTGCCCCCCACTTCCCTCCTTGAAGATATTTGCAGTGGCTGGAGATGTTTTTGTTTGTCACCGATGTGGGGGAGGGAGGGAACTGTTGGCATCAGGTGGTTAGAGATCAGGAATGCTGCTAAACATCTTACCACGTACAGAACAATACCCTTCCACCCCACAAAGAATTAGCCATCCTAAAAGTTCGGTTATGACCCTGTTGAGATATTCTGATCTAGAGAAACAACATCAGTGGGAAAAGAAGCTATAGGTCATGCCTTCCAATTTCCTTTTCTAATCTTTACTCCCAAATTTTACATTGACAAAGTTTCCATTGATTTCTAAAGGTGTTGCTAAGCATGTTGGGAGGCATAGAAAGGCAGCTCATTTTGTTTTATGAAACTTTACTAAACTGAATAAGGGAGTAGCAATCTGACCTTCTAAAATGTTGCCAGATGCTGAGTGCAGGATTGAAATGCTAAATCCAGAGAACCAACTATTACTCATTAGTAGGTCTATGGCAAAAAGGGCAGCTTTCTTTTGACAAACCAAGTCATGAAGGACGGAAGGATACTGACACTCAGTGATTAATTTCTGGAAATGTAGTTGAACGAATCAAATTATGTATCATTTGATGCCATTAAATTTGAGTTCCTGCATTATATGTGGACCTTTCGCTTTTCAAACATTCTCAGTGTGTGAAATTGAATGTGCCATTTACAAGCTATCATGTAATTTTCTGTTTTCTGAAACAAAAGCAACAATCTGGGTACATTAAAGACCATTATATAATTGACAAACCTGCTTTTTAAAACTTGATCCAAAACACTTAAAATTACTATCATTTGTCAAAGGGAGTTATTCTTTAACAGTGTAAAATCATTTAAAAATTAGAATTAAAACCTCGTTTTGCTTTGTTCCAACAAGAATATCTTTCATGTGTACACAGTTTCACCATTTACAAAGTTTCTTTTCATGCCCACTAACTCACTTGACTTTTAAATCAACCTTATGAACAGAACAGATACCATTTCCCCCACTTTTAAAAGGAGGAAGCTAAAACTCAAAGATGGTAATTTACTGATTCAGCTATGAAGACCGTTTTGACTATTTGTAAACAAACAAACAAAACTGAATTTTTATCACATCATGTTACTTTGACTCGATGCTTAATATCAAGATTTAAAATTTTTATCAAACTAGTACATGTAAAAAAGCATACAAATCATTAGTATGAAACTAAGGAAATTTTTCCAACTTCAAAATATCCATGTAACCATCACTCAAACCCTCATCCGAAAGGCCTACTTCAGACATCTTATGGACAATACTGCCCATTTACCCCAGGATAACACTATCCTTTGTTTTGACACCATTTGTTTATTTTGCCTTTTTGAACTTTACATAAGCGGAATCATATGGTATATATCTTTTGTGTTCTTTCACTCAATATTAAGATTGTGAGCTCCATCCAGATTATGAAGTATGGTGGTAGATTGTTCATCCTTATCATTTTATTGTATCCTGTATATGAATATTTCAAAATTTAATCATCTATATGATCGTTGATGGGCATTTGGTCACATCTACTTTTTCCCTGTTAGAAGCCGTGGTACTGTGAATTTCTTATAGATGTCTTTTGATGAACACAGGTACATGCTTCTTTTGAACTTGCACCTACATGTAGGATTGCTGGGTCAGAGGATTTGTATATATTCAACTCTGGTACACATCACCCAACAGTGGTTGTACAAATTTATACTCCCACCAGCATCATTTGAGAGTTCTCGTCATTTCATAATCTCGCCAAAATGTCACATTATCCGTCTTTTTCATCATATTCATTCCTTTAGGTGCAGTATCATCATGGAGATACGAATAGTTGGAATCTGAGCCTCTTATTATCACTAGCCTGTAGGTTAAACACTGATTTTATTTATTTATTTTTAAAAATGTTATTTATTTGACAGAGAGAGACACAGCAAGAGAGGGAACACAAGCAGGGGGAGTGGGAGAGGGAGAAGCAGGCTTCCTGCCAAGCAGGAAGCCGGATGCGTAGCTCAATCCCAGGACCTGGAATCATGACCTGAGCCGAAAGCAGAGGCCTGACGACTGAGCCACCTAGGCGCCCCTAAACACTGATTTTAACACTAAAATATGCTTTGTTGTCCCTTGTACTCAACTACATAAACGCAGGGTCTTAATACCTACTTTGGAGCCATGCAATTATTTCCAACTGTCCATTTAGCTCAGAGGGACTTTCTTCTGGATTTTGTCTCTGACCATTCATTAGTGTTTGGTGTCCCACAGGTGTGTGGTGGGTGGTTCAATCAGTACCATGGATGCCAAGCCTTTTAAGTAGGTACTACGTCTCTACCAAGAGGGATTTTGCCCAGTACTTCAGATGCTATCAAAATCCAGGGTGACTGAAGAATATCTGCTGTGTTTCATTCACAAGAGTCCGAGTCTGTGTTCCACCATAAAAGTCTTTGTTATCTGGGTTTCAAAGTACTGTCTCTTCTTCCACTTCTATCCCCTCCTTGATCCAACTGGCCAAATCCCACATCCCAGCTCATGTCTCATGACCTTCCTCTCTCTCTCTCTAGAGCCATTATACTTGATTGCTAGAGAGATCTTGGAAAAAGCATCCACCGCTGACCTCTACCTATCCCTTCATCCATCCCATTTCTGACCCAGAAATTTACATAGACAATTTCCCTCTAACATACCCCTGGCTCCCATGAGTGGGCACCCTCATCTAACAGTTCACATCAGTCACAACTGGTCTTGAAATCACAGTTTACCTTAGCGTGGGATAATGTGCTATGAAAATATTTCCTCTCGGGGCGCCTGGGTGGCATTGTTGGTTAAGCATTTTACTCTTGATTTCAGCTCATGTTGTGACCTCAGGATCCTGAGACTGAGCTCCGCATTGGGCTCCATGTTCAGTGCAGAGTCTGCTTGAGATTCTCTCTGTCTCTCCATCTGCCCCTCCTGCTTGTATTCTTTCTCTCTCTAAAATAAATGTTACAAAAATATTTTTTCTCATTAAAAATGACTTTTTCTACTAGGAAGGATACTTTGGAAGTCATAAAATCATGAGCCATTCATGACATAAAGAAGTATATCTAAACTTTAACCGATAAGTCACAGAACTACTCAGGGTGGATAATACCTAGGAAATGAAGAGAATTCTGACTCCTTACGTGGGATATGTTCAGCCTTCAAATACCTAGACCCCTAATGTCTTTTAGGGCTGCCAACATCTGCAAAGGGTGACTACAGTAACAAAATTTTGCTCATTATTTTATCTAGTGCTAGTTTTTTATTAACTGCATGAATTATCACAATAATGCTTTATACAAAACCACCTCCAAATTCAGTGATTTAGAACAATAAGCATATAGTTAGTTTATGAGTCTGAGGGTTGCAGTTTAGTCTGGGCTGAGCTGGGGTCGACTCATGTGCCTAACCCATTAGCTGAATATGTAGCCATGTTTTGAATGACTGAAGTAACTGTTTGCTCCTCTAGGTGTTTTACCTCCTTCCTCTGGGATCAACAGGCTAGCCTAGGCAGGTGCTTTCCATGGAGATGGCAGAAGTGATGAGCAAGGAAGTCCAATTATTCATGCATTTTTCAAGTCTTGACCAGGATTATGCTTTCTGACATTCCATTGGCCAAAGCAAGTCACATGGCTAGAGCCAGAGTCTGTATGGAAGGTACTGCAGAGTTTCATAGCTGACCACTTGGGTACAGGAAACAGTAAGGAGCTGAGCTGTTTACAGTCTGTCACACAAAGTATACTTATATTTGACTTAATCTTTCCAAGCCTCAGTTCTGTTGTCAGTAAATTGAAGATGATCATAATCCGGAACCCAACCCTCCTCTCAGATATTTCTAATGATTTAAAAATGTGATAAAATAGTTTGCAAACACTTGAGTGCTTCATAAACTCCTCAGTGATGTTACATATGAGATGCCATAATTATTGTGTACTTTGTGTGTTATTATTCTCTTTATTATATTTACATAGTGACCCTAATAATTGGTATATGTTGGCCCTAAGCAGAATTCTGAGGTGGGTTAACTTGGCGTTCAGTGCCTCTGGCCCTGACAAATGAAGTGGCCTCATTTTTATTAAGCTTCCATTACAATAGTCTACTCATTTATAGCAAGCACGCAATGAATGGATGAATAAATGAATGAATGAATGAATGAAGTTTTCAAGGAAACAACTAGTCAGGGTTGTCCGTTCTTCCATTCAGTCAAAATGAATTAAATGCCTTCCTTGTGCACACCTCCCTTAACTTGTCAGTAACAAGTACCAAGGATGCAAAGAAGAAAAGAGATAGCTGCCTCCCTTGGAGGAATTCACAGTGTAGGGGTAAGAAACACTTCCCAACAAGTTTTATTACAATGTGAGGAATACTCTATTGGAAGTATGTACCAGATGAGGTGAGGTCCTTTTAGAGAAGGGAGGGTCGGTTTTAGAGAAGGCTCTTAGGAGCTGAGAGGAATGAGTCAGAGTTACCCAGGCCTTCAGACAGAAGTACACATTCCAGGCCAAGGAAACAGCCTATGTAAAGAAAGGGTCTGAAGAGATAGCATGTTTGGATGGTCCAGTAACACTGGAATTTATAATCGGATCATAGGTGGAATGGTAAATGAATTTAGACAGGTAGGCATGTGTTAGAGCATTCCTGAAGGTTATCATTTTGTAGGGAGGGGAGGGCACTGAAGAATTTAAAGGGGAGTGGTATGTTCAGAATTTGATCTTAGAAAGACCACAGGGGCAGGGAGGACTACAAGGGTGATATTGTAAGAGTCCTAGTGAGAGATGAACAGTTCCTAATTGTGGGCCAGAGAGGGAGAGGTGGGGAGAGAAGGATGGATATGACAGAAGGTCACTAATGCTAATGGAATATTGTGATTGACTTGAGGGATGAAAGGGATAGACCTACCCACAGTAGGAGCATGAAGAATATTCAGTCAGGCTCTGTGTAAGTCAGTGGATTGGCATTTACTGAGCGCTAACTTTGGGCAGAGGAAGGAACTATTCACTGTATTACATCTATAAAGATGAGAAAGATATAGACCTCTGACAATGAACAAGTAGCTATAGTAAGTCATAGAATTAAAAAAAAAAACTTTTATCAAGGATCAATCAATATACTTTGATATCCTCAAGATAGGAATGAATGACCCTGATTAGTCAGCTTTTCTTTTAAGGAGCTAGTAAGTATCATTCTGAGCTTGAATTGTTGTGTCTCTATTCTTTGCCAAAATAGATTCTATTTCTTTACTGGAAAACCAGCTAAATGCCTTTCATTCTCTCTTTCTAATGTTTGAAAATGAATTAGACTCAAAAGTACAGTTCTTCTAGAATCTTTATAGAAACAGCTGAGCCAGCACTATGCTGTGCCCATCTTTGCTAGGCAATGGTTGTTTTGAAGGAGATGTAAGTAAACTTACTTATTTATCTAAAACATTTTGAGAATTTTATTGTTAAGCAAGTCAATTATGAAGCAAATCATTTACAGTTAGAGTGGAAGAATATAACCCTTCTCAGAAGGCATTGACATTTGCCCACAAATACTAAGAGTGACTTCAGACAGATTAGACACTTTTCTTAGAGAAAAGTGGACTAGAATTAGTGGGGATGATAAATGAAAGGGCTAGGTTTCTCAGCTACAAAGCAGATCACACTGGCACCAAGTCTGATAAGTGCTTCCATTAGGACCGAGGAAAATTCAGTGGAAATCTATGTAACCCCTAAATGGTGCATTAACTCACAGTGTTTCGGCATTAGGTTATCTATTTGGACAGATAGTCCAAAAGAACATAACAGAGCAATATTAAAGAAAAAAATTATTCCCTGAAATAAAATGTCTGAAAAGAGTGATAAAATTATTTGCTGTTCCTTTCAAGTATAATGGATATGCTAATCGGAATCCATAATAAGTTTTCATTTCTTTCCTCTAGTAATATAAATTTATAAGGAAATTCAAGATTGATTTACTTTCTCGAGCAAAAGGTAGGCAGGCAATATAAATGAATAAAAAAGGTGAGCTAGAGACTATGAAATTTGCCCCTTTGTAAACGAACGTGCTACTTTTGAGCCCCTTTCTATAGTTGCCATGTGGGAATGAGAGGTCTCATGTTATCAGGCCTTCTGAGGATTCAGAAAAAAAATGGGAAATTTGAACACTTCCAGTAGTGAAGTTTTGTCAATTATTAAAAACTACTATGCTCATACCAAGCCTCATATAGATAGCAAGGACATCATTTCCCAACAGAATAAACTATGAATGTACTCCTTAACGTTGCAGTTTTTATATTGAAGTTTATAATTTAACGTTTTGATATGGAAAAAAGCTTGAGGAGCACCTGGCTGGCACAGTTGTTGGAGTTTGTGACTCTTGATCTCGGGGTTGTGAGTTCAAGGACCACACTGGGTATGGAGATACTTAAAGTCTTTTTTTTTTTTTTTTTAAAGCAGAAGTTTAATTTCTTGTTTATTTCAATAATTGGTTCAATAATGTTACCAAATTAGAAAATACAAAACACCTGGGGACGCCTGGGTGGCTCAGTTGGTTGAGCGACTGCCCTCGGCTCGGGTCGTGATCCCAGCGTCCTGGGATCGAGTCCCACATCGGGCTCCTTGCTCAGCAGGGAGTCTGCTTCTCCCTCTGCCTCTAGCCTGCCACTCTGTCTGCCTGTGCTTGCGCTCTGTATCTCTCTCTCTCTCTAACAAATTAAAAAAAAAAAAAAATTTAAAAAAAAAAAAGGAAAAAGAAAATACAAAACACCTGGCCTTACTTTGATTTAGCAATTCTACTTTCAGAAAGCACATTGTACACTCCTCAAATGGTAAAGCAAAAACAACAATTTATATGTTTTTTAAGAGTAGAATCATTATATGAATGTTGAAACAACCAGTCACTGGAATATTTTGCATTCAGTAAATGCGAAATGGTGTATATTTCTATGTGTTGACATGGAAATAATATATGTGAAACAAAAAAGTAGGATTCAAAATGTTACCATTATGGTACCATTTTTGTTAAAGTACATGTACTGATATGAAATGGAGATAGAGAAGAAAAGAGAAAGAGTGAATAAACAAGGGAGATACAGGCAGCCTTTGCCTTGCATGGTGGTCTGGAACTCTACAACCAACAGTGCAAAGTCCTACTATCTGTTGTATGTGTCTACAAAAATGAAAATAATAGTAAAATTAATATCTATGTAAGACACTAATATAATACATTAGCTGTATTGGACTTAAGCTGTTTTATTTCTTAATAAAAAATTATCAAGAGTAGTTTAGGGCTTGGCTTCTTATCATATAATATGGAGTCAGCATCCCTTTCCACGGTGAATTGCATACTCCTTTCATAAATTTTTATAAAAGATTTTTTAAAAATTTATTAGAGAGAGAGAGAATGTGTGTGCATGATTGGGTGGGGCAGGGGGAAAAGAAGAGGGGGAATTGGGCTCGATCCTAGGACCTTGAGAACATGACCTGAGCTGAAGGCAGGTTTTTAACTGACCCAGCAAGCCAGACACCCCTGTGATACTCCTTTTTAAGTTTGGGTTCTCTTCCAACACTTTCTCCTTTGCATTGTTAGGTCCTCAGATATCTCTCTGAGAGGTTTTTTAATGGGAAGATTTTTGCTGACATCACTGCACCTGGTATATCCTCATCCTTTTGCCACAACTACATTCCCTATTCATGTCTGTAAGTTGGCCGTCACTAAGTTCCCCTCTAATGGCAGCAGTGTCGATGTGTGAAAATCAGCCATTTCTTTTATAACTTTTTTTATAACCGATTTCTTTTATACTCTGAATTTCACTTTTAATGCTAACTCTTTGTAGGATTTCTTTTCTTTTTTCTTTGTTTTTTGTTTGCTGAGCTTTCATTTTGTTGGCCAATTTCCTCTTTCCATTGTTTATTTTTCTAAAATGTCACATGGATTTATTCCTAGGAAACAAGGAGGTAACACAGTTCCACGTTTCACTGTCTGTGTTTGAATAGAATAACCTTGTGCAATGATCAATCACTGACAGACTTCAAAAGAAGTGGTTACCAGTTGTGATGTGTATCTGTTATTTGTGAAGTGACTAGTGGACCAAAGAGCTAGAAACAAAGTTGCACTTTATACAGTTACTCATAGTTAGTATAAGGTAGACACTGACATTTGAACCATTTGTTGGGCATTGAGTTATTACTGAACCATGGTAACATAGTTTTACCTATCAGCACCATGCAAATCAAGGACAACATTAAAGCATGAAAAAGCATGTAACAAAATATTAAGAATGAGGGGTGGTCTCTGGGTCTTATATTTTCAGATGGTTTTATTTTATTCAAAAAAAAGTCCTTATGTATATTCTAAGTTTTCTTGCAATTAATAGATATTATTTATAAAATACAAAAGTAAACATCATTGAAAAGAAATGTAATATATTTTTTTCATTGAAAAGAAATGTAATATATTTTTTTAAGATTTTATTTATTTGACAGAGAGAGAAATCACAAGTAGGCAGAGAGACAGGAGCGAGAGAGGGGGAGGCAGAATCCTTGTTGAACAGAGAGCCCCATGTAGGGCTCTATCCCAGGACACTGGGATCATGACCCCAGCCGAAGACAGAGGCTTTAACCCACTGAGCGACCCAGAAGTCCCGAAATGTAATACTTTTTAACACCTATAAAATCCAATTAGGTTTTGATGTGAATCAAAATTTATTTTTTTGGAAGATTTTATTTATTTATTTGACAGAGAGAGACACAGTGAGAGAGGGAACACAGGTAGGGGGAGTGGGAGAGGGAAAAGCAGGCTTCCTGCCAAGCAGGAAACCTGATGCAGGGCTTGATCCCAGGACTCCGGAATCATGATCTGAGCCGAAGGTAGACGCTTAATGACTGAGCCACACAGGCACCCCTCAAAATTAACTTGATTCAGATAACTTGAAGATAGTTCAACTAATAAAAAGTTTAAAAATTATTCTTTCAAATTTCTCCCTCTGAAATTGGTTTTCATTTGAATGAATAAATTTGATTAAATTAATTTGAGGAGAACATGCTGGATTACAATATTTAGTGTTTCTGTCCAGGAATATGGATTGATATGTCTCTTCATTTATTCTTGCCTGCTTTTATAATATTTAGTAACATTTTATAGTGTTTTTCATAAAAGTCCTTCATATATCATGTCTATTTCTGTCTAGATGTATTTTTCCAAATGGTACGGTGAATGGAAATTTTTCTTCCTCACTAGGTTTTTGATATAGGACAGCTATTGGTTTTTGATTAGTAATTTTGATTTTGATTTTGATGAAATGATTTTAATCATTGAAGTTGTCATCATACTGAACTCTCTTCTCAATAAAATTCAGAAGTAGGACAGACATATATTTATTATGTCAATCAACTATCATGATCTCTCATATGATGGGTGAACTTACCATGTTGCATTTATAAGGCTTATATTCCAATTGCTGTTCTTTCCCACTTGAGTATTCTTTCTCTCCTGCATCATCAAATTTTCTCTCCTCACTTTATCATTCAAACATCTTGTTTTCACCTATTAAAAATATATAGTTTTCACCGATTAAAAATAAGATAAAATAAACCCTTTGACATCATATGTTCCCTCCAATTGCCACCTGGTTTCTCTTAACTTCTTTAAAGCAGAATTCTTGGAAGGAATAATCTCTACTTGCTGACTCTCCTTGGGCAGAAAAGAAGTAATGTAGCAGGTCTGCTTTTAAAAAGCCTGCTTACAAGGGATGTTGAATAAGAGTGGCTGACTCAGGAACATAAAGATAAAATGCAGTATTAGATCTGGAGTTAAGGGAGATGTTGACAAAAAATTGAGATATTCCTTTAAAATTAAAAAGATGTGGGTTGTGATATACACAGGTTGATTAATGATTAACTTTAATAAAAAAGAGAGTGGCTGAACTATGTCTAAACTGTTGGCATAAACAATGTGGCTTATGTACACCAGCTGTTTTTACTCTGGGAGTCTGGAATTTGGGTATATGGCAGGCAGAGCCTGTGTATATGACCAGTCTCCAGTAAAAACCTTGAGTTTAAGCCACTCATGAGCTTCTCTGGTTGGCAAAGCTTGACTCATGTTGTGGGTATTTAATGCATTCTTTGAACTCTACTGGGAGAGGACTCTTGGAAGCTCCTGCCTGGTTTCTTCCAGATTTCACTGTGTGCACCTTTTCCCTTCACTGATTCTGTTTTGTTTCTTCACTGCAGTGACTCACAGATGTGAGTACAATTCTGTGCTGAGTCCTATGAGTTCTCCCAGCATATTGTCAATCCCTGGGTGGTCTTGAGTACTCTGTCCTCACTTCTCATTCTCTTCTGAACCCCCTTCATTGGGGTCCCTGTCTCCATGGGATCCCCTGGTTGCACAGTCCTAAGGTCATTTCTACCTCTCAGAGGCATTTGGATCAAGCCATTATTTTCTTCCTTTTGAATTTCTTTCTTTCTTTGGTTTCTAGGACAGCACACAGGTCTGATTCCCCTCCCACTTCACTAGCATATACTTTTCATTCTTCTTTACTGGATATTGTTCTGCTTCCTAAATTTTGCCTTAGAGGAAAGGTTCAAGTGATAAAGAAGTTGGAGACAGTGTAAAGAGTAGACAATTTCTCTGCAAAGTTTTACTATAAAAGGGAGCAAAATGGAGGTGCTACCTGGAGGGAGAAATAGGGCTGAAAAAAGCTTTTTTTTTTTTAAAAAATTAATTTTTTTAATTTTTTTATAAACATAAAATGTATTTTTATCCCCAGGGGTACAGGTCTGTGTATTGCCAGGTTTACACACTTCACAGCACTCACCATAGCACATACCCTCCCCAAAGTCCATAACCCCACCCTCCTCTCCTGGGCCCCCTCCCCCCAGCAACCCTTTTGTGAGATTAAGAGTCACTTATGGTTTGTCTTCCTCCCAATCCCATCTTGTTTCATTTATTCTTTTTCTACCCCCCAACACCCCATGTTGCATCTCCACTTCCTCATATCCGGGAGATCATATGATAGTTGTCTTTCTCCAACTGACTTATTTCGCTAAGCATAATACCCTCTAGTTCCATCCACGTTGTTGCAAATGGCAAGATTTCATTTATTTTGATGGCTGCATAGTATTCCATTATGTATATATACCACATCTTCTTTATCCATTCATCTGTTGATGGGCATCTAGGTTCTTTCCATAGTTGGCTATTGTGGACATTGCTGCTATAAACATTCAGGTGCATGTGCCCCTTCGGATCACTACATTTGTATCTATAGGGTAAATACCCAGTAGTGCAATTGCTGGGTCATAGGGTAGCTCTATTTTCAACTTTTTGAGGAACTTCCATGCTGTTTTCCAGAGTGGTTGCACCAGTTTGCATTCCCACCAACAGTGTAGAAGGGTCCCCCTTTCTCCACATCCATGCCAGCATCTGTCATTTCCTGACTTGTTAATTTTAGCCATTCTGACTGGTGTGAGGTGGTATCTCATTGTGGCTTTGATTTGTATTTCTATGATGCTGAGTGATGTGGAGCACTTTTTCATGTGTCTGTTGGCCATCTGGATGTCTTCTTTGCAGAAATGTCTGTTCATATCCTCTGCCCATGAAAAAAGCTTTTAAAGTGGGAGAAATTACATGTTTGAATGCTGAAGAGAATGATTCAGTAGAGATGGGGAGAAAGGATACGTGGCAGAGAGTTAAAATTATGGGCACCCAGTGAACAAGCAGAGGGTTTACCTTGGATAGGAGCAGGAGAAACATAATCTGTAATTAACAGAAAGGAATACAGGCTACATGGGCTCCTTTGCTTCTAAATTTGTTGATAAGATGGCAACTCAAAAGAGTGTTTCAGGGTCCTTCCACTTTGTTCTTTCAAGAAGTGAGTTTATGGGCTGGAGATTTGAGAAACAAGAAGCCAATGGAAGTAGAACAAGCTCTAGAAATTGGTGATGGATAAAACATGGGGAGTGAGCACATCGGGCTCTCTGCTCAGTGGGGAGCCTGCTTCCTCCTTTCTCTCTGTCTGCCTCTCTGCCTACTTGTGATCTCTGTCTGTGAAATAAATAAATAAAATCTTAAACAAACAAACAAACAAACATGGGGAGTGAGACTTGTGTAGATTCCCATTTTCCTTTCCTTGCTCCTTATAGGAATTTTTTCCAAACTTGATGTCACTGGGATCTGCTTTGTTACCAAATAATCCGCTAATGTTAATTTATTAATGACACTCATATCAGTTTAATTTTTTTTAGGATTGCTGGTATTCCATCTGACTGGCAGCATATGAAATGTTTTGTAGGTAAATTTTAATGCACTCTGAGAAGTCTTTGGCATCTCTACTTTTACTATGTATAATTTGATTTATAACTGACTTGGCTAAGATAACATTCTCAAGACTTTTGAGTTTGAAGGGATTTGGGGAGATCCAAGTAGGCACTACAGGGGAGGAAGCTGCTTGCATATTCACGTCTGGGGGTAAGAGAAATGGTCTGAGCTAGTGAGCTGCCTGTAGGTCTTTTGCATGTAGGAAGTCATTAAAACTGTGAGTGTATGGCTTAAGTCCAAGGTAGAATGGGCCAGAGCCTTGTGGACCACCATATTTACTGTAAATATGTAATTATAATTATAACCTTTAATTTTTTTTTCCTCAAGTCTTAAAAATAGAGGTTTTAGATTTCCAACTGGTTAAAATACATTTTGGTTATATCTTCCTTATTAAATTTTTGGTTTTATTATACTCTGAAAAAATGTAGATAGTATAATTTCCATAGTATAGAATTAATTAAGGTTGTATTTATCTTCTTATGTGTGATTAGATTTTTTATAATTTTATTTATTTATTTGACAGAGAGAGAAGGATCACAAGTAGGCAGAGAGGCAGGCAGCAGGGGAGGGAACAGGCTCCCCGCCGAGCAGAGAGCCCGATGCCGGGCTGGATCCCCGGACCCTGAGATCATGACCTAAGCCGAAGGCAGAGAGGCTTTAACCCACTGAACCACCCAGGCACCTCATGATTAGATTTTTTAGAGACTTATTTTATTTATTTGAGTGTTTGGGAGGGGCAGAAGGAGAGGGAGAGAGAAACTTAAGCAGACTCCATGCTAAGTGTAGAGCTGGAGGTGGGGCTCGATCTCAGGACCCTGAGATCATGACCCGAGCCAAAACCAAGAGTTGGACATTTAACTAACTGCACCATCCAGGTGCCCCTTTATGTGTGATTAAAATTTATAATAGTTCACAGACTGACATTTGAAAATAATGTATATGGTTTATAGGGTAAAAAATTTGATAACCATCCCTTTTTATGGCAAGCACTTAATTAATTTCTAATATGTATAATGGATCACATTAGTTATAGATAGTGTAGGGAGAACAAGAAAGTCAGGATCCCTGTCCTAATGGAACTTATGTTTTAAAACAAAAGTGGGGAGAGGAGTACATATCAAATAGAAATATTTGTAAGTTGCCATGCATGCTATGAAAGAAGCAAGGAGTTGAAATAGAGATAGCTGGCTGCACTCAGATCAGATAGGTGGGTCAGGAAAGGTCACCCAGAGGCCCCAATATTCAGGTAGTATCCTAAAGTATTATAAGCTGCTGGCCAAGTAATGATTTGGAGAGAAAACATTTTCTAGAGAGAGAATGGGAGAGAAACAAGGGAACAAGGGGTTATTGGAAAGGCATGATTATAATGAGAAATCATGGACATAGGTTTGGACAAGGAAGGGAGGAATAAATAGGCTGTGAGATAGTAAGGGAGTCAGTATTTTGAGTCCCCAAAAAACTAAAGAAGTGGAGCAGTTTCAAAAGTGCAGCAGTGGGGGTTTGTGAGTTACTGAGAGAGATGGAACAAAGCTGGTAGACCTGATAGGATATTTAAACTCAAGATTTTAGAGAAAGTGCAGGTTTGGGTGATAACAATTTCTAAGATGTGGCCAGGGGAGCAGGTAACTAATTTGGATCAGGAAGAACACATTGGCGATAAAGGGGTAAGGATTTAGGGGTTTGGAGTGTTGGGAATTTCATTGATGTGGATGCTGCTGTAGGAATTTGGGCAGAGAAGATAGCTAGCAGCCAGCCAAAATAAGCTTATTGTTATTTGAATTCTTTATATTTTAATTAAATTAGTTTAATTGATCTGTTGAATTCTCAAGAGACATGTTCAGTTTTCCAAATGTGATTGTGATTTTGTGCTCTATGAGAACAGTTGATTGTCCTTATCTGTGGTTGTTATATTCTCAAAGTCTGCTTGAAGACTAAATTAGCAAACACTGAGACATTGCTCCTAGGGGGCATGTTAAGTTAGGTTCCTTCAAGCCACTGGTCGCAACATTTTAATCAACCAATCAAAATATAATCTTGTTTTATATGTCTTTCTGTTTAAAGACACCTTATTTAATACATATTATAGATTCATAAACATTGAGTTCATGGACAACTGCACAGTAACTCATGTCTGAATGAAACATCTAACACACATTTTTTCCGTAAAGGACACTTAGGAGCCCTAGTGGCACTTTTGCACTCTGCTTGGGGGCCATTTTAAACCGTGAAATCACAAGAAAATGCATACAAAATAAGAAAAACATGCCCCTAAATAGGCGAGGAAACAAGGATACTTGTTTACAGTATGAGAGCTGAAATAAGAAGGCAGAGCTTTGCCTTATTTGTCCTCCACTGATAACTGCACATTGATAACTCTAATTTTTTGCCACTTGGTACATGTCTGTAAATAACTGCAAAACTGCCATGGGTATTGATTTTAGGGTCACAAATAGAATTTAATAAGTAAGCAAACACAAATTTGGACTCCATGAATAATAGGAAAGAACTGTATATTGTGAGATTATTAATTGACTGATTCATGACTATATTATTCTCAATGAGGTCTTTATAATTTTGGAAAATAGAATAAACCCCTTTTTCCAAATTAAAACTTTCTACTATATATTGTTATTCTTTTTTTGTTTTCAATTAGCAATAATCACGTCTCAGATAAACCTCATTGGCTAGGATACTGCCACTGTGCAAAGCTTCTTTTGTTTTGTTTGTATTGTTGTGGAATATACCTCTCCATATAGTTAAATTTTGTTTTATTTTGTTTCTTGAAACAATCTGAGAATCACTGCCTTATAATAAACAAATTTTACTAGATAGTGATTATGATTATTTTGGTTAATTTTACTTGGGCCATAGGACAGGCAAGGCTAGGTAGGGAGAGACAAATGGGGGGGTGATGGGACTAGGCTAATGCAGGGGGCAACATAACCAGGCTCACAGAAATACCAGAGGTGGAGAAATAGACATGATATTTATAAGAGCACCTCCTTTGTGCTCATGATATTTACAAGCAGGCTCTGTTTGTTCTAAATATAGATATGATATTCACAAATCCACTGTGATATTGACAAGAAATTTACCAAGTTCCCTGATCAGTTTCCTGTGAAAGACCAATGTAAAAGCCCTCAGTGGCAACCCATTCAGGACCACCAGCTTTTCTTTTTTGTTCTAGCCCTCTCTTAAAAGATTTTCACTTCACTTAGTCCTTTTTCCACTAGATTCAATCTTCATCATTCTTTGACTCCATGAGCAAGAACTCTGCCACCCTGCAACACCACTTTCTATTTTGAGAGTTTCTGGGTGTTTTTTGATTTCTCTTATTTTCTTTTTCTTGCCCTTGCCTATGTTGATCAAAATTTATTTGTTCCTTATTTCTTCCTGTGGTCACTTAAAAACTATACATCTTAACTCTCTTCTACAAGTGAATTTAGTATTTGATTGCTTTTTTAATCAAACATTGAGTAGATACAAAAAGAAAGTGGTATAGAACATTAGGAGATAAAGAATAATGCAATGACACCCTAATACCAGTCACCTAGAATGACAAAACATTTCTATTAAATTTGAAGTGCCTCTTGCACCATTCTAATTCCATCCCTGCCATGTCTATCAGAGGTAACTAGTCTAAATGTTGTGTTATATCATTTTTCTGTTTTTCTTTTTTATTTTACCGCATATGTTTGTGTACCTAAAGAACGCGTTTCATGTCACGTGTTTTTACCTTTGTATCAATGGACTCAAACTGAATGTGTTTTTCTGTGACTTGCTTTTTTTGGCTCAAAAAAAACAAAAGCCATTGTATTGTATTTTTGAGATTCATCCAGTTTGATATATTTAACTGTTCAGTTTTACTAAAAATTGAATTACACAACTTACTTATCCAATCTACTATGGTTGGAAATTTGTCTTTTGTTTTGTTTGGCAGTACTCCGAAAACATTATTATATAGATCTCCTGCAGGTATAATGGTTCCTCCAGGGTGTATTCCTAAGAGTGAGCCTACTGGGTTTCAAGTTAGGAGCATTTTCAGCTTTCCTCAACAATGACAAATCGACCTTAAAGTATTTGTTTCCTTCTTTTTTTTTTTTAAAGATTTTATTTATTTATTTATTTGACAGAGAGAGATTACATGTAGGCAGAGAGTCAGGCAGAGAGAGAGAGAGGAGGAAGCAGGCTCCCCGCCGAGCAGAGAGCCCGATGTGGGACTCGATCCCAGGACTCTGGGATCATGACCTGAGCTGAAGGCAGCGGCTTAACCCACTGAGCCACCCTGTGTGAAGTGCCTGTTATGTCCCTTGCTTACTGTCTTTTATGTTTGATTTGTGTGAAGAAGATAGAGGGTTGGATGGATTGATGGATGGATCAATAGATAGATATTCTAACACTTTGGGTCAGTTGTATTTGTTGCAAATATATTCACCCAGTTTTCTAATTTCATTCTCACTGATTTCTTTTTATAAAATTTATTTTATGAACATTTACATAGTTATATGATTCTATTTTCTTGTAAGTCATTTAATCTTCTTAGCGACTCGTTGATATAGGTACTATTATCAACCTAAACTTTGAGGAAAGAGAAGTGGTGAGTATGAGTAATTTGTTCTGGTTCATACTGGTAGTTGGTAGCAGAGCCAGTATTCAAACCCTGGGCATTAGTCTCTGAAGTGTGAGATTCCAACCCCTATTCTGTGCTGCAACTCTATGATCATCAGAGAATTTTAATTTTAATATATCCAAGTTTATTACCTTTCTTCTTCATTAATTGAAGTTTATCTTGTTTAGGAAATCCTTATCTCGGATGTGAGGGCGATCTGGCTGCGACATTTGTCACCCCATTGATCGCCAGGGTTGATTGGCTGCTCTGGCTGGCTAGGCGGGTGTCCCCTTCCTCCCTCACTGCTCCATGTGCGTCCCTCCCGAAGCTGCGCGCTCCGTCGAAGAGGACAACCTTCCCGGATAGAGGAGAGGACCGTTCTTCCATCAAGAATATGAGAGACTATGGACTCTGAAAAACAGTCTGAGGGATTTGAAGTGGCGGGGGGGGTGGGAGGTTGGGGTACCAGGTGGTGGGTATTATAGAGGGCACAGCTTGCATGGAGCACTGGGTGTGGTGAAAAAATAATGAATACTGTTTTTCTGAAAATAAATAAATTGGGGAAAAAAAAAAAAAGTATACAAGTAGCTGCGCTCCCCACCTCCAAACAAGCTTTCAAGGAAATCCTTATCTCAATATCATAAATATGGTTTTTTGGACATTTCTTCAGCATTTTACAGTTTTGCTTCTCCCTCTAAAGTTTTTTTTTTGTTTTTTTTTTTTAGATTTTATTTATTTATTTGACAGAGAGAAATCACAAGTAGTAGGAGAGGCAGGCAGAGAGAGAGAGGGAAGCAGGCTCCCTGCTGAGCAGAGAGCCCGATGTGGGACTCGATCCCAGGACCCCGAGATCATGACCTGAGCCCAAGGCAGTGGCTTAACCCACTGAGCCACCCAGGCGCCCCATCCCTCTAAAGTTTTTAATCCATGGAGAATCGTGTGTTTTTGTTAAAGGATCTGATTTCATTTTTTTCATAGGGATAGCTAATTGCTAAAATGTTTATCTTTCTCTGCTAATATATAATGTCATCTCTGTAATAAACATAGAACAAAAGCTACTAGGAATAGGTGAATTTAATGATGACTGGGAATTCCAGTGATGTACTGGAAAATTAAATGGAAAAGCTTATCATAAACATGAAACATTTCAAAAACATGAAAAACATAAGGATGACTTTTATAAAATAATGTGTAATAGATCTCTATGATAAGATCTCCAAACCTTGCTGAGGGAAATTATAAAAAGACTTAAATAAAAGAAGGGATATACAATTTTTAAGGATCAGAGGACTCAATAATGATAAGATGTCGGTTCTTCCTAAATAGATGTATAGATTCAAAATAAATCCTGTCAATATTACAGTTATCTATTTTGTAGAAAGTCACAAGCTACAATTAATTTTTATTTTAAATGTTTTTTTGGGCTAGTTATGATTTATAACTATTTTTAATGGTTTATAGAAATACAATTAAATAGCCGGTATTGGTTTTGTTCCAGCAAACTTTCTGTACTCCTTACTCATTATAACATGATTATAGATTTGTGGGGGTTTCTATAGATAATCACATCAGCTCTGAATTATGTCAGCTTTATTTCTTTCCTTCCAATTCTTACGCTTTATGGTTCTCTTCCTTGTTTTGTTCTCTGGATAATATGCAACAAAAGTGGTGATGACAGTCCGGTGTTTTTGTTTTCTTTTTCCTTTTTTTTTTTTTTTTTTGAGATGGAGAGGGCAAGCAGGGGAGGGGCAGAGGGAGAGACAGAATCTCAACAGCCCCCACACCCAGCGTGGAGCCCAATGCAGGACTCCATCTCATGACCCTGAGATGATGACCTAAGCCAAAATCAAGAGTTGGACACTAAACTGACTGAGCCATCCAGGTGCCTCTGTCCAGAAATTGTTAAGACAAATGTAATAAATATAAACATAATTTCATGCACCATCCTTTCCAAATCTATTGAGATTACGTCAATATTTTTCTTTATTTTTTTTTTACCGTTACTTTTTTCTCTGATGCTTTTCCTTTCTTTATGTAGATTTAAATTTCTGATCTAAGTTATTTTCCTTCTCTCTGATGAAATTTTTATCACCTTTTTTATTTTTTAAGATTTTATTTATTTATTTGACAGAGAGAAATATCCCAAGTAGGCAGAGAGGCAGGCAGAGAGAGAGAGAGGAGGAAGCAGGCTCCCTGCTGAACAAAGAGCCCCATGCGGGACTCAATCCCAGGACCCTGAGATCATGACCTGAGCCGAAGGCAGAGGCTTAACCCACTGAGCCATCCAGGCGCCCTATCACCTTTCTTGCAAAGACCATTCTATTAACAACCAATTTCCTCAATATTTGTTTGCCTGAGAAAGTCTTTCTCTTATTTTTGAAGGACAATTTTGCATAATATAGAATTGTACGTTGATGGGGTCTTTCCTTTCACCACTTTAAAACTTTTGATCCAGTCTTTACTCACTTATATGTTTTATCAGAAGTTGGTGTTACTCTTTTCTTTGTTCCTTTATAGGTAAGATGAGGTGTTTTTTCCTCTGGCTTCTAGGATGACTTTATCTTTGATTTTTCACAGTTTGAATATGATATTCCCAGTGTAGGGTTTTTGTTGTTGTTATTTGTTTATTTGTTTGGTTTTTGACATTTTTCCTGTTTGATGTTTTCTGAGCTATGGTTTGATGTCTGACATGAATTTGGGGGAAATTCTCAGTCATTGTTCCTTTAAATATTTCTTCTGTTCCTTTCTCTCTTCTCCTTCTGGTGTTTCCATCATGGGTATATTATTACTTTTGTGGTTGTTCCACCATTCTTGGGTATTCTGTTCTTTTTTGCTCTCCTTTTTTTAAATCTTTGCTTTTCAGTTTCTATTCACATATCTTTAAGCTCAGAGATTATCTCAGTCATGTCTATTCTGCTAATGAGCCCACCAAAGGCATTCTTCATTTGCTACAGTGTTTTCATCCCTAACACATTTTGATTCTTTCTTAGAATTTCCATCTTTCTGCCTACATTACACATCTATTCTTATATGTTGCCAGCCTTTTGTGTTAAAGTCATTTACATATTAATCATAGTTATTTTAAATTGCTACTCTGGTAATTCCAACATCTTACCACATCTGACTCTGGTTCTGATGCTTTCTCTGTCTCTTCAAATGTGCATTTTTCTTTCTCTCTGTTAGTATGTCTTGTCATTTTTTGGTGAAGGCTGGACATGATGTACTGGGTATAGGCACTGCAGTAAGCTGGGCTTTGTGATGTGATGGTAAGATGTGGGGGAGGAGAATGTTCTGTAATCCTATGATTGGTATGCCCTTTAATGAGCCTGTGCCCTGAGCTGTGAATTTCACAAGTATCTCTCAGTACTTTTTTCCCCACTTTAATGGGACAGAATGGCCAGAGTGGATTGGGGAATCAGGTATTTCCCTTCCTCCAGGTCAGTTAGGTTCTGATGAAATCCAAAAGATTTGGCTCTGATTGAATAGTTTTTCCTGGGGGCGAAACAGGAATATTTCAAAATGGCTACTTTTCCCTTCCCCTACTGGAAGCCCCAGGGGATTTTTCTCTTACCTTCACTATGAGAACCTGACAGAGGTAAAACTCAAAAATTATGGTACCCCACCACACCCCCCAAAAAACACCTGTGTTCCTGGAGTTCTTAACTCTCAGTTTTATCCACACTGAGCCTCTAGGAATTCATCAATTTGTTGACAGTTTTCCTACCACTGAACTGGTTCCAGAAGAGGTTTCTGCTCCTGTATGTTGTGATTCTCTCCATCTGCCTTGTCTCTGTCTTCAGTATTTAGGGCAGCAGTTTGCCCTGTGACCTCAATTCTCTGAGGGCTCTAAGAAGAGTTGTTGATTTTCAGTTTGTTCAACTTTTTATTTACTTTTAAGACAAAGTGATGACTTCCAAGTTCCTTATATGCCAATCTGGAAATTAAACTCTTTTACTCTGTCACTGTAGTCAAATAAATAAGTAAGTAAGTAAATAAATAAATAATACATATATTGTTTTCTTTTTAAAATATTTTATTTATTTATTTATTTGACAGAGAGAGATCACAAGTAGGCAGAGGGGCAGGCAGAAAGAGGAGAGGAGGAAGCAGGCTCCCCACTGAGCAGAGAGCTCGACGTGGGGCTTGATCCCAGGACCCTGAGATCATGACCTGAGCCGAAGGCAGAGGTCTAACCCACTGAGCCACCCAGGCACCCCTATATATATTTTTTTCTTTTAGAAAGAAAGAAGAGAGCTTGTTCTCCAGTGGGGGGTGGGCATAGGGAGAGGGAGAGAGAATCTTTAGTAGGCTCCACACTGAGTGCAGAGCCTGACACAAGGTTCTTTCTCACCACCTGAGTTCATGATCTGAGCCAAAATCAAAAGTCAGATGCCTAACCAACTGAGCCACCCAGGTGCCCAAATAAATTTATTTTTTAAACCAACCTCACCTTCATAGGATAAATCCAACTTGGTCATAATGTGTTATCTTTTCTTTATTCTCAGCAACTTGCTAAAATTTTCTTTAAGATTTTTATACATATGTTCATGATGAAATTATGTTGTAAATTTCCATTCCCTGGGGCACCTGGGTGGCTCAGTTGGTTAAGAGTGTCTTTGGCTCGGGTCATGATCCTAAGGTCCTGGGATTGAGCCCCACACTGGGCTTTCTGCTTGGTGGGAAACCTGCTTTTCCCTCTCTCTCTGCTTTCTTCTCCCCATAATTGTGTTCTCTGTCTCTCTCTCTCCCTCTGCCAAATAAATAAGTAAAATCTTTTTTAAAAATTTCCATTTCCTGGGCTACTTGTTTGGTTTCTGTAACATGATTATACTCACCTCATGAAATGTTAGGGACTATTCCTCCTTTTGCTGTTCTTTAGAAGAATATGAGTAATATTCAGATTATTTCTTCAAATGTTTGTTAGAACTTGCCCACTAATCTGTCAAGATTTGGGAATTTCTTTGTGGAAAAGATTTTAAGTGCTAATCCTTTCTCTTTGTTGGTTATAGGCCACTCACGTTTCCTATTACACTTGAGTCAGTGTTGATATATTATTTGGGGAAACATTTTCAAATTTTTGTGCATAACATTCCCTTATGTTCTTATTAAAAAGCTGTAATAACCAGAGCTATGTCTCCTTTTGTCTTTAGGCTTATTTTGAATTTTGTTCTAATCCTTTGAAGTCTAAAATAAAGGTAATTTCCTTCAGATACTGTTTCTGCCTATGCTACGTGCTTGGGAACTATGGAACAGGGACTGTTTTCTATGGCAGAAACAAGCTAGTTGTTCACAAAACATTTTCTTCCTCATCCTAGGTATGTAGCAAGATTCTATTTCCCAGCCGTCCTTGGGGTTGAGTATGGCCTTGAGCCTGAATTTTTGCCAGTGGAATGTGAGTGGAGTAATGCACCCATTTCCAAATGTGGCTGATAAACATCTTGCCACTGAATGAACACCCATTTTAATTATCTATTGCTATGTCACAAATAACTCCCAAGACCCAATGCCATAAAACAACAAACACTTTATTATTTATTATGAGCTTGTCTGTTGATGAGGCAGTATTTTACTAGTCTTGGCTGGGCTTAGTTGTTTGGCTACATTAAGCTGTGAACTTGCTTGAGCTGGAAAGCCCAAAATGGTCTCTATCACATGTCAGAGGCCTGGTCATTCACTGTGAGCTGGGGTGCCATGATTCTACCCTCTGTGGCCTGTCTCTCCATGGGAAGTCCCAATTCTCATGGCCTTTCTTTGCAGCAGGATTGTCAGGACATCCTTTCAAGATGGCAGCTGGTCTTTCAAGAGGGGAAAATGTAGATACTGCCAGCCCTCTTAAGGCTTGAGCTCAGGCACTCAGAATGTTGCTTCCACCACATTTTGTTGGCTAACATGTATTTCTTCTTTTTTTTTTTTTTTTAAAAAATATTTATTTATTTATTTATTTGACAGACAGAGATCATAAGTAGGCAGAGGCAGGCAGAGAGAGAGGAGGAAGCAGGCTCCCCACCGAGCAGAGAGCCTGATGCGGAGCTCGATCTCAGGACCTTGAGATCATGACCTGAACCAAAGGCAGAGGCTTTAACCCACTGAGCCACCCAGGCAACCCACTAACACATGTCTTAAGCCAACTCATATTCAAGAATGAGAGAGTAGATTCCAGCTTTCCATGGGAGGAGCTCCAAAGTCCCAATGTGAAAGGGGCAAGGGGAGACATGATTCACCTGGGGCCATTTTTAGTATTCTACCCTGAACATCCCTCACAGAATCCTCTCCCTCTTCCCTGACAGGTAGCTGCAGATGCTTGAGGATCCCTTATGAGCCATGTAGTGAAGACGGAGTCACCTCTGTTGGAGAACTCTTCATCTCCAGCCCCTGTACTCTGGCAATTGAACATAATGTAAATAAGAAATAAAGTGGGTTGTGGTAAGCCACTGATATTTCAGCGTTTATTTATTAAAGCAGTGAAGCTTACCCTAAAAGTAAGACTGCAAGCTTTTAAATTCTCAGCTTGAGGTTTTTCAGACCATTCAGGTAATGTGAGTTGGACTGTAAACCTTTCAAAGGAATGTTTTGTGACTATAAGCTCTCAGTTGATGTCTTTTCTTTTCTACCCAATGCCAGGGTCTGAGATAATCAGCTTTCCTTGTTGATTCATGTGGTGTGAAGCTTGGGAGGGTTTGGAGGGGGTAGGCAGCAAGGACAGTTTTTTTCTCCATTTATCTCTACTCTGAGAGTAGTCTTTTTGTGGACCCCGTTTTATGTGGGTGAGCTCTGGCATCTCCTGATCTCAGCCAACCCTGTCCCAAAACAGGCTGTGAAAGCCGCCTACTCTCAAGTGCTATTGGACTTGCAAATGCCTTTAGCTAGAAGCTGGCCTTGACTTTCTGCTGGCCTATCTGGATTTCTGCTCTCAATCAGTGTTTGGCCCCTGAGAATTCTACACTCTCTCCCACTCATGCTTATATTTAAAAATATTTTATTTATATTTTAGCTAGCATTTTAAATTATTTTCAGAAAGGTCAGTCTGGTTTTGTAAATTTCAATATTGCCAGAAGAAGAATCAGGCAATTGTTTTTAGAGGAATTTAAATTCATGATAAATTTATGTGTTTTGCATGGCTTCCACAGATAACTCATCTCATTCTGTTTTGTTTTGTTTTTTTAATTTCCTATTCACATCTGCTTTTTGGACAGTAGTACCAAGTGCTCCAAGCAAAGTTCTGATAATATTTCCACTCACTGTGCTCTCTGGTGGCTAGTTTATATCTCAGAACCACTGGTAAAATAAAAATTGACACCACTCCCGCCTTACTTTGTACACAGAGACTTACTGAATGAGACATTCTTGCTTTCAAGCCTTGCTTTTCAGAGTTAAGTAATACTTGTTTCATTCCACTGGACTTTCCTCTATTTCCTAGGTAGTCTGCTGTGAATTTTAACTTTAGCATTCTCAGCATTAAGTATGTCTTAATCTGAGAATTCCCAGAAACAGACCCTGAGACAAGGGTTCAAAGACAAGCAGTTGTTTGGGAGATGACCCCAGAAAGCTGGATCACCAACCAGACGCTTTTTGCATTATGAAAAGAAGGTAAATTTGAATGCCCCAGAGGTAGAGAACATAGTCAATAAGAGTTGGGTTCTACATGATAGTAAGTTTTATGCCAACAACACAGAAGATTGAATGAATAACACTCTATTTTGTAATCACCAAAGTAACAAAAATGATGGTAATGATGATGATTAACACTTTTTGAGCATTTGCCATACCTTTTTCACTAAAATTAATTAATCCTTTAAAAAATCCAGCAAGGTGGGATGCTTATCTTATTCCCATTTTTCAGAGTGACAGACTCTGAAAAGATAGATTACTTAGCTGCCTAATGTCACACAACTAGTAAACAGTGGAACAAAATTTGAACACAGATACTCGGAAGAAGTCCACACTCCTAAGTCCTATGCTTTCTGTTGCCTCTCAGATTTATCCTAGAAATGTTTGTCTGCCATAGAAAATTTGGAAAACAGAAAGGAAAAAGTAAAATTGCAGACAACTAGTTCAGTCCAAACCATGATCCCGGCAGAACCTAGGAAATTTATTGAGATAGGAATTTTTGATCTCTGTTTTCAAGCTAAAAGAGCCATGACTTTAATAAATTAGCAAAGCTACTCAAGGAACTAGCAAAAAGAAAGGAAGAAAGGAGGGAAGGAGAAAATACAGAAAGAAAGAAAGACAGTAATAGAACCAGGAGGTAAACCAGATTTTTCTCCATCCAAAGCATTTCTTTATTGTAATACTCCAGTTGGCATAAGGATTTATTTCAGGAACACATTTTGAGATCTAAGGACAATTCCATTGGAGTGTGTGGGTGTGTGTTTAGTTGTAAGAGCTCATAAATCTTTGAATTTGCACATGGGGTGTGTGGGATTTTTGTTCCAGTCTTTCCTCTAAGGCCCCACGTTTTGGAAGCTAGCATTTACTTTTAACTTTATACCTTTGAACTGGACACCTAAGTAGCTGTAAACTCTCCCATAGCCATTTAAGAATCTCTTGCTCTTTGAGGCTGATTCTATATTTAAAATAGCCTCAAAATAACATTCAGGTCATTTTTCTACTAATAAAAGGAATATGGTCTCAGTGATCAAGATAAAATAAAGGTACATTATACAATTTTAAAAGGAAGTGATTTGCTCTTTTTATTTTAAGCACTGAAGTAGAAAGATGGGTAGAAGAAAGAAACCATTGAAGGAAATTAAATTAGGGATCAAGGAAGGGCAGGCTAATAACAACCAGCTTAATTATAATAATTTATAAAGGCTCATTGCAGGATGATTTTCAAATATCATTCACTGGATCGCAACAGATCTGACCTGCTATATCTTAAGTAAGCTGCTTCGTTAGTGATCAGTCTAAACGCTTGAGAACTGCCAGAGGAACATCAGCAATCTGTTATTAGTGGGGAAAAATAGAAATTATTTTGAGCCGTGGAGTATGTAGTTGTCACCGAACACACCATTATTAGATATTTTTGAGAGAATTGGACAAATGACACAATTAGGAGGAGGAAACCTTCTAATTTAGGAAAACCTCAAGATGGATTTTTCATTTTGTACACAGGCTAGTAATTAAAACCTAATATGTGTTCTTTATTTTTGTGTGTGTGTTTTGATTTCTGACTTTGGCTGGTGGTTACTGTCTTTGGCCCAGATTAACTTTTTCCTCCTGTGAATAAACATGAATTATCTGTATGGAAACTTGTATTTTAAATGGCTTGCAGGTGTAATTTGGTCAATACCTAAGGCACGGTTTTGAGCTTTTGCACAAAATGGGTTCAGTTTTTGTGTATGTTTTAAATTTATTAATATCTTGGCATATTAAGAATAAGGATTTAGCACAGTTAAGTTAGCTCAGATAGTTGGGGCAGTGCTGCGTGAAGTATGGTGCCGAAACTGGTAACAACAGTTCCACTTGGGTGCTTGTTAGAAATGCAGCTTCTCAGGTCTCAGCCAGATCTGTGGGTCAGAATCCCTGGCAGGTGGGACCCAAGAATCTGTGTATTTTTTCTTTTTATTTTTTTTAAAGGCAGATACTTAACTGACTGAGCTATCCAGGAGTCCCAGTTTTCTAACCTTCGCCCCTAACCCCACAAAGATTTTATTTATTTATTTTACAGAAAGAGACAGAGAGAGAGGGAACACAGTAGCAAGTGCTGGAGAGGGAGAAGCAGACTCCCTGCTGAGCCGGGAGCCCAAGGCCAGGTCCAATCCCAGAACCCTGGGATCATGACCTGAGCCGAAGGCAGAAGCTTAACAATTGAGCCACCCAGGTGCCCCAGGAATCTGTGTTTTAAACACAAGTTCCGACTGCTTCTTATGTGCAATAAAAATTTGAGGTATAAAGGGGTTATTTCTAAGGGCCAGATCATAAATACTTGAGGCTTTGTGGGTTTTATGAGCTGTTAAAATTCCTCATCTCTGCAACTGTAAAATGGAAGCAGCCATAGATGTGGAGTGGGTATGTTCCAGTAAAATTTTATTTACAAAAAGACACAATGGGCCACATTTGGCCCATGGGCCATAGTTTGCTAACCCCGGGTTAGAACATGAAGTGCCAGTTGTTTCAGGCTTTAATGTTATGTCTTGAAGTTAGGAGGCAGAAGGAAGGAGAGCTAACCCTTAATAAATGCCTACTATGTATGTGTTTACCCGAGCTCCTCCAGGCCTCCGCAAAAAAACCATGGCTGCCATGTCCAGTCATGAAGCTTTTGTGCTGGAGAAAAACAGCTGGTAGCAGTTGAAATTGTGCAATACACAACCTGGACAGCTTCATGTGGGGGTCTGGGTTTGCATCATTATCTAAATTGTACAGATAAAGAAACTCGCCTGAAGATATATTACTAGTCAGTGTCAGAACCAGCATAAAACCTTTGGCTGCAGAGGCTGTGCTCTGCTCATTGATTGTGCTGAGAATAGGTAACATTGCTGACCCTAGCTTTAAGCTATATTCCTTTTCAAAAAGCATGAAAACAAAAGCTTGCCATTGGGTATCAGAAAACTGAGAACAAAAGAGGGAGACTGTGTATAAATTAGTAACTCAAGGAAATAACAGTTAAAGTTAAAATAACAACTAAAAGGATACTTTGGAGCAACATAGAGATTAGTGTTATGGCAGTTTGGTAGTAAGTTCTCTATCAGTTTGTTATTGATATATAGCAAACCACCTCAAAACTCAGTGGCTAAATATAATAAGAACTTATTATTACACTTCTGGTCTTGGCATAGCTCACTCATGCGTCTGTGGTTAGCTGTGGGTTGGGCAGCATCTCTGCTAGTCTTTGTTGCAGTATGAGAGTGGGCAGATGTAGACTCACCTAGGATGGTCTCAGTAGGATCAACTGGGAAGCCAAGAGACTGTCTCTCGTGGTGGCAAGGTCTCAACAGAGATAGTGAGCAAGGGTGTTCAAGGCCTTTTGAGGCTAAGGCTTGAAACTAGCATACCATAGTCAGGACTCAATCTCTTCCCACCAAAAGATGGGGTAATTCCCTCGCTTCTTGAGTTTTGTTTACTCTTGTGATTTCCTTTGGACAAGAGATTGCAGCAGAAGTGAGAATGAACTGGTCCAGTAAGCAGGCCCAGTCTAGCCTGCTGGAGGAAGATGCCGTACAGAGAAGACAAAGCTATCCTAGACTAGCTAGCCTCTCGCCCACCCAGAGCTGACCAGAGATGATCAGCTGAGATCCTAGTGAGACCCGAAGACCCACCCAGCTGAGCCCCATCAAAACTGTCAACCCACAGAGTTTACTAAGTTTTTTGTTTGTCTGTCTGTTTGTTTGTTTAATGGCACAAAAAGCAACTGATACCGAGGTCATACATGTAAAGTGACGCCCACATATATTCTGTATCCTTTTATGGTGAGGTGAATAAGTATTTGAAGTTCTGGTTGGAACTTCAAAAAGTTGTGTAAGTATTGTTGTGGATTGTTGAGCTTGTCTGTGCTGCTATCAATTCAACAAACTTCTCTGGAGGAGTGCTAAGAACTCTTCAAGACATAACTCTTACCTGCAAGAAATCTGTAGTACTTTGGGTGAGACAGCTGTACGTAGATGCCGGGTAATCCAGTATGATCCATGTTGACACAGGAACTATGGAATCACAAGGCTGTCAAAAGAAGACAACAATGCACTCAGGTTGGAGAAATTCAGGGTAGCTTTCCAGAGCTGTTCCTACATAGGGGAAATGAAATTCCAAAGAGAGTAAATGACACATGCAGGGGTGACCAGGTTCTAAAAAAAACTGATGGGTTTAGGGAATATTAGAGCTGGAACTTAGGATATTTAGGAGCCTCTCCAAGCTCCTAGGTTGTGGGGTGCTCCCTTTTCCCTCTGTGTATCCTGGCCTTCAGGGTAGCAATAGCATTTTTCAGATATGAATGATCTAAATTGCCCCAACCCTAGAAAAGACAATGTCCCCTTTGTGATCTGAGTAAAAAGTTATTTTTATTAAATCCTCTCTGATGATACTTAGTGTGGTTTCTTTTTTCCTAACCATAACTTGACTGATCCAAATTTTAAGGGAAATGATTCTGAGATTTACAGGATAACATAGAGGTTGTTTTGAAGAGGATTAGGTGGGCAGACTGGGACACTGGGTAAAAAATGGAGACCAGGACACTACTGCAATTTTGTCCAGGCTTGAGTTAGAATCTGAACTAAAGCAAGAGCCATGGTGGGGGGCGGGGGAGGAGTGAGAGGATTTATTCACTCAGACCCCAAATGAAGGCGTCATCCTCAATTCTCCCTTTTCTCTGTCTGTCCCTCTAACCTACCTAACTGAGCACACACATAAACAGCAATTCCATTATCAAGTTCTCTATGCAGAAATGTTCCAAATCAAGCAATGTTTTACTACACCTGCTGTAGAAATCCTAGGCTAAGCCAATTCTGTTCCTAGCCTTAATGATGGGAATAGGTGCTAACTTTCTCCTGTTCTTCCATTTATTTCCCAGGTAAAGTAAATCCGTGGAAATAATATATGGAGAGCAGCCAGAGTCATTCTTGAAACAACACAATTTAAGCCATATTGCACCCTGTGTAAAGCTTTCTAACAGATTCCCCCAGTGATAGTGTTAAAATAGAAGGCTGTCCATGAGCTGACTCTGCCTATCTCCCTTGGTGTCCTTCTATACTCCTGTCCCCCTTCGTCATCGTCATTCATCTACACTGGTTTTCCTGTTTTCTGAACTCAACCAAAAAATGTCCTCCTCTGAGCTTTGTACTGACTGTTCCCTCAGCCCAGATCTCTTTTACTGGCTGTCCCCGGGCTCTCTTTCTTCCATCCTCTGGTCTCAGTCCAGACACCCATCTGTTCGGAGAAACCTTTCTTCTCTTTCCTTCCCAGCATAGCACCTACATTGCTCATCATGTTCTGTCACATGACTATTTCATTTCCTTCAGAGCACTTATTTTCTCTCTCTCTCCCTTTCTCTCTCTGTCTTTCTGGCTTTCTCCTCTGCTCTAGTTTACTCTCTGACTTCCCTTACTACAATGTAATCTGCACATAATACAAGCGTAGGGACCTAGTAGACGCTCAATGAGCAGTTTTTGCAAGGATGAATGAGACCTTTACAGAGACATTTCTAAGGTCAATTCTATAGGCTGTGACAGCAGTTTCAGTGTGATAGGATGAAGAAATGGAGGGGTGGAAGGGAACCTCTAGATTTCTTCTTAAATGTAGGCTGTGAGGTAGATGACAGGCCTATCAGCCAGATCAGGACTGTCCTCAGAAGAGTGCATTTTGGGGAGAAAATCATGAAGTTGGTTTTGGGCTATTAGAGTCTTATATACTACAATATACTTGGGGAGAGGCCTACTGCACAGTCAAAATTTGGGTCTGAAATTCAGGGAAGAGGGGAAGACTAGAGGCAGAACATTCATCATTGTCATTACAGATAAACACATTTGTGCAAGTATTTACAATTTGGCAACCTGTGATAACATTACAAACATATATATTACAACAAACATATACGTTGCAAATGTATATGTTTGTAAACATTTAAAATGTAAATACATTTATAGATATACGCAAGTGTTTTATGCAAACCTGCATTTCATGAATGTACATGGAAGAGGGCTTACATTCTAGAATGGGTGAAGGCCAGAGAGTTGGAAGAACAGATGGGATTTATGAAGTTCAGAGGTCTTAGAATCATTTTGAAGCATTTTAGAAGCATATTACTTTGAGGCTCCTTCCAGGATATATTTATGCCAGACTTCTGACATTTGGTATTGTAACAAGCAATTTGTATTTTTTTCCTTTCGTTTGAAGTCCATTGGGAGTCCTTCTGTGAGTCTGTTGTGTTAAGCAGGGGGATTAGAGTGGGATTAATTCAGTTGTCTCCCTCTTCTCTGCTAGTTTTCCTGCAAAATGAATAACACCACATTATATGTAAATTGCTGGAAAGTCCAAAGTGAAATGTGTATAAATGTTTTATTTGAATGCTCTCCTGGTGGAGAGAAAAGGGCTCTACCTTATGCCCTTGAGTATGAGGGAAAGAGACCTTCTTTATTTTACTGCTTGGAGAAGACGCTGAATTTGTAACCCATAACCACATCTATCATTAAGTAAAACATTTTACCGCAGTTCTTTACTGTATTTGGATATTTCTAATGTAACGTAAGTTTCTTCCTGATAAACTTGTTGGGAGAAGGTGCCACCTGGCAGGTGTAAACAAACAGGTAAGAGTGCTTTAACTTACAGATTCTGTGTCAGCAGGATGCTTTCATAATATTTGAAAGTGACTTTTCAAGTGCACTGAACATTTTCTCTGAAATATATTTTATAGAAATAATTTACTTAGAAAGCCTCATTTTCTACATTTACTTCAGCAAATCTATTGTATGTATGTTAGACAGTACATAAGTATGGCAGGGTAGAAAGGGAAGTGACATCAGAGTGCAGAATCCCAGACAGAAATGTTTAGGTCACCACATTATAAGATATGCTATGAATGTATTAAACCACACTTACATTATCTCCGTGAATATTAGATTTACCCAACAGTCTTATAAATATTGTTATTCAGACAAGGAAGGGGGAAGGGATAACATTGCAGTTAAGGCCGCAGACTCCAGAGCCAGATTTCCTAGGTTTGAAATTTACGGTATTCATCAAAGTAAGTGGTGCTAGCTGCTGTAACAAAGATCCCTGCAATCCTGGACACAATGTCACTTAACTAACATACCCCCGTCCAGTGTGAGTCAGCAGGACCTTCTGGTCTTCACTCCTGCAAGAGGTGACTCAGAGGTCCAGGTTCTTTTTATGGTATGGTTTCTGCCATCTTGACACCATTTGCTTCTAGCCAAAGAGAGAGAATGAGCATGGGAAACCATGCCATACATTGCAGGGAGCCAGACAGGAAATGTGAGCAGCATCACTTTGCTTACTCTCCATAGGCTAGGATCTGTCACGTGGCCCTTGGTGCAGTCCTGTGGCACTGGAAGGAAAATCAAGCCAGTTAAGAAACACACAGCATCATCTTCTCATATCTGGTTTTATAATTTATTAGTGTGTATATATATATACACATACACACATATATATATCTCTTTCTGGCTCTATATTATATATATTATATATATTTTATATTTTTTATATATATATATATAGTTTATAAGTTATTAGTCTATAATTTATCTCAGTTTCCTCATTTGTAAGATGGAGATAGTACTAGATAGTACTGACCTCAAAGGGTTGTTAAGAAGATTAATGAGTCAATATATGTTAAGTGCTTAGGACAATGCCTGGCATGTAGCTAGCACAGCTGAAGTAAGTTAGCTACTCCCAACTTTAGATGTGAGGAAAATTACTATAAAGGAGATATAAAGGGCTATAGGAGTTCAGAATAGGAAGAAACCATTTTATTGGGAAGGGGCGGTACTGTGGTTATGTTACATGGCCAAAACAGACTGAAAACATAATTAAGGTTATGGACTTTGAGTTGGGGAATTAAACTGGATTATCTGGGTGGGCTGAATCTAATCCTGTGATTCCATAAGAGTGAAGAACTTCCTGTAGTTGGAGACAGCAGAGACGTGATGGAAGAAGTCTAAGAGAATCAAAAGTTTAGAAGAACTGCCTTTAACAATAGAAGGGACCAGGGAACTCAGTACTCCGACCTTAAAAGAATTGAATTCTGCCAACAACCCAGAGGAGCTTTAAAGTAGATTTTTCCCAAGCTTCCTGGTAAAAGCCCAACACCTTGAATTTATCCTTGTGAATCCTCAGCAGAGGATCCAAGCGAGGCCGCCTAGATGTCTAACCTACAGAACTGTGAGATAAACTATGTGTTGTTTAAAGCCATTAGTTTGTGGTGGTCATTTGTTACGGCAGCAGTAGGAAACTAATAAAAAGAGGGTCTATAAAGTATTCATAACAGAAAAGACACTTGACACAGACTTGATTGATAGTCAGGACTTTGTTACTTGGATTAAATGGGAGGACATTTAAGATGGAAGGAACAGCTCTCAGCAAAGGAGGGAGCTGGGAAAGTGGGTAGGGGTTTGTCAGAGGAGAGTTCCATATGATTTCAGGGTTCTATGACTGGTAGATTGGAGTCACGCTGTGGAGGGCTTTAAATTTCATGTCAAGGAGTTTGTCCTTAACCCCACAGCAAATGAGGAATGACTGCTGGATTTTAATCAGGGAAATGATGTGAGTGAGGACATACATTGAGAGGTCATCTGACAGTAGGCTAACGGGGACGAGTCACAGGCCAAGATGGTGACTGGAAGCGCTTACTGTCAGCAGTGAACTAAAGCAATAGCTCTGGGAATGGAAAAGTGGCCCCCCAGGTGAGACTCTCTTGGGTCAGGTTGTCTAGAAGCAGACTTGGAGGCAAAGGGGTTCCAAGGGAAGTTATTTCCCAAGGCATGGCCCTTAGGAGAAACCATTTAGGGGATAAGGGAAGCAGGACAGGGAAGGAGAAGAGACTAAGCAAGAGTGAGCTTTCAGGGTGAGACCCAGACTCAGTCTGATTCCACAGAGAGCTCTGGAGCATAGACCCCATCTCAGAGATTGTTATATTTGAAGGCCAAGGGACTGGGCTTTCATATTTCTGCACTAGTCCCTCACCGGCTGTCAATCACCCTAGGGTGATACAAATTCCCAAGCACCAAGATTACAGAGTTCCATTGCAGGGCAGTTCTCAACGAAGGCCTCAGGTATAAACCACTGGGAGCAAAGTAGCACAAATCGGTACAGAGAACAATAAAATGGGCACAGAGAGATGGTAAAAGAAAGCCAGTGGATCCAGGAGCTCACCAACAGCGTTTTCTATGGAGACAGTGAAGCTTGAGGCAGGGTGGTTGAGGAGATGGCTGGTGAGCAAGATAGATGGGGAGGGAGGGTGGCCCCCTCAGCCCTTTGCCTTGGGAGAATGTGGCACCTGGAATAGGAGGAAATATCTGGAAGGAAAATGAGGTCAAGTGAGAAAAGCAGAATGTGGTGGAATCAGTTTTGGACATAGAATATACAAAACTGTATTTTCCATAAATCCATTATTTAGAAGACCAGAGGCTCATCTCAGTTTCCAAGTTATGCCATGACCCTGGAACTTTGTAAACTGTATGAACTCAAGGCTCCTGTAATGGTTTCCTACCTTGATGCATTGATTTTATTTTCCAAAAATGTCTACTTAATTTTCACCCATGAGGGTGATCAAAACAAAGCATTATTAAATGCTTATACTTACTCTCAGGATATGTATAATAGGATGCCAATGTTTTATTGCTCCTAATGAGGAAAGTCGAACTAGATATTGATCACCTTAGTATATTGTTCAAGTTAAACAGGAATGAACAAGAAGCCATTTCACATTTTCTCTGGCCTCCAGGATTAGTCTACATGAAAAAAAAAAAAAAAAAAACCTCTTGTCGATTAAAATATACCCAAGAACAAACTGTAGCAAGCAAACCAAATTGTGATAGATGAGGAAAACTTGAAGGCACTTGAAGAAAACAACAAAACTATTTTCTAGTCTAACATAACTACTGAAATCTGTACTCCAGGGAGAAAAGCGGAGGAGAGACCCATGTTCTCACTGCAGCACAATTTAGCAAATGATTCCTGGGTGCTTTTTCTATGTAGGAAGCTATGCTAGATGTGTGGGAAATGGAGACTATGTAAACTTTGGTTCTCTGGATGGCCTACTGGTTTAGTATACATAAAAGATTAATTCTTAAAAAGCAAACTGGAATGTCCTTACAAGCTCTGTCTGTGAGATCAAACAGAGTAAATGTAAATGCCTTTAAACTATGTGATCTTGGGTAGGTCATTTCATTGCTGTGTTCAAAACCATATGTCAAACGCCACAGATAATGTGACTTTAAGCCTCTCTTTAAAACAGGGAGGTGAGAGATTATGCTGAGTGAAATAAGTCAAGCAGACAGAGTCAATTATCATATGGTTTCACTTATTTGTGGAGCATAGCAAATAGCACGGAGGACAAGGGGAGATGAAGAGGAGAAGGGAGTTGAGGGAAATTGGAAGGGGAGGTGAACCATGAGAGACTATGGACTCTGAAAAACAATCTGAGGGTTTTGAAGGGGCGGGGGGTGTGAGGTTGGGGGAACCAGGTGGTGGGTATTATAGAGGGCACGGATTGCATGGAGCACTGGCTGTGGTGCAAAAACAATGAATACTGTTACGCTGAAAAAAAAAAAAAAACAAATAAATTTAAAACAAAACAAAACAAAACAGGGAGGTGGGGGTGCCTGAGTGGCTCAGTGGGTTAAAGCCTGTGCCTTCAGCTCAGGTCATGATCCCAGGGTCCTGGAATGGAGCCTGGCGTCGGGCTCTCTGCTCAGCGGGAAGTCTGCTTCCTCCTCTCTCTCTCTGCCTCTCTGCCTACTTGTGATCTGTCTGTCAAATGAATAAATAAAATCTTTAAAAAATAAAAATTAAAAAAAATAAAAACACCAGGGAGGTGATGGGTTCTTTCTCAGGGGGAGTCCTTCAAGGATAAAATGACTGTCCTTCAAAGTGTGATCCCTGGACAGGTGACATCTGCAAAGCCTGGGTGCTTGCTATGAATTCAGAGCCTTCACTCTATTCCAGACTTGCAGAAGCAGTAGCTCCATGGATGGGGTCCTCAGATCTGTTCACCGGGCCCTCCACGTGATTCCCATGTAGGCTCACAGTTCAAGAAGCAACAGATGGAATGTTACAGCATTTCAGAGGTGGCAGAGTGTGGTGATTAGGAATGTAGGTGCTGGAGCCCAGCTGTCTCCCCATCTGCAATTTGGGCAATGTTGGGTTATTCCCTGAGACTTAATGTCTCTGTTTCCTCATCTGTGCAATGGTGAATAGTGACATAGAAGGATCTGGCACTTAGTACATGCTCAAGAAATACTGCCTGTCATCATTACTAAAATACTTAGCTTGGTAAATACTGGCTATTTCTAATGCGTGGGGATGCACTGTATGTTAAGACCTTTGGGTTCAAAGGCAGACTCCAATCCATGTTAGCTCTCAGGCCAGAGGAAAATTACTTCAGCTGCATCATCTTTAAAGTGGGAATGATACTAGCAACTATCTGCTGGGGCTTTTATGAAGATGTGAAAGGTCTAACATGATGCCTGAGGCACAAATGCCCCAGAATATTACCATTATATTCATGCTATTTAAAATTATTCTCACTAAATACCACCAATGCTATAGAGCTCTATGCAGACACCCAAGGGCATACTTATTTTGGTGGGGACAGGCAGCAGTGTGAGGGAGATATCCAATTCATCTGGCTTGAGCCCCTTGTTCAGAAATCTGATAATAACCTGGCCAGTCCATGTTTCTTTATTTGAGAGGTGAATTACTACAAAATACCAGCATAAAATTTACCATTGGAAAAAATTATAAATTCTCCATGAAAAATTCATGGGCAGGATGGTGGAAATAGATGGTGTAAACTGCCTCCTGTCCCCTGGGAAACTGGATTTTTTTTCTCTCTTCTTTCCTCCCTCCCTCCCTTCCTCTTAAAAAAAAAAAAAAAAAATCTGAGGACCGACTATGTTCCGGGAATTTTCCCAGACATGTTTCATTGGTGAGCAAAACCAGACACAATCCTTGACTTATATTGTTATGAGAACATAGACATTTATTCATTCATTCGTCCATTCATTCACTTAAAAATATTTCTTTTATTTTTTTAAAGATTTTATTTATTTATTTGACAGAGAGAGAGATCACAAGTAGGCAGAGAGGCAGGCAGAGTGGGGGGGAAGCAGGCTCCCCAACGAGCAGAGAGCCCGATACGGGGCTCAATCCCAGGACCCTGAGATCATGACCTGAGCTGAAGGCAGCGGCTTAATACACTTGAGCCACCCAGGTGCCCCTTAAAAATATTTCTTGAATATCCAGTATGCTCCAGGCATTGTACTTGGCATGTATAAGATTAACACATAAATGAATATAAAACTTTAGCTGGAACAAATACAACAAAGTGAGGTCAACAATATTAGGAGGCTTTATAATAGGGATATGTGGGAAAATCATAGGATATGACCAAGAGAAACAAACAAACAAAAAATTGGCAATAATTTTTGTTTGTTTTCTTTCTTGCCTTTCCCCCCCCTTAACTTCTTACAGAAAGATAATACACATACCAAGGAGTGCACAAAACATAAGAGTACAACTTGAAGAATTTTCACTAGTGAACACACATGGGTTAACACCACCCAGATCTGAAACAGAACATTACCAGCATCACAGAAGCTCCGCTTCACACACCCTCCAACTCACCATTCTACAAATGACAGTCTGGCTTCTAACACCATAGACTGGTTCTGCTTTTGTTTAAACTTCATAAAGATGGACTCATAATGATATATACTCCTTTGCATTTGAGGTGTTTTTTTTTTCCCCCCTTAGAATTATATCTGTGAGATCAATTCAGGATGTTGTGCATGTAGTTGTAGGTTTTGGTGTCCACAGCTGGGTAGTATTCTGCTGTATGAATATACTGTAGTTTATCTTTTTCCATTTTACATCTGTTGGGAATTTGGATAGTTTCCAACTTGGAATGGTTAGGAATAATGTTGATATAAATCTTCTGTTACATGTCTTTTGGTAAAGAGATGTATATTTTCTATTGAGTATATACCTAGGTATAAGGTTATTGAGACCCAGGGGAGCAAAGTTTGGACCTCCATGGATAGTGCAAGTTTTCCAAAGTGGTTGTAGCAATTTCCATTCCCACCAGCATGGGAGTTTTAGTCAGCAGTGGTTTCTTTCTTTCTTTCTTTTTTTTTTAAATCTTAAAAAAAGATTTTATTTATTTATTTGGAGAGAGGGAGGGAGAGAGATCACAAGTAGGCAGAGAGGCAGAGAGAGAGAGGGGAGGAAGCAGGCTCCCTGCTCAGCAGGGAGCCCAACGTGGGACTCCATCCCAGGACCCTGGGATCACGACCTGAGCTGAAGGCAGAGGCTTAACCCACTGAGCCACCCAGGCGCCCCCTCAGCAGTGGTTTCTAACCAGGTGCATGTTGTGTTTGTCCTTGGCTTTCTTCTCAGCAGTAGGGCTTATCTTGGTAACTTTGCATCTTATCTCCCTTCTGAACTTGGAAAGTTGAAGTGGGAGAACTCAGGAGAGGCAGACTGATTTCTGCAATTGGTGAGGAAAATGTTAACAAAAACCATCAACAAAACCAAAAGGCAATCTACTGAATGGAAGAAGATTTTTTTTAAAAGATTTTATTTATTTTTTTGACAAGCAGAGATCACAAGTAGGCAGAGAGGCAGGCAGAGAGAGAGGAAGAAGCAGGCTCCCCGCTGAGCAGGGAGCCCAACGTGGGACTCAATCCCAGGACCCTAGGATCATGACCCGAGCCGAAGGCAGTGGCTTTAACCCACTGAGCCACCCAGGTGCCCCTGGAAGAAGATATTTGCAAAAATATGCAAAGCATATTTTCTGAGACAATAATGATGCTTCACGTTAATAAATAAAGTAGAGTGACAATTCTTTTTAAAACTCTCTATTACTTTTTTATAGACTGAATGTAAGCATATAAATAAAGAATTATACAGTGCTCTGGTGGTACCTATATTTTATTAGAGAAAACGAATGGGCTCTTTTGAATTTAGCTCAGTAGCTATTTGAAATATCATAGTAGGGTTCAGCAATTTTCCAGCAACTCGAAAAGAAGAAAAGTCATGCTTTGCTGGCTGTTTGGTGCTATGCCTTAAATGTTCTTGTGAATAAAAATGAAAGTGAATGACTAGTAAAGTTAATTTACAGATGACCTCAGAAAGCATGACCTTGGCTTTTGTCTTGCAAAGACATATCACTAAACAAAGTGCACAAATTTCTAATTTGGTAAAACCCAGTCTTGTGATCCAGAGATCTTGGACTACAGGGGCAAAGCATGACTCTTAAGGCCTCAAATTAGGAAAATTTAGGATAAATACTAAAGAAAGAAGCACCTGGATGTTCATATCCACAAGGGATATGCAGATACATAAAAAAACTCAATTTCTAAGGAACAGAAAGCTTAGATATAAACCAGTGGAAAAAAAATAAATCAGAAGCCAAAGAACCAAGCACAGTTAGGAATGTGTATCAGTCAGCATGGGGTAGGATGTACTGAGTAACAAATGGGCCCCATATATCAGTGACATCCAATAAAAAACGGTTTCTTTCTTGTTAATACTTGATGTCCTTTGCATTCTGGCTGTAGCTGTGTTTTACTTCTTCTCACCATGAGGTACAGCCTGACCAGGCATCCTTAATCTGTGTACTATTTATCCCTTGACACACTAGTGCTACAATTTCAAACCACCATGAAAACTTAAGCAGTACTGAGGAATAAACATTTAGGTTTTCTACTGAGTCTCCATGCCTGCTGAACAATTCTGCTGATCTGGGTTAGGTTCAGTTCATCTAAGGTGGTCTCACTCACATGTGTTGTGATTGACTTGTAGTAGGCTGGTCTGGGATGGTCTCAGCTATGACAGCTCATCTGAAGCCCCCCTCATTCTTCATTCTCATCCTTCATTTTTATTCATCCTTTATTCTTATTCTTAAACAGGCTAACCTAGACTTGTTCACATGACAGTATAAGAACCCCAAACAGTGAGTGGAAGCCCTCCTACAAATTAGATTATGAATTAGCATATCATTGCTTCTACCGCATTCTGTTGGCCAAATCATGTCATAGGCAGCCCAGATTCTAAGGAAGAGAAGCTCTCCCTTAGATGGGAATTACTACAAAACCATATTACAAAGGGAGAGGTGAAGAGTTGCAGTCATTTTTACAATCAATTTCCTACATCTAAAACATTGCTGGTCAAAAAAAAGTAAAGTGAACATAGGAAATATTCTCTTATAAGGGACATGCATCACTTATCTCACATTTCTTTGTCAGAGCAAGTTGGATGGCCAAGCCAGATGTCAATGGGGTAGGGAAATAGATTTCTCTCTCACGGGAGAGCAATAAATATTTGTAAAAGTGATAGTCTTCCAAATGAAGAAAGGAGGACAAATACAGGTTTCTTCAAGTGTTTTGGTGCCTCAGATACACGTCTCAGTATGAGAATGTTTCCCAGGTGTTAGACATGAGAAAGTTAATAACATCCCCTTCCTCTTTAAAAAGATTTATTTATTTATTTGACAGAGAGATAGTGAGAGAGGGAACAGAAGCTGGGGGAGTGAGAGAAGAGAAGTAGGCTTCCAGCTGAGCAAGGAGCCTGATGTGGGGCTCGATCGCAGGACTCTGGGATCATGACCTGAGCCGAAGGCAGATGCTTAATGACTGGGCCACCCAAAACCCCTAATAGCATCCTTTTATGTTTCTAAAGGGTTATCCCTTAAAGGTCCCTGGAGCATTTAGGGACCCCAATTGCCATAATCTCTATTTCAATCAGTACAACCTATTATCAATCTGACCCTTAGAAGTAACTGGTATACTCTTTGTGCTTGATGAGCTTGAACAACCTGAAAAAAACCCCTGAGAATAAGTATGTTTTCAAGACTTGGTTTCTCATCCCATCAACATGCAGCAGGTACCAATCCAAGTTCACAAACTAAGGTATATAAGAAAGTCAACTATTTTTTATTTTATAACTCTAGTTTAAATTTCTATTATGAGACTCTAAGTCACAATACAGCATAAATTTTGTTTTAGTTAAATTCAGGTTTCCACATGCTTGCCCAGGGTTGATGTCAGCTCTGTTGCTTTCATTGTGCCATGGTGGAAGTGGTGTGGGATCAGAGCTATGGCGTCCCCTATCATGTTAACATCTGTTGAGCCATCCTTCACTGTGGTTCTCAGTCTGGTTCTGTAGACGACTGCAGCACAGTCCTAAGGCTCTTTCCGCAAGATCCTAGATGGGCTTCCTCTCTCCCCAAATGTCAGGTATGTTAGAAACATGGGCTCCTGTGCCACATTAGCAATGGGCAGCTTGGATGGGAGACCTGAATCTCTTCATTATTGCCATCCATCATGGGTCTGCAGAAGACATTCTACAGCCCCATACCATGATGGGTCAATCAGGCCCAATTGTCTAGACATAATCTGCTTTTATTCCTATCTTGGGGTCTTGTTGACTACCTGTGATTTCACCAAAGGATGTCTACCTGCTTCCTTCCTTCCTTCCTCCAAATCTATCCTATTTGTTTGTTTTTGTTTTTATTAACCCTGTCCCAAAGAGTTGAGCCTAAGATCTCATGGTTTTCCTTTCTTGGATAACCACCTTCCCCTCAAATCCCTTGTTTGGTTTGAGGAGTGGGTAAACTGTAAGCTTTGCTTTTGTACATCTTATCTTCTCCTGAATCTATTTTACTATCTGTGTATATAAGCTCTTCTTTTTTTCCCCCCTTATAAGGGCTAACCTTTTAAAACTCTAAAGTCTGGGAAACACTTGTTTCTTTCTTTTTATTATATCTTGCATTCCTTGAGGCAATGAACATAAACATCATGTGGCTGGAATGCGGGTGAGGGGAAGCGATAGGAGTCAACAGGAAGTAGCAGGAATGAAAACAAAAGCAAAAAATGTTGGGGTACTGGTAAATGTTTAACAATCTGAGTTTTTTTGTTGTTTGTTTTTAAAGACAAAGCCTTGATTTATAGTGTTTGCTGGTTGTCGCGTAAGTAGTCCTACCATGGCTGATTTTAAGTTAGTGGTGGGACATCACTGAACATAGCATTGGGAAGAAATGGGCAGTAGTTCACCGCTAGGTAGTATTTTCACCATATAGACACAAAAGACAATCTCAAGAGTATATGTAAGAGAAAAGGAGTCAACTAATTAGAAAGTGATGAATTATGAGTTGTTATTAACTTTCTTTAAAGTAACTTATTTAACTGTAAGTTTATATAATTTTTAACTGTCTCACAAGATTCCTGAGAATTTAGCAATTAGCCTCTAAGCACACCATGCTTATATATATATATATATATATATATATATATATATATATATATTTTTATTTATTTATTTTAAGTTATCTCTACACCCAGTGTGGGGCTGGAACTTACAACTCCAGGATCAAAAATCACATGCCTTACCAACTGAGCCAGCCAGGTTAATATTTTAATACAATTTGTTAATATTTTATCACTATTTTCTTGACACAAAAGAAAGCAGCCTTTTGTTGCTCAAGTGTTGAATGAGTTGTTTAGCATTTTTAAGTGTTTTAGATGCCTGGGGGCCCTACCTCATGTCCTTTAGAATCACTTGTGATGCAGCTGTTGCTATCAAGCTCATGACATTTGTTTTGTGTGTGTTCTTAATTTTTTTTTTAAATTGAGCATAGTTGACATAAAATGTTGCATTAATTACAGATGTACAACATAGTGATTCCATGTGTCTATATATTCAGAGCTCACCACAAGTGTATCTACCATCTGTCACCATACAGTGCTGCTATAATATTGACTGTATTCCCTGTTTTGTAACTTTTATTCCCATTACTTATTCATTCCATAAGTGGAAACCTGTATCTCCCACTCCCCCTCACTCATTTTGCCTATTCCCTGAACCCTCTTTCAGTCTGGCAACCATCATGTTGTTCTCTGTATTTATAGATCTGATTCTGCTTTTTGTTTGCCCATTTATGTATTTGTTTTGCTTTTTAGATTCCACATATAAGTGAAGTCATATGTTATTTGTTTTTCTCTGTCTGACTTATTTCACTTAGCATATTAACCTCTAGGTTCATCCACATTGTCACAAATGACAAGATCTCATCTTTTTCTATGGCTGTGTAATATCTATCTATCTATAGATATATACATATGATATATATATATATATATATATATATATCTCACATCTTCTTTATCCATTCATCAATCAATGGATATTTGGGGTGCTTCAAAAGCTTGGCTATTATAAATAATGCTGCAATAAACATAGGGATGCATAATTAGTGTTTTCATTTTCTTTGGGTAAATACCCAGTAGTGGAATTATTGGATCATATGGTATTTCTATTTTTAATTTTTTGAGGAACGTCCTCCACACTGTTTTCCACAGTGCTGTACCAGTGCACAATCCCACCAGCAGTGCACAAGTGTTCCTTTTTCTCCACATCCTCACCAACACTTGTTATTTCTTGTATTTTTTATGATTCTGACAGGTGTAAGGTGAATCTCATTGTGGTTTTGATTTGCATTTCCCTGATGATGAGTGATGTTGAGCATCTTTTCATGTGTTTGTTGGCTATCTGTATGTTGTCTTTGGAAAAATGTCTGTTTAGTTCCTCTGCCCATTTTTTAGTCTGATCATTTGTGTTTTTAGTGTTTGGCACAGTGAAGGAAACCATCAGCAAAACCAAAAGGTGATCTACTGAATGGAAGAAGATATTTGCAAATGATATATTTGTTAAGGGGTTAGTATCCAAAATATATAAAGAACTTATACTACTCGTGACACTTGTTTTGTCTTTTGATTTATGCTCAGCATCTTTTCTGGACTAATTAGAAGTGTAGAGGTAATCTATACCCACTGGAACAACCCTTAGGTGATGGGGAAGGTGATGAATCATCATTTCTCTCTACTTATACTCTTTTACAAAAAGCTTCAATTTCCCACAACTGTGGCCAGTTTCATAATGGACAGTTGGATCGAATATCCTCCTATCCATATTAACCTTCTCTGTTCCTCTCACTCCTGATATCTGAGAAAACCTCCCAATAAACTGCCTATTCCTAAGCTCCTGCCGCAGGCTCCGCTTGCAGGAGAACCCTTGATTAAGTCATTGACTATGCTTACCTTCTTGTATTGCTCTACTAAAAGAGCTTGTGTGATTCAAGGGTATCGTTTTCACTTTTAAACCGAATGACTATGACAGTTGGACTAGAAATTTAGAACTCGTAGAAACAAAACACACCGAAAAGCAGGGGTTTAGGCACTCTGATAAAAAGACAGGTAACCGTCTCTCTGTGGACGTTGGGACTTCAGATGATCTAGGCATAGGTCATAATTTTCTGGTTCTCTTCTAAGAGAAACAACGTTCTGAGCTCATCCGTACTCAGGTGATTTCACAAGTGTGTGTTGAAAGAGATGTGACGGTGTACAGTTTAGTTTTCAAGACGGCCGTAATAAAATCTCTTCTCACACTTCCTCTTCTTACAATGGGAGCTTGACATTCCCAACCTCAAAAAGGGAGGTCTGTGTTTCCTCTCCTTAATCTGGGCAGGCTTGTGACTCTGTCAGAAGGAAAGAATGCTCATGGATTTCTCAGGCTGTTTAAAAAAAGTGATGCAGCTTCCACTTGGTTCTCTTAGGACAGTTTCTTAGAATTCTGAACTACTGTGTAAGCTGTCCAGCTGCCTGGAGGCCGCCTTGTTGTGAGGAAGCCCAGTCTAGCCCTTTGTGGAGAGATCACATCACATGGAGAGCCCCTGAAACAACACTGAGAGAGAGAGAGAGGAGCCCATGAAGTTCCCAGCTGCTCCAGGCGCTTGCTGTTCCAGAGATCCCAAATCAAAAACACCCAGGTCGGGGGGCCTGGGTGGCTCAGTGGGTTAAGTGTCTGCCTTTGGCTCAGGAGCCTGCTTCTCTCTCTCTCTCTCTTTGCCTGACTCTCTGCCTACTTGTGATCTCTCTCTTTGTCAAATAAATAAATTAAATCTTAAATAAACAAACACAAAAAATACTCAGGTGAATCCTTCCTCAATTCCTGCCCACAGAAACCATGAAAGATGATAAATTTATTGGTGTTGTTTTAAAACCATTTACATTTTAAACTGATTTGTTATGAATAGTAGTAACTAGAACAAAAGAGATGCTCAATTCGCATACCTCCTTTCCCTTTGGTGGAAAGCCTGTCTTACATCCTACTGTGGGGGTAAAGGTCAGGCTTGCACCTCAGCGGCGGAGTAGTTAATTACTATTCATAGGTGGATTCTATTTTTTTTTTTTTTAGTTTGGATCTAATAATTGCTGATCTTGACAACTGGAACAACTAAATAGTCGATGAGCATATAATGCGGATGGTGCTTTGAGTTATAGCCGTTATTAAAAGTTAGAGGTATTCTTTTTTTAGTGTTACCATTTTTATAGAATTACAAACTCACGGAAAGTTCCAAGAATTGTACAAGAAATGCCATGTACCTTTCATGCAGATTTACCAATTATTAATATTTCGCCATATTTGCTTTATCTCTCTCTCTTTCTCTCATTCTCTCCCCCAGCATGTGCGCAAACACACACACATGCTTTTTTTCTGAACGGCCAAGGATAAGTTATGCCCATTTGCCTCTCGACCTTAAGTATGTTTCCTAAGAATGAGGACATTCACTTCACTAACCACAGTATATTATCAAATTCAGGAAGTTTAATATTGATAGAATACTAATCTCCAATCAGGAGATTTTACCCAAATATCTTCAATCATATCAATAATGTCCTTTATGTCATTATTTTTCCTCGTCTGAGATCCAATCCTGGTTCACAGATTGCATTTAGTTTTTGTGTTTCTTCATTCTCCAGAAAGAAATTACTCTTCTTTTCAGTTTTCTAGAAAAAAATCACTCTCTTTGTCTTTGCTGCTAAAGAGATACAAGAGATAATCAATCTGACCTTCTGCTTTTGTTAGACTGTTTTGGAGACTGCTTTCCAATATGGCGTGTGTATCTCTGGCTTTAAAAAGTTAGTGTGTGTAAAAGCCTTCCCTCAGCCTGGAAAGGTCTAGATGTAGCTGCTGCATGGTCAGCATCTACCCAAGTAAACACGGTTTGTCTACAAATCGAAAGCCACTTGTGACTTGACATTTAAGAATCTGAAGAATGAACCAGTAGTCTGATAATCTGCATTTCTTATGAATAAGTAATTATAATTACTGCTGCTCCTTGGAATCAAAAATATTTGTGCTCTGAGGCTCTGAGAGAGTTGTGTAACTTGCTGGGGTTTGGAAACAAAAAAGTAATGGATTCCCCCCTTCTCTTTTCCTCTGACTGAGATCCCAGCATGTTTTTGCTTTGTTTTGTTTTGTTTTTCCTGACTTGGGAACTGAGAATGGTATAAGGTCACTTGTTTCTTTTCTTTCTTTCTTTTTTTTTTTAAATTTTATTGATGAATAATTGGCACATATAATTATATTTATTACACATATCTATCATGTGCACAACATGATTGCTTAATAAACATACATTGTGGAAAGGCTACCAACATCAAGATAATTATCACATCCATTACCTCACATAGTTAACTCTTTGTTGTGTGTGGTTAGAATGCTTACAGTCTACTTTCAGCAACTTCCAAGTGCATAAAACTGTATGATTAACTATTGTCACCATGCTGTGCATCAGATCCTCAGGACTTATTCCTTTTATAACCGAAAATTTGTACCCTTTGACCTACATGACCCTGTTTCCCCCTTCCCCCCCAGGCCCTGGCAATTACCATTCTATATTTCTATAAAAATGAGCTTTTCTCTCTCTCTCTTTCTTTCTTTCTTCCTTCCTTCCTTTCTTTCTTTCTTTCTTTTTTTTTTTAAAGATTCAACACACAGTGGATGCCAAACAGTATTTTTCTTTTTCTGTCTAGCTTATTTCACTTAGCATAGTGCCCTCCAGGTTCACCTGTGTTGTCACAAATGGCAGGATTTCCTTTTTCCTTAAGGTTAGTTAATATTTCTGTGTGTGTGTGTGTGTGTGTGTGTATTGAATTTTTTTAATCCCTTCATTCATCAAAGGACATTTAGGTTGTCTCTATAACTTGACTATTGTGAACTGTGCTGCCTTGAACATGGGGGGAGCGTGGGGTACAGGTATCTCTTCAAGATACTGATTTTGGGGGACACCTGGGTGGCTAGGGTCCTGGGATTGAGCCCCACATCGGGCTCTCTGCTCAGCAGGAAGCCTGCTTCCCACCCCCACCCCCCGCCCACGTACTTGTGATGTCTCTCTGTCAAATAAATAAACAAAATCTTAAAAAAAAAAAAAAAGATACTGATTTTGTTTCCTTCAGATAAATACCCAGAAGTAGAATTGCTGGATCATATGGTTGTTCTATTTTTAATCACTTGTTTCTTCTTAACTTAGTTGCTCATTACATTTTTAATGTGTCTCTGTCTAGAGTAACATATCAGAGTCATACCCTGGGATGAATCCTAGACAAATGGGAGAAGAAAAATTTGAATGTGTTTGCAGAAATTGAGTACTTGAGTACCTTAAACATTATTTGTGAAATGACGAATAATACTGCTTGCAAGTTAGGTTTCTAAATTATGCTTCTGTGATCAGCAAACAAATTATTTTTGTTCAGTTTATTGAATGATACCTATTAGTCACCCTCAGTTCTATCAATCAATAAATGTTAAAGGATAACACTGTTATGGACAAGATATACCATTCATTGATTTTTCTTTAAAAGGAGGTCCTTATGAACAAAGAATTATTGGCATTATTAAGTAGTTAATGAACTATCTCCATTAAATGAGTCATAGTCAATATTCCCTTTCCAACTACTTCAACAAAAAGAATTTTTTTAAATGTTCAGTTAGCCACCATGTAGTACACATCATTAGTTTTTGATGTAGTGTGCAATGATTTGATAGTTGTGTATAACACCCAGTGCTCATCACAACGCGTGCCCTCCTTAATATACATCACCCAGCTACCGCATCCCCCCAACCTCCTCCCCTCTGAAACCCTCAGTTTGTTTCCTGGAATCCATGGTCTCTCATGGTTTTTCTCCATCTCTGACTCCACCCCCCCTCCAGTTTTCCTTTCTTTCCCTGCGGCCTCCATGCTATTCCTTATGTTCCCCATATGAATGAAACCCTGTTGATGAAGTTCTAGAACCTAGGTGAGGTTCAGTGGGCTGAGGTCCGGAGCCAATGACCAAGAAAGAATTCTTGAGACATCTTTGGTGCAAAATGGTGGTTTATTAAAGCACGGGGACAGGACCCGTGGGCAGGAAGAGCTGCTGCCCCGGGTTGTGAGGGTAGGCGTGTTATATACCTTGCGGATGGGGGAAGGTAAGGGGAAGGGATGGGAGGTTTCAACAGAATTTTCACATGTTAAGGAGGGCCTACAAGGTGCCGGGGGGAGGCCTTGCCCTTATGGCTTGATCAATGTCGTCTTTAGGTCAGGGATTAACATCAAGATAGTTGGGAGATTCTTGGTGGGGTATTATGATCCTGCTATCATTTACATTCCCTTCTACCTCAGCCTCCTCCAGTTTCGTTTATGATGGGGAGGGAGACATTAGGGCTTCAGGAACTGAGAGTTATTTGCCTCTGGAAATTTGTGCTATTGATAAGGTAACCTCCCTGTTTAGGTCTCTAGGACATCTGTAGAGCAAGGGAGATTCCTGTTCTGCAGGATTGCGATCCCTGCAAGTTAACTATTTATCATTTTATGGCAGTCAGGGGTGCCTGAGGAATGCTACATATATTACGGAGGGGAGTGGATGAAGAGGGGGTGCAAGGTGCCAGCTTTTGCTTTCTCCTCAGCCAGCCTCCTGCTCCCACATCACTGTGGTAATTGTCTTTCTCTGTTTGACCTACTTCACTTAGCATAATCTGCAGAATATTTCTTGAGTTTGAACATTTTAGTTCTATGGAAAGAAATAATAAAAATAAAAAAATTTTGACATAAGTTTTGGTGATAAAGTTAGTGATGAAATATAGTACATACCCTCCAAAATAAGTATAGAGTATGTAATGTTTTTTTTTCCTGCTTCTCGTTACTTTATTTTATTTATTTATTGATTGATTTATTTATTTTTAATTTTTATTTATTTTTAATTTTTATTTTTTTATTTTTATTTTTTTAATTTATTTTTATTTTTTATTTTATATTAGCATATAATGTGTTATTAGCCCCAGGGGGGAGTATGTAATGTTTTTTAATATTAAGAACACTAGTATAGTATAATAAAAGGCTGGGCATAAAGTCTTGATTTGAGCTCAGTTTCACATAATTGTGTACGGTCCTAACGTAACTTCCAGAAGAAAGACTGAAAATCCAGTGTCAAACAGAGAGGAGCAACAATGTTTGCGAAACCTTGTCAAAAACAAGATAAACCTGTATATACAGTTTAAAAGTGGAAGAGCTATTTTCAGCTAAGCTGTGTACTGAAAGCTCACAGCTTCAGTCTCCTTTCATGTCACTAAACAGAAGAGCCCAATAAGAAGGAGTGAAATGCAGGGAAAAGGGAAAGGAAAGTTGAAAAGTCACTGAAACGTGAATAACGCTTTCGAGAAACCTCAAAATGCAGCAGTTTTGTATAAAGCCCAGTAGTCTCTCAGGGCTGTGTGGGAGGGTTGTGGCTCTCTTCTTTGTACACTAGAAGAGCCGTCACTGGATCCAGCTATTTTATTGTGGTTCTTTTGTTCTCATAGCTCTGCATAAGGAAGAGAAAATATTCTTAAGGAGTGTAAATAAGCTGTGAGATCTAATGGATTCAAATAAAGTGTTTGAAACTGTAATTCTCTGAGATGGAGCCCTGAAGCCCAACTCTGACATTATTTAAAAATACCCTAGTTTTCACTGATAAAAAATTTTTGTACGTATAAATTCGTTCTCTCTCACTCTCTGCCTCTGTCTATCTCTGTCTCTGTCTCTCTGTTTTTCTCCAACAAACACACATTTCAGCAATGGCTAGGTTACAATAAAACTCTTCTTCCGGATGTTTATAAAAATGCAAACTTTCAGAAAGGTCATTTGAACTCAGATTTTAAGCAGAGACTTAATGAAACAAAAAAATCAGCCAAATGTGTTATAAAGTGCACTAATTAAATCTGAAATGAAATCCAAACGCATTTAACAGGGCTGAAAATATTGGAACAAAGTATATATTCTCCAAAATCTGTTGGACAGAAACAAAACTAAACCATCAACATCTTTATTGGTCCAAATCAGTCATGCATTTGGAATTTCTATTGCTGCATTCAATTGAAAATTTATCCTGAAAATATCTTGGATGTTGTGTGGCTGTCTGACCAGGTTGCTTACTCCTTATAGGGGTCCCAGTTTTCCTTAGAGCTCTGTTATAGGAAAGTACCTGTGAGGAATCAAGAAGGTTTTTTGTTTGTTTGTTTTTTGTTTTTTGTTTTCCCTACAAAGCAATGATTAAACATAAAATAATCATAAAAAGATAATGACTACCAGTGTTTTCTCAATTATTACTCAGTTTCCTTGATTGGAAAACCTTTTGAATCACAAATCTCATCCCACTGACTATCAGCTTTTATTGGAATTTGGAAGGTGGCTTATATTATACACAGTAATACTTTGGAATGAAATCAATGGTCCTAAAAGGCCAACTTGTCTTTGCCATTGCTCCAATTAAAGTGCAGAAGTAAAAAGCAGAACTGACATTGATTTTCTTTTTTTGAAAATAGATTTTTTTCCCTGATAAGTGGTGAAAAAAAAAAGTATTCTACAAGACTGTTTTTCTTTGTGCTATAAACTGTGTTCCTAATGTGCTTTTGGTTATCTACCTGATAATGAGGAAAGTTTAGTACCAGTTAATCCATTGTTATGGGATTTCCTTTTGCTTGTGTTCATTCAACTTATTTCAAAACATCAAGGAGGAAAAATAAGGAAAAAGCAAAGATGGGAATCTAGGTTTGTCAATTGCATATAGTATGTCACTCAGAGGCCACAGCGATTTTTCACATGGTGGGTTGGCAGGGGTCGGGGGCAGCTGTGTGCAAAATTATATTCAGAACAATAAATGAAATATACTAAGCTGTTAAAGATTTTGAAAGAGGCTGCAAATTACAAGTGGTAATTACTAACATATTAGTATATGACACCGAAGTGATAACCTAAAAATTAAAATCAGAGTATAAATTTGACATTGGGGTGCTACTTTCCAACACTATTATATACAAACGTATCTATTTATAACATGAGTACAGTGGAGGCAGGGAGAGGAAGTGAATCATCCAAGATGTTTTGATTTCATGACTAAGATTCAATTGGAAGCTTATCTCCCTGATGCACTTACTATACCATATGGGTGTATACCTCGAGTTACTATTTCCTGTTATTCCCTATTCCTGTAAAACAAATGCAGCCCAAACATGGAAGAGAGTTATAGTGGGTGTATCTCTCATTTACAGGCTATGGCAGAAAAAGCTATCAAAACCTTCATCTTGTTTCACTAATAGCTATTTGCATACATCAACAAAAACCTCTCATGTGTTCGGAACTGTTTTATGGTCATAAAGTCACATCTTTCCTGATTTAATATTAGCTTCAAGGGGAAGGATTTTTTTTTTTTTTTTTTTTTTTTTTTTCTGAATAGCAGGAGACTTTAGGACAAAAAGGATCATTGGAGGGTGCTTCATTTCAAGGTGAGTTGTACCTGAACTCAGTCAGGGATGGGTGCCTAACCAAGAGGGTTTATAACACCAGGGCAGTAGGTCAGACAAGGGACTATATCATTAGCCTCCATTTCCCTTTGACAGATACGTTCCCTCCTGTCAGACTGGAGAACTTCCGTTACCTGTCAATTCTCAAAAAGGAACTCTGTCTTCGTCTAGCATGCACGTATTCAAGATGAGCTTGAAATTGGATCTTGTTTAGGCAATCAAAACATCTTTGGTGATTCACTTCCTGTCACTGAACTGAAAAAGTGAAGGCACAAATAACCACACTTCACACTTAATTATCTAGAAAAGCAGCATTTCACTGAGTTGAATGTCATTTCTAAAACCGAGCTTCATAGAATTCTCCCTCTCCTTCATCTCACCATGGTCTGATCCTCTATCCATCTTCCCCTCACTGCCCACATGGGAAATACATTAGATGCATTTGACATGCATTTGGGGTGAAAATCACTTTTACATCATTAAGTGCAATTGAATCCCTTAATACCTAATCCTGGAATAGGCATCTTGCTTCTTTTCTTAAAATATGTGTTTAGGACAAGGAGGAAGATTTACTGTGGTATGCAAATATGGAATCAGTACATTGAAAAGAATTGGGGTCCTCAGAAACAAAATAAATTGGTCCATTGATGCAAAATGCAAAAATACTCAAAACTTAATTATGCTGTTAGAAGTAAGGACAAGGGTGTCTCTTGTGGGTATGGGGGATAGTGGCAGGAAGGGGATAGATAACATTCTGTTTCTTGACCTGAGTGCTGTTTCCAGGGCTGTGCTTTGTGAAGATTTAGCAAGACCTACAGGTCTGGTACACTTTTGGAAACTATTCCATAATAAGACTAGAGAATTTATAGGCATGTTTAAACAATGCTGTTCATTTTTAGATCCTATTGTATGAAGTGGCTGATGACTCTTGGTATTGTCTTTTTAAAAACCGTTTATTCTGAGATAATTATAAATTCACAGGAAGTTGCAAAAGATAGTACAGCCAGGTTCCATGTAACCTTCCCCCTGTTTCCCTGTGTGGTTATATTTTGTATGACTACGTTATGATATCCAAAACCAGGAAATGGACCTGAGTACGCATGGATGTATGGTTCTCCTTCATTTTAATCAAATGTGTGGATTCCTATAATGACCACCACACAGAGACAGAACCATTCCACTACCACAGAGTTCGCTCATGCAATCCAGTCCTAACCACATACAACCTCCTCCTCCCCATCATACCTAACCCCTGGTACCCCCGATCTGTTTCCCCCTCTATCAATTTGCTTTTTAGAATGTTATAAATAGAATCATGCAGTATGAGACCCTTTCAGATTTTTTTTTTAAACTTAGCATAAGTTAAAAACAATCCAAGTTGTTGTTTCTATCAATAGTTTACTCCTTTGTATTGCTAAGAGGTATTCCACAGCATGGTGTTAACTATCCACTTATTGAGGGACATTTTGGTTGTTTCTGGTGTTTGGATATGACAAATAAAGCTACTCTGAACACTCACATATTGGTTTTAATTTCTCTGGGATAAATTCCCAGGAGTGCAATTGCTGGGTTATATGGTACATACACGTTTCATTTTTTGTTAAGAAACTGTGCCGAACTGTTTTCCTCAGTGGCTCTGCCATTTTATGTTTCCACCAGCAATGCATGAAGAGATCCAGTTTCTCCACATCCTTGTCAGCATTTAACATTTATCACTATTTTTAAGTTTTAGCTCTTCTAATAGGTGTGTAATGATATCTCATTATGGTCTTAATTTCTATTTCCACAACGGCCAGTGGTGTTGAACAGCTTTGCATGTACTTATTTGCCATTCGTACAGCCTCTTCAGTGAAATGTCTTTCCTGTTTTTCTCCCTCATTTTTTCCCTTTATGTTTGCTTTTTGCCTAATCAATTCCTTTAATATTTTTAGCTTCTTCTTCAAATAACTAAAAATGTTTCCCCGTTCCAGTATCTATAGATTTTATTTCTGCTACTGATGTACAGTTCTTCCCACTTGTGTCCAGAGTCCCTCTGCGTTCTCACCTCCTTTACGTTACTCATCTTCTTTGTTCTGTCTGGAAAGCCACTTCCTAGACTCCTGGCCTCCAATTTGCAATGGTTACTGCTGTAACTTCAAAGCCCTGATGGATTCAGATCAACAAATGACAGATCTTCCAGGAAGCCTTGACTTCTCCTACCAAATATACACAACCACTAGTTCTTTAAATGGGCACAGTACACTTAAAAATAGTTTCCAGCAGCACCTTGGTAGGTGCTATTGGTGCCCTGTCCATATGGCACTTGGCATTTATTTGCACAGTGGCTTCTGTTCCAGCAATCACTCCCCACTGTCTGAGGCTTTGTCTGGCTTCCAGAGACTGCTTTTACTGGACAAAAGTGTTGCTCAAGCAATGGTGAATAAGCACCTTAGCTTCCTCACTCCTTACTTGGGATTATTGGTTGATCGCCCAGAGTTCCCAAGTGGGATTAAACCCCAGTTACCTACACTGGTAACTGGCTTGATAGCTCCTTTCATTAGCTACCTTCTTTGTCTCACTTTCCTACTGATTTTTTCTGAGGTCCCCTCTTGAATAAACTCAAATAATTGCCCCAGGTTCTGCTTTAGCGGAACGCAAAAGCAGGCACAAGTGTTACCTTCTTCTATGATTAATAGTACCTCCCACACCCATGGTCTTTCCTCTTAAAGTGAGAACTTTGTGCAGGCAGGCAACGGAAGAAGGAGCAAATCAAGAGGACATCCTGGCAGAGAAAATAGCTAGTGCAATGGCCATGAAGCCAACATTTTGTTGGTATGTGTAAGGAAAAATAAGATATCAGGAAGACTGGGATAAATCAAGCAAGGGTAAAAATGACTGGAGCTTGAGATGAACTCATGTAGGATGGTTCCAACTTTCCCCTTCTCTAAATAAGGAATGAGAGTGAAGATGAGAATAAATGGGCTGAAGAGAATTTTTATGGCCTAATGACTATGGAAATGTAATATTTCTCATTAATATCACCAGTGTCTAATGGGTCTTAAATATATTATCAGTGCACACAGGCCATTTCTCCTGGTGTTTTAATGTTATTAATACACAGTCAAACTAATTAGAAACCTTAGGATCTTCTTGTTAAATAGAAAATTGGATATATGAACAAGGTTCCAGGTTATATATTTATTCATTAAACAGATATGAAGTCAGCATGTATTGTTGGGTTAGGTATTATGGAGGAGTCAAAACGACAGTCTGTGAATTGTGCAGAGATACTAGCCATTTTCAGACCAGGATGTACTAGTCACTGGATTTTGGTTAGACTTTACTTATGCTGCATTCTCATGTTATTCATGTCAAAATGAAACAACCTAAATTTTGACATAAATCTTCTCCAAACCAGGGGACAAGGCCATTAACCTTAACCAGCTGTATCTGAAACCAGAGGCCATGAACCTTTTCTGCAGGGCTAAAAAATAAATTTAATTCTTGACCCAAGACACTGTATCTCAGAATTGATCAAAGTCTGTAAGACTCAGTGACTTTAAGGGAGAGAACATTCCCTGGAGACCAAGTTGAGAGGTCTCTAAATCCATTTCACTTCTGACTAAAGGTACACTTTCAGGCTTTAAGTTATGCCATGAATGTGAAAAGGCGGTCAACCTTACTAATGCAGGGAAATGCAAATGAAAACCAGAATGTGAAATAACCTCACACCTGATCAAGCATTTCCACTTTTGGGTATATATCCAGAGGCAGTGAAAACAGGATATTGAAGAGATAGCTGTACTCCCATGTTCATTGCAGCATTATTCCCAAAAGCCAAGACATGGAAACAACCTAAGTGTCCATTAACAGATAAATGGATCAAGAGGATGTGAGATACACACACACACACACACGCACTGGAGAGTTATTCAGCCATAAATATGGAAGGAAATTCTGTCATTGCAACAACAATATAGATGGATCTTGAGGGCATTATGTTAAATGAAATACCAGAGACATAAAGAGAAATACTATATGGTATCACTTATATGTGAAATTCAAAAACACTGAACTCTTAGAAACAGAAAGTAGCATGGTGGTTGCCAGGTGTTGGGGGTAGGGAAAGTGGGGAGGTGTTGTTCAAAAGCTACAAATTTTGAGTGATAAGATGAATTCAAGTTCTAAGGATCTAATGTACAGCATGGTGACTTTATACTGTTAATAATACTGTATTTTATATTTGAAAGTTTCTATGAGAGTAAAGCTTCAATGTTCTAACAACAACAACAATAACACAACACAAAATAGTGATTATGTGACATGAAGGAGGTGTTAAATAACCATATTGTGGCAAATGCTTTGCAATATATACATGTATCAAGTCATCACATGGTACACCTTAAATTCACACATTGTTATATGTCAATTATATCTCAATTAAACAAGAAAAAGAGTTATGCCATGAACAGAGAAAAGAAATACAAATATAGCAAGCCCATCTTGGTGTCTTCCTTATATGTATTTTCAGAAATAAAATATTTAAGAAGGGATAATTCATTTGCATTAGACTAGCTTTCTCCCAGTTTTATACCTGTGTTTTGTGTTACTGTTATAATGTGTCCATAACAAATTACCTCCAAAGCATAATGGTGTAAAACAATGGAAGCATTTATTTTGCTCACAGATCATTAATTTGGGGAGGGCTCAATGGGGAAGAGCTATCTCGGCTTGGCTTCTGCTGGAATGGCAACCGGATGCTGGAATCCTCTTTACTTCCACTCCTTCACATGTCTAGTCTTTGATGCTGGGAAGATGCAAATAACTGGGGCTGGCAGGGCCAGGGCTTCTCTGGCATGGATCTCTACCTCCTGTAGAGATCTCCCTATGGTCTCCCTTTCTTTGCCTCTTCAGTGCAGCAAACTTCTTACTTATTGGTTCAGGATTCTCAAAGTGCATATCCCAAAGGACTGTGTCAAGTAAAGCCATTTGCCTCTTATTGGTTGGCTCAGAAATCATATAACAAGTCTTCTAAGGTCTCCTGTTCACCCTGGTTCAAGGGAGGTGACCTAGATCCCAACTCTCAATGAAGGAGTGTCAATGTTACACAGTAGGAAGAGCATGTGGGATATGATATACACTGTTTTGGCCATCTTTAAAAACTACTGTCTGCCATATTTTGCTTTCTCTAACATATGCTAAACTACCAACCTATGAATTCTTTCTCACTGTCTGATGGGCAAAATAATTGACAGCATTCAAGGCCTGACTCCAGCTCCTTAAACACAACTTGAAATCATAAAAAGATTCAGAAAACACTCCTATCACATACTATACCCAACTTTTTGCACATGGCGTCACATTGGAATCAGAACTGAATCTGAAACTCAGCTTTGCCATTTTTTAACCAAGGTTTCTTCATCTGCCAAAAAACATGGAATTCTTGTCTCAGGGTAGTTATAGTGTCAAAATGAGATAATTTGTGGAAATTTTGAGCAGAATACCTGTCCGTATAACTACTGCGTGATAGAGATAGAAATTATAGTAGTAGTAACGACAGTGAAGTACTTTTAAAATGTCTATTTTGAATTCTCTCCATAGATTTTCTTCTGCTCCTCCTCTACGTTCCACAATAAGTAGGCTTCTTTTAGTTTTATACTTCCCAAGTTCATAAACATTAGTGCTTAGAAACTCATGTGTATCTATCTGATGAATGTATATTGGTTTGAATTAAACAGAATCAAATCAAGTTCTTTCTAAAAATAATACCTCTGTTCTATTCTTGGTTCAGTCAATGAATCACTTGTGGAACTTGGCACTGGAAAGCTTTGTGCATTTTGTCCAAAAATACCATTGCCTTAGGGTTGGCCTCTTCCATTGTAGAACTGTTGTTAGGCTTGTTGGCAGACGTCTCCTTCAGTAATAATGAGTGTATGGCATGTGACCTCCAACTGGAAACCTTTGTTCTTCACAGAAGCCTGTGAGTCCCCTGTGGGCCCCATGCTCTCTCCTTCCATTCATTGTCCTGATGGAGCTCACTTTCTGTGCATCTTGTTGATCACGAAAGCTCAAACTCTCCAGGGGCCTCTCTTGCACTGCTGTCTTCCAACTGTTCATCTGCTTTTATTCTCAACATTTGACTGCATTTCATTGAAAACTTGTTAAATTTTTTTTTTAGTGGCAAAACATGTTATTTTATTATTTTTATTAAAAATTTTTTAAAATTAACATGTAATGTATTATTAGCCCCAGGGGTACAGGTCTGTGAGTCGCCAGGTTTACACACTTCACAGCACTTGAAAACTTGTTAAATCTTTGAGTGCAAATGATATGTGTTCTACTTGACTAATTATTTTATCCACAAATATATATTTCACCAACTATACTGGCCAGACACTGTTCTCAGTGCTGGGAATTTGCAGTGAGATACAGAAACTCCCTCTCTTAGGGTGGGCTCCCCCAGAAGCAGATCAGGAGACATGGATTCATGTGCAAGAAGTTTATTTGGGAGTTGATGTCATGAATCACCAGTAGAAGAGGGGAGAATGGCATCACAAAGGGAAGAGACAACAAGTGTATTTTTTCCAGTGAGTTAAACGCTATGGACAATAGGAGCTTGACTCCACTGGGAGACTCTGGGAGACAGTGCAAAATACGTTCCTCAGAGTTACCCCCTGAAGGGGTAAAGAAGCTGGGGTGTTAGCAAAGGAAACAGTCAACAAAACCAAAAGACAACTGACATAATGCAAGAAGATATTTGCAAAAGACATATCAGATAAAGGGCTAGTATCCAAAATCTATAAAGAGCTTATCATACTCAATACTCAAAGAACAAATAATCCAATCAAGAAATGGGCAGAAAACATGAACAGACATTTCTGTGAAGAAGACATCCAAATGGCCCACAGTCACATGAAAAAGTGCTCAACATCACTCGGCATCAACGAAATACGAATCAAAACCACAATGAGATACTACCTCACACCAGTCAGAATGGCTAAAATTAACAATTCAGGAAACAACAGATGTTGGCGAGGATGCAGAGAAAGGGGAACCCTCCTACACTGTTGGTGGGAATGCAAGCTGGTGCAGGCACTCTGGAAAGCAGCATGGAGGTTCCTCAGAAAGTTGAAAATAGAGCTACCCTATGACCCAGCAATCACACTACCAGGTATTTACTCTAAAGACACAAATGCTGTGATCCAAAGAGGCAGCTGCACCTCAATGTTTATAGCAGCAATGTCCACAATAGCCAAACTACAGAAAGAACCTAGATGTCCATCAACATATGAATGGATACAGATGTGGTACACACACACACACACACACACACACAGGAATATTATGCAGCCATCAAAAGAAATGAAATCTTGCCATTTGCTACGATGTGGATAGAACTAGAGGGTATTATGCAGAGCGAAATAAGTCAATCAGAGAAAGACAATTATCATATGTTCTCCCTGATATGAGGAATTTGAGAGTCAATGTGGGGGGTTTCAGGGCTAGGGAAGGAAAAAATAAAATGAGATGAAACCAGAGAGGGAGACAAACTGTAAGAGACTCTTAATCTCACAAAAAAACTGAGGGTTGCCGACGGGGGGGTGTAGAGGTGTTAGGGAGAGGATGGTTGGGTTATGGACATTGGGGAACGTGTGTGCTATGGTGAGTGCTGTGAAGTGTATAAACCTGGTGATTTATAGACCTGTACTCCTGGGGCTAATAATACATTATATGTTAATAAAAAAATTTAAAAAAATTTAAAAAAAGAAGCTAAGGTATTTATACTCCCATCACTTCCCATCAGAGCTGCTCACAGGAATGGGGCCACGCTAGTTCCTGGGCGCCTCTGCAAAAGCAGATCCCAAAAGAAAGCTCTTGGGCAAATAATTATGATAAAAGGTAGGCCAGCATGAATTGAAATAGTGAGTTGAGGGATGTACTTATTTCCAGAGCTGCTGTAATAAAGTACCACAAACTAGATGGCTTAAAACAACAGAAATTTATTGTCTCACATTTCTGGAGGCTTGAAGTCTGAAATCAAGGTGTAGCTATGCCGTGTTACCTCTGAAACCTGCGGGGAATCCTTTGTTGCCTCTTCCTAATTTCTGATGGTTTGCTGGCAATCACTGATGTTCCTTGGCTTCTAGAAGCATCCCTTCCATCTTCCGTCTACACAAACACTTCACCCCATGTACTCATTCTGTTTTTCTTCTGTGCATGTCTGCCTCCATGCCCAGATTGCACTTTTTTATAAGGACAATAGTCATATTGGTTTATGGCCTACGCAAATGACCTTATTTTACTTGATTATCTTGTTAAAGACTATTTCCAAATAGAGACATACTCTGAGGTACTAGGAGTTAGGACTTCAATGTAACCTTTTTTTTTTTTTTTTTTGAGACACAATTAACCCATAATTAGTGATAAAAGAGGGGTACTAGCAGCATCTGGTGCAACCTCAGCTTTAAAGTTCCTGTGCTCTAGTGGGGGAAAACTAACAAGAAGGAAAATAAGTAAATGCAATTGTAGTATATATGATGGTCATACATACAATGGAGATAAATAAACAAGGGAAGTAGGATATTTCTTTGTAGTCCCCAAAAGCCTCAGCACAGTTCTGTACACAAAGTAAGGGGCCAATAAGTATTTGTTAATGTCATGACTAAATGTGAGAGTAGAGAGAGCATTACTACCCACATTATTATTCACTGGTTGTTTAATATCCATCAATGACCATTAAATTAGTGTACTAGGTCTCTGTAGACCATTTGTGTCCCTTGTTATTGTAATGGTTTGTTTATTTATTCACTAAGGACTTTTAGAAGCTCCATATGTTGACTGTTGCTATCAGTAAAGTGATCCGTTAGGAGTAAATTGTAGTCTCTCTGGAGAGCTATTTTGAAGAAAAGGAGTTAACGTTTTGATATATATGTCTAGATAAGGTACCTCCCCCCAAGAAAGCAATTTTGTAAAACATTAACTTGCAAATGGAATATCAGAACAGAAAGAGTCTCCTAGTTTACTTAAGGTAAACACAGTGATATCTTTCTATCCTTCCTTATGAGGCTTTTCTGTGGTGTATTTAATTGTATTTTTAATACATAATATCTCTTTAGCAACTCAGAAATGGACATGCCAAGCATTGAAAGTATAATTATATAAAAATGCACTGGCTTTGTTTCAGTTTCATAGTGATAGAAATTATAGCAATAAAAACCTTCTAACTCTGTGTATTATGGAGAGAAAAATGACATTAATCCTAAACAATGGGTAATAATTGAGAGCTGTTGTCAAGCAGTACAGTGACAGAAAAATCACCTTGCTGATCTTCTTTGTTTCTTCGACTAATGACCAGTTATTAAAAAAAGTAATTATAAAAAGGAACAGTTCGGTGCTATAATCCGTTTCTGTTATTAATTGGAAGAGAGACTATTTTAATCTTATTTTGGCAGTCCCTTACCTAAACTGTTAACAGTTCCTCTACTCTGTATTATTAGGTTAAGTCACCAATTGTAGTTGTTGATGACTGGGCATCCTCTCTCAGGCCTTTCAAATTTTGCTCCCTGGGCTCTGTGCCCTGAGACCCATGGGGTTCCACTCAAAACTGGTCTTAAATACATAGTTGGGTTTTTTTCTTTTCCCCCTCCTGAAAGCTACTAAGCACAGTTTGAATGTCAGTGCTTTCAATTAAACTTTCTGGGTTTTGTACTGGTGTTAAATAGGCCACCACTGGGGTTGGTTGCTTCCAATAAATGTAGAACTAAGAGAAACTGTAGGGTGTAGAGAGGGAATGATCTTTTTAACCAACATAATGGAGATAAAAGATGAAGCAAACTGCTCTTTTTCTTGCTTGAGATAGAATAGAAACATGGTAAATGATACTGTTAAACAAGTGAACCATGGTGAAAATATCCACTGAAAAAGGAAAGAGAAAGTAAAAAAAAAAAGACCTTCAGTTAACTGTGCCAGTTATCGGCCACGTATATCAAAACAGAAAGGACAGGTGATCCAGTCTTTGGAGTTGATTTCATATTCAGTGAGAACACATAGTGAGGAGTCATTTAAATGATTGTCTTTCCCTTTCTTTTTATCCTTCTCTCTGTGGCCCGTGTGGAGGGCCAAGCAGCTTTCTCTAGTTCACAGCATCATACATGCTCGAGGAGCAGGAGAACTATACAAGGCTCATGCTTCCCTGCCCATATTCCCGGGTCCTCAACATCCCCTGCCTGCTGATCGCTTCTCAGTGTAAACACCCATGACCCTGTTCTTGAGCGCTTTCTCTGGCAACATAAACCAGGCTCTGCCCATTCATAAGGCGAATAAGGAGTACAGGGAAGTCACCGTCCATGGGAGCAGTCCTCAGTCCTCCAGATGGAACAACTCCGAGTGAAACTGTCTCTACTCTCTCCCAGACGTCCTCAGCTGGGTGGAGCTCTGGGTACTCACAATGATAACCTGCCTGAATGCCCCCAGCATTGGCTTCCTTCCTCGTCTTCCTATCCATGCTCCCACTCATACTGACGTTTCCTGGAATCTGTTCCCCACCCTCAGTAAACTACTGGTAATCCTATACTAGTATTATCATTACTGGGAAGACTTAGTGTTTTAGACTTAAAGGAGCTCTTTGGCCTTTGTAACTGTCCTTATCTTCTTCCTCAAAGCAGTGTTCACAGCCAGTTCAGATTTCTCCTGGAAGCGTTTTAATATTGCTTAACATTCTCATTTTTTTTCCCCCCTAAACCACACACTGGTCAGCATAGTCTGTCCTCTCACCCCACCTGGTCTACTCAAACTCTCCTTTCTATGGTATTAACTATAAACCACTTGCTTCACAATGTGAAGGTTAAATAAAGTAGCCCAGGTCACACTGCTTGGATTGAAGTTCAGGTTGTCCTGACCAAAATTTCCTTCCGAGTCTGCAGTACACACAACTCCCAGCAGTTTAAGGTGCCAAGTAGCGCAGTGGCGATTGGTTTAGTTTGAGCTGGTTAGGTTCGTCTTTCCCCCTCAAGCAGCACAGGGAAAAAGTGAAATCAGTGTCAGGGTTCAGGTTGTTGCCTAAAACTGTCATGCTTGAACTTCCTATGGGCCAAAGGGTCAGTCGATTACTTTGTGTGGTTAATAATCTTTCTGTAGGGCTTACTCAAAAGAGGGCAACAGGGCTTAAAATTGTGTCTTTATTATTTATTGTGAGATCCTACTACATAACATGTTTTGGAAACTTGTCCCCAGTGCATGATGGGGTTCCCACCAAAGCTTTGAATTAGGGGTGTTTACCTGGAGAAATGTGTATTCCTTCTGCTGTAAGTTTTCTTGCACTTTGGAATTTGCAAAGGTGATTAACATACCCCAAGTAAGAAGCTAGTAGGATGAAAGCAAGGATTAATAAGGAGGCTAAGCTCTTACCCAAATGCTGCTCACTTTTAGTTCTCCTCTTATGGGCCACCATCCCAAACGGGGACCCAAGGAGCAATCCAAAATGAGTCTGGGTGATTAGCTACCATACAGAACAAAAAGTAAGATGATTAATCTGCCCATTGTAGAAATGCCTTAACAATAAAGCTAGGATTTATAGGTCTTACAAAATCCAAATAAAAATCTACTAAGTTATCAGTGGCCACCAAGGTTGGAGAGATGGAATCATCTAAAGATAGGCATCCACAGAAATCATATCTTTAATTTGTCCCTTCAGGAGTGGCTTCTATGGGATTAAAAAAAAAAAAAAAGTACATAGGTAAATACTTTTCGTCAGTACCAGAGTAGCATATTCCTGTGATGGGGAATGCTGTTGGCTGGACAGAAGTGTGATATTGTCAGGGCAGACATGTAGAAACAGAACCCTCAGATGGGATATATCTTACATGCTTCTACAAGTATCTAAAATATAAAATTTGTTTAGGAAGGGGTGCCTGACTCAGTCAGTAAAGCATGCAGCTCTTAATCTTGGGGTTATCAGACTGAGCCCCACACTGGGTGTAGAGATTACTTAAATAAAATCTTAAAAAAAAAAAGAGAGAGAGAGAGAGAATTAGTTCAAGAAGTAACAGATTTTGCTCTAGAGCCTTAAGGCTCAAAGTGTGCAACAAGCAGTATTAGAATCACCTGAGTCCCTCCCCAAATCTACTGAAACATCATCTGAATTTTAACAAGATACCCTATGCACCCCAAAGTTTGAAGAGCCTTATCCTGAAGTCTAGACCTATATTGTCCAACATAGTAGCCACAAGTCACCCATGACTATCAGCACTTGAAATGTGGCTAGTCTAAGTAGAAAAAGTTTGTAAGTGGAAAATAAGTACTGAATTTCAAAGACAGTATAAGAGAAACAATGTAAAAATATTTCAGTTATTTTTATATTGACATATTGAAAATATAATATTCTGAATGTATTGGGTCAAATGAAATATATTTTATAAAAATTTACCTCTTCATTTTTAGTTATTTAATGTGGTTACTAGAAAATTTGTAGTTACATATGTTGGCTGGCCAAGATGAATAAAGTTACTATAGCCTATCCCTCCTACTAATTACAACAAAAACTCTGGGCAGAATATGAGAAACAACTATTTGAGATCTGTGAAAAGTAACAATGTGAAGTGAATTGGGCATTGAAACCAAAGCATGAGTAATGACCCATATAGGGGTAGAGCTAAGGATGGGATGTGGCACTTGAGTTTCATGTTTCCTTTTTACTCCTTTGTCTCCCAGCTGTGACCTGAGGGAAGGCAGATTCTGAAAGAAAAACTTCAAGGAAAATCCTCTTTTTTTCTTTTCTCAACTAAAGGACTAAAAAACGGGGCTCCTACATGCTGGAGATTGTGGGGTGAATCCCATCTTCTTTTTTCTTCCCTTTCTCTCCTAGCCCTGCCCAGAGCCAGCCTGGTGAGTGAGCTATAATTATGTGGTGGTGGTATAGAGACTGAAACCTTGAGAGACACATTGTATTTCTAGCCAGAAGTACCAGAAAAGGATCTCTTGTCCAAAAAGTATGCACAATCAATGTTATTTTTCTTTTTCTCTTTTCTTTTACCATTTATCTCCAAAGTAGCCCTATTTACACAGAAATACACAACATTGAGAGGGAACTAAATATCTGAGAAGGCTCTATCTTTTTGGTTCGATGAACCAAAAAAAAAAAAAAAAAAAAAAAAAAAAGCCTCTGGGAATCAGAGAGTGTGGGAGAAGACCCAGAGAGAGAAAGCTACAGAAATGGATCTCAGAATAATGGGTATGTAATCACATAATAACTCTTGGAATCACCCCTGGGATGGGTATGTGTGGAATTTTCCAGCACAGCATAGCAAAGACTTTGAGGACCAAACTACAATATAAATCATAACCCAAATGTCAGGCTGTCCTCAGAGTAGAGCATACACTAGGCAGACTCAAATAACAGCAGACTTTGGAAACAGAAATGAAATTGGGACCATCACCACTGAAGGTGAAACTTCTTAGCAGTCTGATGCTAATCATGTTGAGTATCAATTTTTTTTTTTTTAAAGATCAGCATTCTCGGGGTGTTTGGGTGGTCACTCAGTTGTTTAGTTGTCTGCCTTTGGCTTGGATCATGATCCCAGGACCCTGAGATCAAGCTCCCCTCCACTCCCCCACTCCCCCATACTCCCAAGCCCCCACCCTCGCCCAGGTTCCCTGCTCAGAGGGGAGCTTGCTTCTCCCTCTCCCTCTGCCTGCTGCTCTGCCTGCTTGTGTGCATGTGCTCCCCCCTCTCTCGCTCTCTCTCTCAGTCAAATAAATAAAATCTTAAAAAAAAAAAGAAAAGAAAAGAAAGAAAAGATCAGCATCCTCTAGAGGATTTTAACAGGACCTAAAAACTTGCAAGATAAAAAATGTCCTGGATATGGTACAAAATTATGTGACATACTAAGAATCACAAAAATCTAACAAATACTCAAGGGAAAAGACAAAAAGTAGATGCCAAACATAATATGACCTAAGTCTTGGAATTGTCAGTAAAAGACTTCAAAGTAGCCATTATAACCATTTTCAATGAGATAAAATTAACACTTGGAAAGATGAAATTTCTCACTAGAGTAATAAACAAAAAAGAAATAATAAACAAAAAAGTACCAACTGGAAATTTGAGGACTGAAAAATAGAATATCTGAAATGAAGAAATATACTGGACTGGCTAAATAACAGAATGGAATTGTCCAAAAGAGCAAAGAGTCCAAAAGAAATTAAATAATATGAAGAACAGAGTAAAAAGGTGTTTAAAAAAAAAAATGAGCAGAGCCTCAGAGTCTTATGAGACTATGTAAGACAATAAACAGGTCTAGCATTCATGGCATTGGAGTCCCAGAAGGGAAGGAGAGAGTTTGATGCAGCAAAAAGTATTTGGAGAAATAACAAATAAGTACTTCCCAAACTTGTCAAAAGTCATAAATTTAAAATCCAAGAAGCTCATTGAATCCAAAAAACGGTAAACTCAAAGAAAGCAGTCTCAGATGCATGATAATCAGACCATTGAAAACCTAAGCAAGAAAAATCTTGACTTAGCTTGAGTAAAGCAGCACATAATATAAGTGATGATGATTCAGATAACTACATATTTCTCATCAGAAACCATAGAAGGGGCACCTGGGTGGTTTAGTTGTTTAAACATCTGCCTTCTGCTCAGATAATGATCTGGGATGCAGTCCTGCATTGGGTTCTCTGCTCAGTGGGGTGAGGGATGCGGCCCTGATTCTCCCTCTCCCTCTGCCTGTTCCTCCCCATGCTTGTGCTCTCTCTTTCTGTCTCTCAAATAAATAAATAAAATCTTAAAAAAAGAAAGAAAGAAAGAAACAAACCATTGAAGCCAGTAAATGGGAGTAACATTTTGCAAGTATTGGAAGGATTAAAACAAAAAATACAACCAAGACCAGCCAACCAACAAAAACCTGCATGCCCAGAAAGTCTATATCTAAATCCAGAAAATACCCTTCAGGAATGAGAACAAAATGAGTACATACTCAAATGAAGGAAGACTAAGACAATTTAATACCAGTAGACTTACCATGAAGGGAATTCTGAAGGAGATTTTTCAGGTTGAAGGGAAATGGTACCAGAAAGGAACCTGAAACAATAGGATTAAAGGAAGAGGGAAAGAAATGTAAATATTTGGGCAAATATAAAAGACTGTATTTATCCTCTTAAAACTCTTTAAAACCTGTATGATTATTGAAAGCAATTATAACATAGCCTGGAGGTGTGTAAATATAGTCAGATGTAAGATATATGAAAATTATTTTAAAAGGGGGGTATGGTAAAGAGTCCTATGTAGTTGTAAGCTTTCTATATACTATTGAAGTGATAAAACATTAACTCTATGGGGACTTTGAAAATTATGTAATTATATATATAAATAGAATATTTATAATTAATATATACACACATATATATGTATCTAGGGATATGTATATATATACAGGTGTATATACATATGTTTACATATGTATATATACATAGGATATATACATATATACATAGGATATGTATACATATCCTACATATATACATGTATATATATACGTAGGATATGTATACATATATCCCTAGAGGAACCATTTAAAAGTGATAGGTACGGTAAAAAAAGTCAATAGATAATAGTCAAATTGTTCAAATAATCCAAAATAAGACAAGAAAGGGAGAGCTACAGAATCAAAAACAAATGATAAAATGGTAGAACTTATCCAATCATATATAGTCAGATCAGATAAAACATTAAGACTCAACTAAATGCTGGCACACTTTAAGTCTTTTTTTTTTTTTAAACTTTTTTTTTTTTTTAAGATTTCACTTATTTATTTGACAGACAGAGATCACAAGTAGGCAGAGAGGCAGGCAGAGAGAGAGAGAGGAGGAAGCAGGCTCCCCGCTGAGCAGAGAGCCCGATGCGGGACTAGATCCCAGGACCCTGAGATCATGACCTGAGCCAAAGGCAGCGGCTTAACCCACTGAGCCACCCAGGCGCCCAACCACTTTAAGTCTTACGATAAAGTTAGGCTAAGAAAAGATGGAAAAAAGATGTACCATACGAATCCTGTTCAAAAGAAAACTGGAAGGCTTATTTTAATATCAGGCAAAGTATTTTTGGGAGGTGAGGAAAATTACCATGAATAAGCAGGTCAGAAGGCATCCTAAATATGTTTGTACCTAGCAAAGAAGCTCTGAAATACTGAAGAAATACTGAAGAAAAACTGATAAAACTGAACTGAGAAAAAGGCAGATTTACAAGAATTCTTAGCAAATCTAACACCTTATTCTCAAGATTTGATAAAGCTATTAGACAAAAAAAAAAAAAAACCCGAAAGAAAGAAAGAAAAAGAAAAATCAGCAAGGTTAAAGAAAACTGAAAAGTACTATCAATCAAACTGACCTTATTAACCTATACAGAATATTCCACCTAACCGAAGAATATACATTCTTTTGAAGTGCTTATGGGACACTCACCAGGACAGATCATATTCTGGGTCATAAAACAAATCTTAACAAATTTAAAAGAATTGAAATAATAATCATTTTATTTATTCTCTCACTATTCAGAATTAAATTATAAATCAATAACAGGGAGATATCAGGGAAATCTCCAGCATTTTGAAATTAAACAACACACTTCTAAAAAACTGCATGGGTTAAAGGCAGAAAAAGCAGAAAAGGGAAACACAGATTTAATGGAACAAATGAGAAAATGATAGATTTTAAACTTAGTCGTTATCTGTAGCTACATTAAATGTAGATGGTCTAACTGCCCCCTCATTAAAAGGCACAGGTACTCAAGTTGTTGAAAAAGTCAAGTCCCAATTACAAGAAACACATTGTAATACAAAGACAGAAATTAGATTAAGGTCAAAGGAGAAAAGGGAACACTTGTGCCCTGTTGGTGGAAGTGTAAATTGGTTCAACCACTATGGAAATCAGTATAGAGCTACCTCAGAATATTATAAATAGAACTATCATATGATCCAGCAATTTCATTTATGACTATTTATAAAAAAAAAATGAAAACACTAACTAAAAAAGATATAGGTAACTTCATGTTCATTGCAGCATTGTTTACAATAGCCAAGATATGGAAACAACCTAAGTGTCGATCAATAAATAAATGGATAAAGAAATTATGTGTGTGTGTGTATAATATATATATATACACACACATTTATGTTTACAAATACACACAATGAATATATACACACTGAATAGATATGCAATGTATATATATATATATACACGTACATATCAAATCGCGTCATACACTTGAAACTAATATAATGTTACATATTAACTATATCTTTCTTTTTTTATATACATATTTTTTAATTTATTTTTTATTTTCAGCATAACAGTATTCATTATTTTTGCACCATACCCAGTGCTCCATGCAATCCGTGCCCTCTATAATACCCACCACCTGGTACCCCGACCTCCCACCCCTCGCCCCTTCAAAACCCTCAGATTGTTTTTCAGAGTCCATAGTCTCTCATGGTTCACCTCCCCTTCCAATTTCCCCCAATTCCCTTCTCCTCTCCATCTCCCCTTGTTCTCCATGTTATTTGTTATGCTCCACAAATAAGTGAAACCATATGATAATTGACTCTCTCTGCTTGATTTATTTCACTCAGCATAACCTCTTCCAGTCCCATCCATGTTGCTACAAAAGTTGGGTATTCGTCCTTTATGATGGAGGCATAATACTCCATAGTGTATATGGACCACATCTTCCTTAGCCATTTGTCCGTTGAAGGGCATCTTGGTTCTTTCCACAGTTTGGAGACCGTGGCCATTGCTGCTATAAACATTGGGGTACAGATGGCCCTTCTTTTCACTACGTTTGTATCTTTGGGGTAAATACCCAGAAGTGCAATGGCAGGGTCATAGGGAAGTTCTATTTTTAATTTCTTTAGAATTTCCACACTGTTCTCCAAAGAGGCTGCACCAACTTGCATTCTCCCTAACAGTGGAAGAGGGTTCCCCTTTCTCCACATCTCCTCCAACACATGTTGTTTCCTGTCTTGCTAATTTTGGCCATTCTAACTGGTGTAAGGTGATACCTCAATGTAGTTTTAATTTGAATCTCCCTGATGGCTAGTGATGATGAACATTTTTTCATATGTCTGATAGCCATTTGTATGTCTTCATTGGAGAAGTGTCTGTCCCTATCTTCTGCCCATTTTTTGATATGATTGTCTATTTTGTGTGTGTTGAGTTTGAGGAGTTCATTATAGATCCTGGATATCAACCTTTTGTCTGTACTGTCATTTGCAAATATCTTCTCCCATTCCATGGGTTGCCTCTTTGTTTTCTTGACTGTTTTCTTGGCTGTGCAGAAGCTTTTGATTTTGATGAAGTCCCAAAAGTTCATCTTCGCTTTTGTTTCCTTTGCCTTTGGAGACATATCTTGAAAGAAGTTGCTGTGGCTGATATTGAAGAGATTACTGCTTATTTTCTCCTCTAGGATTCTGATGGATTTCTGTCTCACATTGAGGTCTTTTATCCATTTTGAGTTTATCTTTGTGTACGGTGTAAGAGAATGGTCGAGTTTCATTCTTCTACATATAACTGCCCAGTTTTCCCAGCACCATTTATTGAAGAGACTGTCTTTTTTCCACTGTATATTTTTTCCTGTTTTGTCAAAGTTTGTTTGACCATAGAGTTGAGGGTCCATATCTGGGCTCTCTACTCTGTTCCACTGGTCTATGTGTCTGTTTTTATGCCAGTACCATGCTGTCTTGGTGATCACAGCTTTGTAGTAAAGCTTGAAATCAGGTAACGTGATGCCCCCCGTTTTATTTATGTTTTTCAACATTTCCTTAGTGATTCGGGGTCTCTTCTGATTCCATACAAATTTTAGGATTATTTGCTCCAGCTCTTTGAAGAATACCAGTGGAATTTTGATCGGAATAGCATTAAAAGTATAGATTGCTCAAGGCAGTATAGACATTTTAACAATGTTTATTCTTCCGATCCAAGAGCATGGAATGGTCTTCCATCTTTTTGTGTCTTCTTCAATTTCTTTCATGAGTGTTCTGTAGTTCCTCGAGTACAGATCCTTTACCTCTTTGGTTAGGTTTATTCCCAGGTATTTTATGGTTCTTGGTGCTATAGTAAATGGAATCGATTCTCTAATTTCCCTTTCTGTATTTTCATTATTAGTGTATAAGAAAGCCAAGATTTCTGTACATTGACTTTGTATCCTGCCACGTTGCTGAATTGTTGTATGAGTTCTAGTAGTTTGGGAGTGGAGTCTTTTGGGTTTTCCATATAAAGAATCATGTCATCTGCGAAGAGAGAGAGTTTGACTTCTTCACTATCAATTTGGATACCTTTTATTTCTCTTTGTTGTCTGATTGCTGTTGCTAGGACTTCTAATACTATGTTGAACAAGAGTGGTGAGAGTGGTCATCCTTGTCGTGTTCCTGATCTCAACGGGAAGGATGCAAGCTTTTTCCCCATTGAGGATATTTGCTGTGAGTCTTTCATAGATAGATTCGATGAAGTTCAGGAATGCTCCCTCTAGCCCTATACTTTGAAGCATTTTAATCAAGAATGGATGCTGGATTTTGTCAAATGCTTTTTTTGCATCAATTGAGAGGACCATGTGGTTCTTCTCTCTTCTCTTATTAATTTGTTCTATCACATTGATTGATTTGCGAATGTTGAACCATCCTTGTAGCCCAGGGATGAATCCCACCTGGTCATGGTGGATAATCTTTTTAATGTGCCGTTGGATCCTGTTGGCTAGGATCTTGCTGATAATATTAGCATCCATATTCATCAGTGATATTGGTCTGAAATTCTCCTTTTTGGTAGGGTCTTTGCCTGGTTTGGGGATCAGGATAATGCTGGCTTCATAGAAAGAGTCAGGAAGTTTTCCTTCTGTTTCAATTTTTTGAAACAGCTTCAGGAGAATAAGGGTTATTTCTTCTTTGAAAGTTTGGTAGAATTCCCCAGGGAATCCATCAGGTCCTGGGCTCTTGTTTTTTGGGAGGTTTTTGATCACTGCTTCAATCCCGTTACTAGATATTGGTTTATTCAGGCTGTCAGTTTCTTCCTGGTTCAATTTTGGGAGTTTATAGTTTTCCAGGAATGCATCCATTTCATCTAGGTTGCATAGCTTATTGGCATATAACTGTTGATAATAAGTTCTGATCATTGTTTTTACTTCCTTGGTGTTCGTTGTGATCTCTCCCTTTTCATTCATAATTTTATGCATTTGAGCTTTCTCTCTTTTCTTTTGGATTAGTGTCGCCAATGGTTTATCGATCTTATTGATTCTTTCAAAAAACCAGCTTCTAGTTTCATTGATACTTTCTACTGTATCTCTGGTTTCTACCTCATCAATCTCAACTCTAATCTTGATTATTTCCCTTCTTATGTGTGGAGTTGGTTTGGTTTATTGTTGATTCTCCAGTTCTTTAAGGTGTAGAGACAGCTGCTGTGTTCTGGATTTTTCAATTTTTTTGAGGGAGGCTTGGATGGCTATGTATTTCCCCCTCAGGACTGCCTTTGCTGTATCCCATAGATTTTGGATCGAAGTGTCTTCATTCTCATTGGTTTCCATGAATTGTTTCAGTTCTTCTTTGATCTCCTGGTTGATCCAAGCATTCTTGAGCAAGGTGGTTTTTAACTTCCAGGTGTTTGAGTTCCTTCGGAACTTTTCCTTGTGATTGAGCTCCAGTTTCAAAGCATTGTGATCTGAGAATGTGCAGGGAATAATCTCAGTCTTTTGGTATCAGTTGAGTCCTGATTTGTGACCCAGTATGTGGTCTATTCTGGAGAAAGTTCCATGTGCACTTGAGAAGAATGAGTATTCTATTGTTTTAGGGTGGAATGTTCTGTATATATCTATGAGGTCCATCTGGTCCAATGTGTCTTTCAATACTCTTGTTTCTTTATTGATTTTCTGCTTCGATGATCTGTCTATTTCTGAGAGAGGCGTGTTAAGATCTCCAACGATTAGTGTATTCACATCAATATGACTCTTTATCTTGATTAACAGTTTTCTTTTGTAATTGGATGCTCCCATATTGGGGGCATAGATATTTACAACTGTTAGATCATCTTGGTGGATAGTCTCTTTAAGAATGATGTAGTGTCCTTCTGTATCTCTGACTATAGTCTTTAGTTTAAAATCTAATTTGTCTGATATGAGAATTGCTACCCCAGCCTTCTTTTGAGGTCCATTGGCATGAAAGATGCTTCTCCATCCCTTTACTTTCAGTCTGGGTATATCTTTAGGTTCAAAATGGGTCTCTTGTAGACAACATATGGATGGGTCCTGTTATTTTATCCAGTCTGCAACCCTGTGCCGTTTTATGGGTGCATTTAGGCCATTCACATTGAGGGTGATTATTGATAGATTCATTTTTATTGACATCGTGTTACCTTTGAAGTCTTTTTTTCTGTAGATTGTCTCTATATTTCTGTTCAATGCTATTCTTGGGCTTTTTCCTCCTTTAAAGAAGCCCCCTTAATATTTCCTGCAGTATCGGCTTGGTGGTTGCATAGTCTTTTAAGCCTTGCTGGTCTTGGAAACTCTTTATCTCTCCATCCATTTTGAATGTCAGTCTTGCTGGATAAAGTATTCTTGGCTGCATGTTTTTCTCATTCAGTGCCCTGAATATATCTTGCCAGCCTTTTCTGGCTTGCCAGGTCTCTGTGGACAGTTCTGATGTTATTCTGATGGGCTTTCCTCTGTATGTAAGGATCTTCTTTGTCCTAGCTGCTTTCAAGAGATTCTGCCTACAATTATAATTCTTCATTCTTACTATTAGGTGTCTCGAGGACTTTCGAGAATCTGTAATCTTGGAGGGAACCTTTCGGCCTCTAGTACATGAACGCTGGCTCCATTCACGAGATTTGGAAAATTTTCATGAAGAACTTGTTCCACTATATCTTCTAGACTTCTTTCTTTCTCCTCCCCTTCAGGGATTCCAATAATTCTGACGTTGGAACGTTTCATGGCATCATTTATTTCCCTGATTCTGTTTTCGTGGCTTCTAAGCTGTTTGTTCCAGGCTTCCTCCTGATCCTTTCTCTCTATCTGTTTGTCCTCCAGATCACTAATTCTATCTTCTGTCTCAGCTACTCTAGCGTTGAGAGAATTTAGATTAGATTGGAACTCATTGAGAGCATGTGAAGCTCATCCCTGGTAGCTTTCAGCTCTTCCCTAATATTGAAAACATGATCTCTGGTCGTTTTCAGTTTGGCCCTAATCAATTCCATTTGGTCACCCATGGCTTTCTCCAACCTAGCTATTGCTTGGATAATTGTTAGCCTGAATTCTCTTTCCGACATACTTTCTATGTTGATAGCCGTTAGCTCTGTTGCAGAAGGTCCATCCTCTGTATATTTCTTCTGTTGGGCATTCCTCCTCCTAGTCATTTTGGTGAGAGATGGCTGAACGGGTGTAGCTGGATGTATCGACCGTGGTGCAGTCAAGGTGCACCCTGGAACGCTTCTTCCTAGGACCTTCATAATACCTTCATAGGAGCCAAGGAATCCAGGTGAGGGACTGCTGTACCAACTGATACTCCCAGAAGTTTGAGGAATTTTGCTTCCAGTTGATCAGTAGCTGTTACGTGTTACAGACTCAGCTAGAAAAAAAATGCCAGCTGTGTTAATGCAGGTAGCTCCTGATATGCCCTGCCCATGGCAAGAACTAGGTGGACCATCAGCTTTCACCCCGGATTAGTCATGGTGTCATATTGAGTACCTCAGTGAGTCTTGTACCTCAGCCCGACTTCAGCCACTGGGCCTAGAGCTCCCGCCACCACTGCCTTCTTGCGCCTCTGCAGCAGCCAGCATAGGGAGACCAACTCCTGCCTGCAAAGCCTCTGCCCTAACTATATCTTTCTAAAAAAGAGTAAATACAAGAATAAAAAGTAATACTTCATGACCATGAGGAATGTATTTCAGGAATACACAATTAATTAAACACTTAAAAGTTAGCGAACTTAATTCACCATATTAAAAAGCAAATTAACAAATCAAGAAAATCTCTGTGGCTTTTGGGTAAGCAAAGAGTTCTCAGATACATCAACAAAAAAACAATCCGTAAATACTTCTTCAAATGTGAACTTCTGGTCTTTTAAAAAATTTATTTATTTATTTATTTGAGAGAGAGTGAGTGGGGGTGGGCAGAGGGAGAGAGTCTTCAAGCAAACTCCCCGCTAAGCTAGGAGTCCTACCCGGGCCTCGTTCCCACTACACATGAGAACATGACTTGAGCTGAAATCAGGAATTGGATGTTTAATTGACTGAGCCACTCAGGTGCCCCTAAACTTTTGGTCTTTGAAAGACCCTGATAGATATGAAAAGTTATGGACTAGGAGAAAATATTTGCAAATTGAGTAGGTCACAATGAAAATTTATCCATAATATAAACAACAACACTGAAATCTCATTAATAAGAATCAAAATAATAAAATTTGCAATAATATTGGTACAGATACTTCACTAAAGATATGTAAGTGGAACATAAGCATATGAAAAGGTGTTAAACATCATTAGCCATTAGGGATATGCAAATTAAAACCATAATAGGATACCACTGCATACCTATTAGAATGGCTACAATGAATAAAATAATACTAAATCATGTTGGAGATTTCCCAGAACTGGAAAAGATACATTGCTTGTGGGAATGTAAAATGGTACAGCCACTTTGAAAAACAGCCTGGTAGTTTCTTGCAAAGTTAAACCATGTGTTTACTCTATAAGTATATAGACCCATCTGTGTCACAACTGGGTATTTACTCAAGAGAAATAAATTTATGCTCACAACATAAACCTGTACACAAATGTTTATAAGCAGCTTTATTCATAATCTCCAAAATTGGACACAACCAAATGTCCTTCCACTGGTGAAAGGATAAAAGGTAAATCCCTAAAAGAAAGACAACACAGCAACAAAAGGGAAATAGAATAGAGATACTTGCTGCAAGATAGATAATTATTTTCTAATTTAAAGGAGCCAGATTTATAAGGCTACTACTGTATGTTCCATGTATATGACATCTGGAAAAGGCAAACAAAAAGGATGGCTAACACATTGTAGTTTGCCAGGGGTTAGAGTGGAAGGCGTGTACAAGTACTAAGGAAGAGAAAGAGGGAGTTGTTTTGGGAGGACTGGGACTGTTCAGTGTCTTGGCAATGGTGAATGGTGATGGTTATATGGCTATGCATTTGTGATAGGTAGAATATTAGCCCTCAGAGATGTGTACCTTCTAATTCCTAGAACCAGTAAACATGCTAGGTTACATGGTCTAGGGCCATTAGAATAGTGGACAGAATTAACTGGTTCTAATCAGTTGATTTGGGACTGATAGGGACATTATCCTGGTAATCCAGGATAAATTATCCTCCAACCCGACTAGAAACAGGAGGATCCCTCAGCGTTTCTTCTGATACACTCTCTTCTTGGCTTATTCTTATTCCTCATTTGAATCAAGGAAGATGCATGTAGGTTCATCCTTTGTTTTAGAATGAATGGGAGTACAGGGACTCTATTTTACAAACCAGAGTTCAGCACAGATGGACAAAGGCCAGCATATTTGAGCCACAGAATATCTGAAATGAAGATAGTCGCAGAAAATCTAAGGCTTTGGTTATCTTTAAGGACTATTGTGCACCTCGGATGAAAGGTGCTACAGATTCCCAATGTAATTACTCTACATTGTTTTCTGAGCTCAGACACTTTAATACTATTGTGAGTGTTATTTTTGATCATCAAGTGAATTTCAGTGTTTCATATTCTTTAGAAGAGACTTAGTAATTTCATATTTTCTGTTTTCAAGAGAAGAGACAAAGGCTGCTCTTACTCAGATAGCAACACTGCGTGTAAAACACTTTCATCCTTCATGTCTGGAAAACAGAAAATTGGAAGGAACTGTGAAGGTTGTTAATTTCCATGGCAAAAGTTAGCCCATATAGTTCATGAGGATTCTTCATTTTTTGGAAGAATTTAAAACCAACTATTGTCCGTTAGAAAGGGGCTATAGGCATCCTGAAACTGCAGGTAAAATTTATGTGCTTTTTTTTTTTTTTTTTTTTCTCTCCTGGAGAGAAGGATCATACCTTTCATCAGCATCACAAAGAACAGCTACTGCCTTAGCAAATGGCATAAAAGTCCACTTGAGGAGAAGAAAGGAAGAGTGATTTCATGTATATTGCTCATATACCAGTTTCCGAAAATGTGTTCTGAGAACAATAGTCCCCAAAGCATCTTTAAGAAGAAAGGGATTCCATGGTCAAATCATGGGAAACCATATTCTACTAGATGTACTTTGGAGAGTCTTAATACACTTTGCTCTATTTTTTACATCATAGGACTTGACCAAATTTACTTGATAGTTAAAAATTACCAAACTCCAACTCTGACTGTGGATATATTATTGGTGCCTTTGAAGAGATACATTGGGAATATGGAACAGTGTATTTCTTTGTTTTAAATCTTTGTTGAAGTCCCAGGTGTCACTAAAATTTACAGCTGTAAATTCTTAAAGAACCTGTTAATCTTCCAGCTGTTTGTATGAATGAAGAGCAGTGTTTTAGCCTGTGAATGATTTTGGCTAAATATCAGTCTTTCATATCTACCGAAGGGAGATATTTTCTCACTGACGATGGAACTATGACTATATTCTGACTGGATCCAACAGTAAAAAACAAAACCCAGCATACCCACTGTATTACCGTTTCTTCCTTTTACATTTCATAGGAAACTGGTAGGAAACTTGCTGGTCTAAATCCCTTGAAATATCCTGGGCTGTTTCAGACACTTCATTCATAATTTCATTTAATCTTCACTATATAGAATACCTAGGTTCAGAGAGGTTAAGTAACAAATTTTTAAGCAGCTTCATTGAGATAAAATTCACATGCCACAAAATTCCTTCACTTAAAGCATACATACAATTCAGCAGTTTCTAGTATGTTCACAGAGTTGTACAACTATTGCCAGGATGAAACTTGGGAACACTTACCATCACAAGAAGAAACCCCATGCCCATCAGCAGTAAAACCCATCACCCCTCTCCTCCAGCCCTCAGCAACCAGTAATTTACTTTCTGTCTCTGGATTTGCTTATTCTGGGCTCTTCTATTTTCTTTCTTTCTTTCCTTCTTTTTTTTTTTTTTTAAAGATTTTATTAATTTATTTGACAGAGAGAGACACAGTGAGAGAAGAAACACAGACAGGTGAGTGGGAGAAGGAGAAGCAGGCTTCCTGCTAAGTAAAGAGCCTGATGCAGGGCTTGATCCCAGGATCCGGGGATCATGATCTGCTGCTTAATGACTGAGCTACCCAGGCGCCCCACATTCTGGGCATTTCACAGACCTGCACAGTATGTGGGGACCGGCTTCTTAGTACAGGGGGTTCAAGGTTCACCCACATTATGGCATGTGTGAGTAACTCATTCCTCTTCGTGGCCAAATAATAGTCCACTGTACAGGGGCGCCTGGGTGGCTCAGTGTTTTAAAGCCTCTGCCTTTGGCTCAGGTCATGATCCCAGGGTCCTGGGAGCGAGCCCCACGTTGAGCTCTCTGCTCGGTGGAGAGCCTGTTTCCCCTTCTCTCTCTCTCTCTCTCTGCCTGCCTCTCTGCCTACTTGTGATCTCTGTCTATCAAATAAATAAATAAAAATCTTAAAAAATAATAGTCCACTGTCTGAATATGCCACCTTCTATTTACCTGCTCATCAGTTGATGGACATTAGGGCTGTTTCCACTTTTTGGCTATTATGAATAATATTACAATGAACACACATGTGCACATTTTCGTGGGGTTTTTGGGTCACATTGTAAGTCTATGTTTGACTTTTGAGGAAATGCCAGGCTGTTTTTCTCAACCTGGATATTCTCCATGGAGCTCCTGTTGTCGAGCCTCTCTAGCGAATTTTTCATTTCATTTATTTAACTTTTCAACTCCAAAATTTCTATTTGGTTCCTTTTTCTAATCCTTTCTCTTTATTGATATATTCTACTTAGAGAGACACTATTGTCACACTTTCCTTTAATTCTTTAGACATGATTTCCTTTTAGTTCTTTGAGTATATTTTTAGTAGTTGATGAGTAATCCTTCTCTGCCAAGCCCACATCTGCGCTGTTTCAGACATTTGCCATTGGCTTTTTTCTTCATGTGTATAGGCAGTATCTTCCTGTTTCTTTCCGTGTCTCAGATTTGTTGTTGAAATCTGGACAATGAGGACATTAGATTATAACGACTCTGCTATCACATTTCTTCCCTACCCCATCCACTCCGATATGTTATGTTGTTGTTTTCCTCATGACTGCCTATTTGTTCCGCAGCTTTTCTACACTAAATTTGTAGATTCTGTATTCCCTGCAGTGTATTCTCGGAGTTATCTGCTAGCTTAAAAAAAAAAAAAAAAAAAGGCTTTTTTTTATTGTTAAGGCTGGGATGTAGTGGTTAACCCTGGGTCAGTGTATTTTAGTGGACAGATGGGTCACAGATGGGTCAGATTTTCTTAATTTCCTCGAACCAGTACGTGTCCTTTCTACTGTTTGCCAAGGGGATTTGTTTGAAGCATTTCCGAACCTCAGGCCATCTAGGAGTTAGCCTTGGTTTTCCTGCCTCCTTGTTTAGGGCTTCAAGGTCAGTCAGAGGTGAAGGATCAGGCTTCCTCTTTCTTCAAGTTTTTCCTGGGCTCAGGGACATCCCCTGTTATGGGCATATAGCCCTGCACCTGTACGCAATCTTCTAGATCCTCAGGAATAGGTCAGAGATTTTTTTTTTTTTCAATTTATTTATTTTCAGAAAAACAGTATTCATTATTTTTTCACCACACCCAGTGCTCCATGCTCCATGCAAGCTGTGCCCTCTATAATACCCACCACCTGGCACCCCAACCTCCCACCCCCCCGCCACTTCAAGAGATTTTTAAAGGTTCCTATGGTCTGGTTCTCCAGCTCTTTCTTTTTTTTTTTTTTTTTTTTTTCAGCTCTTTCTTTTAAGTTGTTGTTCAGGCCTGTGTTCGCCTCCCTTGACTTAGGCGGCTTTGATGTTAGATTGTCATTGAGTAACGTGATCCCTGGGAGGGGCAACACCTGTGGGGAGGTGGGCAGAAGTGGCCTTTGGAGAGGGATATGGAAACAGATTGTTTTAATTTTTAAGATGATCTTAAAAGTTTGCTACTTTTTTCACTAATGTCCTGAAATTAGGACTTGTTTCGCCTGATCTGAGCTTCAAGTCAAATCAGGTAGAAACCCCTGCTTGGGCGCAGGGTTCTTCTAAAGAACTGCTAATTTGATACAAAGATTGAGTGTCCTTTGGAGATAGAACTTCTACTGGAGCTCCAAGGAGGTCAGTGTTTTTTGCTGGTTGTGAGGCTTCAGGCATTTCTCTAACACCTCACCCCTGATCTGGGGAGTGATGGGAATGAGGATATTCCTAAGTGAAAATGACATGGACTTCACTGTTTTTAAATGAGATTCAGCAGTTTTTCTTGAATAGATTTGTTTGTTTGTTCTGTGACTTTGGTTAAATTGCAGAGTTCTGAAATGGTTGAATCTGATTGTTTTGCTTATATCTTCATTATTCCTGGGAGAGTGGGTTCACCAAGGTTCACGCTTCCCCATTTCAGCTTGATCAAACCCAAGTATCTCAAAACTAAAACCCCCAAGCTGCTAATCTCCATGCTTAGTCAATAGACTTAAGGAATATAAAATGCTTGGAGGAGTTTTGCGCATACACTGTAAAGTATTATGAGCATGTAAGCATAGGAGTGTTAGCTATTATTAATGCTATTTCCTTTCCTCCCCAAGGGTGGCTTCTCTCTTTGGGTTCAATGTTTGGAGCAGGGTGAACTGTAGGCTGTTTGAAGCTGCAACTCTGTAAAGCCACTGATAACTGAGGAGAATATTTAAAGTGTATTTTCAAAGATTTAACAAAGTAACAATACCCACTGCGAGTTTCAGACCTCAGGCTAGCAAGGGGCAGATGGATAGCTTCTACTCAAGCCTAGGAGTAAAACTGGGGTTAGCTTATAAACAGTGGCGGGAAAAGAAATTTATTGTTAACACAGAGGTATTGTGTCATACTAAGGGTGTCTCCATTCTTCTGTTTGACCTTTTTCAAATGGTTATTTTATTTTTAAAACCTAGTTGAGTAGAAAAATGCGGTTTTTCTTTTTCTCTCTAAACCCTGTTTCTGGGGATTGTGACTGTCCATAGTCGTTACTAACGGGAGCTTATCTTGATTAGCAGTGAAGTAGGAGGAACTAAGAAGCCTCCTGAATTATGTCATTTTACCTACACCTTATAATGGAAAACAACTGGACACTCTATGTCGACTAGAAAATTTTGAACATGATCTCTGGGAGGGGAAACACCTGTAGGGAGGTGGATGGAAGTGTCCTTTGGAGCAGGATATAGAAACAATGTTTTAATTTTTGAAAGAATAAAAAGTTACCTGAAATAACAAGAGCTCTTGATAAGGCATGACATATTGACCTAAAAATCTATGGGTGATAGATTCAGTAGACTGAAACACTAAATAAGACAAAGCTTGCTGTCTATATTTATCAGTGAAATGGAAGTTCCACCTTTGGCTGACACTGAAATTTAGACTGTAAAGGCCAATCTAAGAAAATGGTGGCCAATGCTGCCAAGAGCTAATCTGCATAATGGGTTTTTATTTTATTTTTGTTTGGAGAGCCAGAAAAAAAAGGGGGGGGGGTGTTGGCCTGGACCAAGGAAGCTGCTTCCAGGGCCCATCCATCAGGTGGCCTTGTATACTGATGTCTAGACTAGTCTCTTGACCCAGGTGCCCTGCATAGGTTCCCAGGTTTGGAAGAGAAGCATTCCCTTCCTTCTGCAGCCTAGGGTGGCTCCAGGAAAGGGTGAGTGGCTGCCCCTGCAGTCTGGATCTTCGGAAGCCGTCACTGCCCTGCAGAGAATAATGAGGACTGCTACTTGTCAGAGGCCATCAACCCAGGAGGATTAGCAAGAAGACTGAAAGGAGTCAGGAGCGGAATGTGAATTCAAGTGAGACCCACCCTAGGGAAGACTGGAAGGAACTTTGAGGCTCGGGGGAAGGACTTAAGACCTATGCTATGCCGTGATGCTTCAGCCAGGGAAATCTGAATTATTGCTAAATATGACTGCTTTATTACCTATGCACTGATGAGGATTGGAGACAAAGTAATAGTCGCCATTTATTGATCTCCTCTTATACACCCAGCAATGTAGTATATTTTTTAATCTATGGAATTTCCAGCAGTTCTTCCAGGCTGATTTTATTATTCTCTATGTAAGGGCCTACTTAGCCAGAGCGAGCCATTTTGTTGTTTGTGCAGTAAACTTAGATTGAACTTGCCCCTTCCTCCCAAGAGAAAAGCGCTTAGAAACAGAACTGGTGAAATATGACTGACCAGCCCCTGATAACGGAGCCCACATACAAGGATGTGTCCAGCCAGATGAAAACGTCCAATCAGTAAAAGCGCAGGTATCACCTCCCTAACCCACCAAGGATGAGCCAGGCCAGGTGGAAACGTCCAATCAAGGGAAAGCGCACGTATTACCCGCCAAGGAGTGTGAGCCCCGCCTATCAGGCGCCAGACAAAGGCACCAATTCCAGCCAAGGTCATAGGCTGAATTAAATGACTATCATGGAGTGAAGTGTAATTCAATTGGCCACCTGTGTGTGGCCAGGCTCTACCACATGGCTCTTACACTGGGAGGGGTCGCCTCTTTGCAAGAAAGGGTCCTGGTGGGTCAGTTTGATTCTCGATGCTTGGTGTGGAATAAAGCTTTGCTTGACCTTCGCTTTGTATCAGTCTCGTCCTTTTGTCTACAGATCCTTTCACTCTACATTTAGTAGACAAAAAAAGTAAAACACCGCTATCCCAAGGGCACCCTCCTAGTATTTGGCAGAACCAGAATTGGAACTTGGATCTTTTTTACCCAAAATGGGACTGTCATTCCAGTGCACCATCTCTCATGCATCTGTAGAAGCACACTTCTTACTTGCACTTTCAGAATGTCTGCATAACAATTTATGGTAAGCAGAGAAGGCCCATAGACATCAACAACAACAAACATCAAAGGAAAAAGTGTGTTAGTGTGTTGTCAGGTCCTACAAAATCACACTGAGAAAACTGGGTGGATGGAACTTTTCTGCAGGAAAAGGGCATAAAACAGTACAAAAGAAAACTGACTCAGAGAGTGATTAATGGGATTATTTAGTGTACAGTGTATACTAATATTAATGAGCAGGATTATAAATAATTTAGTGTATAACAGAAATAATAATTGCTTCCTATTTATGTACCCAAATTGGGAAAAGAAAGTTACTTTGAAAAGCTGAGATGCTGATAATTGTTTACGTGAGCTTCCATTTTAAAGAAAAAAGCGTTGCTGAAGCTGGAATGGTTCCAATGAAAGGGAACAACTCGAATGAGTTTTATGAATTGGATGATGATGGGGAAGAAAACCAATTATGTCTAAATATAAATTTAACCAAATCTTATTGGGTACAATAAGTACAGAATTACCCAACAGATTAGGCCCCAGGATGTTACCATTCCATTCAAAATCATGATGAGAGGCTAAACTTTTGTGCTAACAATTTTTATTGAAAGTTTTCTTTCTCAAGGCTCTGAGCCCGGGGACCTTGGCTAAGTTGATTTTCTAAGATGTTAGATATTTCAGTGCTGAGACTGTGGGTGAACCCCACTTTTATGGACTGAGTTGTCTCCTTTAAAGTCCCTGTGTTGAGGTGCCAACCCCCAGTGTGACTGTATTTGGAGATAGGGTCTGTAAGTAATTAAGATTAAATGCGATCATAAGAGTGGGGCCCTAATCCAATAGAACTGGTGGCCTCTTCTTTTAAGAAGAGGAAGAGACACTAGGAATGCACATACACACAGGAAAGGCAACAGAATGACATAGTGAGAAGACAGTCATCAGTGAAATGGGATGAGAGGCTCATAAGAACCCAGTTCCACTGGCACCTCGATCTTAGACTTTCTGCCTCCAGAACTATGAGAAAATAAATATCTGTTTTTTTAAGTCTGTGGCATTTTGTCATGGCAGTCTGAGAAGAATAATATACTCATACTACGACAATTCTCAAATTTAAGAGTGGCTAGTTCATGTGCCTTATCATATGTTAGTATCACTTAGCGTTCTTCTGTCAATTAGTAGAAAATGTTTCAAGATAAGGGAGCAATGGCAGGGACTCCCAAACTCTAACTACCCTTGGGTGAATTTTAAAATAAATGATTTGAATTATGCTTGACAAGTGTTTTTCTCCTCTTAATTTTATTGCATATCATTTACATTGATCTATATGAATTTCCTATCTGCCTCACTTTTCTTTAAGCTGCAGATAATTTTGTTGCCTCTTAGAGTTGCTATTTAAATAACACTTAAAAGTATTTTTACAAGGACTTTGCAATATCACAGGAAAAGCTTTGTCTTTTAATTCTGTAATGCCTTTGACAGTCATCCAAGAAGAAGAGATGATCTGAGGACAGTGCAGATGAGACATACATAATTTTTAGGTTTTCTAGAACTCACTAAAGCATAGATGAAATAAAGATGTCTCCAGGTATCTATCATGAGGGCGTCTAGTCTTTCAACACTATTTTTTTTAAAGCAGTGATATTGAACTGAGTTTACAGAACCATGGTAGGCAATTTATGCAGTTTCTAAGGTACTCATTAATCAGCCCTAAGCCAACCCCTACTTGACCCTTCAGTGTCCCTAACTGGCTTTCAAAAACAACCCAGTTCCTTTGTGAGCGCTTTAAGGGAAGAGACTTTTTTTTAAGATACTACAATTTTTTTTTTCTCCCCGAGAGAGAGGGGGAGAGTGCACACACGCAGGGGTGCATGAAGAAGAAGCAGACTCCCTGCTGAGCAGGGAGCCCCACATGGTACTGGATCCTAGGATCATGATCTCAGCTAAAGGCAGATCCTTAACCAGCTGAGCCACCCAGGTGCCCCCAGACCTTTTTTTTTTTTTTTTTTAAATCTTATTTAAATCTTATTTCTGTGTCTCCAGAGCTTCATATTTATTACACACTCCAAAATATAGATCTTGAGTGGTATTGAAGTCTGCCTGAAGTAATTAATATCTTTTGTCCCTTAAAAACTGGATACAGTAATAAGACTACAAGAGAATTATAGCGATTTTATCCTAAGTGCTTTTAAAAGTCACATTTCTCCTATTCTTTGAGACCCAAAGAGTATATGTATTTCCTTGGAAAATGGGGCAACTCTGCAAATCCACGATAGCTCCTTCAAACAAAGGAAGAAGAGAAAGTGGATCAATTTAGCCAGACAATAAAAATTAAGTTGCTTCTATTTTGACTAAAGAAAACATCTTCTTTTATGGGAGAATTTCAAAACTGCAAATTACAATTTAAAATTATAGCCGAAGGGCATAATCTACAGGAAGGCAATTTTTGTAAGATATATTAAACTCGAACTTTTCTATTATATTTGATGAGATGTAGAATCATAGCATTTTAAAACTTAAAATAAGGAAGGGGCCTTAGAGAGCTCCCATTGAAAAGCAAATCATAAAAAAGAACCCTTGTCCATGTGTAAAAATGCAAATTTGCCTTTGAAAGATGGAGCGGCATTTCCCCAGAGGTCTATGTGCAGAGTGATTCTCAAATAAAGATACCAATGATAAAAAAAAAAAAAATTGTTCTCTTAATATCTGGTTAAAAAAACCCCACACACCAAAAAACAGGCATTTGTCATCTAAGGTGCCTCTGTTAAAGATACTGGCTGTTGCCATGGCACCACAGTAGGGTTGCTAGCTGGCTTGTTCACCTGGGAGAAACCTTGCATTGCATTCTCTATCCCTGCTCAGTGTCAAGTCCCGATATTTTGTTATGCTTTGTTTTTTCCCTAATTCTCTATCCAGACACTAAATAAATAACTGTGGGGCATCGTAATATAACAGAAATAGCAAATGGTTTGGAATAAAACAGACACAGGTTTGCGTTCCACTCCGCTCTTTATTTATTAGCTAGATGCTCTTGGGCAACCACGTCTTCACTCTCATTTTAAGTCGAATACTGGAGGATAATGATTCCTGGGTGGGGCATTGTTGTAAGAGTTAGAGATGGTGTATCTAGTCTAGATACTGTATCTAACCCACAGTGGGTACTTATTTATTATTATTTAGTTTGTTCACGGAATTGGCCAGTTTGTCATCCAGCTGTAGCTCCTCAGTTTTAGTCCAGATTCAGTTGTGACCTTGGTTGTTTTAGTTATGCCCTCTGTAGTTTCAAACTGGTTTGGATCAGGTCATGTGAAAAGTAATACCAGACATGTTCAACTTTGTTCTAATTCAGAATCAGTGAAAGGCATGATGTCATACCATGAGGGCAATATTGTCCATCAGAATAGTCACACACACACAGACATACACACACACACACACACACACACACACACACACCTACTTCTTTGAGCAATTTATCCATCCCTAAGAACCATCTGCTAAATGTACAGGAGTTATTTACTCTGAGGACTATCATAAGCAGTTAAGCCTAAAAATGGTCACAGAAAACTACTCTGTGTCAGGCAGTTCACAAGATGTCTGGGTAGCGGCATGAACCAAATAGTCCTACTACTAGATTTCATGGTATCAAAGAGAAAACTGAAATTAAAGAAATACAAGCCCTCTTTCACAGGATTTTTTTTTTTACTTTTCTTTCTTCTCATGAAAATTTAATAATCAATTTCCTCCAAGGCCCATTCTCAATTATAGGACACTAACGATTTCCTGCTAACATAATAAGGCTCCAAGACACCATACATATATTTGTATGAGTACGTAGTACTCCACTGTCAAAAAAATGGTTTGATAACTGGAGTGAAGATTTTTGAACGAAGGAGAAAAAGTGAAGGGGAATAGATATTGACATCACCAGGTTGACCCAGGGAAAATGTATGTAGTAAATAATCTGTCACAAGATGTGTTCTCATCCTTCTTATTGATCAGTTTAGTGATAGAGAGTGAATGAACAAGCCATAGCCATTATGTCTCTTACACATCTTACACATTTGGCCATAGGCTGAGTCTATTAGCAGGAATGCACTGGCCAATCTGTACAAGGAAATTCTGGATTTTAAACATGCAGGTTTGAAAAGAGATCAGATGGGTAGTTATTAGAGATGGGGAATGGGGGAGGAAATTGGAGGAAGGTGGTCAAAATGTACAAACTTCCAGTTATGATAAGTTAATACTAGGGATGTAATATATAACAGGATGATTATAGCTAACATTGCTGTGTGATATATATGAAAGTTAAGAAAGTAGATCTTAGGAATTCTCATCCCATGGAGAAATTTTTTTACTTTCTCTTTGTTTTATCTATATGGGAAGATGAGTGTTAGCTGAACCTATTGTCCTCTTTCACAATATATATTAATCCCACCACCATGCTTATATTTTAAACCTTTACAGTGATCTGTATCAATTATTTCTAATATTTCTAATAATAATGGGGGGAAATGCAGATTCAAATTGGAATTGTCAACAAAAAAATGAACAAACCTTTTAGAATTTCTAAAAAAATAGGAGTTTTATTTGAGCCCAAGTTAGGACCTTTGCTGGGGATACAAAGTTTTCAAGAGAGTGCTCTCCTCCAATAAGGGAACATTTGGAATAGGGTTATATACATTTTTAACATTAAAAAGTTACAAATTATTAGACAAAGAACATTTCAGAAAGTTGTAAACCTTAAGTTTCTAGTATATGCAGGGCTATATGCCTTAAATCTTATGGGAACCAGGGAAGTTTATTCCTTTTTCTTATTTTTTATATTCAGAATGCTACTTTTTGGTTATTTTCTTTAACGAAGCAGATGTACAATGTGTGCTTGGGGCAGAAATAGAGCTTTGAGGTTTTGCCGCATCATTTTGACCTTGGTAAATGTTAAAGTATAGCTTTCCTGGGACCTCAAGAGCAGGGCCCACAAACATTAAAAGTGGAAAATTTCTTTTATCAGTATTATTACTTTAGAAAACTCTGGCTGTAACTACAAAAGATAGGTAATCATGTACCCTCTGATCTGGTAATTTTGTTCCTAGATATGAATTCAATAGAAATGCATACAATGTTGCTTTTTTTCCTCCCCTTGTTTTTTTAGATTACCATGTTTGGTACTAGTTAAATTACTTTCTCTAGTCCCAAATGGGAATGAATTTTATATCTACTTGGGGTTATTTGTTGATATTTTCTAATGACTGCATTAAAGTATGTGTTTTAAACTTTAATTTGAGAAATAAATCAAATATGCAAAAAATTACAGCATATGCCTATTGCTCTGAATCATTTTTCCCCCCGAATTTGGTTATATTGGATTCATGCATTCAGTATTTCTTCTATTGTGGATAATATCATTTATTTATTTATCTATTTATGTGGGTGGCTTTATTTTCTACCTAACACTTCAGTAATTTGATTAGAAAAAGATGGGTATCAGACAGAAATACATTTATGCTGCATTCACTATAATGAATTCAACAGAAATGCACATAAGAATTTTCATGGCACCACTACATTTAATAACCCTACACCAGTACATTTAACAATCCATTTGCTAGTCAGTAAATAGTAAAGTGGCAAATCATTTGTGACATACTCATGCTGAGTAACAGAAGCCAGATCCAAAAGTATCCTCTGAATGATTCTCCTTATTCTTTAGCAGGCTGGACTAATAAGCCTGGGAAGGGTGGTCACTGGAAGTTTCTGGGCTGCTGGTGGTGTTCTATTTCTTGATCTGAGTGCAGGTTTTATAGATGTGCCCACTTTATAAAAATCAATTTATAATTATTATTACAAATTAATTAGGATTTGTACCCTTTTCGGTATATATATATATCTATATAGATATATATAGATATCATATATCTATAGAAAGTTCCCCCCCCAAAAAAGAAAGTAATATCCAATTAAACTTTAGGACTCTGTCATAACACATGGAAGTGGGGAGAAGTGGCCGGAAAAATCTATCAGAAAATCAAGTTCAGTACAGTCGTTGTATCAAGAAAGATCCAAGATTGTCAACTTTTCTTTTTGGAGATAATTGAATCCAGTGGCTAATGCTCGGGAGCCCCAGTAATTGAATCAACATTTGCTTGAACAAAGTTCTTTATTGTCCTCTTTTAATTGTTTGCACGCCCTATGTCAGTGAAATGGACAATGTAATGTTGTAGCTAAAAGCCTCCCAGATTATGAGTAAACTACAGCTCACCAGGGATTGTCTAGTTTAAATAGAAAGCAGAATCTGAATGAATGACTTTGTTTTTCCCCAAAGAAGATCATTGTTCTCATGTAGGCATCGATTTATGCATCAGTCAGTCATAGGGCACCTACTATACTCCAGACGCAGTATTTCAATGTTAGGGACAGGAAAAAAGGAACACGCAATCCCTATCCGCCTGGAACTAATGATCTAGTTGGGGGTTGGGGAGCTAACTAATTTAACAAATATCTAAAATGGTGGGTTATACCACAAGAGTGAGTTATACAAAGGGCCTTGAAACAAAAGAAAAAATGAGTAACTGATCCTTTCTAGGTATCAAAGGAGACTTTATTGAGAGGTAACAATTGCCTTTGGTTATAAAGAATAAGGTGCAATGGCCATGGTCGCCAAACTGTGGAAAGAACCAAGATGCCCTTCAATGGACAAATGGATAAGGCAGATGTGGTCCATATACACTATGGAGTATTATGCCTCCATCAGAAAGGACAAATACCCAACTTTTGTAGCAACATGGATGGGACTGGAAGAGATTATGCTGAGTGAAATAAGTCAAGCAGAGAGAGTCAATTATCATATGGTTTCACTTATTTGTGGAGCATAACAAATAGCATGGAGGACAAGGGGAGATGGAGAGGAGAAGGGAGTTGGGGGAAATTGGAAGGGGAGGTGAACCATGAGAGACTATGGACTCTGAAAAACAATCTGAGGGTTTTGAAGGGGCAGGGGTGGGAGGTTGGGGGAACCAGGTGGTGGGTATTAGAGAGGGCACGGATTGCATGGAGCACTGGGTGCGGTGCAAAAACAATGGATATTGTTACGCTGAAAAGAAATAAAAAATTAAAAAAAGAAAAAAAAAAGAATAAGGTGGAGCTTTCAAAGAGGAAAGGGAAGTCTGGCCCAAGGGAACAGACTTTGCAAAGTCGTTGCTGTGAGAGTACACACTTGTTATATGCCTGGGGAGGGGGAAGGAGGAAAGGGAGTTAAAGACAGCAGAGGAGTTTGGGGTTGGATTATAAAAGCATATAAGATTCTTTTGATGCTCTACCCAGCTCCCCTTTGCCTGGCCAAGTGTGCTCTTCCTCTAGCTGCTATGAGTGTTGGCGCATTTCATCCCCCTTCTCCAGAGAATTTCCCTTAGACTACGAAAGCCATCTCACCCAGAAATGCCAAGAGATTGTAGAACCTCACTTACTGGGGAAACCTATAGCCTGAAGTTTACTGATCTGGGAGTATGAGGACGTTCTCTTTGCTCCCCGATGAGGCAGCAGTGTAGTGTTGTTCATGCTCTAGAATTTTGCTTAGCTTCTTCCCCCGTCCTATTCTGCTTCCCTTATTTCCCTTCATTCGAGGGCACCCCTCACTAAGTTGCAGGCACAAGATGCCCAGTCTCAGACTCAGCTTTTAGGGACCCTGCGCTCAGCCTCTATTTTGATGCTATAAATAATAGGGAACCATTGAAAATTTTAAGTCTGTGCAGTAAGTCAATCTGAATTTCGTTTTGTAAAGTTAATACTGTCGTAACTTGGAATGGGAATTGGAGGACAATTCCTTTGCTTTATTTTTAATCTAAAAAATACTACTTTTAAACACTGTTCGGATATAATTTCTTGATAGCCGATTTCAGGAGGGGTGTATATGTATGTGTGTGATGATAATGCCGTGAGGAGAATGTGATTATGTGATTGCATCTGGGAAAAGTGGAAAGGGAATTTTCTCTCCGGGTTTATTATTTTATTGTAATTGCATTCCAGAATTTCCTGCTTTATTTAATTGTTTGCTGATAGTGGTTTTATTATGTGTTTTTTTGTAGCAGTAATTACTTCTCATTTCCATGTACATTGTTTGAAAATCATTCTTATTCTATAGTTCATTATTTCACCATATTATTAGAATTAGAGCTTTAATAATTGATCAGGAGAGAGAAGAGTGACCAATTCTCATTGATGGCCTGTGAGGGATCACTTGAATATGTTATAAGGTTTCTTTCTTTTTTCTCTTTTTTTTTTCTCTCTTGTTTCCTCCTTTTCTCTCCCTCTCCCTCTCTCCCTTCCTCCCATCCTTCACTGGATAACTCAACATATTAAATGTATAACAGTTAGAATAATTGCCTTTTAAATTGTGTTTTATAAAAATTCACTCTTGCTAATTAGTTGACCTTTATGAATAAAATATGCACGTTTTTATTCAACAAGAGCTGGGGTGACGTAGGTGTTTGCTGTAGAGTACTTCTTGATTCATTGGAAATATAATTACTTTTCCAAAACTGTAAGTCTAGTCTTGATTCTTGCCATGTGAGGAGGAGAAATTTATATATCTATATAATTTCTTCTTAGTCATGGAGGAAGGGAATAAACCTTTTTTTAAGATATTAAATACATAAGAAAGCCATTGAATACTTCACACGAAGAATTACTTATTAAAATAAAGATGTATGATCTTTTTTTTTATCTTTACCTGAGAAAATCCTATTTAACCTCAAGGCTAAGAAAGAATATTACTTCCTCTGTGAGAGAGGGGCTGAAGGAGATAACATTTATTCCTCTTTTTCTAATCCAGAAGCCAGCTCTTCCCTTGAAATTACATAATATTTAGCTCCAGCCCTCTTTAACTGCCATCGAATGCCCTTTGGGATTATATAACTACATAAATTTCAATTAGCTATTACTGCATAACAGGTTTCTAATGCTCAATGGCTTAAAATCATAAAAATGATCTTTCCTAAGACGATTGGTCAGCTGGGTTGTTCTGGTCTCATCGGGGCTTGTAGATAGGTTCGTGCTGAGCACTAGATGGGAAGCGGTTCTACTCTTCACTGGGATCTTCCGAGTCTGGGGCTCAGCAGGTTTTAGGTGGCCCAGGACAGCCTTGGCTTGGACAATCAGGCTGTCTTCCCTGTCGTCTCTTTTGACTCGTTCAACCAGCTTAGCCCAGGCCTGTTCACGTGGCAGCTGGACAGGTTCTGAGAGAGAGTTAAAATGTACAAAATCACCTTGAGGCCTAGGATTGGAACTGGCACATCATCACCTCTGCTAGATCATATTACTTAAGAAAATCGCAAGGTAGACCAGATTTAAAGAGTAAGAAACTGGCCCTACTTCTTGAAGGAAGACATTGCAAAATCACATTCCAAAGAATATGGTTCAGAGGAATGAAGAATTGAGCCTTTTTCTGTGGAAGCATCACATAGACGTATGTTTGTATACATATTTTCTCTCTATTGGTCTAAAATCCTGAAAATAAGCCAGTATTTTATCATCTTGTATTCTAGTATTAATGACGTTGCTTAGAATATACTTATTTTGGTTTTAAGTAAAATACAACATCCCTCCTCCTTTTCTACTGAGAATAGTTGTTTGCTCATCCTTTGGCGCTTTCCTCCACTCCCATCCAACCTAGTCCTAGGGAGTTTATGGGGTTTTGAATTGGGTGCCCTAGCTGAAACAATTGGTCATGGGATCAGAATAAAACCAAGGCCAGGACAGTAAGAGTCTTTCTCTCAGAAATTTGATCTGGCAGATTCATTTAAGAAGAGAATTTGGGGGATACCTGGGTGGCTCCTTTGGTTAAGCATCTGCCTTACACTCAGGTCATGATCCCAGTGTCCTGGGATAGAGCCCCACATCAGGCTCTCTGCTCAGTGGAGAGTCTGCTTCTCCCCCTCCCTCTGTGCTCTCTCTGTCTCTGTCTCAAATACATAAATAAAATATTTCTTTAAAAAAAAAAAAAAAGAAAGAAAGAAAGAAAAAAAAGAATTTGGTTGAAGCTAAGGTTTCTTGCCTTCTTGAAGCCTGAGTCTTTAAATCTGTCCTCCATTTTGAAGCATCCCAGTAAATAGCCTTTATCTCTCATCCTAAAGGCAAAATATCTAGCTGCCATAGGGACCTTATATTGCTCCCAACTATCAAAAGTTTGTTGAGTAACTGAATGAAGGCATGGATCCTATAATCACTAACTCTCTATATTCTGTAAGAGTGTTTAGTATGTGCTCTCCTAGGTCACGGACAACTCTCTTTTGGTCTGCCCCACAGCCTTTTCTCCAGGAATTGTTGCTTCCCTCATCCATGTGGTTGAGGAGGAGCCAACAAGTTACTGCAAGGGCACCTTACCTGGTGGCCAAAGTATATTTGATTGGGGTGGCCAGTGAGTCTCCAAAATGTGTGAATGGGGAATAAGACAGGCAATCTAAAAATGTAAGTTGTCATGCTGTGAAACATATTCCCAGCCACATACAGAGAACTTTCCTATGAATGTATGAATTTAGGCAAGTCACTTGACCTCTCTACAACTTTAGCTTCCACAGCTGTAACATGGAGACCACGATTATCTACCCCCCAACCCTCCCCAGGGCTGATTAAAATATTAAATGTGACAGTGAGTGTGAAGAACCTTGATTAATTCCTCATAGGGTCCGGTTTAGTTTCCTCTTATTGTTCTGTGTGGATCTCCTTTCATAAAATACCTGATTTGGGGTATTTTTCATTTTTATCACAGATCCCATACAAAACTCCTCCTATGTGCCAAGTATTTTCTTATCTTTTTTTTTTTTTTTAAGATTTTATTTATTTATGAGAGAGAGAGAATGAGAGAGCATGAGAAGGGAGGTCAGAGAGAGAAGCAGACTCCCCATGGAGCTGGGATCCCCATGTGGGACTCGATCGCAGGACTCTAGGATCATGACCTGAGCCAAAGGCAGTTGCTTAACCAACGGAGTCCCCCAGGCACCCATGCCAAGTATTTTCTTAATATTCTTCTTCAGTAAGAATAATACTGAGTTCTGATGTACCACCATACTAAGTAATTTGAATAAATTGACTGATTGAGTTCTTCTAGCAATATCCTGGGTAGATACTCTTACCAATCTACACATGAGGAAACCACCTGAAGACTGAGTTAAGATGCATTCATGTCAGTATCTTACATCTCCTTCATCTACCGTGCTTGCTCAGAGCTTTCTCAATCTTGTGTGCTTGGCTGACAGCAAAAATGATGACATCTCTATGGCCCACAGAGGAAAATGACTAAGGCTGCTCCCAGCTGGGATGACTGGACTTTGGTGCCCTGTTTGGTCTACACCCCACCTAGCACCCTCTTGTGGCAAAAGTATAAATATTTCAGTTGTCCATTTGCAGATGTGCAAAGGTATAGTGTAGGGTGAATTTAGAGTGATTTTTTGATAATAAAGTTTGCAGGAGGAAAATTGTTTTCTGATGAAGATTCCTAGGTAACCAGAACATACAGCCTCCCACCGTTGCCACAGAAAATGGGTGGAGGCAAGGTGCAAAGCCAATCTCCAGCATCATGACAGTTTGCAAAGCAAGGCTGATTCTACTCGTTAAATTATTTCTTCCTGCTGTCAGTATGTTCCATTGTGTCCTTTCCTAATGTAGTGATCAAATGCCTAGGTTTCTAGGTCTCCAGATTAGCAATATATATAAAATTGTTTTAGAATCTATCTCATTTCCTTACCTGCTTTCTCTCTCTTGTTCTCTCTCTCTCTTTATTTTATTTTATTTTTCTGCCCCGAGTCAAGAATCTTATAAGAAGGGCGCCTGGGTGGCTCAGTGGGTTAAGCCGCTGCCTTCAGCTCAGGTCATGATCTCAGGGTCCTGGGATCGAGGCCCGCATGGGGCTCTCTGCTCAGCAGGGAACCTGCTTCCTCCTCTCTCTCTCTCTCTGCCTGCCTCTCTGCCTGCTTGTCATCTCTCTCTGTCAAATAAATAAATAAAATCTTTAAAAAACAAAAAAAAGAATCTTATAAGAAAACAAAATGTTTTTGATAGGCAGCAGATGTTTGATTCTGGGAATTAAAGTGTTCTGCTCAGCATTGGTGAGGAAAGTATTTTGTCTGGCTTTGTTTTTGCAGTGCCTGTGAAGCTCGAAACATGCTCTAGCTTTGTTACTGAAGAGAAGGGCTATTTAAAAATATATGAATAATTAGCTCTATAAGGAAACTTGAATGGAAGGGAACAGCGGTAGATTTGTATATAATGAGAAGGACATCCAGGAAATCATTGACTGAATAAGAGAAGAAGGAAAATATCTGTCAGTAAATATTTAGAATTGACATGAATCTTTAATAATGAGAGAAGACTGGAAACTTTCACAGAAAACCTGCTGTGTGACAGTCACTATGTCCTCCTAATTTTTTAATAAACTTCAGTGGTGTTTTTTATGACCCCCATGTAAGAGATGTTGCTGGTTCCCGGCCTCAAGGTGGGTCAGACTTTGGTATAATTCTGGCACCAGAAAGCTTAACTTTCTTAGCTCTCTCTGCTGCCCTAACTTTCTTTCCCCACTTTCTTTCTCCTGAGAGCACACTCAATAAAGTGTGATTCTTTGCTTGCAAAGAATCATCCCCCTCTCAGGTTCTGCTCCTTGGGCCACTGACTCAAGACACTCCAATTTATTGATGGGATATGGACTCTTATATGGGTCAGAAATTGGGTGAGGTCAACACAGCTCTTATAACGGAGAACTGGAATTCAAATCTCAGCTTTTCTAACTTGACAGTCAGCTATTTCTCAATGTAATTTTTATGCAGAGTCGGTGGCTGAGACAATTAAAATACTCTTCTGTCTCTTTGTGTGTTTCAGTACCAACCCCATACTGATTGATAACCACATGCTGGTAACCATGGGTCAAGTCTTAGATCCGGATTACTGGTTCCAGGTTGATATTTCTACTGGGGGGTCCAAGATGTCTCTAACTCGGGATACAAAACTGAGCATCTTACTACCCACCAAGGCTGCCTGCCCTTTGTGCAGCCTCTTACAACTCAGCTGATGGCAACTGCGTCCTCCTCCCTGCCCAGCCCCAAACCCTTGGAGGAACTCCTGATTGCTATTGTTCTCTTAGCTCCAGTCAATCAGAGAACCAGTCCTGTTTTAATTCACATTCAAAATACATTCAGAATGTGATCATTTCTCTCAACCTGCACTCTTACCACCATGATCTGGGCTGCCATTATCTTTTGTCTAAATTGGTACAAAAACCTGTTACCTGGCCTGCCTATCCCCTTGCCTCCAAACAGCTAATTCTTAGCACAACAGCCAGAGAATTCTTTCAATGTGTAAATTAGTCAGAAACTCTGCTGGCTCTCATTTCCTCTGGAGCAAAAAGCAAGGCTAAAATTGGTCTACAATACCTATCTGATTTGCCCCGCCCCACTTCCAGTATGTCTGATTCCTCTCCTACTAATCTTACCCCACACTCAGTCACTCCTGGCACACTGGCCTCCCTGCCTTTCCTCAGACGCGCGCACGGACATGCTTCTACATGAGGGCCTTTGCACTAACTCTTCCTTCTGCCTGGGACACAATTCCTTAATATATTTTCATGGTTCCCTCTCTCACCTTATTTGGGTTTTTGCTCAATCTTTTTATTTAAAATTGCACCTTTACCCTAACTAACCATCAATTTCCTTTAGCCTACTTTTCTTTTTTTAAAAAATTTTTTATTTATTGATTTATCTATGAGAGAGATAACAGGAGAGAGCATGAGCATGGGGAAGGGAAGAGGACAGGGAAAAGCAGATTCCCTGCTACTGAGCAGGGAGCCTGATACGGGGCTTAATCTCAAGACTCTGGGATCATGACCTGAGCCAAAGGCAGATACTTAACTGACTGAGCCAAGCAGGCACCCCCTCCACCCCCACACTTTACTTTTCCAATAGCATTTATGTTCTTAAAATATACAATGGTATTGATTATTAATCAGTTTATTCATTTATGGGTATCTTTTATTTCCTCCCCTCTCCTCTTGTGGTTACAAGAGGAGAGGGCTCTTTGTCTGGTTTTAATCACTGATAGATTCCATATGACTAGTAGCACTCAATAAATCTATGTTGAATGAATGAAGGAAGGAAACTTAGCTGTTTCAGTTTGAGTATCTGTCTTTTGATCAGAATGGGAGCTGGACGGGATGACATGTTGGAGTTAAAGGATTGGTGGAATAACTTAAGCAGAAGCTGTCCAAGTATTTGATTTCATGATGTAATTCGTAGAAGTAAGGACGATACACATGCGAACACACATGTACACAGCCGTGATTTTCATTCCTTTTACCAAGTTGCTCTCTGACCCTTTTATGTGGGATTTTCTCTTTAAGGTAGGTGGTTCCTTACTGAGGCATTGAAGGATGGTTTATCACTTATCTATCAAGGACTTTGATAAATTCTCTTTTGTTTAATTAGCAATTGACCAAGAACGCAGTAAAAAAAAAAAAAATCAGTTATTTATGAAATTTCAAATGAAACTATTCAGATAGTCTGTTTGAAAATCAGTTAACCATCAGCTCTTTCTCTGCCCTCCCCTCAAGATGGCATTTTTCACTCTGTCAAATGACATATTATATTTCCTCTATCAAATGGGGATTCTTCATGGTTCACGGGGTACAAAATCCATACCCACAGAACTAAAATGCTTAGTCTACTTATACTTAGCTTGTTCCTTTGTCTAGGAGGAATTATATCATAATAAGCCTCTTCGACCTCATAAGAATACACGTAAGCATACATATGCATAAGAGAGGAATGAAGAGAAATGTCAAAATACCACAGGTTTCCCTCTGAGGGAATTGATATCTGTTTCCCATTCATAGCTCTTCTGAGGATTTCCATAGGCCCTCACAGGCCCTGGAACATTTTGTGTTTGGTTGGAAAAAGTCTCAATTCCCTTCACAAGTCCTTCCTCAGTTTTAAAAATTAGGATTCTTCGTCCACACTTTAATATTCTTTCATCTGAAAGAAGGAAGTAACACAAATATTCTTAAAATATTTTAAAGAATGTTTTATTCTTCTGGGCACTCATTCTGTTTCAGTTTTCTTCAACTCATACTTCTGTGAAGTTTGGTCTTTCATACATTTCTGAAAGGCCATGTTTTTACAAGTGACACAGTTGTTCCTTGGATGGTCCAAGCTCTGGTTTTTGTTGGAGTGTTAGACGGTCTTGATATCCTCAACACTTTGTGATAAATTCTGAGTCGCCCATTGGTGATCAACGGTGAAGCCTACCCCATGAAGATGAAGTCTCTGGCTAGGGCCAGTACAGTATTGAATCTGGAGTTTAATATGTTCTTGGCTCCTCAGGCAATCAGCATCTGCCCTAAAATACCTTTGTGGAAAGTAAGTGATCACTTACGGGGGTCATGCCCCATAAATATTAGAAGTTCTGGGCCACAGTCATGTTTCAGAGTAGAGTCTGGAACTCCTCAATTATTGGTAACATCTTTCAAACTAATCAAAGTTTAAGACAAATAAGGTAGTTTCCTTGTTGACAACACTTCTTTTTGTGGATGCAACATTTGGCAAATTCAAAGAGCTTTCAGTCTGTATCGCTGAGGAACACAGGATAATTTTGAAACTATTGTTGAATTTGTCCTTAAAAAAGGGGAGGATCTCTCTGCATCCCCCCCCCACCCCCACCATGTCCCCACAACATTGTAATAACCAAAGGCTTCAATGAGATTTAATGTTAGGGTTAATGATAGCGGGGTGGGGAGGAGATAGTTCACTATAATCGTTAATAATGAAACTTTTAAGATGTACGTATCCATGTTCTGAAGAGGCAGTGATTGTATGGGCAAATCAAAACCGGTTGGGATTTTCATGTTGTGCTGAAAGAAAAGCCAACTGTGAAGATCCTTTATGTTGAGCGAGATTTAGAAACAATCAACTTGAAAAGAGGAGTTTATTTCTTGTAGATGACCTGGAATTCTTCCCATCTGAAAAACAGGTGTAGGCAGAGATGGCTACATCTTACATGAGAGGCATAAACAGAAAATGTTTCTTGAGGGCATTTTCTTCCCTCTCAGATGCTTGTTTTTATTTGAGATGTTACATTGTCATTTAAATGCTAACTTCAGTTCCATTCTTTGCTGCAAGGAAGCACTTTTTCATTAATTGGAAAGAAAGGGAAAGAACCCACAGCTGCCCAAGTTATTAAACTAAACACTTTCTGTTTTCAACATCATCTGCCAAAAATAATGTCTGACATTATGAGAGAAAAAAAGACAAATACATTTGGAGATTTGAGAAAAATCAATTCATTTTAATATTACATTTCTTTTTAATGAGGGGAAAAAAGCCAAAGAAATGCTGGCATTATGCGTGTGAATCGCAAACATGTGTATTAAAATATAAAGTGTTTTGTTACCTTAGTTCCTGAGTTCTGCCTTAGCCAAAGGTAGTTTCTCTTAGAAGATGTGTAAAGATCCTTCAGTTTCTAGAAAAACTCAGTGTATGTGTCAGTACCTTTACTAAGACTCTGATGGCTCTCTAAAAGTTACAACTACCTCCCTAAATCACTAATTTTTACTTTAGAAAGAAAATAGTTTATTTGTGAAAAAAAGACCTGGTTTCAAATTCTTAATCAATAAGCTTTCTTCTTTTTGCTTTGTAACTTAACTAAAGAACAAAGGAAAAACAATTTTGAAATTCTATTAAAACAAATGTTCAGTATATATTAAATCTACAGCTACTTAATATTGATTTAATTAACTAATAAATACTGATTGCACACAGAGTTCTACCTAAAAATAAAAATAAAAACTATAAAAGTCTTCCATTTGTATTTAATTGGTCAGCAGTTCGTTCAATGATAGAATATTTCACCTCCTCAGAAGTAAAATTGCCAATCCTGTCTTCTTCCCCAGCTGTTTCAGCAGCAAGCAATTATTCCTTACAATTCAACTTCATTTTCCTCCTCTTTGGTTCTCAGAACATAGAATTGATTTGGTCACAATCTCTGTAGGATAACACTAATAAAATGGTTCCTAGGACAGAAATTGATTAATTTTTTATTTACCTTCTTTCATGGCCTTTTAAAAACTTCTTCCGTTTTCCTAGAATGATGTATTCCAATGTTGTCATATTTCCAAATTGTTTTCATCCTCCAGTTTTAGCTCAAAAGCCATTTTCTTTCAGCAGATTCTCTTGGCCACCTGTTCTTCCCCCATGCCAGAGTGACTTCTCTCTCACTCATTATTACAACATGAACTTTAAAAAATGCTTGTTGCATAGCTCTAACTTTCTCTTATAATTTTTGGTTCTGTGTCACTATGTGGATATTTGTAATACATCACACACTTTGGGAAAGGCAGAGCACCTGTTTCACACATTTCTGTATTCTCCTTTCTATTCAGCAAAGTTCTTCGTGTAAAGGACTCCCTCCATATATGGATGAAGGACGAACATATTTGCAGCACTCACGATGCATTTTTATTTCATGTATACCACTACACTGGGCATAAGAGCAGTGTAGATGTCAATGTTTTCAATGAAAACTGTAACATTTCATGTAGTCTTAATACTTTGTATTTCTCAGGTTAAAATAAAAGGGCACGAAAGTTACAGTGACAAAGAGAAAGTAAGTTGAGGATACACAAAGAAAAAAAGGAAACTCCTCAATGCTGTAAATATCAATTATGTTTTGTCTGTTTGAAATTTCCTACTCCATAGTAACAGGAAAGGGACTAGAACCCAGAGTCCTTTAGAGATAGAATCACTTCCTGGTAAATATAAGAACGTACCCACAACTTCTTTAGAATAGTTTTTAATGAGTAATGAATGTCCTTGAAAGAGTACACTGTGGTTTGTTTTAAGCAAAACTGAAATATAAAGGAAAACAAATGTGTTGTATTCCCTCTGTACTTCTGCCTTTTTTTTTTTTTTTTTGGTCCTTATATTAGGAGAAAGGGAGATGTGGAATGTCGGGAATTGTTCATAAAATTAGCACACATCATTCCCATGAACATGGAAAATATCTGACCCACGGCTGCCCCAGTTTGTTCAACATCGTGGATATGCTGCGGATGGTTGCTTGTCCATAGCCTCTGACAAAACTCCGGGTAAGCAAAGTTGGATGCTTTTCAGAACTGTCATCCTTAGTAGATTTACAGACACAAAGAGCTGTCACTAAATTTAGTCAGTGACCCTGAACTTGGAATCATCTGGAACTGGTACTCTCAGCCAGGGCTGTGTTAAAGTCTAAGGAGCAATTAGGGGCAAATAACAAGATTGGATTCTGACATGCGGGGTGAAAGGTGGGCAGAAAAGAATTGAAATGCTGATTGGGTAATGTTAGGGAATTTATATCCAACTAAAGAATGATTTCTTCTTTGCTGAACAATCATAGAGCTACTGGGCAGGGTCAGCTGCCAGCAACGTCATTATAATCAGCGCTTCTCAAACTTGGGTGTGCATAAAAATTACCCGCGGATCAAGTGTACAACCGTGATTCAACTCTATGCATGGTGCTACGCTCACACGTGCACTACCATCTGTCACCACACAGTACCACTATCTGTATTCCCTTCACTGTACCCTTTATTCCTGTGACTTAGTCATTCCATCACTGGAAGCTCTTGTAACACTGTGTGTCAACTATATTCAAAATAAAATGAAAATGTAAAGAAATGGTGGAAGTGAGTAAGATATATACATTTATATACATTTAAAGGAGAAAAAAAAGGACCTATCTTGTGTTGTATCTTGAGTTGAGGTACTTCCTCACTCAGCATCTGTTTGGGAGGATCTTTCTATACATTTTTATTTCTCAAATAGAACTTCACAAGGTTAAGAAAAATTAACCTGAGGATCTCATTAAAATGCAGATTCTGGCCCAGGGCCTGAGATTCCACATCCCTGACTGGCTCCTGGGTTATAATGATGCTACTGGTCCTCAAAACACACTCTGATCAGCTACAGAATTACCCCATTTAAAGTGTACTACAATGCAGTGGTTTTCAGTATATTCACATGGTTGCGTAACCATCGCCACTACCTAATTCCAGAACATTTCATCACCCCAAAAGGAAACTCTGTAATTTTGGCTATCACCCTCTCTCATTCCCACTTCCTCCCAGCCCCTGGCAACCTACTTTTTAGGCTTTCTTTCTAAAGCAAAAGTCTATTTACTTTCTTTATGGAAAGTAAATTCTGTATATTTCATACAAATGGAATCATACAATACATAATATTTTGTTTCTGGCTTCTTTCTGTTAGCATACTGTTTTCAGGGTTCAACCTGTATTGTAGCATAAATCAGTACTTCATTCTTTTTTATGGCTAGATAATATTCTATTGTAAGGCTCTACCAGATTTCATATATCTATTCATCTGTTGAGGAACATTTGGATTGTTTCTACTTTTTCGCAATTATGTATTATGCTGCCATTCACATTCTCAAACAAGTTCTTTCATGAATGTATGTTTTCAGTTCTCTTGAGTATATACCTTGGAATGCAATTGTTGGATCATATGGTAACTCTTTGTTTCAATTTTTAAGACATTGTCAAACTGTTTTCCAAAGTGGCTAAACCATTTTACCTTCCATTGAGAAATTCATGAAGGTACCAATTTCTCTTTGTCCTTGCTAACACTTGAATCAATATTAATACATTATAATTAACTAAAGTCTGTACTTCATTCACATTTCCTTGGTTTCCAGTCAATGTCTTTTTTTGTGTTCTCAAATCTTATTCTGGATACGATATTACATTGGTCATATCTCCTCAGGCTTCTTTTTATTTTAACAGTTTCTCAGACTTCCTTGATTTTGAAGAGTACTGGTCAGCGATATTGTAAGATGACCTTTTTTTGGGATTTGTGTAATAGTTTTCTGATGATAAGGATGAAGTTCTGGGTTTCGGGAGGTAGATCACAGAGATAGATCATCACGTCGTATCAAGGGTGCATACAATGAGCATAATTATTACTGTTGATGTTGACCTTGATCATTTGGTTAAAGCAGAGCTTTTCAGGTTTCTCTACAGTAAGATTACTCTTCTTTTTAATCATTATATTGGTAAGGACTCATGGATATTTATTTTATACTTTGGGTTATAATTTAGCACTATTTCATTTTGTTTTGATCAAATTATTTCAAGTTTAACTATTGCAGACTCTTTCAGGGTGGCACAATCCCTCAATGTGAGGTTTGTTTTTTGTTTTGAGCACATCTTTACTCTCTAGCACTACAATATGTCTAGGCTCATCTTGTATATTCCCTTCCTTAGTTGTAGAATCAGACAATTCTCCAGGGAGCCCTGGCTTCTTTTATTGGATACTGATGTTTGAAAACAAGATCTGGGCATTATGTTGTTTATTTGGAAACTTTCCTATTTATTAATGTAGGCTTTTATTGCTATGACCTTCCTTCTTAGAACAGCCTTTGTTGCGTTCTGTAATTTCTGTGAGTTTTATTTCCATTTTCATTTGTTTCTAGATATTTTCTTCTTTCTCTTTTGATTTCTTCTCTGACCCATTGGTTGTTCAGTAGCATGTTTAAGCCCCCTCCAATTATTGTATCCCTGTCTTTCTCCCCTTAGGTCTATTAATATAATATATTATATATTTAGGTGCTCCTGTGTTGGGTGCATAAACATTTACAAAATTATGTCCTCTTTCGTGACCTCTTTAGTACTATGGATTTTATTCCAAGTGTGATGGGAAGCTGATAGCAGATTATATTTTCTAAAGCTGGCAACATACATATCACCTATCTTATGTGCTCTTCCATCATGTGACTGTGCCCCTCCCCCATCAGGAGGGGGAATCAAATTTCCCATCCCTTGATTCTGGGCTGCTTTTGACTGCTTCAATGAATAGAGTACAGAGAAAATGATGCTGTATGATTTCAGTGGCTGAGTAATAAAAGGCCATCCACATTCTGTCTGGCTTGTGGGAGGGCTTATACAATCATCCCCAAGTCTATAGCACTATGCAAGGAAGCCAAGCTCCATGGAGAGACTATGAGCAGGTGCTTTGGTCATACCAGCTAGTAGTCTAATCTTCATGTCATACCAGCTCAAATGAATGTTCCTAGAATTCCAGCCACCAGACATTGAATCACTCCAGCCTTTGGGTTTTTCCAGTTGAAGCTCAAGACAACATGAAACAAACAGTCCATTCTCTTGGTACCGCATCTAATTTTCTGACTCACAGAATCTTAGAGTGGTTGTTTCAGACTACTAGGTTTGAGAGTAATTTGCTATTTAACAATAGTAACTGGAACAGAGCCATTGGAGGCTTTTGACTCAGAAAGTGATATGATGGTACTTATTTTAAGATGACCACACTGATTGTTCTATGGAGATCAGGCTATCACAAAGCAAAATGGACATGGGGAGACAAGTCAGGAGCCTGTTGTAGTTGCTCAGAAGAGAAGTAATGGTATCTTGGATAGGGTATGATTGGTGCAAGGGAGAAGCTATGGTGGGTTTCTGTATGCAGCCTAAAGATGAGGCCCACAGACCTTGCAGATGGATCAGGCAAGAAGCACAAGAGGAACAAGTAATGGATAACTCTAGGGGTTCTTTTCTGAGCAGCTGCGTAATAATAGAGGTATTTCAGTAAAGTTAGTAGTTTTGAGAGATACTTATATGTGCCTGTAGTTTAGGGTACAAGCAGAACTGGAAAAATAAAGTTGAGACCTCAAAACATAAATTATATTTAAAACCATGTCTTTTGTGGTGCCTGGGTGGCTCAGCGGGCTAAGCCTCTGCCTTCGGCTCAGGTCATGATCAGGTCCCTGGATCAAGCCCCGAATCAGGCTCTCTGCTCAGCAGGGAGCCTGCTTCCTCTTCTCTCTCTCTCTCTCTGCCTGCCTCTCTGTGTGCTTGTGATCTCTGTCTGTCAAATAAATAAATAAAATATTTATAAAAACTTATCTTTTGAATAGCATAGTTTAAGGACTAATTCTAGTTAGGAAAAAAAGATGTTTTTAGACTAAGCCCTCACGTGTTCTCAACATGAAGATGAGGAGCAGCCATCGAAGGAGATAACAAAGTAGGAGGAAAACCAGGAGACTGCAGTGTCTCAGAAGCCATGTGAAGAAAATGATTTCCAGAGCCCTGAGTCATGGAGTGATTCAACTGCTGCTCATAGATCCAGTAAGTTAGGAATGAGAATTGACCATCATACTTGACAGCCTAGAAGTCATGGATGATGTTGACAAGAGTGATTTAGTGGATCGGCAGGATCAGTGCTTGAATAAGAGCAAGGAAGTAGAGATGAAAAGAGTAGGTAACTTTTAGAGGGCAAAAAGAAAATGGTAGTGTCGTTGAAGAGAGAGCGAGGCTTAAGGAAGCTTTCACTGACATTGAAAGATGGTACAGCATGTTGGAGAATGTTTGTACACTGCTAAAAATGATTTAATAGAAAGGAAGGAAAATGGTGATTCAGGACAGAGACAAATGCCTGAAAGAGCAAGATCCTTAGGTGGGCAAGTAGTAATTAGTTTAGGTATCCATATGGAGCCTAGACAGGGAAAATAACTTCTAGTAGAGGAACCAGAGCCCCTAGGCTGTGAGCAGAAACATTGTAAATTGGATATTGTAGAAGATGGAAGTTCTCTTTAATTGTTTGTTTGTTTTTTTTCTTATGAAATAAGAAATCACCTGGGTGCTGGGCATGAGAGAACTGAGGAGGTGTGAATAGTTAACTCAAGAAAAGAAAAACAACCTTATTAGGGAATTATAGAATTTGGGGGCATCCCTTAAGTAGGACTCAAGGTCAGTAGTGGTGAATGTAAGTGAGATCAGTATAAAGTGAACAGGCTGAAAAAAAAAAAAAAGTGAACAGGCTGTGGGATTTTTATCTGTTCATTTTCAAGGTTTTTGAGAGTGGGTTCAGTGAATTCAGGCAGTTTCTTTTTTTTTTTTTTTTCTTAAGTGATTTCAGTAGAGGAAGAGAGAGATTAGAGTTGAGATGGGATGGATTGTATTATTGTTCCCGATTTTCACTTTACCCAGTAAGTAGGATTATACATCTACACTCTTTGCAGTCCCTGCCACTAACCATTGTCTCATTGACCTTGGGTCTGACCGTGTGACTTGCTTTAGCCAATAGAATGGGCGTAGATGTCAGGTGAGCAGAGACTTGAAAGGTGGGGTGCACGATTTGGCTGGTTCTGCTGAGTTGTTGCCAACACCCTGAGGAAATCTCACTCTATGCAAATGCCGTCCCAGAATGAGGACATGTGGAGTGGACTGAATCAAGATTGTGACTTAATACAGAGCTGCCTCAGCTGCCCTACAGATGCATGATCCAGAAATCTGCATCTACAGACTACTCTTATCAGCCATAGGGACTTTGCATCATTTGTAGGATTATTTCAGCAGAATCCTGATTAATATATGAGAGTGTGATTATGCATATGATAATATAAAGGAGTCATCATAATGATGATGAATGGAATCTAAGCCAGAGGAGGAGGAAAGTGAAGCATGAAGGAGGGTATAAACAATGACAAGGTGGCAGAGTAAGTGGACCAGAAGTCACATTAGAGAGGGAGTTAGACTTTTAAAAAGAGAGGTAGGGAGATAAGGGGTTGTGGTGAAAGAATGGGATTCTTATACTTGATATTTGGAAGAGGTAGAGTTATTGATAATGTAAAAAAAAAAAAAAAATGGCAAGGTCCAGAGATGACAGGTAATATGTGGCTGAGGTAGGGTGAGGGCAAGTGTGGCTTATGGTGGTGGAAGGGAACAAAGTCCTGGGAGGTCAGGCAGATTGGATAAATCAGCCATATGGCCATTTAAGTGACCAGGAATGATGACTGGAATCCTGGTGGGGCTCTGGAAGTAAAGAAGTTGTTAAAAAAATCTTTAATAAATAAGAAAATTTCCGATGGACCTGTCCATAATAGCAAGAAGAAATAGACAGCTGGTGTAGACTAATGTGAGAGATTCTAAGAGATGGAGTTGTTTAGGGAGAAGGAAAGACCAGTTATTTGGAAGCAGTGATAAGGAGTAAGCTTTTTCTAAATTTAGTAGTAAATGGAGTGAGAATCACATAATTACAGCTAGTATTTGGGATAGCTGTAGGGAGTCTTATCCTTAGAGGAAGACTAGTTCTAATTAGAGCCAAGTGGGAAAGAGTTCATTTCAGAAAGAAGATGAGGATATTGGGGGTTCTGCTGATTGTGTATCATATGAGTTCAAGATGAAGAAGAAGATGGGTTTGAAGGGTTATATTGGGTTAGATCAGAAGATAAACAGGGTTAGTTAAATATGAGAGCTGTGGACGTGTAGGGTAACTGGTATGCCTTTGATGACTAGAAGAAAAGAGGAAACAAGGCATGATGGGATTATTTCTGACATCTTTAGGGGCTGGTGTCTCAGGCAGTTTTTAGCAGGGAGGGAAGACTAACTTGTCCGGCATTAAGGAGGATCTGCAGGGTCTCCTTAAGTCCTTTTGTATATATTATTGAGGCAGGGGGCTGGTGGACTTACCAGGACCTCTTGGCTTTCTTGCAATACACCTGAAATTATTAAAAACGTGACTTCATTAATCCTTATGTTAGCTCTGTGTTCACTTCCCTGTTCTGCCTCTTATTTCCATCTTGACTCTCACTTCTGCTATCTTTGAGAATTTACCTTTTTTTTTTTTTTTAAATATACTCTGGTCAAAGAAATGTCCTCAGGGCAGAATCCAAAGATCAGATATTATTAGTCACTGTTGTTATTCTATAATTGTCAAATACTTACTAACATAACAGTAAATAACAGTAAACTAACCATCTACTGTAGGTCAAGCATAGCACTTACTGCTTCACTTAAACCATCTAATTTCCCTCACTACTCTATGAGGTGGGAAACAAGTATTGCTCTCATTTTACAACAGAAGAAATTGAAGCTTTGAAGACTGAAATCACTAATCTGGGGTCACTCATGGGGCATGAGGCTGAATGATGATTCACATCTGGGATTTGGGCTCTGAATCCTGAGTGATTCATTAGTCCAGCGTGTGACTGATTGCTCAGTGGAAGTCTGTGGGTAGGAGTGAACAAGTTTGGGCCTTAGTAGCTATGAAGGGCTAGCCCTCCTCTCTATCGTCCTAGCATGCCATTGATCTAGATTTGTCTTTAGATGGCTCAATTTGTGGTGGCTTCATCTGCATAGGCATCTTTCTTCTTTGGACCACTTCCTCTTGGTCACAGCATCAGCAAAATGCTTTGCACACCACAGATGCTTAAAACAATATATTAGTCACAGGATTTAAGAATTACCCATGTGTCTGGTTAAGTCCTCAAATTAGGCATAGATTAAAACTAACTGGGGAGTTAAAAAAAAAAAAAAAGTCCCAGTGCTCAAGGCATTCTCTGGACTGATTAACATCATTGAACCTAGGGCCAGATGTCAGTATTTTCAAAGTTCACCAGAGGATTTTTTGGGGGCCCCAAAGTTATGAATTACTGCTCTGAGGGAGACAGGTCCTAATATTTGTTGGTTCTGCTTAAAATACACTTAATTTCTGTGATATGGGATTCAGGATGCAGGAAGGAAGCATTGGTATCAGAAGACCTGGGATGTCAATGATGGTCTTTTTCTCTCTCCATACTGCTTCCTAGGGCAAAGCTGTCATATAAATGACTATTTATTCCATTTGATTTTTCTTCTCTCTTCTCACTTGTGTTTGCTGCTTTCCTCCCGGTTCTGCACCTAGCTTTCACTCGATTTGCATCTGGTTCTGGCTCTGCTGAAATGAGCTTATTTGGCTGCTTAGTAGACACAGCAATCACTCCCAAGAATTGCATTTGAAAGCAGAATGAAATCTTCATAATTTGCACGATACCAAGATGCATTCATCCTAATGGAGGTGACTGGGTCACTTAGGCTGAATTTGAGAAGCATTCTTGGCTTTGTGTTCTGAGTCCTTCTAAGCCACCTGGCAGTTAGTTACTCTCTTCTGGCAGGGCTAGCTGATAAAAGCTGACATGGAGCCTTGAACAAAAAAGGAACCAAGCCAACCTTTACCATTAGTATTCTCAGGTGTTTGTCCAAGGGACAGGAGAGAAAAGAATCTGTATTTATAACTTGTGAAAAGGGATCTTAGGCACGGGTGGTAGAAAAACACTCAACCAAATATTGGGGAATTTGTTTCTTTGCTACCTTGAGCTTTGTTTAACTCTTTATGGGCCTTTGATAGGTGGATTGCAAAAACTTGCCATAATGACGCCCTCTTCCCTGTATCCACATCATGGGACAGCCCCCATCAGAAATAGTCTGTTTCCGCACTCCTTGGGTTTTGGCTGGCCATGTGGCCTGCTAAAACCAACAGAATTCAGAGGATGTGACCATGTGTTAGTTCTGAACTGCCTTTCAGGAGACCTTATACACTTCTGCTCTCCTTTCTTAGAATCTTGATCTACCTGCTTGATGAGAAACCACAGAGCAGAGACCACAGTTTTCCCAACTCGGGCCATCCTAGAGCAACCCGCCTTGGACCCAGCTGTCTGGAGAGAGAGCCCAGTTATGACAGCAGAGTACCTGTGTGACCCTGTTCAAATGTGTGGAACCAGGCAAGATGTCCAGAATCAACATTTCTTATTATTTTAAGCCATTGAGTTTTGGGGTTGTTTATAGTTAATTGATAATAGCCCCAACAACTTTATCTTTAAAGGAAGAATTGGTGGGTTGATTTCCAAGACAGTATAATTTTAACTGAGGCTGAGTACAATAAACCTGTGAATATCGGTCCAGCAGTTCTGTCCCCATTCCAAATTTACTGAGTCAGGGGGGGCTGGGCCCTAACTACTGAGTTCTCATGAATTTTACAAGTGGCTCCCATGTACAGCTACAATTAAAGAACTCCTGGAAAGTTCTTTTCTGGCACTAAATGAGTCCGATTCTCCCATAGGAGGCCCCCCTTTCGGGTTGCAATTCACCGTAAGAAGTAAATGCTTAGATAAAGTCAGGCTCACATTAGGCCATCCTAAGAACAAAAGGACCCAGACTCTATAGTGAAACTCTGAAAAGGTGAAAAGCAATAATTCCTGGGCCTTGAGGTGGTTTACCAGCCTCCACTTTTCTCTCGACTATCTCTATCTTGGTCAGAAATTATTTTCCGGTAAGAAACAGGCACTCTGAATGAATAAGGGGATTTATTACAGAGATTGAAGAAATTCTCTTGGAATACGTGACAGGAAACACAGCCCAGCTTCCCCAGGCATGGACTTGGAAACGGATGGCATCAGGAACCAAGAATGCCTCGGCTGCTCTTGCATACTCCCTCCTTCTCCTTGCCTGTCCCACTACAAGAATTCCCCGATTCTCCTGTGAATATCCTTTATTCTCCTTTCTTCCTTTTCATACAGTGTACTGAGTAGCTCCCTAAAAGGAAGAGTCCTGGAATTTACCTGACCTACCAGTTGCATGCATCTTAATGTCTTTTTGTCCTAATTACAAACACTTAGGAGAAGGACTCTGGTCAAGTTTCAATCAGAGGTCCAAACCAGGTCAAACCACTCATGTATGACAGGGGGAGGGACATACCATGTTCAATGGGGCTGTCCTTTCGGGGGCTGTCTGAGTAGAGGTTCACAAAAAAGGGAAAGTGTGGAATTAGAGATAAATGATTCCTGAATATAATAAGTGACTTTTCTGAAACAGTCTATCATGTTTATATTAGCTCATCAGGTCAACGCGTGTAAAAACACACTGACGAGTTTCTGAAATACTTACATTTCTTTATACCAAATCACTGTTAAATACTATTATATGCATATGTTTTTACAGCTTTCATTATGATTTAGGTTTTTGTAAAAGAGGGAAATACTATTTATGTCGAATGTGTAGGTAGTGCTTCTCAGTTGTCAGAATACAAATTTAACACTTTGCTTTACTCATTTTTTGGCACAGACTTGAATTTATGCTTCCCTCTACAGAGGACATAGGGAATAATTTTTAAAATGACCAAAAAATATACAGAAACCTTCAGGAATAATTTTGCCAGCAATCTGGTTAATCTGTTTCATGGTTTTATTCGCAGGGGCAAGGCGTATGTGTTCCGATTAAAGACAGGATTTGGCTGATGGGTTTGGAAGGCAGAGAAATGATTGCTGTTTTGCTACATTTATTTGAAATGCCTTTTTTTTAAAAAAACTTTTTTTGTTTTATCCTTCATGTATTTCCACTTTTTTTTTTAGATTTTTATTTATTATTTATTTGACAGGCAGAGATCACAAGTAGGTAGAGAGAGAGAGAGGTGGAAGCAGGCTCCCTGCTGAGCAGAGAGCCCGATGCGGGGCTCGAACCCAGGACCCTGAGCCAAAGGCAGAGGCTTTAACCCACTGAGCCACCCAGGCACCCCTGAAATGCCTTTTTTAAAAATGAATCCAGGTACCAGTACCACGTACTCATTTAAGTTCAAGATACAAGAAATCTTGTATTCGAAATCAAGTAAAATGGAATTTATTTTTCTTTTCTAGTTTGGTAAATGTTTTAGGAAACCCCATTGAACTTATAGACATGACCTCTGACATCATTATAGTTTAATGAGAGGTGGATGTTAATCAATTAATGACACAGATAATTGTTAGTTAACTTGTAAGGGCAGTGATGAGAAATTACAAGCAGCTTTGAAAGCATAAAACTAGGACACCCTGTTATGATGCCAGGGGATTGAGAGGACGTGATGTCTGAATGGTGATCTGATGGATACAGAGAATTGATCTAGGCAAAGATGATTTGACATAGAGGGACCCACAGGTGTACAGGCCTTATTATGTGCAGAAGCACAGCACTGCAGAAAGTGATGGAAAGCCAGTGTGGTTGGAGCCCAGAGTGTACAGGGGAGCTACATAAGGTTGAAGAGAGAGGCAAGCTCCACGTCCACATGGCTCAGAGACCTACAAACCATATTCAGGATGTCCACGTTTGTCCTGAGAGCAACAGGACACCATGGAGTGGATGGATTTGAGCAAATGAGTGGCAAGAGTAGGTTTTCTTTTTCTTTTTATTTATTTAATTTTATTTTTTAAAAGATTTTCTTTATTTATTTGACAGAGAGAGATCACAAGTAGGCAGAGAGGCAGGCAGAGAGAGAGAGAGAGAGGAGGAAGCAGGCTCCCCGCTGAGCAGAGAGCCCGATGTGGGGGCACCTCGATCCCAGGACCCTAGGATCATGACCTGAGCTGAGGCAGAGGCTTTAACCCACTGAGCCACCCACGCGCCCCAAGGTTTTCTTTTTAAAAGGATTCTTCCGACTGCTGTTTTGAGAATAGTCTAAGGAACAATGAACAAGAAATACATAGGCAGAACAGTCAGGAGGCTAAAGTGGAGAGGTCATACTGACCTGAAGTGGTGGTAGGAGTGAGAGAGAGAAAATTGGACAGATGTGAAAAATATTTCTCAGGTGGACCTGACAGGTCTTGTTGATGGGTTGGATGAGGAGACACGGTAGATGGATGGCAAACATGACCCTGATCCTTCGTCCTTCTTGCATCCACCCACTGCCATGGAGCTGTGAAGTGCCCTCTGCCTGTCTCTGGACTTGACCATGTACCTATTGGCTTTGGCCAATAGAACAGAAGTGCCAGTGCTCTGGTTCCAAGTTTATGGCTCAAGAGGCCTTGCTTTTCCTTGTGTCTCTGTCATCTCCATGAGGAGACTCCTCAAGTGGCCTCCTGGAACGTGACTGATACACGCAACAAACCAGAAATGCCCAGTCAGCTCAGTTGAGTATGATTTAGGCCAATGGACAGCCAGTGGGCACAGCCAAGTGAGCAAACCAATTGCCCAGCCAAAAGACATAGAGAAGATCTTCTGACCTGTGACATGTGAACAATAAATGCTGATCAAATTATGCCACTGAGATTTTGTAATTTTTTTTTGTTATATAACATTATTGTGGTATTAGATACCTGAAATAGGAGCAAGGAGAAAAATATGCGGAACACAGTCATCCATATACATTACTATCATAGCAGAGTTTCATATATTATCGTAATACAGCATTTGAGAGAATAGAAAACAGGATAAGTACACTTTTATGGGAGGAAATTGTTACCTTGAGATCTTCCTAACACAACGGTAAAGAATTAGTCAACATTTTTCAAAAGATGGATTGATGAAAGTGTTGGTTCTTAGCGGCGAGTAATACTAAAAAAGAAGATTCCAAAGGCATAGTTTAGATTTTTTTACTTATTTTTTGTATCCTTTCACATGCTTATTGTCAAAACTTTTTTATGTGTTCAATCAACCATAATTCTGAAAAGGAAGGTAGAAAATCATTTATCATGGCAGTGCGTAAGGGAAAAAAAAAAAAGTAAATTAAGCTGGCCAACTCCTCTGGTTAGAGTGTTTCCTGTTTCCTTGAATTTTTTGTTGGTTTTGACCCTATTTTTGCCCTGACTTACCAAAGAGTCATGGAGAGAAAGACACAATTTATGGCAGGCACAAAGCAGTTCCCGGCGGCGACACTGTTAGTTCAAAGTTGCATCTCTTCAAAGAGGATGAAAGAAGAAATTGAACAAAAGGTCCATTCCTGGGGTCTGACTGTAGAAGGGAAGCAGTTATGGACCAGCTTGCTTAAATGCAGCCGTGACCTCTGTTTATTGACGGACATGGAGTTCTCACACTTAATTGTGGCTACTAAGGTGAGGGCTTATAGGAAGCTTTTCTTTCATATGAGAGAGCAATTCAGATATTCAGAGGAATAAACGGTCTCCTTTTCTTTTCTATTTGAACTGCGATTGCTTTGTATTACTTTTGTATATTCTCAGGTGGTTTTAAATATTAGTGCATATAAGAATCATTAGGGAAGTCGTTACACCATCCGTCCCTGGAGATTCTTCTTCTTTTTTAGATTTTATTTATTTATTTGACAGAGATCACAAGCAGGCAGAGCAACAGGCAGGGTGGGGGGGAAGCAGGCTCCCCACTGAGCAGAGAGCCCGATGCGGGGCTCATCCCAGGACCCTGAGATCACAACCTGAGCCGAAGGCAGAGGCTTAACCCACTAAGCCACCCAGGTGCCCCAGGTCCCTGGAGATTCTAATTCAGGTACGGGGTGGGATCTAAGGACCCGCATTGCCAGCAGGCCCTCCGTGGGATGCTGATGCTACTTGTCTTTGTACCACATTTGAAGAGTAAGACCATAGAGACTGGAGTACCTCTACTCATGGTTGCAAAGAGAAAATCACAAAAGCATTCTTGTAGGCAAATTATTTCCATCTTTTTTTATTATCTTTTTGTCATGTCCTAAAAGTGGTCTTAAACAACGGGTCCTGCTTTCTAATGAGTGCCCCCAAAAGCACGAGCGTGGGTCAACCGTGGTAGATTGGAAGAAGGGCACAGTTCTTCCTAATAATTTATTTGCAAATAATACAAATGGGTAAAAAGCTGTTATTGCTTTTCCGTCCTTTCTGGAATCCCTTGCCTCCCAGGATTCCACAAAGTCAATCAAGCTGAGAAACCAAAAAAATCATGAGTCTTCAATGAAAGGTTATGAAGAGTTTTGTTATATCCCTTCTATGCCTGCAGTGTGCTGTTTGGAGGCAGGCAGCTGAATGCTACAACATAAAAGAAAGCCCACGGGTGGAAAGAGTCAAAAGCCTCCTCCTCAATGAAGTCACATTTTCCGTTTGTTGGTAATCAGCATGGGTAGAAGGCAGAGCAGTGGGCTGCCCGCTCTGCTGCAGATTTTGCTTGTCGAGCATTATTGGAACTATTCAATTTTGTCCAGTTTCTCACATGCACTGACATAGTCTGAGCGTGTGATGAGGAGTGTGGGTGGATGGAAAAAGCGTTTTCTGGTTCCTGCTCTTTTTTCTGAATTCTTCCTATTATAAAATGAGGAAGTGTACCTTGTATAAAATATAGAAAAGTATCAGGAAAGAATGCTTGGGTCCATTCCCCAGAGAAACACCATTGCTAATGCTTAAATTCATTTCTTTCCTATAGTGTAGGTCTTGACGCATAAATATTTTTTACAAATTTAAGATCACATTTTACAGATTTGAATTGTTGTTTTCTTTTTAAGAATATCCTGGGCATTTTCCCATGTTATTCAAATGCTCTCTAAAAAAGCAGGATTTGTAATGCTGTAGAATTTTTCATCTTTATCATTTATGATATTTTACTGTACTCATTTCTTATGGCAGGTTTAAATGTTAAAATCAACATTTCTCTGTGTGTGTGTGTGTGTGTGTGTGTGTGTGTTATAAATGTATACATCATACATTTCTGAGCTTGTGAAAACCTTTTTCTAAGGTCAGGAGCAAGCAAGAGAAGAGCCCAAATTTGAAGAATATTTAAGTGCTAGAAATGATGTTTCAATGAGGGCATTTGCATTTCCCTAATTGCCTGGAGCCCGAGTTTAAACTGGCCACTCACAAGGTAGACACAGAGTACAAAGCCTGGAACCCCAGCAAGTGAGAAAGCAGAGCCAAGCCCCAAGAAACGGGGGCTGTACCCATAGAGGAAACATTGAAGATATTTGCTGCAACCTTTGCTCTGGGTACCAAGGAATGTGTGTGGGAAATAGATGTATATTTATATATATTTATATATCTTCACCCTAAAGTGCAAAGCCCATGGAAAGCTTCTACTTTTAGGTGCCTATAATGTTCTGTATTTTTTTTGTTGTTGTTGTTGTTGTTGTTGTTTTTGTTTTAGATTTTATTTGTTATTTGACAGAGAGGTAGCAAGAGAGAGAGCACAAGCAGGAAGAGCAGGAGGCAGAGGGAGAGGGAGAAGTAGGCTCCCCACTGAAGAGGAGCCTGATGCGGGGCTCTACCCCAGGACCCCAGATCATCACCTGAGTGGAAAGCACATGTTTAACTGACTGAGCCACCCAGGCACCCCTATAATGTCTGTTTCTTGATATGAATGCTGATTTCACAGATGTGCTTAGTTTGAGAAAATTTATTGAACCCTTTACTTGTGATACGAACACATTTCTGTGCATATATTTTACAGTTCAATAAAAAGTGAAAAAAATCACATTGCCTTTGTGACTTTCCCCCAAACTCATTAGGTGAACATTTGTTTTAATTTGTGCTGGGGTGGTAGAGTACCACATCCCTGGTAGAAGAAAATGCATATTTGCCTTGGAGAAATGTAAAGTATATCCAGAGTTTTCCCAAAGTTCCAAGCCTTCATAAATACAAGAGGAAAAAGGCCACCATAGGAGATAGTCAGCAGAAACAACATATTTCAGAATCATGCCTGTAATGACAGTCAGTATTGGAATTACCAGGTAACGAATATGAAATGTATGATGGATACATTGTAAGAAATAAAGGAGTTTTGAAAATATGACTGAGAAAAAGAGAATGTTGATATTGCCTTTACCAGTAAAAAGATCAGAGGGCAATTCTAGAGATGTAAAATAAATTTTAGATTAGAAAATCAACAGCTTTTTAAATAATATATAATTTAAAAATATCCACTAGAAACAAAAAAAGGTGGGAACAAGTAAAATTAATTTCAATAACACATTTTATGTAATCCAGTATTATTTCAACATGCAGTCAATATAAGATTAGTAATGAATTCATTTCTTTTTTTTTTAAGATTTTATTTTTATTTATTTATTTGTCAGAGAGAGAGGTAGAGCGAGCGCGAGGACAAGCAGACAGAGTGGCAGGCAGAGTCAGAGGGAGAAGCAGGCTCCCCGCAGAGCAAGGAGCCTGATGTGGGACTTGATCCCAGGACGCTGGGATCATGACCTGAGCCGAAGGCAGCTGCCCAACCAACTGAGCCACCCAGGCGTCCCAGTAATGAATTCATTTCTATTTTTTGTATACAAGTCTTTGAAACCCAGAGTATATTTTATACTAAAAGCACATATCAATTTGTAATAGTCACTTTCAGGCCATTCTGTCTACGCTCACATTCACACACACACACACACACACACACCCCTTCGGGATTTACATTTTTCTACTGTATGTAGATGGGCATTGATCCAAGTTGGAATATATGAAGCAAAACCCTTGATTCAGGTGATCATGTAGTGTCAATTTAACTGAAGAGATGTGTGTGATTTACTGGACCATTTCCTTACTGAGAGATATTTAGTTTTCTCTCTTTTTTTTATATATATCAAATAAAGCTACAAGGAACATCCTTTAAAAAAGCTATGTGGACTTGTATATTTTCAAGGCATAAAGTTTCAGAAATGGATTTGCTGTCCAATGGATGGTTTTAACAGCAGATTAGACACATATGAAGAGCTACTTTGTGAACTGGAAATGAGAGCTGAAGAAATTACCCAGAATGCAATACAGAGAGATAAGGGAATGGAAAATATGAAAGAGCACTGAAGACACATGAAGGCTATAGTTACATATGTCTAAACAGAGACAAAGGAAAAGATAATGCTTAAGATGTCTCCAGAATTGATTGAAGACACCAGTTCTCAGACTGAAGAGCTCCAATGTATCCCAGGAAAAATGAACAAAAAAGAAACTCATCTAGACCCATGGTAGTGAACGTGTAATAAATTGAACACAGAAGATTTCACAATCAGTTATTTAAAAAAAGAAGACAATTCATTTACAAAAGAATAACAATTAGACTAATGGCTGGCTTCTCGCATCAACAATGGAAGGCAAGAGTCAGGTAGTAGGATCTAGAAGGTGCTATATATACCTGCCAATCTGTAAGTGTACAACCTGAGAAAGAGCAGGCGTGAAGCAAAAGAGATTTTTAGACCCAAACCATTTTTAAGCACAAAGGGAGCACATCAGGAATTTATTCAGATAGAAAGAAAATGATTCCAGAAGGCATGTCTGAAATGAAAACATTGACTAGAGGTAACAGTAATAATATCTAATTTGGGAGGTTAAAAAAATCAAGATAGACCTGAATTCTGGACTACCAAAACTAACTTGAAAAGGACAAGTGCCTGGAGCTAAGCACTTTAATGTGCATCTCTTATTTAGGAAAAGGGTTAAGCTACTGATTAACTTGAAACATTTTAAGCTAAGACTGCATGGTAAAATTTACAGAGGAATCCCTTAAAAAATAGCAACTGAATGTACAACAATCAAACTAGTAGATGTTTAAAAAACGGAAAGGAAAAATAAACCTCAGTTCAAGGGACATACAGAAAGAGGAAGCAAACACATCAACAAAAATAAATAGAACAAGCGGGTAGAAAATAATCAGAGAAAAATAAAAATCAATGTATCAGCACGCACAATCAATACTGTAAAGAACTAAATTTCCTTCTAGAATTCAAGGATTTTTTTCCTTCTCAATAAAGTAATAAAAATAGGAATGTCAGGGGACCTGGGTGCCTCAGTGGGGTTAAGCATTTGCCATCGGGTCAGGTCATGGTCAGCCCTACATTGGGCTCCCTGCTCAGAAGGGAGCCTGATTCTTCCTCTCCCTCTGCCTGCAGCTCCCCCTGCTTGTGTGCTTTCTCTGTCTGTCTCTGTCTCTCTCTGTCAAATAAATAAATAAATACCTTTAAAAAATAGGAATGCCTTTGAAAGAGGTCACAAAAATTTGAAAAGTGGAAGTATAGAACAAATATATATCAAATATTAATCAAAAGAAAGTTGAGGTTTAGTATCATAAGCAAATTGAATTAAATAAAAAGCATTATAAGGGAAGAAGAGTATTATTTACATACTGGCCAAAGTCTTTTATTTACCAGAAAGATAGGTTATAAACCTAATGGGTTTTACAAAATAAACCTAAAAGAAATAACTGAAAATTTATTAAAGCCACATTGGTGGAAGCTAAAAATTCCATCAGTATTTTGGGAGATTTCCACACACCTAAGTGATTAATAGGTTAGTCAAGCAAAAATAAGGCCTTGGAAGTTTTGCTTTTTTTTTTTTTTCTTCTTGGGAGTTTTGAACAACATAATTAAGTGATATGACAGATATGTTTAAAAATATTGTTCCTGGCAACACATAAAAATTTATAAAAATTAATGATATGCTAGGCTAGAAAGAAAGTCTCAACTTTCAAAGATTTATAATCACAGGTACCACATAGTCTTAACTTCAACATAATTAAGTTAGAAATTAATGACAAAGTTGACAACAAAAAGAAAGGTATGTGGAGAGGAAGGTATGGGTTAAGTTATCCAAGACTGGTTCCCTGAAGACTGACCTTGTGGAAAAGAAACTGGCCTCTTTCAAAACTTCATGGAATCTGGCTGTGGTTGAGCACTTGTGGGGTCACCTGAAGGGTTGGACTGCAGACCTCGGGTCGGGGCACGCCAGGAGAAGGGCAGCTGCCACAGACCCTTGCTCTTGACTCTGAGCTGACAGGAAAGGGCTGGAGCCAAGACTCTGCTACATCTGATTTTTGTTGTGTTGGAGTCTGAACATGTGAGGAGAAAGCCTGGTGCTTCCTCAGGGGTAATTCCTAAAATGCCTCAGACCAAGATGGGGAAGTTTCTCTCCCAGAATTGGCTTCCGGTCATGTCAGTTTGCTGCGTGCTGCCTCAGAAAGTGATGGGAACAAAGTGGAGACCCTCTCACCCACACTGATAGTGTCTCTGTGAGTTTCCCCAGAAAGAAACTCCTCCACCACCAAGTGTGATGTGTGCAGTTAGGTGAGTTGCCTTTGCTTGCACTTCGTGGAACAAGGGGACTTTCAGACATCCATGGAGGGAGGAAATTGGCAAAGCACTTTGGAAAATAAGTTGGCATTGCTCATCTGGTTGTATGTGCACAGCACCTGTGTCCAGGAAAGTCCACTCCAGAGAAATGTGCACACAGGTACACTGGAAGCTCCTTGCTCTGCTATTTTTATAAGGCAGTGGAGTGGCAACATGGGATAGGTTGCCATTGTCTGCTTGTAGACATGCAACCCTCACTGGCAAACAGAGATCTGGGAAGACCTTTTTACTGCTCTTCGTATGGGGCCACAGAGAGCAAACTTTATTCACAAAATGCCACTCTCATATCATCTGTGTAAATAACCAGGCAACTGTTTTACCTGTTGACATTATGGTTTCCAACACTTTCGAGAGATGGAAATAAAAAAGATGTACCACTACAACCCCTTAACTTTCTAGAGTATGTACTGTAGCCTTTTAGCACTATGGCCACAAATAACTTGTTGATCAGCATGATTTTTCAATTTTCAGTTGTTTGCTCTGTCATTGTGGCTACCTAACCGATCTTTGGGCTTTGAGAATTTAAACTTTGCATCTTTTTTGTTTCGATTTTGATTTCTTTTTCCCAAAATTATCCTGTGAAGTTATGGTTTTGATACAGTGAAGCTGATGTAGGCTTAGTACTTCAAACCGTATTTTCTTAAAAAAAGATGTATTTTTGTACTTGAGAGAGACAGAGAAAGAGAGAGAAAATGAGGAGAAGGGGCAGAGGGAGAGGGAGAAAGACTCTCAAGCAGACTTATCACTGAGCGTGGAGCCCCACGCGGGACTGGATGTTATGACCTTGAGATTAGGGCCTGAGCTGAAGAGTCAGACACAAGAGTCAGACACAGCAACTGTCCCACCCAGGCGCCCCCTCCTTCAGACAGTTTTTAAACGATTCCTTTAAAAATTCCTCAGGAAGCTGAGTTGCAAATACTAGCATTCTAACAAACCAGAAAAGGAATAATACACATGCCCATATTTAACTAGATATCGAAATCGGAAAACCAGTAAATCTTCGTGTTTCCACTTTATAGGTAAATTAGAATTTTATTTTGTTAAACTGATGTCCTTTAAATTTATGTTTGTTTATTTGGCACAATGTTCTTATAAAACGTATCCTAGTCTTGATCTGAAGCTCACTTTTCCTTTACAGCATTTCCCTTTGAGCTATGTACCATATGGAGTAGTGGAAAAACACAGCTTTAGTGATTATTTACATTCTTATGGACTAGAATCCCTTCAGGGATCACATAAAAACTACAAGTGACTTTTGGCCCAAAGAAGTTGGCAGAACACACTCACAGATCAAATATTCATCATTTGGGGCACGTTCATCTTTACCTTCTTTTAGTATATGTGCTGCCGAAGCGAGCACCATCTTTACCTTCTTTTAAATCTTACTGCACCTGTTAGGTTGGTAACATTATCTCTTGAAGTTGGCATAGCCGTGTGACTTGCTTTAGTCAAAGAAACGTGAATGAGGCAATATGGATATGTGTCCTTTCCAGATAGAAGCATTTAACTGGTAGATTAAGGAGCCTGGTATGTTGAGTTGACACCTGTAGGTGTAGGAAAGCTGCCCTTGAGAATCATTTGTACCCAGAGGTGTACTTTCTGAAAGCAAGAAGTAGGCTTTTGTCATGTTAAGTTGTTGAGATTTGGGGGATCTTTTTTTTTTCTTTTTTTCTTCCTTTCTCCCCCCATCCCGCAGGTCAAACTTAACATTTCCTGACTAATCCATGAAACAAGATGGGATAGGGAGGGAGACAAACCATAAGTGACTCTTAATCTCACGAAACAAATTGTGGGTTGCTGGGGGGAGGGGGGTTGGGAGAAGGTGGGTAGGGTTATGGACATTGGGGAGGGTATGTGCTTTTGGGTAAATTGGAAGGAGAGGTGAACTATGAGAGACTATGGACTCTGAAAAACAATCAGGGGTTTGAAGTGGCGGGGGGGTGGGAGGTTGGGGTACCAGATGGTGGGTATTATAGAGAGCACGGCTTGCATGGAGCACTGGGTGTGGTGAAAAAATAATGAATACTGTTTTTCTGAAAATAAATAAATTGGGAAAAATAAATAAATAAATAAATGAAAAAGAAAAAAAAAAGAATATATCATCTAATGTACTTGAGGGAGAAACACTTCTACTAATAAAAATTCTACTAATGACCCATTTCAATGATAAACATTTTGTTATCAAAATTAAAATACATTTTCCTACTGACAGTCCATTATTCTTTCAGTAATTCAGTCTCAATATCTTAGAATTCTCGGTGATTCCTCAATCCCGATCTTCACCTTTAATGATTTGTTAAATTCTGTCAATGTCAGAAACAAAAGTGGAAAATCTGGACGATAAGTGAGTGTGGTTCTATGCTTTAAGTTGCTACCAAATGTTTTGGGGCAAGAGGCTTAACATCCTTGTGTCTTTGTATATTATTAACATGAAAGTTGGGCCATAGTATCTTAAAATTAATTCTCAGATGTAATGTTCTCTGACATTTTGGAATGTTCTCAGATGAGATGTTTGGTGTGTGTGTGTGTGTGTGTGTGTGTGTGTGTGTCTGTGTGTCTGTGTGTAGTTTTTTTGGTCACAGCTCTCCATCAGTTCATGTTCTGGGCTCCTTCCCACTCTACATCTAGAATGTAGCACTCCATCTTATGTCTCACGTTTATACTGGAACAGACTTAAATTCTCCTCTATTACACAGGCCAGTTGCTAAATGCTATGGACCTTGTAGACCTGAGTTTTTTTAAACCCCTAATTTTTTTAAACTTTCCAACAGGTTTTGAAACCACAGCTCTGGGGCAGAAATAAGAAATGCCTGCCATCTCTCCCCTGGCATGTGCCTGTGGCAGACATCAGTCATCGATGGTTCTGCTCTCTCTGGTATAATGGATAAAAGTCCATCATTAGTTAGTGTTTCACGTCCTGCACAATGACGCTACATATTTCCTTCTCCACTCACTTACCCCCGTGATCCGTTTCATTTTGCATAAGGAGTTCATTGTGGCTTCATGTTCTCACTTGTTCCTCCATCTAGAATGACTTCTATGGAAAAAAAAAAAAAAGTCACACGTATTCCTCCAACACAAACTCAGATTTCCTTCACACCCACTGCCTTGTCCCGTCACGCCAGCCATCCTGGTTGGCACCAGTCCTCTCAAAATGTTTGCTGGTATTTCCTTCTCTCTGCGTGCCGCCCCCCAGGACTGTAGTTGTAGCTCTAGAATTCACCAGCAGAATAAAAACACATAGAAGTATACAGTTACTATGAGTTTGGGGAGGGTTTTAAAAGCAAATATTTTATTATTCACAGCTGCACCCATTGACTGGAAATGTGGGAGAATTCATGCACACAAAACCTTTATTCAGTCTACTGACGTTATTGGTACACATAAGATTTACACCTTGAAAGAAGTCTGTGATACCGATTAATTGATGACCACAGTGGGGAAGCCCTCCATTAAGTGTTTCCTGGTTCTCTTCTTTCTTATTGGGTTATACTTCTTTAGGTTGAGAACCTTACCTGATATATTTGGGGGCACACCACCTTCCCCAGGCTCCTGGCATTATTCTTAGCTAGCCAGATAAGGTTAGCCAGACAGGGGAAAAAATATTCCTTGTTTTAATAAGATGCTGCTGCTAGCACACTGTTTAAAAATGCGGAGATATAGATCAAATGCAAAATCAGGAGGAAGACAAGGTAAGAATGGTTGTTCTATCTCAGTGCTTCTCAAAGTTTTTTTTTTTTTAATATTTATTTATTTATATGGGGGGAAGGGCAAATGGAGACAAAGGCTTTTTTTTTTTTTTTAAGATTTTATTTATTTATTTGACAGACAGAGATCACAAGTAGGCAGAGAGACAGACAGGGAAGTAGGCTCCCTGCTGAGCAGAGTGCCAGATGTGGGCCTTGATCCCAGGGCCCTGGGATCATGACCTGAGCCGAAGGCAGAGGCTTCAACCCACTGCGCCACCCAGGCACCCTGCGGGGAGAGAGAGTCTTAAAGAGACTCTGTTGAGCATTGAGCCTGATGTGGGGCTCAATCTCACAATCTTGAGACATTGACCTTAGCTGAAACCAAGAGTCAGACGCCTAACCAACTGTACCACCCAGGCACCTGTTTGTTATTCTTTTTTGGTTATGTTTGTTGCAGTGTTATTTCTTTGGCTGTTGAATCTAATAATGAAAATCTAGGCTTGTAGTTTGTATGTCTTTGCTTGCCCTTTCTTTTTCCCCCCACTTTCTAGAACCTTTTTTTTTTTTTTTTAAAGATTTTATTTATTTATTTGACAGAGAGAGAGAGAGATCACAAGCAGGCACAGAGGCAGGTAGAGAGAGAGAGGGGGAAGCAGGCTCCCTGCCAAACAGAGAGCCTGATGAGGGGCTCGATCCCAGGACCCTGAGACCACGACCTGAGCTGAAGGTAGAGGCATAACCTACTGAGCCACCCAGGAGCCCCTAGAATCATTTTTATTTTACTTTGCAAAAATACACATCTTTGACAGATTGGAAATTAAAAACAAAATAAATGGGTCCTTTACTACAGATCATTTGATAATTATTTGTCTGTCTGTCTCTCTGTCTATCTATCTATGTATCCTGATTTTGTCTGGATCTCTTTCCTATGTGATTAGGGCCCTAATTAGCATTAAAATCCATATTTTAGGGCGCCTGGGTGGCTCAGTGGGTTAAGCTGCTGCCTTCGGCTCAGGTCATGATCTCAGGGTCCTGGGATCGAGTCCCACGTCGGGCTCTCTGCTCATCAGGGAGCCTGCTTCCCTCTGTCTCCCTCTCTGCCTGCCTCGCCATCTGCTTGTGATCTCTCTCTGTCAAATAAATAAAATCTTTAAAAAAAATCCATATTTTAGTTCTTTTATGAAACAGGAAATATTATGTCTTGCAGATTTCTCTTAGAGATAAGTTAGTTTAATAATTATGCTGTTGTTTCTCAGCTTTTAGTCAGGAGTCTGAAGCAACCTTACCTTCCTTCCTCAGTGTGCCATTATATTTAGAAAAATGAAGAAAGCTGAATAGGGAATAAAACAGACTGTCCAAGTGAACTTTTGAATTTCCTGCATTTAGCTAGCTCTAACTTTAAATCATAAATATTATGAAACATGGATTCGTGTCCAAGAAGAACGAATAATAACTGTTATATCCTTGGAACAGATGATATATTGCACTCAGAAATAGATTTCCATCCGCAAATGCTGGCAATTAGAGGTTACCAGCTGTATTTAGGTAGAGAAGCTATAAAGCACATTACAGGAATATAATTTTAGAGTTGCTGAGGTCATATGGGGATTTGGTTCGCCTACATTTTCACTTAAATTATATCCACAAGTAATGCCATTGTGAATGAAGTTATATCATTAAAAGTGTCAGACACTTTAGACTCCATTTCCATATGCCCTATTATATGAAGACCTGCAACTTGAAATTCTCTCCAGATTAATCTGAGAGGAAAATATAGGCTCTCATTCTGAATACATCCCAGAAGGGATTAAGTGACCTGATTTCAAGAAAAAAATGGAACAAGCTATGCGATGACTAATTTGCCTCCCAGTAAAATAAAAGTGACAAACAACAATTTTATTCATAATAGAAGTTTCCCTCAAAGCAGACTTTTCTGCTAACTCTGGCATATTCTATTTGTAAAATATTTTTAATGTATCTCATGTCATGCTCCTCTATTTGTGAATTCAGGTTTTCTCTTTGCAGGAGCATAAAATCTAACAACTGTTTTAAAATAAAATTAAAGATTTGTAGAAGGAATAAGAAACATAGCACAATGAACATATAATTTTCCTGGAAATTAGGAACTCTGAATCTCTTACCCTCTAGGACAAACATCATAGTTATGTAGTGGATGTTATCAGTAGATTTATATTTAATATGCAATCTATTTGTTTTATTGAGCATGCTATGATTTAATAATGAAATGAAAACAAATAATTGTGGCACCTTTCCAACTGAAGTAACATTCTTAATATACAGAATGATTTATTTAGAAAACCTACTAATTGAAAAATCAGTATATTCCTAGTGCTCTCTACTGTTTATAGCCCTATCATCTGAGACTGCCTAAAGTAATTTATTTTATTTTGAATACTGATTTTAGGAGAGAGAGAGTATGCACAGACAGAGGGGCAGATGGAGTGGGAGAGAGAGAGAGAATCTCAAGCAGACTCCCCACCACGCATGGAGCCCAACCCATATGGGGCTCAATCTCATGACCTTGAGATCATGACCTGAGCGAAAACCAAGAGTTGGACGCTCCTCCAGTTGAGCTACCAAGACACCCCCAAAACAACTTATTAATGCAAAATATTTGGGGTGCCTTATTGATGATTTCAATTCAGTATAATACATTGAATAAAGTACTAGTTAGTCCTGATTTAATAAGCTTAAAATAAATTATTTTAATCTTTTGACTCAAGAAATGATTGCTCTTTCACAAGATTTTCTCCCAGATTAAGAAATCTTGTATCATTACTTTTAAGTGAGAGCATTGAAAATTGTGATCATTTTTTTGGTTAAGATTTTATTTATTTATTTATTTGTCAGAAAGAGAGAGAGAGCGCACGCATAAGCAGGCAGAGGTGGAGAGAGAAGCAGGCTCCCCACCGAGCAAGGAGCCCGATGTAAGACTCTATCCCAGGACTCTGGGATCACAACCCAAGCCAAAAGCTTAACCAACTAAGCCACCCAGGCGTCCCAGATTGTGATCATTTTTTAAATTCATTAGAGTCTTTCAAGAAAACGAGAACACAAAAAAGTGAGAAAGAATAGACCAAAACAGGACATTGAATTCATACTTTGTCTGAAATATTATTTCTGAATATATTGAAAAATTGACTCATCCTTCTAGTGCTGGTATCAGGAAGGAATAATAATACCTGGCAGACTCACTAAATTCTGGATTTATTGTTATTTGACATTTTCAGGTGCTTTCTGAATTTTTCCTTATGACACTATTAAATGTTTTAAAAGTAGTAGTGATTAAGGGCTGAGTTTAAGCAGTACCTAATGCCTTCTCAGTCAGCACCTTTGATATATCTCAATATCAGCGGGGATTTCTAATATGGCATCTGATAATAATCGAGGAGTGAGATGCCAAACTAGAAGATAGAAAAGCTGAGAGTCTGGGGAAAGAATTCCAAACTCATCATCATTTTACTTACTCTTTCTTGTCACAGAAAATGACATGGTTTGAAAGTGATCCCTAGGAGAAGACAAATCCTGAGTGTAACAATGAGATTTCAGGAACATGGAGAAACTGAATTGATGGCTGAAATCCACAGAATGTGAAATCTCACTCAGTCAGTGTTCCTTGGAGGAGCTCACTGCTGGGTCTTGAGAGTGTTGTCATATGTGTGGTTATGCCTGGAGAAATGTAGGTGCTTCTATGCTGTGCATTGTATGTAAACATGGAATTCAGTATCTTACACTTAAACTTGAAAAAAAGAACAGAGCAACTCATGCATAGACATGAAACCATAAGAAGGGCTTTCTATCTTATTGCTGCTTGCTTGGAATTATGGCTTTTTGACCTGAACTCTCAACAATCCCACCCTCCCCCATCCCAGAATACCATATATATATATATATATATATATATGTATACATATATATATATACACACACACACGTATATATATACACACGTGTGTGTATATATATGTAGAATGTGTGGGCATGTCCTTAAAAAAACAAAAAACCAAAAACAAAACCTCACTCAAAATACCTTGTTTTGTTGTCTTTTGAGGTAATTGTTCAAATGGAAGAGTTTTGTTTTCTTTAAATGAAATCTATTTCTCCTTTCTTTTTTCTCTTTTCCTTGTCTGTTCTTGGGGAGCTATTTTATGCAATCACTAGTTAAAACCAAGTAATTTCACCTTCCATTTTAGAACTTCTGAACCAAACATGCATTTCTGTCCTATTTTCCCTGAACTAAATTCCACAAAGATATATCCAAAAAGATTTAACCAGATGAGGAAAGAATTGAAAAGCTAGGGAAGTCCATTTTGGGATCTCTAATTACTAACGCTAAAGAAGCAGCAAGGGCATAGGTAAGAAAAAGTGTTTTTCTCTCTTTAGGATGAGACCCACTCAGATATCTTATAACATAGTCGAGGTTCCTTATAGACTGGGCCTAAAAATTAAATGTGAGCAAATTTATGGAATAAGCAATATTGTCTTTTTCTTCAATATATAACACCTTGCGCTTTGTGCTCCTCCCATTTCCCTGTGATTCAATATTCCTTTTCTCCTCTCCTCCTTCTCTCATGCACATCCCTAAATATACATCCTAGAAGTTTGCTTCTAAATCCCTTCCACTCTCACACGCTAGAGGAGAATGAAAAGTTATTCGGAAACATTTCTTGCAGGAGTATTAATGGTTTAACAGGGATCATGGTGAACTGTAAGAAGAGACTGTGGATTCCATGGTGGGTGGAAAGTTGGTGGGGGGTAAGGCCAGTGGGGTTTCACAGCCCCTTTAGTTGAATCCACTGTCTTCTATTTTGAGTGAGATTTTTTTTCTGCTAGACGTTATTACTAGCACTGGCTAAAGGAAATATCCACAATGAGTATTCTTACCAACCCATTTAAATGGCTTTTTTTTTTTTTCCCCACTGCTCAGAGAGGGGAAAAAAAGGAAAGTAGAAATTAGAAGTTTCAGAGTTGCTACTCTGGGCAAAAGCCCTTTCCATATTAGCTCACTTAAGCCTCATTAAAGATTTATAAAGTGAAAATTACTATGTTTGCTTAAAAAAATAACAGCAACCATTATTTATTGCTCTTCTCCTATATGATAGCCAATTTCCAGTTAGTCTTTTTTAATTCTCATATCAACCTTGTGAAATTGCCATTATTAGTACTCCTGTTTTCCAGAGAAGGAAACGCAGGATCAGTGCACTTATCTTGTTGAATTATAAATAGAGCGCTGGGGATATAGCCCCATTTGCATTTTTCATAAAATTAAACAGTAGCCAATGGTTATATAAATGGGAGGTAGTAAGCTAAGACACAAACTAAGGTATGCATTGACCCCAAGCTAATGGCAATGATACTGATGTAACGCAAGGCGTTTTATGTTGAAGAAAAAGACAATATTGCTTATCCTATAAATTTGTTCACATTTAATTCTTAGGCCCAATCTATAAGGAACCTCATGTTGAGGATGAGTGTGAAAGTGAGTTTGTGTGTGAGATATATATATATATCTATGAATATCTATGTGTGTATATATATATATATTTATTTGTTTTAGAGAGAGAGAAAGAGAGCTAATAAAAGAGGGGAAGAGCAGAGGGAGAGACAGAATCTCAAGCAGACTGCACTGAGCGCAAAGTTTGACGTGGGGCTTGATCTTATGACTCTGAGATCATGACCTGAGCCAAAATCAAGTCAGATTCTTCTCCTACCCACTTAAGCCCATAAGTGACTCTTAATCTCACGAAACAAACTGTGGGTTGCTGGGGGGAGGGGGGTTGGGAGAAGGGGGGTAGGGTTATGGACATTGGGGAGGGTATGTGCTTTTGGGTAAATTGGAAGGGGAGATGAACCATGAGAGACTATGGATTCTGAAAAACAATCTGAGGGGTTTGAAGTGGCAGAGGGGTGGGAGGTTGGGGTACCAGGTGGTGGGTATTATAGAGGGCACAGCTTGCATGGAGCACTGGGTGTGGTGAAAAAATAATGAATACTGTTTTTCTGAAAATAAATAAATTGGAAAAAAAAAATCAAGTCAGACACTCAACTGACGGAGCCACCCAGGTGCCCCGAAATAGGTTTTTCTTTTATTAATCGTTTCTGACTTTCAAAATTCTTTGGCTTTTTCTCTGAACTAATAAATGATTAATTTAAAAATAAGGAAATAAAAGGATAAAAGAAAGGAAGGTAGGAAAGCATGGGAACAGATGTTTCTACAAACAAAACCAGAACACAATTAAGCTATCAGAGCTTAGATAAGGAGTGATTAAGAGCTTAGATAAGGAGTGATCTCTACCTGTCCAAGGCAAACTGAGGAAGTGCTCAGCCATACGTTTTGTTAGATTTTCACACTTAAACCGCCAGTAATTCTGTGAAGTAGATCTTATTACTGCCATTTAATGCATGAAAACAATATGATAGAAAGGTGTTAAGCAATTTACCCAAGGCCAGACTTCTAGTAGGGTTCTGGGTATAGACACCAGTTTTTTTTTTTTTTTTCCCCTTTCTTAGATTTATTTATTTATTTATTTATTTGACAGAGAGAGAGAGAGAAAGAGAAAGAGAGAGAGAGAGATAATAATTTTCCTTTGGGGCAAAATAGGAGAGGAGGAGTGCCCCTTGCTTTCCTAAGAGACAGATGAGAGCACAGAGACCCAAAGGGACAGAGTGGGGAGCTGAGAATGCCCTGCCCCGCCAATCCAGGACCATTCAAAGCACAGCTAACCAGATCATCTCAATGGTATTTGTTGACATGGGAAGATAGGAAAAGAGAGGTTAAAATATTTAGGAAAAAATTATAATATTCCATTTCAGAAGGTAAAATGGTATTTGATATGTTTTAATTAGGTAAATGATATCCTGCTTTTAATCTTTGATAAACACACTTTTGTAGCTTTTCTCTAAGGAGGCCTTCTCATATTGGCCATTTTTACTTACTCTAGACTGAAGAGAGTCTTCTTTTAAAGAGCTCAGGATCTTAAACATGTCTTGTTTATAGGAAACCCAATTTGGAAAGAAAGTGTTATAAAAATAAAAATATAAAAAAGATATCATAAGAAAACATGAATAAAAAGCAAGTAAGCAAGTGAAGCAATATAAATACCAAAGAAAAAATGAGCAGGGCAAAGTATTAAGACCAGAGGTATCTGATATAATCATTGATAAAAGGCATAGCTCCCCAAAATGATATAACAGTCCATTATTATACATTAGAAATATATAGGGTATAATATTCCAGTGTGTGTGTGTGTGTGTGTGTGTGTGTATCACATCTTCTTTATCCATTAGTCTTTTGATGGACATCTAGGCTCTTTCCATAGTTTGGCTATTGTGGACATTGCTGCTGTAAACATTCGGGTGCACATGCCCCTTCAGATCACTACATATGTATCTTTAGGGTAAATACCCAGTAGTGCAATTGCTGGGTCATAAGGTAGCTCTGTTTTCAACTTTTTGAGGAATGCAGCTATCAACAAAACAAATCAAAACAAAATCTTGCCATTTGCAACAACGTGGATGAAACTAGAGGGTATTATGCTAACCGAAATAAGTCAATCAGAGAAAGACAATTATCATGTGATCTCACTGATATGAGGAATTTAAGAAACAAGACAGAGGATCATAGGGGAAGGGAGAGAAAAGTGAAACAAGATGAAACCAGAGAAGGAGACAAACCATAAGAGACTCTTAATCTTAGGAAACAAAACTGAGGGTTGCTGGAGGGTTGGGGGTGGGAGGGATGCGGTGGCTGGGTGATGGACCTTGGGGAGGGTATGTGCTATGGTGAGTGCTGTGAATTGTGAGACCAATGATTCACAGACCTGTACCTTGAAAAAAATAATACATTATATGTTAATAATATATATGTGTGTGTGTGTTTTCTTAAATTTAAAAAAAAAAATATATATATATATATATATGGCAGTTAACTATACTTCTCTCTCTGCCTGCCTCTCTGCCTACTTGTGATCTCTGTCTGTCAAGGAAATAAATAAAATCTTAAAAAAAAAAAAGACAGGAATTCCAAGAAGGTGTTTCTGGGACACCTGGGTGATTCAGTTGTTTCAACGTCTGCCTTTGGCTCAAGTCATGATTTCAGGGTCCTGGGATGGAGTCTCACATCAGGCTCCTTGCTCAGTGGGGAGCCTGCTTCTCCCTCTGCCTGCTGCTCCCCCTGCTTGTACTCTTTCTCTCTTTCTTTCTGACAAATAAATAAATAAAATCTTTAACTGGGTGTTGGGCATTAAGGAGGGTACGTGATGTGATGAGCACTGGGTGTTATATGCAACTAATGAATCATTGAACATTATATCAAAAACTAATGATGTACTACATGTTGGTTAATTGAATTTTAATGAAGAAAAGAAAACCTTTAAGAAATAAAAATTAAAAAGAAACACCTGAGGCAAAACTACTAGAACTACAAAAAATCTGAAAATATTACAGTGAATGATTTTATATACTCGTCAGTTTTTCTAGATCAATTAGACACAAGAATAAATCTAAATACAGAGGATTTGAATGAACTTATTGATACGATTGAATGAACAGATCCTGAGCAGAATCCTGAATAGATCAATGCATACAGTAGGTTGAATACAACAATAAAGTGTGCATGTTGAAATTATAAGAGTGAAAGTAGGGTCAATACAGTTTATGTACTAAGGACATCCCCAATTCATAGTGAATATTAAATAGGACTTAATAAATTAAGTAGGGCTTATTTCAGGAATATGAAAATATTTCAATATCAAGATAGTGATTAATATAATATACCGCTTCAATAATACAATGAAAGCAAAATTATATGGTTATTTTGATATTTAACAACATTCACTTGATAAATTTCAGCATATGCCTCCATTTAAAAAAACTGTAGGATGGAATTGAAAGAATATTCCTTTAAAATGAGTTTAAAAAATCACTACCAAACCATCAGTTTTGGGACTTATTCTTCCTAATGGTGGTGTACTGAGAGTACCTCCTGTAGAATTAGGGGAATAATAAATAATGTAATTTCCTTTATTTTGCCATAACTTACCTTTTAAAAAATATATTCCAATTAGTATAATTAAGATAACAAACGTAAATCATTGATAAGTCATTGATGAAGGGGAGACCCAATTCTTTGTAGATGATTTGATTGTCTATCCCAGGAATCTAAGAACATTGATACATAAATAACAACTTATGAAAGAGCTCAGTAATTTTCCTACGTATGAAACTTTCCTAGGTATGAAATCTATAACTTTCTTTTATAGCAAAAATAAGTGGTCAGAAAATAAAATGGGAAAAAAACCCAAAAGGTCTTTTTCACAGTAGTAGTAAAAATAGAAACTAACTAAACATAAGAAAGAAATATACAGGTTCTATTTCTTAAAAAAAAAAAAAAGTAAAGAAAATTATGAAAACCTAAAACACAAAGGAGAATTGAATTAAATGGAAACATATACCAGGTTCTACATGGAAAAACTCAATATTGTAAAGTTTTAGTTCATTCCAAAAGAATTCTAAAAGTTAATGTAATTGCAAAACTATATCAAATCAGGTTAGAAGATGATTAAAAATCTTAAGATTTATTTGCAAGAATAAAAAGACAAGAATTCTGGGGTGCCTGGTTGGCTCAGTGGGTTAAAGCCTCTGCCTTCGGCTCAGGTCGTGATCCTCGGGTCCTGGGATCTAGCCCCGCATCGGGCTCTCTGCTCTGCCGGGAACCTGCTTCCTCCTCTCTCTCTGCCTGCCTCTCTGCCTACTTGTGATCTTTGTCTGTCAAGTAAATAAATAAAATATTAAAAAAAAAAAGACAGGAATTCCAATAATATTTTTAAAAAGCTAAATAATAGATGTATTTACAGCAATCATCAATTGTCAAAATAAAGTAAAAAAATTTTTTAATGATGTACTGATCTAAGGAAAATGTAGACCAAATTAGATAAAGAGAAAACATAGAATAGACTTCAAAATTGAAACTGAAAGAATCAAGTGATTTTCTATAGGCTTAGATTGTCCTATTAGAGTTGTATACTTGAATGAAATCAAAGGCCTTGTTCAAAATGAAGTGCTGCTATGTTGAGTTTTGTTTCCTTTGTGCATTTATTTCCTCTAAAGAAATAGACACATGTATCAATTATCATCATCACCGCAATTGTTACTGTTATCATAGCTAACTTGTATTTAATCTGTCCTAGTTGCATCAGAAACTATTCAAGCACATTGTATGTATTATATCATTTAATAGACATAATAACTTTATAAAGTTGATGTAATTATTTGCTACAATTTACAAATAAAGATATTGAGACTTAAAAATTTGCAGCAAATGCCCTTTAAGAGTGATGGTAAGGCCAGGATCCAAGCACAGGTAATCTGATTTCAAAGCCTAGGTTCTGAAGAATTACACTTTCATTTCACATTTACACATGTGCTTCTATTTTTAACTATTATTAGGTCACGGGCCAAGGTCATTATATAGATGCACTAAAACAGGAATGCCAGTTTTCTTTGGAAGTGATCATTTTATCTTCTTTATACTTAAAAGTTTAAAAAAATATGTAGTATATATTACCTTTATAACCACGGAACAGTACTTTCAAAAAGGTGACTTTAGCCTGGTGATTTCTTTAAGGAATAGCTCGGACAAACCAACCAAATCTGTACCATTTGACTCATTAGCTCTCTAACTCAAGAAATCAACATCCACTTTTCCCATAGTGACGACCAGAAAAATTGCTATTACTTATTGTCACTATCTCCTCTCTAACTGCCACCACAATTTGAATAGCTAAATGTTCCATCTCTGGAAAATGTTTATATATCTGACATCAAGGACCCTTTTTATAATTATTCCCATTTTACAAAGGATGAACTAAAGCTTGGAGTAGTTACAGGTCTTGCCCAGGGTATACCAGCCCATACTTGGAATAGACAAGGTTGCATTCAGGTCTGCTCAACACTGTAGCTACTATTCTGCAGCTTCTATTCTGCAATACTATTTCACAAATTTCTGGTTGGGCCGGATAGAAAGTCTAGAGGCTAAAACTAGTGTTTTAATGCCATCGTTGTCATCATTAAATTTAGGTGCACATGTAATTACTTTGTTCAAATACATCAAGAGGAATAAAATGAAGAGTGAGTCTGTTTTTGTTTGTTTGTTTGTTTGTTTTTAATTATGTGCAGACTCAGTCTCTACTTGGCACTTGTGGATTTTCCTTTCCTCTTCCAATAATCTAAGGAAAATCACATTATTCTCAAAAGTCTTAATCATGGTGCCTGGGTGGCTCAGTCATTTAAAAGTCTGCCTTTGACTCAGGTCATGATCCTAGAGTCCCAGGATGGAGTCCCGCATCAGGCTCCCTGCTCAGTGAGCAGTCTGCTTCTCCCTCTGACCCTCCTGCCTCTCACATTCTCTCTTTCTCTCATTATCTCTCTCACTAATAAATAAGTAGAGTCTTTGAAAAAAAAATACTTGATCAAATTGGAGGAGGTAATTGAGAGGATATAATCAACAGTTGTTTTGAGAGCTGAACCTAAGTAATCAGAAGCTCCTCACCTCCTTTCCTGTCCTTGGAATGCAAGTTCTATCTGTACTCCCCCTATTGGGAGCCATTTCAAGGATACAACCTTAAGAGAGTAATGTATTGTTGAGATCATCTTGGTGGTATATGTGACTGAATCCGATTAAATCCTCTATATAAATTTTAGGATTCTGGTGGGGAGGTGTAGAAATCTAGTCAGCTTGTGGCTGCTTGAAACAAACTTTTTGTGTAAGTTCCCTTACTTATGATATCTGCCACCTGCCATTCTGTAGTGGTCTGCCTTTTTGTTTGAGCTCTCCTTGCCCTCAGGAGGGCAATTTAAAAATCAACACAAACACAGATACTTGGTCCCCTCTGTCCATTCCAAAGGACGTTCCATATACCAAGAAACAACACTTTTGTTTAATCAGTATGTATTTATTGAACATCTATTATGTGTTAGATACTGTGCTAGGCATGGAGAATAGAGTAGTGTTTTAGGGCAATGCTAGCTGCCACCACAGATAAACTCCAAGATCTTTGTGGCTTACCACAATGAGAAGCCCAGTATGGGTGATTTGGGTTGAATGAATTTCCTCCTGTTTGTGATTCAGTTTCCCCCCATCTTCAAAACATGGTTTCCAAGATCTTTCTCTGTTCAGTCAGTTTAAGGAAAAAGAGTACAGAGTACTGTATATAATTTTAAATTGGCCTGTTCTTGAAGTGGTCTATATCACTTTTGCCCACATTCCACTGGCCAGAACTCAGTCAGATGGCCACATCAAACTGACTAGGAAATGTTGGCTAGCCATGTGCCCAAAGAATTAATAAAACATATATTCTTCCTGCTCATCCACCACTCACAATATGATTGGTGAGGTGAGCATTACTAGATAACATATAAAACCAATGGACGATTTCAACTGTAGCAGTTATTTTTATGGAGAGGAATATGGAGCTAATAGGGGCTGTTATTTATAGGTTTTGATCTAATTAGAGAAACCAGGAAGGCTTCACTGAGGGAGTGAGACTTGGATCTCAAGGACGGGCAGGTGAAGAAAGGAAGGAAGAGTGCAAGGGCTCCGGGGAGGAGAGCCCACAGTAAGCAGGTGGGATGAGGACACACAAGAGAGAGGCTCCTGAGGCTGAAGGAGATCTAACCTGTAGGGCTCATGAGCCATTTCAGTCTAAATCCTGACCAATGCGCAACACAGAACCAATGAAGAGTGTTGCGTTGCATGCTGACCTAGTCAGAAGAGTATCATGAAAAAAAAAGCACTTGGGCTGCTTTGTGAAAATGGGTTGACATTGGGGGAAAAATAAATGTAGGGAGGGCTTTTGGGGAGCCAGTTGTAGAGCGATAATGGCTAGATGTGGGAGATGGAGGCAGGAAGAAGTAAGAAGGTATTTTGGAGGGGGAGTCAACAGAATTGGTGATAAACTTTACTATTTATCTATTTAGTCCTCTGGCAAGATGGTTTGCAGCCTCGTAAATTCTATGGTCATAGACGAATTTTACAACCGCACAACTTCGTTGGAAAGTGAAAAGCTAGCTTACATTACCTTTGGCCAGGCTTAAGCAAACTGTAGCAGGGATAGTGTAGTTAGTGGGTTGGTATCTTTTGTTACCTTCTTTGTCGAAACCTTTACCTTCTCCCTTTGATTCTGCTCTTTCACCCTGATTGCAGGGTCTGTAGGACTAGTTTGTTCCATGACGTATTATGTTTTTCTATCGGCATTTACATTTCAAAAGAGGATTTTTAAATATCTTCTTAGAAGTTATTAACTCAGGGAAATAAAACAATGACACTTCGAATATTTGGGGAAATGTGATCTTTAAATCATGCAACACAGATACCACTTTCAGTGCCTTTGATAACGCCAACAAATTTGGTTCTACTGAGGCCTCTTAATTCTAGTGGGAGAAGTTTCTTAAGAAAGACCAAGACCTGGACATAGAGTTTCCCCAGGATAACTGAGTTACTTGCTGGTCCTGAAATACGATTTGCAGCTTCATTCTTCTTTACAACATGACACCACAGTGCAGAATTTGAAATCCAGAGGGATAGTCCATTTCTTGCTGAAACTATATGTATGCTTGAATTTTAAAATATTTTTGTATATACACAAAATTAAGCAAAAATATGTATTCTATTTCTGTATATGTATACTTAAGGAGGCCACAAACCACTCATGAAAGCTTTATTTATGGATGCCCGTCCCCTGTGGTTAAGAATTTGCTGTTCTATTTGAAAGCAGATTATAGAAAATCATGTCCCTTTCTTTCTTACGCTCCTCTTCTACAGCTAAAAATATGGGAGCAGGACTAAGGTCCTGTGAGGTGACACCTGATTTATCCCTGGATGTCTCTGTGTGTGTGTATGTGTGTGGGTGTGTGTCTATATGAGTCAGGCTTTTTGCTCAGCCATCTCACCAGATCAGCCCCCAAGACACCCACTCTCACTTTTGAGCAGAAGTTAAAGCCCAATAAACACAGACCCTCTAGTTAGAACCGGGGGAAAGAACCAGAATTCTTTGCTGGCAGATCCATCCTCTTGGCAGAAAACCTCACATGCACCTGTTCAAATAGATCTTGGGTGATTTTAAGCCTCCCAGCATTTGGCTGACATAAAGAGTATAGTGTGGTTCTTCGTTTATTTTACAATTCAGTGAGCACCAAATTAAGTTTAATAGTATGGGAAACACATATGCACACATACTTCCCCATCCACAATTAAAAAAAAAAATTATCACATTCTGGCTAATAATAAACACTTGATTTCAGCTCTTTCTTTTCTATCTTTTTTTTTTTTTAACAGCATGCAACTATTTTAGGCTATGTAATGATTATTTAATCATAGGATATGAGCACTTTGTTTTAGGGGACATTGTAATACTATACCTACAGCCTGTAAGTGTTGCTGCTCTTTGCATTTAGAGAAGAATATTTAGTGGTGTTGGGGAGTATTGAGTGTGGGGTGTGTATGAGGGTGGCAAAATGGCACATAACCTACAAAGTAAGTTAAAGCAGGAGAATAAGAGGGTCGATGTTTAGGTGTTCGGATTTTTGTCTGTGTCATGGGTTTTGAGAGACAGGCCAAAGATGTCTTTGCCACCAGCCTGAATATTCTCTGAATCCTTGACTATTAACAGCCACTTTTGTGCCTTATACTAAAGCCAGAACAAAACACATTTGATTATGACTTTGTCCAACTGCTACCCATGTACTCAGTAAATGGTGTCCCATCCAGCTCTTATAACTTTAGCCAGAAAATATCCCCTCCTATTCCCAGTCTCCTTTCATCCAATATATCCCTAAAAGGAGGTTTAGAACATTGGCACCCATCTCCTGTGGGTAGGAGGAGAGAACATTTGCTTGACTAGGGCACTGATAGAAATGACAAGAAGGAAAATGAAATGAAATCACTCTATTTGAATATCTCAACCCTTATTAATTATAGGGTATTTAATAAATGCAGAGCTCCATGTTGAGTTTTGTGGTCTGAAAGAGTGATGTGGCAGCATCATTTGGGTTAAGGAAGTTTTTAAACTTTTTTATCATTAGACCTTCTTTTTTTTTTTTTAAGATTTTATTTATTTGAGAGAGGGAGAGAGGGATTGAGAGAACGAGTGGAGGGGCAGAAGGAGAAGCAGACTCCCCATAGAGCAAGGAACCCCATGTGGGACCTGATCCCAGGATCCTGGGATCATGACCTGAGCTGAAGGCAGACGCTTAACCTTAGTAGGCCTTCTTTAAAAAAATCAGAATTCTGGGAAGAATACCATCCACAGAGTTACGTTGGTTGACCTGATGGTGAAGAGGTTGAGGCCCTTGAACCTACCACTGGAACCCACTTTGAGAAACAACATACACTTGAACACTTTGCTTTGAAAGATCCTCTGTCCAGGAGATAGCAGTGAACACCCAGCTATGATGTGGGAGTGGAGGCAGAGAGCATAGAGGAAGTGTGTATGCATAGAGCCATGACAGTGGCTACCACTATGGCAGGGGGTTGGTATATGTGGTGATACATTGGGCCAAATATATATTTAGTCTTCATCAGACAAAGGATTTTTCTCTCTCAGGACACAAAACCATCAATGGACAAGTTTGTTCCAGGAGTTGACATGAGAAATGGCACTTCCAAAATTCAGCAATATGATTTTGTGACTTTCCTTTTATTTCCTTTTTATTTTATTTTATTTTTTAAAAGATTTTTAATTTATTCATTTGAGAGAGATGGAGAGAGTGAACAAGAGCACAGCAGGGGGCAGGGTCAGCAGACTCCCTGCTGAGGAGGGTTCACAACATGGGACTTGATCCCAACACCCTGAGGTCATGACCTGAGCTGAAGGCAGATGCTTAACTGACTGAGACACTGACGTGTCTCGTGGCTTTCCTTTTTGACTTTAGAATGGATTTGCAATTGGTTACTGACTCAGTTCCTCCTTCCAGCAATGCCTGATTTTCTGTTAGTGAATGGGTAATTATATCTTAAAAAGACAGAAATATGGACAAAGAAGAGTCATAATCAAAGCTAAGAAGTAACTTCACAGAATCTCAAAGCTCAGAAGCTACCACCCAGGCACTTCTAGGACACTGGTTTAAGAGTTGTCCAAAGAACATGGCTGAGGATAACAGAATGTTAACTCCAAAAGTTCCTTTGAAAATAGCCTGTGAAATGCTTTTATTTTCTGATTTGCTTTTCCTATTTTACTGCAAAAGAAGTAGAATTTAGTTGTGGCATGAAACATTTGAGTCAGAGCATCTGAGTAATTAAAATGGTATTTTAAAATACAGAATAAGACTGTGATGGAATAATAGCTTCTTTCCATTTTTTTCTCCCTGAACCCTCCTGACATGAGGGTGAGGAGGAAAGGACAGACCATTAAGAGACCCCCCACTAGATACACCAATGCCTGGTGAAGCCCGTGGCAAAAGATAATAAAGAATATTAGCTAACTATGGGTAAATTTGGGTAAATGCAAGGGAAGATGTCACAAATAAATGCAGAAGCACTCAGATTTAAAGCAGGATGCAGAAGTTTCTGAAAATAAATCAGAGGATTCTGTGGGAATAATAAAGAATTGGAACATGGTGGGTGTCAAAGGGGAAAAAAAGGATATATCTCCAAAATGTACTATTTGGCTTGATACGGCAGTTGTGCAGGGGCCAAAGGACACAAAGTTTAAACACGGTGCTATCCTAATGTTGTTCTTTGTTTCGACCTGCATTCTTACTGTAGAGAACTATGGCAGTGTGGACTCATGGGAGGGAAGTGGCCAACAGCATCACAGCTATTCATCAGTGTTGACTACAGAATGATGCTAAGTGGGTGTGTGGGTAGTTGGGTATGTATGTGGGGGCAGTGGATAGGTGTTTAAAGCAAGTTAAAGCAAGTTTTCTAGGTCAGAAACTAGAAAATTAGTGAAAAAGTGTTCTAAAACAGCATAGTGACTTTTACTCTACTGGCTGTCCTAATTCACTACGTGTTCACCTAATCATCCGTTGCACACTCCTACCCTATAAAGCTATCTGGGTAAATTGGATGTTGGAAGAGAGTTGTCCCCACTCAAAATTTAGGAAGAAGTCCAAGGTCTCTGCTTGGAAAGCAGGCAGAGATTCATTGCATGTTAACAACTGAGCAGACATTTGTGCACAGACAATGTGCCCAGTTCAGTCCTAGGCACTGGAGATGGAGTGAAGCAGATAGAAAAGTCATAGCACTTTGGAAAGGACAGCTGAAGAATGCTCATGGGAAACTTACTCCAAAACAGGGCTCCTTCCAATGAATTAGTACAGGTCTAGATACTCACAGAAATGACAGAGAACCGGGGAACTCACATAAGAGGTCAAACAAGAGAAGGAACTTAGAAAGCAAGAAGGTGGAACTCAAAAACTGAGAACAGAAATAACACAATGGCTGGAAGGATAAGCAGAGTAGAGGCTTGTCTCCTACCTGCCATCTACAGGCCAGGGTTCCTGGGGATCCTCAGCTTGGATGTGGACTATGGGGAGAAAGAGCCTCGTTGAGGCTGCCATGGGTCCTTCTGGAAGAGTGAGCAGCCCTCAACAGAAGGAGGCTGGAGATCTACTGATGGGCTCTCCAGGACTGAAAAAGGAGCCCTGTGATTACACATGATGTGTTCAGCTATGAAAATTCATTGAGCTGTATATTAGGATTTATACATTTTTCTCTTTGGGGGTTTCACCTCAATGGAAAGTTTATTAAAAACAATTGAGGTGTATGGGCAATGATGGAGAAGAATGAAATTCTTGGCAGAGAGAACATGAAAAAGCACAATTCAACTAGTATGTGTGTATGCAGAGTTGAGGTTGGGGGAAGAAAGAAAAATAGAGAAGGAAAGAGGAAGAAGGAAGGAGGAAGAAAGATGGAGGAGGGAGAGAGAAATGCAGCTTTTTATTCCTAGCATAATGCATGAAATTCATGGTAATCTATGTTTACAAAATGAAAAGTGATAGACATAGATGTTCAGAAAAAAAAATTTTAGGTTGCAGGAAAGAGAATGACTATGACAAATGAGAGGTGTCAGGTTGAATTTTTTCCATGATAAACCAGTGGTTAAAACTAGCACAAACTTTCAGGTAATGAGAGGCTGTACCTCTCAAGGGAACCTAGAAGAGGAAGTATAAAAATATTTTGTATCTGGTATTGTCATGGAAAATACCCTAGATGCCTGATTGCAAAGAATAATGAATCTCACTTATTAATTCATTTATTCCAGAATTACTTGTTGAGCCTTTACCGTGGGCCAGCCCCTATCAGAGATGCAGAAAATGTATCAGAGAAGATCTTGGCAGGAGAGAACTGATGGTAATACAGAATACAGGTAGAGGAAAAGGGAGGAGATAGTGAATTTTAATCTTAGGATTGAAGGCTTCAGGAAAGGAGGAATGGAACTATGTCTAAGTGGTAAACATAATAGAATATTGACTAGAAGGAAAAAAACATATTTTTGAGAGTACAAGAGATTAAGAGAAGGACATTTTAAGAGTATTGCTCCTGTAATAAAATGCTGAACCAAAGTTTCCTGTTGGTTTGGAGCCTGGTGGAGTTGCTACAACATCCATATAGGGCAAGTACAACATCTAGGAGTTATCACTAGGTTCCTCATTCTTACCACTTCAGGGTACAAGCCAGACCACCCGCACCTGCCTTCCTTGCCTGATGGTTTCCTCAGTCTGCTTATGCCTGTTCTGCTTGCATATATCATAGCAGGTGGAAAGTGCCAGGGAATTACCCCACTGCCCACCTAGAGTGGCTTCCATCAGTGATAGGAGGACTGTATAGTGGTACATAAATACCCCAGCTCCCTCGTCCCCAGGTGGGATAATTCTGACGTCTGTCTCAGACTCTGACTCCTAGTTTTTGACCATAGCAGTAACTGGGTTGGAAACCACAGTCTGTTCTCCTTCTCACTGTCTCTTTCCCTCGTTCCCCAGTATTGCACTCACATCTCCCATTGCTTCTAGGGGAACCTAAAGTAAGAAAAACATGAAACTAGTTTTTCAACCCTTAACACGTCCGTAAATGGACACAAGAAGATGAAGAGGCTGGAAAATGCTGATAGTGAGGATTTATATAGAGAGAATGGTTTGGGGATCACTCCCTGCACTGCGACGGGGGAGGGGTAAGGATGATGTTTCGTGAGAAGGCGGAGGAACTCCACCTGGAAAACCTGACCTGGGCCCATGGATTTTAAAGATGGGGAGGCACAAGGATTGATGTGCCTTCATATATGTGCCTTCTCAATAGCAGGAGAAGCAAGAGGAAGAGTAGCAGAATGGAGACAGGCTAAGCTGGGGCAGGCAGCCATAGTCACAGGTGGGTATTTCCTGCAGGCCATCCATGCATCCACAGGAAAGAAAAAAAGACTTAGGTAATCGGGATACATAGTGGCCATGTTCCTGCCCCTCCTTGTTTTCATATCTTTGCAGTGTGCCTATACAGTGTCTCCTGTTGAGGCTAAGTTCTCTTTCCCCACCCATGCATCTGGACAGGCCTTCTCGTTGCCTAAAACAAATAGAATTTAGCAAGAATGGGGGGCCTGGTGGCTCAGCTTGGTAAGTGTCTGCCTTTGGCTCAGGTCATGAAACTAGGGTCCTGGGATCAAGCCCTGTGTTGGGCTCTCTGCTTGTTGGGGCTTCTCCCTCTCTGCTTCTCCCTCTCCCTTTGTCTGTAGCTCTGCCTACTTGTGATCTCTCTCTCTCTCTCTTTGTGTCAAATAAATAAAATCTTAAAAAAAAAATGAATTTCTCAAGAATGCCATTGCTCCAGTTCCAAGCCTATGCCTCAAGGGGCTCCCAACACTTTGACTCTCTCATGGAACCCTGCCCAGTGGGATGCATGATTAAGAATGATCTAGCCTGCTGGAAGAGTAAAGACCACATTGACCAGAGTTGAGTCAGCCAGTTGTTTCTGCCAGATTCCTAGACAGAGGGCAGAGCTGACCATCAGCTGACCAAAGATATATGAGGGAAACTAGGGAAAGCAGCAGACTACCCAACCAAGCCCAACCCACCCCAAATTGCTTACCTACAGAATAATAGACTAAATAATTAGTTGTTGTTATAAGCTACTAATTTGTAGTGTGGTTTGTTACACAGAAGATTCTTACTGATGGAGTGAATGTTTTTATTTTATTTTCTTTTTAGAGAGAGAGACAGAGAGTGAGAAAGAATCAGGGGGTGGGGTGAGGGACAGAACAAGAGGGAGAGAGAAAATCCCAAGCAGACTCCATGCCCAGCACAGAGCCCAAAGTGAGGCTTGACCTCATGATCCTGAGATCATAACCTGAGCCAAAATCAAGAGTTTGGTGCCCACTAATTGCACCATCCAGGTGCCCTGAGAGTGAACATTTAATATTGATTATATTGGATTTTCTTTTCTATCTCGAAAATGAGGCTGTTTTTAACTTTCTGAGAGTGAACTGAAAAATATGTGACTTGCCTTAGAGAATGTCCAGGTCTGGGGGAAAATGCACCTCAGTTCTAGTCTCTCACCCTCAATGATGTACCTACCAGTTACATAAACTGTTATGCAGGGGTGCCTGGGTGGCTCAGTGGCTTAAACCTCTGCCTTCGGCTTTGGTCATGATCTCAGGGTCTCAGGGTCCTGGGATGGAGCCCTGCATTGGGCTCCCTGCTCAGTGGGGAGCCTGCTTCCCCACCCCTCTCTCTGCCTGCCTCTCTGCCTCTTTGTGATCTCTCTCTATCAAATAAATAAATAAAATCTTAAAAAAAATAAAACCATTATGCAATTTATAGAATCTTACTGAGTTCTAAGCTTTTTTTTACTTTATTGTAAGTCTGTTGAGCTTAAGAATCACAGTTGTTCTGTCTTCCTAGTGAGATAATACAGCTTTATTATGTATGTATATATGTGCACACATGTGTGTGAGAAATAACTTTGATAATTAAAAACTAGTGAAAAACATCCTCTCACCTTATTGGAACATTTTGTTTCATTTTTCCTATAAAATGATTGCCTGGAGTAGTAACATTTGCTTCACAACATAAAATTTTTTAAATTGCTACTATAATGAATATGAAAGTACTTTGAAATCTTAAAAGAAATGAGAGAGATGCCATGTGTGGACTAAATGGGGTACACGAGAGATAGATGTTTCAAGAACTGGTAAGTAAGTAACATGAATATATGCAATCCACCCTTATTGAATTCCAGCTGGAAGAAAGAAAGGCTCTTCCCAGACCCAGACTTAGCCAATAAAACCAAAATGACCCTCGATGGAGGGAAAATACAGGTAAAGAAGTTACAGTATATAAAAGTGAGAGAAATGGTAAAATGGTAGAAATTGCTAAAAAGTTGTTGGGCTAGGGATATTTTGCTAAAGTATTCTTCATTTTCACCAGTAGCCATCAAGTTGCATTTGGTATTTTTTTATGATGATGTTAATCTCTCTGTGTCTTGAAAGCATCTCATTTCCAGTCTTTGTAATATTTACCTTTGGCTTTTGCTCCTTTCCTTTATCAGAATCATAAGAATCATATTTTATTAATATTTTTCAAGGAATGAACTTTTGGAATTGTTTGTCCTTTCTCCTATTTTTCCCCATTTAAAAATATTTTTAAATTTCCTTTTCTTAATTTTTTCACATTTCAGTTTTTAGATGAAAAATTACTTTATTTGGCAAGTTTTGTTAAATAATGAAGGCAATTAAGGCTATAAATTTTCCTCTGAATATAGCTTTAATGTGTTCTGTAAACTTCGTTATGGGGGGTTCTTCTTCAATGCCTTCCAGGCAGGTTTTAATTTCCTTTTTGATCAAAGATTATGTAGACGCCTGCTGCTTCATTGTCAAGTCATTAAGATATTTTTGGTTACCATTTCATAATTTATTTCCAATTTTATTAGCTTCTGATCAGAGAATATAATTTATAACAACTCCATTTACACATTTTTCTAGTTTCTTTTTTTTCCCTCAGTGACCACATATATGACCAACTTTTAAAAATGTTCCATGAGTATTTGAAAAAGTGCATTCAAAGACAAGGCGACGTATCCACTTGTTTATTAATTGTATTCTCAGTTTGTATATCTTTCGGCTCTGAGAGAAGTACATTGATGTTTCCACCATAATTGTATTTCTAGAAAGCTCTTCTTGCTTTAAAAATAAATATAAGTATTGAGCTTCTGTGGTGGTTGGCCAGTTATGACGGCTGCTTCTACAGTTCTGCCATTTACTATTATATGTTGTCCCTATTTGGTTCTTTTGCCCTTAAATTATACCTAGTTGATATTAATATTGCCATTTTTACTTCTATTCTGTTTACATTTTCCTGGTATCTCTTTGCTAATGCCATATATCTTTATGCTATGTTAAAAGTACTTTGGAGAGTGTTCTTTAAGATAACATCTGGCTGTGTTTTGTTTTATAAAGAAATGTGTTGCCTCTGTCTTTTCATGGTAGAATCCTATTCTTTCACATGTTATACAGTGACTGATAAACCTAGTCTGTTACTTGAACCTGATTTTATGTTTACTACTGTCTAGATGGTGGTTTCTTCTTTTTTCTTTGTCTTGCTTTTCTTGTTTATTCCCTTTGCTAATTTGGAAAGTCTGCTGTAGTCTTCCTTGTGATTGATGGTTAATTTCTGTTCTCCTCATATAAGTGATAATAGTGTCTACTACTCATGAAAAAAGAGATTCCTCCTCTTTCTCAGGAAAAAAAAAAAATTCACTGTTTTCTTCCTACTTTGCTCCATTCCAATAAAATGAGATTTTACAAACTACTGCCGTTCTTCTGTCCTCATTTTATTTCTTCCCCTAAAAAGAAGCTGAAATCTCTTTATTGCCACCTTGGTCACCATTTCTCCTAGGCTTGACAACTGAAGTGTAGTGTTTATTATCATTTTAAAGATGACATTTTTCTTAAAGATGTCCTTCTGTAATGTGCCACTAATTTTGATAATTACATATTGCTACATAGCCCATTCTTACTCATTTCTGAATCTTATTTATTTGTATCTATAGAGCTTAATAACTATATATATGAACTTGTGTGTATATGTGTGACACATACATAGATAAATATATGTGTACATATAACATGCATATTATCTATCACCATGACTCATTCTTTTTTATCTTTACAGGTTTCTGACTTTTTTCATTTGTTGTTGGAATAGAGTCTTCTTAGTGCTTTTCTCAGATGGGGTTCAAAGTGATAATCTTGCCAAATCCCTTCCTCTCCTAAAATAGCTTTTGTTTGCCCTGAGAGATCAATGATATTTAAGCGGGATAGAGGTTGATCCACTATCCTCTTTTATCCAATGTTGGTAATAAGACATTCGTTTATAGGGGATTATTTTTTCCACCTTTATGAGTGTTACATGTTCTTCTTCCTTAGAGATCAGGGTATATTTTTTTCATGATACACCTGTGGGTGTATTTTCTTTCTTTATTCAGCTTGAATCTTAATGAGCATTTTACATTTATAGGTTGTGGGAAGCAAGACGGTCTGTACCCCCACGGGCTTCTGTGTAGTTAGAAGTGGGCAAGCTGGCACCTCCCACCTTTCCCATCTTACTGGAGTCTCTCACCTGAAGGAAGGAAATCCCCAGATTTTTGGTAAGAATGGTAAGAATTCAGCACCTTCACACTGAGTTGACATCAAAACTCCCTCAGGAGCACAGATCTCTATATGCCAAGTTTCCCCCAGAATTCTGTGTTTTAGGTCCTTGATTAGGCTGTGATGTTGTTCTGCATTTACTTGTTCAGCTTATGAGGTCAAAAGGCACACACCTTTATCTATGCTCAGGACCTCAGTGAAAACGAGAGCTTCACTACACCCATCTGCTGTTTGTCTTGGGAGAGGCAAAGGGATTAGAGCTGGGAGCCGGTGACCCAATGGCACCATGCTCGGAATGCCATGTTCCCAAACTTCTTCCCATCTGGTTTGAATGACAGGTACAGCTAGCCATTTTGAGCATATGACACTGTGTGGGCTAGGCCAGTGGTTTTTGAATTTCAGTGTGCATTTAACTTCCCTCTGGATCTTATTAAAATGCAATGTTGATTCAGTAGGCTAGGGGTAGGGCTCCAAATTCTGCATTTCTAGCACACGTCCAGGAGAGACACTGAGGGTCCTCCAACCACTCTTTGAGTACCAAGGCCTTGAAACCATGAAACAAATGGCTTCTATTTAATCAATCAAAGCAGATGGTCCTATTGAAAATGTAAACAAAGAGAGTTTAGTACAGTAAGTTGACTTTAGCAGAATCTATTCATCAGTGGTGGTGGTAAATGAAGATTAATGTCTAGTAGGAGTGTACAACCTAATAAGTTTCCACACATTCCCTAATAATTTCTCACAGATGCATCAGTCAGTTTTTTCCCCATATCTTTGTATCATTCTCTCCTGGTAAATGTTTATTCTTTATAATCTGTGTTAGAGGTTTTCTTGGATTAGATAAGAAATAAAAAATCAGTGATTTTCTTTATGGATTATGTTATACGTGTCATTTTGAGAAGCTCTTGTTTTGTTCATTTATTCAACAACTATTTACGGAGCATTTATCATGTGCCAGAGTTTACTTTAAGCTTTGGAACAAGTTTGTCTGGATTGCATGCCCAGTGGAGCTTTGTCTGTTTATTGATTCATTGATTGGCCATTCAGGACCCATCCCCTTTTCTTGTTCGTGTGACCCATTTATCTTCTTAGAAGGTAGTTCTTTCTTTCCAAATGCGGTACAGTCATGCCATAATGGTAAGAATTGTATCACATTCTCTGACAAAGAATTCGAAGTGCTCCTTGACAGTTTTTTTCTTTATCTCAGTGTTTTACAACCTTGGTTACACAGTGATCTCTTAGGATGAGGGAGGATAAAATATCAAATATTTTGGTCCCACCTCCAGATAGTCTGATCTAATTGGTTTGCGGCATGGCCCAAGCATCTGGCTTTTATAAAGCTCCCCATAAGTGATTTTATTTTTATTTTTAAAAATATTTTATTTATCTATTTAACAGAGAGAGAAAGAGAGTGCACAAGCAGGGGGGAAAGCAGGCAGAGCCGGCAGAGCAGGCAGAGGGAGAAGCAGGCTCCCCACCAAGCAAGGAGCCCGATGTGGGACTCAATCCCAGGACCCTAGGATTATGACCTGAGCTGAAAGTAAATGCCCAACTGACTGAGCCACTCAGGCATCCCCCCATAAGTGATTTTAATGTGCAACCCAAATCAGACAACCCCTTCCTTAGATCTTTACTCTCACTGACCCGGTATCGTCAAACAGGGAGATTATGACCTCAGCTTGGCCAGCTGGCCTCCCTTCCAGAATCCTGAATCTTGAGAGCAGATGGAAGAACCATTTTGCAGCCGTACACAAACCTGGCCACACAGCATTTTCTACTCTGTACTTTCTCCGCATCTGTCATTCTAAGCCTTTGAGCTCCCTCTTACCTTATCAGTAAATAACCCTTTTGCTTAAACAGGGCAGAGTTATTTTCTATGGCTGACAGCCAAAGAATCTCAACAGAGACAACCCAGGAGCTTTTCATCTCTTTAGGTAACTGCCCAGGGCCCTCAATCTGGTATGAGCATCATGGTCTCTGAAGCTGGTGTCCTACTCTTCACTGGACAGAAGGAAAATTCCAAAGACAAGAAGGCAGGAGAACCAGCCAGGCTCTTATCAGAGGGGTTAGGGACTCAGAATTCAGATGTGCTCCTTCAGGTGTGTTTATTTGCTCAACCAGTCATTACCAACCTTAACAATCTGTTTTTTGTATATCAGTTTTCAGGAGACATGTAAAGGTGGCAGAAAAAAAAAAAAAAGTCCTGCTTAATTGGATGGACAAGTCAAAAAGCATATGACTGAGGAGAAAACCTGGGAAACATGCTGTCTTGCCAGACAAGGGGAGCACTGGCATCTGTTTACAGCAGAAACATGGAGAACTCTCTGTCTCAAATACACATTCACATGGAAACCAAAATATAAGTGGATGAGGAGGATGTAGGATAGTACAAGTTTCTCTCAGACATTTATTATTTCTCTTACACACTTACTTGGTGTTTTGGGTCAGGTTCCTTGGACGTGCTCGATTTATTGAAGGCAGGTGCCCCGGACATCCTGTGGGGGAGGTGAGGGAAGCAGGATGTGATGGGGCAGGGGAAGGAGTTATACAACAACGTGGTCACAGCTGGAGTCTGGCCTCAGCCTGATCTCACAGGGAGCCCTGGAGGGTGAGAAAAAAAACACAAAGTTGAGGCAAGGGGGCTGGTCTTTTGTGCCCACATTATCAATTAGTTATTGGTAATTCTCTCAGGCATTTTGGGGGGGAGAACAAACACATTCTCTGGAGAAGAATGAATTCCTGAATTCCTAGCAGCCAGTACTCACAGGAGCTGGGAGCTGGGAGGTGAGGGGACTTGATGGTGAAGGTCATCCCACAGCAGCTCCTACACCTGGGTAAACATGGCTGGTTGCACCGTGCCTCAGTATTTACATCCGTGAAACGCAACAAATAGTCCTATAGTCCATATAACCTTAACATTGAATTATTGTGTAGATCAAGAAATTAAGCCCTATTCCTTTCTTTGCATACCTCAAAAAAATTCCTTCTTAATGCACCACCTACTACTTGATAAATCACCTTTATCTTATAACTATGATTCTAGTCGAAATGCAAGGTCTAGCCAAGGAATCCCACCTTCAACACTTAAACCTTTACGGATACGATGATCGTTGAGAGCTCCAGATTCTAGTTCTGCCTGTATGGGTCTCCAGCAACGGGACTTTGCAGAAGCGCTTCCCTCTTTCTAGGCGTCACATTTCTTCACTGAGAAAAGTCCGGACTCAGCGTCAATGATTTCTGAGTTACTTTTGAACCCTAGAAACTTGTCAGCGGCTGATTTGATTTCTCATTTCCTGCAGGGAGGAGGCAGAGATAATTTTTTTGTTTACAAAGAACAAGTTTTCGTCTTGCAGCCTTTAATACAAAAGCAGGAGAAAGAAATGTAGGAGCGCCAAGGTAACGGCAGCCTTGCTTTGTTTGGATTCAGGGTCTCTGATACGACATATTGGATGTGTCAATGGAATGTGATTTATTTTGCTTCATAACATTTGGGAACAGATATTTGGTATTTCATCCAAGGAAAGCAATTTGCAGAAACCTTTTAGAAGGTGGCTGGAGCATCAGTAATCGCTGCCATTTCTTTATGCCAACATTTCCTTAAATCTCCACAATCTCTCATGTTAATCATCCCTCCCAGCAGGCTCCTTCCAGGGCTTTGGAGCAGGGTACCCACCCCTCAGAAATGAGGTTCTATTTTTAAAGTCCACCAGCCAACAAACTCCCTATTAATCGTGTGAAATCTGCTCAGATGGCTGCTCTTCTGGGTTCTCCGTGCCCAACCCCCCCCATCCCTCCCCTCTCCAGCCCCATCTGCACAGCCCTCCCCCAGATGATATTTTTAGCTCTTAGCAGCTACATCCTCGAGAATTACTAGGCGGATGCTACACTTTGCTCTCAAGTATACCTTTTAGAGATTTGGGTTTTCATTCCTAATATTTTCCAAAAAGATTAAGGATGTCGTTCCCTAATACAGGTGCCTGAGCAATTAGTGTAGACCTTGAAGCCTCTATCTACCTCAGAATCCTTCTCTCTTCCAAGAAGATAAATACCCTCTTTACTCAAAGGTTTTTACTTGTGTGAGTCAGCAGTGACTTTGGCCCATTGTTTCCAGGCAGTCTCTCTAGGGCAGCCTTGGGAACTATTTTGGGAGTGGGGAAGTCTGGGATCTCCCACTTGCGTACATTTCTCCTAAGCCTTCAAATCTGACATCAGTAAACCCAGCTGCCTGTCTGAGACCACTGTGTTAGGACATAGTAATTATGGTCTAAGAGCACAACGTGGTACTCAGGAAGCTACAATCATCATAATATTTTCAAGCATCTGTGGGAATTCCAAGGAATACTATAAACATAATAAGAATCTGACTAGGGGCGCTTGAGTGGCTCAGTGGGTTAAAGCCTCTGCCTTCGCTCAGGTCATGATCCAGGGTCCTGGGATCAAGCCCTGTGCCTGCTTTCCCCTCCCCCCCCCACCCCCCCTCCCTGCCTGCCTCTCTGCCTGCTTGTGATCTCTGTGTGTCAAGTAAATTAAAAAAAAAAAAAAAAAAAGAATCTGACTAGCAAGTGTGAATAGCAGTACCTAACTAGCCAGTCCCCACAACAAAAACTATATTGGTTAGCATGTTATTACCTGTGTTGGTTTGTGGCTTGTAGTCTTTTAAAATGTTTTTAAGTAGGTGGTAGATGGACATGGAAAAAAATTCTAGGAAAAAAGTAAACAGTGGAAATAGTTCCCTTCTTATAGCCCTTCCCTGATCTCATTCCAAATGTTTTTGTGTGTGTGTTTCTATATATCATATATATTACATGATACTATATTACACACACATACATATACGCATTTTTTTTAAAGATTTATTTATTTATTTATTTGACAGACAGAGATCACAAGTAGGCAGAGAGGCAGGCCGGGGTGTGGGGGAGTGGGGAAAGCAGGCTCCCTGCTGAGCAAAGAGCCCAGTGCAGGGCTCCATCCCAGGACCCTGAAATCATGACCTGAGCCAAAGGTAGAGGTTTAACTGAGCCACCCAGGTGCCCCACATATACACATTTAAAAACATGCACGTACATAAGGTGACTTTTCATTGTTTTGCCACAAATATTTTGCGCATTGCTTTGCATCATCCTTTTCTCACTAAATATTGTATCTTAGAGAACACTCCGCATCAAAACACGGAATCTGTCTCTTTTTTTGTAAATGGCTATCTTACAATCTAGCACCTGAATGAGCCAGAATTCATTTAACAAATCCTGGAAACTGGTTTCTAATTGGCAAAGGGTACAGCAGAACAAGAAGTGCTTCTTCTCTGCCCAGTGTCAGGTTAATTACTGTTTGGTTCCTTAGGGGCTGCTCTTTGAGTTTCTGGGAATTCTGTTTTTGGTTGGGCCACATCCTCTTCCCAGTCCCGTGCTTGTTCCTTTTTCTTTGTCTATGAAACCTTCGGAAAATCCAGGTGATTTCTACCTGGTGATATTGTTGAAATCAGCCCAGAATGCCTCTGGAAGGTGAGTGCTCCATAAGTAAATGAATAACTCTCCCAATGGAAGTTCCCCAATTGTTTGGGTAAGGTGTGTTTGTTTCTCTGGCTTAGGTTTCCTAGGGTCTGTGTTTGATGGGTACAGCAGTTTTCCATTTGTTCTTCTTGTTCAGAGCCTGCGGTGTATTTTCTCCAGTCTGGACACTGTTCCAGGAACCATGGGAGAGATGCATCCTTGCAGAAACTCTGACATTTGTCAAACAATGAGCAGTGCGAGGTGACAGAGCCAGGGACCCTGCAGGAGCCCAGGAAGGGCTGGATGGCAGCGGTTGGGTGGCCTTGATGACTTTGGGAGCACAGGTATCTGTCGGCCCTATCTCCTGTCTGGGGTTGAAGTGAGAGAACTCTTCATTGGAAAAGCACAGCTGACTCTGAGGTGACATTTTCTAAAGCAGCTTTTTCATTCAACTACATTTACCTGCCTTGGTTTGCAGAAGGAAAGGAAGCTGCTGCTCCTACCCCATTTCCCCCAACACATCGTAGGTCTTGAGGCTTATGTGAATTGATGTCTGGACTGACACATTTTTGGGAAAAACATCTCCAACACACCAACAGATGGCTGGCACACCTGTTTTCCTGAGTCTTGGTTCAAAAACCAACCAAGTGTCTCACTGGTTCAGGATTTCTGTGCCAGATTTTGCACCTTTCCTAGAGACTATGCAGAAGGATAAAGGAAACTCTTTGTAAACATAAATTATTGTCATTTTAAAATAGTATATTAGAGTTTCTCCTGCTTATCCAATGACCATTGTCTTAAGTGGGGTTCTTAGAAACAGAAGCTGAGCTAGTGATTTTGGTAAAGTGATATATTGGTAGAGGGAGTTGATTTCAGAAGGAGCCTGCATGGGAGCAAAGAAAGCATGAATATAGGCTATACTGGAATCTACATTGGCTCGATCTCACCTGAAAGTTCTGGAAAATGAAGTGTACCATGTAGCTGCTCCCCTTGAGGTCAGGAGCTAGTCTTTTCTACTCCTATATTGGTCAGTCATCATCTGTCCCTGGAAGGAGGGGAAAACCACCAGCCATTTTTAGGAGGCTCTCCAGAGGGCAATTCTCTTGCAAAGGGCATAATTTAAACTACTAGCACCCAACAGTCAAAGCAGTGGGAAGATGGGAACACCAGCCTGGTCAGCGGGATCCGGGTGGAGACCCACAACACTGCTATACCCCGTAGTATAAAGGAAAGCCCTCTACACCGTGACCTGCACAAATAGAGCTGTGTGCTAAAAATAAAAGCAAAATAAAAAAAGATTCCCAAATAATGCTTATTTATCCACTTGTGGGTCAATGTGAATAATTTGAATACTTTTTATTTTATTGTAGTCTATTTTAACTCATTAAAAAATTGTCATGGCCCACTATTAGGTGGTGACCTGCAGTTTGTAAAACGTTGGTTTATAGATAGATATATTTAAAAGGCAATCACTGGGGCGCCTGTGTGGCTCAGTCGGTGAAGCAGCTGCCTTCAGCTCAGGTCATGATTGCAGGGTCCTGGGATTGAGCCTCATGTTGGGCTTTCTGCTCAGTGGAGCTTGCTTTTCCCTCTCCCTCTGCCTGGTGCTCCCCCTGCTTGTGCTCTCTCTCTGTCAAATAAATAAATAAGTCTTAAAAAAAAAAAAATCATTTTTAAAAGCGATTCAATTAGGTTTTTAATCCCGATACAATTTTAGTGACACTTCTGATATCACATAACTGGAGTGACCATCAAATTGATCATCCAAATTGGTACCCTTTTATTTATAATTACGCCAGAACAGCAGGCTTTTACCAGGCCTGTCCTGAAACAAACCAGCATGCATATTCCTGCTACTAAAAGCTACTAGAAGTTTTTCTGTTTTTGTTTTTTTTACTAAATATCTATGGACATTTATGTTACTTCCATCTCTTAGTTATTTTGAATAATGCTCCATTGAATATGGGTGTGCAAATATCTCTTCAAGGTCCTGTTTTCAATTCTTTTGGGTAGATACTCAAAAGTGAGATTGCTGGATCCATGGTAATTGTATTTTAGTTTATTTCTGTCATGATGATCTATCCATTGATGTAAGTAGGGTATTAAAGTCCCCTACTATTATTGTATTGTATTTAGGTCTGCTAATATTGGCTTTATATATTCAGGTGCTCCTATACTGGATGCATAAATATTTATAAATGTTATATCGTCTTATTGGACTGACCTCCTTTAGTATTATGTAATATCCTTCTTTGTCTCTTACTTCAGCCCTTGTTTTAAAGTCTATTTTTAAAAAAATAATGTCTATTTTGCCTTATGTAAGTATAGGTACTCCAGTTTTCTTTGTTTCCATTTGCATGGAGTATATTTTCCATCCTTTCAGTGTCTGTGTATCTCTATAGCCAAAGTAAGACACTTGCAGGCAGTGTAAATGGAGCTTGTCCTTTTTTTTTTTTTTAATCTATTCAACCACTCTATATTTTTTTGATTGGAGGATTTTAGTCCATTTATATTTAAAGTAATTATTGATAATGTTGTGAATTGTTTTCTTGTTGTTTTGTGAGTTGTTTTCTTGTTGTTTTTGTAGTTCTTCCCTGTTCCTTTCTTCTCTTGCTCTCTTCCTTTGTAGTTTGATGACTTTCTTTAGTAGTATGTTTATGTTTCTTTCTCTTTATCTTTTGTGTATTTACTATAGGTTTTTGTTTTGTCATTACTATGAACCTTACATATAACAATTTAGATCCTTAACAGTCTGTTTTAAGTTAATAACAGCTTAAATCTGATCCCATTCTTTTTTTATTTTTTTAAAGATTTTATTTGTTTATTTGACAGAGAGAAATCACAAGTAGACGGAGAGGCAGGCAGAGACAGAGAGAGGGAAGCAGGCTCCCTGCTGAGCAGAGAGCCCGATGCGGGACTCGATCCCAGGACCCTAAGATCATGACCTGAGCCGAAGGCAGCGGCTTAACCCACTGAGCCACCCAGGCGCCCAAATCTGATCCCATTCTAAAGTTCAGCATTTTTACTACCCCTCCACATTTTATGTTTTTTGATGTCACACTTTACCCCTTTTTATCTTGTGTAACCCTCAACTCATCATTTTAGTTAGTTATTTTTACTACTTTTGTCATCTAATCTTCATACTAGATTTATAAGTGCTAATCCACTCTCTTTACTATATATTTATCTCTCCAGTGAGATTTATCTTTTTGTGTGTGTTCTTTTTACTAATTAGCATCCTTTATCTTCAATTTATAAAAATGCTTTAACATTTCTTGTAAAACCTGTTTAGTGGTGATGAACTTTTTAAGCTTTTGCTTGTCTGGAAAATTCTACTTCTCTCCTTCAATTCTGAGTGATGATTTTCCCAATTAGAGTGTTCTTGGTTAGATGTTTTTTTGTTTTTTTTTTTTCTTTCAGTATTTTGAATGTATCATGTCGCTCCTTTTGGGTCTGCAAATTTTCTACTGAAAATTCTGATGACTGTCTTTGGAGGGTTTTTTGTTTTGCTTTGTTTTGTTTTTCTTTTCTCTTGCTGCTTTTTAAGATTCTTTGTCTTTAACTTTTGACCTTTTAATTATAATGTGTCTTGGTATAGGTCTCTTTGCTGGTTTCTTTTTCAGGAGCTCATAATCTCTTTCTCCCTCTGGTGTCTGTCTTTAGTTCTGCAGGTTCTCTAGTGTTAAAATAAGTCAAGGAGCTCTCTTTTTTTCCCCTCAACATTCCCCGGACATCCAAAGCATGCCAGATCTTCACCAGTGCTCAGAGTCAGACAAGGTGGGAACCAGTCCCTCTGGCAACCCCCTGAAAAGCTAGAATGTTGGACATACTTTCCACTTTTTCTCCTGCCCACACTGCAACCCCTCATTCCCACATGGAGAAGCCATGAAGTGGGCATTTATTTCTAATTGTACTGAGCTATATAAGTTTGGGGAAAGTGTAACATGGGAGAAATGAAATGCTTTTTATAAGCCATTTCAATGTGGTCATTCTTGGCTTTGAACATGCCTAGGGTGCTGCCACTTCTTAACTGGTTTCTGGAGTTCATGAAGGCTTTTGGACTGTATATTGTTATGTCAGGGAATCTGTGGGGGTACAAAGTCAGGGGCTTCCTATTTTGTCATCTTGTTGTTCAGACAAGATTTTAAATGAAATAATGCTGTGACAGAGAAAAGGGGAAGATAGCTGGAAGTTGTGAAGACCAGAGAAAAACATTTTTAGTGTTTCAGGTACTCTAACATATTGCATGCTGATGAAAATAAACCAGTTAAGATGGAGAGGCTGATAATTCTGTACACTGGAGCAATGGTTTTCAAACCTTTGTGTGTATTAGGAACGTATTGCAAGCTTGTGAAAGTGTACTTTATTGCACTCCGTCCTAGAATTCTGATTCAGTAGGTCTGGGATGGGGCCCTAGAATTTGCATTTCTAACAGGTTAACAGGTTCCCAGTTAATGATAATGTAACTGGTCTAGTGACCACACTCTGGGGGCTACTACTCTAGAGAAAGGAGGGGAATGGTGTCATTGTGAAGAAAAGGGGAGCTTGGATTCAGAAAATGTGGATCAGTCTCTTTTGGCTTTGCTATTTCAGGGTCACTGAGTGTTAATACTAGTCAATGTTGGTCAACCAGTGTTGGTCAGTCAACCAACTTAAGTAGTATGTTTTGTCGCATGATTATAGAAACTGTAGGACTGATAGAGTACTCAATTTAAACATTTTCCTTCATTGTCTATATAACTGTATCTGTTCTTACCAGATCTCCTTCCATGCAAATACAGAACATGGGGTCATTTATATATATATATATATATATATATATATATTTCACACAGCTCAGTTCACCCTCAGACATCTGAAATTCCTCTTCCTTTGCTCAGAATTCTCACTTTTCTCACAGCTTTTTCAGATGCCTGTAAAGTTCTAATCTTCTCCTCAGGTAACAATTTAGAGCAGGTGTAGTGATTTCTCTGACAGAATCAGTGAGACTTGAGAGGAACTCCAGGGACATGGACCTCATCAGCTTGTCAACAGAGATTCCAGCATTGGCTATGTTCTAATTTTTGTAGCAATTCACACATCAGGGAAACCAGGCCCCTGGTAAGCTCAGTGAAGTGCTAAAAGTTTCAGAAACATGGTTACAGCCCAAGGGTTTTGACAGAATCTGAATATTGCCTTCTCAACCCACCATAGGACGATTATATTAGACACACACACACACACACACACACACACAAAATAAACACAGTAAACCTATGATGTGCAAAGAAAAATGTCAAAATTTTCACACTTTAAAACTTATCTCATCAGGGAAAACTTTTTTTTTTCTTTTTTAGAAGAAAAATCAGCAAGTTTCGGTTAAAAAAAAAATAATCTCTCTCAATGCAAGCTGCATCTGTTCAGGCGTCTGTCTTCTCCTGTCAGATCTGCTTGAGCTGAAATTCCCAATGTGTTAAAGTCCAATTCAAGTTCTTTCAGAGTCTGAGAGTATGGAATGTACTGAGCACCCAACCACAGTGAATTGAAGTGGAAATGAAAGGAAATCCATTTGAAGACGTTTTTCCCTCCCTCTCCCCCACCGTTTGATGTGAAGAAAGGAGCTCAACTTCCAGTGTGGTGATAATGGAATTTCTTTTCCAGTCAGATTCTTGATCATATAATCCAACTGTGTCTTAAACCTTCCTACTTTTTTTATACCCTCTGATGTAGGCCCCACACAGGGGAAGCCTGCATTGGAAAGAGAAAAGCAAAGCAAAATGTTTTACATCAAAATAAAAACAAATCAAAGGATATGGAATGGAGGTGGGTGGGGAGTAAAAATTATAAAGCCTTTTTTATAGTACATCCCATTACTTTATCTCTATTCTAGAAAATCTAAAGCAAAAATTTCTTTGAAAAAAAGTGGTGTAAATAATCACTATTGTACAAAATATGAAATAGAATTATAATGTGTTTGACTTCAGGTTATAAGATATCTGTCTTCAAATTATAAAACATTTACATTGTAAGCTAATTGTAATATTAATATTATATTTTATAGCAATCATAAGTCAATTACATACCAGTTCTAAAATATATTTTAAGTATATACAATAATATAAATAAAATAGAAGAAATACTTAAAATCATTCTCAATGTTAAGGTTGAGTCCTAAGAAATGATCCTGAATTTATTATTTGAGACATTTAAAAAAAAAGATTTATTTATTTATTTGAGGGGCCAGAGGGAGAGAACTTTCAAACAGACTCCCTGCTGAGCGTGCAGCCCGATGTAAGGCTGAATTCCATGATGCATGAGATCATGACTTGAGTGGAAACCAAGAGTCACTTAACCAACTGAGCCATCCAGGTGCCCTAAGACAGTTTTTTAATCTCTTCCTTTTTCCCAGTTTATACTCTTGGCATAATGAGATAGACTATGGAGAAAAATAAATACTTTTAAGGGATAACTTGGAAGACTAGTTTCAGTCCTTTTGCTAAATATTATCATTAGCCAACATTTCTGAGGTTAAAATTAGCAGGGAAATGAAATGGATCAATTTAGAACAAATGAACTTGGAATTTCTTTGAAAAATTTGAAACTCAAGATAAACCAGGTATTCATCATTGACCATCTCCTACTTATAGAGCTCTGTGCAAGGCTTTGAGATTTAAAGAACTGTCATCTCCCAACTTGCCCTCCCAAGGAGCCTGCAGTCTAGTTCACCGGAACAAAGGATGCCAACTGAATCCATGGGTGATGAATGATAAAACCAGTCAGTGGAAAGTAAGGTCCCTATCAATCAGAGTAGCCAAAAAATAGCTTTGAAGGTATCAAAGTATGGTTTAAATGGATTGAGAGAAAGCAATTAGAGGTGACAATTCAGGTGGGTAAGAAGAAAGGCAGAAACTAATTTGGAAGATGTTAGAAATTAGATAAGGCATCTATTGGCCAAAATCAAAACTGATTTTGCTAGAGACCAGAATCCAACTCTTAGAACTATAAAGAAATGACTGTGCTTTCTTCTAGGATTTTTATGGTTCCAGTTCTCATATTTAGGTCATTAATCCATTTTGAGTTTGTTTTTGTGTATGGTATAGAAAAGTGGTCCAGTTTAATTCTTTTGCATGTAGCTGTCATTTCCCCAGTATCATTTGCTGAAGACCCAAAGGATACAAGAACACTAATTCAAAAGGATGTATGCATCCCTATCTTTATTGCAGCATTATTTACAAGAGTCAAACTATGCTATGGAAGCAGTCCAAGGGTCTGTGGATAGATGAAAGAACATATATATTTATACACACACACACACACACACACACACATATTATATAATATATTATGGTATTATATATTATTATACATTATTATATCATTATATTTTATATAATAATATAATTATATATTTTTATTATAATATTATAATTATATAAAATTATATATTATAAAATAATTATATAATTATATATTGTATATAATATTATAATATATCTATCTCACATTTCCCTCTGTGTGTGTATATGTGTGTGTATGTGTCTGTGTGTGTAGTGGAATATTAGTCATGAAAAAGAATGACATCTTGCCATTTGCAACAACATGGATGGAGTTAGAGAGTATAATGCTTAGTGAAATAAATCAGTCCAAAATAAATGCCATATCATTTCACTTATGCATGAAATTTAAGAAACAAACAAACAAAAAAGAGACAAAACAAATGAACAAAGAAAAAAAAGAGACAAACCAAGAGACTCTTAACTACAGAGAATAAGATAGATGGTTACTAGAGGGGAGGTGAGTGGGGGAGAGGAGGGGCGAAATAGGTGAAGGGGATTAAGAGTATAGTTATCACGATGAGCACTGAGCAATATATAGAATTGTTGAATCACTATATTGTACACCTGAAATTAATGTAACACTGCACGTTAACTACACTGGAATTAAAAACAAACAAACAAAAAAAAACCAAAAAAAACCTATAAGGAAGTGGAGGTACAAAAGGGTGAGTGACCTGTACAATACCTAATTTGTTTCAGAACTAAAGTAGCCCGACTTCTATGATCAACTTTACATTTCAAGAGTTTTCCTACTTTTTAATTCTAATTTCTTTTTGTAATGGCATTTTTGAATACTTTGCAACAGGAATGGCAGATAGAGTTAATCCGAGCTATTCATTATATTTGATTGGCAATAGCAAGTGCCTGCTTAGATCAGTTGGTAAAAAGGATTCGGAGGCATTTGAGGCTCAGCTAGGCTGGCATGAGATCTGCATTTGATTATCAATGTCTGCCATGAACAAGGAAGGGAGGAAACTGTGACACACATGCCTTGCATTTTCTGTCTTGGCTGTGGGATCCTGGGTAAGACACTATTGGCACAGTGAGAATTGTGGCTACTAAAGTTAGTTCTGAGATACAAGAGAAAATAATTCAGTAGTTTAGTGCCAGAATAAGAGATAGCATGGGGGAGCAAGTTCTGGGCAGATAGCCACTTCCTGTTTTCTTATCCAAGTCTAGAGGGAAAAAAGAGGATGGCATTACTAATAATGTATTTTTACATCTTGGGAGTTTACAAGACATGTTTAGATTCATTATTTCATTTGATCCTCACGAAGGGGCCAGCTATCGATACCAGTATTCCCATATTACAAATAAGGTCATTATGGTTTAGAGAAGGAACACTGGGTAGTACAGCTATAAAGAGGTGAAAAAAATAGAATGACTTCATTAGGTTCTGACCTGCTTATTCATGTTCATTTCCTGTTTATTCATCAAAGTATAGGTAGCATGTGTTGTGGAACTTTCTCATCTTCAAATCCTGCTCCCTTGATAACAGACCTGTGGTCTTAGGCAAGCTGTGTAATCCTTCCATTTCATTGTTTCCTCATCTGTACAGTAGAGATGACAGTAGTGCTGATCACAGGAAGCTGTGAGGGTCCCCTTGGTCAGTAGCCTGATATACAGTGACTGCAACAGAAGAGTTAGCCTTTATTGTTTCCTCATTCATTTCTTGTGTTGGTAGTGATCTGTTTTGCTCTTCTGCAGATAAGTTTTCCTTCATTTAAATGCATTTTCTGATTATCAAGAAAATACATATGTACTGGGGAAAACCAGCAAGATGTAGAAAACTGCTGAAAAAAGATTTTAAAATACTCTCCAGTTTATAACATATACGTTTCTACCTGAATAGGTGAGCTCACATTCGAGTGGGCTGTAGACTGGGAATCAGTCATGGTAATGAGGGAGAATATTTTCAAACAGAATATATGAGGCATGAACCCAGAGGGTAAGGTTGAAAATGCCAGATCTCAGTTGATTCCTGTGAAATTGCCTTTTCTTAGATCTAAAAGCCAAGAGAATTGTCATAATTTTATGCACCTAAGACTACTTTTTGATGATGACCCAGTAACACTCCTTTATACAGTACAGCTAATTTAGAATTTAAGCTGATTATAAAGCTTCCCCCCTTTAACTCTGGAGTATTTTGCAGAGATCCTGGAGGATTTCTCTGATGCTAACTTGGTTATCCCATCCCACTCGTGTACTCAGCTTGGCTGAACCTGGAGTTTAATTTACTCATCATGTAAAATGTGAAGCCTGTTAAATTATTGAGCATTCATATGCAAAAAGCCTTGCCTGTTACCATTTTAACTTGTTCACATGTGCTTTGCAGGCCAGTGTTACATATGAGGAAACAGCTACTTCTTCTGTTTATCATATATCATTAAATCTAAGACATCAATCCTAAGATTCACCACTTTTTTATAGGCCATTAAGAAAATGCTGCCAAATAATTTTAAGAGACTGTCAATTTTTAGATGCATCCCAATTTCAGAGAGGTTAAAATATGAAAAATGAGCATCTTAGAACTAATGAAATGTGTAATGTATTTTACACCTTATGAAGAAATTCTTTGGGTACATTTGATCCTTTGAAGCTTGTATAAATTTTTCCTCATCTTTACACCTTGTGGACAGCCTTCATTTATGAATTATTTTATTTAGAATGGACCCATGGTTATGAAGGCACATAAAGAACCTTCATCATTATGAATTCATAATTGAGAATCACTGGGAATGATCTCCTGGCACAAGAACTAAACACACCCAGCAGCTAAGAATAGAATTATGTTCTTCACTCCCTTTTGTGATTCTCAGTCATTGGGTGTCACAGGGAGATAACAAGTTGCAAGAACCACCCCTCCAGCCCCAACACACATGTAAAATGGACAAAAGATAAGCCTTGCTGAATGTATCTAGAGGGATAAGCTACTGGAAGTAATTTCTCTCTGTCTATGCTGCCAGAGAAAAGAAGATATAAACTGAACTCCCCCTCCCTACTTTACATGGCTGTGATGGTTTGTTTTATGTGCATATCTGACCCCGGCTAAGGGATGCCCAGGTAGCAGGTAAATAAGATTTTGGGGTGTGTTTGTGAGAGTGTTTTCAGAAGAGCCAATCCTTCATGATAAATTTCTTTCTATTTATCTCTAGAAACCTTATAGGCTCTGTTTCTCTGGAGAACGTTGACTAAAACATCACTCAAGAGTAGAGAAGATATTACACTGGAGTATAGCATCTTTGGGTGGAGGGAGACAAGATAAAGAAAACCTCCACCTGGGCCTCAGTTGGGAAGATTAGCCTTATCATGGAATTAAGTTGATGTTTCTGGAAGTAAGAGGGTTGCACATTGAGAGGCTGTGGTGTGTCACAATAAATAGGCCCAACTGTTTATATCTGTGTCCAGTCCATACCCTTTGCAATAAGACTCTGCATCTAGTTTTCGCCTCTTGAATCTGGCCTGGTTCTGTTACTTGCTTTGACTAATAGAATGTGAAGGAAGGGAGAGTGAACTTATATTGAGCCTAGACCTCAAGAGGCTTTACACACTGCTACTTCTCCTATTGGTGTCTCTGTTGTGGTCCTGAGATAAATTTGGGATAGCCTATTGGAGAATGAGAGAACACATTCCATGTAGAGGAGATGTGAATCATTTCAGTTGTCCCAGCTGAGACCCCAGGGATGAGACAGGGTACACCCAGAATTAACAAGTCTCCTACCTGACCTGCAGCTGACCTCAGATACGTGAGGGAACACAGCAAGACCAGATGATCTCGCCAGCTTAGTTCAGTTCCTCTTGCTAACCTGTAAACCCTACACTAATAATTGGTTATAGTTTTAAGACACTTCAATTGTCCTTATCACGCATTATGTTGCAGTAGCAGGACTGAAGAGAGGGGAAACCTGAGGAAGAGAAGATAGCGAGTAACTCCCAAAGCTTTGGGAGCTACTACTTGGTATAGATGGCGTAGGCCTGGGCGCTCCTGGCACACTGTTGCCTGGTGGGTTCTGATGGGATGAAGGGAGCACAGCTGGAAGCTGTTCCCCAAGAACCCATTCGTAGAAGAAGCAAAGAGGGGCCCTTGCAGCTGATTAGATGAGCAAGATGATTGGTGCAAATACCAGGTACCCACGGTCTTCTTCATAGATCTACTCTTGGGCTGCTGGAGATGTTCTGCCCAGACATACTGGGAGGCAGAAGTGCCTGGGAGGCTGCGTCCCTGGGGGTTACCAGTACCCAATGACTGGTGAGTATGAAAGCCCACTCGTTTGAAAGAAGGATAATCTCAGAGGGGTCATTCACAGTGGGAGCTCCCCCAGAGAACAGAGGTTGAAACCTCACCCCAAATCTCTCTTTACTATGGTCTTGTCCCCTTCTCTGTCTTATTTTCCAGTTTCTTACTGGTTTCTCCCAGGCCAGGTCCTTAATAAACAACTTACCTTTGTCTCAGGATCTGCTTTCAGAGAACTCAACCCGAGATAGATGATTTGGGGGAGAACAAGAGAAATTGGTATATGAATTACTCTATGCATGTGGCCCTATATCCTGGGCCTCTGATTACTCCGTTAGCCACAAATAATAAACTTGTACTTATTCTCCAAAGCACATATTACCTGGGAAGAAGAGTTGGTGGGTAAAGCAACTCTTGGTGCAGTTGGAAAACAGTTTCTGCTCCTTTTCCAAGCTCACTCAATACATATTTAAAACATAGCATTTATCTTTCACTTTTTTTTTTCAATTCCCAATCCTTACTATTTTTAAGCTGTTCCTTGCTTTAGACTTTATTTAATTTTTATGTTAAGAACTGTGGGACGTTCTGTAGGAAGACACCAAATTTATGATGTAAAGATTGCCAATATTAGTGATAATATTAAAACTAAAAACATTATTAAACTCATACAGCCTTAGGTCACAATATTCAGAGCAGTAGCAATGAACATGAAAATTAGACTGCAAAAGGAGGAAATTACATTATTTTTTGGGAGCAGAGAGGAGCTGCCACCTAGGAAGATGAGATTGAGGCCGATTTCTGCTAGAACAGTCCCAATTAACTCTCGCCATTTAAATACATCCAGCGAACTCTTAAGAACATTACACTAAATCCAGAACACACCAGCTGTCTCTACACCTTAAAGAACTGGAGGATCAACAACAAATCAAACCAACTCCACACATAAGAAGGGAAATCATCAAGATTAGAGCTGAGATCAATGAGGGAGAAACCAGAGATACAGTAGAACGTATCAATGAAACTAGAAGCTGGTTTTTTGAAAGAATCAATAAGATCGATAAGCCACTGGCTACACTAATCCAAAAGAAAAGAGAGAAATCCCAAATTCATAAAATTATGAATGAAAAGGGAGAGATCACAACTAACACCAAGGAAGTAGAAACAATCATCAGAAGTTATTACGAACAGTTATATGCCAATAAGCTTAGCAACCTAGATGAAATGGATGCATTCCTGGAAAAATATAAACTACCAAAATTGAACCAGGAAGAAATCGACAAACTGAATAGACCGATATCTAATAACGAGATTGAAGCAGTGATCAAAAATCTCCCAAAAAACAAGAGCCCAGGACCTGACGGATTCCCTGGGGAATTCTACCAAACCTTCCAAGAAGAAATAACACCTATTCTCCTGAAGCTGTTTCAAAAAATTGAAGCAGAAGGAAAACTTCCAGACTCTTTCTATGAAGCCAGCATTACCCTGATCCCCAAACCAGGCAAGGACCCTACCAAAAAGGAGAATTTCAGACCAATATCACTGATGAATATGGATGCTAAGATTCTCAACAAGATCCTAGCCAACAGGATCCAACAACACATTAAAAAGATTATCCACCATGATCAGGTGGGATTCATCCCTGGGCTACAAGGATGGTTCAACATTCGTAAATCAATCAATGTGATACAACAAATTAATATGAGAAGAGAGAAGAACCACATGGTCCTCTCAATTGATGCAGAAAAAGCATTTGACAAAATCCAACATCCGTTCCTGATTAAAACGCTTCAAAGTATAGGGATAGAGGGAACATTCCTGAACCTCATCAAATCTATCTATGAAAGACCCACAGCAAATATCATCCTCAATGGGAAAAAGCTTGCAGCCTTCCCGTTGAGATCAGGAACAAGACAAGGATGCCCACTTTCACCACTCTTATTCAACATAGTATTAGAAGTCCTAGCAACAGCAATCAGACAACAGAGAGAAATAAAAGGTATCCAAATTGGTAATGAAGAAGTCAAACTCTCTCTCTTCGCAGATGACATGATTCTTTATATGGAAAACCCAAAAGACTCCACCCCCAAACTACTAGAACTCATACAGCAATTCAGCAGCGTGGCAGGATACAAAGTCAATGTGCAGAAATCAGTAGCTTTCTTATACACTAACAATGAAAATACAGAAAGGGAAATTAGAGAATCGATTCCATTTACTATAGCACCAAGAACCATAAGATACCTGGGAATAAACCTAACTAAAGAGGTAAAGGATCTATACTTGAGGAACTATAGAACACTCATGAAAGAAATTGAAGAAGACACAAAAAGATGGAAGACCATTCCATGCTCTTGGATCGGAAGAATAAACATTGTTAAAATGTCTATACTGCCTAGAGCAATCTATACTTTTAATGCCATTCCGATCAAAATTCCACCGGCATTCTTCAAAGAGCTGGAGCAAATAATCCTAAAATTTGTATGGAATCAGAAGAGACCCCGAATCGCTAAGGAAATGTTGAAAAACAAAAATAAAGCTGGCGGCATCACCTTACCTGATTTCAAGCTTTATTACAAAGCTGTGATCACCAAGACAGCATGGTACTGGCATAAAAACAGACACATAGACCAGTGGAACAGAGTAGAGAGCCCTGATATGGACCCTCAACTCTATGGTCAATTAATCTTCGACAAAACAGGAAAAAATATACAGTGGAAAAAAGACAGTCTCTTCAATAAATGGTGCTGGGAAAACTGGACAGCCATATGTAGAAGAATGAAACTCGACCATTCTCTTACACCGTACACAAAGATCAACTCAAAATGGATAAAAGACCTCAACGTGAGACAGGAATCTATCAGAATCTTAGAGGAAAACATAGGCAGTAATCTCTTCGATATCAGCCACAGCAACTTCTTTCAAGATACGTCTCCAAAGGCAAAGGAAACAAAAGCGAAAATAAACTTCTGGGACTTCATCAAAATCAAAAGCTTCTGCACAGCAAAGGAAACAGTCAAAAAAACAAAGAGGCAACCCACGGAATGGGAGAAGATATTTGCAAATGACAGTACAGACAAAAGGTTGATATCCAGGATCTATAATGAACTCCTCAAACTCAACCCACACGAAACAGACAAACACATCAAAAAATGGGCAGAAGATATGAACAGACACTTCTCCAATCAAGAAATACAAATGGCTATCAGGCACATGAAAAAATGCTCATCATCATTAGCCCTCAGGGAGATTCAAATTAAAACCACATTGAGATATCACCTTACACCAGTTAGAATGGCCAAAATTAACAAAACAGGAAACAACATGTGTTGGAGAGGATGTGGAGAAAGGGGAACCCTCTTCCACTGTTGGTGGGAATGCAAGTTGGTGCAGCCTCTTTGGAGAACAGTGTGGAGATTCCTCAAGAAATTAAAAATAGAGCTTCCCTACGACCCTGCAATTGCACTCCTGGGTATTTACCCCAAAGATACAGATGTCGTGAAAAGAAGGGCCATCTGTACCCCAATGTTTATAGCAGCAATGGCCACAGTCGCCAAACTATGGAAAGAACCAAGATGCCCTTCAACGGATGAATGGATAAGGAAGATGTGGTCCATATACACTATGGAGTATTATGCCTCCATCAGAAAGGACGAATATCCAACTTTTGTAGCAACATGGACGGGACTGGAAGAGATTATGCTGAGTGAAATCAGTCAAGCAGAGAGAGCCAATTATCATATGGTTTCACTCATTTGTGGAGCATAACCAATAGCATGGAGGACAAGGGGCGTTAGAGAGGAGTAGGGAATTTGGGTAAATTGGAAGGGGAGGTGAACCATGAGAGACTATGGACTCTGAAAAACAGTCTGAGGGGTTTGAAGTGGCGGGGGGGTGGGAGGTTGGGGTACCAGGTGGTGGGTATTATAGAGGGCACAGCTTGCATGGAGCACTGGGTGTGGTGAAAAAATAATGAATACTGTTTTTCTGAAAATAAATAAATTGGAAAAAAAAAAAAAAAAAAAAACAAAAAAAAAAAAAAAAAAAAAGAACATTACACTATAAATAAGATGTTTAAATTAGAGCTCATGAAAAGTGAGAAGATAATGGATTCGAGAAACAGATTTAATCACAGCCTCTATGCCTCCTCCACATCTCCCTCAGTATTTCGTATGTCAAAGATATGAAGGGGAAAAAAAACAGAGTTAAGGTCAAGATTTTATTTCAGATGAAAAAAACCTAGCTCCTGTAAATGTTAATTCAAACCAAGATAAGGCTCAGTGTTTATATGGTGCCACTGTCAAAAATTCCCATTATCTTATACTATTATTCTTATGTTAGACACAATGCTTGGTTTACAGCCTTATTTGGTGCCGGTTTGTTTTTGAGCTGATATAAATTTCATATCTCTCTGCTTCCCTCCCTACTGAAGAGATGAGGATAAACTTTGTTTTCTTCTTGGAAACCTAAGGAATTAATTAAGCAAGTACCTCTAGTATTATTCTTCGAGGTGGTAGATAAGGAATTCAGGTGACTATGGATCTCTATAGAGTGAAGTCAGCCAGATTGAGTGTAAGCATCATTGCATCTGTTACAGTACTTTCTGTTTAATTAGAAAACAAATGTATTCCTCAGCTCTTGCCTTCCAGTCAGGACTACGTGAAATTCTGGAGTAGAGAGCCTTATCCCTTAAGCCTTATCCCTCTCCTAAGTGAGCTTACAGTTTAGTGAATAACAATGAAAAGATACCACAATTGGAAGGGGAGGTGAATCATGAGAGACTATGGACTCTGAAAAACAATCTGAGGGGTTTGAAGTGGTGGGGGGGTGGGAGGTTGGGGTACCAGGTGGTGGGTATTATAGAGGGCACAGCTTGCATGGAGCACTGGGTGTGGTGAAAAAATAATGAATACTGTTTTTCTGAAAATAAATAAATTGAAAAAATTAAAAAAAAAAAAAGATACCACATTGTGGATTCTGGGATCATGTGAATAACAAAAACCATAAAGGGATGGAAAACTAAGATTTATGTTCTGTGCCCACTGTGATCGGTAGTAGTGGCCTGGAGTGTTGTGTTAAGTAGGATTCAGAGGTGGTATCTGGTCTCTCAGCTTGAGTTACCCTTTTCATTTGCAGCGTGTGCTGTGGACAGGAGAAAGTGGTGGCTGGTGTGCAAACCTGGGCTGGAAATGGCACTTCATCTGGGCCTTGAAGGACGTGTTGGCTTTAGGTGAGAAAAGAGGAACATTCCAAGTGAAGAGAGAAGCAAGGATGAAAAATGAACTTATCTGTGTGCAGCTCAGTAAAAGGACCAGGTTGAGCAGAGAGTGAGAAAGTGAGTGAGCGAGAGGACTGGTTTTAAAGGGAAATTAATTGATAGAGGGTCTTGAAAACAAGAAGGAAGAGTCTAGATTTGATTGTGGTGGGAACTAAAGAGTCCTTGAAAGTTTTACAAATGGGAAGAGATGTAACCAAAATGTGGCTTAGGGAGGGTGTATTCCATGATAGTGTGAAGAAGACAGAAATGGAATGGATTTGGGAGCAGAAAGGAGCAGCTTGGAAAAATAACCAGCCAGAGGCAGCAAAAGATGGGTCTGAGAGAATTTGAGGGCTACAAGAGAAGATTTGGTGGCTTCCTGTTTGTAGAGAATAGAGGAAAAGGCTCTTAATAGATAGTAAAGTAGCCTAGGAGAACCTACATCTCGTGGGAGAGTCAAGCATAAGCACAATCCTCCAAATCACAGATTTTTTTTTTTCCTTTTGGCAGTACTCCCTATTCAAGGCTTCATATTCCAAAAGAGAAGGGAAACCCATGCATTTACCTTAGGATGCGTGATAGTACAGCAGCTCTCAGATCGTGTTCTCTGGACCAGCAGCCAGGGTACCACCTGGCAGTTTGTGAGAAATGCAGATTCCCTGGCCCCTCCCCAAACCTGTGAATCAGACCCCGGGGGTGGAGTCTTGTCTTCTGTTTTAAGGACCTCCTTCAGGTGAATCTGCATGCTCGGGTTTGGGAACCACTGGTGTAGCAAAGTTCTTCTAAAATTCTAGTGTGAGTCAGAATCACCTGAAGGGCTTGTTGAGGGCCATATCATGGATGGGCGCCGGGGCAGAGGCACTGAGTCAGCTGGTCTGCTGAGGAAGCCCCCAGGTGATGCTGGTGATGCTGGTCTGGGCTCCGCACTTGGAAGGGTAAGGGGGGCAAGACCCCTGAAGCCTCTTAATGGTGACCTGGATTTGCTGAATGCCTTTCTTTTTCTGCAAAACAGTGAACTTGTTGTCTCTCTCGTCTAAGAGGTTCACGCATTAAATCTCAGCCATTTGGTGGTGATGGTGGGGGATGGTAAAAAGCAAAAAAAGACTCTGCAACTCATGTTAGGTAGATACAGACTTGTGATCCTTTAGAAATGAGTGTGAGTAATTCAAGAAAAGGACTTCTATGAAAGCAGAGGAAGCAACAGTTGAGATCAGAAAGGAACAGTTATGTTCTCAGGATCTCAGTTTTCTTTCTCAGCTGTGTGTTGGAGGAGGAAGCCAGGACCGAGGAGGGTGGGAGATCTTTGTCAAGGATTAATGTGGTGGAGAAATGTGAAGCTCCCCAGGGTGTCTTCTTCCTTGTGGCCTGCAAATACATAAGGAAGGATTGTATTGGTGTATTGGTGTGTCCTGGGCCTGGTGAAGGTGATTTTGCTTTTAACTCAAGCTATTTCTTAAACAGCCATGTGAACAATGTGGGAACATGCTAATTTGATGGGTAAGGAATCAGTCTTAGAAAAAATTTGTGACTTGTCCAAATTTACTAAGTTAGAAGGAGAACACAGTGAGAACTCCAGCTACTTCTGCAGGACCCAGGACACTTGTTCCTTCTAAAATAATACTCTAGGGATGCCTGGGTGGCTCCGTGGGTTAAGCCACTGCCTTTGGCTCAGGTCATGATCCCAGGGTCCTGGGATTGAGTCCCGAATCGGGCTCCTTGCTTGGCAGGGAGCCTGCCTCTCTCTTGGCCTCTGTCTGCCTCTCTGCCTGCTTGGGTGCTTTCTCTCTCTCTTTCTGACAAATAAACAAATCAATAAAATCTTAGGAAAAAAGCAAAACAAAACACTCTAAACTGCAATGAAGGTCTGTCCAAGCCAACCTGAACCCTTCTTAACCTACTATGCTACTAAGATATTATTCTTTGCCTTATACTCAAAAACAGTAACCCAGGGATCACAGTGAATTCCTTCTTGTTGGAGAGCCTTCTGATTCTAGCTCCTACAGGGGGCAAGAAGCACAATGGAAATACCAAGGTTGCAATAGCAAAGGTAAAAAATTAAAACTCACTGCAGCCTCAGTGTCCTCAGCTGCAAAATAAAAATGATAACATCTCACAGGGTATGTTTGGGACATAAGAAAAATGTATTGAACAAAGGGGATTTTTTATTATTGAGGTATAGTTGACATAACAGATATTAGCTTCAGGTGTACAAAGGATTCAACATTTGTATACATCCTGAAATGATCATCACAAGAAGTCTAGTTAACATGCACACATAGTTACAAAAGTTTTTTTTTTCTTATGATGAGAAATTTTAACATCTTTTAGCAATTTGCAGATATGCAATATAGTATTGTTAACTATGGTTGCCATGCTGTACATTATGTCCCTATGACTTCTTTATTTATAACTGGAAGTTTGTGGTTTTTGACCACTTTCACTTTTTTGCCCATTTTGCCCATCCTTAACCCCCACCTCTGGCAACTACCAATCTGTTCTCTGTGTCTGTGAGCTTGGTTACTTGGTGTTTTGTTTTAGATTCCACATATAAATGAGATCATACTGTATTTGTCTTTCTCTACCCGACTTACTTCACTTAGGATAATGCCCTCAAGGTTCATCCATGTCCTCACAAATGGCAAGATTAATGGTGGGTATTATTGTTCTTATGTTTATTTGTTATGGTAATAGGTTGTTTAGTTGAAAGATCTAGGTGGACTGTAACTTGACATATAAACAAAGAAATACTATATTGAATTAGGGAAAAAAATTGGTGAATGTAGGAGACAGAATGATGCATCCCCCACACACACTAAGGATAGGTCCACCTCTTAATCCCTGGAATGTGTGAATGTTTCCTTGTTTGGAACAAGGATCTTTGCAGATGTAATTAACATAAGGACCTTGAGATCATCCTGTATTATCTGGATGAATCCCAAATCCAGTGAAAAATGTCCTTAAAAGAGACACACGGAGGAAAAGACAGACATAATGGAGAAGGTAATACGAAGTTAGAGTCATGTGGCCACAAGTCAAGGAAGCCAAGGATTCCCAGGAGCCACACAAAGCTGGAAGAGACAAGGAAGGATTCTCCCTTAGAGCCTTCAGATGAACTAGGCTTTGTTAACACTTTGATTTTGAACTTCACATCTCCAGAAGTATGAGGGAATAAATTTCTGTTATCTTAAACCACCTAGTTTGTGGATATTTGTTATACCAGCCACAGGAAACAAATACAGTGAGTGGAAGGAATTGAAAACGTTTTGTTTCCGTCCTATAGAATTAGGACCTGGGGCCCAGACAACTCTTTAAAGTAGGCAGAATTCGTCTTTGGCATATTTCCATCTCCCTAGGTATGGTGATAATGTGGATGAAATTTCTTTTCTACTCTCTCCAGACCCACTTTTTTCTATGGCACCTATATTCTAGACATCTGTTAAATATTTTTCTTCTACATCAAGAATCACTTTGCTGTTTCCCAGTCTTTTTAGTAGAAGAAAAGGCCTGCACAGGTGAGTAGTAATATGTGTCACACCTACAGATCTGCCTTAGTTTTGTTCCCTAAAAGCAGAGACTGAGATGGGGATTTTGGGCTAAGTGCTTTATTCTCTCAGGGAATAATAAATTATCTCAGGAGAAAGGAGAGGGAGAAGTAGAACAGGGCAGGAGAAGGTAAGCAAAAGATGTGGGTTTATGTGAATTTTAACTTTGACCTATTCTACCCAACATAAATGATACTAAATTTTTTTTTAATTTATAGACTTTATTTTTTAGAGGAGCTTTAGGTTCACACCAAAATTAAGCAGAACATACAGAGAGTTCCATGTAATCCCTATCCTCAAACACCTAGAACCTCTCCCGTTGTTGAAATCCTGGATCACAGTGGTACTTTGGTTAATGTCAGTGAACCTACACTGACACATGATTATCACGAAATGTCCATAGTGTACATTACAGTTCACTCTCAGTTTTGTACATTCTATGGATTTTGACAAATGTATAATGACAGGTATCTACCATTATTTCATAAAGAACAGCTTCGCTGCCCTAAATATCATCTGTGATCTACCTATTCATCTCTCCCTCCTCCTGAAACCTTGGCAACAACAGGTTTTTTTGTTGTTGTTTGTTTGTTTGTTTGTTTTACTATGTCTGCAGTTTTGTCTTTCCCAGAATGCCATATACTTGAAATAATACATTAGGTAGTCTTTTATTTTTTTTTAAAGATTTTATTTATTTATTTGACAGAGAGATCACAAATAGGCAGAGAGGCAGGCAGAGAGAGAGAAGGAAGCAAGCTCCCCGCTGAGCAGAGAGCCCGACGCGGGGCTCGATCCCAGGACCCTGGGATCATGACCCGAGCCGAAGGCAGAGGTTTTAACCCACTGAGCCACCCAGGTGCCCTTATGTAGTCTTTTAAATTTGGCTTCTTTTACTTAGTAATATGTATTTACATTTCCTCCATGTCTATTAATGGCTTGGTAGCTTATTTCTTTTTAGTGCTGGATAATATTCAATTGCTTGGATGTACCACAGTTTGTTTCTCCATCCACTGAATGGCATCTTGGTTGCTTCCAAGTTTGAGCAATTGTGAATAAAGATGCTACAAACATCCATGTGCAGGTTTTTGTGTAAACATAAATTTTCAAGCCATTTGGGTGAATATCATGGAGCGTAACTGCAGGATCACATGGTAAGAGTATGTTTATTTTTGTAAGAAATTGCCAAACTGTCTTCCAAAGTGGCTGTACCATTTTTGTAGTGTCACCAGCAAGGAATGAGGGTTCTTTTTGCTCTACATCCTCAACAGCATTTGGCGTTGTCAGCCATTGGAATTTTCACCATTCTAATCGATGAGTAGTAGTATCTCATTATGGTTTTGTTTTACTTTACATCTTAAAAATATTTTATTTATTTATTGGGTGGGGAGGGAGACATGGTATGAGCAGAAGTGGCAGAGGGAGAGGGAGAAAGAGAATCCCAAGCAGATTCCACACTGAGTGTGGAGCCTGACTTGGGGCTCGATTGCGGAACACTGAGATCATGACCTGAGCTGAAACCAAGAGTTGGATGCCTAACTGATTGTGCACCCAGATGCCCCTCATTATGGTTTTCATTTGCAATCCTTTAAGGACATATGATAAACCTCTTTCCATATGCTTGTCATCTGTATATCTTCTTTGGTGAAATGCCTGTTCAGGCCTTTTACCCATTTTTAAATCAGGTTGTTTATTTTTTTTTAGTGTTGTTTTAAGAGTACTTTATATATTTTTCAGGGTGCTTGACTGGCTCAGTCAGTGGAGCATGCCATTCTTGATCTTGGGGTTGTGAGTTCAAGTCCCATGTTGGTGTAGAGATTGCTTTAAAAAAATCTTTTAAAAAATAGTACTTCATTTATTTTGGATAACAGTCCTTTATTAGATGTGTCTTTCATAAATATTTTCTCCCAGCCTGTAAGTTTTCATCACTGTAGCTGGAGACACTAGAGTTTTTTGCACCCAGATTTAAGGTAGCAATGCTGTTATACCTACCCCTCCAGTGGGCCACAGTCAGTCACTTCCAACAGCAAAGGGCAATTCTCTGGAGAAGTTCTTCTAAATGGGTCTCTGCATCTGACATCTAGAAGGACTTGATGGCACAAAGTGATGGGTGACATAATCTGGAAAAATGCATTTTAACTCCATGCAAATGGATGGTGAAGGTTAGAACTTCCCAAATACTCCATTTATTTAAATAAAATTATTAATATGTTAACTTAACACTACTTAATGGTTCTTCAGGTATTCCAGAAAGATTTGATAACCAGGTTCTTTCCATTGTCCTTTCTGTTGTGTCCATCCACTTATTCATGTAAAAATATTAATTGAGCACTTATTATTTCCCAGGCACTGTTATTTTCCAAGCCATACACTTGAGTTTCAGTAATCAACAAACCTAGGCACATTAGATACTCTCAAAGATCCTGTAGTCTGGGGTGGGGGGTAGATAATAACCCTACTGAGTGGTTAATTTTATGCTGAAATAAGAGTTCCAAAGCAAGAATAATCAGTTTGAGGTTAAGCTCTAGAAGATGGAATTAAGAGATGCTATTTCTCAGGAATGGACATTTACATTGATATGAAGGGTAAATAGGAATTTTTAAGTGAAGAGATCATGTGATCACATTTAGATTTTGGACTGTAATAACATTGCCCTGTGATATAGAGACAGATGGGGAAGAGCAGAGAAGCAGAGGTAATGTGGCATAACATCTGGGTATCAGATGACTCTTGTTGGTCTACAATGGTAGCACTGACCATAAAAAAGAGAGAAAGAATCATTCAAGATTTATAAAAGAGATAAAATCTACAGAACTTGGTGATGAATTAGCTATTGAAATGAGAGGTAGTTACGTGTTCAGAAGAATTCCCAGGTTTCTGACTTATTTGACAGGAAGAATGGTGACAACTTGTGTTGAGATAGAAAACTCAGAGGGAAGACTAGCTTTAAGAGCAGGCCTGGGGGATTAGCCTGGGTCATGGATTTAGCATGAGTCATGCTGACTCTGAGGAGACTCTGAATGAGATAATTAAGTTAGACCTGGAGATCTTCTAGAGAGATTAAATTTTGTGACACATCTATGTATATATGTTATTTGAAACCTGTGTATATAGGATGGAAATGCATAGGGAGATGATAGCAAGGACTATGTTTTCAGAAATGCCACCAGTTAGTGATCTCCTAATTTCAAGGATCCTGCAAATGAGATAGAAATCGAGGGATAAGAGAGTAAGGAGAAAACCCAGGAAAGCCTGATATTATGGAATTCAAAGTGATCAAAGTATCAAAAAGAAGGGAGTGGGGCACCTGGGTGGCTCAGTGGGTTAAGCCTCTGCCTTCGGCTCAGGTCATGATCCCAGGGTCCTGGAATCAAGCCCCGATTCGGGCTCTCTGCTCAGTGGGGAGCCTGTTTCCCCCTCTTTCTCTCTCTGCCCACCTTTCTGCCTACTTCTGATCTCTGTCTGTCAAATAAATAAAGAAAATCTTAAAATAAAAAAAAGAAAAGGAGTGTTTGAATCCAGTGCTGACTCAAAGTTGAATAAGATGGGCCCTGAAATATGTTTAGTGGTGTAGAGACATGGAAGTTAATGATGTGATGGTGAGAGAAGTCACCGAATTAAACTGAATAGAGTGAGAAAATAGAAAGAAGTAGACAAAGTCTTTTGAAAGGCTTTCATGTACTGGAGTTTTATGTACCTCTTAAATTAATAGCAAGTAATTCAGACCACCAGCCTGATGCAAGGTCTCAATTAAGTGTTATCAATGGCTTTAAGTATGAGATGGTATCTTTGTGCTCAAAAAAAAAAATCCAATTTAGTTTTGATCATAAGACATGCACCCTTTATGAGAATATAGTAAGAATTCATGAAGAGACGAAAGAAAATATTTACTGAGCCTTTGCATTTCAGACATGTTTTATTTAGTACAAATAACACTGTGGATTAGGTAATCAGCATATTTGTGTTATAAAAGGGATACATATTTGATGTGAATACTTTTAGAAAACCTAGGTAAGGAAATGAAAAAAAAATAACTACCTCCTATACAGATATAAACATATTTTGATGTGTTTCCTTTTGATAATGTTCTCAGAGAATTTAAGTAGTTTTCACTGCGCCACTCAACTGTAAGTTGAGAAATCAGAATTTGAGCATTATTCTGTTTGATTTTAAAATTCCTATTTTCTCCTCTAACACTACTGCCTGATGGAGGCATTCAGAAATGTAAGAATACCTGCTCTACAAATTGCTTAAATTAGACATTCCTAAGAGAGGGGAGGATTTTGGATGTGGAGTGTCAAATGTATTTCACGAAGCAACTGGAGTTTGAGCTAGGTCTTAAAAGACAAATAGGATTTAGATTGAGGTCAGCAAACTACAGCCCTCAGGCCATATCCAGCCCACCACCTATTTCTGTATGGTCCATGAACTAATAATGGCTTTTACCATCTTAAGTGTAAATGTAAACAAGACTCTTAAACCTTCAGCAAGAATAGCTGTGCTTCTTGGTCCACAAAACCTGAAATATTTACGATCTGGCTTTGTAGAGAAAACGCTTGCTGATCTCTGATTTAGAGGAATATGTGGGGGAGGTGGGGCCCTAAACAAGGACAACAATTTTAGCCCAAGTCTAAAGGAAGAAAAGACAAGGAACATTCCAGGGAAAGGGAATAACTAACAGGAAAGCCAGATGAGGGACCTGTCTACTCTGGTCCATGTCTAGAATGCCCTCTTTACCAGGCAAAGAATTTGGGTTGAGATATTGTTGCATAAATCTTTGCATAATTATCTCCCTAGCTAGATTTTGAGGTTCTCCTGGGCAGCAATCATATTTTTCTTATCTGCGTACCCTCAAATAGTCTCGCACACGTGGCTGGTCACAGACTACCAGCTTAACAAATGTTCGCTGATAAATAGCCACAGGCATGTCGGCAGCTAGTTAGGACCGAGCTTTCAATCATTACCAGAGGAGAGTTTTGCTTCCCTTTCCAGGAGAGGATCTATTGTTATCAATAATCATACCCTGGCAGTCATGGCTTTCCCTCAAATACAGCACTCCAAGGGACAACGAAATGCATCCTTCCTTTGCAGCAAATGGTGGGAGGATGTGGGAAAGCAGAATTCTCCAGCAGTCTCCGGTGCCGGACACACACTGTAACTGTAATATTGACAAGACAAAAGGTTGGGCAATTTGCATGTGCAAGTGTGAGCTTCTCGCCGGTTTATGCTATTTTAAACAAGGTGGCCATGCCCACGTTGGAAAGAAGCATGTTCAGCTGCAATAAATTCTGTTTGGAGTCCAAAGTTGAGCCCAGAGACCCAAAGCAGCATAATCAAGGTCGTGATTGATGAGATGTCGGCAACTCTGAGACACAGCGTGTGACGCCTCCAGTCACTGAGGGCCTGAGTGTTTGTCATTATGTCACAGCACCTGCTGCAGACTGATACCTGAGATGCAGGGTTGAGCTGGAGTGAGGGACAGGCCTGATAAGGCCATCCCCGCCCCCTGCACCCCGTGAGTGCTGGGAGGAAGGCAGTGGGCATCTGCCATTGGGAAAGACAAAATGGAGCCCCACAGGGGAAAGCAGCATGAGGTGGGGGAAAGTGGCACATTCCCGATGCAAGGAGAGGCAGAACAGGTGCACCGAGGAAGGTTGTCGCTGCTCCTGGGCTCTGGCACCCTGCCTGGCTTTGGAGCTACACGCACTATCCTCTTGGCAGCCACACAACCACCACCGTGAAGCATTCTGTCCCCTCGCAGCTCTGCTCTCTGAAGGACTAGGAGGCCTCCGGGAGGCGAAAGAAACCCACACACGGCATTGTTTTTAAGCAGAGGGGAATGCGTTTTACAGCCATGCAAAGTCGTTTTTTAAGATCCTTGCCCTAACCTCCAGTCCCGCAGTTAAGGATTGACTTGCCAGATAAATCCAGATTGCTCTTCCTCTTGGCATTGGCAAGGCATGGATTGTTCTATGTTTGCTCTCCTCTGCCAAATTTGCCTCCTCTGATGCTCTCTGGGAGAGTATTTGTAACTCACAGTTCAGTTCGAGGAAGGGGAAAAAAAAAAAGAAGCCATTTCCCAAAGCAATCATGTTTTTAAAAATATTATTATGTAAATCAAAGTAATATGTCTGTAAATTCATTAGGCAGCTTGGAGGGTTAGTCAGCCTGGATGACGGCATGGAAATTGTCAGAGGTAGCTCCCTCCTGAAGACTGTGGTTCTTGACCTTTACTTCTGTCCCTGCTCCTCTGCCCAGTACACTTCCTCGGGGAGGGAGCTGCTACCCAGGAAGGGGCTTATCCGAATCACAGAGGGAGAACTCCCACTGACAATATGTATCTTCTGGTATGTACCTTTTTGTAATGGCATGCCCCTTTCAACTCCTCCCAGATCTGCGAGGAATCCCCCAGTGGAGTCCAAACCAGTATCAGATCAGCAATAAAGGAAAGAGAAGCCACCCAAACAAAGCGGCATGTTAGGAGGATTACAGTCATTTCTCAGGTCTGGGACTCCAGCAACGGAACATGGGGAAAGTCAAGACCTCTTCTTTCCATCCTCACTGGTGTTTGAAATTTATAAGTATGCAAAGACTTTTGGCTTCATTCAGAGAGCAGTGAGGCCATACGTTTTCAAAGGTGTCTGTTTCCTGTCTGGACCCTTCCAGGTGCCTGAGGTGGCCAGCTGAGGAAGCTGCAAGGGGCTGTAAGCATCCGTGAGGGCTTGTTCCTTAGGAAATCGGGCTGTCAGAGAAGCCTGACAAAGATGGACATTCATCGTCCAAACTGGTTTGTTTTCCTTCTAGTACTCTTATTTTATTAAGGTGTAATTTACATACAATACACAGATGTTTCAGTGTATGTATCAAAGAGCTTTGACAAATATGTATACCCATTAGACCCACTGCTCATCAAGATTCAGAACAAGGTGCAGAAACACTCATCACTTTGACAAATTCCCTCATGCCTGTTTGCTTTAATCTCCCACCCACTGAAACCACTGATCTACTTCCCCACCGTTAGATTAGTTTGCACTTTGTAAGGTGTCAAATAAATGAAATGATACAGGATACAGTGTTTTCGGTCTGGCTTCTTTTGCTCAGAACAATGTTTTCGATGTTCATCCATGTAGTAGTATGTTATCAGTAGTATTAATAGGATGTTCCTTTGTTGAGCCTCATCTCATTATAGGACTATACCATGAATGGCTTCTGTATTCGTTGGTTGATAGACATTTGTGGCCCTTATGAATAAAACTGCAATGAATATTCTTATACATTTCTTTGGATAGCTATATGCTATCATTTCTCTTAGGTAAATACATAGACATGAAATTTCTGAGTTGTAGTGTAGGTAAATGAATTTAACATTATTTGGAACTACCAAACAATTTTGCAAAGAAGTAGTACCATTTTTCACTCCCTAGAGAGGTATCTGAGAGTTCCAGTTTATCTACATCCTTTTAATCCTTGATACGAGTGTCTTGATTACTCTAGCTACTATAGCAGGTGAGAAGTAGTATTTCATTATGGTTAAGCTTTTTCAACATGGTCGTTTTCCTGGGGATCTAGTGCTGAATCTAAAGAAGCCTTAGTTGGGTGGTGAGAGCCAGAATTGAAATAGGAGGAAGGTTTCGATTTAGAGTCAGTCCGTAGATTTCCATTTTTTAAAAAGATTTTATTTATTTATTTGACAGAGAGAGATCACAAGTAGGCAGGGAGGCAGGCAGAGAGAGAAGGGGAAGCAGGCTCCCTGCTGAGTAGAAAGCCCGATGTGGGGCTCAATCCCAGGACCCTGGGATTATGACTTGAGCCGAAGGCAGAGTCTTCAACCCACTGAGCCACCCAAGAGAATCTCCAGGGGCACTTGGATAGCTCAGTTAAGTGTCTGCCTTTGGCTCGTGTCGTGATCTCAGGGTTCTGGGATTGAGCCCCTCATCGGACTCCCCGCTCAGTGGGGAGTCTGCTTCTCCCTCTCCCACTCTCCCTGCTTCTGTTTCCTCTCTTACTGTCTCTCTCTGTCAAATAAAATCTTAAAAAAAAAACCCCAAACCAAAACTCCATACGGCAGTCTAAGTTCAAAATTCTTCCCCACAAGATGGTTTCTGTACAGCTGTTTATAAATATTTACCTTCACATTTTTAATGATGACAATGTATACAGCACAAATAACAGCACTTTAAATTATAAATATTCATCATGGAGGTTGCCAGTTGTTTTTATGTAGGACACAGAGAACTCTGCCTGGCTCCACATACAAGTCTATGGGAAAAGTTTCTGGATCTGTAAGGGGTTAAGAACAGATACCCTAGAGAATAAACGTCCATGGTTTGAGCTCATTCTCTGCTAAGGGTGTGACTTAAGCTAAGTTATTTTGTTTCTCTAATGGACCATAATATCCTTTTTTGTATACTGCTGGCATAATAATACCTACCTCCAGGAGTTGTTTTGAGTATTAGATGACATTGTGCATCTAAAACATGAAGGTAAGGGGCACCTGGGTGGCTCCGTGGGCTAAAGCCTCTGTCTTAGGCTCAGGTCATGATCCCAGAATCCTGGGATGGAGCCCCGCATTGGGCTCTCTGCTCAGCGGGGAGCCTGCTTCCCCCTGTCTCTGTCTCTGCCTGCCTCTCTGCCTGTCAAACAAATAAATAAAATATTAAAAAAAATTAAATTAAACATGAAGGCCATTTTCTGGCACATGGGAATGTATAATAACTTCAAAACAATTAAAAAAAATAAACAAATTTCCAGAAAAGGTTTCCCCTCTCCCCTCTCTCATGCTCCTTTTCTCGATCCAACACAACCACAAGGCTGGTTTGACCTCTTTAGGGCCACACAAAATTAATATGTTGGGTCCAAGGGTCAATAGGCAGCTGGTGCATGACATCATTCCGGGCTTCTGCAGAAATTCTGAAGGACTAAATCTCTGGAGAACAGGACCTTCATGCAAAATAGTGTAAAGCTCTGAAATTGTATTGAAAAGTGCATAAAGATGCACCCCCCCCCAAGTATCCATGGCTTGCAACAGAATCTCATCAGAGGATTCTAGAACCCTCTGGAACAACTGCAAATGGCCATAGCAGTGTGTGGAACAGGCACTGGGAAAAGAGAAGGTTAGGACTGAGTATCAGCTCTGCCACTTACCAACTAATTGTCCCTGAGCAGGTTACTTAATTACTATAAATTTCAGTTTCCACATCTTTAAAATGAAAATAACAACAGTTTATACCTTACCGGTTACTGAGATGAATAAAAGAGTCGTGTGATTGGCACCCAGTAAGTGCCAAATAAATGTTAGTTTCCTTCCCCTTCACTGATGTGGCTTCTTAATGACAGAAGTCCTCCCTGAGGCCCTTTTTCTTCCATTCAGTGCTAAGTAGGCTTAGTCTCTTGTTAAATTGCAAATGGCTTTGGGAATGGTAATACATCAAGCTTGAGCTTTTTTAAGTCATTCTCATCTTAGTATGAATGCATCACCTTGTCTCATTAAAACAGAATTCTTGTAGCAGGTACCAGTGATGTGAGAAACAAAGGCAGAAGAAAAATTATTAAACTTCCTTACTACCTGTAGCCTGTTGACAAGCCCTTAAAACAGGCAGAGTGACATTCCTCTAGGGACTCAACTGCTTCCCGCTTAACACTTTGCTAGGGGCAAAGGGCAATCATAGCCTGACCCTCTCCTATCCCCAACCAGGATCCTGTAAGTTCTACTTTAACAACTCCATGATACATGTTGATAATCATTCCCAAACATATGGCCCGATGATACACATCTAAAGGGTCTCACGACAAAGGTTTTATTAATGGTAATGAATAACCTTTTTCCCAACAATAGCTAGCCCCTCAAGGTCCTGGAAACCTTGCTTCTAAAATTCCTTAGAGACTTACACCAACCCTAACCCCCGCCCAACTTGCAAGCATATAATGGACCACTCCTAACAACCTCCTGGCAGCAGCTCTCTCTGCCCATGGCTCCTGTCCCTGTGCTTAATAGACCACCATTTTGGACCAAAGATGTCTCAAGAATTCTTTCCTGGTCATCAGCTCTGGACCTCACCCCACCGAAACTCACTTATATTCTAAGATTTCATCACCAGCAGACCACAGAAGAGAAAAATAGAAGAAGGTGAATGTAGTACCATTTTCCTTTAACTAACAATAATGTTAAATTAATGGATAAAGTCCAGGACCCTTCTTTTGCATTTCTGTTTCCATGCATCTCTAAAATGTCCTCCCGGACCATAGCAGTTCAAAGAATTTTTATCTTTAGATATCAGAATTCCCTCATCTTTTAACTTAGGGGTCAGCAAATTGTGGCCCAAGGGCCAAATCCAGCCTCTGGCCATTTTGTAAGTAAGGTTTTATTGGATCACAGACACACATGTTTGTTTATCTATAGTCTATATGTGTTTTTGCATCACAATGCCAGAGCTGAGTAGTTGACCAAGACCAAATCATTTGCAAAGCCTAGAATTCTTACCATGTGGTGCTTTAAGGAAAAAATCTCTGACTCCTGATTTAAACCCATGGCTAGTCTCTCCCTGACACTTTGAGGATATGAGAAAAAGCAGGATTCAAATGGTTTGAGACATGGTGGTGAGGAAAGGGGGAGGTTACCATCCCCTACTCCAACTGATCTGGGTCCAAAGTCAATTATTTCATCATGATTGACCAGCTGGGTGCCCTTCTGCTTCTTTAGGACCTTAAAATCTTACCCAAATCACTGCCCTTTATAAAATCAAGAAGAGAAACTCGTTGGATCAAAAACAACTCCCAAAACAGTGGATTTCAGAGAATTTATTTCTTCTCATATTTTTTAAAATATTTATATTTTGTATAAATCTTCTATGAGTTTGAAAGCTATAAATCAGGCACTGAACATAAAAAAAAGATAAACATGCCAGCATAGATGATTTGGAAGGAAAGAGTGGAATTTAAAGAGTGAAAAATCTGAAGGAATTAAATATATAGTAACTTGAGCCGAAGATCTATTATATGGTTGTGATACAATGATAAGTAAAATCAACTGCCAAAAAGAAAACAAGGTGTGTGTGTGTGTGTGTGTGTTTTAAATGGAAATGAAGTATTGAGAAAGGAGGATAAATGAGTTTGAATTTCAGCAAACATTATGTCAAAGAAATGTTTAGATCTCTTCTCAAAAGGATATTTCTTTTTTTCTTCAACACAGAGACTTTTGATTCAAATCCTTGGGGACTCTGTCTTCAGAATTGTCCAGAGAAAAAGCAACCAACATATTATTGCTGAATGTAGAAAACGATGGGAGTTAGGAAAAATAAGCACCATGAGGAGGGAGGGAGGCAAAACAGAGCTGTGCAAAAGTAAGTCTAGGATCACAAACACAGCTGGCTTAAGGGATGGGACAGTAGATGGATGAAGGGACTCAAAAGAGCCTCCTTCTACAACCACATATAGGACGATACTTACTAAAAGGTTGGATAGATGTCGGAAAGCCCAGGATATCCGAAGTGACTTTTCCTTAAGACTTTGTCTGTAAGCTCCAAAATTATCTCTAGGCAGTGGCTGAGAAGTTGCTACTTCTTTATCTCCTTACTCCAGGGTAGATGGATGGAGGATGAAGCTTGAAGTTGCTGTTCCCCATGAGACAGGAGTAAGAACAGATGCAGAGTTAATTTTGCTAAGGTGAAGCCAGGTTTGTCTTCCTGCTCTGGATGCTGGGAGCTAAACCAACTGCACATAGAGAGAAAGAGAGGAACCTGATTAATATTATGAAAGTGCAAAAGACCTTTGGGATTGCTTGGGTCTGGACCTAGATGTGGGGATTCTTGTCCAGGTCATTTACTGAGAGGGGAGGCTCTCCAGGGAGGGGTGGGCAGGGGAAGTGAAGGCAGCAAGTTATGACAGGAGAAGGGGTCAAATAAGGCTAGGAATCTAGCTTTAAGTGTAATCTCATGGAGACCTCTGGAGTGTGGATTGCACCGCAGAGTCATTCCCACCTTGGGACAAGGGAGAGCTGATTTGTACTGTCCCCTAATTTCATTGGCTGAAATCATTGGCTGCAGGCCATTTACAGGCCACTTATCTTGCTTTCTCCCTACCTACAGGTGAAATGACTTAAGTTGTCCAAGGTCAATTAAAGGAGAGGACTGCCTTCAGTCATTAGTAGCCGGAACTCACAGCAGCTGAGGAATGGAGATAACAGCCCAATAAAAGAGTTTTGGGTGGGGCACTAATAACACCTACCATGTATACTAAGGTTTGACCTTGGTCAAATGGGTAGGTCATCTAGTATTGGGTAAGATGTCATCCAGTATTGGGTTTGATAGGGTTAGGATGAGGTTGAGAAGGGGTTGACTTGTGGTATGGGATGGAGTCAAGGGAAATCCTCTTCCAATGAACCCAGGCACCTCCCTTTCTCACTTCTCCCTGTACATGGAATAAATGCATGACATTTATTAGAAGTCCACTTATTTTTTCAAACGACATAATTGAATATGCATTGAAAAAGCAGCATTAAATACTTTGTCTCTATAGATGTAAAGGTTGTTTTCCCTTTTTCTAAAACAGGGAACATTATGTGCCTTCACATGATTCCTTTAGTTGAAAGAACAGTTAACCCCCTTCCTATTTGCTTCGACTCCTTTTTATAAAAGGTCTTTTTTCTCTTCTATACTTAATTATATGATGGAAAATTCTATTCAAAATAAAAACTAATTGCAGCTACATTCATATATTTCATTGCTGCTAAAATGCATGCTTTTCCACATTCTAATATTGCCCAAATCATGATTCATCTTGCTTTTGACAATCCTCGTGGGTCAGGTGAAATTTGGTACCTAGCTGCATTGCCTGTACCTGGGAAAACTTGGTTATCACTTTGTATATATCTTGTTGGTACTGTGTTCTGTTTAAATTGTCTTCAATAACTTGACCTTGAAATATTTTGAAGGCAGAAATGCATAGTAGAGCTTTGGGGTATACATTCAATATTAATGAGGCAAATATTTGATGTGAGTGTGGAATGGACAAAATTCCGTATTTTCTTACAGAGTCGAGCCAGCTGCTTTATGGAGTCAAAAAAGGAAGACACAAATAAAGTAGCAAAATTTTGTTACTGAGGCACCAATAAAAATCTAACCTCTCTCATGCCAACCAATGCTACTGAATTCATGAGAAATGGTGATGTCCCTCAGAATATGTGAAAGCAAAACAAAATAAAAACCAAAGCCACAGGAAGCTGATGTGAATGGCTTATGGCACAGGGCTATCAGAGAGGCATTATGTCATAGTTTGATTGACAGAATGTTTTCTTCTTTTTATAGGTATATGTGCTTTTTACAATTAATAGAGCCTAACGTTTCATGAAACGTGGTGCTAGGCAATGGCATAATTATTCTTAAAAGAAATTATTTTGAAAAATAGCCCGATGGGTAATAAAACCTAGATAAGGATACCATAAAGAACATACCTAAAGTAAATGAAGGCTGGTTTATTTAGGTTGCTGCAGCAAAGGAGAATAGATTTAGAGAAAGCCTAGGATCATTATAGTAAGGAGGGTTGGGAGACAGGGCTTCTGAGAGGATTTGGGCTTTGGATGAATCTAAGGAAAAATGAAGAGACCAGGAGCTGCTTCTAAATTAGACACTGTCAAGAAATTAGGGGAAATTTTGTCTAGAAGACAGGAAGGCCAAAGTGAGGTTGAGGTTGTCCTTGGTAAAGAAACAGTCAGTCATGTTCGTCAAAAAAGGAGATGTTTAGTCATTGTTGTGGCTATGGATTGGCCTCATCTCTGTCCTGTTGCAGATGTGAGCATGATGTGGCTTATATGGGCACTACTTACCTTTAGCTGGGAACATCCTGTCCTAGGTGCCAGTGGGGCCTCTGTAACAAAGTATGTGAAAAATTTCCTGGACTTGAAGTGAAAAGCTTGGTTTAATGGACTTGCATCTGTGGGGCATGGGAATTTATTTAATTTGTATAACCTTTCTGAACTTACAGTTTCCTAAGTTATAAAATAGGTCTAGTTTTTCATGGCAAATGTTAGAAAGTAGTTTCGTTTCATTCTTTTACATGTGAGTGGAATTTTTCCCAGCATGATTTATTGAAGAGACTGTCCTTTTCCTGTTGTATATTCTTGCCTCCTTCGTCACAGATTAGTTGACCACATAATTGTGGGTTTATTTCTGGGGTCTCTATTCTGTTCCACTGATCTTTTGTGCCAGTACCATACTGTTTTGGTCACTACAGCTTTGTAGCATATCTTGAGATCTGGAGTCATAATCCTTCCAGCTTTGTTTTTTCTTTTTCAATATTTTTTCAGCTATGCTGGGTCTTTGGTAATTCCATATAAACTTAAGTAATATCTGTTCTAGTTTTGTGAAAGATGCTGTTGATATTTTTATAGGGGTTGCACTGACTCTGCAGATTGCTTGGCCTCGTGTGGACATTTTAACAATATTAATTCTTACACTCTTTCCATTTGTTTCTGTCATTTTCAATCTCTTTCATCAATGCTTTGTAGTTTTCAGAGTGCAGGTCTTTCACCTCCTTGGTTAAGTTTATTCCTAGGTATTTTATTCTTTTTGGTGTAGTTGTAAATGAGACAGTTTTCTTAATTTCTCTTTCTGCTACTTCATTATTAGTATAAAGAAATGCTTCCAATCCCATCTTATTTCATTTTTTTCCTTCCCTACACTGGGAGGGAGACAAATCATAAGAGACTCTTAATCTCACAAAACAAACTGAGGGTTGCTGGGGGATGAGGGGGAAAAGAGAGGGTGGCTGGGTGATGGACTTTGGGGAGGGAATGTGTTATGGTGAGTGCTGTGAATTGTGTAAGTCTGATGATACCTGTACCCCCGGGGGAAATAATACATTGTATATTAATAAAAATAATTAATTAAAAAAAAAGAAATGCTTCCAATTTCTGGTATGAATTTTGTATCCTGCCATCCTACAGTATGCATTTATTACATCTAATAGTTTTTTGGTGAAGGGGAATGGGAGATATAGGCTTCCTGTTACGGCATGAATAAGTTACAGGAACAAAAGGCATAGCATAAGGAATATAGTCAGCAGTATTGTAACAGCATTGAATGGTAACAGACGGTAGCTGCACTTGCAGTGAGCACAGCATAATGTTTAAACTTGTTGAATCACGATATTGTACACCTGAAATTATCGTCACATTGTGTACCAATGATACTCAAATTAAAAAAAGTAATTAAAAAATAAAAAATAATGATAAATAAGTCCTGGGGTTGTAATGTACAGCATGGTGACTATATCCCATGTTTAAAAGCTGCTCAGAGACTAGATCTTAAAAATTCTCATCACAAGGAAAGAAATTAAGACCATATGATGACAGATGCTCACTAGGCTTATTGTGGTGACTATTTTGCAATGTATAGAAATACAAAATCATATTATATACCTAAAACCACAATGTTCTATGTTAATTATACCTCAATTAAAAAAAAAAAAAACTACCCTAAATAAATAAATAAGTAAAATAGTTCCACTAATGTGTACTTAATATGGTGAATGAGAAGACAAAAGGAAGTACATCCCTAAAAGACAGTGGTAAGCAATACATCTATTAAAAAGATTGATTCCTTTAGGCTGTTTTGGACAGTAGACCCAAGCTGCTGGAAGACCCTGGGCTTTGAATGGAAGTGGGGAGGTCTGGGAGGATTCACAGTTTGGGCTTCTAGGAGATCTTGCTCTAGTGGAGCGAATTCAGAGGTAGAATGGCCAGCCACAAGACTTGCCACACAGCTGGGGAGCCAAGGTGCTGCCTGTGGCTTCTGAGTTTGGGTTCTCCCAGAAGCAGACCTTGAGTCAAGCATTCCTGTGAAAGTGATTTATCAAGGAAGGGCTCCCTGGAGAGGCTGGTAAGCATGAAAGCGGAAAGGGAAAGGCAGGGAGCCAGCACCTGTATGCTTCCAAGTGGAACCTCAGCTTCTGCTGGAGCCTGCACGGGCCTCTGGAACACAAGGGACCCCTCCGAGTTCATCCAGCCTCAAGGCCAAGGAGCTGGGCATTTGTTCTTCTGCACCAGTCGGTCAGTAGATGGGCTCCTTTGTGGGGCAGGGTCTGGGCAGCTGCAGAATCCAGAGTGGCAGGAAGGAACTATTAGCAACAAGGTCTGCAGAGCCTGGGGAATGCACAGCAGTCCATGTGGATGGAGCGCAACAATGGAGTCCACAACTTTAAAGGGCTTCCCTGGACATACTTCCTGGAAGTCTTCTCTAGCCCACCCCCCGACCAATACTGTTGCGACATCTTACTCTTCCCACACTCACCTGGAGAGGAGCTCTTCTGCAGTGCGTCACGTCCTGAAGCAGGGTACTAATAGAAGGGCTAGGATCTCAAATGAAGAATGTCAGAGTAAAGATTCAAAAGCTGTCCTTCTGTCTGGCGTGTCACTGTAGTGTGACATGACTATGGGAGTCCTGTTAGGAGTAATGAGGCCAGATGAGCCCTAGCAGATTCGTTCCGCAGAGCACAGCTCAAAGACTGAACTAATATTATTACTGACCATAAATGTTGTTAGGGAGATGTGGAGAGGATGTTAATGCCGCTAAGCATTACAATCAAATCTCAATAATGACCAGTGAAGCAGGCTAATAAATTGTAGATTATGTGTGCCCTGCATATTCATTCCTTCAGAAACCTCAACTTCTTAGCTGCAAGAAGTTCAAAGTCTCCACCTGAGAGCACTGGGCTGAAAGCCACACAGGGGGAAGAATAATTAAAAGCTGGCAATTCTGAGTCTTCTGCTCTTGAGTTACTTTCCTTTCTTCCTTCCCACTAATGAACATGGAAAAAAAGAGAGTCGATTTGCTACTAGATGGGGATCTAGTGCTGATGCAACACGGCTTGGTTTAAACAGGAGGAACCAGAGACCAGAAGAGCTTCGGCTGTGACTTGTAATGCGGTGTGTAACATCAGGCCTCCTAGTCCTGTTTCTCTGGCTTTGGGACTTTCTAAGCACATTTTGGAAAAATAAAAAGTCCTTGTCATCAAGCAAGAGGATGCGATGTGTGTGCACTTGTTAAAAATAAATCTGCTCTCACCAAAAACCCATCCAGGAAAATCTCAGGAAAGCCCTCCAGGAGAAATATTGTCATTACACCAATGATTTTCATGTTCTGAGAATCTCCTGGGAGCCATCGTTTCTTGAGAATTGGAGCATGATTTTTGAAGATTTTATGTTTCTTTTGTAAAGCCCATTTGGGTGGACCTGTCTCCTTACCTCAGGGTTTAAGAGACGGAGGATGACAGTATAGCCTGTAAGCAGTCTTAGTTTTCCTGACCTCTCTTTACCCAAGAAGCTGCTGCCCCCTGGAGTCAGACAAACGAACATACACATACTCCTACTCTAATTTGAACTGATCTCTCCAACATAAAGTAAACGGAAAATAATAACTCGGCAGGTTTTCCTTCAGCCAGTGATAGAGCCTTCACATAGTAATGAATTTGCACTTTATCTACCTCTTCCCATTCACCTTTTTATAAGTGAGAAAACTCAAATTCAGAAAAAGGACCTGAATGCCGTTAGCTACTGCAAGTGGGAACGTTCCTGGAGGAGTTTTAACTTCCAGGGACAAGGGCCTAGAGTTTAAGCCGGAAGCTATTGCCTCTAGCTTTGGCTCCTCCAGCCATCAGGATATGGATTTTGAACAGAGTAGGCTTGGAGATCTCTTTTGTTTCACAGCTCCAGTTTCATATGGGACCTAGCACAAGAGAAGAGAACCTCATTATCTAGAGACTGAGTTTGGTGAAAACCCTCCCAGAACTTGTGGATTTTCTCCAATGTGAAAGCCAACCTTCTCAGGTTCATGTTGGGTCCTCTCCAGTCCCAGGAGCACCCTGGCATTCAGAATTCAATTTGTGGGAATTGAGATACCTGGTCTAGGTCAGGGGTTCTCAACTGCATGTTTTCCTCTAAGAGGTCTAGGCGGATAGGGGTCTGTGGTTCATTAGGCAATTATTGATAAGGAGGAAGACCTTACACAACTATTCCAGGAGTCATGGGGTGTTTATGTTAAACAACAAGTAAAGAAAAGGGAAAAAAAAACTTAAAATAATCTAACACAAGTCTCTACCCTTCTTTCCTCTTCCCCTTCAAAATTATTAGTTTCTTATGAAAGCATACTCTTAAACATTAGGATGAGAAATTCATGTCTTAACATTTTAGAATTTGTGAGACTCTCTTCTACCACTACTAAATATTGGAGGAATGTCTTCATGGAAATGAAATATTTCCTCTTTGATCTTACCCGACTGCTTGTCTTCCTTCCTTCCTTTCCCTAGAAGAGAATATAGAGTCCTTGGATGATGTTAAATCTTCTCCTTCATAGTCTGTAAATTAAATACAATGATGTAAAGTTAACTATTATTACTGCATCTTATGTTATATGGTAAGGGAATGAGAGAGAAGAAAACAAAAATATTTGCTATGCATACCCCAGACATATACATAACAGAATGAGGAAGACTTATAACATTAATGTCTTAATATCTGCAGTTGGCCACATGGTTTTAGCCACATAGCTAATATTTATAACTGCCGTCCTCCACTACCCATTCTTTTATTTTATTCTTTTAAAGATTTTATGTATTTGTCAGAGAGAGCACAAGAGAGCACAAGCAGGGGGAGCAGCAGGAAGAGGGAGAAGGAAGCTCCCCATTGAACAGGAACCTAATGCAGAATGCAATCCCAGGACCCTGGGATCATGACCTGAACCAAAGGCAGACGCTTCACTGACTGAGCCATCCAGGGGTCCGTCCCTCCACTACCCATTCTATATTCCCTTTGCCCTCACCATGCACCTCAGCTAGTCAAGGTTCTTTGCCTGGTGGGGTGAACTAAACCTTTATTCCTGATGGTCTGGGACATTAGCAGTCTTCCCTTAATTGGATTGTTGTAATTTTCCATTGACTTTAATCACAGGGCATGGTAGCATTAAGAGACCCCCAAGGGATCTCTTGTTTTCTAGTCACCACGATCAATCAGCCAACACCACAGGTATCTGACAATCAGATTACTCTGATGACTGCTTTGATTTTTACTATCCATCATCCATGGTAACCACACCTACCTTGTCTTTAGCAATTAAGTTGTGCCACTTGGACTCTCCTACTCTGGGTTCCAATTATCCCTACTGCATTTAGGGATTTTTGATAATGGGCAGCAGCTCCCACTGTATTTCCTGACCTACAGAGAAGAGCAACCACAGAGCTCTTCAGAGATGCTGTGGTTCCCCTCACAAATTTATTTCTCGCAGTCTTGGTGAAAGGACTCTCCCAGAGGAGGTGAGCAGATCTTAAATGATAAAATCCATTTTAATATTTTAATCCCCTAAGGACTTTGGATGCATTCCCCTGCAGTATACCAAGGCAGTATTCCAGTTCATGTAGTGTAGATTACCTTTTGGCCTATGTTTCCGCAAACTGACCAACTGGTCGACTTTTCTAACCCCTTGAGCTGCAACATTAAATGCAGAAACTTTGCTTAGTGGACCCATGTCAATGAATCTTGTCCAATCCAATTTTATATTCCTTACATCATTATCCTGTACCCTTAATATCCATTCCCAAATTTCTGTCTATATAAATTGGAAAAACCATGCAGTTGTTTTGGTGTTGTAGTATCTTTATCACAGATCATACATTGCATCTCACCCACTGAGGCATTTTGGGAATTCAGTGTAGTTATATGTCCATAAGCAAAAAAAAAGAATGGGGGAGATAGTTCTTAAGGGGAATCAAAATGCTTTTTAAGACAGCTACCTCAGGAGAGGCCATTATGGGTTCTTCAGACAAAGCGAATTTAACCTCCTCAGACATAAATAGAATGGCTTCGACTGACAAAGAAGATCCAGCAGAATTTAGGAGTTCAATGTATCCAGCTTCACTGGGCTCTTCCCATATGTTCCCATTCCAATTTTCAGGATCCTTTTCCTTCTCAATTAATGACCTCACCTTAACAGAGGATATCCATCAAGTGGAGTATTCAGTTCTCATTGTAATTCAGCCACTCTCAGGATGAGAATCTAGGAGTGGGTTTTAGAAATCTCAGCCCTGCACCTACAGGAGATAAAGGTTCCTTTTAGGGAAGAAATAGAAATTTTCAAGTCATTTATGCAAAGATTGAGTACTGAGCTCCTCATTGCCTTTCCTTTGTTTCTCCAAAGCAAGTGGGAGCAGTCAGCCAATCCCATTATATTCTTTAGTTCAAATAAAATGTTCTACAGCATCAAATACATGGTTATGTAGAACCTTACCTTTTGTAGGTGTTTGGTAAAGAATATCCAATGGTGATATTTTGTCTATCTATATTACCACATACAATGCATTATCAGTACCCCCTTTACCACTCGAAATATTCTTTAGTGCCTTTGAATCTAAATGAACTAGAAAATTCATTCCAGAAAACTCAGTGTCAATTCAGAAAACTCATTCTTAAGATTCTGTTCCTCTCAAAACACTTCTAGTATAAAATCTGTATCAGTAAGTGTTCCACAAGAGAAATAGAACCAGTAGGATACACACACACACACACACACACACACACACACAAAAGTTCATAGGTATATATACACACATAAACACAGAAACACACATACTTATATATCAAGAGATTTATTGTAAGGAATTGGCTTTTGCAGTTATGAGGACTGGCTAGGTAACTCTGAAATCTATAGAATGGGCCATCAGGAAGAGAAGGCCAGAAATTCTTGGGTACAACCTAAAACTACAAACCATAGGCAGATTTTCTTCTTCATCAGGAAAACATCAATTCTTCTTTTCAAGCCCTTCAACTGATTGTGAGAGAGACCTACTCAAATTTTTGAGGATAATTTGTACTTAAAGTCTACCAGTTGTATATGTTAGTAACATTTCTAATATACCTTCACGGCAGTATCTTTAGTGTTTGAATGACTGGGGAGTATAGCCTAGCCAACTGATACATTAAAGCACATCCATGCTTTGCTTCAATTTTTGTTACCCCTATTTCCAGTGTACTTACTTTTATTTTTCAAAGTTTTTTAGATTTTATTTAGTTACTTGACAAAGAGAGTGAGAGAGTGAGTCAGCAAGAAAGGGAACACAAGCAGGGGGAGTAGGAGAGGGAGAAGCAGGCTTTCCTCCAAGCAGGGAGCCCAAGGTGGGGCTCGATCCCAGGACCCTGGGATCATGACCTGAGTCAGAGGAAGACACTTAATGACTGAGCCACCCAGGCACCACTAGCGTACTTACTTTTATAAATGTATATTAAGATAGAATTTTTTTAAAAGTGAAGTTCATTGTTACTGTTATTGATGTGCTCATATCAGTGATGGGTACCATATTGTGTATATTTCATTTCACAGGCATCCAAGTCCATGTGGAATCTGGCTGACCTGAGCATTTGGCATGTCCTGGAGGTGGAAAGTGTTTCACAAAGTCAGCCAGAAGAGGATGGAAAGTGAGCAAATGGATGTGAGCATAGTGACCAGCTCAGCAGGTATGTATTTTAAAATACCACCTTTGGAGATTTCCCTGTCTTACTACTCAGATGGCATCTCTTTATCCAACCTCACAGAAGCTAAGAACTGGCCCTGTCTTCACAGTCCCCATGGGGTAAGCCCACTTCTACCTCTTCCTCTTCCCATTATGACAACTGTCTTTCTCCCTGCTCCTCATTCCTCAGAGGCAACAGAGCCAGAGGAATGCTGTATTTTCCTCAAGTTTCCATTGTTGACACACCAGAGGGAATAGAAAATACTGGAGGAAGTCAATAAGCTGTAATAATTCAGTCTCAGCTGTTGTTTCTAGAATGGTCTATGTTTAATTCTGTGCACATATGGGTGACTTAAGCCAGGCTTTGAAGCATATACCTCATTAAGGAAATATATAAAAAACATCTCAAAATAGTAATTTTTGAGCTTTTACTTTTTGTCATTTCCTTTTCATCACGACCTTTCCCCTTCTCATCCACCTTGCCTTGAGGATAAGTAGATTATTAGAGAGAAAATACAAAGAAGAAACAGTCATTGTTCATCTTTCTGACTTCCAAAACAGCCTTTTGAGACTCAAAAGAGATGGCTTGAGAGAGATGGAGCAATGTTTAGGCCATAATCATAGAATCAGAAGGAGAATAGAGAATCTTCAGGTCAAGATGGCATTTTTGCTCCAATCATATAGCAAAAGGGAAAAAAAAAATACATACATAAAGAGACATGGCTGAACTCAATAAAAGACAGGCATTTCCATAATCAAGGACCAGAACAGAAAAACAAAATGGTGAGTAGAGCAGAAGGTAAGACCTCATTGCACTTTGAATGTGAAGTAGGCGTAAGTTAGAAGAGCTTTTGGTTACTTCCAAGTCAAGAGGACTAAAAGTGTTCCACAGGAGATGACACCCTCACTTATGATAGGAAAGTATAATTCTTCTGCCAACCTTTTCTTGGGGATAGAGCTGCTAGTAAGCTGGGGCCTAAGAAAGGTTAAGACAGGGACACATCTGCATGTTTAGGAGCTATGGCAACTGGGCCAGTTCTTTGAGCCTGGATCTGCTCTGTGCCCAACCTGCCTGGTGGTAATGGAACTTAGCTTCAGATTAGGACCCTGGAGGGTCACATGGAGTAACTGTGAAACCAAAACAAATAAATAACTTACTGCAAAGCAAATAAAAAAGGGAAAAATATACAACCTTTTACCAAACCAGCAGAGGCAGAGAAAGAGAGTAACAGCAAGAAAGAAGAAGCATGGTTATCTCAGACCCCAAATAAGGTAATACAAATATACTCTACTAGGCTCACAGAAAATGTAAATCGATTCAACTTTCCTACTAAAAGTCACACTTTGTAAAATTGAATTTGAAATAGGCTGCTAAGTGAGATAAAAAAATACACCTAAAACAACACCACATGGAAAGATTTGAAATGATGCCATGAAAAATAAAATAAATACTAAGCAAAACAAGCAGTGTTAGAAAACGTAATGTCTGGCAAAATAAAATTTAAGACAACATTACTAAGATACCATATAATTATGAAAAAAGAACAAGCCAATGGGAAGTTATGGTGATCATGAATTTGAAGGCACTCAACAATATAACCTCCAAGCTATTAACAGTAAAACTTGAGAATCACAAAGATAAATTAACAAATATAGAAACATTAGCAATTATAATAAAACTATCAAAAATGGGTAAATTAAGCAGAAAAAATAAGTATATATAAATGACCTATAAAACAAAATTTATAACATTATTTATTATATGTAATTGTTTACTTACTGACTGGTAATGTGACTTCTGACATATGTCTGTTTTCCTTGTTCTATTTTTTTTGGTTTCACATTCTATACATATTAATGGGTTAAAAAACAAACATGTACTGAAATAATAACAATTTTTATGGGAATTATGAGCACTGAATTTATGATCATGATATGCTGGATTTTTTTTTTTAAAGATTTTATTTATTTATTTATTTCACACAGAGAGAGAACGCAAGCAGAGGGAGCAGCAGAAGGAGAGGGAGGAGCAGGTTTCTTGCTGAGCAAGGGACCTCCGCCCCCCCAACCACAACTCAGAACTTAATCCCAGGACCCTGGGATCATGACCTGAACCAAAGACAGACGCTTAACCAACTCAGACACCCAGGCACCCTGGAATTGTTCTGAAGAATCAAAAGGAAAAGCCAAGATAGAGGAACATTGCCTAGATCAGGAGGTATGGTGTCAGAGTACTGACCCTGGGGATCTGCAAGGAACACTTGGCATCAGCACTGGGTGAGAGCCATGCCTTGCTAATTGTAAGCCTTGAATGCTAAATGAAGCCACCATTTTGTGTGAATGTGGTATGATTCCAAGGTAGAAGAGCCATATAGTTGCTCATCTTCACTGTGAATATTGGAAATTCCATCAACAATTATCAGTGGAACACCTATGGATTCCTAGTAGTGGAATGTCACTCGTGCCTTGGGACTTAGCCTAACCTTATTTGAACTGCCTGGTATGGACTATCAAGTCCCCAGGGTCTATATTCTATGACATAAGTGCAGACATGCTACCCGTCACCTCAACAAATGATGGAGCACTTAATGTCCAGAGGAACTGTAGTGGTATAAAAAGCAAAGCCCAGAAATGGTCAGTTAGGTGGTAAAATCTCCCCCATTACACACAGAGCTAGAGAGCGTTTACTACTTCAGGATGCAGTTGTTTGCTGGAAAGTTATCCTTCTAAGGCTGAAGCAAAATGGAATAGACATAATATGAAGAACATCCCCCCCACCGAGGAAAAATAGCTTTCATTGTCAACTCTTTGAAAACAACACCCTACTTAGAGATATGTTATGAGCCAAACCTGTCTTTTTGGGACACACACTTAATTTCCACTTATTCAGTAAAAATCTAAAAGGGAAGAATTTTCATTAGGGATCAGAGAAAGATATTCTCCTTTCATCGTTTTTTCCATTTTCTGCCTATATTTTCATAAACTCCTTCATCCATATCTCCATCTACTCTGCAGAGCCATCTGTAAGTACTAAAACCTCATACTGAGACTTGCATGAGGCCTTCTCTTCACTCATTCTGTTCTCATTCATTCAGTATGACAGAGATCTCTTGGGACCCCTTCTCAGAGAATGTGCCCAGCAGCCTAGCTGTTAAGGACTGAATTTTTGTGTCCCCCTCAAAGGTCATATGCTGAAACTCTACCCCACAACATGATGGTATTAGGAGGTGGTGCCTTGGGAGGTAGTTAGGATTAGACCAGGACCTGAGGGTAAAGCCCTTATAAATAGGATTAGTGCCTTTGTAAGAGTCACTAGAAAGCTTGCTGCCACTTCTCTCTGCTTTCCATCATGTGAGAATATAAGAAATCCCAGTATGCAGCCTGGAAGAGGGTTCTCACTGGAACCTGATCCCACTGGCATATTGATCTCAGACTTTCAGCCTTTAGAACTGTGAGAATTTATGTTTATAAACCACCTCACTTCTGGGTATTTTGTCATAGCGGCTTGAGTTGACTAATACTCTACTGCTTTTCTTTTTGCCCCAACTGCCTACTCGCTACCAGTTCATTAAAGTGTGCATCTTCTATTCCTTCTCTTCCCTTCCCATCACACTTATTGGGTAGGCTCTACCAGACACTGTGATATTCACTGTGTATACAGTGGTCAACAAAATAGAAACTGCACCTGCATTTATGAGTCTTATAACCTGATATGGAAGATTGATACTTAATGGACACAAATATATAAATACAGTTCTGAAATATACTATGAAGGAAAATGATTTTTTTTTTTTTTCTGTGAAAAAGACAGTAACTTGGCAATCTGCTTTAGTTTGAAGGTCCAGGGAAAGAGCTATATCATTGAGCTGATTCTAAAGGATGATTAGGGGGAAAAAAAAGTGTTTCCAGGTAAGGAGAGGACTAAGACCTTTGCAGGCTGAGGAAATAGGTTCTCTCAGTTAGCAGGACACTTTTTCCCCATAGGGAAAAAACAAACAAAACAAACCTAATTGTCCTCTTCAAATATCCTCCCCCTCCACCTTTGTATTATTTCTATTGAGTGCTTGGATAGTCATAAGTTATTTCTTTATATTTAGGTTTTCACCAGTATGTGTTAGAATCATATCTTTAATTACTTCCTGGGCCAGATCTTTATTCACCTCAGAGTAGTTTTTCCTGCTGTTTAATTAACCTGATTTGATATCAACACTTTGTAATGTGGTCTTTTTCTTTCTTTTTTAAAGAAAGTTTGATTATTTACATGTTTACTCTTCATTTGCTGCTGTAAGATTACATTATATTCTCTTCAATCACTTTTGGTTTTTTTCCCCTCCAAATTCTCGCAGAAATTGTCAGGAATTTTATTTTATTTATTTATTTGACAGACAGAGATCACAAGTAGGCAGAGAGGCAGGTGAGGGGGGCAGAGCAGGCTCCCTGCAGAACAAGGAGCCGGATATGGAGCTCAATCCCAGGACATGACCTGAGCTGAAGGCAGAGGCTTTAACTCACTGAGCCAACCAGGTGCCCCTGGAATTTTAATTTTAAGTTTAATGCAGAATAAATTTTCCTTTTAATGAAATAGTTATCTTTTCTTCTCCAAAAGTCATGAGCCTTACATAAAGCAATTGATCTAGAAACTCCTTTTTATACTGTCCTTACCTTTTCTCTATCATTGATTAGACAACGAATAGACATCTTCCCCAAGCTAAGCTCAATAGAGATTCCTCTCTCTTGAAAATTTATAATGGGGAATTAGAGTGATATTTGGGCTCTCACTAGGTAGTTATAGGTAATTTCAGGCTTGTAGTTCTAGACCCTTCTCAGACCTAACAGTTTAGAGTCCACAAAAACACCCTGATGCCTACTAGTAAATTCTCTTTTTATGTTTATGCTTTTACAATTGTGTTTTTGTTCTTTGCAGTTTGTCTAAATACAGGTTTCAGAAGGAATTATTTCCATCTTCTAAATGGCTGCTCACTCTAACCTACATGTGGAGGATTAGGAAACATTTAAAGAATTTAAAATTGATGAAAGGCATTTTTTTCTGCTTGAACAGCAGAAATTTGAATGCACGTTGCATAATGAATACTTACACATTGCAGGTTTGAAAAAGAAAGATAAAGGACTTAAAAGGCATTATGAGACTTTTCTTCAGCTCTGTACAGCCTTTGATGTTCATGAAGCTTGTTAAAGCTCTGTCACACAGACATAGCAAAAAGGGAGGGGGTCTGTTGTTTCCTATAGCAATGGTCAGTTCTACTTGGTATAAGAGATACTATTTTCTTTAATAAATAATAGAAAAATATTATTTATTATATATAAATAATATATATATAATATATAAATAAAATAAACGTTTTTCTAATGTGTGGGGGAAAGAATCTAAAGAGTTTGGGATCAAAGCATTCTGATACTACCATCAGTATATATTATATATTACATTGTTATATATTATGTTAGTCCAATAAAGTGAGATAGAATGGTTAAGGTAAGATTGGCACTTTCTTGGTTCCATAATTTATAGCAGCGAAGTATATCTACTGAAGTTCAAATGATCACCAAGCTTAGAAAGGAACTGCAAAAAGACAAATCACTTCTTCTGTGACCAAAAGACCAATCAGACATTTTGCCAGTGAACTGGGGGCTTTGAGACTCATCCATTAGTCTGATATGGAAGGTAGATTCTTGGAAGAGAAGTAAAACACGACATTAAAAAGGCAAAATCATCCTATGTTGTGTGTTCACATGTTTGTTGTAGACCAAGAGAAGACAGAAAGGACTTTATGTTTACTTAACAATTTATTAGTATTAAATAATTATAAAACTACTCATTAAAATTTGTGTGACACAAATAGAGGAAAAACAATAGCCCCAAATCTTTATGCTAGAGATTAAAGAAGTCTGAAAATTAATGAACTAAGATTTCAGCTTAAGAAAGATGAACAACAAAAACAAACAAATAAACAAAAATAAAACTAATCTAAAAAATAGAAGGAGGTAAGTAATAAAGTCTATGAATTCTTAAAAGAAACCTAATGTACATCAGTTCATCAGTAGTGCCAAAACTTCTTTTTCTTTCAAAGGTTTTATTTATTTTTTTGCGAGGTGGGGGTGGGGAGCAAGTTATGGGGAGGGGCAGAGGAAGAGGGAGAAGTGACTTTCTCCTGCTCCAGGAGCCTGATGTGGGACTCGATCCCAGGACTCTGGGATCATGACCCAAGCTGAAGGAAGATGCTCAACCAACTGAGCCATCTAGGTGCCCTAGAAAAAATACAATTTAAAAACATGCCATGTACAATAGCAATCTGTCATTTATCTATCTATCTAACTATCTATCTGTCATCTATTTATGTCTATTTGGTACATATGGTGAACATTTTTTTCAAACATTTTTTAATTTAAATTCAATTAACTAACATATAATGTATTATTGGTTTCAGAGGTACAGGTCTGTGATTCATCAGTCTTATATAATGCCCAGGGGGCATTACATCACATGCCCTCCTTAATGTCCATCACCCAGTTACGCCATCCCTCCACCTTTTTCCCCTCCAGCAACCCTCACCCCTCCAGCAACCCTCAGTTTGTTCTATGATTAGGAGTCTCTTATGGTTTTTCTTCCTCTCTTGTTTAATCTTGTTTTATTTTTTCCTCTCTTCCCCTATGATCCTCTGTTTTGTTTCTTAAATTCCACATATCAGTGAGATCATATAATTGTCTCGCTCTGATTGACTTACTTTGCTTAGCAAAATAACCTCTAGTTCTCCATCTGCATCATTGTAAATGACAAGACTTCATTTTTTTTTTAAAGATTTTATTTATTTATTAGACAGAGAGAGACCACAAGTAGGCAGAGAGGCAGGCAGAGAGAGAGAGGAAGAAGCAGGCTCCCTGCCGAGCAGAGAGCCCGACGCGGGACTCGATCCCAGGACCCTTAGATCATGACCTGAGCCGAAGGCAGCGGCTTAACCCACTGAGCCACCCAGGCACCCCAAGACTTCATTTTTTGATGGCAGCATTATATTCCTGTGTGTGTGTGTGTGTGTGTGTGTGTGTGTTTGTGTGTACCATATCTTCTTTATCCGTACATCTGTCAATGGACATCTGGGCTCTTTCCATAGTTTGGATATTGTGGATATTGCTGTTATTAATATTGGGGTGCAGGTGTCCCTTTAGATCACTACATTTGTATCTTTGGGGTAAATACCCATTAGTGCAACTGCTGAGTCATAGGTAGGTCTATTTCAATTTTTTGAGGAACCTCAATACTGTTTTCTAGAGTGGCTACACCAGCTTGCATTCCCACCAATGGTGTAGGAGGGTTCCCCTTTCTCTGCATCCTCACCAACATCTGTCATTTCCCGACTTGTTAATTTTAGCTATTCTGACTGGTGTGAGGTGGTATCTCACTGTGGTTTTGATTTGTAATTCTCTGATGCCGAGTGATGTTGAGCACTTGTTCATGTGTCTGTTGTCCATCTGGATGTCTTCTTTGCAGAATGTCTGTTCATGTCTTCTGCCCATTTCTTGATTGTGTTATTTGTTCTTTGGGTGTTGAGTTTGATAAGTTCTTTATAGATTTTGGACACTAGTCCTTTATCTGATATGTCGTTTGCAAATATCTTCTCCCATTCTGTCAGTTGTCTTTTGGTTTTGTCAACTATTTCCTTTGCTGTGCAGAAGCCTCTTATCTTAATGAAGTCTCAATTGTTCATTTTTGTCTTTGTTTCCCTGGCCTTTGGAGACATGTCTAGCAACAAGTTGCTGCGGCTAAGGTCGAAGAGGTTGCTGCCTGTGTTCTCCTCTAGGATTTTGATAGGTTCCTGTCTCACATTGAGGTCTTTCATCCATTTTGAGTCTACTTTTGTGTGTGGTGTAAGGAAATGGTCCAGTTTCATTCTTCTGCATATGGCCGTTCAATTTTCCAAACACCATTTGTTAAAGAGACTGCTTTAAAAAAAAAAAAAAAGACATAGGGTAAACATTTCACAAAAGGTATAGAAGATCTTATGTATATATTTGTAAAACTTCAGTAACGGTAAAGAAGAATGAAATACAGACATGTTCTTTCACAAATAGAAAACCTCACTATCTTATAAATGTCATTTTTTTCAAATTGATTTATAGATTCAGTATAATAGAAATAATATCATTTTTTACATGAAATTTGATAAGCTCATTATAAAATGAATATGGAAGATGAAAGGAACCCAAATAGTCATAAATACAATATGGACTATAGGTAGGTATTTTATATATATATATAAAATACAGTCTGATATTGTCATAGGAATAGATAAATATCTACTGCAGGCATAGAACAGAGATCCAAAAGAAGACTGAGGAATCTGGAGAACTGTTATGGTCCAAACTGGCTCAGTAGATTAGTGGGGAAATGATTGAACATTACTGTGCATCAGTAAGTAAAAGTGTCCTGAAAAAGCATTGCACAGGCGAAGAAATACGAATGGCATATAAACATGGAAAGTTGCTCTTTGTCATTAATAATTCAGAGAACTGCAAATTAAAAACTACAGTTAAATATCATTTCACAGTCATTAGTCCGGCAAAAACTTAAATCCTGCCAATACCATGTTTGACGAAGGATGTGAAGCAAAGAAAACTCTCTTGATTGCTAGAGAAAGTATGAATTGAAATTATGTTGGAAAATAATTTGACATTATACAGTAATGTGCATATCATGTAACTGTTTAATTCTATTCTATTCCTAGGTATGTGCCTTAAACTCTTGCACATGTGGGCCAGGGAACATGTACAAAAGGGTTCAGAGCAGCATTGCCTATAATAGAACGATTGTGCAAACAACCTGTATTAGTTTTCTACCGCTGTATAACAAAAGAACACAGATTATGTGGCTTAAAATAAGATCCATATATTATCTTATAGTTTCTGTAGGTCAGAAATCTGTGTTTGGTCTACCTGAATTCTCTGTTCAAGGCATCACAGCGTTGGAGTCAAGATGTTGGCCTGGTTGCGTTTGCTCTCTTCTAGAGTTCAGTGTTCTCCTTCAAGTTTGTATGGTTGGTAGAATTCAGCTTCTTGCAGTTGTGGACCCGAGGCTCCCATTTTCTTATTGACCATTGGCCTGGGGCTTCTTTCAGCTCTAGTGGTTGCCAGCAGTTCCTTGTTCCATGGTCTTCTCATGGTTTGAATCTCTTTGACCTTCTTTAAGGGCTCAATTGAATAGATCAGGTCCACTTATTAATATCATCCTCACCTAAAGTCAACCGATTAGGGATTTTTAAAAAGATTTTATTTATTTATTTGACAAACAGAGATCGCAAGTAGGCAGAGAGGCAGGCAGAGAGATAAGACGGGAAGCAGCCTCCCTGCCGAGCAGAGATCCTGACGCGGGGCTCAATTCCAGGACCCTGGGATCATGACCTTAGCTGAAGGTAGAGTCTTTAACCCACTGAGCCACCCAGGTGGCCCCTGATTAGGGATTTTAATGAAACCTAAAAGTCTCTTCACAGTAGCAGTAGATTAGTATTTGATTGGATAGGCAGGAGAAAGTATGTGTCCACTAGCGTTGGTAATTTGGGGCCATCCTAGAATTCTGCCTGCTACACAGTTCAAATGTTCAATATAATTAGAGTAAATCATTGTATTTATTATAATAGAGTTGTATGGCAGAATAACGTATAGCAATGAAAACAAGTGAAGTTAAATTATACACCTCTAGTGATGAATGTCAAAATTATGTTGAGATAAAAAATTTAATCATAGAATAGATTTCATTTATATACATGCAAAAATTTGCAAAATTACACACAATTTAGCTTTATACTATGCTTAGATGGGGGAACTCAAAAACATAATATTGAAAACTATTTGTGTAGATTTAGGAGAGGATATTTCTAGAGTGAAGGGAGGAATGAAGTGTAGTAATGGATGGAAACACGGGGATTTAAAATTATTAATGTTTTATTTCTTTTTTAAAAATTATTTATTTTAGAAAGAGAGATAGAGTATAAGCATGGGGAGAAGCAGAGGGAGAGGGAGAGAGAACCAGAAGCAAACTTCCTGCTGAGCATGGAGCTAATGAGGGGTTCAATTCCATGACTGAGAAATCATGAACCAAGCTGAAACCAGGAGTCAGATGCTTAACTGACTGAGCCCCCCAGATGCCCCATTAACGTTTTATATCTTAAGCTGGGTGTTAAGTATTATAAATTTTCTGAAAACACTACATGTATATATGATAGACTTCACATTAAAATATTTTTTTAAAAAATTTATTTATTTGACAGAGAAAGAGATCACAAGTAGGCAGAAAGGCAGGCAGACAGGGAGGTGGAAGCAGGCTCCCCAATGAGCAGAGAGCCTGATTCGGGGCTCGATTATAGGACCCTGAGACCATGACCTGAGCCAAGGGCAGAGGCTTAATCCTCTGAGCCACCCAGGTGCCCCTCACTTTAAAATATCCTAAGATAAAATTAAATACATTGAAACAAAAAGTAACTTAAAAAGTAACAGAAGTATAAAATATATGAGATGTGCCAGTTCAATATAGAAATCCATCGACAAGCATAAATCATGACTTAAATAGAAATACGCCTTTAAAAATAGGATTCTATATCATAAGGAGGTCAAAGACACAGTTTAACATCAAATTTGTCATTATTTTCTATTACATTTATAGTGTATGTGTGACTTCCAGCTTAATACAAACAGGGGAAGTATTGATTTTAAATCCTTTCATTATTTCCATGAAATACCTTCTCTCATTTCCTCTTTCCTTGAAAAATGAAACTACAGCAATCTGATACCATTTTTACTTCCCACCTGAAGCAAATATGCAAAAAGAACAGCCTTCTTTGTGGGGCTGCCCTATGGGTCCTTCTATGGCAGCATGTTCAGCTGTAACCAATGCATTTCAGGAGTGTGAAGAGGAACTGGACCCCATCTTTGCTACATTAAGTTCCCAAATAATGTCTGTGAATATAGAGTCTTCACAACTTGACTTCCTAATTAAGAAAGTGACATGTTTGGAAAGGATTTTAAATGACAGCATTTGTCAAGCTGTTTGTTTAGTGAACTCTCTGGGTGTGCTTACACAAGAACTGTCTTAATTAAGGTTAATCGGTTCATAATTAGAACCTCTGCTGACTTAAAAGATTCCACTCGTGATAAATTGATGAGAACCCTTAATGTCTAGACTGAAGGACAAAGCAATCACAATTAACCAAATTTCAAAACACACTCTTTCTGTCTCCCAACACAGGGGCCATACTCCTGGTGTGACCTGTTTAGACGAGTGCATCTCATCCAAGTGTTTGGGAAGCTCTTGTGAGCTTTGGATAAGCAAATGTGATTCCAGCCTCATGGTAGTTATGGAAAAAACCAAAACAAAACCAAAAGACAAATGAATGCAATGCTGGACTGCTTATTATTTGAAACCATGTTAAAATTTAGCTCAGGTAAAAATCAATCAGCTCCACTTTCTGTCCGTCTCCTGCAGGAAGGGGGCATTGTGGTGGGCAGGGAAGTAGGATAGAGAACAGAGGCAGTATTCTTTTTTTTTTTTTTTTTTTTTTTTTTTTAAAGATTTTATTTATTTATTTGAGAGAGACAGTGAGAGAGAGCATGAGCGAGGAGAAGGTCAGAGAGCGAAGCAGACTCCCCATGGAGCTGGGAGCCTGATGTGGGACTCGATCCCGGGACTCCAGGATCACGCCCTGAGCCGAAGGCAGTCGTCCAACCAACTGCGCCACCCAGGCGTCCCGAGGCAGTATTCTTCTCAATATTGGAGAATGAAATAGGAAGAACGTGGTAGCCTGCTCCTCACGTCTATCGCGGGGGGTCCCCATAATTCATCATAATGCTCCCCTGACTTACCTTAGCTACCAGCCTGGGGTTCCTAATAGTGAGGGCACCAAACACTAATAGAAACTCCAAGGGGACAGTCATAAAATTATTTTTCACCTGGTGTCTTTAAAAACAAGATGAAAGCAGGGTACCTTGACGCCTTGGTGGCTCAGTGGGTTAAAGCCTCTGTCTTTGGCTCAGGTCATGATCTCAGGGTCATGGGATCAAACCCCATATGGGTCTCTCTGCTCAGCAGGGAGCCTGCTTCCTCCTGCCTCTGCCTGCCTCTCTGCCTATTTGTAATCTCTGGCAAAAAAATAAATAAATAAAATCTTTGGGGGGAAAAAAAAGATGGAAGCATCTAGCAACGCCTAGATTTAGAAAAGACTTATTTGGAAACTGGAGATTGATAGTGACTTCTGTTAGGGACGACCTGTTTTTTGTTCTCGTTTCAGTTTATTACTTCTTAAATTTCCCATCCATCGTGGGCCGGTATTTTTATAGAATCCCATGAATTTCTCAGCAAATTTAAAAAGACAAAAGTTTAAATAAAAATATATTAATATTAGACTTAACAGACATAAAATGATTCAGCTGAACTGTTAGAAAGGTTGCATTTCTTTTCCATTCCTGTTCTATGTGCCTAGTTTTCCAAAAGTGTAGATTGGGGCCCCAGGGCTGCCCTCCAGAGGCTGGGGGAGATTTCCCAGGCCTTCAGGCTCCTGGAAGGGTCTAGATTTCCCGCGGATCATGCGTGGTGGCCCATTCCCCTTTAGTGGTCTCAGGCCTCCCTTATACAGCTGTGGCCCCATGGCTGAGGCTCCACTGGGTGGGCAGCACTGGGACTGGGAGGGGTCAGGCAGAAGGCGCATTGGGGTTTGCGTGATTGGCGGTGTGAGCCCAGATCTGCAGGGGCGTGTGGGATGTTTTTATCCCAGGACTTGCTGCTTCCAGGCCTGGAACCCCGGACCGTTCGGAGGTCTGGCTTCCTCCAGAAAGGGTGGTCAGGGCTGTGGTGTGTGGGGCTTGGTTCTGCGCTTCTCTGAGACAACTTTGTCGCTCAGTCCACCGTCTCCCTGCCGCTCGATCCGGACCCAGGTACACCCAAGGTCACAGAGTGCATCTTGTGGGCTCCCACTGCACCCTTTGAAAAAAATACATGCTCAGCTGCGAACCCCACTTTGAATACACCTGGACCAGGGAATATTTCGAGCTATACCTTCTTTGAAAGTGTTGAGCTAACTTCGTGGTAGTTCGCTCTTTCTATGAATAAATATGAATATAAAACGATAATTGTTTTATATCATTTCTTGCATTGTCGTGGAGATTTGAAGTGCCCATAAATTCTTAAAGCCTTTTCTCAAGTCAGATTCGCTTACCCTTCAACGTATTTAGATATTCTTAAAGAATACTGCTTCATGGATATGATTTACTCCTCTCTAAAAGAAGTGTAATAGGTGTTAATAGGCCCCTTTCTTGCTTTTGTGTTCGGTTTGGATTATGGTGGATTTTAAGCAGATAAACCTTTGATAATTCAGGGTTGGTTGGTTGTTTGCTTCTGATAATGTTATGTTTAGGTGAGGTAGCAAGCTTGGGGTCAGTTTTTCCTAAGAGATTGGGCCTTGCTTGTTAATTGCTTTCACCTGGAAATTGAAATGAAATTGAAATTCCTCTATCTGGGACACTCAGTGGGAGGGGTTTTCTTACGTGATGACAGTGGTTACTGAGTTTAGGAAAACTTTCATACCCACTGTGGAGTGGGCTCACAGACCTTATCTTATAAAGTTGAGGAACTCCACGGGCTTCTTCTGGGTCTGGCAGGTGAGTCTCTCTACCTTCTGATTGTGCGTACTAATTTGTGAGTCGTTGGATCATAGACCCATGCTCTGAAACCAAGGATTTCATTTACCATCTGAAAGAGGAGGGATACTACAAATCAGTTTTCAAAAAAATTTTCTTGTTGTTCAGAACAGTAGCGAATATAGACTTTTGGTCAGCCCACATCAAAGTTAATTCTGTATACCATCATTCTGTAAAAATCAGCAATTTATAAGACTTCAGGAAACTGAGAAGCAATGAAATACATAAACGTCTAATGCTCTACTGAACATGACTAAATCTCCTTAATGGCTTTGAAGGCAGCTGAGGATTTTACCATTCCTCTGTGTAATCATTAAAAACACTTCTTACAGTGCTGGACAGCAAACATAAAAGGATGGATGGATCGGTTGATTCTGTTCTGCTCTATGACACACTCCAGCTCTTTATTGAGCAAAATTCTGATACCTTTGTTTATCATTGAGTTGTAGAGTTAGGGACATGAATAGTTATTCAAGTTTTTCCATTATAATTGATCCATGTGTAAGACGTTTTTTGGTCAAAGCACTTACCTGAAGGGAAAAAAGATTTTAAACCATTTTGTTAAATTTTTCCAAATGAAGCTTTTACAAAAATCACCCTAGCTTGTTTTCTCTTCCTCTAATGAAAGGGAGGGCTCAACTTCCTGGCTGCTGACCCAATTACTAAGAATCAATCAGAAGAGGATAAGACTGGTCCACCTACCAGGTAGCTTAAATATTCAAATTAGGGACTTCTAATTTATGTGACCTAAGGATTGCCAGAGAACAACTTCGTTTCTTGGCCGTTTAAAAATACTTCCTAACTGACATTACAGTAGTTAGAAAATGTCTGCGTGGAGTGTCTCTTTAAAGTGTGAATTAAGGAAACTGTTAGGTTGAGTCATATGAAATCCACAATATCATGGGTTAAGAATGGGTATTATAGAGGGCACGGATTGCATGGAGCACTGGGTGTGGTGCAAAAATAATGAATACTTTTATGCTGAAAATAAAAAATAAAAAAAAAAGAATTGTCAAATATTGGCAGGGTCATGTGGTGCAACATAACAGATTATGTGGCATGTGTTTTTAGACTATTTTTAAAGTTTGAATCTAAAGTGATTTCTACAAAGAGCAGCTTTGGATACTTTTGGGAGAGGTCCTGAGATTTGCCAGAGGGGGAGAGAGTGCACGCAAGAGAGCGCACACTATATTTTCTTAAGAGCAATTTGAAGTTAAGATGGATTATAAAAAAGAAGAAAGGATGTATTTAGCTCTCTTGTTAGTATTGAGAAGGAAACATAAGGATAATACATGAAGTTGGTTAATGAACTCTACATGTAGCATTTGAAAGCAGTGGGATTTCTTTTCTTGGTATTCAAAATGATAGAGATACATTCAAGTGGGTGATCATTTGGGGGATTTCCCCCTGTATTGTTGATTTTCAAGATGTAGAGCACTACAAAGATTTATATAAAGATATTTTTGGAGATACACAAAGCTTTGTATAAATCTTTGTATTGATTTTTTTTTTAATGCCCTGAAGTGGATAATCATGCTGAGCTTTTTTGTTCATTGTTGAGTTCAAGATACACAAAAGCTGGTTTTGTGGGCAATTAATATGTCAAGGACAATCTCCGTTTGAAAAGAGACTTACCTTTCTGTAGCCACATAAGTGGGGTTCCAAGAAAACTTTAAACTCCAAGTGATTTTGTTTAATGTCTCTCCATTGAGATTGGATGCTTTGGAAAGTAACTTTTGCTCAACATCTTGCTGCCATCACCAGTAATCTGGCTTTTTAAACCTCTATATACTGTATTGTAAATATATAATTGGCTATATTTGTGAGCACAAAGCAGCCAAGTAAAGTTTTGAGGAGTGGTAAAGTAAATGTCTGTGATATCCTACGTGTAGCACAATTCAAGCTGGGCAGCATTTTCAAATGTATACATTTGTATACTTTTTGAATGACAAAAAGTCATTTAGTTCCAAGCTAAGAAAGCAAACTCTTAAGAATGATACATTTATTACTCTGTGGTCATAAAGTACTACTTTTAAATGTCTAATTCTTTTGTCAAATTTTATTCTTAAAAAAAAATTATTTATTGAACAGAGAGAGATCACAAGTAGGCAGAGAGACAGGCAGGGAGAGAGGGGGAAGCAGTCTCCCTGCCGAGCAGAGATCCCGATGTGGGGGTCGACCCCAGGACCCCGAGACCATGACCCGAGCTGAAGGCAGAGGCTCAACCTACTGAGCCACTCAGGCACCCCTGCCAAATTTTATCCTTAAATGCATTTGTAATTCAGTATCTTTTAACATTTTTCATATTTTTCATTAAGCAAAACAAATGATTTATTCTAGACCACCAACATGTCAGACACCGAGTAAAATGTTTTTGTATATCTTAATTTATTCCATTGTCACTTATAAGCAGCTGTATCCTCACTATCTTCATAAAAAAAGATCCTATACCTAGTGACTGGAAGCAGTTTGAAGCAAGGTCTTTTCTCTATCATAGTGTAAACGTTGTCCTGGAACGCACAGTGCAAGAGCAGCTAGATGTTTTGAAATTTCTACACTAGTATGCTGCACATTTTAATAAGAGTCACCTGGAGTCTTGCTAAAATGCTGATTCTAATTCACTGGGATGGAGCTGGGGTTTTACATTTCTAACAAGCTCCCTGGTGATGCTGATGCTGCTGATCTGCGGATCCCACCTGGAGCACTGATGGTCTGCAGTATTGAATACATGGCCTGGTGGAGAGTTAAGGCCTGCTTTTTAAAGTGGAATAACTGCTGGGGCGCCTGGGTGGCTCAGTGGGTTAAAGCCTCTGCCTTCCTTCGGCTCAGGTCATGATCCCTGGGTCTTGGGATCAAGCCCTGCATTGGTCTCTTTGCTCAGTGGGGAGCCTGCTTCCTCCTCTCTCTGCCTGCCTCTCTGCCTACTTGTGATCTCTGTCTGTAAATAAATAAATAAATCCTAGGGAAAATAAAAAAGGAATAACTGCTTTAAAGAAATATGGGTGTCAAAATTGTCAACTATATAGTAGCAGAGCTGCCAACAAATGTAGTACTCTAGGTGTAGGGGCTCCTGGAGCTCACCAAATTAAACAGGAATTGGGAGATTTGGGAACATTGGTCAATAGTATCTTAATTTGGAGAGTCTATGCAGAGCTGGAATGAGTGAGTAAGAGATGGTCAGAAATAGGATAATTGGGGATGAAACAAGGAAAAGACAAGTGTAAATTTTGGAGTTTGTGGGGAACCACCAGTTTGTGGGGAACCACCATTGCATCCTGTTAGGAGTGACTTCTGGTGAGTTATTAAAAGTAGAAGATGCTGTACTCGGAAATACACCTTTATTGGAGCACCCCTCACAGGGACTTTCAATGCTAGTCAGATCCATTGTCTCCTTCTGGAGGGTAAAGTCTGTGATTTGCTCACCTGAGTATAAACAACAGCAGGAAGATTTTAAGTGAGATTAGGCACTCTCTAATTCAGGTTATCCATCAACCAGCCTTTAGTTAGTAGGGATTAATTCATTTGTCATACACCAATTTAAAATTCAGAATGTTATACTGGGAACTTGTTTGAAATGCAGATTCTTGGTCCCCTCACCCCAGAGCTGAATCAGGATCTGCACATCAGCAAGATTGGTCGGTGGTTTCTATGTACATTAAAGTTTGAGCTGTACTGATGTCTGGAGTGTGGAAGAAAGATTTTGATGGGAACATGGACAAGAGCAGGAAAGGCTTTTATTTATGGGCTTACCAAAGAGAGGAAACTCAGAGGACACAAGGGCACTGAACCAGAGATACAAATCCAAAGCTGCTGCTTAGAGCAGAAAAGAGCTCCTTGGCTAAGACTATTAGCTTGGACACATTGGGCAATTCATACAGGCTAAGTAATATTTCCTCTCGGGGCCAGCATGCCTATGCAGTTACTTCCCTGGCAGCGCAAATGACCACCCATTACCATCAACCAAAAAACAAGACAAACCAAAACAGTTCAGCCGCCTCCATCACTTGGGTAACCTTGCATTCCAGCCCAGGGAAGGTACATATAGAGAGTTAACATTGTTTTAAGGATAGAAAAACAGAACTTTGTCATTTATCAGAATGTTTTCACCCCTTTGTAGAAAACTGTCTTAAGGATGTAACACTACTTGAAATTCTAATGTCATCAACAAGCTCAAAGGCAGCTGAGGAAGAGAGAAACCAATGGCTTACAGCTACATTGCCTCTTCATCTATAATGATACCAAGCATATTGGTGCAATTGGGGTATGGGCTGTATTAATTTGCTAATTACAAATTAGCAAATTTGTTGCAAATTTTTTACAGACCCCAACCCCCCAACAACATTCATTTAGCTCAGGATTCTGGACTTAAGTGGGCATTTCTTCTGGCCTTAGTTGGCATGTGTTGTCACCTACTGGCTTGTTGGGGGCTGGGCCTTCAAAGATAATGTCTGTAGGCCACTTCATCTCTGGTCATCCTCCAGCAGGATAGCTTGGGCTTATTCATATGTCAATAGCAGGGTTTCAAGGGAGCAAGCAAGGTGTATGAAGTCCCAGAGTTCCACATCGGAACCAACCATAGTCACTTATGGTGTATTCCATTGGCCAGAGCAAGTCACATGACCAGCCCAGCCTCAAGAGGGACGGGATAAACACAAAGTGCTTTAGCATCACACTGGCAGTGTTGTGAATACCAGGAGGGGAAGGACCATGCATATTTTTATAGTGAGTCCATTCCATGGGCCAGATGAGGATCAAGAGACTTTCAGAGACCATACATTTTTCAAGTTTTGGTTTCTCTAGTGCCATCCTGGTATTCTCAGCGCCTGACACATTTGGGCGTTTAACAGATATTTTAGTAACAGTTTAATTCATTTTGTTATACTCTTCAAATAGGCTTTGAAATCTATGACTAGAAGCAAAATGCAGTTAAAATGTGATGGTCTCCATACTCCCAAAGATTACCTGATTATGCTGACTAGGAGAGACTTCTTTTCAATTGCATATTTAACCATTGTTAGGGAAAGAAAATAGAAAACATGAAATTTGAATGACTTTGTTAAATAACCCTTGCGCCATTTAAGAAAAATTCTGACAAACTTTTGTCCAAAAGTCTTTATTATAATGTTATAAGGACAAATACAGTGAAAATAATAGAAGTAAAAATTTAAATTTAAAGGACAGCTATGGGGTATCCACATGACAGAATAACTAAACAACCGTTATTAAAAATCAATGGAAAATATTATATATATACATTTTATAAATACATTTAATATATTTAATTTCCATATATTACAAATATATTTATGTGTATTACAAAATGCTTAAATATAAGCATTCATATTTATATAACATACAATTATTAAAATTATAATATACTTAAGTGATGTTATGTGTAATAATGTAAACAATACAGAGACTGTGACTGAATGCAAGATGTAGATATAGTTGAGCAAAGGAGCTGGAGTTATGTTTTTTACTTTTTTTTTTTTCCAATTTTAAAAATATCCTGTAGTATAAATGCTATGGTTAGAAGTAACAGAGGAGAGAAGGAAGACCATTCCTTATCTCTTTAAGGATTTTTTCTATATCATCACAGGTTGCTATATAGGCCATTTAATTTATGCCCCTCATTTCCAATGGTACCTCAACAAAGTTACCTAGAAAGTTCCACCAAGAAACAAATTCAGTGTTTCAGCATTTCTTAGGAAATGTTCATTGGTAGAGCATATAGATCTCAGTCATTAGAATAGCAGATATATGGGGACAAAGGTTTAATGTGACTTTATTGGAAAAGTTGAATACCTGGACCCTTTCCTGAAGACAAAAGTTACATAGGAAGTGTGTGGAAGGGAGCAGGACTAGTCTGTTCTGAAGTGGAGGATGGGGGTGAGAAAGAGCCTAGGATGCCAGCCTTAACTCTGGGAGCCATCTGATGGATGCAAAAGGATGCCATTGACCTAGGGTGGGAGTGGGAACAAAATCTCACCCAGCTCCACATGCCGACCAGTGATGGTGGGTAGATTTGAAGATAACTGTTATTGAAGAGAGAATCAGAAGATATCTTCAATTTGGAGTCTTTATTGGGATGTAATTGCTTCTCAGACTGAGTTGCAATGGAGAAATGCCAGTTTCATCAGCATTATTTTTAAGCTCAGTCAAGAGATTTTCTTTCCCTTTTCTTTTCTCTTAGTTTTCTATTCCTCTCCCTCTTCCTCCTCCATATTTCACTTCCCAAGTCACTGTCAATCCCCAGCACAAGGAGGAATCTCCAACTGATGGATGTGTGAACCCCAGTCATGATTTTGATCATTTTTTTAAAAGATTTTATTTATTAACAGAGAGAGAGAGAGATATCACAAGTAGGCTGAGCAGCAGGAAGAGAGGAAGGGAAGCAGGCTCCCTGCTGAGCAGAGAGCCGGATGCAGGGCTCGATCCCAGGACCATGACCTGAGCCAAAGGCATAGGCTCAACCCACTGAGCCACCCAGGTGCCCCGATTTTGATCATCTTTGAGTGTAGCTGTCCTTTGATTGTCAACATTCGTTCTTATTCACTTCCATATTCTCTTCTAAATCATTTAAGATTTCTTCACTTTAGACTTCTTTTCTCCCTGATTTATAAACAGGGGAAGTCAGAGACTTTCTTCAGACTGGTTCATTTAAATATTAAAACATTTCTGCAGTGTGTAACTGTCCTCAAATTTCAGCTTTCATGGCTTGTGCTTTTACTAAATTAATAGTGACTAAATTAATAGTCACTTCCATAGCATTTGTGATTCTCAAAGCAGTCCACAAACATTAATTAATGCTAATGCTACCCTAAGAGAATGCTGTAACTAGCTAACTGACTGAACTTTATCTCAAATTATTTTTAAATGGTTTTCAACTTGGGAGGGAAGTTGGAGAGAATGTGCAAGAGTGTATAGTGTTTGCTATCATTTGCTGCCTCCTAAAAGTAATGATGCAGCAAATTGAAGTGAATCATCCTCAGAAGGATATTAAGGTTTGATCCACCTGGAATTAATCATCTCTAAAAATTACCTGTTGCCTAAACTGAGTCGACCAAAGCAGCGTTTGGAATGTACATCTAAATACAAAAACTGTTCATAATCCAGGCATTTTTTTCTCTCTCAAAATTAATTGCAATCCTAAGATTCTAATCATTCTGTTTTCTTTGCTTCTTACCACTATTTGCAAAACAAAACAAAAACCAAAGCTAAAAGGAACAAAAATATGATTAGTCAATGAGCATTAAATACCTAAGTGGCATATAAATGTTTTAGTTCTGGGAGAAGAGAGAAGGCAGTAAAAATAAAATAACAACCCACTATTCTTATCTTAGAGGAATTTCATTTGGTCATGAAATCAAGCTTACATGTAGAAATGGTAAAGGATTACTAGGGTCTACAATGGGTCTCCAATGCCAGTAGGGAAGAAAGTTCTTGTGGACTGGAAGAGTTGGGTGGGCCTTCAAGGAAACGTTAGATATAGATTTGGCATTATTAGATAGTGTGGTGGATTTTGAATCACCATGATGATCAAGGAAGCTACCACAACTTCTTGAGCAGGAGGTGGAAAGGTGGAAGAACAGTTGTAGGCTGAGAGTCCTAAGTAGAATGTCCTGGAGGTTGGATAGATAGGACATCAGCTTGAGGACTTAGTGGGAAGGTGAACCCAGGTGAAATGGTTCAAGAATAGAGTGTGATTAGAGGGTGCATATTGGACTCAGATGAACGTGGGTTCACATCTTCATTCTTTGTAGATGAGTGACCTTGATAAAACTCTATCCCCCTTGAACTTCCATCTTCTCATCTATAACTGAGGTGGGGGGAGATTTCATTCAAATCTGAAGTAGTATGTGAAAAGCGCTGTATTTGACCCCAGATAAAAGTATGATAGAGACTTGTTAGTAAGTGATAGATACCATTTTTGTGTCCTGGTCATCAAATGAATGATTTTTTCCATTTATGTCTTAGGCAAGCATTCTTTATTTTTTATTTTTTAAATTTGTCTTAAAGATTTTATTTATTTATTGGACAGACACAACGAGAGAGAAACACAAGCATGGGGAGTGGGAGAGGAAGAAGCAGACTTCCCACTGAGCAGGGAGCCCAATGTGGGGCTCAATCCCAGGATTCTGGGATCATGACCTGAGTCACTCAAGTGTCTCCATATCTTTTAAGAAGGATTTTGAGAGAGAGAAAAGAGAAAAATGAGTTGGTGGGGGGGCAGAGTGAAAGGGACAAACAGGCTCTTTGCCAAGTGGGGAGCCTGTCACAGGGCTTGTTCTCAGGACCCTGAGATCATGACCTGAACTGAAGTCAGATGCTTAATCAAGTGCCCTTTTATTTTATTTTACTTTACTTTTTACCTTACTTATTTTTTTTTAAAGATTTTATTTATTTATTTGACAGAGAGAAATCACAAGTAGATGGAGAGGCAGGCAGAGAGAGAGAGAGGGAAGCAGGCTCCCTGCTGAGCAGAGAGCCCGATGTGGGACTCGATCCCAGGACCCTGAGATCATGACCTGAGCCGAAGGCAGCGGCCTAACCCACTGAGCCACCCAGGCGCCCCAACTTTTTACCTTACTTATAACGTTTAGAGTGGTGGTAGTGGTGAGAGGGGAGGCAGAAGAAGAGAATCCTCAAGCAGACTCCTTGCTGAGCACAGAACCCAATGTTGGGCTTGATCCCAGAACCCTGAGATCATGACCTGAGCCGAAACCAAGAGCTGGATGCTTAACTGAATGAGCCACCCAGGGGTTCCAGGTGTGCTTTCTCTTTAATGGTGAAACTGGAAGTCCTCAGACTTGGATTTCTGTGTCTTGGAGTTTGTCAGACTACTCTAAGTGACTGTACTGCTAGAACAAAAAATTTAAAAACAACCTGTTCAAATGTATCACCGAGGTAGCAAGAAAGCAGAGTCTTCGAAAGCTGAAAACTAGTGAACATAAGAATCAGACAGGGTGGAGGGGGTGGGAGATTTGCAGAACGCATCTGTTGAGCCAATATGATATGGAGTTTGGGTTTTCATGGCCGCCTGGTCTTGCAAATGTTAGAAGCTAGAGCTGCAGCCTGTGGGCAGTGTATTAGGGGATTCCTCTTTGTTCTTTTTCTATTTCTATTTCTTTTTAATTTTTATTGTGTTACATTAGTCACCATACATCATTAAGTTTTGATGTAGTATTCCAAGATTCATTGTTTATGTATAACACCCAGTGCTCCGTGCAGTGTGTGTCCTCCTTAATACCCACCTCTTGGTTCTTAAAATTGATCACAAAGCACTGTCTCTAAGCTGTAAAGGTAAAAACATGCCCCACCTCCTGCTTCCTAATGGGACTGCAGGGAAATTTGCTCCTCTTGTATTTGGTTGTGGGTGGAAGGGAAAGAAGTTGTCTTTGAGAATTCATAACTAGTCCACATGTGACTTAGGACTCATGTGCTCCAAAAAAACAAAACCAAAAACAAAAAACCTCCGGCTCAGAATTTCATATAAAGTGTGGTGATGCCTGTAGGTGCCTGGCAGAAAAAACTCTATAAATCCTGTTCCCCTCCCTAAACTAGCCCTTTTCAAATTCTAATGTATCGAAGGTTATGATGAAAATGCAGATTTTGATACAGTGGGTGTGGGGCTTGGCTCTGTGTATGTCAATCTCTCAGGTGAAGAAGATGCTGGTGGTCCATGGATCCCACTTTGAGTAAATGAAGAAACTCTCCTTCTGTTCTAGGTCTCAGAAAAGGTCTACAGAAGACCTCTCAGGTATGTGAAATCATAATCCATAACTTTACAACACAAAGCAAAAATCATCAGGATCAAGAGAACTAGACCAGCAAACACTTCAGACATTAGAATTCTCCAACTCAGAATATAAAATGGATATTTAATGCATTTCAATTTGTATAGGAGATTGAAAATGTGAGCAAGGAGAAATAAAGTTATGTAAATACCTGGTAACATTTAGTGGAATGGAATACTTCTAGATGTGAAAAACATATATCTATAATTATAAAGTCTTATAAGTTAATGGATGAGTTCAGCCATTAAATCTGGCTGAAGAGAAAATTATTTTTAACTGTGATATAGATTTAAAGGATATATTTAGAATGAACATAGAAAGATAATGGAGAAGAGGAAATATTTGAAGAAATATTACCAGAGAATTTTCTAGAACTAACATCTTCAGGTTCAGGATGCCCAACAATTTTGAAACAGAATAATATAAATTGAAAGAAAAGATTTTCATGCTAAAGAAAAGATTTTCAAAGTTTAGTGAATAAGACACAACTTACCCCCCACCCCTGAGAAAAGGGCATTTTATTTTTAAAGATTTTATTTATTTGACACAGCGAGAGGGAGAGAGCAAGCACAACCAGGGGGGATCACAAGCAGGGGAGAAGCAGGCAAGGACCCTGGGATCATGACCTGAGCTGAAGGCAGCTGCCTAATTGATGGAGCCTGGAAAAGGACATTTTAACTGCCAACTTCACAGCAATAACCATAGAAGCCAGAAGACTGTAAAACCATAGTTTCAATGATATTGGAGAAGATAATAGTTGGTTTAGATTTCTCTATCCACCCCCCCAAAATCCCAAAACTATTTTTCATAATGAAAACACAATAGAATTTTTCAGTATGAAAACATAATTTATCACCATTAGAGTCTCACTAAAGTAATTCTAGATGATGTATTTCAAACAGTAGGGAAACTATTCCTGAGGAATTTTATGAAGCAAGGAGGAATAATTAGCAAAATATAAGTCTTTTTTTTTTTTTTAAGACATAATACCTGGTAAAAAAAGAGGGGGGGTGTGATAATTGGATTTATAAGTGTTTAATGTCCTTTTGTTGTCTGAAGATGTGCAGAGATACTGGTAAACTTGAGTTTGGGAAGTTCTCCTCTTTGGTTTCTGAGGAAACCAACAGAAGGAGAGAGGCAGAAAATATAATTTCTAAGCTAGTGGAAACAAAATGAAAAAAAAATCAATCTAATGAAAGGAAAGACAAAATAACCTAGGAAAGGTAGCCTACATTAAAACATGCAAAAGAGTAGAAGTAAATTGAAATAGAATAGAAGTGGACATAATAGATGAGGGTGGATAAATGTTGATTAAGTATTTCAGACAAAGATTGTAGGACATGAGCACAAGTTTTTAGGAAAATGAAACCTCTGAGTGGTTCCTACAGTATGATTGCCTTGGACTAGCGGCATTAGCATCGCCTGGGAAATTATTAGAAGAAACAGATTCTTTTTTTTTTTAATGATTTTATTTATTTATTTGATAGACAGAGGTCACAAGTAGTCAGAGAGACAGGCATAGAGAGAGGCTCCCCACTGAGTAGAGAGCCTGATGCGGGACTCTATCCCAGGACCCTGGGATCATGACCTAAGCTGAAGACAGAGGCTTTAACCCACTGAGCCACCCAGGTGCCCCAAGAAACATAGATTCTTAAACCCACTCTAGAACTACTGAATCAGAATGTCCTGTGATGGGTCCCAAAGACCTATCACTAGCCTTCCCAATGATGCACGCTACGGTTCGAGAACCACTGCTCTAGCTCTATGTTCATGCAAAAGACCTGTGTGAACCATGAATAGAAGTATATGAAAGGAAGGTAGTAAATATACCAGTTGTTCCAACTGTGTTCTGCGGAGAGGTTGTAAAAGAGCAGTCTAATGTATTTATCAGAAATGCAGATTGCAGGGGCGCCTGGGTGGCTCAGTGGGTTGAGCCGCTGCCTTTGGCTCGGGTCGTGATCTCAGGGTCCTGGGATCGCGTCCCGCATCGGGCTCTCTGCTCGGCGGGGAGCCTGCTTCCTCCTCTCTCTCTGCCTGCCTCTCTGCCTACTTGTGACCTCTCTCTGTCAAATAAATAAAAAATCTAAAAAAAAAAAAAAAAAGAAAAGAAATGCAGATTGCAGGGCTCTACCCCACAACCAGAATTGTCCTTCTAGTGTTTAATATGTAGCTCGAGGTGCTAGAGCCACTATTATACTGAAGTGAAGGAGAAAATATTTTAATTCCTAGGGTGAATAAGGGTCTGGGGATAAATGAGGAAAAGAACAGTCAGGAATATAGTATGGAGCAGGGTGACTACATAAAGGGGAGAGTGGACATTTATAGGTGGTGCAGAATGTAAAAGAGTTTAATGAAAGGTAATATCTAATATTCCATGTGGGTTTTCCTTGGCCACAAGAAAACCCCAAAATTTATCATTCTAAATCCTAAATGAAATTAGCTACACACAGATGTGCATTCTGGGTGCTTTTGTTATGTTTGTTTCTTGAATGTTGATGAGAGTGAGTTTCACGTGTTAGGCACACACATGCTCGTGTATGCACGTGTGTGTGTATATGATTGTGGCAGGGAGGTGGTAGTGGTGGGGGGGAAGCATGTAAGTTAATGGGTGCTAAATATGTAGGATGATTTCTTTTTTAGTTTTCATTTTCTTGATTATTTTATTAGCATTTTAAAAATTGCTCAGAGAGAGGCTATTAAGAATGCAAGCCTCCCTCAGATGTCTTCAGGGAAGACTTTGATAGTCCATTGAAGATAGACTGGAAACATGAGCAAACTTTGCTAGCTCTGAAGAGTTAGGGACACCCCAGATGACCTATGACTCCATAGGCCATGTACCAACCCTTGGAACACAAAACGAGTGTTCAATTCCATGCTTGTCGACTGTGACTGCCTTTACCAAGTCTTGATCTGGGGGGTGTGAATTGCCTGGCAGCAGTGAGAATGATGTTTGCTTTTTATGGATAACCAAGTTTAAGAACCTGGTCATTTCCCTATAATGAATACTTTCTCTCCTATTACCAAGACAGTGTTTCTTGCAACTATCTCAGAATCAACTCAGTCTTTACTGTTTTCTATCTTTAGGTTGTTCAAGGATTCAAGCATAAAGCAAGACTTATACTTTGTCCTAAATCTGTCAGTGTCAAGTGTTAAGCAATACAAAGTACCAGATAAACAACTTAGAGTAATAACTTGGATTTAAGATGCTGTTGGAAAAAGTTATGATGTAGTCAGGACTTAGTCAGCCTATTCACTGAGTAACCCCCCCATCCCCCATGTGGAAAGAAAGTGAAGTCTGGTTTGTTTTTTGTTTTTTTCCTTCCTGGGATCTGTCTTGCAAACTGGAATATGTAAGAAAGATAGAATTTGAATATCATATTTCAGATTTCTTACTTGAAGGATTTCAAACCCTTGGCAAAAGCTGTATAGTAAGTGGTTTCATAGGGGAGGAAAATACAAATTATAGAAGTACCAGCTGTGGTTTAATATTTAGGGTGAACTTACATGCAATGTTGACCTTTAGGATAGAGCATATTTTACTGAAAATCCATCCAGACCCAGAAGTTCATTTCTATAGTCCCAAACTTGAATAAATAATAATCAGGAAAATTCAGGAGAAATGGACAGATGTGACTTGGTGCTTATTATAGTTTAGTTAGATGTTATCTGAGGTCTTCCAGATCTTAAATATATAGGGAAAAAAAGTGCAACCTGCAGTTTCATATTCTCAGCTGTTCCTTATCTTGTGAAATCTCAAAGTTCATCCCATGATTTCTAGGAGTACTAAAGATTACTTTGGTTTCTGAGCTTCTGTTTTCATCTTCATTTATGCTTCATTCCATGTTGACCGGAAAATATAATCTCTTGATTTCCACGAGATACTATAATCAAAAAGAAAACCATACAAAAATCTCACGCAAAGCATGTAAATAGTTTTCCTCATGATGTGGGATCCTTGGAGAGGTTGGACTTCACACTGTGCCTCATGAAAATGGCTCTTCTCTCTTTCTGTCTCACTGCAAACACCACATGCTTCTTGGAATTACCTCTTGGAGAGCCTACTCACCCCCAATGGATTCTGCTTTTTGGAGAAATCCAGTTTAAAACAATATCCTGTCTCAGAAGTAGGTATTATAGGTCAGGTAGTTGTAAGACAATGAGGTAATGTAAGTGAAATACACAAACTGTGTCTGGCACTTAGTAAGTCCTCAGTGAAATATTTGGAATTCATAGAATCCTAAACTGACTCACTGCCTTCACTTACCCTTCTGTGAACTCGCATTTGTGATTCAAATTTGGAGAAGAGAATGTGATTGGATTAGAGTGCGTCACTTGCCCTGTTGCCAGGTTATGACCCATGACTGATAGCCCTGTGAGGATGACATGGGGTAGGAACAAATTAAGTGTCATCAGGAAGGGTCAGCTGGGAAGATAAATGACCTCCCCACTGGACTTCTAACTTCTGTTCTATGTTTGGGGGTATGAAGGCTAGGAAAGATTCTGGGGCTTGCCAAATTCACACAGTCAGCAATGTGGAACAGACCTTGTGTTCAACTCCTTTGATTCTAGATCCAGTATTCATTTTTCTACAGTATTCATTTTTCTACAGTGTTAGTGCCAAATCATAATAGTACTTTTTTTTTTTACCAACTACACATATGACCCTGAAAATGTATTTAATGTACCTATCCCTGAATTACTAGAATTGGTGAAATTGTTTATTTGTGCTATTTTGCTTCAAATGAGTTGGAGAGAAAATAAACTATTGATTTTTCCAAATCTTTTGCAAGTTATTGGTTAAAAAAAATAGTAATAGGTTTTCCAAGTGGACTTTAAACATTACAGTGATACCACTGAAGAATTACTTTGAGCATGGAGAATAGATGTTAAAAGGTTACTAAAATCTATGTCAAGATAGATTGACTGGACTGGAATCAAGAAGGAAAAAAGCTGAATTGAAAAAAAAAAGCTGAATTGTAGGGACAAAGAAAGCTAATACAGCTTTATAATGAGATGTGTTTAAATTTCAGCTGGAGGAAGAAAAATCTGGCATGTAGTGACCATAGTCCACTTTTAAAATTATTTTTGTATGGGAAACTGTGTTCTACCTAAGACAAATAGTCCCAGTGAACAATGGGAATTAGACCAGTAGGCCCAGTCATAACCCTAAGGCATAGTATGGCCATCATGTGCTGTAGAAAAACATTTTTGGATCTCTACAAATCACACCAAATCTCCTCATTCTTGACGAAACCACCAGCCAAGGGGTTATCTTGGAGTTCAAAGGATAGCATTGGTGATATGTAAAAGGACTTTAGCCTCTTCAGGGAACAGGCACTATATATAAATCTAAACATAGCCCCTGAGAAATAATCCAACTTTTAGCACATAAAAACTTTGTGGATTCCAAGAACAAATGTCACCAGCTGAGGTGAAATTATGGATTTCTATAGCTTTGTTTAGTGTAGGAAAGTTTTAAAAATAAACTATGGGGTTATGACCCCATTTCACAATCTACCCACAATAAATTCACCTTATAAATTCCCCAAACAACTACTACTAAACCCCTCAGACAGACAAAGTGACCTTCCTTTGTAATCAGATACTATTATTTTTAGGACCTATTATACAGAACAATTTTCTGTGTTTTTGCTATAGAGAAAATTATTTTGACCCTTGTACACCTGTTTGTTTAAAAAAAAAAAAAAAACCCAAAACCTACTTCTAGCTATAAACCAGACTTTGGGTGAACTTCTTGTTCTTATTTTGAATTGCTTTGGCAACAAATACTGTTTTGATCCATGTTGAATCTGGGAAGTCACAATTTTTAAAAAATTAACATATAATGTATTATTTGTCCCCAGGGGTATAGGTCCATGAATCATTAGGCTTACACATTTCACAGCACTCACCATAGCTCAGTGTCCATAACACAGCCACCCTATCCCTACACCCTCACCCCAGCAACTCTCAGTTTGTTTCGTGAGATTAAGAGTCTGTTATGGTTTGTCTCCCTCCTGATCCCATCTTGTTTCGCTCTTTCCTTCCCTACCCCCCACAGCTCCTCGTCCTGCCTCTCAAATTCCTCATATCAGAGAGATCATATGATAATTGTCTTTCTCTGATTGACTTACTTTTCTCAGCATAATACCCTCTAATTCCATCCATGTCATTGTAAATGGAAAGATTTTGTTTCTTTTGATGGCTGCATAGTATTCCTTTGTATATGTATATACCACATCTTCTTTATCCATTCATCTGTTGATGGACATCGAGGTTCTTTCCATAGTTTGACTATTGTGGACATTGTTGCTATAAGTACTGGGGTGCAGGTTCCCCTTTGGATCACAGCATTTGTATCTTTAGGGTAAATACCCAGTAGTGCGATTGCTGGGTTGTAGGGTAGCTCTATTTTCACATTTTTGAGGAGCCTCCATGCTGTTTTCCAGAGTGGCTGCACCAGCTTGCATTCCCACCAACAGTGTAGGAGGGTTCCCCTTTCTCCGCATCCTCGCCAACATCTGTCATTTCCTGACTTGTTAATTTTAGCCATTCTGACTGGTGTGAGGTGGTATCTCATTGTGGTTTTGATTTGTATTTCCCTGATGCCGAGTGATGCGGAGCACTTTTTCATGTGTCTGTTGTCCATCTGGATGTCTTCTTTGCAGAAATGTCTATTCATGTCTCTGGGCAGTCACAATTTTTGTGTATTCAGTTAGGTTTCACATAATGTATGCATTTCTGATGGAAAGGATAGCTAAATACATCTGCATTCCTTTTGAGATGAGGAAGAAAACTACAGGAACAGTTCAGTAACACCCAAACTGACTCAGTTACTGAAGTCATGGAGAGGTTTATGTTTAGATTTGTTGCGAAATAGAAGTCAATCAGGAACTCCATTCCCCCCACCCAAACATTTTTTTTTTTAATTAAAAAGTCAAATCTATTAAGTATGCTGTGATGATACACTAGATCTTTTCCTTTTTACATAGCTCAGGATTGTTGGGTAAGAGCATATAGGTTTGAGTTTAATTTGTACTTACCTACAATTGTGCCTTAGAAGATTTTGAAATATTTTAGTACACAGCTCACACTTACATAGTACTTTCTATGTTCCTGTTACTTTAAAAAAATTTTTATTTAATATTTTTAATATTTTTATTAACATATAATGTATTATTAGCCCCATGGGTACAGGTCTGTGAATTGCCAGGTTTACACACTTCACAGCACTCACCATAGCACATACCTTTCCCAAGTTCCTGTTACTTTTCTTTGTTCTGTATGGGTATCTAAATGATTATATGTGTGTGTGTGTTGCATATGTATAAATACACTTAACCCTTATAACACCTGGGGAAGCCAGGTACTGTTAGTAACATCCCCAGTTTACAGATAAGGAAATAAGTACTGAGAAGCTGAGTAACTTGCCTAAGACCACATTGTATGGAAGAATCAGGGTGGGAATCTGACCATTTTGGCCCCAGAGCCTATGCTCTTACCCCCCATACTATATTGCCCTGAAGTCAATTTAGTCCATTCTTGATGATAAGTGAGGTGCTGTGGCTTATTGGTATGGCACAGGAATGGGCATAGATTAAATCCCCTTTTCTTCTGCAATCATCTTCATGACCTTGGGCAAGTCACTTTGGGCCTCGGATTATGTTTTTTACCATTGAATTAAAAGGATTAATCTAGGCTTGAGCATCTGTTATGGTCATCATTGGCCTCATTTGGTAATAAGTCACTGAAACAATTGACTTTGAGCTAAATAGAGGATAACAATGGGTTTCAGGCCTTAGAGTGAAAAAAAGAACTTAAGATGTCTAGTGTTTTTTATATTGGTTGTATGTTGAGATGATCTTCTGGGTATATAGAATGAAATAAATTTATTAAAATTAATTTCACCTGTTTTTACTTTTTTCAGTGTGACAACTAGAAATATTAAAATTCCATATGTGTTTTAACTTTGTGATCCGCATGTATTTCTGTTAGACTGTGGAGGTTATACCAAAAGTTGTTTGTCTACATGCCCACTGATATTACCAAGTGAAATTCCATTATAGGCGTAGGCAGGGAGGTAGAATTTCAGAAACATCTTTTATATCAAGATTTTCTTACTTACTCAAGAAAATTTTAGAATGCAAGTGCCAGAATACTGACATAAAAATAACCCAGGTCCACTCCAAGTCATTTAAATCAACATATAAATGCTGATGTTTGTTATTAAGAACAAATTATTTGATCACACTTCAAACTGAGGTGTCATTCTGGTGTCAAGATGTCACAAGTATCCTAGATATCTCAGCAGTCCTTCCAGTTCTGTAATTCTGCAGTTCCATTCTTATAGAAACCTAGCCATGGACTGTCTATAAGATGAAAATGGAGAAATAAAGATGCAAAGATAGAATGCACAACGTGTTTATAAGTTGGAGAATATCAAGAGTACTGTCATTTTTCTCCTTCTCAAAGAGCAGATGATCTCGGGAGGCTGCCAGCAGTAGATTCCCTGAAGGAAAGAAAATTCAAGGTGTTGGGATTAAACGGCCCAGCCTGGCTAGAGCACAGATTTAGTATTCTAGTTCTGCCTCTGTTGTTTGATCAGTTTCCCAAACAGCTCTGTTTCCACCTGTACCAAGGTGTGGCGAGAGCAGCTGTCTTCCCTGTTTCCACTGTTGGTGCTTGTTAGAGGTGAGCTACCTGGTGCAGCTGTCCCTGAAAGCCCTGGGGATGATCTGATAGTTTGGATTTTCCTCTGCATTGTACAGGCTGGGTGATAGGATCAGTTTCAGGTTAAAAGTTACATTTTTGATAATTTATTACCTTAAAGATACTGTGGGGTGATTCATGGAATGTAGAAGATGTCAGCAGTCAGAAGTAGTACACTAATAAAAAGAAAATTATTAAATTTTCTTTAAATAAGATTGTGAATTATTAAATCCATTTGGTTTACTACAAATGTCTCTCAGGTAAAAGATTTATTGAATAAGTGGAAGTCAAAGTCAAAGAGAATAAACATCATTTGAAAAATTTCTTTCTTCCCTTATACTTTCCCTCTCATCTTTCAGATCACAATACAAAGCCATAGTATTATATCCATAATATAATACATATCTATAATACATATCCATAGTATCCATAATACATAGCCATAATACAAAGCCATAGTAAGGCTGTTGGATCATCTAAGCTTTCCACACTCAAGGGATTAATACTGTAGTATAGTGGTTCTCAAAGTGTGGTCCCTGGACTAGGATCATTAGCATCACCTGGGAACTTAGAAACGCACATTCTTGGATCTCAACCCAGTCTTACTGAAACTAACTCTGGAGGTGAAGCTCAGCAGTTGACATTTTAACAAGCCCTCTAGGGGATTCTCACTCAAGTTAGAGAACCTGTGCTGTGTAGACACAGCTGGTACCAGGCTTGATTCCCTTGACCACTGGTGCAGTCAATTGTGAGTATCTGTGGGCAGCTAATAGGTCACAGCTCACTTCTGCAACCTCCAGCAACTGTCCTTGGTTGAACTACCTTGTCCAGACATGGAGACCCTCAGAGGTATGGCACAGCCCCCACTCTGGAGCCTGCCCAACATCAGCCTGATATGGGCATATAAAACCCCAGCCTCTTCCTTCAAGGCAGGACAACTCTGTCATGGGATATGCGCCAGAGCTCTCCTGTGAGATCATGCCATAGATCTTATTATATCCTTGCTCATCTCTTTGCCATTCCTAGTCTTGCTCCCCTACTTCCTTACCAGCGTCCTCCCTCAGTATAGCCCATGCACCCGAATACTTGTCTCAGGCTCTGCTTCCACGGCATCTGCTCACCTTCAATCACAGGTCGGAAGACTGTCCAGTCTTCAGTTTGTGCAAATAAAGTTTTAGTGGAAAATAATTTATGCCTGTCCATTTACACACTGCTTGTGTTTGCTTTTGCACTACAATAGCAGAAGGAAATAGTTGTGGCAGAGACAGTGTGTAGTCCACAAAACCTACAATGTTCACTATCTAGCTCTTTAAGGGGAAGTTTGCTGATGTCTTCCTAAGACATGAGTCAAGGTCAGATGGACGAAAGCAAAAAGAGAGCAAAAGACGTCTGTGTGTTAGGCATGTATTGTAAATAGAGATGTGCTAGAGCTCGTTGTGGAATTGTGTTTCTTTCCAGCTCTACGTGTGACATCATGTTGGTAGCTTGAAATCAGCCATGATATGAATATTTCCACCATGCGAATTGGCAAATTCTGTAAATCAGATATATTCCACCCGCCCCCCCCGGAGTTGCAGGTGTTAAGTATTTACCAACACATCACTGGTTAGAAGCCAGATGCCTTATGTCCTTTAGAATACTACACAAAATCAAGACTTTAATGGAAAATAAGAAAAAGAATAAATTAAGATCTCTAAAGTATATATGAAAGCACTTTTGAAAGTATCACTTTAATTTTATTATTATCATTATTATTTTACAGAAAACCTTTTTCTTGTGGGCACACATGATCTTTGGGGTCTGTCTCTGTGCTCTGTTTTTTTTTTTTTTGTTTTTGTTGTTGTTTTGTTTTTAAATACTTGTCTCTGTTATTTACTAACTTTCCTCTGAGATGGGGCACTCCTCAACTTTCTTTATTGGGTTGCTTCATTATTCTCTTGTGGTCAACCACAGCTTTCCTAACAGATTCTCTGGGGCATAACTTTGGTCTCAGTACTTCAATAATTTATACAAGTCTAAAATCTTGTTACCCCTAGTTACTTCTATTCTCAAAAGCCTCTTATAGTGTAATAGGAGTGGCTGAAGGGCTCTGATTGGTTAGCACCTTGGACTTGAGGGTGTTAGTTTCCTTTTTTCTAAAATAGAGGAGAGAGAGGAGAAGAGTGGGGTTCACAACTGTTTCTTCTGGGGGAATATGGTATCCAGCCTACAAGATGACCCCAATAGCCCCATTTTCTTTCTTTTTTTAAAAATTTATTTATTTTCAGCATAACAGTATCATTATTTTTTCACCACACCCAGTGCTCCATGCAATCCGTGCCCTCTATAATACCCACCACCTGGTACCCCCAACCTCCCACCCCCCCCGCCACTTCAAACCCCTCAGATTGTTTTTTCAGAGTCCATAGTCTCTCATGATTCACCTCCCCTTCCAATTTACCCCAACCCCCTTCTCTCTAACTCCCCATGTCCTCCATGCTTTTTGTTATGCTCCACAAATAAGTGAAACCATATGATAATTGACTCTTTCTGCTTGACTTATTTCACTCAGCATAATCTCTTCCAGTCCCGTCCATGTTGCTACAAAAGTTGGGTATTCGTCCTTTATGATGGAGGCATAATACTCCATAGTGTATATGGACCACATATTCCTTAGCCATTCGTCCATTGAAGGGCATCTTGGTTCTTTCCATAGTTTGGTGACCGTGACCATTGCTGCTATAAACATTGGGGTACAGATGGCCCTTCTTTTCACTACATCTGTATCTTTGGGGTAAATACCCAGAAGTGCAATGGCAGGGTCATAGGGAAGCTCTATTTTTAATTTCTTGAGGAATCTCCACACTGTTCTTTAAAGAGGCTGCACCAACTTGCATTCCCACCAACAGTGGAAGAGGGTTCCCCTTTCTCCACATCCTCTCCAACACATGTTGTTTCCTGTCTTGCTAATTTTGGCCATTCTAACTGGTGTAAGGAGATATCTCAATGTAGTTTTAATTTGAATCTTTCTGATGGCTAGTGATGATGAACATTTTTTCATGTGTCTGATAGCCATTTGTATGTCTTTATTGGAGAAGTGTCTGTCCATATCTTCTGCCCATTTTTTGATATGATTGACTGTTTTGTGTGTGTTGAGTTTGAGGAGTTCATTATAGATCCTGGATATCAACCTTTTGCAAATGGTCCCCATTTTCTATTATTTATGCTCTGTGTAGTTTCTTCTTGTGTGAATCAAGATGACCAGTGTAATGAGTGAGGTATTGCAGAAATGGCAATGTGGGACTTCTGAGGATACATCATGCGATATCATAGCTCTCCCTTGGATTATTCATTCATTAGGGAATCCAGCTACCATGTTGTGAGGACACAGACAGGCCATCAGAGAGAAACTGAGACCTCTCATCAGTAGCCAACACCTTAGAAGTGGATCCTCTAGCCCCAGTCAAGCTTCCATATGACTACATCTTAACCTAGCTAAGTTGTTTGTGAATTCCTGATCCATAGTAACCATGTGAGATAATACTCTTGTGTTAAGCTGCCAAGTTTTAAGGTTATTTGTAATGTAGCAATAAATAAGTAACACACTAAAGGTTTATCCCCTTCAGTGGTGGTTCATGAGGCATCAGAATTTGAAATTATCATCTAAATTTGAAAACTAGTACATCCCAACAGTCTTTGGAGGACAGATAATTTCTACTCTTTATGCCTGCATAACTCAAAGTATTTTTGACTCACTAGCCAAGGAAAGTCATATGAACCTGTGAATTCTCTGATATGTGTTACTGTTTCACTGCCAAAGAGAGCTCAGTGGTGTGGCAACCTACCACTCCAGGTCAGAGAGAGCAATTTTGCTTAATAATTCTGGTGTGTGTTGATTTTATTTATTTATGATATGGTCTTTTTGTAGCTGAGTTATCTGGAAATGGTTTTCCTATCACTGGAGTCCTGACAGACATTTATGACTGCTAAAATGCCCCAAGAGCCAGTAGTGCTATTGCAAGCCCTTTGCCGCCAAGGTTACCTCTTCATATCTGGCTTCAATAATAAATTGTATTGTTTTTTTGAGAAGACAGCGGTGTATTCAAAACCCAGTGTGTTTGGGCTTTCACCTGAATTATGGAGCACGCAATTTATTTTTCTACCTTTGCTGAGTTGCCAGTGAAGTTACAACTAATTTTTCCCCCCTCTGGTTACTGTGTTCTGTACATTTTTTTCATCCTAATTTGACTCATCCTTAACTGGAAGTTTAACTTTTCATCTTCCCCCACCCCCTTCAAAAACTAAAGAGAATGGGGAGCCTTTGCTCAGTTCATAATCCCAGGGTCCTGGGATTGAGCCCAATATCAGGCTCCATGCTCAGTGGGGAATCTGCTTCTGTCTGCCACTCTGCCTGCTTGTGGGTGTAGACTCTCTTTCCCCCTCTCTCTATGTGTCAGATAAATAAAATCTTAAAAAACCTAAGAGAGAAAGGCACTGAAGTTCTTTGAAGCAGTGTCTCAGGCATAAAAATGAATAATCATTTTTGATTTCCTGTTCTGTTTGGAAAGGTTATCAGTTTTTGCTTCATTAAGTGTCAGGTTTCATCTATGGTGTAGAGTCATCTGGTCTAGGATGCAGTTTTCATGTATGATTGTAGTCATGAAAACGTCTCTCATCACATATGATCCAGGGATGAAAAAAAAATCTTACAGCAACACCATCAATTTCACACTTGTTCTGAAATTTTATTGCACTAACAGTTTCTGTGTCCTGGATAGAGGTTCTATCTGGCAAAAGTTGGCAGGTGAATCTCTCTTTGCCATCTCCTTTTTTATGCTCGTATCCAATCTTCTCCCCTCCCTCTTCTCTTCTCCCCTCCCTCTTCTCTTCTCTCCTCCCCTCCCCTTTCCTTCCTTCCTCTTGCTTCCTTCCCTCCCCTCTGCTTCCTTCCTTCCCTCCCCTTTGCTTCCTTCCTTCCTTCCTTGGCTCCTTCCTTCCTTCCTTCCTCAGGGTCCCTTCTTCCATATTGCCCCGTACCAGGCCTCATCTGAGCCTCTGCTCCATGCTTTTTAATCAAATTCCTCCTGCCTTAGCACTGTGGTTTGCAAATGCTTTTTATAATGAGATCCTGACAAAATCTTAGGTGATCCTTCGATAGATAAAAGCAGTGTTGTCTTACTTATTTGCAACTTCTAATTCATTAGATTTACTTACTAATTGCAACCAGGAGATTATTAGAGATGTTGCCTGAAAACATACAAAATCAGGGCTTGCTAGTGGCGTTTGGAGTCTTATACCAACCTTATCATGTAGTGTCTCTCATTTTCTAAATATTTTTTGCATATAGAGTTAAAAAAGATCCTGACTCAAATAGGTTGTGGCAAATGGCAACAAGTTTGTTAACAATCCATCTTGAAATATCAAAATGCACTTCAAACAAATGTATCCACAAATTTGAAAATGGCATAAAATAACATTTTGTTTCAAAATAGAATTATCTTAAATATCTAATTATCTATTTGTTTTAAATATCAAACATTCATTTTAAGATTCATTTTGGGCAGTGGAAAATGCCTTTCAGATAATAACCTAAGATATTCAGCAATCTCACTTAAAAAAATTCAGAGCTCATCTCTTCAGCAGTGCACTTGAAATTTCATAAACATGTTTTTTTCCTGACATCCTATGAAATGTTCCCTATACTAGATGATTTTCTTTAATGCCAGGTAGAGCTCAGTTCAGCTTAGGAAAAAAAAATCCAGCAAAGCCTGCAAGGTTGGGTAGTCATGTTAACTGGAGGTGCAGTTAGTTAATGGAATCTCTTTGTACTTAGGTATCATAGACCCCATCCAACTGATCTGTTAATGTGGAGTCAAGTGCAGTGGCCGACTTCAAGGGAATTGCCCTCAGTTTGCTCTTAAGTGTCCTTCTGCCTGAGCAGCCAGTCTCCACAGCGTCTTTAGTCCCTATTCATCCTTCATGGATAAAGATATACAGGATGTATTATTTCAATGGAAATCATCTTACGAACCCCTCACCTTTAAATGCCTGCCTAGAAATGCCTGCAGGTAATGATAAAATTTAGGTATCATCATTTGTGTTGTTTCAGAGAAATCACAAAAGTCTAATTGGAAGGCCACCTTGTTATAAAAATGACAGTATTGGTGCTATCTATCATCCAACACTTTTTTTTCCAATTTATTTATTTTCAGAAAAACAGTATTCATTATTTTTTCACCACACTCAGTGCTCCATGCAAGCCGTGCCCTCTATAATACCCACCACCTGGTACCCCAACTTCCCACCCCCCCGCCACTTCAAACCCCTCATCCAACACTTTTGACAGCTGTTGGCATCAAAAGTTGGCACTCCCCTCACGTGAATACATTTCAACAGTGTTTTGACGAGATCTACTCCTGTCATACTTTGTGCCTTTGCCTCTGTACCATCAGCACAGGGAGTCTGACACAGGGGTGCCAAAATATGAGACAAGGTGAAATGTTTAACAGTATATTCCCCACCTGGTTGTCAAAGAAACTTGCTTCTCAGAAAGTAAAGACAAGAGGCCCAGGAGGTCAGTTCTTTTTATGTTCATTTGAATTAAAATTGGTCACAAACTCCTTCTTGATAGACTGTGTTGGACAAAGGTAAGATGTTCCCTGTTATCAGGCAAAGAAACCAGCAGTGTGCTGTTCCTGTTTGTCCATGCTTTCCTCCTTAACACCTTTGAAGGATACTAGAGCATATTATATTTAAAATTTTGTGTATTTATAGTGTATTAGTGTATTTTATTCTTTGTGTCTAAATTTTACATGTGTTTTTAATTTTTTATTGTGTTATGTTCAACACTATCTAGTATGCATCCATTTGTAAAATATAAAGTTATGCAATTTTTATGCTTAAAGAGGCTGGAATCTTTATTTTTATGCTGTTAGTTTTAAATATGGCCTTGTAACCTGGGAAGGATGGGCTATAGAACAAAATATAAAAATATACTGCATAAAATGAGCATTTGGATACTTCTTATTGCTCTGCGAAAATGGCACCAAAATACCCAATAAGCATCCTTGTGCTCTGTTGTCTCTAGGCAACTTATGAGAATTTTCCTTAAAAGGCTTTCCTTCTGTTACAATGTGATCCCCTTTGGCTGAAAAACCCATCGCTAATTGCATTGAATGGGCTGTCCTTTCTTCTTGTGCCTGCTCAATCTCTCTGTTCTATCAATAAATTTGTTTTTTCTTTAATCTTTGATCCATTTCTGGTTTTAAGAATGCTTCTGTCACCTTCAGCTGAAAAATCACAAAATTGATGAATATCAATGATGGACCTAAATGCTTGAAATGTGTAAAGGCTAAAACTCTGACACCACCATGGCGAAATACCCTCCGTGTTCACTAACTGCATAATTCTGTGCACTAGGAGTAGGGATGGTGCTAGGTCACAGGTACGTTGGGTCCACATGGCATATTTGAAGGCAATGGGATAACCATTGTTTTAATACAACTGAGCTCCCTTTAGTTTAAATCAATATTGATGTACAAATGGACAAAAATCCATTAATTTTCTTATTCAAAAAAAATGCTTGCTAACCCAGATAAAGGTAAAATCTTATTGTGGGAAGTATAAACATTTCTAGTAATAGTTATCTAATGAGCTGGTGAAGAATGCAGAGTCCTGGGCCATCTGCCCATTAATTTGGATTCAGCAGATCCAGGGTTGATGGCCATATTCTATACTTTCCAAAAAGTACCACAGGAAGTTCTGATACAAGTTGTCCATGCATTGTACTCTGGGAAATACAGCTCTAGAGTTTTCATAAAGAAAGCCAGGGATTTTTTCCCCCAGAAAGCTGTTGGAACTACCTGAATGTCATTCTTTCCAGTGCCATATGTTTACATCAGACTTCGCTGTGACATAGGAAGGTTGGGTCACTACTGCAGAACGCTTTCAACTGTTGTGCCAAGATAGCTAGCTGGCCATGGCCTTTAAAAAAAAGACAAGTATTGTAAAATCCAGAGAAACTTGGTAAAGTTAATTAACTTTATCACCACAGTTTTCCCCAGCTGTCAATTAACAGTGTTTCCACAAGGAGAGATTCTTCTGCTTGGTTGTAATTCTTCTGATCAAAGTAATGACAGTATACATTTAATGTGTCATTCTGTTTCATTAAGCACGTCTTACCAGCCACCTGTGGTGGTGGTGTTGCACAATATGAATGAGAACACCTTGTGGGGACTTTGTCAGGCTTGGGGTGCAACGTGGGTGACCAGACAGGAGCTTGCTGCCTGCCCACCCCAGTGCCAGTCATGTTGGGAATCTTCATTCATCTTTCTCCATCCATCCTAGCTCGACTAGGCAGTATCTGGGCAAGACAGCAGCTGAGATTCTCCCTCTCCCCTCCAGCATTTGGCTTTCTTTCTCTCTCCATCTGAGTTTCTCTAGGAGCAAGCCTCAAAGGGCTTGAGTACATATCATTTAATGGGTTAAGAAGCAAAAAATTCTAGGGACATGGGGGAGTGAGATTGGAGGGAGAAGAAAGAACAGGGGGGAGGCTGTGTTATCAAGGAAGTTAGTACTGTGGGCACCTGGAGCACCATCTGAAACCCTAGGAGAACTACAAGTCCCAGGGTTAACCTGTACAAGGAAGAAGGAGCTGGGTAGATATCCATCAACTTCACATAGTACATAGTGGGCAGTGGCAGCTTCTGGGAGCTGACTTGTTTTCTCTTTTATGCCAGTGGTGTAGGGTCATTGGTCAGAAAAAGTCACCCAAGCCAGAAAATTAAACTCCCCCTAGAATCTCCCCTCTATGCATCTCTAAAGAAACTCCATTATGGTTGAAAGTGGTTTATTGTGAGTAACAAAAGAGGAAACTGGGTTGACCAGGGTTATAGGAACAGGGTTATACAAGGGTTCCTATAACAAGGGTTATAGGAACTCTGTGCCAGGAAGCAGGAACAAAGATGAAATATTTCTTAGAGTTCTGAGATTATTTATCTGTTAAATTGGTTATGCAGATTAACTCCCCCAAATATCTGTGGCATCCCCCCTTTCATTTTTGTTCCACTACCATTATGGTGTTTTGGGTTCTCTTCTTTCATCTAGGTCATTGTGGTAGCCATGGTACTTTTACAGCATCTGTATTTACCCTTTCTGAATTTTTCTCCATATTTCTTCTAGTGATAGTTTTCTTGGGAAACTATACAATTCTTCACACATACAAAGTGTATTTTTAAAAGTACTCAGGTACTCATCATTTACTTTAAAAATAAACACTAACTAGGGCACCTGGGTGGCTCAGCTGGTTAACCTTTTGCCTTTGGCTCAGGTTATGATCCCAGGGTCCTGAGATTGAGCCCCACATTGGGCTCCCTGGTCAGTGGAGAGCCTGCATCTCCATCTCCCTCTTCCATGCTCTCTCTCAAATAAATAAAATATTTTAAAAATATTTTAAAAAATATACTAATGGATCTGAGTCCTCTACTCCCTCTTTACTCATTTACTTGAAACTATTGCCCTGAATTTGGTGTTAGGCACTCCCATACATTTCTTTATACTTTTCCTACACATAATTGTATCACTAAACCATATGTAGTTTTTTGTATGTTTGAAAACATACAGCATTTTTAGTCTGAGTATCTTTTGCAGGTTGATTTTTTTTTCCACCTTATCTTTTGAGGTACTTCTATGTTGAGGAATAGATTTCTGGGTCTTATATTTTCAGTGCTGTATAATGTTCCATTGTATTAATGAAACAAAATATTCATTCTCCGTGGACACTTCTTCTCTTACTTTGCTATTGCTGTTGCAGTGACCATCCTCATATGTGTCCCTTTTTGTCTGTGCATGAGGATTTCTCAGGGATGCTCATACAGATGTGAAATCTCTGGATTGAGGGATAAAGATGTTTAACTTGGCCAATAGTGCCAATTTGCTCTCCTGAGTGGTTTCCATATTTAATGTTCTATCAATAGAATATGGCATTTTCCACTGTTTCACTTTTTACCCACACTAGGTGTTGTGAGTGACACACAATTTTAATGTTTATTTCCTTTGTTTACTAGTGATATGAAGAAACTTTTTGCATTACCAATTTGAGCTTCTTCGAATTTCTTGTTCATATCCTTCATTTTTAACTAGGTAATTTGTGTTTCTATTATTGATTTATGAGAGACAGATACTTCCACAGGCAAAGCAGTGGCCCCCCAAGGTGTCTGTCTTAACACCCATAATCTGTGAATGTTATCTAACTTGGAGTGATTTTGCTGATGTGATTAAGTTTAAAAACCTCAAGATGGGGAGATGATCCTGGGTTATCTGTGTGGGATCAGTGTAATTACATGAGTCTTTAAAGGTGTAGGAGAGAGAAGCAGGGGTGGGTCAGAGAGGTGAGATGGAAGGAGGGATTCCAAGCTGAAGAAGGACTGAACCAAACATCTTTGTCTTTCAAGTGGAGGAAGAAATGTGGGTGGCATCTAGAAGCCGGGAACAGCTCTGAGTTGACAGCTGTTAAGGAGATGATGACCTCAGTGATACAAATACAAGAAACTGAATTCTGTCAGTCACCTTAATGAGCAAAGAAACAGATCTTCTCTAGAGCCCCCAGAAAGGCACAGCCATGCCAACACCTTGATTTTAGCCTGGTGAGAACTGAATCCTACTTCTGACCACAGGGCTGCAAGATAACTAATTTATGTTGTTTAAACCACCAAGTTTGTGGTAATTTGTGAGAGGAGCATTAGCAGACTAAGGCATACATGCACAGAGTAGTACTCCTTTGTTGTGTAACTTGCATACATTTTGTTCCAGTCTGTGAGGTGTCGTTGCACTTTTAAATGTCTTTTAATGCACAGAAATTTTTCAATAAAAGGTGAGGTTGGATTCCTAATTTCTTTCTCTGTTGTTTGTACATTATCAAAACAAATTCTTCCTATTATACCAAAGTCATCAAGACATTTTCTGCCCTCAACATTGAGGTTTTTAATCCAACAGGGAAGTTTTTATATGGTGTGTATTAGACATGCAGTTTATTTCCAATGGATAACAGTTGCTCTGATATTTATAGTCTAGTTCATTCTTTCTGAACTCAGGTTGACCTGTCTGTGGTTCTGTTTCTGAGCTCCGTGTGTGTGTGTGTGTGTGTGATGTCCATCTGTTCCTAAACCAGTATTAGAATATCTTAATTACAGTACTTTCATTTTAATAATTGTTTTGTAGGCTGGGACTCCTACCATGTTCTTCAATTATCTTGACTATTCTTGGTCCTTTACTCTTCCTTATGAATTTTAAAATAAGTTTGCAACTTCCTTAAAAACACTGTTGGTGTTTTGATTGGATTAAGTTGAATTCATAGATTAATTTTGGGAGAACTAACATTTTTTTAAAAATTTATTTTCAGCGTAACAATATTCATTGTTTTTGCACCACACCCAGTGCTCCATGCCATATGTGCCCTCCATTATACCCACCACCTGGCTCCCCCAACCTCTCACCCCTCGCCAACTTCAAACCCCTCAGATTGTTTTTCAGAGTCCATAGTCTCTCATGGTTCACCTCCCCTTCCAATTTCCCCCAACTCCCTTCTCCTCTCCATCTCCCCTTGTCCTCCATGCTATTTGTTATACTCCACAAATAAGTGAATCCACATGATAATTGACTCTCTCTGCTTGACTTATTTCACTCAGCATAATCTCTTCCAGTCCCATCCATGTTGCTACAAAAGTTGGGTATACATCCTTTCTGATGGAGGCATAATACTCCATAGTGTATATGGACCACATTTTCCTTATCCATTCGTCTGTTGAAGGGCATCTTGGTTCTTCCCACAGTTTGGCGACCGTGGCCATTGCTGCTATAAACATTGGGGTACAGATGGCCCTTCTTTTCACTACATCAGTATCTTTGGGGTAAATAACCAGTAGTGCAATTGCACTACTCTATTTTTAATTTCTTAAGGAATCTCCACCCTGTTCTCCAAAGTGGCTGTACCAACTTGCATTCCCACCAACAGTGTAAGACGGTTCCCCTTTCTCCACATCCTCTCCAACACACGTTGTTTCCTGTCTTGCTAATTTTGGCCATTCTAACTGGTGTAAGGTAGTGTCTCAATGTGGTTTTTTTTTTTTTTTTCTTTTTAAAGTTTTTTTTTCCAATTTATTTATTTTCAGAAAAACAGTATTCATTATTTTTTCACCACACCCAGTGCTCCATGCAAGCCGTGCCCTCTATAATACCCACCACCTGGTACCCCAACTTCCCACCTGCCCCGCCACTTCAAACCCCTCAGATTGTTTTTCAATGTGGTTTTAATTTGAATCTCCCTGATGGCTAGTGATGATGAACATTTTTTCATGTGTCTGATAGCAATTTGTATGTCTTCATTGGAGAAGTGTCTGTTCATATCTTCTGCCCATTTTTTGATATGATTATTTGTTTTGTGTGTATTGAGTTTGAGAAGTTCTTTATAGATCCTGGATATCAGCCTTTTGTCTGTACTGTCATTTGCAAATATCTTCTCCTATTCCGTGGGTTGCCTCTTTGTTTTATTGACTGTTTCCTTTGCTGTGCAGAAGCTTTTGATCTTGATGAAGTCCCAAAAGTTCATTTCGCTTTTGTTTCCTTTGCCTTTGGAGACATATGTTGGAAGAAGTTGCTGTGGCTGATATCGAAGAGGTTACTGCCTATGTTCTCCTCTAGGATTCTGATGGATTCCTGTCTCACGTTGAGGTCTTTTATCCATTTTGAGTTTATCTTTGTGTACAGTGTAAGAGAATGGTCGAGTTTCATTCTTCTACATATAGCTGTCCAGTTTTCCCAGCACCATTTATTGAAGAGACTGTCTTTTTTCCACTGTATATTTTTTCCTGTTTTGTCGAAGATTATTTGCCCATAGAGTTGAGGGTCCATATCTGGGCTCTCTACTCTGTTCCACTAGTCTATGTGTCTGTTTTTATGGCAGTACCATGCTGTCTTGGTGATCACAGCTTTGTAGTAAAGCTTGAAATCAGGTAACATGATGCCCCCAGTTGTATTTTTGTTTTTCAACATTTCCTTAGTGATTCGGGGTCTCTTCTGATTCCATACAAATTTTTGGATTGTTTGCTCCAGCTCTCTGAAAAATACCAGTGGAATTTTGATCAGAATGGCATTAAAAGTATAGATTGCTCTAGGCAGTATAGACATTTTAACAATGTTTATTCTTCCGATCCAAGAGCATGGAATGGTCTTCCATCTTTCTGTGTTTTCTTCAATTTCTTTCATGAGTGAGAACTGACATTTTTACCATATTGAGTTTTCCCATCCATGAACTTGGTTTATTTTTCAATTACTAAAGTCCTCTATGTCTTTGAATATTATGTTTTAATTTTATCTGTAGTGTATAAGATTTATGAACATTTTATATAATGCTTTTTAAAAATTATGTTCTCAACTATTAATTCCTATACCTAGAGATGCAGTATTTTATGAAGATTTTGTACCTAGTAATATTGTTGAACTCTCCCATTAACTCTACTAACTTGTGTTGAGTTTCTTACATTGACAGTTAAAATAATTATAGCATCTATAACAAAATCCTCATTGTTCGTTTACAGTATTTATATTTTGAATTCTCTTTTCTCATTTTAATAGGCTCCCTTTAAGCAAAACAAAACATGCACAATGAGTGTCTTCTTCTTGTTGCAGAATTTAAAGTAAATGCTCCCATCATTTACTATAAGAATGTATTTGCTCAATTAGATTTTAATAAGTTTCTTTCTATTCTTAGATTGCAAATATTTATTTTTTAGTGACCAGATGATGGTTTTATCAAATGTTTTTTTTCCTGCATCTGTTGAAAATGATTTTCTCTTTTAATCAGCTTACATCAAATTACATTAATAGATACTTTTAATGAAAAAGATCTTTACATTCTTAGAATAAACCCAGCTTTGGGGCACCTGGGTGGCTCAGTGGGTTAAGGCCTCTGCCTTCAGCTCAGGTCATGATCTCAGGGTCCTGGGATCAAGCCCCGCATCAGGCTCTCTGCTCAGCGGGGAGCCTGCTTCCTCCTCTCTCTCTGCCTGCCTCTTTGCCTACTTGTGATCTGTCTGTCAAATAAATAAATAAAATCTTAAAAAAAAATAAACCAGGCTTTTCCTAATATTTTTATATGGGTGTACAAATGTCTGTATATGTAGAAGCAAGATTTACTTATGTCTTATTGGAGATTTTTGTGCCTAGGACTGTAAGTGATACTGGTTTGAAGTTCATTTCTTTGTGCTATAATCTTTAAATTTGCCTATCAAGGTTATATTGACCTTAAAGAGGAAAAGAAAGAAAATGAGAAAGACCAAAGGAGTGCGAGAAACTGAATAAGGCAAGAATGGTAAAATACTGATAATTATTGAATATGGATGATAAGCATGCAGGATGCCATTAAAGAGTTCTTTCCACTTTTAGAGAAATAAAAACAAATGATTATTTTTTTTGAAAAATTTTTTACTCTATTTTTTAAATTATTTTTTTTCAGCATAACAGTATTCATTGTTTTTGCACCACTCCCAGTGCTCCATGCCATATGTGCCCTCCATAATACCCACCACCTGGCTGCCCCAACCTCCCACCCCCCACCCCTTCAAAACCCTCAGATTGTTTTTCAGAAGAATCCATAGTCTCTCATGGTTCACTTCCCCTTCCAATTTCCCCCAATTCCCTTCTCCTCTCCATCTCCCTATTTCTTCCATGTTATTTGTTATGCTTCACAAATAAGTGAATCCATATGATAATTGACTCCCTCTGCTTGACATATTTCACTCAGCATAATCTCTTCCAGTCTTATCTATGTTGCTACAAAAGTTGGGTATTCATCCTTTCTGATGGAGGCACAATACTCCATAGTGTATATGGACCACATATTCCTTATCCATTTGTCCATTGAAGAGCATCTTGGTTCTCTCCACAGTTTAGCGACTGTGGCCATTACTGCTATAAACATTGAGGTACAGATGACCCTTCTTTTCACTACATCTGTATCTTTGGGGTAAATATCCAGTAGTGCAATTGCACCACTCTATTTTTAATTTCTTAAGGAATCTCCACACTGTTCTCCAAAGTGGCTGCACCAACTTGCATTCTTACCAACAGTGTAAGACGGTTCTCCTTTCTCCACATCCTCTCCAACACACGTTGTTTCCTGTCTTGCTAATTTTAGCCATTCTAACTGGTGTAAGGTGGTATCTCAATGTGGTTTTAATTTGAATCTCCATGATGGCTAGTGATGATGAACATTTTTTCATGTGTCTGATAGCCATTTGTATGTCTTCATTGGAGAAGTGTCTGTTCATGTCTTCTCCCCATTTTTGGATATGATTATCTGTTTTGTGCGTGTTGAGTTTGAGAAGTTCTTTATAGATCCTGGGTATCAGCCTTTTGTCTGTACTATCATTTGCAAATATCTTCTCCTATTCCGTGGGTTGCCTCTTTGTTTTATTGACTGTTTCCTTTGCTGTGCAGAAGCTTTTGATCTTGATGAAGTCCCAAAAGTTCATTTTCACTTTTGTTTCCTTGTAAGAAATTCTTAATTCTAGTATATTAATACAGTGTTAGTTTCAGGTGTACAACATAGTGATTAGTCAATTTTGTACATTACTCAGTGCTCATCACAGTAAGTGTACTCTTAATCCCCATCCCCTGTTTCACCCATCCCCCATCCCCCTCTCCCCTGGTAACTATCAGTTTGTTTCCTGTTGTTAAGAGTCTCTTTTTTGGTTTGCCTTTTTTCCCCCTTCATTTGTTTTGTTTCTTAAATTCTACATAAGAGTGAAATCATAACACATTTGCCTTTGACCTGTTTAGCATTATACTCTTTAGATCCATCCATGTTGTTGGAAACGGTAAGATTCCATTCTTTTTATGACTGAGTAATATTCCATTATGTATATATACACATCATCTTAATCCCTTTATCTGTTGGTGGACCATTGGGCTTCTTCTACAATTTGACTGTTGTAAATAATGTTGCAGTAAACATAGGAGTGTGTGTATTTCAAATTAGTGTTTTCCTATTCTTTGGGTAATACCCAGTAGGAGAATTACTGGGGGTAATTCTATTTTTAATGTTTTGAGGAAAGCCCATACTATTTTTCACGTGGCTATACCAGTTTACATTCTCACCAAATGTGAATAAGTGCTCTTTCCCCTCCACATCCTCCCTGACACTCGTTGTTTTAAAACAAGTGTTCTTCCACTGAGAAATTTCTAGAATCATTATATCTATAAAGGTGGTATAGAGTACAGTTTCAAAAGAATACCTGAAAGGTATTCATTTTGTGAATACTTATTTTGAACGTTCATAAATGGTCCACTCTTCCATGGAAATAGACACTAACTCAATACAACTCTTGAAGGTATTTGTTATTGGATCTCACATTTATACAAAATTAGACTGAATTATATGAATAAAATCTTAATTCCTGTAACCTAATGAATTTTTAATATTCCTCTTGGGTGTGCATCCTGCAAGCTGCCAACTCTATTTTCCATTTAAACCTTCAGTTTTGCATGATTTAATCTCTTCTGTTGTCCAGCCTCCTCGACTGGTATATGAGGGGAAGTTTTGTGGAATATTGGTGGAACCCTTGGAGACAGCCGTCCTCAGATCATCAGTGGCTTTTGCCATGGATGACTTAGCTTGTTATGGGACTGGTGCTGCTGAGGTGTGACAGGTCCTGCCTTGCCTTCTGAACTGTTTTTCAGCCCCCACTGCTGACTGGGTCTAGTCTTTTTGCCTCTGCTATAAGGTACAGTGTGGCTTCTTTATCACACACTCAAGCCATTGTCCTACATCTGTTCCTCCTTTCTGAGTCAAAGGGAGTTTCTGGACTTTCTAGATGCCTCCTGAAGACCATGAGGAAACAGAAGATCTTCAGATGCAACTCTTTGCATGTGCTCTTTTCTTGTTGCCCCCACATTTGAGAAGGCACCATGGAGTGCATGGAACTTCTCTCTCTCTCTTTTTTTTTTTAAGATTTTATTTATTTATTTATTTATTTATTTATTTATTTGACACAGAGAGAGAGAGAGAGAGATCACAAGTAGGCAGAGAGGCAGGCAGAGAGACAGGGGGAAGCAGGCTTCCCACTGAGCATGAGCCCGATGCGGGGCTCGATCCCAGGACCCTCAGATCATGACCCCAGCCGAAGGCAGCAGCCTAATCCATTGAGCCACCCAGGTGCCCCTGCATGGAACTTCTTAACAGAAGTTCCCTCCCCTTAAAGATGCACCTATGAACTGGGTCCCCTCATTCTTTTTCTGATGTTTTCAGGTTCCCCTAATAACTCTGTAGGTGTTGATATATTCGGTGGGTTCCTTTCCCTACTGACCTGTGTTATACCCAGGAAGGGGAGCACATATAGATGCTTTTATCTTCCTTTTTCTTTCTCATCCTAGAAATCCTCACATTGCCCTAGAATTTTCTATTTAGCCCAGACGGAAAGGCTCTAAATCATATTTTTATAATGCATCTCTTCTTTTATAGGTGTTTAAAACTTGTAGTCAAGTTTAACAAATAATCTGTTTTGTTGTTGCTGTTGTTGTTTTAGGGGTTTTTTGCAGTTCATTTTTTTCAGTTTTTTTTAAAAATTCAAATTCAGTTAATTAAAATATAGTGTATTATTAGTTTCAGAGGTAGAGTTCAGTGATTCATCAGTCTTATACAGTACCCAGTGCTCATCACATCACGTGCCCTCCTTAATGTCCATCACCCAGTTACCCCATCCCTTCACCCCCCTCCCCTCCAGCAACTCTCAGGTTGTTTCCTATGATTAAGAGTCTTTTATAGTTTGTCTCCCTATTCTGATTTCATCTTTATTTTTTCCTGTCTTCTCCTGTGATCCTCTGCTTTATTTCTTAAATTCCACATATGAGTGAGATCAGATGATAGTTGTCTTTCTCTGACTGACTTATTTCGCTTAGCACAATACCTTCTAGTTCTATCCATGTCATTGCAAATGACAAGATTTCTTTTTTTTTTTTGGTGGAATGCTTTCCATTGTATGTATGTATATGTGTGTGTATATATATGTGTGTATATTAAAATATATACGTATATCTACACACACAAACACATACGCACACACACACACCCCACATCTATATCCATTCATCTTTCAATGGACATCTGGGCTCTTCTATAGTTTGGATCTTGTGGACATTGCTGCTATAAACATTGGGGTGCAGGTGGCCCTTTGGATCACTATATTTGTATCTTTGGGGTAAATTCCTAGTAGTGTAATTGTTGGGTCATAGGGTAGCTCTAGTCTCAACTTTCTGAGGAACCTCCAGATGATTTTCCAGAGTGGCTGCACTAACTTGCATTCCCACCAACAGTATAAGAGGGTTCCTCTTTCTACTACTTTAAAAAATTTGGTAGGATTACATTTGCCAGAACCTTCACAATTTAGTATAGCCTGCATTCATTTGACAAAATGTGAGCAGAGGCAACCTGTGTCACCTCTTGTAGAAGTTTTAAGGTAGAAAGTACAATATGCCGAGTTCCCCTTCCTGCCTTGGCAGTTATGGAGTATGTTTCATGGAAAAGTATCTATCATTTTGGGTTCCTGAGTGACTATATTGAAAAAGCCCTCGGGTGCCTGGGTGGCTCAGTGGGTTAAGCCACTGCCTTCGGCTCAGGTCATGATCTCAGGGTTCTGGGATCGAGTCCCGCAACAGGCTCTCTGCTCAGCAGGGAGCCTGCTTCCTCCTCTCTCTCTCTGCCTGCCTCTCTTCCTACTTGTGCTCTCTCTCTGTCAAATAAATAAATAAAAAATCTTAAAAAAAAAAAAAAAGAAAAAGCCCTCTACCCAACCACATAAGGCTGTACCATGAACAAAATAATTAATGGCCACTCAGATCTGGAGGTTATTTGTTACAGCTGAATAATCTAGACCATTCTGATTGACACACAGACCTGTATTTATTAACCCAGAAAAAAAATCACACGTGTCTGTATAACAAAAGCCAGTATGATTTCAATTATGTAAAGCTTACTATAAAATTACTGATTGGGATAAATAAGTCAAAGACTGAATTCTTTCTTTAAGAAGTTTTAAGAAGCCAGAAATTTTGGGAGTAATGATTATATTCATGACTGCTTTCGATCTTTTGGATACTTTTCTGTGTTTGTGAAAATTTTCTTGTGAGGAATTCTGTCTTTCCAAAGCAGAAATCAGAACTGAGTTCCCAGCTTCTCTTAGAGCTAGCTTACAGGTTTTGACTTACATATACCTATGGGAGACATTGGTTTGGAAGTGGGGAACAGGAGAAAATTGTTTTGAGTAGGATCCTACTTTGGTTATAAGGAACCTTTGGATTTGGGAGATGGTAATAATTTAAAAGGTCAAATCTTGTCATGGGGGATGGGCAGTTGGGTTTCTCTGTATAGCTACCTAGAGAGATAGGTTACAAGGTACTGATTTATGCAGTTGTGTGAGTTGAAGAAGCATGTTTGGAATCTGTAGAACAGGCAGTCCAGAAGGGAAGATCATGAGGAGGATGGAACTACATAGGCATGGGCTGAAACTTTTGTCAACAAGCAGAATTTTTCACTTTGTTTTAGAAAAACCTTATCCCTGTTTTTTTTTTTTTTGTTTGTTTGTTTGTTTTGTTTTGTTTTTGTTTGTTTTTTTTAGGTCTTCTAACTGATTCAGTAAAACATACTCAGGCTATCCAGCAGAATTTCCTTTATTCATGTCAACCCATTAGGGACTTGAATTACATCCCCCATATCCCTTCATAGCAACACCTAGACAAGTGTTTAAATAAATAACTGGCTACTGTAGCCTAAGCAAGTTGGCATATTATTAAAAACCATCACAAGTGACACTAGTGCCTGAGGCAAAAGTCCTTGCAAAAAAGTCAGTTTCTTTCCTTTCACTGTGTGATTTGACAATGGCATTGATTTTTTTTTTTTAACTTATCCTATTCAGCATGGTTTGTGCTTTTATTCTGGAAGGTCGTGTTTGTCTGTTCCTTTGGCTAACTACTAATTCTGATACCTACTAATATCTCTTAGTAAATCCCTTTCTGATTAGACAAGTGGATTTTGTTTACTTCAACTAAAGCACTTGCCTAATACCAAAATTGTGAGGAGAAAAATCACCTTTTTCTCATAAGTTTATGGTCCTAGGTCAAAATGATATTAGAGATATCAGAGTTCTGTTTGCAGGCTAGCTCTTTCTACAAGCCATAATCGTTTACTTTTGGGTTAGTAATTTCTGGAGGTCATGCCCTCTCCATGGAACAATGCTTCTCTGCTCCTCTATTTTTCTCTGTGGGGGTCTTTCAACAGAAATGGTTGGTGAAGTTGTTGGAGATTTTAAAACCTTTTGGTCCATAGAGATGTCAATATCTCTCTTTTCCTTCTTGGCATGCTCACAGCAGAGGCTGAACTATAGATCATGTGGAAAATGGAAAAGGAAGGAGGAGAAGAATATAATTGGAAATAGTAGATGGAGGGGCACCTGGGTGACTCAGTGGTTTAAAGCCTCTGCCTTCAGCTCAGGTCATGATGTCAGTGTCCTGGGATCGAGCTCTGCATGGGGCTCTCTGCTTAGCAGGGAGCTTGCTTCCCCCTCTCTCTCTGCCTGCTTTTCTGCCTACTTGTGATCTTTGTCTGTCACATAAATAAATAAAATCTTAAAAAAAAAGAAAATAAAATATGGAGGTAGACTAAGGAACGTTTTTATTTTTAATTGAGAAAAGATTGAATAATGGAGTACAATTTTTTCTTATGGATACACACACACACTATTTTTTGGTCTTGGTTTGCTTCTTATTAAAGGTTGCTTTATGAAATGTTATGAGACAAACCTAATTGAATGTTGTTGCTCTAAATAAATCTGTACATATGTCTATATTCACATGTACACATATTGGCTAAAATATACTTTATTACAGCCAAATGGTGATGAGCAGGACTTATGGAGATAGGCTGATTACTTTTATTTTGGTAGAACATATATGACAATTACTATTCTAACCATTTTTAAGTGTACAGTTTTGTCACATTAAATACATTGATATTGTTGTGCAACAATAGCCACTATCCATCTTCAGAACCTCTTTTTTATATTATAGTGAAACTTTGTACCCATTAAATAACTCCCCAATTCCCCCTCTGTCTAGTCCCTGGCAGTCACCATTCTACTTTCTGTCTCTGGATTTGACTAAATAATTCATATAAGTGGAATCATACCTATATTAATCCTTTTGTGTCTGGTTTATTTCACTCAGCATGATGTCTTCAAGGTCTTCCATGTTGTAGCACGTATGGGAATTTTATTCTTTTTTTAAGGCTGAATAACCCATTGTATGAATATATATGTTTGTTTATCCAGTCATCAGTCATCTGTCAATTGACATTTAGGTCATTTCCATCTTTTGGCTATTGTGAATAATTCTGCTGTGAATGTCAGTTTATAAATATCTGTTTGGATTTCTGCTTTCAATTTATGTGTGTGTGTGTCCAGAAGTGGAATTACTGAACCGTATATATTGATTGTTTGGTTCATTGAGGAACTTCTGTACTGCTTTCTACAGCAGCTGAGTTGTACTGTTCTGTTTTGTTTAAGACTTTATTTATTTGACAGAGCACCAGCAGTGGGAGCAGCAGGCAGAGGGAGAGAGACAAGCAAGCTCCACTAACTAGAGAGCTCAACATGAGGCTCAATCCCAGGACTCTGGGATCACGATATGAGTCTAAGGCAGCTGCTTAACCCACTGAGCCACCTGGGCACCCCAAGCTGTATTGCTTTCGAATTCCAAAGTGTCCCAATTTTTTTCAGATCCTGAGCAACACTACTCTCTGTATTTTGGACAACTATTTTAATGGGTGTGAAGTTGTAGTGAGTATATTTTTGTATATTCTTGACGCTTTGTTATTTGGCCTTTGAGCCTGGAGAAATTGCATCTCCTAGGGTTAGCTAGTTCTAGAGTAGTGACTCTCCAGTGAGTGTGCTTTTGATCTATAAACCAACCAATCCAGAGCCTATATCCCTAACATTCCCCTTTATTCTTTCTGCTGTAAGTAAGCCAGTATTCTTTCTGCTATCAATCACCTGAGGGCCAGCTACTAGACAACTAGGGACCATGTCTATAGTCTAGAGCCCGCTGAAATCAAACTGTCCAATCCTAAACTTGTACACCTACACTACCTTGTCCACTACTCCCCCAGGAAAACCCCAGGAGAGACTGGTCCATGCTTGCTCCCTCTCTCCTCTCTTCCTTCTGCTTCCAGACTCACCTCAGTCCTTCTCTATATCATTCTCAATGACATGCCATACTTCCTGTTTCTAGAAATATTTGAGAATAAAAGTTCTTCATGACCATCATTTCCATGTCTAGGTATCTTATCATGCATGATGAGAACAGATCCCAGATAGATTTTAAGAACAGAAGTGTTACTGTGGTCTACTGTGAAGCCATCTGGTCCTAGGCTTTTGTTTCTTGGGAACATTTTTTTTTTTACTGATTCAATCTCTTTCCTTTTTATTGATCAAATTTTCTGTTTTTTTCATGATTCAGTCTTTGGTAAGTCCTGGGTTTCTAGAAATTCATTTAGTTATTTGGCTTTTGATTGTTGCTCTGGTGGTTCTAGGATCTGAGGTAGTCGTGAGTCTCACCCATGGAGCTGGCGTCTGGGTCTCTGGAGCTTGCCACAGTGACTCCGGCCTGGGCGTGGGGTGGAGTGCAGGCGACGCAGGGGTGTGGGTGCAGGGATAACAGGGTACAGTGGTAGACTGGGCCTTGGGGATGGGGCACAGTGACAGCACAACCCCTGAAATGGGAGGTTGCAATTGTGACTCAGGCCCTAGAGGGGGCCTGTGACTCAGGCCCATGAGCAGTGGCAGCATGGCCTCAGTAACGGGGGTCAAAGTTATGACTTGGGAACTAGGGGCCAGTGCATCAACAGTGGCATCTCCTCAGGGCATCTGCGTGGCTCAGTTGGCCAAGCGGCTGCCTTTGGCTCAGGTCATGATCTCATGAGTCCTGGGATCCCACCTCACATTGAACTCCCTACTCAGTGGAGAGTCTGCTTCTCCCTCTGCCTCTCTCTCCCCCCAATACCCCCCCCTACTTACACTCTCTCTGTCTCTCTCAAATAAACAAATAAAATCTTAAAAAACAAAAACAAAAACAAAAACCCCAAACAGTGGCAGCTCCTGCCTCATAGATGGTGAAGCATTATCTCATCCCAGTCTTGGTGAGAAGAGCTCAACCACAACTCAGTCCTCGGCGGGGGGGTGGGGGGGTATCTCCGTGGAGCAGTAGCTGTTGCTTTGGGATGGGGACAAGATGGTGTGGACTCCAGACAGCTTTATTAGCTGGGTTGAACATTAGAGAATACTTAGAGGTCCTTGGTGGAAGAAGCTATAGATGTCCATGGTGGTGATGAGCATTACCAAGGTCCTCTTGCTTTCTGTCCTCCATAGGGTGAAATTTCTCCAGGGGGATCCCTCTTGGCTCCAAGGTGCTCCACACTAAGGGTTGGGGTGATATAGGTAAATTTCTTCCTATCTTTTCTATGTGACCATCCTCATGTGTCGTGATCGAGTTTCTCCTGCTTCACTGCAGTTCAGAGCTTTCCCAGACTTATTCTCAATCAGTTTATAGTTGTTTATTCATTGCTTTTGTTGTTTTTGTGGGGGAGAAGGAATTGACTTCCTAGTCTGACATCTTGCTGATGTCACTAAGCTTGCTTGCTTGCTTCATTCATTCATTCTTTCATTCATTTATTCATTTTTTACTCCTTATTCCACTGACTCGAACTCCATTATAATGTTGAATACAAGTCATGAAAATGGATACTCTTCATGTTAATGATCTTAGTGGGAACACATTCTGTTTCCAACATTAAATATGTTGGCTGTGAGGTTTTTGTAGAGGTCTTCGTCAAATCCTCTTCTATTCCTAGTTTGATTTTTATTAAAATTAGATTTTGTCAAATTTTTTTTCCTCTGTCTACTGAAATCCTGTTTTGTTCCTTTGAGCATTTTTTAATGTGAGCTACATTGATTGTTATTTGTATATTAAACCAATCATGCATTTTAGGTAAAATGTCATTGATCATGATGTGTTCTTCTTTTCATATATTGTTGGATTCAATTTCTTAAAATTTTATTTACAATTTCGCATATTTGAGAGACATGGTCTATTGTTCGCCTCTCATTCTTATTTTGATACAGGGTTATGCTGACCTCATAGAATAAATTTTTCGTAGAATGAATTTCGAAGTATTCTTCCTCTTTAGCTTTTGCAAATTCCTGCAGAATTAGTATAAGCTTTTTCCCCTGTATGTGTAAGAATTCAATGTAGAGCCACCTGGGACTGAAGTTTTCTAGTAGGAAAAATTTTCAACTTTATAGTTCATTTCATTAATGGATACAAGGTTATTTGGGTTAGGGTTATTCATGGAGACTGTGATTTCATTTCTCTCATAATTGGTAAACTGTGCCTTCCCACTTACTTTCTTTCAGAAGTGTGGCTAGGTTTATCACTTTGTGTTTTCAAGGAACCAGCTTTTAGTTTCATTGATTTGTCTCTATCATTTTTCTGTTTGTATTTCACTTATATATCCTGTTATTTTACTTTTGTTATTAATTTGACTCTTTTGCTCTTTTTCTGATTTCTTTTTTTTTTTTTTAAGATTTTATTTATTTGACAGAGAGAGAGATCACAAGTAGGCAGAAAGACAGGCAGAGAGAGAGGCGGAAGCAGGCTCCCCACGGAGCAGAGAGCCAGATGTAGGGCTCGATCCCAGGACCCTAGGATCATGACTTGAGCAGAAGGCAGAGGCTTTAACCTACTGAGCCACCCAGGTGCTCCTCTTTTTCTGATTTCTTAATGTATAAGCTGTGGCCATTCATTTGAGAACTTTCGATTTTTTTCTAATACACAAATTTCTTTCTCTAAACTTACCCCAGATTACTGTTAGTAGTATTTCACAAATTTGGTATTTTGGTTTTAATTTTTATTTAGTTTGAAGTGCTTCATAATTTCACTTTTAAATTCTCCTCTAAACTATAGGATTAGTTAGGACTTTGTTATTTATTTTCTAAATATTTGGGGGATTTTTCAGAGTCTGTTACTCTAGGTACAAATACTTTTTTTGATTTTGATTTTTTAAAAATATATTTAGATTTGTTTTATGACCCATAGTATTTATTTTGGTAGGTTCCACGTGTCTATTTTATTTTATTTTATTTTATTTATTGTAGATAGAGAAAGAACAAGGGTCAGTACAAGCAGAGAGAATGGCAGGCAGAGGGAGAAACAGACTCCTCCCCACTGAGCAAGGAGCCTCATGGGTGCTTGATTCTAGGACCCTGAGATCATGAGCTGAGCCAAAGCAGCCACTTAACTGACTGAGTCACCTGGGCACCCAGTTCCATGTGCCCTTGAAAAGGATATGCATTCTGCTATTGTTGGGTAGAGTGTATAATTAGGTTAAGGTTGTTGATTGTGCTATTCAAATATTCTATTTTCTTATTGTGTCCACTTGTTCTATCATTATTGACGGAAGGGTATTGAAATCTCAAACTAATAACTGTAGATTTCTCTGCTACAGAGTTCCATTTTAACATTCTATTACAAACAACGTTGCCTGTATATCTGTGTAAATGATTATGTAATAGTTTTCTATGGATGCCAAAACAAATGACCACAAACTTAATAGTTAAAACAACACCCTTTTATTATCTGTCTTTCTAGGTCATAAATCTGGGCATGGCATACTGGGTTCTCTGCTCATTGTATCATAAAGTGGAAGCCCAAGTGGCAGGTGGGTTCAGCTGAGGTTCTATTCCAAGCCTGTTCACATAATTTAGTTCCCTGTAGCTATTGGACTGAGGTACCCCCCCTTTTTTTCCTCCAGTTATTGAGCTAGAAGTTGCTACTAGACCTACTGACAGCCACCCTCAGATTCTGGAGCTGTGGTCCTCTCACAGCATGGAGTTTCCCTTCTTCTAGAAAGGACTTAGTGCCACTTGTGAGACCATTATGTCAGGCCCACCTAGGATAATATTTCTTCTGATTAACTCAAAGTTAGCTGACTGGACACCTTACTTAGATCAGCAGAGGGCCTTCAAATGACCATACAATGGAATCTAATTACAAGAGTAGAATCATATCATATTCATGGGTCCTACCCACACCCAGGGAGTGGGACTTCTATAAGGACATGTTTTGTTGGGGGTCATTTTAGAATCCTGCCTGCCACCAATTATCTGACTAGAAAAGTAATCTGAAATGATACACACCAAGGTTGTAATATTTATTAGATTAAAAATATGACAGGGTAGGTAGAGTAAAATAGATAGAAATGGGAGCAAGATGTTAAAAAAAAAGCTGGAAGAAAATGGGGGGGGGGAAGCTGCAGTAAAAATTAAGTAAACATGTAGACTATAAAAATCCCCCTTGTATGATCATTGTATAAAACTGTAACCTTTTGGATCTGCACTTGGACTAAAACTGTAAGTTGTATTAGAAAAATAAAAATACTGTTTTTGCCTTCAGGATGGAGTGATGGTTGATGGATTTTTTTCCTCCCTTCAATTTTTACTTCAGTAGAAACTTTTCACTTTCAACAACAAAACATTTTAAAACCCAGCATCCATCCTAAAATCTTGGTTCCTTTTAGAGATCCTAGAGATAATAGTTCATGAGAAAAAGTTATTTTTTTATTTCCAGTGTTTTCCTTTTACAGAGAATGAAAGTTTATTAAGGCAGTTAAGGGCCAGTTCCATGATGGCAGGTAAAGAGGTAAAGGATTCTTGTGATAAATCTGTCTCTGAACGATAACAGCACAGTATGCCTTTGATTTTTCCATAGGATGCCACAATTTGAGATAATAGAATTCATTTCATTCACTAATATTTGGGTGAATGTTGACACTAAACCACCTTAAGTTAGAGTTATTTGAAGATGCTGTTCTATATGGCTGTCCTTGGGCACAGGGAAGCCCTGATTTTGAGCAAGAATTTCTCCCTGTTTTCTCCTCCACACACCTTACGTTAAGCTGTCATTCACAGCCACAACAGGAATTCAAGACTGTCTTGGAATAACTTGGGTGACAGAAGCTCTCTCACAGTATGTAGCTCTCAAAAAAATAAAAAAGTCACATCACTACAGATCTTTTTTTTTTTTTTTTGACATGTTCAGTATTTCCAGATCCATCTGACAATGACAAATTAAGACATTTGTACAATGAACTCTGACACTGGTGTGACAGCAACTGTCCCGGGTCCTGTATAGCTTTTCATTTTTTCTGGGATGCATCTTTGATAATACTCTCTAAATGCCCTAAATCCCTTCAGAAGCAACTCACCGACAATTGGTGGTTGAAAATAATCTCTATCTTTTCCAGCCTGTCAGTGAACTTCCCTGTTGAAAGACGCTTAGGTAGGAAGCTGAACTCTGAAGAAGGTGGCTATGGAAAATCAAATTCTGGAATTACGACTTTGCAAAACCCATTATATAATAGCTTCAAAACACCAAACCATTTAACATAAACTGCAGCTTACTAATAAAATCAGCTATAATTTTTTTTGTGACCACCAATACCTGTTTGCCTCTAATTTTATTGTATGTAGAAGTCCATTGTGATTTTTTTTTTTAATGACGAATACCAACATGGCATTTGGCAAATTTTTTCTTAAATCAGTTCATTTAATCAGGCATAGATAATCTGTGAGTTGTACAGAATCCATCCAAAATGTAAATGTACGGCTTAGTTGAAGGGAAACAAATATATAGAAAAATATAATGTGTTTTTTTTAATTTAATTTAATTTTATTTATTTATTTATTTATTTGACAGAGAGAAATTTGTGAGAGAAGGAACACAAGCAGGGGGAGTGGGAGAGGGAGAAGCAGGCTTCTTGCTGATCCAGGACGCTGGGATCATAACCTGAGCTGAAGGCAGATGCTTAACGTCTGAGCCACCCAGGCTCCCCTCTAGTGTGTTTTTTGTTACTTTGAAATTCTCGGTAGAGTTTTCACATTTTCAGAAGTATTATTTTTTCTGTCATGTAATATATACTTATTGAATTTCTAATTTGTTGCGTGCATTTGCTTAGTATTTGAGATTGAAAGTGGATAGGATCTGTGCCTTCATAGAATGCACCACCTTCCTGTGGGAGACATTTAGCAGTCGTGAGGTATATAAGTTAGGATCATAAAAAAAGATACCACGATTTTCTGCTGGTATTTGGTGAATACCCATGGAGGCATTTCATTGGTCAGACAGTCTTGATTCACCACCTGATAAGTGCCAGGCACCACGCTGAAATTAGATAAATACATAAGGAACTAAAAACAGCAGCAGGAAAGAGGCCCCTTAAATGTAATTATAGTTCCACAGACTCAATACAAACATTGTGATGTGTAAAATGTAGGGGTTATTGTTTACTCTTGCCTGTCTCATGTTTGTATGTGTATGTATTCTGTCTTCCTACCTACCCGCCCACTCATCTCTTTATTGGTGGGAAAAGCAGGCCAGATGAATAAGGAGGGTTCCACAGAGGAGATGGACCCATTTTATATACTGAATGTTGGGGGGGGAAATATCAGTCTCTAGAAGAGAATGTTTAGGTCAGGAATAGAGTATACATGCCAAGATTAATTACGTGTGTTGTGTATCCCAGGTATGAGACCCATCTTGGCAGCCGATGCTGTTGGTCCTCTACTGTTTCTGCCCTGGTCCTTGCCATTTCCTGTCCAACTTCCACCGTCCGGCAGTGCTCTCTCCATTTCAGTGCTTTTTCTACTTAACAGAGCCTTTTCTGTCCATGCACGTTGCTGGAAATAAACTCCTTTTAGGATCAGCTTGCAACCAGTGGTAGATGGAGGTCGGTGGGATAACTAGTCCACCTCTCTTACTTCTGGGATGAGAACAGTTGAAGTGTGCATTCTAAACTGTTGTCCAGAGCTCCCCAGCAGGATGAAAACCTAATTGTCCACCATGGTAATCTGTTCCATAATGCACTTATGGCTGCCTTCCCTTCTTGGTGTCACTTCTCCGTTCCCCCAAGGGATCCTAGGTCTTGTCCTAAATGATTTGCACTTGAGTCTTTGCCCCAGGTTTTGCCTCTGGGAAAACCTGACCTAAGACACTCCCCATTCCTCATAACCCACAATTTATGCCTTTAGGGTGCTCCCTGTCACTTCATTCATCTAGTAGGACCCAGATCAATTCAGCATTTAGAACCAACAAATAAACAGGCCCCCATTACAATCTGTTTTAATTAATATATAATGTAATATATATTATAATACATTATAATATATAATATATATTATATTGATATATATCATTCATACTAATATATTATAATATAATGTAATATAATTATATTCCATTGATTAATATACTCAACAGAAGTATAGATTTATATTTCTGAACAGTACCTCAAAGGTGGTTTTTCCAAGTCTTTCATTTTTCATTTTTCTACCTTTATGAGAACTTGAATCCAAAACTCTTAACTTCCAGGCTAAGGCTCTCTTCAAATAGTGAAGTTGTGTCAGAAAGGAAGGTTAGCAGAAAATAATCAGGTGCAAAATTAAGATTTCTGATAAGGCTGTAGCCATTGTTGCATAACAGATCACCTTGAGACTTAGTGGCTTAAAACAATCATCATTTATTATTGCCATAAGTCTGAGTCACATGGGTGGTTCTGCTAACCTGATTGAGATTCATCTGATCTTGGCAAGTCTGCTTATGTGTCTTTGGTCAGCAGATGGGTGTGCTACAGGCTAGCAGTTGGCAGGTTGAGACAGTGAGAATATCTGATCTGCACAGGTTCTCCTCTTCCATTGGGGCAAATTTGTTTACATGACAGATAAGAGCACAAGAAGGAAAGAGTAGAAATGTGCAAGGATTTTTGAGATCTAAGTTCAGCTAGAAGAGCATCACTTAACTGTTTTCTATTCATTAAATCAGGTCCTAAAACCAACCTAAATTCAACAGGTAGAGAAATAACTCCTTTGAATAGAGTTTTTGCAAACCCTTTGAATAGAGTTTTTCAAAATCACATTGCAAAAGGATGTGGGTATATGGAGAGAAATAATTGTAGACTTTTTTTTTTTTTTTTTTTATTAAAACAACCTATTTCTGGCCAGCATAGTCCTAAATACAGTCTCTGCTTATCAGATGCCTGGGACATTTTGTAAAGAGTGGGAAGGGAGCCACATTAACCACAACATAACTTTATTCAGTCTCCCTGCAAGCCATTTTTTTCTGTTATTCCTCCCCTTGGGCATTGCCTGTGATAATTTTCTAATGTTTCAGAAATTCTGACATCTGGTCCACTGGTTTTTTCCTTTTTTCCTATTTTAATGTTCTCAAGTTGCAGATTACACCACCAACTTAATTGAACTATGGAGCATTTATTAGAAATATTATAGCATAAGAATTGTGTTCTCTAATTTTTATAATAGCTACTCATAGGGGAACCTGCTCATAGTGAGAAGGATTGGGAGGGTAAACAGGAGGCTCTAAGTGTAAAGACAGTCAAGAAGTAACATCCTTGCCACCCTGTGGCAGTTTCTGAAATTGCATTATTCCAAAGCACTGGAAATGTGGCTGCTGTGCATGGCTATGTTTAAGTTTCTGTGCTGGGTGCCCACGAGGGTGAAATGGACTGTGCCTGGTAAAGAGAGACCTCTTCAGGTAGCAGAGCTGAAAGGAGCCTGTCAATCCACCTAATTTTGTCATGTTTCCAAACTTACCATCAGCCTCATCTCCATAGTGATGGGTGATGTCTGCTTCTCCTCGTAGGATCAGGATTTTAGAAGCAGAAGAAACCTTTGCGTTCTTCTAACTCAGCTCTCTGAGCTTTTTGTTAGGTAACTTTTTTTTTTTTTTTTTTAAATGACGGTGTCATGCAGAAAGCTACAGGGGTCATAAGTTAGTAGCTCAATTAATGCACGAAATAACCACAGCATGTAGACTGTACCCAGATCAGGAAATAGAAAATTACAAACCTGCCAGAAGCCTCCCTTCATGTCCCGTTCAGTCACCGTGCCTCCTTCTTTATCTTGACTTCTATCAGCGTGGATATATATGTTTAGCCTTTCTGTGAACTTCTTAGAAGTGGAATTCTACCATTCTCTTTTGCATCTGTCTTGCTCACTCAGTACCCTCTGTGAGATTCATTCTTATAGATTATTCATTTTCATCATTGTGTAATGTTTTAATACCTGATTATGTAATTCAGTTCTATAGTTTATGATCACTGGCTTGTTGGCGGTTCCGACTGTCACAAATTATCCTACTGTGAACATTTTCGTACATGTCTTTTGGTACACATGAGTTTGTATTTCTATGGTGTACCTGTCCATGAGTGGAATTTGGGGGTCATGTATATGGATGTGTTTGTCTTTAGTAAATTCTACCAGTTTTCCAAAGTGGTTGTACCAAAAATAGTCACATTGGACGTTATGACCTTTGAAGGGACAATTCAGTCCATAATGTTATGGATGCTTGTCTTTTTAACTTTTATTTTCAGTGACATAATAAATTGTAAAGACATGTTCAGGGAGGTCCTGTGCGTCCTTCATCCAGCCTCCCTTAACATTAAAGTTGTGTGTGTGTGTATGTGTGTGTGTGTGTGTTGTGTGTTTTAATAAGCAGACTGAAAGAGACAAAGTGATGTGGTTGAAGCCTCACAGCTAGTGAGTTACAAGTTTATAAATGAATGAATTTCAGGCTTTCTGATGACTCATAAAAAGCTATTCAAAGTTCTCTTTAACATGGTCTTAAAGTTTACAAATCCCTTTATGTTTTTAAAATTAGGCAGTTCGAGGCACTTGGGTGGCTCAGTCAGTTGAATGTCTGCCTTCAGCTCAGGTCATGATCCCCGCACAATCCTGGGATCAAGTTCCTGCATCGGGCTCTTTGCTCAGGACAGAGCCTGCTTTTCCCTCTGCCCCTCATCCTGCCCATGTGCTCACTCTCTTTCTCTGACAAATAAATAAATAAAATCTTAAAAAAATAATAGTCTGTATGGCCTCTCAGTAAGATACAAAGAATATGTAAACCTATTTTCTAAGATTTGGGGGAGAGGTTAGCGTCAAGCCATATAAGATCAGTGTTCACTAGATGAAGTAGTTATGCAATGTTGATAGCAACAGCATCATTCCATGTGGTGGGTATTTTAATGTCCATATTTTAGAAGGATGTGATGGACAATGAGATATATGGTTTTATGAGGGACCACGTTGATAATCCACAGAGCCTGAACTTGCACTTGAACCTCTGACCCTATACGTCAGTACTGATACTAGTAACTTCCTTGATAATACACACTGTATTGTCTTTCTACCCTTCCCTGTCTTAGTTGCCCATCCTCCTGCCAACATCATTTGGCATCACATCCCAAATAAAGTACTTGCAGGAAAATTCTTTTTTTTTTTTAAGATTTTATTTATTCGACAGACAGAGATCACAAATAGGCAGAGAGGCAGACAGGGAGGTGGGGGAAGCAGGCTCCCTAATGAGCAGAAAACCTGATGCAGGACTCAATCCTGGGACCCTGGGATCATGACCTGAGCCGAAGGCAGAGGCTTTAACCCACTGAGCCACCCAGGTGTCCCAGTGCTTACAAGAAAACTCCTGCTCAAGATCTGCCCCTGGGAGAATCCAATGAAAATACTCATCTGCACTAATTTTTCTCCTTTCATCTATCTTCTTAATTTCTGTTCGGGTCCAGAAATAATTGGAAAGCATGTTTCTATGTGACCCTTTCAGGACTTCTCCATTGTTACTGAAAAGTTAGCATATGCATAATCAGTTCTTTCTGCAGGATTGATATTTTCTGTGGCCACCATCTTCATCTCATGGTTTTTATCTAGATTAATTGCTTGAAGGACCCTGGTTTGGGGGAAATAGGTTTTTTACTTGACCTTTTTACTAGGAATATTTGTGTATTACAGGAAAGTCCTCTTTTGCTCCTTGACCTTAGGTACTCCAAGAGAAAGCCCTTCTATGCTAGAATAAAGGTCATGCCTTCTTCAATTATAGCTAATCCTGAAGCACAAGAGTTTAACGAATGGTTAAATCCATATTAAATTTAATTACAAATAGATGAGTATATAGCATTCCAGTCCATGCCCCAGTGATTTATGGAATACAAACGTGCCGGAATACTGCTGTTCAAATCCAAAGCAGTAGAAGAGTCTCAGCAATCACAAGGACAACTTTAGGACAAAAGCCATTGCTAAGCATTAGTCAGGCAGTTAAGATTAACATGGGAGAGCACAACCCTCCATTAGTTACTCATCAGCAAACGCAGAAAAAAAAAATAGGAGTTAGATTATAGCTCTTTGGTGTATTTTGAAAAGCGAGAAAATAGAAAAGCACAGAGGCAGAGCAAGAACCCAGGGTCAAGCAACCAGCTAAGTTGCTGAGCTGTCAAACAGTAAGCTCTCTCAGTCTTAATCCATTGTACAAACAGCCATTGCAAGGAATGAGAAGATGCAAGATACTAATTCAGTCGTTTCAATCTTCAGCGTGCATCAGAATCACCTAGGGGACTTGTTAAAACACAGATTGTTGTGCTCCATCACCCAGAACTTCTCATGCAGTAGGGCTAAGATGTGGGCCCTGAGACTTTGCATCTCTAACAAGTTCCCAGGTTATGCTGATGTTGTGAGTCCAGGGAATGACTGTGAGAACGACTGCACTAATGGAATAGACTTACTCTATTTGCTACTTCTGCAAGGAGCTTGGCCCACCCCGTGGGCAGACTCAAGGAAATGTTCTTGCTGGAAGCACAGGTTTAACCTTCAGGTCTGGGCAGAGAATGTTGGAGGTGGAACGCTGAGGAGTTAGGTCTCAAAACCAGGCTGCCAGGAGGAATTTGGATTTGTAAAGATCAGAAGGAAGCACAGGCAGAACATGAGAGTGAAGGTTAGAAATGCTGAGCCCAGTAAGGCTCAAGTTCTCAATGACCACTCTTGCTCTCCCATCCGGTTTGCTTTCTGCGTGGCTTTTGACAACAGGCGAAGAAAGGAGTTCGTCATCCAAAGTAAATGCTGGACCATGAGGAATAACGGCACAGCATTAAAATAACTTCATTCCCCACCCCCCAACACGTATACCTGAAGTTTCCTCATAATGGGTACTTTGATGAATGCTTGACTATAACCTCACTCCATAAGTGTCCTGGATTGGCCATGCTCTTCTTCCTTATCATTTTTAGTATAGTCCCTTGCATTGTCCTTCTTTCTGTTCCAGACTTTGTTCATTTAACTTATTTGTGAAAAGAAGCTCTTTCCTCTCTCTTTTATTTAAATATAACACCTCCGTTCACTAATACTAGGTAGCAAATTGAATTTAATGCAAATATCTTGGCCTTCAGAATTTTACATAATTGATTTTTAAATCCCAGCTCTACAGTTCACTGGCTTTTGAAATTTGATCAAGTTATTAAGCCTTCTTGGGCTTGTTTTTTGCATCTGTTGGCCTCAGCTTGGACGGCCACAACAAAACTACAGATGGGGTGGGGTAAGGGACTGGATTTATTTTCTCACATTTCAGAGGTCTTGAAGTTTAAAAACAAGGTATTGTCGAATTCAGTTTCTGGTGCTTGCAGATGGCGGCCTCCTCACTCTGTCCTTACACGGCCTTTCCTCTGTGGGAGTGGAGGAGAAGACAGCAAGCTCTGGTGTCTTTCTCTTCTGATAAGGATACCAGTCCTTTCAGATTAGGGCTCCACGTCTATGACCTTGTTCAACCTTAATTGCATCCTCAAAGGCCCTATCTCTAAATACAGTCACTTTGAGGGGAACCCAGTTCAGCCCATAACATGACATAATGCAAATGGAAATAATAAAATTTAAGTCAAAAGTGCATTGTTGGGGAGCATCGAGGGGGTGCAGTGAGTTAAGCATCAAAATCTTGGTTTTGGCTCAGGTCATGATTGTTATTGTTATTGTTAGAATTGAGATGATACAGTTCTTTGCTAAAAGTGAGATTTAAAAAAAAATCTTTATTTTACTGTCTTTTCGTAAAATGAAATTTTACTCATTTAATCATTCAGCAAACTGAATACTTATAATATGCTTGTTCCATTTCTCAGTGCTTGGAAACATAGTCCACTAGCCACAGAGTTTCTCTTTGGCTGTAAAGACTATAAAAAACAAAGTGAGGTAAATACTTCTGTTTCTCTGCTTGTAATAAGTAATGTGGAGAAAGTTCAAGCAGGAGGTGATTTTATATATGGCGATCATGGAAGGTGTCTTTAAAGAGGTAATATGCATCTGGTGTAAAAAGCTGAACCGTCAGTATAAAGACCCTCATCTGGGAAGGTGTCTTTCCTTTTGGCAATGCTGACAGTCTTCCACAGGGATACTCACTTATGGCAGAAGGGAAAGAATGTTAAATTCTTAAATTCTGTTACATCACAGGCAAAGAAGTTTGGATGATTAAGAATGACTGAAGTTGGGGCACCTGAATGGCTCAGTCATTAAGCATCTGCCTTTGGCTTAGGTCATGTTCCTGGGGTCCTGGATCAAGCCCCGAATTGGACTCCCTGCTTGGCAGGAAGCCTGCTTCTCCCTCTCCCACTCCCGCTGCTTACTGTGCCTCTCTCTGTCAAATAAATAAAATATTTTTTAAAAAATGGAGTCCAGATTTTTTCTTCACAAGCTGCAGGACTGAAAAGTTATCTCTTACGATCTTGGTTTTCTTACCAGGAAAAAGGGTTAAAATAGTGTCTTCCTCATCTAGCTGCTGCAAGGATTAAGAGAACTTTGCATGAAAGGCACTTGGTGGACACAGGAGTCGAAAAAACTCTTGCATCATCATCGTTACCATTGCTACTATAAGCTGGTAACTTTCCTGACACAACTGCCAAAGTCCTGGTAATGTTTATGGTTTATGTGTGAGTTCACTTTCGAAAAACTGGTGATATTTGAATAATGATTACCTCTGAGGATGAAGAAGTGTCTTTCACTTTAGGGATTAGAAAACTTAAGGAATGGACCGTGTGTGTGTGTGTGTGTGTGTGTGTGTGTGTATTTATGTCAGTTTAAAGTGTTCAGAATTAACTTGGGAAAGATAAACGACATTAGTAGAAAAAATGTGAAGTGCATATGGTGAATTCTATAATAGCATTTGTGCCAGTGTTAATTTTTCAAGTTTTGTAAATGAACTATGGTTATGTAAGATTTAAACATTAGGAGAAGCTGGGTACAGAGTGTACAAAAAAATCTCTGTAACATTGCAGCTCTTCTGTAAATTTAAATTACCTCAGGTTTTAAAAAGTGTTAAGAGCTAGAATGGTAGGTAGTGTTTTAGTTTTGTTTTTGTTTTTGTTTTTCTTTTAAAGATTTTATTTATTTGACAGACAGATATCACAAGTAGGCAGAGAGGCAGGCAGAGAGTGGGGGGAAGCAGGCTCCCCGCTAAGCAGAGAGCCCAACATGGGGCTCGATCCCAGGACCCTGGGATCATGACCTGAGCCAAAGATAGAGGCTTTAACCCACTGAGACACCCAGGCGCCCCGAGTGTTTTAGTTTTTAATAGCCTTGTATGGGACAAATATTTATTTTTTGAAGACACATTTGTTTTTTCTGGGAATAGCCAAAATGCATCCAGAAATAAGTTGTGGCAGAGAAATGCTATGGGCTCACTAAAACCAGTTTCCAGGCTCCTGGATAGAGCCCCTGGGCTCTATCTTGGACTACATTTCCTAGCCTCCCTTGCACTTAGTTGGTCATGTGACTGCATTTGGCAAGAGGAATGTGATCAGTCCATATGTACAGTCTTCAGGCCTGGACCATGGAAACCTCCTATAATCCTCTGTGTTCTCTCCTCCCCATCCGACACCCTAGGTGACAGAAAGTGAGTAAGATGAAGGGAACTTGGCCCTGAATGAGCATATAAGCCTGATATCCAATCAGATGTTTGGTTTGGGCTTTGATGGGAAAAAGGAACTTTTGAGGGGATTGAATCACTGAAATTGGTTACTTACCTAACTAATGCAGAAAAGTCTGGGCACCATGCTGTGGAATTTAATTGTATGGTATTTGTTTGGTTAAACATAATTAGGCTCTGAAAAAAAATCTCAAAGGGGGTAAATATTCCCAACATAAAATTCCATGATGAATATTTTCATATGAGATACATTAGTTAGATGTGTCTGTTCTGGTATTTGTATTTTAATGATTTATATTTACATGTAATTAAAGGCTGTAAGCTTCGCAAAGGTAGGGATCATAACTAACTTGTTCTTGGTTGTATTCCCAGACTTAACACAGTGTCCTGCTTTCAGTAAAATTTAATTGAATCAGGAAAGTATGGAAATAACTGAATGACTGATTGCTTGGTTCATACAAATGAGGAGAGAGTTTTTAATTATATATATATTTCTAAAGATTTTATTTATTTGACAGACAGAGAGAGATCACAAGTAAGCAGAGAGGCAGACAGGGGTGGGATGGGGGGCGGGGAAGCAGACTCCCCACTGAGCAGAGAGCCCAATGTGGGGCTCCATCTCAGAACCCTGAGATCATGACCTGAGCCAAAGGCAGAGGCTTAACCCCTCGAGCCACCCAGGCACCCCTTCATTATATATTTTGAAGTGAATATAGCAATGAAGATTTAGTAGTAGTTAAAACATATTATTTTATACCTCAACTCTCTTTGAATCAATAAGCGTGAACCTACATAGTGCTTTTCGTCCCATACTGTGTTTTGTCTTATAGTTTAAAATTTTTTTGCCTGGTACATCGTAGGTGCTGTATAAGCATATGTTGAATGAATTAATGAATTTTACAAACACTAATCAACTTGGTGAGATTGGGGGTATTTGTGGTAATGAGGACTACATTTTTTTTTTTTAAAGTTTCAATTACAGTTAACAGTGTTAGTATCAGGTGTACAATATAGTGATTTAACAATTCCATATATCACCCAGTGCTCATCATGACATCCTTAATCCACATCACCTATTTTAACCCATTCCCTGATCCACCTCCCCTTTGGTAACCAACAGTTTTTTCACTTAAGAGTGTTTCCTGCTTTGTCTTTTTTTTTTCTCTTTTGTCTCTTAAATTCCAAACATGAGTAGAATCATATGGTATTTGTCATTCTGATTTATTTCACTCAGCATTATACTCTCTGGCTCCAACCATGTCATTTCAAGTGGCAAGATTTCATTCTTTTTACAGCTGAATAATATTCCGTTGTGTATATATCCTGCTTATTTATCCATTTCTTGGCTATTGGAAAAAATGCTGCTATAAACATAGGGATGCATGTGTCTCTTTGAATTAGTGTTTTTGTATTCTTTGGGTAAATAACCAGTAATGTAAATACTGGATCATAGGGTTTCTTAACTTAAATTTTCTTAAATTTTTAACTTTTTGAGGAACCTTCATGCTGTTTTACAGAGTGGCTGCACCAGTTTGCATTCCAATCAGTGGAATGTGAGTGTTCTTTTTTCTCCACATCCTCGCCAGCACTTTTTCTTGTGTTGTGGATTTTAACCATTTTGACAAGTGTGAGGTGATCTCATTGTGGTTTTGATTTCCTTTTCCCCAGTGGTAAGTGATGATGAACATCTTTTCATGTGTCTGTTGGCCATCTGGATGTCATCTTTGGAGAGATGTCTGTTCAAGCCTTCTGCCCATTTATAATCAGGGTTTTTATGGGGGGGCTATTGTGAAAATTCTTTATTTTGGATGCTAACCCTTTATTGGAAATGTCATTTGCAAATATCTTCTCCCATTCTGTAGGTTGTCTTTTAGTTTTGTTGATTATTTCCTTTGCTGTGCAGAAGCTTTTTATTTTGATATTGTCCCAAAAGCTAATTTTTCTTTTTCTTTTTTTTTTTCCTTCTTGCCTCGGGAGACCTATCTAGAAAATAGGTGCTACAGCTGATGTCAGAGAGGTGACTTCCTGTGCTCTCTTCGAGGATTTTTATGGTTTCAGAGCTCACATTTAGGTCTTTAATCCATTTTGGATTTATTTTTGTGTATTGTATAAGAGAGTGGTCTCGTTTCTTTCCTTTGCATGTTGCTGTCCAGTTTCCCCAACAATATTTCTTGAAAAGACTGTCTTTTCCCCATTGGATATTCTTTTTCCTGCATTGTCAAAGATTAATTGACCATATGTTGTGGGTTTATTACTGGATTTTTATTCTGTTCAGTCATCTATGTGTCTGTTTTTGTGCCAGTACCATATTGTTTTGATTACTACAGCTTTGTAATTGAAGTTGAAGTCTGGAATTGTGATGCCCCAGCTTTGCTTTTCTTTTTCAAGATTGCTTTGGCTATTTGGGGTCTTTTGAGATTCCATACAAATTTTAGGATTGTTTGTTCTAGCTCTGTGAAAAATGCTGTTGGTATTTTGATAGGGATTACATTACATGTGTCAATTGCCTTGGGTAGTATAGGCATTTAAACAGGGTTTGTTCTTCCAATCCATGAGCATGGAATGTCTTTATATTTCTTTGTGTTGTTTTCAATTTCTTTCATCAGTGTTTTATAGTTTTCAGACTATGGCTCTTTCACTCCTTTGATTAGGTTTATTCCTAAATATCTTACTATTTTTTTTAAAGATTTTATTTATTTGACAGAGATCACAAGTAGTCAGTCAGAGAAGCAGGCAGAGAGAGAGGAAGGGAAGCAGGCTCCCCACTGAGTAGAGAGCCCGACTGGGGCCTAGATCCCAGGACTTTGGGATGACCTGAGGTGAAGGCAGAGGGCTTTAACCCACTGAGCCACCCAGGCACCCCAGTGTCATACTACTTTTAGTGCAGTTGTAAATGAGATTGTTTTCCTGATTTCTCTTTGTGCTGCTTCATTATTAGTGTATAGAAATACAGATTTCTTTACATTTATTTTTGTATCCTGTGACTTTACTAAATTCATTTATCAGTTCTAGCAGTTTTTGGTGGAGTGTTTGGGGTTTTCTTTACATAGTATCATATCATCTGCAAATAGTGAGAGATTTTGCTTCTTCCTTACTGATTTGGATGTCTTTTATTTCCTTTTATTGTCTGATTGCTAAGGCTAGGACTTCCAGTCTATGTTGGATGAAGAAGTGAGCGTGGATATCCTTGTCTTATTCCTGATCTTAGGGGAAAAGCTCTCAGTTTTTCCTTATTGAGGATGATGTTAGCTATGGGTTTTCCATATGTCCTTTATTATGTTGAGTTTCGTTCCTTCTAAACCTACTTTTTGAGGGTTTTTATCATAAATGGGTGTTGTATTTTGCAAATGCTTTTTCTTGATATATTGAAATGACCATATGGTTCTTATCCTTTCTCTTATTGATGTAATGTATTATGTTGATTGATTTGGAAATACTGAACCACTCTTGCAACCCAGGAATAAATCCCACTTGATCATGGTGATATAATTTTTTAAGGTATTGTTGGATTTGATTTGCTGATATTTTATTGAGGATTTTTGGATCTATGTTCATTAGAGGTATTGGCACAGTTCTCTTTTTTTAGTGGTGGCTTTATCTGGTTTTGGTATCAAGATAATTTTGGCCTTATAGGATGAATTTGGAAGTTTTCCTTCCTGTTGTTGTTCTTGTTGTTGTTTTTCAAATACATTAAGAAGAATAGTTACTAACTTTAAATTTTCTTGGAATTGGCCCTTGAAGCCATCCCGTCACACTTTTGTTTGTTGGGAGTTTGATTACTGACTTGATTACTTTGCTAGTTATTGGTATATTCAAATTATCTATTTCTTCCTGTTTCAGTTTTGGTAGTTTATATATTTCTAGAAACTTACTCATTTCTTCTAGATTGTCTCAATTTGTTGGCATATAGTTTTGCATAGTCTCTCATAATTGTATTTCTGTGGTGTTGGTTGTAATTTCTCAGTTGTGATTTTGAGTGCTTTCTCTCTCTTTTTCTTGACAAGTCTGGCTAGAGTTCTATACTTTTTAAATTTTTTTTCTTTTATTTATTTTCAGCATAACAGTATTCATTGTTCTTGCACCACACCCAGTGCTCCATGCAATCCGTGCCCTCTCTAATACCCACTACCTGGTTCCCCCAACCTCCCCCCCCACCACTTCAAACCCCTCAGATTGTTTTTTATTTTTATGCATTTTATTATGTTCATTTAGCCAACATATGAGACATCATTAGTTTTTGATACAATGTTCAGTGACTCATTAGTTACCTATAACACCCAGTCCTCAATGCCACATGTGAATTTCAAAATTAGGACAAAAAATTTAAAATTCTTACTTTAAGGAATCATAAGTGGATTTAGTCATCCTAAATAAGTGGTATTTCTTACCACTTATTTTTCATTTTTGAAATGTGTTTTTCATTTATTAACTCCTTCCTATTTATTCTCACCTCTTTTGAGATTTTCTTTTTTTTTTTAATTTATTTTCAACATAACAGTATTCATTGTTTTTGCACCACACCCAGTGCTCCATGCAATCCGTGCCCTCTCTAATACCCATCACCTGGTTCCCCCAAGCTCCCACCCCCTGTCCCTTCAAACCCCTCAGATTGTTTTTCAGAGTCCATAGTCTCTCATGGTTCACCTCCCCTTCCAATTTCCCCCAACTCCCTTCTCCTCTCCATCTCCCCTTGTCCTTCATGCTATTTGTTATGCTCCACAAATAAGTGAAACCATATGATAATTGACTCTCTCTGCTTGACTTATTTCACTCAGCATAATCTCTTCCAGTCCCGTCCATGTTGCTACAAAAGTTGGGTATTCATCCTTTCTGATGGAGGCATAATACTCCATAGTGTATATGGACCACATCTTCCTTATCCATTCGTCCGTTGAAGGGCATCTTGGTTCTTTCCACAGTTTAGCGACCGTGGCCATTGCTGCTATAAACGTTGGGGTACAGATGGCCCTTCTTTTCACTACATCTGTATCTTTGGGGTAAATCCCCAGTAGTGCAATTGCAGGGTCATAGAGGTCTATTTTTCATGAACCAGTTCATGGTTTCATTGATCTGTTCTTTTGTTTTTGTGTTTGTTTGTATATCTTATTTTCTTTCTTTCTTTCTTTTTATTTTTTGGCAAAGATTTTATCTATTTGAGAGAGATCATGCATGAGCATGAGTGCAAGGAGTGGCAGGGGAGGAGAGAAGCAGACTCCTCACTGAATAGGGAGCTGAACGCTGGGTTGGATCCCAGGATCCAGGGATCACAACCTGAGTGGTAGGCAGACACTAAACCGACTGAGCCACCTCGGTGCCCCTATACCATTTATTTCTGTTCTAATCGATGTTATTTTTTTTTTTTTCCTTCTGCTGGTTTTGGGTTTTGTTCTTTTTCTAATTCCTTTAAGTGTGGGGTTAGGTTGTTTGAGATTTTTCATTCTTCTTGAAGTAGGCCTGTTTTGCTGTTAACTTCCCTTAGAACGGCTTTTGCTGTATCCCAAAGGTTTTGAACAGTTGTTTTCATTTTCCTTTGTTTCCATGTACTTTATCTCTTTGATTTCCTTGTTGACCCATTCATTGCTGAGTAGCACGCTACTTCACATCCATGTATTTGTGGTCTTTCAGATTTTTCCTTGTGATTGACTTCTATTTTCCTAGTGTTGTGGTCGGAAGAGATGAATGATGGATGGTAAGACTTTGATCTTCTTGAATTTGTTGAGGCTGGTTTTGTGGGCTAAAAGTCGATCTGTTTTGGAGAATGCTCCATGTGCACTTGTGAGGAATGTGTATTCTGCTGTTTTAGGATGAGATGTTATGAATATATCTGCTCTGTCTGTCTGTTCTAGTGTGTCATTCAAAGCCGTTATTTCTGGGATGCCTGGGTGGCTCAGTTGGTTAAGCAGCTGCCTTCAGCTCAGATCATGATCCCAGGGTCCTGGAATCGAGTCCCACATCAGGCTCCTTGCTCACTGGGGAGTCTTCTCCCTCTCCCTCTGCCCCTGTTCATGTGTGCATGTGTGCACGCTTTCCCTCTCTTTCTCCCTCTCTGTCAAATAAATACATAAAATCTTTTAAAAAACAAAGACAAAAAAAAACCCCCACATTATTTCCTCATTGATTTTATGTTCAGATGATCTGTCCATTGATATAAATGGGGTGTTAAAATCCCTTACTATTATTGTATTATCCTTAGTTCCTTTATGTTATTAACTGCTGTATGCATTTAGGTGCTTCTATGTTTAGGGTGCATTAGTACTTATAATTATTATATCTCGTTGGATTGTCCCTTCTATTATTGTAGTGTTCATTGTCTCTTGTTACCAGTCTCTTTTTGAAGTCTGTTTTGTTCAGTGTAAGTATTGCTACTCTTTCTTTTGACATCCATTTGCATTATAGATGTTTCTCCACCCCCTCACTTTCAATCTTCAGGTGTCTTTAGGTCTAAAATGAGTGTCTTGTAAGCAACATATAGATGGGTCTCTCTTTTTTATCCATTCTGTCATCCCATGTCTTCTGACTGGAATATTTAGTCCATTTACATTCAAAGTAATTGTTGGTATGTATTTATTGCCATTTTAATTGTTTTATGATTGTTTTTGAAGATTTTCTCTGGTCCTTTCTCCTTTGCTGATTTTTTCTGTTGTGATATATTTGGATTTCCTTTTTTTTAAAATTTGTCTATTAGTGTTTTTTGATACATGATTACTGTCAGGTTTGAATATACCCTCTTCATATAACTGAAGAGTACATCTTATATTGCTTTAGATCATGATAACTGAAGTTAGTTACATATCTTAGAGACGTGTGTGTGTGTGTGTGTGTATCATGTATTTGTAATGTTATGTATGTATGTATATAATGTACATATGTGTATATATGTATTGTGTATATAATACAAGTATGTATATAACACATACATGATATACACACACATATACAGGTACCTTATAAATCCTACATAGAAAATTTAGTTAGTGGTTGACATAGGGTAGCATTGGAGAAAAGTTTAACTCTGGTTTTGACTGAAGAAAATTTCCAGCACTTCCTATATTAAAATAATTAAAAGAATAAGAATGAAAAAAATTAGCATGCAGTTTTAAGAATGAATTAAAGTTTTCCTCTACTATAAATCTAGTTATTGCAAGAAGATTGAAATGTGCTTTCATTTTTTTAGTCCTCTGTAGTTTATTCTAAAAGAAATTAAAAAGCTGTGAGGTATCCTCTTGTGAGATCTTGACATTCTAGTTTTTGCTGTGTGCGGGGTTTCTCAGAAGCTGCTAAAATTAATTTCTGCCTTCAGATTGAAACTGCTGAGAGGAAAAAGAAATAGACAGTAGAAATATATATTATAACTCAAGAATGTATCTGTATTAATAAAGTTTTCTAGTTAACAGTTCCACCAAATAAAATAATATGGAATGGCAGAAGTGGAAGCACATAATGTAATTTCATTCTGAAGCTGACATAAAATATAGTAAAATAAATAGGTTGGTGACAGGATAATTATAGACTTATTAATTTGTGCTTTGAATCCACTGCTGTATAATAAGCAAACAGAATGAAGGGCAATAGCATTTTTGCTTTGTGTCTTCCCACCCAACACACACCCCCTTTTGGAGTAAGTAGACCTCTTCCTCCCCCCACCCCGCTTCTTCGTCTCAGCTGAAACTTTAATTTTTGAGCAAAAAACAAATCTGTTGGAGAAAATGTTCTGTGTTTTAAAAGCTAAAACTTTAGCTTATGCAAGATACTCCTAAGAAGGGGTACTTCAGTTTGAGGAGACAAAAACACAGCAGCACGATAGAGGTGATAGCTATGTGGTGCCTCAAGGAGGTTGGATGGAGTGGATGGAATTCCACAGCTCATGAAGATCCTCGTCCTGAGGTGTCTGGAAAATTGCAGAGCTGTCAGTCTTAGAGACTACATTAGCTGGAAAATGAAGAATTTACTGGTTACTAATGTGTGTTGGAGATCAGCATATACTCCCCAACTGTTTTGTTCTGCCTAAGATCCTTAGTACGATTCAAGGCATTGCCAAGTGAGGGCAGAGGAAATGAGGCAGGGTGAGGGGAGAGTTAGGAGATAGCTCCTAATAATGAGTAAGGTTTAATTTCCCTCCAGAGTTAAAGTTAGATTTAATGTGATTGAAAGAACATAAAGAAATGTAACATTTCTTTAACTTTGAATTGTAGTGGTAGCAAATTCGTACCTCCTACACATTTTCAAGATTCTCTATACTATATGGCATATTAGACAGTAATGCATCTTACTTGAACTAAAGACTGTCTTTTGATCTAAGAAGCAGTTCTTAAAACAGAAAATGCATGCTTGAACAGAAATTTTCTTTCAAGAATAAATTGATATCAAAGCTATTTCCAGTTATTGGTGCCATTTACAAATTAAACTGCTTTTTTTGGTAATCATAATTCAGCTGAACAGAAGAAAAAAGGGTATAAATGTATTTTCTGTATTGCCATCTAAAGTACATACTACTTAGGGATTTAATTATAATGCCATATATCTTTTCAAGTAACCCATAGCCTCAAATGTATCTAAAATCATGGATTTATATATATTCAGGGATGATGAAGCAGCATCTTAGAACTGAGATACTTATCTTAGTTCTAGTGAACTCCAAAAATTTTTGCTTGCCATTCATTAATTTCCCAGCCTCAGGTATTATATTACTGTTCCCCATGATTGACCCATTCCTGGAATCCTACTCTCTATACATTTATAGCTATTCCCACTGCAGTAGGTAGAGTTTACTTCTCTAACCCATTGACTTTGAGCTTGACTGTGTGAAGTACTTTGGCCAGTGGAATGTTCATGGATCTTCTGCATGAAGAAGTTTAATGTGCCCTGTGGCTGAGCTTGACTTCATGTGCTCCTGTCTTTTATTGCAAGAAGACTCGGCTTCCAATAGCCACTGGTCCCTGAAGAATGGGGGCCATGTAGATAAGATCTGAACCAAACTGCCTATATCTGAGTATGGTTAAGCCCAGCTGAGTTCAGTCAAACCCCAGATCACCTGAAAACATGTGAACTGGGAATGAATGTGTGTTGTAACCTACTGAATTTGGGATAGTTTGTTATACAACATTATATTATTCATAGCAGACAGATGAATTTTTCCATTCTTTTCAGTAGATCTCCAAGTTGCTTGTGGTGCCTTGAATTTTTAGGTTAGTTAGCTTTTAAAATTTATTCCTTATTTAGAATACAAGGAAACTTATACACTGTGGCTCCAATTTAGCATGGAACAAGCTTTCATTTGTGACTGTGTTTCAGTATTTAAATCCAGGTTATTTCAGAAAGATTTTATGGCACTGTGAGATGGAGAAAGACTTGAGCATTAGATACTATTCCAAAGGTCACACAGATAGACAATCATAAAATATTCAAAAAGGTAATATGTTCCTGGAGAGGTACAAATAATGTGTTGTGGTTGTCACTTAAACTGGCTTTTACAAAAACACAAAAATTAGAAGATGAAAGAGTGAAAAGTGATCTTTTCACCAGGGAAAGCATTAATCCAGTTTTTATTCTCACTGAACCCGTGTTTTAAAAGCACTTAAAAGGAAAAAAAAAAAACACTTGATGAACCAGCTGTTAGTGATACAGTGGTGAAGAACACAATCATAACATCTGGTTACTGGTTATGACAGGAGGAAGAAACAGACTGGGGAGTGGGATGGATGCAAAATCCTCTGGATGGTACAGGGCCATTTGAAGAACAAAGCTGAGTAGTAGACAACATTGTGTCCACAGGCCTTTCCAGCTTTGGAGAGAATTAGGAAACCATTGCAGTTGTATGATTTGACCCATAACTGGTCCTAGACAGTTTCCCACCCAGAAGTCAGGCTGGACATAAGCTGATATTAGGAGGACTCCTCATGTGGCTTTTTCCCCTGAAAAAAGGCATGGGAAGTGCAATCATTGCAGTAGATCCACAGGACCCCTGCATCTAAGTCACTGGGACATTTTGGATTGCTGATTGATTAGACTTGTGTTGGAGTACTGGGAGAGAAAGGAGTAGAAATGGACAAAGAGGTTTTAATTTTGATTTTTGTTGAATAACACTGAACAGAATAGTTAAACTTTATAGTCCTCTCCTCAAGTTTCTTTATCTATTTATACAGTGATGTTGTAGAACAGTCTTAAAACTTAGTAGCTTACAATAATACCCATTACCTTCTTTTCAAGAGTCTGATGATTGGCTTTTTGGTTTCACTGATGAGGGCCAGGCTGACTGATCTTGGCTGGGTTTCCTCACACCTTGGTTGATGGCTGCAGGTTGGGTTTCCTTACACCTTGGTTGATGGCTGCAGGTCAACAGGTTGATCTGCTGGCTTACTCTGAACTATGTAAATCTGAAGACTTCACAGGGTAACGGCTGACTCAGTTTTGCTCCCTGAAGTTTCTCTCATCCACCAGGTAAGTTGAAGACTTATTCATATGGCAGCTTGGCAGGGATCTAGGAGACTGACTAGAAGCTCATAGGACTTCTTGAGGCCAAGACTCAGAACCAGTTTCCATCACTTTTATCATATGCTTTGGCCACTCAAGTCTCAGACCATCCAGATTTGGAAGTTGGAGGAATAGAATACGGCCTTTTGATAGGAGGAACTGCAAAGCCTCATTGTACAGAGGTGCTATGGGCTGAATTGGGCCCCCACTTAAATTCAGATGTTGGAGGGCCATGATCTCAGACATACAGCCTCCAGAATGGTGAGAAAATTTTCTGTTGTTCAAGCCACCCAACCTAAGGTATTTTGTTATGACAGCCTGAGCTGCCTAATACGGGAAGGGGTGGAGAACTAGGGCTCCTTTTGCAATCATCTACTGCAGTGACCATTTTCAGTTTCCCAATTTCATGGCTAGCACTGTGTTATAAACTTTACCAACCTGATCTCATTAATAATCATAGCAGTTCTACTAGATGAAGAAAATGAATCTTGGGGATGCTAAACTTGTGTATGATCACAAAGATATTAAGTGGTAGAATTAGGATGGTAGTTCTGATTCTCTAAAGTATAAGCTCTTTCTGCTTCCTTTACACTGCTTCTCTGAATCACTGGCTCCCAATTTTCCCCCAGATAGTTTACCAGTTGAAACGGAGTCAATTCTGCCACAGCAGGAATCTGAAGAGTGAGATGAGAAGGCTGTGTGTTCTGAGATTGTCCTAGTTGGCCTGGCCCATGCTGGCAATGTTTGTCAGAAATGAAGGGTCATTTGATATTGAGTGAGAGAAATTAACCTTTTGCAAGGGAGTAACTACCATTTGAGGAGCCCGAATTCCACATCTTCTTATCTGTGGAGGCTGAATAATATCTCAGGGGTCTGTATTTGTAAGAGAATGGGAGGTAAGAATGTGACTCCGAGGCAGGAACAGTCCTTGCCCCCTAGTGGGATGTCTGTATCATATCATATTGCTATCTGGCTGAGGACAAGGATGCTGAAAATAGGATCTACCCCACAGAAAGGGGTTGCAGGCATGAGGCTAGAGGTTTGTAGTTCCCCCAAGTAACTGGAACTCTGGAAGGGCAGACAGAATTATACATTGATGCAAGCATTTTATATTGTGATCTTCACTCTGCTGCCAGCACTTTGAGCGATGTCTGGTGCTTGCAGGCATGGAGTAAATGTTTATTGAGTGGTGAAGATGAGGATGTAATCTGATGCAAGGAGCACCCAGAGGACTAAATTACTACAAGTGTGTGGGACACTAAATGGGAAAACATCGGGTATTTTCTAGACCCTAGCTGGTAATGGAGAAAGAAAGTTCCAACTGTACGTCAAAGTTTCTCACTTACTGGTTTAGAGACCAGCACTAATTTCTTCAACTGTGATGTACAAACTACCAGACAAATAAGAATTTATGGTGTTGACATTCTGAAGCTTCCATTTCAAGCAAACTCTTCTATGATGACTGTCAAAGATTTAGACCTTCTGTCTTCAGCAAAACTGAACTTGCCAACAGATAAAAGGTTATAATTTCTTTCAAATAAACCAGTGCCACTCAAGGTGAAGTTATAGATTAGTAGCTTCAGCATTACCTGGTTCCTTAGGATAAATTCAAATTCTCTGGCCCTACTTCTGAACTATTGAACCAGAGTTTCCGAGGATGAGTCCTGGATCTGATTTTTTAATGAGCCTTCTAAAAGACTCTTATGTGTGCTTATGTTTCAGAAGCATTGAATTTAAAGAGGCTGGAGGGGTTTCAGTGATATCATTAATAGTATTTCAGATTCCTTTGTCCTCTGTTCTTGTGTCATATAACACATATATATGTCCTATAACCTGAAATTGATCATCTGTGGCATAAACATTAATTTTGACTAAAGAATAAAGAGAAAGTGGCACATATCTGAACAGATTATGAATGTGTTCTTGGTCACCATTAGAGAACTTCCTCTCCTTGTAAGAACTTTGTTTGAATCATTGTGAGGAAATTGAAGAACATTCATTGGGGTTATATAAAATAATGGTTCACAGCAGGGGTTTGGGTCCCAGAAAGATCTGGTGTTAATTTCCACTCCACTATTTACAAACCAGGAGACCTTGGGCAAGTGCATCTCTGTAGTGTCGTTTATTTACCTATAAAGTAAATGGCATTTACCTCATATGATTGTTGAAAGGATTTTAAAAAATAGAATGCATATTCCACATTGTACCGTCCTCCTTCCATGCTAAGTGCCCAATCAATGTTAGTTGACATCAGTAGTACTGTTGTACTACAGCAAATATTAATTTGGTGCCCCAAGAAGTTTTTAGTTATATAATGAATCAGCTTAATTTCATGGCACAGTAAATATTTTTTTAAAAGGATCACAGATACTGATCATTAAAACATAAAATCATATATCCTTTCAGTGTGTGCATCCAATTTTGCATTCACCATATAGTTTGAACTTAGTCCCTTGATTCCCTTTTTGGGCTCAGCAACATTTGTGAGCAGAAATTTCTTACTGATAGGTCTTCATTATAACATAGGAGATCAAGCAGACATGACTAATAAAAAAAGCACTGCATGAGAGGTGACAAAGGATACATTTGTTAATGAGTTGATGACTGTTGTTCAGCCCTGAGAAGAAATAACATGTGGAGCAAAGCAACGGCTTTTGTACAATGCCGCACACTCCTTTAAAATCTTTTCTTTCAGCTCCCGGGTTCCAAGGGAGTGATTTGTGTGGACAGTGAAAGCAAAGGCAGAAGCCAAGTAGGGTAAAGATGAATCCCACGGATGGGCCTTCTTTTCCTTCTCCTTTCCACCCTGGGCTCACTGATGGTTTAAGAAAGAAAGCAGATGCAGCAACCTCGCTGGGAAATAGAATCCTTGCCCCAGGCAATTCTGTCAGGAGAGGTCAAGGTCAGCCACCAAGAACATCAAAGTGGAGAAAGTTCTTTGGGGTAGAAAGGATCACATCCCTGTGAAGAATAAAGAGGAGGGAAGCCAAAGTCCATATTCTGTTGCTGTTGTTTTCTCATGAGAAACAGACTGCAGATTTTCCCAGAAATAATATTGACTTGTTTTTCCTCCTAATTGGTATTATCTGAAATCCCTTTATTTTTATTATTGAGGTATGGATATCAGTACAGGAAATAAACTTCTGAGCATCTTTATAAACATTTGTACTCCTGAATTATTTTGAGACTTTCCTAAAAAATAACATTAGATTCAGAGATTTCCATCTTTCTGAAATACAATAAAAGCATCCCAAAACATCATTTTTAACTATCTGATAAAGCATGTGGTTAATGAGATGGATCGTAACTGATTTCAGTCTTTAAATTTTGTTGAGATTTTTAGGGATAGGATGGATACAGAATAAACCTTTGGTCCTATATTACTGGTTAGAATTTAGTATGGAAGGAGGAAATATTAGAAAGTTTGGTCTAATAGTCTCATAAGGTTTCCTGCCAATTTTCTTTTCTTTTTTTGATAGTGCTTTTATTTTATTATTTAAAGATTTTATTTATTTATTTGACAGACAGAGATCACAAGTAGACAGAGAGGCAGGCAGAGAGAGAGGGGAAAGCAGGCTCCCCGCTGAGCAGAGAGCCCATTGGGGGGCATAATCCCAGGACCTGAGAAAGCAGAGGCTTTAACCCACTGAGCCACCCAGGCACCCCCATAGTGCTTTGATTTTAACAGTTAGGGGAGGGTTATAAAATCCTACCAGTTTTCTTAATGGTGAGGCTGTGTTTTGAAAACGACCAAGCTCTGGGTACCGTGTGTTCAGAACATTCAGTATTTCATTTCTGTATAGAGCTCCCCCCCCCAACAGACTATCCTTTTGATTTTTTTCTAGCAATGAGGGAGGGGAAGTGATTTGTATTTGTCAGTCTGATGCTTTATTTTAGAAACTCCTTCGATTCTTGTGGGGAAATGGCTTTGTATACAGCTATCATTTAGAATTCTAAGGATTTCTCCCTTAGAATTATGATAAATAATACCTAGCTTTGTTGCCATACTAGTATCAAACCTTTTGGATTTGACAGAATGAATATGTTAATTGTGATACAGCATTTAAGTAGGTTTATTTATATGTAATAGTCTATAGAAAGCCAGATTCTTTTGGAACCCACATATTTTTTGCATATTTCTGTTGACTCTTGAAAGAGACTGCTTATGATACTGTGTTCCAAGACCAGTGCTCTCTGGTGTTTGGAGGAAGGTCATGTCAAAGCTCTTTGTGGTGTACTCAAGAAACAACTAAGGGTAGGCCAGAGTTTCCTGGTAACCGGGATTTCAGTCGTTAATTTTCAGTATCCTTAGGAATTGCCCTTGGTTGAAGAAGGCAGAATTGAGTTCGTGGAAGAAAGGGAGATTCTTTATTCTCCCAATGATTTTGGATCATTTTCTATAATTTGCCATTTTTAATAGCTAGTTATTAGATAGACAAGGATAAAATTTACCAAGTCTTACAGGATCCTAGAGAGAACAGTATGTTCACATCCCCAAGCAGAACATTCAGCAAGAAAAAAAGACATTGGGAAATGGAGATGGGAGAAAGAAATGTTTTCACTGGCTATATGTTTTTACAGAAGTTAAGCAGCCTGTCTACATCCTCATTTCTCTACTTGCTTCATGTGGCATCCATGAAAATGAGTCTTTCCGATTTCTGACTGCGTGTTCAATGAGACTTCTCCTGGGCCGCTCCCAGTCAATGAGTGAGAACAGCAGGGATATTAAGGAAGATGCAGGGATCCTCTTAAGGATGATTGAGCTTGAAGATCTGTGGTAAACAGAATAATGGCTCCTCCTAAAGATGCCCACGTCTTAATATTCAAGGCCTGTGAATATGTTATACATGGCAAAAGGAATTTTCCAAGGGTGACTAAGGATATCAGGATAGGAAGATTATTCTGGATTATCTTGGCGGGCCCAGTGTAATGACAAGGGCCTTTTTAAGAGGGAGGTAAGAGGGTCAAAGTCAGAAAATGGAGATGGGATGATAGAACAGAGGTCAGAGATAGTGCAGACAGGGATGGGTTTAAAAAAAAAAAGATGGCATTTGAACAAATTAAAATTATAATATGAATTTTTAAATAAACTTTTTAATAAAAAAAAAATAAAGATGCTACCCTGCTGGCCTTGAACATGGGGAGCTACAAGCCAGGAAATCCAGGTGCCTTCTAAAAGCTAGAGAAGGCAAGGATATGAATTTTCCCCTAAATCCTAAATCTCCTAATTTTCTCCTAAATCCAATGCAGCTCTGCCAACAGCTTGATTTCAGGATTTCTGACCTTCAGAGCTATAAGATACCACATTTGCATTGTTTTAGGCTGTGAAATTCGTGGTGGTTTGTTACAGCAGCAGGAGAAATCTAGTACAGACTTCCCACTGGCCTTGAGACAGTGGCTTAGAATGGGCACAAAGACCCATCCACTGAATCTTCACATCTTTCATTTCTCCTTTACTTGGGGTCTGATGACTCGCTCATCCTCCTCTGAATCCCTAATTTTCCATCATAGGAAATTCCCTAATAAATTACGTGCACATCCAATCTGATTTTGGTGTCCGCTTCTTAGAGGACCTGGACTAATTCACCTCATAAATTTGCTTTGGTGATTAAAGCCATGTAAGGTGCCTACTACATGGTTTGTGGGTTCTAATCTGTTAGCTGTTGTGATTATTAGTTACAGTAGCACCAATAATGTAGGGGAAAATGCAGTTAACCTGTTTTTTGGGCAAACATCTTAGTCTCATAGTTTACTTGCTTACATTGAAGCAATTAAATTTTCTCCAAATCTTTTAGCCCCATTGCATGCCTTGTTTAGTAGTTAGCATGTCCAGTCCAGCATGAGGGTAAACTCTAGACTTCACTTGGAGTTAACACAGCAGTTGTTCAGAATTGCTCTGGATAGGTTGGCAGGTCTAATTTGGGGGCTTGCAGTTAAGAAACCCTTTGTTGCCAAACATCTATGTTGTGCTGTTTAAGCCAGCTTTTAGCAGAAAGAAAGCTGGTACTTTGAGATCTTTCTGCTTCAGTTCTTTATCTCTATCGTCCACTCTAAGCTCAGGGGAGAGAATGTGTGAATGGGCATTAGAGGAAAATAATAGCTCTTGGCTGCTGTTGCCTCATAAGTTCTAGTTAATCCATGTAAATGCTAAATATGAAGAAGTAATATCATAAATCACTGAAATGATGATGAATGACATTGGAAAGATTGGTTATATATATCAAAAGACAATTCACAGAAATCAGTTTCAGTTGGATTAGATACCTTAAATGTGTAAAACAAAACTCTAAAAGAAAACTGGGTGTGATGCATGAACAGTGAATCTTGGAACACTGAAGAAACAAAGTTAAAAAAAAGAAAGAAATAAAACATGGGTAAATATCTTTATGCCATTAGAATGGGAGGATAGCTTATTAATGATATTAAAAGTATAGAATTTGAATTAAAATATTGGTAAATACCTTCTATTTATAGTAAATAGATTGTAAATTCTTCTTATCCTGGCATGACTCCTCTTTAGTACAGGGTGATGTTAATGCTTTGCCCGTCAAAAGTCAGTGGCTCTGCTATCTTGAATCTGAGCTGGTTTTGCGGCTTGCCTTGAACAATAAAAAGCAGTGGGACTGATGTTGATGACTTCCAGGCTGAGGCCTCAAGAGACATGAAGCTTGTAACTCAACTCTCTTGGAACCAGTGTGCCATGGGAGGAAGTCTGAGATAGACATGGCTAGAGACTATGGAGAGGAGGACCAGATCTCCCCATCCAAAAGTCTCAGCCAATTGCTAGACATAATGGGTGAGGCCATTTGGACCAACCATTCCCCAGCGGACCTGCCAATAGCCACAAACACATGAGTGAAACCAACCAAAACCCCAGGAAGCAGAGATGAGACCTGCCCAAATTGCCAGTCCACAGAATTTTAAAAAGCAAGTGATTGTGGTTTCGTGATACCAAATTTTGGGTGGATTTGTGTACAAATGACACCATAAATAAAAATTTCTATGCTTCATAAAATATTCTGTGCAAAGTAAAAAAAAAGATATGCCACAGACTGAGACACTATTTAAATCTATCTAAATTATCAAAACTTACTATCAAAGATAAACATAAATCTTAACAATTCTATAAGAAAAAGGCTCAAGGAATTAAGCATTAAGAAAGGTTATGAACAGGGGCACCTGGGTGGCTCAGTGGGTTAAGCCTCTGCTTTCAGCTCAGGTCATGATCTTGAGGTCCTGGGATGGAGCCCCACATCAGGATCTCTGCTCAGCAGGGAGCCGACTTCCTCCTCTCTCTCTCTCTCTCTCTGCCTGCCTCTCTGCCTGCTTGTGATCTCTCTCTGTCAGATAAATAAATAAAATCTTAAAAAAAAAGGTTATGAACAAACAATTCATAGGCAAGGAAAAAGTAATGTCCAATAAATATATAAAAATGCCTAATCTTAAGTATAATCTAGAAAGGTAAAATTAAAACATATGAAAAATAATTTTATATCAATCAGTTTAATAAAGTAGAATATGACCTCTTAAAAAGAAGATGGAGTAATTGAATGCCTCCTAGGGTAATTGTGGTAGGATAAAGAGATACCATCACTTTGGAAAACTTTGGCAATAAGGTAAAATTGGCAATACCTGTTCTAAAAAGTGTATTGTCAATGAGTGCAAGGAGTTAAATATAAGAACTGGTGCATTATCTACCAAAAAAAAAAAAAAGGAAAACAACCTCAATGTGTTCATTACAAGAATGAATTTTTATGAATAAGCGCTATATAGAAATGGAAATGAATATTAGGTCTAGCAGTGTGGGAAAAGTACAGAATCATGTTTAAGAAAAGTAACACGTGATGCCACGAATGTTTAAAAGCATAAAGTAGAATTTTGTGTGTTATTTGTCATTACATTGTTAGGAAAATGATTTAAAATGAGTAGGTATGATAAACATCACTAGCTAGTAGTTGGTTTGGAGGAAGGAACGCATAAAGGAAATGGGATAAGGATGGGATAGTTTAAGTTGGTTGGAGAACATATAAGGGTCCATCAACAACTTCTGTATAAATTCTGTCTTCTGAGTAATTTAGTAATCAAAAAGATAGAAAAGCCAACAACCCAAGTCAAAAACAAAGACTTGCCTTAGTTTGTGGGAAAGCTAATGATACCCAAAAAGTTATAAAGAGGCAGTATCAAAACTCTCGCCACAGATCTACTCATCTCGGGTCCAACAGGCATTTTCCTGGTTACCCATCTGTACCAAGACAGGAGAATTCTTTAAAATCTTCACTAGATTCAAGAGTCAAAAAAAGAAAAAACTGTGATTTTTTTTTTTTTAATCAGTATCTGAAAACCTTTGAAGACAGTTAACTCACTTGACCTTGGTTCTAGAAACCACTTCCTAGGCTTCTGTTATTGTGTGAATGTAAATGTACAGGAAAATAGTTTAAAGATGTTTATTTCAATGACTGACGGGCATAACTAAGAGCTATGAAACCTGACGGTGTGGAAAACGTGTCCCTTTTTTCTATTTTCTACACCAATAAAAAAAAGCAATCAGAATTTTTCACCTGAAGATGAGCAAGAGATCGCATAAAGAAAGAAGATGGAACATTTGATGTAAATACATGAGATTATCTTTCGTGCATTTTCAACCAGAGTCAAAGAAATAGATTTTCATAAATTAGAGCAGCTCTGTGATTTAAAGCAAGCATTCTTATTCAAGGCGACAAGAGTTGAGGAGAGAGATAGGAATGATTTGATGGGTGGATGCTGGCTTAGCTGCTTATGTAACTTAGTTATTATTAGTGGGATGGGGACTGGAAGGGAATCTGGGATTTTGGAAGATGGAGGACAAGTGTAAGGGAGTGAAGGAAGCAAGTGGGCGAAAAGGCTAAAAAAAAAGGTTGTTGGGGGGGACTAGTTTTAGCTGAAGTCTAGCCTCACTGTGGTCCCAGGAGTTGCTGTTGAAAGTAAATGGTGCCACAGACGTCTTTAATCTTGAGGTAGGGATCTGGTTGTACCTCGAATCAGTCAATCACTGGCTGCATCTTGCTGTCATGGATAGAGGAGTGTAATATCTCGGGAGAGGCATATTCTGTCAGATGAAGAAGGGGGCACCTGTGAGTTTAGCAAATAAGACCCAGTAGCTTAGGATAGGGGTACCTGCTTGTGGAGGGGATCTGAGCAGGGCACCAGCAGTATTGTATGTGATCTGATAACTCAGTCGGATGCTACCCTTCACCATCTCCCCTCCACCCCCTCCACCCCCTGGCAGGAAAAAACCAGGGCCCTCTCATAGATTAATATCCAACTCTTATTTCTGCTACTCAGTTCTCAATCCTCCCACAACAATTCCCATTAAACCTAGCTGAGAAAATTACTTTTACATTCTTGTGCATTCCTTCCTATGCTACAGCTTATGGTATAAATGTTATGCTTTGCCTCCAGCCTCCTTGGTCTTAATAGTCAAATCCAGGCTTTGGACCCAAGAGGTCTGTTTTTCTCTCAAAAACATAGTTCTTGTCATCATATGTCTCCCACTTGCAGTGCTTTAATCTCCACAGTCCTTTGTAAAAAGTTCTAGTCAGAAACTTACGTCTTTCAAAAAACCAACTTTGTCTTTGCTGTTCTTTTCAGGCAATAAATCCCATTCCTTTATGACTGATGAGGCACCAATAGGTTATCTGAAAGAATGGTACCAAGCTATCGGTAGAGGTTATTTCTAGGAAGTGATTTGCATGATGAAAAAAAAATAGGTCTTTAATTGTTATGCTTTAGTTCTGAGTGAATTTATGAAGAGTACAATTGAAAAAGAAAAGGTTTGGGGAAGAGAAAAAGCATGAGATTTCCAGAAACCTATATTCATGAGAAATGTGGTAAAAAAGGGATATCCTGGGCTATATGAATTCAGTGTCCCAATCATGATTGGATCATGAGGTTGCTCCATGCTGACTTGTGGGGAGTTGATGGCTATTCACCATCCCCCAGTCCTGAGGATGGATGTGGTGTGGAAAGGGAGAGACTGGAGAGTGCAGAGTACAGATTGGAGACCAACGGCAGGATTAATGGTCAGTAGCAGTGAAACCACAATTCAGAGTCTTCTGATGACCCATAGGAGAACATGTGCCTCCTAGGACAATCCACAAGATTGCAATTAAATTATATCTAGCATCTTCCCTGGTACCGAGGAACTCTTTTAGAAAAGGTGCTGAGACCATTATAGGAACTGTGGAAAAGACAGAAGACTCGATTTAAACAAGGAAGTAGGTTACAATGAAATGGCAAGTCTGCATTCTTGCCATTAGTAAAAGTTGGAATTAGAGAATTGTTAGAGGAAATGAAGAATGTAATACTTCGATATTGTTGAAATTTTAGATTTCTTATAAAGAGAGACATCTTAGATTGCCAGGTCCTTATGGGGAGAGCTCATGATTTCCCTAGCTGACTCATTAGGGACATACAACATTACATTTAAGATGTATAGTGTGATGATTTGGTGCATGTATATATTGTAAAATAATGACCACAATAAGGTCAATTAACACCTTCATCACTTCATATAATTACCATTTTTTCTATGTATGACCAGAACGTTTAAGATCTACTCTTAACAACTTTCAGGTATATAATACAGTGTTGTTTATTATATTTCTGTGCTGTGCATTAGATCCCCAGAACTTATTAATCTTATAGATGTAAATTTATAACTTTGACCATCCACTCACTGTTCCCTCCCTCCCCCCATTCCCAGGGAACACCATTCTATTTTCCATTTTTATGAGTTTGGCTTTTTTTTTTTTTCCTCAGATTCCACATAAAGTGAGAATATATGTTTCTCTTCATCTGTATTTCACTTGGCCTAATGCCCTCAGTGTCCATCCATGTTCTTGCAAAATGCAGGATTCCTTCCTTTTTGTGGTTGAATAATACTCCATTGTATGTATATGTGTATATATACACAACATTTCTTTATCCATTAACCATCAGTGAACACTTACATTGTTATCTTGACTGTTGTGAATAATGCTGCAGTGAACATAGGGGTGCAGACAACTCTTTGAGATAGTGATTTCATTTTCTTCAGATATATATCCAGGAGTGGAGTTACTAGATCATAAGGTTGTTTAATTTTAAATTTTTTGAAGACCCTCCATACTGTTTTCCATTATGTCTGTACTAGTTTACATATTCCCACAGATACTGTACAAGGGTGCCCTTTTCTGCACTGCTTCAGTGAGACTTGTGTCTTTTTGATAATAGCCATTCTAATAGGTATGAGGTGACATTTTGTTGTAGTTTTTCTTTGTATTTCCCTGATGATCAGTGATGCCAAATATCCTTTCCTGTGCCCTTGAAATTTCTGTGTCTTTGGAAAAATGTCAATTCAAGTTCTCTGTCCACTTTTTAGATGTTTATATTGCTATTGAGTTGGAGTTCCTTATATATTTTGGAGATTAACCCCTTGTCAGATAGATGGATAGCAAACATTTTCTCCTATTCTGTATATTGCATTTCTCTCCTTCTGTATATTGCATTTTCATTTTTTTGATTCTTTTCTCTTGCTGTATAGAAGCTTTTTAGTCAATGTAATCACACTTGATGATTTTAGCTTTTATTATGGTTTTGGTGTCCTATTAAAAAAAAAAAATCCTTGCCAAGACTTATTTCAAGAAAGTTTTGGCCTCTGTTTTCTTCTAGTAGTTTTATAGTTTCAGATCTTTTAAGTCCTGACATTCATATCCTTTTTTTTTTAAAAGATTTTATTTATTTGACACAGAACACAAGCAGGGAGAGCATCAAAGGGAGAGGGAGAAGCAGACTCTCTGCTGAGCAGGGAGCCTGATATGGGGCTCTATCCCAACACTCTGGGTTCATGACCTGAGCCGAAGGCAGATGCTTAACCAACTGAGCCATCCAGGCACCCCTTGAAATCGATTTCAAAATAATTTTTGTTTGGGGCACCTGGGTGCCTCAGTGGGTCAAAGCCTCTGCCTTCGGCTCGGGTCACGATCTCAGGGTCCTGGGATCGAGCCCCGCATCGGGCTCTCTGCTCAGCAGGGAGCCTGCTTCCTCCTCTCTCTCTCTGCCTGCCTTTCTGCCTACTTGTCATCTCTGTCTGTCAAATAAATAAATAAAATCTTAAAAAAATTTTTTTTGTTTGTGGTATAAAATTGGAGTACAATTTTATTTGTGTGTGTGTGAATATCCAGTTTTCCCAACCTCTCTTAAAGACATTGTCCTTTCCCCACTGACTATTCTTAGCTTCCTTGTCAGATATAGTTGACTGAGTTATGTGTGGGTTCCATTTCTGTTCCATTGGTCTGTATGTCTGATTTTATGCCAGTACCATACTACTGTGATTACTATAGCTTTGTAATAAGATTTGAAATTGGGAATTGTGATGTCTCCAGCTTTGTTCTTCTTTGGTTATTTGGGGTCTTTTGTGGTTCCATGTATATGTTAAAATTTCTTTTCTCTTTCTTTGAAAAATGCCATTGGAATTCTGATAGGGATTGTATTGATTCAGTAGAGGTATTTGGGTAGTATGGACATTGTAACAGTATTCTTCAAATTCATGAACAATTCATGAACAGAATTTTTCCAGTTCCAATTAACTTTCTATTTGTGTTGTCTTCAGTTTCTTTCATCAGTGTCTTATCATTTTCAGCATACAGGTTTTTCATCTCATTGGTTAATTTTGTAAGCATTAATTTTATGCTATTATAAATGGGATAGTAGTCTCTTTTTCTTTTTTTAAAAAGATTTTTAATTTGAGAATGAGCATGAACAGGGGGTAGGAACAAAGGGAGAGGGAGAAGCAGATTCCCCACTGAGCAGGGAGCTTGATGTAGGGCTTGATCCCAGGACCTTGAGACCATAGCTTGAGCTGAAGACAGATGCTTAATCGACTGAGCCACCCCAGCACCCTGGGTAGTAGTCTTTATTTTTCAAGTAGTTTATTGTTGATGTATAAAAACACAAGTGATTTTTGTATGTTGAGTATTGTATAATGAAACTTTACCGTATTAATTTATTTATTCAACAGTTCTAACAGGTTTCTTTTGGGGAGGGCATTGGTGGAGTCTTTAGAATTTTGTATATATAAGGTTATATCATCTGCAAACACAGTTTTACTTCTTCCTTCCAATTTAGATGCCTTTTATGAGTTTTTCTTTCTTAATTGCTCTGGTGAGGACTTTTAGTACTCTGATGAAATGCGTGTACCTTTTGTATTTTTCTGGATTTCAGCAGGAAATCTTTGACTCTTTCACTGTGGAGTATGATGTTAGCTGTGGTTTGCCTTATATGCCATATATGGCCTTTATTTGTATTGAGGTACATTCCTTCCATACCCAATTTGTTGAGACTTTTTTTTTAATCATGAAAGGATTATGAGTTTGTTCAAATGCTTTCATTGCATCTGTTGAGATGATCTTGATTCTTATCTTTCATTCTATTAATGTAGTATATTACATTTATTGATTTCTATATATGGAATTATCCTTGTATGTCAAGATGCAAGGGAAATAAATCCCACTTGATCATGGTGTATAATTCTTTTAAAAGCTAGTATTTTGTAGAGAAATTTTGCTCTATATGCATTAGAGATATTGGTCTATAGATTTCTTGTGGTATCCTTCTCTGGTTTTGATATCAGGGTAATTCTGACTTGATAAAATGAGTTTGGAGGGGCGCCTGGGTGGCTCAGTGGGTTAAGCCGCTGCCTTCGGCTCAGGTCATGATCTCAGGGTCCTGGGATCGAGTCCTGCATCGGGCTCTCTGCTTGGCAGGGAGCCTGCTTCCCCCTCTCTCTCTCTCTGCCTGCCTCTCCATCTACTTGTGATTTCTCTCTGTCAAATAAATAAAAAAAAAATGAGTTTGGAAGTATTCCCTTTTTAGTTTAAAAAAAAATGAGTTTAAGAGGAAGTGATGTTAATTCTTTAAAGTTTGGTAAAATTCCATCTGCTCCTGGATTTTCCTTTGGCCATCTTAGGGACTTCAATATCTCTAGGATATACCCAGCCACCTTGGAGGGCAAAGGGCAGCACAGTGTCTAAGAGACTCTTGAATTAATCATCAGAAAAGGTTTTATCTTTTGAATGACTGTGTTATAGTTTCCTGTTGTTGTCATATTCAGAGTGACAGCTGAGAGTAGCTCTTGTCCATCAACGATATCACCATCACTGATCCTGGGGAAATTTTCACTACTGGAAGTTGGTATTCATAGATTTGTCTTATCTTGTGGATCATCTGTATTTGGAGAACTGATGCTGTGTGAGAGACCCTCTATCCCATCATTGCTGAACTATTAACAGGTCATCTCCTTTCAGAACAAGCTGAAACTGATGCTGTTCTGTTAGTCACCATACAGTACATAATTAGTTTTTGATATAGTGTTCTGTGATTCCTTGTTTACATAGTACAGCTAGTGCTTGTTGTTTTCATTTTAGGCTTAATGCTTTAATTGGTTCCTTGAATTTGGATTAAGAGCAATAGGAGATAGGAAATATAGCCAGATGGACTTGTATACTATTAACCTACTCTTTTGAGAAACACATGCACACACAGAGGTTTGTGTACAATCTCAAGGGCTCAATCAGATATGTCAAATGTCTTTTGCTCCAGTAATGTTTCAAAATTCAGAAGGTTAAAAAGAAATTATTACTACTCATGGTATTTATTACGACTTGGCTATAGGTAGGCTGGGTGATTTTGCTGATGGTGGCTCAGTTTGGCTGGGCAGATCTTTGGGTCTTGGTTAAGGCTAATTTACATAATAGACAGTCAGTAGGTTGCTGCCTGCTGTGGGATGGCCTTGACTGGGATGATTGGCTCAATAGTATATATTTCATCCTAACATAGGCAGATTTTTAGGGCGTTGCAGAGGGCTATCAGAGGAAGAAAAAATGCTTAAGCCCTTAATCATCTCTGCTCACATCAAGTTTGTCCATTTTCCATTGGCAATTCACATGACCAAGGTCAGTCAGTGTAAGAAGACACTGCCAAATGGTAGGGCTGCAGAGGCAATGCCCAACTAGTCTCCTTAGGGGAGGTCTAGTTTACTGACTGGCTGTATCACAGAACTTTCTTCTAAGGAAGCTTCAAAAATTTTGAAGTGGAACATAATTTAAATGTACAATGTGTGCCATTCTGCCACTCATATAGAATGTAGGCTTTATAATACTACCCTCTCCTTCTCTGCTCTCTGATGGAAAAGAATGCCCTGTTGGGCATGCTCAAGGAACAAAAATACGTCTAGCCATCACAGAACTGCTCAGCACTGATAACACAGTTTTAGGAAGGTTGAGGTAGGAGAAAATTTCCCATAATCAGGAGTTCAAAAATGGTATAAAACATTGAGCTGAAAAGGAATCTAACTTTCCAGAACTTGGGCCCTGTGATAAGGTAATTCTCAATTTGAGGGATATTGACCCCTTTGAGAAATGTCATACAAATTTGGAACCTCATTTCCTAAAAATTTACACTTTCATAGAATTTTGCATACCATTTCAAGCATTTCATGCTCTCCCTAAATGACTTAATCTCTAATGGGGAAAACAGAAACCTCTCTAAATATTTCAATTTGAGAGAATTTAATGAAGAGAATTGGTTACACAGATTCTGAAAGGGATAGAAATGCAAAATGAAAGAGGGCCTGGGTGAGCTGAAAGGAGGAGTAATAGACATGAGAAACTACTAAGGGCCCTGGAGTGGAGCCCAGTGAGCTTTGACATAGGAGTGCATGGTTGGACACCCTGGGCTCTTGCTTCTGCTGCTATTGGAGACACACACAGAAGTCAGAAACCAGAAGACAGTTACCTCTTTCTGCCTCTGGACTCTGAATATCTCACCAGGGTCTCCCAGCAGCAGAAAGTGGTCAGATACCACTGTCAAGGAGGCCCAAAAAAGGCAGTTTGGAGACTCTAACATGTCTACAATAAAGAGCAGAGCAGAGATGGATGGAAAATGGGGGTTGAGAATAAGCAAATGACCATTCCAGTAGCCAAAGCACAAACAGTAGATTTAAATAAGGTATGTGGATATTTAACAAATCTCAAGGACATGAATAATACCAAAATATGTGTGTGTGTGTGTGTGTGTGTGTGTGTGTGTGTGTGTGTGTGTGTCTTAATTCCAACAATATGCTCCCTTCTGGCCATTGATAGAATACTAACACTTAATGAATGCCTGGTACATGCCAGACTTGAATACATTACTAATATATCCACAATTATTGCAGCCTAATCTTCTTACTTATTTTATTGAAAACCCAAATATTAGTGTCTTTGGAATGAGACACCTTTGTTTGAATTTCCAAATCATTTATTTACTTAAATTAGGGAAGTTGCTTGACATGTGTCTCAGTTTCCTTACTTGGACAATGCTATCCATCAATGGTATTTTTAATGACCATTTTTTATTTAAGACCATTGAGGGGTGCCTGGGTGGTGCGTTGAGCTTCCAGCTCTTGGTTTCAGCTCAGGTTATGATCTCAGGGTCATGAGATGGGGTCCCACAAGGGGCTTGGTGCTTAGATAGAGTCTGCTTGAGTTTCTCTTCCCCTCTTCCTCTAACCCTTCCCCTTGTTGGCTTACTCTCTCTCTAATAAATAAATCTTAAAAAAAAAAAAAAAAAGACCAAGGAAACAAACTAGTAGAATGCCTGGTGCATGTTTGCTGTAATAATTATTGCTTTTCCTTTAATATCAGATAAGGAGTTTGGTGAATTTGAAATATTGATTGCAGTAATGGTTAGTTTTTTATTCTTCCCAATGTTCATGCCCTTTGTAAGGTGACTCTGCAGCTCCTCCCATAAAGAGGAAGAATCTGTCTTCCTCCACTCTGAATGTGGCAGAGTGACAGTGTGCCCATTCTGAGCCTTGGCCTCAAGCAGTCTTGCATTTTTATACTCAAATTTTTGGAGCTCTTTCTAGCCACCATGAGAAGCATCCTACGTAGGAGGTTGAGAGACTACCACAGAGCTTAGTCAACCTGATTCAACCCAGTGAAGGCCACAGACATGTGGAGACTCCAGCCAAGATCAGAAATCCAACACTCTATGGACCATCCAGCTGACCACAGTTATATGAACAAGGCTGTCCTAGCACAGCCAGCCTCCAGCCAACTTCTATGTTGCTTCTCTAAATAAATGGTCAGTGTTTTAAGTCACTAACTTTTTTTTTTTAACATTTTATTTATTTATTTGACAGGCAGAGATCACAAGTAGGCAGAGAGGCAGGCAGAGAGAGAGGAGAAAGCAGGCTCCCCGCTGAGCAGGAAGTCCTACGTGGGGCTCGATCCCAGGACCCTGGGATCATGACCTGAGCCGAAGGCAGCGGCCGTAAGCCACTGAGCCACCCAGGCGCCCCAAGTCACTAACTTTTGATGTGATTGGTTATGTGACAATGATAGCTCACTGAATCAATGGGCTATTATTAACACTAAGTAGTATTAATACTGTATTATTAGTACTGATACTAATAGCTTATACACTGTTTTACACATGGTAGATGACACAGCTCTATAATTAACCCAAGGAACTAGCTACAGTATAACTTCTTAAATTTCCTCATCTCCTCTGTATGGTTCTCAGAACCTGTGCCAAACTGAGGCATTTCCTCAGCAAAGTGGTAGTGTTCGCCTTGTAACTGGTACTTGCTATGTGGGGATGATAGGCAAGATTTTGAGGGATTCAGGAGCTTTCCAATTGCCTGGTAATGGCTTGGCAGGACCTGGGCATGGCCTAGACCCCCACCAGCAGAGCTTGCTGAAATCCCAAGTTCTTGTACCTCCTGTGGTATCCTCCCATTCAGGGCTGCTAAAGCTTCTCATCAGCCCCTCAGATTTCCAGAAGCCAGGAGGCTGTCTTCCCTAGACTGTCTGTATCAATCTAAATGCCTGCTGTTAGCTATCTGATGGCTTGATTAGGGCTAAATAATCCACTTCTGAAGTGGCTCACTCAGAAGACTGGCATTCCGGGTTTGGCCGGCAGTAGGCCTCAGTTCCTCTCCACATGAACCTTCCCACGGTCTCCTAGATAGTCTCACAACATGGGAGCTGGGTTCTCCCAGAATGAGTGAGAGGGAGCAAGGCCAAAGCTTTGGGGCTCTCTATGCCCTAACCTCATACATTCCTCATTTCACTACTTTTTTTTTTCTTTTTCTTTTTTTTGCTAGGAGTGAGTCACTAAGTCTGAGAATCAAAGAGTTTCATTAGGCTTCACCTTTTGAAAGAAGTGACGATTCATGGACTTAATTGAAAACTATCACATCCTATAAATTCAGATGATTTCATGCATGAATCCCCCATTTTCTTCTTCCCCACATATAAATCCACTCCCATGCTTGGACCGTAAGAGTGTGGAGTAGCAAGAGTGCGTAGTTTCTCTCCCTGTGACATAATGGGAGGACGGAGGATCATACACTTTGTCTTGTTGACCCTTAGGTTTTATGTACACCCAGTAATAGACCTGTCGTTTACTCTATAATGGTAGGGTGTCCTAGGTATGGCTTATCCAATCTTAGTACTTATAAAAAATACATCAAAAACATGACATCAGTTCTCTAGAAGTACTTCTTACTTGTTCTAGTGGGACTTTGCACGTGGCAACAGGAGTGTCACTGATACTATTCGGTGATGTCCCAGCCACGAGGAAGTGACAGTGACAGTGTATGAACTTTTTTCTCCTGTTTACCTCTCTCATCACCCACATCCTTCTTTCCCTCCCCCACCAATCAGTGCTTGAGCACTGAACTCTGTGCCAGCTTCTGGGAAGGCAGAACTGCAGCTTAGTCACTGCTTTTCAGGTATTGACTCAAGTTTTGTCCCTAAAAATTTCCAGGTTCTTTATTGAAAAGGAAGATTCATGGAAGCCATTCCAGACCTATGAATTTATTGAATAAATAAAAATCTCTTAGGTGGCTGTTGGAAACCACATTTAGTCATTTTGAGAACCACTGGCTCTTGCTTGGTAAAATTTGGTCATTGTTACCATGAGGATGGCTTTTGACTTGTATTTTTGAATCAGCAGTTCTCAAACTTTGGCAGCCATCAGGTTGCTGGCCCCTGTCCCCAGAGTTTTCTGATGGTGTAGATCTGGGGTGGAGCTGATAATTTCTAGTTGTGACAAGTGCTTAGCTATTGATGATATTGCTATTTCGAGGATCACATTTGAGAACCAATCATATAAATACTAATTAATAATATTTTTCAGAAGTATATGAAGATTTCTTCTAACCAGGTTTAACGAAAACTCCCAGAGACACGGTATTTTGGAGAACACGATGCCAGACTCCTTCTTTTGATTTTTGAATGAAAAGTTCAGTGACTTCATTTTGGTTGTTAAGCAAGTTAAAGCAGATGTAGAAAAATGGGGTTTTCTGACTCCCAGTCCAGTATATTTTCCATTGATCACTCTACTTTGGAACATGTATTTTTGTGTTTCTAGGACCAAATTGTCAATGGGTTATAAAGGATAATCATTTCAGCTTAACTCAAAGGTCAGAGAGGATGGTGAAATTAGAGGTTCTTGTGAAACTGAATAAAGCAAGAGGTCATCCGCCTCACCGTTAAAGAGGATATTGTTATTGCCTTTTTAGGTGTCTTGGTTAAATCATCAGAGAAACATTTCTTTTTATGAAGGATATTAAGAAAAGTGCTGAAATGTGAAACTTGTCAACAAAGTCTATAGTTTTGGTTGCAGAAACTGCATCCAACTGCCAAGAAAAATATTAACATAGAAACAGATAGTCTGAGAGTAAATGAATAGTGACATTTCACATAAGTATTCAGTAAATGACCCCATGAGGCAAAAACAAAAGATAACTTTATAAAATGTTTGGATGCACAGACCCAAGGGCAATATAGTGACTATGTCCAGCTTGTTGTTGACTAAATAAAAAGAAATTTGATTCATCATAGATGAGCAGTAATTGTCCTCATAACTAATTATTTATATCATAAGGCCATCTGTGATGTTTTCACCATTTCCAAAAGAGAATGCCCTCCACTTGAAAGGGAGGAGATCTTGCCAGTTTTAAAATGACATCTGGAAAGATTTGGAATTGAAGGGCTTAGCAAGAAAAAGTGGAGCCGCTTACAGATGCCAGAGTTGAAGCAGGTCTCTGAGTCAATGCATCTGTTCTAGACTGCTGAGGTAGGTTGGGTTCCTCAGAAGTGAACCCAAGGCAGCAGTGTGTACCTATTTTAAATAGGTGATACTCCCAGGAGGAAGCCAGGAAAGGAGAGGGGGAAGTAGAACAGATAGAAGGAAGCTGAACAACTGGAAAGTCCCAAGGATGGGAAGATTCACCTAAACCCACAGGGGAACTGGCGTCTCTAAGTTCTGCCTCAAAGTTGTCTTGAATCTGAAGAAGTTGGGCTTTCATTCCCTCTACCACCAGCCATAGACCAAAGGCGGCCCCAGGCACTTGCACCTCTGTGAGAACATGCACCAAGTGCTTCAGTAGCCTGGGAAGTCCTCTGTAGAGAAGCCGCAGCTTCTCAGAGTTGGAAATCACATTAAAGCTGGGGGAGGGACACATACAGAGCACAGGTGTTCTGAAGAGGATTCATCCTGTCCACTTCAAGACTCAAACTCTCTCTTGGTGTTACGGTTGTTCAGGAGAATACGTTTCTGGAAAAAATATTAGCAAGTCTGTTAACTCACAAGTAAGTAATATTTCAAATCAGCCTTCCTGGCAATAGAACTGATACTTCGATGTCCATCTGATTGATCCCTGCACATTTTTTCCTCCCTCATTTTTGTTTTCAAAGCTCCTTAAACTCTTCTAAATATGTATCAGGGTTCTTCTGTCTTTTGAGCTTTCTGTAACGAAACAGGTCTTCTAAGAAAATGTCCTTAGATGACTGACACTGGTGGGTACAGAGCACATGGATATCTCCTGACAACTCCACCTACTTGTCCTAGAGTCACAGGTCACTTCAGCACATTGAGGAATCAGGATCAGATTGCTGAAGTTCGGTGCAGCTGTATAGCAGCCCCAAGAACATGCCTCCATCCCTGATTATTTAATGTAGAATGCTGGCATCCAGATGTAGTGTCCTGATACCCCATGTAGGCGGAACAGGAAATAATTTCTACATTATAGGACATGGGTTTGTCAGTCTATAAAGAGATATTTGAATCATTTGTCTGTGTGGTGTGTCGTCGTAAACTTGCAATTACTTTTCCAACCACGGTGGAAATGGGAAACAGAGAAAGGTATGAGAGCCATCTTCTGGAGAGATCTGTTAACAATCATACTGGATTGTGCACCTCTTTTTTTTTTTTTTTAATCCTTTTTTTTTTTTAAACATTTTACTTATTTATTTGACAGAGAGAGATCACAAGGAGGCAGAAAGGCAGGCAGAGGGAGAGAGGGAAGCAGGCTCCCTGCTGAGCAGGGAACCCCACGCGGGGCTCTATCCCAGGACCCCAAGACCATGACCTGACCCAAAGGAAGAGGCTTAACCCACTGAGCTACCCAAGTGCCCCGATTATGCACCTCTTTACTGTATTCCTCCTCCTGCACCTCTGCCAGGACTTTACTGTATTCCTCCTCCTGCACCTCTGCCAGGACTGAACCCACAATCCCTTTAACCGGGCCTGCTCCTTCATATGTGACGTACTTTTGTGAAAGGAGAACTGTCCATGCAGGCTCAGCCTAAAATTCTTGGAGCCCTTCCCAGTTCCCGTGTCTCACTGATCCATCCATATATCCTGTTAATTATCTTTGGCCACTTCCCTTCTTCCCATACCACCATATGCCTTTATGTACTTTCTCACCAGTAACTATGTATTGGCCAAGCCTCCTGTAAGGTCCCCCACCTGTAGTACTAATAACATCTAGTTAATACTTATTTTCTCTATGCATAAATTTCATCATGCTGATTCTGATTTAAATGATCGCATGCATTCCACTTTGGAAGGCCGATAATGGCTCCCCAAATATGCCACATCCTGATCTCTGGAAACTGTGATATTACCTTATTAGGAAAAGGGTCTTTGCAACTGTAGCTAAATGAAGGATGAGATGAGGATATTATGCCAGATTATCCAGATGGATCATAATTGCCACCACAAGTATCTTTATAAGAGAAAGGCAGAGGGAAACACTCATAGGAGATGACATGAAGCAGAGCAGAGAAAGGTGAGGCCACAGCCATGTTGCCAACAGCTACCAGAAGCTGGACCAGGCAAGGGATAGGTTCTCTCCGAGAGCTTCCAGTGAAACCATGGCACAGGCCACACCTCAATTTCTGACTTCCAGCCTCTGTAATTGTGAGAGAATAAATTATTTTTTTGAGTCACCCAGCTAGTGGTAATTTGTTAGAGCGGCCCCAGGAAACTATTAGACTTATTGTCCTTAAGATAATGATCAAACTATTTTTATGTTATTCAAAGTCTTTTGTGATCTGAGCTCTGCCTTCATTTCCTAACCTAATCTCCAGGCATTTCCCCAAAAGAATTCTGTGCTCTAGCGATTGGGAATGACTGGAAGGTCTTGAATTATGCCATTTCCTTCCTGCACTTCCTGAAATTACATACGCGCTTGTATTTTTCTAGAACTCCCAAATTCTTCTTGCTGTACAACAATCCATTTAAGTGCACTAAAAAGCCTGTGTGGTAGGTTAGTGAGATGGAAAGGGAATGTGGCTATGCCAATCTGAACTTTTAAAAATGAAATTAATTATATGGAGTAATTTGTGTAAAAATGATTTGATACATGTGCGACTTATTGTCACTCAAACATGAATGAAAAATCATCCTAAATTTATCTTATGTTTATCAGGTCTATAATTACAGTGCTAAGTCCTTCCAAGGATGATGGTTGAGGTTTCAGACAGGGGACTTTTTCACCTTTTTAAGGGTTAATCCCAGCACATCCATGGTCATTGTGATAGATGATGTTGGTGTCTAATCCAGACCCTGTCCCGTTTACTGGACTGTGTAATGGGTCCCCAGCCGCCGGGAGTATTTGATGTTTTCCTTTCCCTAACTTTGAGGTAAAACGGACATCCAACATTGTATAATTTTGAGATGTGCAATTTGTTGATGTAATATTCTTCTGTGTTGCAGTGTGATTACCACTACAGTCTTAGCTAAGGCCTCCATCACAACACGTAGTTGATCTTCTCTATGGTGAGACTATTTGAGATCCAGTCTTATGGGCTTTCAAGTATATGGTACATGTGTCTATCGTCACGGTGCTGTACATTAGCTATCCAAACATAGGCGTCTTCTAACTGGAAGTTTGTGCTCTTTGACCCACAGCTTTTCCACTTCTTTCCCTAGTCCCCCTCCCCAAACCCCTGGTAACCACTGTTCTATACTCTCTATTTCTGTGAGTTCGGTTTTTCAAGATTCCACATATAAGTGAGATCATACACTATTTGTATTTCTCTGACTTACTTCACTTAACGTAATGTCCTCAAGGACTATCTGTGTTATCACAGATGGCAGGATTTTGTTCCTTCTAATGGTTTAATATTTTATTGTGTGTGTGTGTGTGTGTGTACATATATAAGTATATATATAAACACAAATATGCACATACCCATGTGCACTTTTGCATACACACACACACACACACCACATCTTTATCCATTCTTCTGCCGATGGACTCTTAGGTTGTTTCTAGATCTTGGATATTGTGAATAATACTGCTATAAACGTCGGAGTGTAGAGACCCTGTTTTCCTTTCCTTTCCTTTCTAATTAAAAAATGGGCAAAGGACCTGAGTAGGCATTTTTCCAGAGAAGACCTTCAGGTGTGTGAAAGATGCTCTGCATCACTCATCGTCAGGGAAATGCAAATCAAAACCACAGTGAGATATTGCTTCACACCTGTTCGAATGGCTCTTATTAAAAAGACCAGAGAGAATGGTGTTAATGAGGATGTGGAGAACATAGAACTTTTGTGTACAGTTGACAGAAATGTAAATCAGTCCAGTCAGTGTGGATAATACTATGGTGGTTCCTCAAAATATTAAAAAGAGAGTATTAGTTGTTAAAGACTCATAACTGTCCTTTCTATGCCTGTAGCCTGCATGTAGAGACTGCCTGACAAGGAGGTGTAACAGCTCAGTGCCTGTGCCTTAGGCGAGACCATTCCTCTGCTGCAGTGCAGCTCAGGGCCACCTCTGATGTCACCAGACGCTTTCCACCCCAAGACCGCACCCTTCCTCAGGTCCTTCCTCTGTCCCAACTGCTCCCCTCCCTCTGTTTCTCTGGAGAGTACTGCCTCAAGAAGTTAATTACACTCAAATTCCCACCTCAGACTCTGCCTCTAGGAAATGTGCCCTAAGACTAGGCAGAATTCCAAACTTCCTCAGGACCAGTCCTTATAGCCCAAGCCCCAAATCAGCCAAGAATTGAAGGAAAACCTCTGTTATCTAACACTGTCATAGATGCACCAAGGTAATAGATACGAAGGTACCAAAGAGTTTGAATCATGTAAGTAAAAAGTTCTTTCTGCACAGCTTTTTATGGAATGCCATCCGTGAGTCCATGAAGGGGTAAATGAATGTTCTAAAAATGTAAATGGACTGTAATAACCTGCAGTGGTGCTTTCACAGGAGGAAACACAAGTGCTGGTCTTCCTCAGGGAGAGTGCACCATGAAGCAGAGTTTGGAATTTAGCATCTCCCTCCCCTAAGTGACCTATATGAGCTCCAGAACCTCTTCCAGGAAGCTCCTTCTAGAAACTGGCCAGACCTCCTCCCCTCCAAGTCTGCTTCCCATTAAATGCTATGTTATTTGAATAATTTATTTGTCTTTTATCACATACCTGACTAAGAGATCAAAGTTACTGCTCCTGAAGTAAGAGTGTTTTGAATGTTGCAGACAAAAGAGAAATGACTGATAATAATATGAAAACAACCCCATTGTTAGAAGGCAAAACAGTCCTTAGGGGAACTGCTGTGACAGAATTTGAATGGAGAGTCCATAGTCTCTCATGGTTCACCTCCCCCTTCAATTTCCCTCAACTATGAGACTATGGACTCTGAAAAACAACCTGAGGGTCTTGAAGGTCTTGAATGGACTCTGAAAAACAACCTGAGGGTCTAGAAAGGGTGGGGGGAGGTGGGAGGTTGGGGGAACAAGGTGGTGGGTATTGGGCAGGGCAAGTATTGCAGGGAGCACTGGGTGTGGCGCAAAAACAATGAATAGTGTTACGCTGAAAAGAAATTAAAAAAAAAAAAAGTATTACTGATTTAAAAAAAAAAAGAAGAAGAAGAATTTGAATGGAGAAAGGGGTAGGTGGGGAGTTCTGAGTCCTGGGCCTGCCATTTGTACTTTGTGTAAACTTGAGTAGGTTAGTTGATGACATCACAGTGCCACTGGGAGGAGTAAATGGCATCGTGTTTGTGCATTGTAAAAGCATTACTGAGTGCTGAGAGTTCTTCAGATGTTTATTATTATTTCTGCTCTCTTTCATGGCCCAGAGGGTTACCCATTTTTCACTCATTATGCTTACATGAATTAAATTCCAGGATAGCAAGCAAATATTGTACCCACAATATTTGCTGTTAATATTTGTGCTAAGATTAATTTCTTTCATAGATCTTAGATTTAATATAAATTCATCCCACTCTTCTACACTGAATAATCAATAAAATTTCCATGTTAATAACTTTGTTATTTATCTTAAAAATAAAATTGTATTTATCAACCTCTACAGTCCATTACATGGAGGAAAGTGATCTCCTGTGGATCCAACACTACTGTAGGACATCCTAAGATGCTAAACATCATGCGTCTTATTGTGAAGGAAAGAGAGGCATTATGCTCATATACAGAAAGGATTATGCATTTACAAATTGTGCCAACTTCTAAGAAAGAGCAGGATGGATGCCATGAGAGAGAAGCAGGACCTTCTGATAAAAGGTGGTCAGAGAAGGCCTCTTTGAGGAACTGGGAACTAGCAGAGATCTGCATGATTTGGAGGAATTGGCCAGGAATTGGCTTGGGAGAAGAATCGCCAAACAGACCAGCTTCTAGGTTGGCGCTGATTTTGGAAAAGCTGTGTCCTAACGGAGAAGCATGACAGAGTGGCAGTGTCTATTGTAGGGTAGGTAATTATGGTAACATTTGAGAAGAAGAATCAGATCATTTTGGGCAAGATATTAAACCTCTCCCTGTCCCAGTTTTCTTACCTGTAAAATTGAGCTAATAATGTTGACCATTAGGTTGACATCAGTTAGCATACACAATTTAGATTTTTCCCTGTACATAGTGAATAATTGTACAAATTATTATTTTTTTAAAGATTTTATTTATTTGAGAGAGCACGAGGGAGCACAAGCAGGGGAGGAGCAGAGGGAGAGGGAGAAGCACGTTCTCTGCTGAGGAGGGGGTCCGATGTGGGGATATAATGCGAGCCGAAGGCAGTTGCTTAACCAACTGAGACACTAAGGCATCCCTATTATTTTTCTTTTTTTAGATTTTTTTTTTTTTTTGAGAGACAGTGAGAGAGAGCATGAGCGAGGAGAAGGTCAGAGGGAGAAGCAGACTCCCCATGGAGCTGGGAGCCTGATGCGGGACTCGATCCCCGGACTCCAGGATCATGACCTGAGCCGAAGGCAGTCGTCCAACCAACTGAGCCCTATATGCCTAAAAGCACTATTTGTTGTTTCCAAGTTGTTGACTCATCATTAGTGACCACTTAACATTTAATTATGTTTAAAAGCAAATGTAGGGGGCACATACAGCACATACAGAAATAGGTAGAAAAGAAGGGGGTAGAAATGTAGGGCAAGGAACAGACTGAATAACTCATTTCACAAGGTGAGAGTCAGAGGCTAAAATTGATAGAGTAAGAGAAGGAGAGTTAATGAAGCTACTTAAAAGTTCTCAAATAATGACAAGGAACATTAAAAAGTACCATAACTGTTGAAGGGATGGGAAAGGAAGACGGTAATGGGAACTAAGTGGGCTGAGTCTCATGTAACTGAGAACACCTGTACCAGTATTGCCCAGCTAGTACGACAAAGAGCTAAGACATACTGTGTCACTATGGTTCAGTTGTTTGTACCAGAAAAGCTTTCCCTGAGAAAGAAAGATTATTCATCAATAAATAACTTGACTATTGCCTTCAGAAATTCCAGCAGATCAATATTCCTGAGATAACAGCTCATTTGGGAAAACATGTCACTAGTCAAATATTTTGTTATCCAGACACATTTTAAGACCTTTACCTCACTATACAGCAATTAATGTCCAATCTCAGTTGCTTAACCCATTCAGGTGTAGACCTCAAGAGCCTGTAAAGACACCTTCTGATCTTCCCCTCTGAGACACTGCTAAAACTCCTCCAGCAAGATGGTGTTCTCTTTCACTGAACTAGTTTTTAGTAAATTTAGCTTTGCTTTATTTACAGGTCATCTAATTCAACAAAGCAAAAAGTCGAAAGGTAAGGTCTAATTGATAGTGAAGCAGACGTTGGTAGAAACATAGTATTTGGGGGCGCCTGGGTGGCTCAGTGGGTTAGTCCTCTGCCTTCGGCTCAGGTCATGATCTCAGGGTCCTGGGATGGAGCCCCGCATCGGGCTCTCTGCTCGGCAGGGGGCCTGCTTCCTCCTCTCTGCCTCCTCTCTGCCTGTGTCTCTGCCTACTTGTGATCTCTGTCTGTCAAATAAATAAATAAAATCTTTAAAAAAAAAAAAAAGAAACATAGTATTTTGGGATCTGAATGAAATACCAGTAAAAGTACAACAGAAACATAGAAATAGTCACCTCAGAAAAGAAGGTCAGAAGTGGTCTTCTCAAGAATAGAATTTGCTTTCATTCGAATTTTATGCATTGTTTCAGCTTAACATAAGGATTCTGCTTTGACAAAACTTAAAGTTACACTGCACGAGAAGATAGAAATGATTGGAAGCACAAAAATCAGTAAAATACTCAGTTTTCCAGAAAGGGACACCCTGTTGTCACTTCAAGATTTTGCCTGATTGGACTTGATTCTGCTGCACCAGCAGAGGGTCTGAACCATAGTAGTCATTAAACATTGTGGAATTGAGCTTGCACTTGAATCACACAGCAGTTAAAAACCTTAGATATTTCCATTGATTAAGATGCCATTTCTTAGGTGCCTGGTTCAAGTGCCTGCCTTAGCTCAGCTCCTGGGATGGAGTCCCTCACTGGGCTCCCTGCTGGGCGGGGAGCCTGCTTCTCCTGCTCCCTCTGCTTGTGCTGTCTGGCTCCTGTGCCCACTCTCTCGATCAAATAAATAATAAATAAAACCTTAAAAAAATGCTATTTCTTTTTTTTTATATTACAGCTTTTTAACTTTATTTTTTTGTATTTTATCATTTTTTAAATTTTAAACATTTTATTATTTTTATTAACATATAATGTATTATTTGTTTCAAGGGTACAGGTCTGCGAATCATCAGTCTTACACAATCCACAGCAATCACCATAGCACATACCCTCCCTGATGTCCACCCTATCCTTATCTCCCCACCCACAGCAACCCTCAGTTTGTTTCCTGAGATTAAGAGTAAGAGAAGCTATTTCTTGATTGGTCTGTTGATTTAAGTTTTAATAGAGTCGGCTGTCAGTTTGGGGGGTTTGCTTGGAGACCCTCCTTTGGAATCAGGAAGAAAGTAGCTGTAGAAGAGAAATGGAGGGAATTAAACTCCTTATGCATCTTTTTAAGTTCGCTCTGAGTCCATTCTTGAGGTTCAATGTGGCAAATCAAGCATGTGTGTCAGTTAGCTCTCCCTATTAGAGAGAGAACCTTCCATGACTCGTGTACGAGATGACAGCCTCCAGCTGCTGCACCTTTGGAATCCATGGCATCATTCATGCAGAGATTTGATCTCCCTGGGTATTCCTAGCTTGTTAGTACAGTGAGGAAACGGAGTCAGGTCAACCCTGCCCGAAGTCGAACTCCTTCTAACAGGAAATCTTTGCTCCAGTGGCACCCATCAGTCCAGCCAAGGCACTCGGAGCTCACACCTCCTGCCTTATCTTTTTTCATAGTTCCCGAACTCACATTGTAAGACAAAGGCTTTCCCTCTCTACTGCTGTTTCCTCTCCTTTTTATTCTTTCTAGGAAAATATCCCCAAGAAACCTTTTGTACATCTATTTCTCTGTAGGCATATGCTTCTCAGAAGACCCAAAGTGATAAATGTATAAAACCAAGGAATTAGCTTATGGTGGTGAGGGGAAAGCAAATGTTTGCCTTCTCCTTTCTGAGGGATGGACGTGTGTCCCATGGCCTCTCCTCCTCTCTCTACTTACAAGAAACTTAAGCAACCTTTGGAAGTCCTTCTGAAATTTTCCTGAAGTGGAGAGGTAGGACTCTTCATGTGCCATGCTTCCTTTGCTGGTCAGTTCCTCAAAGGATCAAATTCACATAAAGATTACGGACACTGGACAGCCGCTTTGTATTTTAGTTAAAAAAAAAAAAAATTTGTATTGATTTTAATGTTCTCTCTTTCACTTCTGATTTTAGTCATTTGAGTCTCTTTTTTTTTTTTTCTTAGTTCAGTAGCTGAGGGTTTGTCAATTTTTTGATCCTTTCAAAAAACCAACTCTTAGTTTCTGTGCTTTTTTTTTGTTCCCCATTGTATTTTAGTCAGTTTTCTAAAGAGAGGGAGCCTGTGCATCAGTGGCATCCCCTGGTTCCATGCAGAAGCACAGCTTGAATGACATGTCTTAGAGGGAAGAAATAGCCTTGTGTGTGAGGTACAGACAGGTCTCCTTCCACCCTGATTGTAGGGGACCTGGGTTTCACATGTCCCTCATCAAGAAGGGCTTGTAGCCTCATGAAGCCACAGTAGCTAGCTCCTTCAGGATCGGCCTCACCGCATTCATGACTTCCGGGGTATAACCCCACAGTCCCAGACAGAGTGAGACAGGGGCACGAAGGCATGGCTGTGTCCACGCAGGGGGCACCACTCTGATGGGCAGTAGTTCAGAGAATCCCACTGGGTTGAGGCAGCTTCACTGGGTCTTCCTCACCGTACAGTGTCCCCTCAGCCCTTCTCAGGTATTGATCACAAACATCTTATGCCCCAGACTCTGTTGTAGCATCCAGTTGCAGAGAATGTGACCTGCAATGGTCACGGAGCGTAAATGTGAAAGAAAGGAAAAGCAAACAGAAAATGTAAATGAATTTAAAAAAAAACAGAATTTATAGCCCGTGGGGAATCAAAAGTAAATATAGGTGAGTTGGTTTCTCCAAAAACATTTCATAACCTTGGGAAGCTACTTTGAACTGTTAGTGTATGCAGTGCTCCAGAAGAGAAAGAGACAGTTGGGCCATAGAATCCAATAAAAACAGAGGCACACATGTAAGTTTTTCTTGAGACCTGGACATTTCCCCATATTATGACAGGCACTAGTTTGTGGAGTCTTCATGAGCTTTGGTACAATTGGTTAAAATCTCTCCTCTGTAAAATCATCAGGGAGCATTGCACGCTCTGAAGAGTGAAGTCTAGAGGGAGACAGGCACCTTCCTGGGCTGCATTTGTGGTCCCATCAAAGTGGAGAGATACATAAAGACCGCGGAGAAGGCCATTTCTGATGAACCACTGCCGGTGTCCCCCCAACGACCAATATTTTATTTATTTATTTGACAGAGATCACAAGTAGGCAGAGAGGCAGACAGGGGGAGGGGGTGGGGGTGCAGAAAACAGGCTCCCTTCCAAGCAGAGAGGCCAATGCAGGCTAAATCCCAGGACCCTGAGATCATGACCTGAGCTGAAGGCAGAGAGGCTTAACTCACTGAGCCACCCAGCCGCCCCATGTATGTCCTGTTCTTTAACAGAAGTTCTTCTTAACTGATACGGTTATTGGTCCCAGTCTACATCTTACTTGTGACAGTCGCTCCATTCAATGAATTCCTTACCAAATTACAGACTGTAGGAGCTCGAATACTTATCACGTGCTCACAAATATACTAAACTAGAATACTGGAAAATTTAGTGCCTGCCTGCTGTGTGTGTGCACACACACACACACACACTCCACGCAAATCAGACCGTTTTCCTGCTGATGGCATGTGTGCCTGTTCTTTGGCGGAACAAAACAAACAAACAAAAAAAATTCAGAAATGTGGCCAGCAGATGGCGAAAATGGATCACATTTGAACTTAGGTAAACTAGGTTTTCAGTCCTCTTTTTGGAGACCTCATTCTCTCCTAAATTACTTTTTCTTGTTTGTGTTTCTCTTCCCTTTCAGTAAGGTCAGACTTGTATGTAGGGTCAGAATTAAAAGCAATCATGAAGGTAACTGTAAAGAAAAATACCAACTCAAACTCTGTCTTCAAAAATGTTTGTTTTCATGCCTTTTTGGGGAGGGCAAACTTTCACAGCAGGGAGAAGTGAATGGGCCTAGTATTTTGGATGGTTGCCAAAATGCAGGTGTCTCAGTTAAAATGGCTGTTTGTCTCTGGACTGCTCTGAGATACTGCTTCCAGCATGTGTCCTTTGTGTTTTACTCCCACCTAGAGTTATTGGTCAAAACTGGTGGGCCTAACCTCGAGAGGATACATTTTACAGGTCATAAATGTTCTAAATGCTTAATTCCTTTCAAAGTTAAACAAAGCAGCGTGAATTCCAGGCCTGAGTTCTGCTTGAGGTTATCTCTCCCCCATCTTCAACTGTGTGCCTGCCGATGAGGTGCCAGGGGTCACTGTGTGTCTGGACTTGGTAAGAAAAGTCAGTGGAATGTTTCATTTCTTTCTGGACAGAAAGCTTCTTTGTGCACAATGTATTGTAATGCTGGGATGCAGAGTTATCCTTGGGGCAAAAGGAAGGGCTAAGAGGAACACGAAAAGTAAGCCAAGTATATAGTTTTTTGTGAAGGTCAATGTTAAGATTGAGGAAGTTTACTGACTATGCCAGTGACAGAAAATAAGAGTTGTTGACTATTTCCTCACTTTAAAAAATGATGTTAAAAGGGAAGATCCTTTGCTGTTCTCTGTCAATGTTTGAAGTATTCTATTGCCTCAGAATCGTGATACCACAAAACATAGAGGATACCCATATGTCCAAGTAGGCAAGGTCAAGCTGGAAGGCCAGAGACAAGGGGGAAAGGAAGTGTGTGTGTGTGTGTATGCGTGCGCGTGCACGCACGTGCATGTGAATGTAAAAAATGTTCCTGTCTTTATGTCACAGATTCTAGGTCTGGCTGTCTTTTAAGTTTTGGCTCCAGTATAAAGCTTGCTGTTATTTCTGTGTCTAAATGTAAGGTATCTGTGTCCCCACAGAAAATCCTTCTAGTTATCTGGCTTGTTATGTTCATCTAGTAAGCAGTTATTGCAAAACAAAACAACATAGAAACAGTTTTTATTTTTATTTATTTTTTATTTCTTAATATTTACTTGAGAGAGGGTACAAGGGCACAAGCAGGAGGAGAAGGAGAAGCAAGAGTCCCCACTGAGCCCAACTCTGGGCTCCATCCCAGGACCCCGGGATCTTGACCTGAGCTGAAGTCAGATGCTTCACTGACTGAGTCACTCACGCACTCCTAGAAACAATTTTTAAAGAAAAAGTTCAGTATTAGACGTCATAATTTTACTCCATTTGATGTCTTCATTGAATATCCTGAGCAGATTTTCAACAGTCAACTGTGGAAGAGTTCACCTTTAACATCTGTTTATTTGTGGAATTGTAGACACTAGCTGTGGCTGCATAAGAGAGAAGAAGGAAAAAAAGCAAGTGGATGAAAGAGTTTCAAAGAAACTCCTTTAACAATGACATCCAAATATCTTTTAAAAACCTCCATCTAAAAGTATTGTCCAGAGCATTGGCTGAGTTAAGCCAGTTTTTTTAAAAAACAACAACAAAAAATACATATACACATAGTAGTCCCCTCTTGTCTAGGAGAGATACGTTCCAAGACCCCTGTTGGTTGCCAGAAATTGTGGATGGTACCAAACCCTACATGTGTTTTTTCCTATGTATACACACTTGTGATAAAGTTTAATTTATAAATTAACACAGTAAGACGTTAACAGTAACTAGTAATAAAATAGACCAACTACAACAAAATACTGTAATAAAAGGTACGTGAATGTGGTCTTTGTCTCTTTCTCAAAATACTGAGCTGAACTCACCCTTCCGGTCCTTGTGATGATGTGAGATGATAAAATGATAAAATGCCTACATGATGAGATAAAATGGGGTAAGTGACGTAGGCACCATGCTGTAGGGTTAGGTTCCTGTTACTGCCTGACAATACATCAGGAGGAGGAGTTTCTGTTTCCAGACCACGGTCCACCTCAGGGAACTGTGACCATGGAAGGTGAAACCACGGATAAGGGGGCGGGGGGTCCAGCACAGGCACTTGAACACAGTACTTCTTATGTTAGTGTAAAACCATCTGAAAGTTAAAAGTCAGGGAAATTATTTAGCAAGTGAAGTCACGTTTGTTCATGTTTATTGTCAGGATAAGTAATTAACATGAATGCTTATATTCTTAACATTATTTTAAAATATAAGAATACAAACAGCACATGCAAACAGTATGAATGCAGAAACACCTTAAATTTAACAATAATTTCATGGAAGAAAGACTGGAAGAAAATTCACCAGTATGTTTTTAGTAGAAATACTACAGAGTGGTGATATGGTACACCCGCCCTGAATTTCTCTGTAGTTTTCCTCCAAATTTTAATGACTCTGTGCCTTCTATTAGAAAGACACATACCAAGGGCACCTGGGTGGCTCAGTCAGTTAAACACCTGCCTTCAGCTCAGGTCATGATTTCAGGGTCCTGGGATGGAGCCCTGCATCTGGTTATCCATCAAGAGGTGAATCTGCTTCTCCCTCTTCCTCTGATCTCTCTGGCTTACACTCTTTCTCAAATAAATAAAAATTTAAAAAACAAAAACCAAAACAACACCTATGGGCATGCACATATGCAGTTTAAGTTTTGAGTATTTGTTTCTAGGTTCAGTTTATTTGCAAAATGAAAGTATTCGGGTATCCCATGGGTCTGTATCCTAATAACCCCCTGAGTATTAAAAAGGAAAAAATAAATATTAAAAATGACTAGTAAGAGTTGTATGGATTTTGGAGTTGGCTTCATTATGACAGGTTTATTAGCTTATTTTTCCCTTATCATAAGGCTTTCCTGTCCCACAAGATGCCACAGTGTCTAACTTGGATCCTTAGTTCCTTTTGGTTAAAAAGTATTTGCCTCGGGGTGCCTGGGTGGCTCAGTGGGTTAAAGCCTCTGCCTTTGGCTCAGGTCAGGATCCCAGGGTCCTGGGATGGAGTCCAGCATTGCGCTCTCTGCTCCATGGGGAGCCTGCTTCCTCCTCTCTCTCTGCCTGCTTCTCTGCCTACTTGTGATCTCTGTCAAATAAATAAATAAAATCTTTAAAAAAAAAAATTGTCTCTAGAATCTTTTTGAAGGTAGAAGTCTAGCCTGGTGGAGTGCCAACTTTGTGAGTTTTTTGAATCCTAAAGAGCGTGAGAATTCTCAGACCAAAGGTAGAAGTGGGCAGGAAGGTCTAGGGTTTGGGAAAGGGAGGCTCCCAAACTGTGATCGGGGAGGTTTCCCCCTATAGTTCTGACCCAGGCAGTTTCCAGATAACACTGTTTGATCACCACCCACTCAGTCCAGCCCCAAAACTAAAACACAAATAAGCCTGAGTCCACCCTGCATGGGCCCCTAGGGTAGCGGTGGGAGGGTGGGCAGGACTTCCTAATGAGCTGCAGGCACTCTGGCCCCAAGAAGCGCTGAGCCTAATGCCTTTCCTTCCCAAACCCTCCTCCTCCTCTCCTCTGCAGAGAAGCCACCCCCAGGCCATTGTTCCTGATAGACCTTGGTCTGGGATTGTTGGCGGAAAGAACCATTCAAAGTATAGGCAGCAGTTAAGATGGACGGGAAAGACTTTGTTAAGGGCAGCTGGGCTCTGTACTTGGGGCTGTAAGGAAGCTTTATCTGGGCCTTGGAGCCACTCTTTGCCTCTAGGACTGGTGTAGACAACCAGGAATTAACAATAGTCCTCCAAATGGAGAGTCTCTGATTTTTAGTATATTTCCCAGAGTCCTTCCCTCTGCTTCTAAAACCTTCTGTGTGTACTTTCCCTGCCTGTATTAGCAGTCTGTGAGAAGGTAAGGGACAGGGCACGGCAAGCTCGTTCAAGAGGACCTTCTATGCAAACCCGAGAAAAAGATACCTATTTGCAACTCTGCAGTGGGGACACCCCCCTCCCCACCCCCTGGCCCCAAGTCTGTCATTCTTTGTTTAGTTCCCTGGGCTTTTGTGGGAATCTCTATAACTATCTTTTTTTTTTTGGGGGGGGGTGAATGGGGTGGGGCAGGAGGTTGGAGAGGAGAAAAGAAAGCACAGTTGTGGCTTCACATGTGGACAACATGTTTAGGACCCAGTCATTTTGTTTATGGGTTTGTGAAGTACTTGCTGTACTTCCTAAAATTCCAGTCTGTTTTCACAGTTCCAGGCGATATATTCATGGTATTATTTGGGCTGCAGAACAGCCACTGAATGGACAACTCTATCATACTGTGTTACCATAATCATTTAGAAGAACGAAATTCAGCATTAATACATGGTGATGTATAATAAAGCAAATTTTCAATCGGTGAACCAAAAACCTTGTGAAATGACAGGCTTCCCCCCCTCTTTTTTCTAACATACATTTGATTTTATAGGATCACAGTGGATAATACAAACAAAATTGCTGAATCTTAGAGTGCTTGCTAGTGGATAGAGTGAATTCCAAGGACATACATCAAAAACAAATTTTTAACTTTCTTAATTTGAATCTCTTGCAGTAAGTACTAGAGCCAAGAATTAAAATGTTTAGAAACCTTCTTAAATTGGGATCACATGTGTACAAAGCACTTACATGCATTATTGAAACCTTTGTCTTATATGCATACCTTAAATGTATAAGGCAGTCTTACAGATGTGTATTTGTAATATCTATAAGTATGTTTTAGGTGTTTATGCTACACAATAGTGCTTGTAATTACTTGTGGTTTTGGGGGAGTGTGTGTGTGTGTGTGTGTGATTTTTCAATTAGCTTTGGTGGCTTATTAGGTCTGTTTTCCAATCTCTTTTCCTTTCTCTCTCTCATTCTCTCTTTACTAAAACAAGGCAGCTAAGTTGCCCTTGAACCAGTTTTAGACTTGAAAGATTTAGTAAACAAAAATGCTTTATAATCTTTTCAGTAAGAGTTCTTAACAGATGTGTTCTTCCTTGTGAGGCTTTCCCTGCTGTTTGATCTTTTCCTCCAAAACAATTCCTTACAGTGGGCAAAAATCCAGGTGGGATAATTATGCTGAAATGGGCCAGCAGCCAGGACACTGCATCGGTCCTTCAGGATGCTAGCTGTCATCTTGCAAGGCTGCTGTAGCCAGTGCAGCTGTGGGCTACTAGAAGACCCAGGGAAGGGACCAGAGGGGAGGTCTGTCTGAGTTAGGGGATGGGTCACAAGCTTATTGTAATGGGCTGAGTTTCTTCAAAGCTACTGGAATAAGCATCATCCATTTCCTTTAGGGAACAAAACATGGAGTGAGGCTGAGGGGAACAGAGATATTATCATAGAATCAGGATGTCTGCTCAAGCAGAAATTTTATTTTGTTTTTAGTTATTCAAAGTTGACAGCTGCTGCTTTCTAGAGTGAAGTCACCAAGTCAACAGAGAGAAAACTCAGCTCTTCCAGGAATAAGGCCCAGTTTGCTCTTTTAAGCTTTGCTACTGTAAGGCAAAAGGGTATTTGTTCCTCAGGGTGGTTGCATAAAGGGGCTTTTTCAGGGGAGTTCCAGGTGATCCTGGAGTCCTGTCACTCCCTTTGATAGCCTGGGACCCAGGGAGGTGGAAATACATTTCATTTTTAGTTTCCATGTACCACTGCCCCACCCCCCAACTCCCTACTGTGTGTCACTCACTGAGAACTGCAACACTGAGAGCAGAGGCCTTCTGCAGTCAGCTACAGTATGGGCCCCTGAAGATACTGCGGGGTGCCTTGGTTGGTCAAGAATACTGACCTTCAGGCATGGAAGGTGGATTGGAGGGGGGTGGACTAGGGGTGGGCTTCAGGAACACTGGTCTTTGTTCTGTTCTACCAAATCTGACTGTAATAACTTTTTTTTTCTTTTAATGTTTTTTTGAGATTTATTTTTTAAAAATTTTTCAGTGTTCCAAAATTCATTGTTTACACACCACACCCAGTGCTCCATGCAATACGTGCCCTCAATAATACTTACCACCAGGCTTACCCAATCCCCTACCCTTCTCTCCTCCAACACCGTCAGTTTATTTCTGAGTCCACAGTCTCTCATGATTTGTCTCCCCCTCTGATTTCCCCCAACTCACTTCTCTTCTCCATCTCCCAATGTCTTCCATGTTATTCCTTATGCTCCACAAGAGAAACCATATGATAATTGACTCTCTCTGCTTGACTTATTTCACTCAACATAATCTCCTCCAGTTCCATCCATGTTGATACAAAAGTTGGGTATTTATCCTTTCTGATGGAGGTATAATAATCCATTGTATATATGGACTATATTTTCTTTATCCATTTGTCCATTGAAGGGCATCTTGTTTCTTTCTACAGTTTGATGACTGTGGCCATTTCTGCTATGAACATTGTGGTAGAGATGGCACTTGTTTTCACTAAATCTGTATCTTTGGGGTAAATACCCAGTAGTGTAATTGCAGGGTCATGGGTAGCTTTATTTTTAATTTCTTAAGGAATCTCCAGACTGTTTTCCAAAGTGGCTGCACCAACTTGCATTCCCACCAACAATGTCAGAGGGTTCCCCTTTCTCTACATCTTCTCCAATACTTGTTTACTGTCTGGCTAATTTTGGCCATTCTAACCGGTGTAAAGTGGTATCTCAATGTGGTTTTGATTTGAATCTCCCTGATGGCTCATGATGATGACATTTTTTCATGTGTCTGTTAGCCATTTATGTGTTTTCTTTGGAGAAGTGTCTGTTCATTCTTCTGCCTGTAGTAACTTTCTATCACTGTCTCAAAAATTACCACCTATTTAGTGGCTTAAGACAACATTAAAGTATTATCTAGTTTCTGTGGGTGAGGAGTCCAGACCTGGATTAACTGGGTCCTCTTCTCAGGTTCTCATCTGGGTAAAATCAAGGTGTCAGGGCTGTAATCTCATCTGAGGTCCTCTTGCAAGTTCACAGGTGCCATTGGTTAAATTCAGTTCTTATACTTGTGGACTCTAGATCCTCAGCAACTAGAGGGCTTTTCCCTGCCAGGTGGCCCTCTCCACAACATTTGTTTCTTCAAAACCAACAGGAGAGTCTTTTTGCTGGCTTCTTCCTTTTCTGATCTGTACATCCTCATTTTTTTTCTTCAAGATTTATTTATTTTAGAGAGCACAAGTTGGGGGGGTAGGAAGAGGGAGAGAGAGAGAGAGACTTTCAAGCAGTCCCCTACTGAGTGCAGAGCTTGATGTGGGGCTCAATCTCATGACACCATCATGACCTGAGTGGAAATCAAGAGTTGGACACTTAACCAGCTGAGCTACCTAGGCACCCCTGTATATCCTCTTTTAAGTGACTTACTGGCTAGGTCAGGTTCACCAGAATAATTTTCCTTATGATTTATTTAGTCAAATAATTAGGGATCTTAATTAGATCTACAAAATCCCTTTACTTTTTCCATAAAACATCATTAACTACAGAGTGCTGTCCTGTCATATTCATACCTCCTGCCCACACTCAGAGGGGTGGGATTATACAGAGCATATACCCCAGGGGTTGGGAATTTTAGAAGAAATCTGCTATGCTGACTAGAACATTCCTTTTATTTCCAAGGTAAAATGATAGTGTTCAAACCAGCTGATTGCCACTTGGTTTGGTTTTCCTAACTAGCTATTATAAACATTTTCTTATCTGTTCAATAATGAAACAAATTAATTAATAATGAAACAAATTATGCCAACTGGTATAATGTCACATTCATTGGGAATAATTCTAACTCCATATGTAATTGAAAATTTTATTACTGTCACACACCTTTATTCAGTCCAACTTGTATCTATTAGAGAAGCCCAAAGGCATGAATCAGGGATGAAAGTGACTTTAGAAATATTTAGTGGTTCCAAATTTGGGGAGTATTAAAATGTATACATATGCTCACTCCCCACAAAAATAAATCTATTAACTTAAATAAAAGACACAAATCTAAAATGAATTCAATAACATCTTAATAACCTTGTATTTTATTAATCACAAAACCTTAAACATTTGAAAAGTTGTGTGTATGTATATTCTATTTTATTTTAATATGTTATATATAATGCAATTTCTGCTACTGACTGTTCTTAGTCATATTTTTATACCTTAAGTGATAAATCTATACCTGTCTAGGGAAGAACTGATCTATTCTAGTTTACAGGCGAGGAGTGTATCATTAAATAAAAGTCTAAGTAAAAACTAGGTAGGTGAGTTGTGTCATGACCCCAAGGTTCATGAGAAAACTGAAACGAGAATGCAGTTCTCCCAGCCCCATGAAACCCGGAGCATATCATGTTGCTTAGACTTTGAACCACAAACATCCAATCTCTTTGCTCAAATTCTGCAAGTTAATAGATCCTCTTTGCTTGACAAGTTCGAAAAACCCACAGTAGTTGGGAGCTGAGAATTGAGCAGGCGAGACAGAAAGGTAAAGGAAAGGGGTTTAATTCAAAGTTTTGCTTGAATGAAGTTTTCCTTCCATCAGAATTTTGTTGGATGTGAACTAACTGAATCTGGGGGAAATTCAGATTCAATTATGAGTCTGAAAGCATTCTTTAAAGCAAAGTGCAATGACAAATCTTCTTAGATAATCTAGAGTTTGGGATTTTGAATATGGCTTTTCTCCTAAATCAAGATGGAAAATGGAGATGATTATAATTCTTAATGCATTTTAAACAATTCTATTGAGATATAATTTATATCATAAGATTCACTTGTATTATGATTTTCAGTAAATTTACTGAGTTATGCAACAATCATTATAATCCACTCCTAAAGCATTTTTATCACATCAATAAGATTCCTCTTATCCATTTACAGTTAATCCCCATTCCACTCCTAAACCCCTCCCTTTGCCTTAGCCCCAGGCAGTTATTAGTTTACTTTTTGCTTCTATGGATTTTCCTGTTCTCAACATTTCACATGAATGGCCTTTTTTCATCTGTGTTCTTTCACATTATGTATGTTTTTGAAGTTGATCCATGTTGTAGAATTAGTCAGAACTACATCCCTTTTTATTACTAAATAATATTCCATTGTATGACTAAACATTTCATTTAGTCCATTCACCAGTTGGCAGACAATAGGTTTGAGTCCACCTTTTTATGATAATCCTATTACGAATGCTGGAGCCCAAGTCTTCTTTTTGTCTGTGGACAGGTTTTTAATTCTCTTGAGGTGATACCTAGGGATGGAGTTGCTGGGCCATGTGGTACATTAAAGCTTCATAAGAAGCTGCCAAACTTTTTCCCAGGGTGGCTGTTCCACTTTATTTTATGTTCTCATCAGTAATCTCTTGTTTCTCTGTATCCTCAAGATTTGGTATTTTCTAAAAAAATCCTAGTCATCCTACTGGATATGAAAAAACATCTTATTACAGTTTTAATTTACATTTCTCCAGATACTAATGAGCATCTTTTTATATGCTTCATATTCTATTAGCCACTTGTGTATCTTCTTTGGTGAAAAGTCTATTTAGACATTTTCCCCATTCTGTGATTGGAATGTTTGTCTCATAGATGTTGGTCTGTAAGTGTTCTTTGTATATTTTGAATATAAGTTTTGGTTGTTTTAAATCAGATGATTTGTAGATATTTTCTTCCAGTCTATGCATTTTTTTTTAAAAGGGTATCTTTTGGTACACCAAAGTTTTGAGTTTTAGTGAAGTCCAATTTATTTTTTCTGTTATATATCTTGCTTTTAGCGTCCTGTTTAAGAAATCTTTAACTGAGGGTCTTCTCTCCTGTGTTTTCTTCTAAAAGTTTCCTAGGTTTAACTTCTATATTCAGGTGTCTGACCCATTTTGAGATAATTTTTGTATATGGTGTGAGTTAAGGGTCTAAGTGAATCTTTTAGTATGTAACTACCCTGTTGTTTTACCACCATTTGTTTCTGTCCCCACTGATGGGCTTTGTCACCTTTGTTGAAAGTCTGTTGACTGTAAATAGAAGGGCTCAAACTCACCTATCAATGTGATTTTGATCTTGCCTTTGAAAATGGGACATTTTCTAGGATCTAAGCCCATCATTAGGACAATGCTAGGAGGAACTGGAGGGTGGTCAGTTTCCATCTGCTTGTTTCCCCTTCTCCCATTTGGTATTAGGATAGTCACAGGCACCACTCAGACCTGTGCAGAAGACCAGCATGATGTCACATATATTTTATTAATCAGCTTCCAACATGTCAGCATATACCTTTCCAAGAAGAGTCATATGACAAAATGTTATTTCAAAGACTTTCCTTTCAGCTATGGATTAGTTAGAAGCTACATCGAATAAGATAATGCATGTGAAAATGTGTCAAAAATCATAAAATTCCAAACAAGTGTTAAGATTTATCATTATTGCATGCAGGGAATGAGAGTAAACAGAAGCAGCAGTAATGCTTCTTAGAGGGCTTAAGTAGACAAAACGAATGACAACGTCAACATTAGAAGGTAAAAACCAGATTTGCAGATAATCCACCTGTAGATTGTTGAAAGTTGACTTTATCAACATTACCTAAAATATTAAGAAGTTGGGTCAAGATCAAAGAAGTTCCTCTAGCTTGGTTGCATATGGGAGATAAAGTTGTCTTAGTAATTGGTATATACGTTTGAAGTAAGGTAGAAACTTTGTCCTTAGATATTGATTTCTCTTGTTAATGGATGGCCCTCCTTCGAGGACATAGGTAGCATTAACAACTGCTTTTATAATGCCAATTTAAGTATGCTTGAAAGCCCCCCCAATAACCTAAAATCTCTCCTTTACACAGTGAGATAGTTACTTTGCCTGAAATGTTCAGGATTAGTGAACGCTTGAGGGCTATTTGTGAGAATCTATAGAATTGTACTGAGTTGAGACATGGCTACTTAGACCTAATAAAACACTTTGCTAGGATTATGGCCCCTATTAATAATCCCCTTGCTATCTCCTGTTATCCAGCAGCCATATAAGTCCTGGAGTTTTGCACATAGGCCAAATCAAATTTGGAGAGAAGGAATCAGAGGAAAGTGGGGGAGCATGACAGATTGTTCCTGGAGTGGGTAGTATTGAGCTAGAGATCCCGGTCTTTTATTCAGCAGGAATAAAAAGGGTATTGCTGTCCCAAAGGTTAGAAAAGAGATCCCAAATGGAGGGAAGGTGGAGGCTTATGGAATACTGTGTTCGTACACAGAATTATGCCTTTGAAAAGCCCTGACTCTATATAAATGACGGACATTCGCATTTTTTGGCTGACTGCTCCGAGTTCTCAGTTCTTGGACTGTTCACTACATTATTATATTCAACATTTCTCAGGCACCCCATTCCTGCATCCGAATCCTGCCTGTTTTCTGTCCGTGTTTATGAGCTCTTATTGACCACAGCTCTTCAAGAAAGGTTATTTTTGTGCTCCCCATTTTGTAGACCAGAGAGCTTTGGAGTCTTTCTCTAACACAGGGCATTAGAAGTAGACCCATGATTGGAACTCCAGAGACCGTTAAGCTGTGCAGTGTTAGAAAGTCCTGCCTAAAAAGCTTGAATATCCGAAAGTTTTGAAGAAACTGAAGCCACTGGAATTTCACAGTGGTCCCAAATTCACTCCCCAAAATAACTTTCTGTGAATACTTAGGCAGTTCATGTGTAGGGCCTGTGGGCTCAGGAAGATGGGAGGAATGTAGCGATCAGATTTTAGTTCTCTTAGTGCTCCCTGTAGATTTGTCAATAAATCAAAAGCACATATGGGGAGTAGAAAAGCAGAAGAAGTGGGGGAAGGGCTTCAAATTCAGAGATAACAATGCCAAGAAAGAGCCAGCCACTAGAGAAGGGGAAACAAGGAGCCAGGAAGACAGAGGAGGGAAATAATAAACAAGAGGAGTCTTCACGGTGTGACACACAACAGGAGATGGAAAACACTCAGCATTTGATATTAGAGAAGAGAAGGCAGGAAACACATTCTGAGAATAACCTTACCCCAGCTTTGCAAAGGCTACCATGCTGCGCTTATAGACAAATGCAAAACAGCCCTTCAGGGTGAGTGTCATACCCCCAAATGGTCATCTTATCAACATCAGTATGCGAGTTAGTCTGGAGTAGGCTTTGCTCTGGTCCCTTCCACACTGTCCAGAACTGGATCCCAGACATCTACTCCTGCTCCTCTGCATATTTCTTTTTGTCATGCTGTTAAGATCACTGTATGCTTCTAATTCAATAGGGAGCTTTCATATTTCCCGAGCCTACAGGTCTTAAAAATTGGAATTAAAAGGAGCTATTCTCTTTGATTTGGCCCTGGTATCCTGATTACCTTCTGTTGGGCCTATCCTGGTTTTGTCTTGGCTCTAAGCATTTGGGCAGGTATATTTTTTTATGGCTGACTTGGATCTCTTCAATTGTACTATCTCCAGCATTTTTCTCATGATTGTTTCCTTTGGCAGCAATTCTTTCATCCGACTTGCTTTTATAGTGACACTGGATTCTTTGGCTGGTCTGGCCAGGTAACCACATTCAGCAGAGTAAAGAGAAGGAAGATTTAGAAATGTTTGGAGGAAAGCTATTGGTGCCTATTATTACCTATAGTTCCTTATGCTTTACCTTGAGGCACCCTTCTTTCTCTTTGCCCTACCCCATGTAGCTAAATGACTGCGGTTCCTCAAACTTTGGTATCTGGTTTACTGTCTTCCTTTCTAGCCCTCTGTGATCAAATATCATCCTGATCTCCTCTAGATCCATGTGGAAAAATTCTTTTTGCCTTCCAACAATCTCTGTTCTCCTCCTTGAACTATCCCCTGCTAGGATCACTCTCAGGACCTGGGCATGGTTTGGGAAACCTTAAACTCCAGTATTCCAGTTTTTGACTATAATTGTTCATTTTTTCCCCCCTTTCTCTTATTCCCTATATGCAGATTTTCTAGACACCCTGAGACTTCTAAATATTTAAATCCTTTTATTTAAGTCCACTCTTTCCTTCCTTCTGTGGCCCACCCAACCCACTGAAACAATTGTGGTCGGTACCCTCCCATCGTCTTTGTTTTGCAAATCAGAATCAATCCATTCATCCATTTACCCTCCCTACAAAGTAGCAGATAAATTACCACCAGAAGTCATTCACCTCTGTAGACCTCTGATCCTACAAATTATGACCTCCAGTCTCCAATGAACCTACTTTTCGGTTGTGAAATTCTTTTTACACAACTCTAGCTTCTTCAGTCACAAGGATGTTCTGAGCTGTTGGCACTGTTCTCATTCTCACCTACCCATTTGTTCTTCATTGATGTCACTTGCTACAGGTGACCTTGTTTTTCCTTTACTGAAAAATGGGAACCATCAGTCATAAACTCCTTCAGTGTTCTACTCTTTCAGTTCAGAGGTGAGAAGAACTTGTCCCAAAGTTCAGCTTTCAAGTTTGCATTGTGGATCCTATTACCTCCCCACATGATCTCCCATCTCCTTGCTCTGTTTTCTGTTTTGATGGTCTTTCTCCTCATTCTTCCTCTAAACCTGTAAGTACACTCTCTCACATCTATCCTACTTAAAATAATAAAAGAGAAAACCTTCCATGATCCTGTACCTTTCTAACTTTCTTACTACTGTAGTACTTTTCTTCTTGATGCTTTTAAGCAAAGGCTATTATATTCTTTGGCCACACATCTATTTCACTTATTTTAAATTTTTCCTATTCTTATCAAATTAACATGTACATAATTTTTTTAAAAGATTTTATTTATTTATTTGACAGACAGAGATCACAAGCAGGTGGGGGTGTGTGTGGGGGAAGCAGGATTTCCTGCTGAGCAGAGAGCCCAATGCGGGGCTCGATCCCAGGACCCTGGGATCATGACTTGAGCTGAAGGCAGAGGCTTTAGCACACTGAGCCACCCAGGCACCACAATATATACATAAAAATTTAAGTCAAAGAGTCGACATTGATAATAATGAAAAATAACATTCTCTTTATTCACAAACATTCCCCTCACCCCCGAGTTCCCATTCTCAGACACATTTGTTTTTCAAGTACTCCTCTCCAAAAGTGTGTTCCCACTGAACCTCCTTTCCTATACCTGTTCCTGCTTCTTGGACATAATCTATTTGCTCTTTCCTCTGTGTTAGTCTCTCTCTGCTATATTAGTGGCTTTCCTCAAGTGACTAATTTTTTTGTTAGTTTGTTTTTGTTTTTTGTTTGTTTTTTTTCCTGTTCATTTGCACTTAGGAATGGGTTACCCATTAGCTTTTTGGAAACTCTGTGCATGGACAGGTTTGTGCCAACTGGTTATTGTTTGGACAGGGACCTATCTTAGGGGAGGAGGTTCAGATGGCAGTATCTGACATTTTTTGGAAACAAAATCAAACTACTATACACACACACACACACACACACACACACACACATATACATATATATATATATTTTTTCCCCCCAATATTTTATCACCCATAAATAATCAAGAGGGCTTGGAGAGCACATCACTTAGTATAATGACTTCTACTTGATCTAGCTGTTTGACATATATATATTTTTCCCATATCATGACCTGTTATTTCCAGTTTCTGAGCCTTTTCTTGGTTCTATATTTGCCTTAGTCCATTTAATGCTTTAAGCTGCTATAACAATATACCACAGACTGAGTGGCTTATAAACAACAGGAAGTCATTTCTCACAGTTCCGGAGGCTGGAAGTCTAAGATCAAGACACCAGCATGGTCAAGTGAGGACCCTCTTCTGAGTCCCAGACTTCTTGTTGTATACTCATATGGTGGAAAGGGCTAGAGAGCTCTTTGGTGTCTCTTGTATAAGGGTACTAATCCCATTCCAGAGGGCTCTGTCCTGATGATCTTAGCACCACCTTCCAAATGCCCTACCTCTTAATCTCTTCACATTGGACATTAGGATTTTAACATATTAATATTTGGGGGCCACAAACAGTGTTGAAGTGACTTGTTTCTCTTTCACACATGCAGGAAGTTGCTGTTTACTCTTCATACTTCTATTGACTCTTCCATGTGGTTCTCATCCTCCAAAAATTTATTGACAATTATCTGTTGTATCCAATCCTATTCTTCACTCCTGTAATATACAGTTTTAGCTTCTTTACTTTCATAATACTAAACATTGATGTGGAAAGTAAGTTCTTTTCTCTCACATTGTAAGTAACAAATGCATAATGTTCAACCCACCATGTTTAATTGGAAATTTCCCAATTGACCTTTTAACCTATTATGGTTACATTTCTGGCCCCATTCTCCATGAAAAAAGCCAATGACATCCTAGATCCTAAAACTTGTTGACTACTTTCAGTTCTATTTCTTATCCTCTGCATTTAGTATCTACTCATTTCATAAAACTTTCCTCTTTCTTGGTTTCTACTGAACTACTTTCTTGATTTTTCCTCTTTACTTTTCCTTTAGTCATTCTCAGTCTAATTTGCTGGTTTCTCTTTTGTTGCCTCTGTCTTAAAATATTGTTTTATCAATCTTCTATTCTTGGCTCTCTCTTTCTTCTTCTAAATGTCCAAATTTTCCTGAAGCTCTAATCAGCCTCTTCAATTTTATTTCTCATATTCAGAAGGTAACTTTGCTTTCCTTCTCTAAAAAGGCAAAAGAAACAATCAAATGGGTACTCTGCAACTTCATACTACACATCCTATAATACAGTCTAATCTCTCTCCATTCTTGTTTCCATCTTTTTGCTATGTTTATTTTGTTAAAGGTAGCCATGTTTTCCTCTAAACCCAATTCCTTCAAGGCCACCCTGGTTTCTTCTCTCACTGTCTCAGTATTTACCATATTTTTGATGGTATCTTTTCTGCCTTGTATCTTCAGCTTCTGTACTGAATTCTTGACATCGATGTTAACATGGTCAAGACTTTTCCATCTTAAGGAGAAAACAAAATGGTAGCAAGCCGTTTTTTTTTAATCTATCAAACAAAGAATTGTTTACACATTTTGTTTTCATTTCCTCACCTTGACTCACATCTCAACAATCAGCCTTAATTTCACTCTCACTGGTAAGATGTCCCAACAGATGTCCCAACAAACACAAGGACCTCCCCATCATCAAACCCAGTAGACAAATTTCAGTTCCTATCTTAGGTAGGTTTTCAGTAACATTTGACTCTTTGGACTCTTCAATAATTTTTTAAGCAGTTTCTGGCTTTAGCTTTATGGGATCATAGATTCTTGACTTTCCTCATATCTCCATAGTTCATTCTTCATTGCCTCCTTGGTAATATTCTTTTCCTTTTACATAATTGTTAAATGTCAGGGTTTATATTACTTCATTCTGGCTGCTCTCAACTTCTCATTTACTGTCTTCTCCCTAAACAGTTATCCTCCCATGGCCACATCTATTTATGTGTTTAAGGCCTTTACTTAAGAAAAAAAAAATCCCAGCCTAGCAGGGTCTTGGGCTGGCTCAGTTTGTAGAGTATACAGCTCTGGATTGTAGGGTCATGAATTCAAGCTCCACATTGGGCATGGAGCCTACATGGAAAAAAAAAAAAGAGTATGAGATTTGTAAGTTTACTTGTTCCAATAATAAGCATTTTAATGGCATTCATTAAAAATAGCCTACATTAAAGGAAGAAACCACTATTTATTAACTGAAACACAAAGCTAAATTTATTACTCAAATAAGGAAGAGTTACAATTTTTAGATGCACTCTCTCCAAACAAAGGAGACTATTAATTTTGTATTGGATTTTTAGGAAGTAGGCAGTTAAGAGAATAGGTTGACATCCGCTATGGAAGCATGGTTGCTTGGGTAAGACTACTGTGAATTAGTTGACTTTCCAGTATGTTCACTGGAGTGAAACTTTTGCCAACTGGTTATCTTTCAAAAGATGGGCACTGTTGCTTATTGGCTGGCTTTCAAAAACCTGTTCTCTGCTGAGCATGTTATCATTGATTAAGCTGACTTAAAAAGGTTATAATGGTAACTTGTTACCATGGCTACAAAACAAGAGTAAGTCTCTTCCAAGGAATATGGGACATTATTACATTCCTCATTTCATCTATTAAAACAACAACAACAACAACAACAACAAACCCTGAACTTCAGATATCCAACAATGTATTTGCTGTTCCAAAACCTGAATATCTCAAAAGCGCTTAAATTCAAAATGTCAAAAAATGGAAGTGTGTTCTTTTTTCCAAATTCGATCCCTCTATTGAAAGAGACACCTTCTATCTACTTAGACCAGGAATTGGCAAACATTTTCTGTAGAGGGTCAGGTAATAAATATTTTAGGCTTTGGAGCCCATATAATTTCTATTATTACTACTAAACCCTGCCATTATTCAAGGAGCCAGAGGCACTATGTAAAGCAATGTACATGGCTTTGTTTTTAGCAAGATTTTATTTACAAAACAGGCAGGCAGGATTTAGCCCATGAGCTGTTGTTTGGTCATCACTATCTAGATGGTCAACCTTTTGATACAGGGATTATTTTGAACAGCCCTTTCGCTATCATGGGCCATATTCTACATATGCCTACATGCTGTCAACTTTGCTTTTTTTTTCGGAACTCTTACTATTCTATTTCCTCAGAACAACATGCCATCTTTGCTGAGAAATATGCCTGAGAATGAGCAGGGCCTTGCAATATTAGGACCCTACCCCTAACCACAATTGTTTTTCCAGGGATAAATAGGTGATTGAAGTTTGCTAGTTAGATTTCTTTTTTTTTTTTTTTTTAATGGAGTTGAATTGAAAAAAAATTCTCTGGTTCTAAAGATGGGAATCTTGGACTGTTGGCAAGATAGCCCCCACCTCTGCCTCCATCCTCACTCTTGGTTTCTCTGTGCCATTTACAGGAAAGGAACCCAATGTACTTGAGAGATGAATGAGAAGGCCCCTGGGTACTTGTGTCCCTGGCTTCAGTCCATGCCATCCCTACTTTCCTGATTTGGGGGCAGTTTCTTCAAGTACTCAGTATACTTCAAGTACTCATCCTCAAACTATGTTCTCTTTTGCAATCGTTTAAGAGCTCAGTTTACATATAAGCAAGAATTGTGACTGAGTAGCTTTTAAGTCCATTCATTTTCCCTTTGACTATCTCGTTGTAGTCTGAAGATTCTATCATCATATTCTGGGACTACAGAATTATATTTCTTAAGACTCTAGCTCTCTTGGCACTTGGCAATACTTTATTCATACTACAGTCAAAATAATCATATAAAAATTAAAATCTGAACATGGCAGTTTCTGCTGAAAACTTTTCAGTGTCTTTGCATTGTCCTTAGTGGAAAAGCAAACACTTCTTCCATGTCCTTCCATCTGTCCAGTCTCCATCTTTTCCGCCACCTCTCTTATTTCTTTTGCTTCAGTCTCTCCTGCTATCTCTCAGTTCCTTATACAACATTTACTTCCAGCCATTTGTATGTGTTGTCCCTTCCTTCTGAAATGTTTTTCTCTCAGCCCTTTCCATCAGTTTAGTGACCAGACAGCATTGAGATTTCAACCCAGTTTCTTGTTGCTGGTGAAAGATTGCTTCTCTCAACAGATCAGATCAGCTGACTTTTTCTTCACCAAATCTTTTATATTCTGGTGTGCCTTCAGAGATTTCAATTATATTTTATAATTATATAATTCTTCGGACAGTCTTGATTTAGATCTGAATATCCTCCTGGGCAACTCTATAAACTCTACAAAGACAGTGATTGTGTCTGTTTTGCTGCATGCAGTGACCTTCAAAGAGGTACACTCTTTAAATCTTGGATTCTGTGAAAATAGCAAAGAAGAATTTGCAGATCTAATTGAGATTATGGCCCAGTATACTCACACGACTCCTTAAATGCAGAGAAAATTCTATGAGAGATATCTCGGAAGAAGATGACCGCAGAACGGTGTGGCAGAAAGCCTGGAGGGCCTGCACCCATTTGTTAAAGGGTGCCTTATAGAAAGCTAGAGAAAAGAATGCAGGCAACCTCCAGGTGGAGACCAAAGCTTGGCTGAGAGCCAACAAAGAAATGGGGCCTTTGGTCCTACAACCACAAGGAACTGGATTCTGCCAATAACCTGATTGTGCCTGGAAGCAGATTCATCCCCAGAGGCTCCAAAAAGGAACACACCCCTGCCTACACCTTGACTTCAGCCTTGTAAAATTTGGATCAGAGAAATCAGCTCAACCCACTCAGACTCCTAAGAAGAGTGTGAGATAATAAATGTGTGTTGTTTTAGGCTACTAAATTCATGATACTTTGTTCCCACAGAAAACTGATAGACTATGTGCCTGACATGTGCTCAGTGCTCAGTAAACATTTCATGAGTAGATAAACAAAAAGGTAATCTTACTCACTTCAAAGATTCGACAACTGATAGGTCCAATTTGAGTTATCAGCCCAAATTTGTTTCCTGGACTCCTTTTATGGCCTTATACGTCCAAATGCCTAAGAGACCTACCTCTGTGTCCCACAGGCACTTCACATTTGACAAGTCCAGAAAGGAACTTGTTTTGTTTCCCCATCTATGCTGATCATTCATCATGGATAGCTTCCTGTTCTTCATTCCCCATGTTCAGTCATTCTTAATTCCTGGGATTCTGTCTCATTAGCACTTTCATGTTCTTTGTCCTCTAGCCTATTGTGGTGATGTGGTGATTGTGTGTGTGTGTGTGTGTGTGTGTGTGTGTGTTTGTTGTTTGATTTTTTAGGGCTCTTGTTCTAACCAAGCCTTGAGTATCTAAGACTGTTAAGTTTCATGTCTAGTCTCCAGCCTCTCCCTCTTCTTTCTCAGTCTCTATGTTCCTGTAGACCCACATGCATTCTTTCCTGTAGCCTCAGGCCACTAAACAGATGCTGCCCTGCTGGTAGTTCTAGACTCCCCTTTCAAGATGCAGCCCAGATATTGTCTTTTCCTCAGGTTTTTCATGCCAGGTCCTGGCCCTACCCTCACATCCAGATAGACTTGAACCTCCTTTGCACCCCATTCCCTGCTGTGCATATTTCTATTTATACCACCCATAACATGTTATTAAACTTAGATGCCTTTCTGTTCTGGGCTTTATTCAGGTGTGCATTGCGGAACCTGGCAGAAGGCCCAAGCATAGCGATATGTGACTAACACTAGAGTAATGAATCCATGAACCAATGACTTCTCTTACTGTCTGGTTTTGTGTCTGTGAACAATTTCAGACAAATGCTACTCAAGTGGGTTCAGAAGAGCAACAGAAGCCGCACCTGGAGACTTGTTAGAAACACAGGATTCTCTTGTCTCTTCTAGTTCCCCACCCATTACCAACCAGAATCTCTGAGAGCAGGGCCCAAGAAAAGGGGGGTGACAGGAGACATGCCAGCCATGGACAAGAGCACTTCAGTACCTGATCAAAACCAGGAATCAAATAGGCCAAAGTTCATATAAAACCCAGGTCTGAAGGTAAACCAAGAACTACTTTTATGTTCTGGAATTCAGATCGAGGCAGTACATTTTTGTGGCTTTGCTTTTATGTTTAAATGACACCACTGGAACTTTGCCTTGCCACAAAGCTTATTAGAATAAAGGAGAGAAGGGTGGAGATCTGTTTTAAGAACTCCAGAGAGTAGGGTGACGTATCTGCACAATTTTCTAACAGTGGATTCTGGCCACAGAGGAAAGTAGAGAACTACAGAATGGATATATTCTCTCTCTCTCTCTCTCTCTTTTTTACCTTCAAAATCTGGTTTCCCCCTTACCAACAATTGACTTCTGGATCCTGAACCTGACATGTTGGTCCTGGTATTCTTACAAAAGTAGTTTTTCATGAGTCAGTATGACTATCTTGGGGCACACTGGAATGTGGCCTTGCTGTGAGGAGAAACAGGAACCCCCATTTCTTCTTCCCAAAAGTCTGCCTGAGACAAAACACTTCGTATCTTCTCACACAGGAGCAAATCCAGCCAAGAGCATAGCCACGTGCATCTCAGTTTTCTTACAAATGGTGGTGTGCCTGTGTGTGTATGTACACGCAAGTATTTGTCTGGAGCCATTATATTTTTGATTGACTTTTGCTGTAGACTGTAGCAACAGAAGCACACTGTTTTTTTTTTTTTTTTTTAAACTATGATTCTATGACCAAGTAATAACAAATAGTGAAAGTCAAATCTATGAAAGTTTTCCCAATTTACTGATTTAGACTTTCAGCTTCCTTCTTCTTTCTAAATAGTATTTATATAACACTCTCTGAAAAGCAGTGCTTATAATTATACCCAAGTGAATCATTGTAGCTTTCAGCAGTTCCAGGAGGCAATGGAGAAGTATCAAGCCTTTGGAAAAAAGACTGGCTCCATAGAAGTAATTATACTTGGTTGGCCCAAGTGAGGCTGCCATGGAAAGAACACTAGCATTCCTTAGACCAAGGCATGCTGTGTTTCATTCTTTGGGATTTAAACATATTCTTCCAGTCAAAATATTAAAATATAGAAATATCTGTTGGATTCTTTTAAATGAGATTTGAAAGCATTTATTTTATTAATTCATATCCAAGTGTCTGGGTGTAAAATTAGGAAAACAAACTTAATGTGGTTCTAGAACAGTAATAATTTTTCAACCACCTAAAATAATTTGATAAAATTGCCACTTGCATTTAAAATTTCACTAATTATCCTTATGGAATTAGTGAATTGTGTTGACTGTTGTCTTTGGTTTGGCCTTACAGCTTAAGCAACAATAATGATTAGATGGTCCTTTTACTAACATCTGGATGGTTAATGAATTAGCTTCAGACTCAATATTACTTTTTGAGGAGATAACTGCCTTTTGCTTTCTATGTAAAAGTCAAGGAAATCAGAGGAACCTGCAGTGTTCTCTGTATTGTGAGAAATAAATGAAAAAAAAATTAGACGCCTTTTGGAATTTTGTGGAGTAATCGGGCTTAATGATGTTGGGCTCTGACATCTGGGACTCTCAAGATTGTCCATTAGATTGGTCCATTTGCCATTATACCAAGGAGAGATGGTCCCTGTTCTATACCCCAGCAGGTTGTGATTCCTATAGGATGACCACGTTGCAGAAGTAATTCTAACCAGCAGAAAGTTCAGATCCAAGGATATTTCCTTATTTTTTTTTCTTCTCTCTAGCGTGCGCTAGAAGTGATGGTTTTGGTTTTGTTTTGTTTCGTTTTGTTTTTTAAGTTACTGTTCAGGCAAGGATTGTTTTACACACTTACTAAGTTGTGACTCTCAGACCACAATAGAAATAATTCTTGTACCATTAATTTTTCAAGGCAGAATTCTCATGAAACATGAAATAGCTGTTTTCCAAATAAAAACTCAGGGCTTATTCTCAGTTCTCGAGATGGCTTTCCAATCATTTGAACCTTTGGTCTTTTGGGTTTCTGCCATCATTGATGTTTTCCTTATTTAATTTCTGCCCTCTTGTGCTCTTTGAACAATTTGTAGAAGCTGTTCTTCCTCTTATTTTTTGTTACCATTCCTGCTGCTGAACCCAGTATTTTCTCCATTAAATTTTCTCTGGGTGAAAGGGTGTCCTCTAGACCTTGCCATTCTTCCATTTGGTCTGAATTCTTGGATTGGAGAGCAGCAAGGAGAATCCGTGCACAGTTGCTTCACTGGAGAGCTTCTGACCAGGGAACACAGCCAGCACCCATCAAGTACTATAGGGTATAACTTGCTGTGAATACTGGTCCAAAATGTATAAAAGCAGCTTGATGATAAAGCTTTAAAGTAACGTTTGACTTCTTAAAGAGAGTTCTTAGAAAGACTGGAACTTCAGTCAGGTATCCAACACCTGTTTGTTTTTTTCCTGTAAAGAAAAAATAATATTAATGTTAATTAAACTCCCTAGTTCAGAAATATGTTAGCATTTTAAGGAAACTTCCTGGAACAGTGTGTTGATAGAAAGGGAGCCCCTGGGAAGGAACGTGAGGCTCTGTGGGAGGCCATTGAAGAAGGTGCTTTGGACAAGGGGGGTCCCCAGATTTGCCCATGTAGAGTTTCTCAGTGGCCAGTTCCCCAAGTAGCAGAACCTCCTGAGAAGATGAGGAGATACTTCTCCGGTTCCACATTCAAGATGTGAGCCTATTCCAACAACATCCCGTGATGCTTTTCCAAGTGCTTCATAGCCCTTCCTGTTTGTCATGCTGTGGGCTCCACCATGCACAGGGAAAGCTCTTTTTCTTTCTTCACGGAGCTCAGGTGCTCTTCCTGTGTCCTAACGCATCATCATCATCATACATTCCTAACTCATTGGACACTCCTAATGTTTGGGATATGCCAAGACTCCCTTTTTGTATTTCTTTTTGCAATATTAAGAGTGAAGAAGTTTATTTATCTTCTCTGTCTGTGAGCAAGCCAAGTATATATGCTATCCTTGCTATATTCTGTAGGGGAAAGATTTTTGTGCCCAGTGGCAGGCCTTCCTTTGTCACTGTCTAGCCGTGGAAGAATACCCATAACGGTGCATTCGGCTGGTGATGGCAAATGATGTTAGGGCCAGAAACCCTGTGTCTCTCCAGCTCTTGCAACTCCAGGCATCTTCTTGAACTAATCGGTTGGATAGTTATCCTCCCTTCATGTTGGAAAGTTGGAACCATTTTTGCTTGCCCCAGGCTTCTTAAAGAAAGAGATACAGCTCTCTCAGACCAAGAATAAACAAATGACTCCTTAGAAACTTCAGCTGGATAAAAATCTTCTTTTTTTTTTTCCTTCCCTAATGAATTGCTTGTGTCTGAGTTTCTGAACAAATGCGGAAAACCAGTAGTATTTCTTATTGGTTCACTGACTTTAAATATTTGTAGAAAATGTAGGAAAAATAGCAGTATATTTTACATACTAAATTCACTTATAATCAATTAGCATAAAAGCATAAAATATCTGTACTTCTTTTTTTTTTTTAAAGATTTTATTTGTTCATTTGACAAACAGATATCACAAGTAGGCAGAGAGGCAGGTAGAGAGAGAGAGAGAGGAGGAAGCAGGCTCCCTGCGGAGCAGAGGGCCAGATGTGGACCTCAGTCCCAGGACCTTGAGACCCTGACCTGAGCCGAAGGCAGAGGCTTTAACCCACTGAGCCACCCAGGTGCCCGGTACTTATTAATGTGCGTCCTTTTAAGCCCTGGGAGAGTTTGAGGGAAAGTTTTACTCTAAGATTACCTTGAATTGTTGATATTTGAGTTTTCTGTGTAGTAAAGCTGATTACACATAAGAAATTTTTACATATGCCTATATTCAGTAGACCTCCTAGGACTGTTAAGTAAATTGGACCTGGAACCTGTGGGATTTTTTTTTGTTTGTTTGTTTGTTTTGTTTTTGCATATCTTTTGTGGTATTTTGATGTTGTGATTTATAATAAATATATATTTGGACTTAGTTCCCTTTCCTGACAAAGAGCTGCTAAAAAGCTTGCAATTTCCTCTGATGAGAGCAATCAGGGCATCTTTTGTTATGTTAATGAAGCAACTTTTGGAACACCCCTAAGGATGGGGTGCTTGCCATGGGAACCAATCATGTGATTTGAGCATTGGAATTTTCCAGCCCCCACCCCAGAACTCCAGGGAAGGGAGAGTGGCTGGAGATGGAGACCAGTCGCCAGTGGCTGATGATTTAATCTGTCATGCCTTTTTAATGAATCTTGGTTAAAAATTCAATGGATAAGATGGGATTGGGAGGGAGACAAACCATAAGTGACTCTTAATCTCACACAACAAACTGAGGGTTGCTGGGGGAGGGGGGTTGGGAGAAGGGGGGTGGGATTATGGACATTGGGGAGGGTATGTGCTATGGTGAGTGCTGTGAAGTGTGTAAACCTGGCGATTCACAGACCTGTGCCCCTGGGGATAAAAATATATGTTTATTAAAAAAAAAAAAAAAAAATTCAATGGATAAGCTGCGGAGAGCTTCCAGGTTGGGAACAAATGGAAATTCAGGAAGATGGTGCACTCTGAGAGCTTGAGAGTGCCACCCTCCTTCCCTCATACCTTGTCCTTTACATCTTTTCCATCTGGCTCTTCCTGGTTCCTTTTATGATAAACTGGCAATACAGTAAGATGGTTGTATGAGTTCTATGAGCCAGTCTATCAAATTAAATGAACCCAAGGTGGGGGTGGTCATCAAAACCTCCCAGCTATATAGCAGGTCAGTCAGAAACACAGTTGACAACTTGGACTTGAGACTTGCATCTAAATAAAGGGGGAGGGGCAGTCTTGTGAGACTAAGCCCTGAACCACTGGGCTCTGGAACGATCTCCAGGTAGATAGTGTTAGAATTGAGTTGAGTTGTAGTACACCCAGCTGGTGAGCGTGTTGGGGTGTGGGTGGGTGGGAAGGCCGCCCTTTAGATGCAGAATTGTGGTTCCTATGGGCATTTGCATTCTCAGTAAGAACTTAATACTTACTACTTTACCTGTGTGTCCATTCTATTTTAGCCTTCTTAATGAGACAATTGCTGCTTTGTCTTCATGGCCAGGACAGAAAATGTTACTGAGGATGAACAATATATAGGATGTTATTTCAAAATTTTATTCTACAGCAACCACTTTGTATTTATTACCTCATTGAAATATACCATTATATATCTATCAACTCATTTTTTTTTAATGAAGAAATAGATCACAGATAAGGAAATTGCTGAAACTTCATTTGAGCACTGATTGCCATTGCCAAGAATCCAAGCAGGCTGATCTGAACTCAAAGCCTGGGATTATACCACTCTTTACACTATACACTGTCAAGAGGATATTTATTTCTGTAAGGCTAAGATTTCCAGCGTCTTCACCAGCTCTTCTGCATTTAGCACAACCACATGTACCCCTTCTGAAAGCCCAGTTAAGACAATCATTGAGTTTTGGTATAGTGTTAAAACACTTGAATAGTCATTTGAATCTGAAACCCATTGGAAAAGAACTAATTTAAAGGTTTTCAACAGGGACAAGTGGGTGGCTCAGTGGGTTTAGTGTCCACCTTTAGCTCAGGTCATGATCCCAGGGTACTGGGATTGAGTCTCAAGTTGGGCTCCCTGCTCAGGGGGAGTCTGTTGCTCCCTCTGTGTGCTGCTCCCCCTGCTGTGTACCCTTTATCTCTCTGACAAATAAATAAAATCTTAAAAAAAATAAAAAAAAGGTTTTCAACATTTGAGGTTGTTGTGTTTAGAAGGTAGAGAGTTTTAAGCAACCCAAGAAGGAGGAACACTGACATCACATAAGTTTTGTTAAAGAGGATGCAAAAGAGGGTTGCCTGGGTGGCTCAGTCAGTTAAGTTTTTGCCTTAGGCTGAGGTCATGATCCCAGGATCCTGGGATCAAGTCCTGCAACAAGCTTTTTGCCCAGTGGGGAACTTGCTTCTCCTTCTGCCTGCAGCTCCCCTGCTTGTGCACTCATACATGATCTCTCTGTCTCTCTCTCTGACAAGCAAAATCAAAAAAAAAAAAAAAAAAAAAAAGAAAGAAAGAAAGAAAGAAAATGCGAAGTAATAAAGCTATTGATATTTTTCTTAAGAATAGTGAGAAAGTAGAATTTGATGATGGTTTTTATTACCCAATGTGCTACTTCTAGTAATATAGAGTTGCCAGATTTAGCAAATAAGAAGTTGGACACCAAGTTAAATTTGAATTTTAGGTACACACTGAATATATGTTTTGTATAGGTCTGTACCAGATATTGCATGACTCATACCTGGCAATAACAAAGTAGGAGAATAGAATAATAATAAACTTAATATCCAAGAGTAATAGGATATTCGCTTTCTGCTTTCTGTAAAAAACAAAAACAAAAACAAAAAAAACAAAACAACAACAACAAAAAAACAACTGGCTGGTATTTTTGGATGGATGAAATTTTCCATTATTTGTGATATCTAGATATCCTAAAGATTGTTTGGTTTATGTGTTTTAGTTGAAATATAAGGCCAGGGTTCATATAAGTATCCAAAGAACCAGTTGTTCTTTGTCATATTTCTATCACCTCTTTATTTTTATCCTCATTAAAAATTTGGAATTGGAGAAAAAATTATTATTAAATTATTATTAAAAAATTAAAAAAAAACCCACATGCCTTTACTTCCACCTACTTCCCCTCTGGCAAGTCTGTGTTGGTTTTCTTTTTTTGTTTTTGTTCTTTAGATTCCATGTATAAGTGAAATATGTGGTGATTGTCTTTCTCTTTGGACTTACTTCACTTAGCATAATATTCCCTGGGTTCATCCATGTTGTTGTAAATGGCAAAATTTCATTCTTTTTGATGGTTGAGTAATATTCCAGAGAGAGAGAGAGAGAGAGAGAGAGGGTATCACATCTCTATCCACCTATCTAGGGACACTTGGGTTGCTTCCATATCTGGGACAATATAAAAAATGTTGTAACAAACACAGGGTTTATTTTCAAATTAGTATTTTCTTTTTTTTTAAATTAAATTTAAATTTTTTTATTATGTACATATACACCATATAGTACATCATTATTTTTTGACGTGGTGTTTCATGATTCATTTGTTTGTCCAACACCTATTGCTCCATGCAATACATGTCCTCCTTAATACCCATCACCGGGTTAACCCATCCCTCCACACCCTTGCCTCTGAAATCCTCAGTTTGTTTCCCTTAGTCCATAGTCTCTCACGGTTCATCTCCTCCTCTGATTCCCACCCTCCTTTATTTTTGCCTTCCTTTTCCTAATGTCCTTCATGTTATTCCTTATGTTCCATAAATAAGCAAAACCATATGAAAACTACTCTTCTGTGCTTGACTTATTTCACTTAGCATAATCTTTTCCAGTTCCATCCATGTTGATGCAAATGGAGAGTTTCATCCTTTCTGATGGCTGAGTAATATTCCATTGTATATATGGACCACATCTTCTTTATCCATTTGTCTGTTGAAGGGCATCTTGGTTTCTTCCACATTTTGGCTATTGTGAACATTGCTGCTATGAACATTGGGATACATGTGGCCCTGCTTTTCACAAAGATACTCCTGTATCCTTTGGGCAAATACTTAGTAGTGCAATTGCTGGATCATGGGGTAGTTCTATTTTTAACTTTTTGAGGAAACTCCAAACTGTTTTTCAAAGTGGCTGTGCCAACTTACATTCCCACTAAGTCTAAGAGGGTTTCCCTATTTCCACATCCTTCCCAACATTTGTTGTTTCCTGCCTTGTCAATTTATGCCATTCTAACTGGTGTAAGGTGGTACCTCAATGTAGTTTTGATTTGAATTTCCCTGTTGGCTAGTGATGTTGAACATTTTTCCATGTGTCTGTTAGCCATTTGTATGCCTTCTTTGGAGAAGTGTCTGTTCATGTCTTCTGCCCATTTTTTGACTTACCTATTTGTTTTTTTGGGTGTTGAGTTTGAGGAGTTCTTTATAGATCTTGGATACTAGCCCTTTATCTGTAGTATCATTTGCAAATATCTTCTCCCATTCTGTGGGTTGCATCTTTGTTTTGTTGACTGTTTCCTTTGCTGTATAGAAACTTTTTATCTTGATGAAGTCCCAAAAGTTCATTTTTGCTTTTGTTTCCCTTGCCCTTGGAGATGTGTCTTGAAAGAAGTTGCTGTGGCTGATGTCAAAGAGATTACTGCCTATGCTTTCCTCTGGATTTTGATGGATTCCTGTCTCACATTGAGGTCTTTCATCCATTTAGAGTTTATCTTTGTATATGGCATAAGAGAATGGTCAAGTTTCATTCTTCTGTGTTTAACTGTCCAGTTATCCCAGCATCATTTATTGAAAAGGCTGTTTTTTTTCCATTGGATATTTTTTCCTGCTTTGTCAAAGATTAGTTGACCATAGAGTGGAGGGTCCATATCTGGGCTCCCTATTCTGATCCATTGATCTATGTGTCTGTTTTTGTGCCAGTACTGTGCTGTCTTGGTGATCATAGCTTTATATGATAGCTTGAAATCAGGCAGTGTGATGCCTCCAGCTTTGTTTTTCTTTTTCAACATTTACTTGATGATTTGGGATATTTTCTGGTTCTATACAAATTTTAGGATTGTTTGTTCTGGCACTTTGAAAAAATGCCATAGGTATTTTGATCAGGAAGGCATTGAAAGTATAGGTTGTTCTGGGCAGCATAGATATTTTAACAATGTTTATTCTTCTGATCCATGAGCATGGAATGTTTCTGCATCTTTTTCTGTCTTCTCCAATTTCTTTCATAAGTGTTCTGTGGTTTCTGGAGTATAGATCCTTTACCTCTTTGGTTAGGTTTATTCTAAGGTATCTTGTCATTTTTGGTGCTATTGTAAATGTTACTGATTCCCTATTTCTCTTTTTATAGTTACATTGTTAGTGTATAAGAAAACAGTTGATTTCTGTGTATTGATTTTGTTTCCTGCTATGTTATTGAATTACTGTATGAGTTCTCATCATTTGGGGGTGGAGTCTTTTGGGTTTTTCACATAAATTATCATGTCATCTGCAAAGAGAGAGTTTGACTGCTTTGCCAATTTAAATACTTTTTATTTCTTTTTGTTGTCTGATTGCTGATGCTAGGACTTCTAGTACTATGTTGAATAATAGTTGTGAGAGTGAGTGTCTTTGTTATGTTCCAGTCTTGAGGGAAAGGCTCTCAGCTTTTCCCTATTGAAAATGGTACTCGCTGTGGGCTTTTCAAATTAGTATTTTCATTTTATTTGGGTAAATACCCAGAAGTGGAATTACTAGAATGTATGTATTTCTATTTTTAATTTTTGGAGGAAGCTCCATACTATTTTCCATTTCTAGTTTACATTTCTACCAACAGTACATTAGGGTTCCCTTTTTCTGCATTCTCACCATCAGTTGTTATTATTTGCTTTTTTAATACTAGTCATTCTTACTAGTGTGGGGTGGTATTTCATTGTGGTTTTGATTGTCATTTGATTTTGATTTTTTATTTCCCTGGTGATTAGTGATGTTGAGCATATTTTCATGTTTCTGTTGCCATCTGTATGTATTCTTTGAAAAAAAAGTCTGTTCAAGTCCTCTGCCAATTTACTAATCAGATTTTTTTTTTTTTTTTGGTGTTGAGTTGTATAAGTTCTTTGATTCTTTTTTTTTTTTTTAAGATTTATTTATTTATTTATTTATTTGACAGAGAGAAATCACAAGTAGGCAGAGAGGCAGGCAGAGAGAGAGGGGGAAGCAGGCTCCCCGCTGAGCAGAGAGCCCGATGCGGGACTCGATCCCAGGACTCTGAGATCATGACCTGAGCCGAAGGCAGCAGTTTAACCCACTGAGCCACCCAGGCGCCCCAAGTTCTTTGATTCTTTCATTAATATTTTGAGGATTTTGAGGATTTTTTTCCTGTGTTCATCAGGGATATTAGCCTTCACCTGTGAATCTGTTTCTGTTATATGTCATATCTGCTTGCTTAATGAGTCTTTCTGTCTTCTATTCTAATAGTTTATTTTTGCACGGTAGATGCTAATTTAAAATATTATTTGTAGGAACGTTTTGAGTCCTTGAATAATGATAACTTCTCCATAGGGAGGGAGAGAGGGAGAATTCTGGGTGTCCATGACCCCTAGAAAACCTTAATTCACTTAAGCCTGAGGTGCCCTGAATCACCAGGTGAAAGGAAGTACTCAATGGAGGACAGTAATTACTGTGTTATGCCCTGTTTCTATCCTAGTAAATACCTTATGATTTAAAAGAATAGAGCTCATGGATCTTTGCTCAAGGAGGAGTGATTTTTCAGCTTCCTACCCTTGGAAAATTCTATCCTGCTTTTCTCCCCCATTCTTATGGGACTGTGAAAAGTTCAGCTTAGGTCGAATTGGCTGTTTTCTTAGAATGAAAAAAATTGTGCTCAAGACAATGTGAGGTACATTTTGTATAACTTCTGTATGGTTCTACTGGCTCTCATCTTCCATATTTTACTCTCCCCAGTCCTCTTCTTCTGTCCTCTGGGATTACTTATAAACAAAATCCACTTGCATGACATAGGATTCAGACTTGTTTAAAGGGGTTTCATCAAATTCTTTGTAGTATGTTTTATTAGACCCCAAACGCCATTCTTTGAGAAACAGTCCTCAGGGAGGAAAATTCTCAATACATGTCTACTGTTATGTCTGAAATTCCCATCCTTAAAATGACTGCTTGCTGTTGTTTTATCAGATGTTAAGTTGAAACCTGAGAAACCAAAATTGAAAATATGTTCTAGAGAAAAATGAAGTCAAGCCCTGAGTGGGCTGCTACAACATAGATTCCTAAGCCACTTTAGGGTATTATGCACCAGATAAAGGGAATGTACAGACAATTCCATGTATGTCTTATCTGCTAACCTCTTGAGTTGTATACCCTGACTTTCATTCTTTTCCCCATCCATGTCCTAATTAATTCCAAGAATTCTGTTCTCTGATCTTTCTGCCATTAGCTTATAGTCAGCTGAAGAAAACTATTATTTTAACCACTGACATAAGAATTCCTGGTAGGGAAGAATTCTTCTTTTTTATGAAAATGTTTAAATAAATTGTCTGATGAGAAGGTGGCTTCATAGAGGCAACAGATTCACAGCCAAGGACATGGCATACAGAGGAGTACTCTCTGTATGCAGACGATGCTGCATTTGGGTTTAGGGAACAGAGAAGAGAAGGGAAAAATTGGAAGATTGTCCAACAACAGGGCAGAAAGGAAAGAATTTGTTCAGAGCAGTTATCTTCAAAATTTAACTTAAGGTTGTGTGTGTGTGTTTTAAAATTTTATTTATTTATTTGACAGACAGAGATCACAAGTAGGCAGAAAGGCAAGCAGAGAGGAAGGGAAGCAGATCTCCGGCTGAGTAGAGAGTCCGATGCAGGTCTCAGTCCCAGGACCCTGAGATCATGACCTGAGCCAAAGGCAGAGGCTTAAACCCACTGAGACACCCAGGTGTCCCTGGGGTTGTATGTGTTTAATAGCACTTTGTAGGTGACTGTAAAATTATGCAAAACCTTGATCCTTGTGGCTTAGTATGGGGCTATGTCAAGATAACTAAAGACCAAGATAGAAGCCAGAGTTGAAAGTGAGGGGGTAATCATGAATATATGTCCTTCTTTCCTTAGCAGCTAGGAGAAGAGATGATGGGACCTCTTCTTCTTCTTCTTTTTTTTTTTTTAAGATTTTATTTATTTATTTGACAGAGGGAGAGAGCGAGAGAGATCATAAGTAGGCAGAGAGGCAGTAGGAGGGAGAGGAGGAAGCAGGCTCCCTGCTGAGCAGAGAGCCCAATGCCGGGCTCAATCCCAAGACCCTGAGATCGTGATCTGAACCAAAGGCAGAGGCTTAATCCACTGAGCCACCCAGGTGCCCTGGGACTTCTTCTTAACCATGAACCGGAGTTGGATCCACTCTTATCTAGATCTAAGAAGTGGATACCTCATGCTGATACCAGAGGTCTCACACACCTTTGATGATCTCAACACTCAGTTTGATGCTAGAAATGTAGCAGGTGATATCACATCTAATGGTCAATAACATGAAATTCATTCATCAAATATTTATTGAGAGCATATCATGTTCCATACACTTGTTCTTTATACTAAGTGTACAACTGTGAACAAAGCCGATAAAAATCCTCACCCTCAAAGAGCTTACAACTTAGTGGGGAAGACAGAAACAAGATGCCTAAGTGAAATCTATGGTGTGATGATATCAATGGCTAGAAGGAGAAACGGCTGGACAGGGGATAAGAAAGCAACATGCCATTGTTTAAAATAGATACATCATGACTGAGACAAAGAACAGAATGATATATTTTATATTTTTAATTCCAAAAGGATTCATTATGTTGGGCTAAATGATCAAGAGCATCAATACATTAATTCCTCTTATTTTTTTCTTCCTTTTTTTTTTTTCCTTCACCTGAAAGTTATAGAGGGTTTTTTTAGATGACCAAGGAGACACTTGGAAGACCTAGAAGAAAAGTGAGCCCTTGTTTCTTGGAATACCTGTCTTTTTTAGGAGTTTGACTTGGGGGACTTTTTTCCAATCCAGGGTTTGGAAGCAGAAGAGAAGCCTTCCTTCCACTTCCAGAGAAGGAAACATATGGGGAATGAAAGCTCAAAAGACACCTGAGGTATCATTAGGACTTGTGGGTCAAGAGAGGCCAAGAGAAAATAGAAAAACTTTGAATTGCTAGGCAGGCCCTTACAAGTGCTCATTGCAAAATTCAATTGCAGCAGGAAGGAAAGATAGTTTGAACACTTACCAAACCCAGAGGGCATTAGGAGGGAATAATTGACACATTGACCCATTCACAAAAAAGGACAGGCAGATTTAGGACTCAATTTTAACCATGTACATATCATGAGTAGTATAAAACCCTTTCCCATTAATGGAAGATGTTCCTGCTAAAATTAACAAAAGGATAGGTAGTTCAGACCTGCACCATCTTTCCACTGGGAGAGTTCCAGTCTCACTGAACTATAATTGCAATGGTCTAGGCTAAGGGACTGAAATGTAGAGAAGTCTCCATGTTCTTTTTCTTCCATTTGGAAAACCAGTCAGAACACTGGTCTGTTTTCCTTTTACATGAAACCCAAAGAAAGGCCATTCCTGCTATTCAAATATAATTAAAGCATTCTCTGCTTGAGCCCAACAGTTTGGCCTGCGAATTGTTGTTTACCACTAATACCTAAGAAATTTTGGTCTCCTATTGGTTCTAGCAACATTCACATTGTCTTCTTATATGTTTGGTTGCATGATTTTCCAACACACCAAGCAGCAAATTTCACCCTAAGTTACTGCAATATAAGATGAGAAGTTCAATTGGAAACTTGTTTTCAGCAGCAGCTCCATTGGAAAGGATGGCTTAAGGGGGGAAAAGGAACTCCCTCCTCTTCTCCCAACATTAGAATGCCCTGAAATAAACATGAATTTATACCCTGCCTCTGAAGGTAATCAGAAAAAGAGATTTTTTTTTTTTTAGATTTTATTTATTTGTTTGACAGAGATCACAAGTAGGCAGAGAAGCAGGCAGAGAGAGGTAGAAGCAGGCTCCCTGCTGAGCAGAGAGCCCCATGTGGGGCTCCATCCCAGGACCCTGAGATCATGACCTGAGCCAAAGGCAGAGGCTTAGGCCCCTGAGCCATCCAGGTCCTCCAGAAAAAGAGATTTTTGATTAGCATTTTGTTCATGCTGTGGGTAAAATTGCAGCACTCCCATCTTTACCGCTTTTCCTTTTAATTGTGAAATGCCATTTGGAAATCTCTTTAAATTTCTTTCGGCTTTTAGAAATTGTCAGAGGTGTCCTTGGTGCACTGGGTGACTTTGGCTCTTTCTCATTCTTTGATTTCAGGATGAAATGAGATGGAAACCTTCCATCCTTCATATAAGTATGATTAAGGAATTATTTTGTCTATATGTGGTCAACTACTGAAGATTGGGCTGATGTTGGTAGGAAGAGGTGTCACCCCCATCTGCAGGTCTCAAATAATAGCTCTTCAAGTCCCACAGCTCTGAAGGTGCAATGTGCTGTGTTTTCAAAAGAGAAGCAGCGAACCCTCAAAGCTGTTTGTAAACTTAATCAAATGGGAAGCTCCAAAAATGGACACTTGAGATATTGATCAAGATTGGCCTTCAGGGAAGACCAAGGCAGGACTCTTCTTTATGATTTGATTTATATGATTTAAGACTCTGAATCTGGCACAGTCTGCCATGCTACTGTTAAAGACTGACCTGGCTTAAAAGCTTTCTCTTCTTAAATGCAGGTCTGGGTAGAGATAATTAAGTCTTTAAACCAGCTTCAATGCCTGCTTATTATGACTCACATTTTTTTTTGGTCTCCTGACATAATCATAGCTTAACACCAGCTCTTTATAGGCCCTGGAATTTTTGTCAGAATAAAGGTGGAGTCCTAAGTCAGAAGGAGAATGTTAGAAACCCAAAGAGAACGTCAGTCACTACATGTTTTGTTCATGGCACTCTCCATGATCCACACAACTTATCACGGTCTCCTATAGGAAGGCCTGGATTACATTAGGAAAGAGCACTCCATCCAACGACTTTTTGCCCTAGGATTTTGGTAAAAATGTGTGAGTCTTTTATAGGGTCTTAGGGAAAACTGAAGCTTTATAGTACATGTTTTCTTCAGACAATAGAAATTGCCCATTTCAGTCCAACTTTACACAAAGACGTACAGTAGCAGTCATGTGTTAGGGGTCTCCCTAGTCAAGATATGTTCTCTGTCACAATATTCCTAAGTGGTTCCTGGCTCCCCACATGCATGTCAAACTCTATAATGAGTACTAACAGATGGCAGTGTAAAAATATGACTCTAGGGTGCCCGGTTAGCTCAGTTGGTTAGGCAACTGCCATCTGCTCAGGTCATGATCCCAGAGTCCCAGAATTGATTCCTGCATTGGGCTCCCAGCCCCATGGGGAGTCTGCTTCTCCCTCTGACCTTCTCCCATCTCATGCTCTCTCTCTCTCTCAAATAAATAAAGAAAATAATTTAAAACAATGTAAAAAAAAAAAGTATGATTCTCTAATCCCAGTGTTAAAGTAGCACAGCCCAACCCAAGAAGATGGCAGAGTTTTCTCTGAATTACTCTGGGGGGCAAAGTCTCCAAGACTAATAGTATCAGAGCATACTAAATAGGCAAGATCCAGGTAGAGGTGCTCAAATTCTCTGCTACAAAGTTGGCCAGTTGAAGCAGTGACTGGGCAAAATGATGAAGACAGGAGATCTTGTTTCCTCACCTGCTTTCAGGTGGAGCCAAAGAGAAAGAATCAAGAGGAATGTTGTTTCTCAGAAATGAATAGGAAACAGTGTAAGTATGAATGACCCTGGTATCCAGAGAAGGTACAAATTTTGGCTGCAACAAAGAATTTATGAAGTGTATCACCACTTTTTTGCCCAGTTGGCAGGTTCTTCTCTTCAGATTATCAATTGGAACAGAATGGAATTTATTTTCTGGGCATTGAAGTGAAGAGCACAGATGAATTCCTACAGATTAATGATGGGCTCAAGGAATTCTATCCTCCCTCCCTCCTTCCTGTCTTTGTGTGTGTCTCATTCTCTTAACCTCCCTTCCTCTTTTCTTCCTTTGTTTTTGGTTAGAAAAACTACCCAAGAGAAGCTGACTAGTTTTCAGAAATGTTAACATAATTCGGGGGAACTGTATACTATTCTTTCCCAAAAGTGCCCTAAGGAACCTACATCCATAAGGTCCTTCAGGGATGTATTGCCATCAGTAACAACCTTTTTACATGGAAGAGCCCTTGGACTGAAATCTTTATTAATCTTAAATAAAGATTTGCTCTGAAAACATGCACAAGGGTAATACAGAATGTGTTTTCTATTAAGACATTTTGAAGAGAGCTGAGGAAGAAGGGCTCTTGTTTTTGTTCGTAGGAGCTGGCCCTGATGGATCACAAGGACAACCCAGATTAGTTCAAGGAGAACAGAGTCATTAAAAGCACTTTTATTTTCTTGACTCAAAACTTGGTAAAAAAAAAAAAAAAGATGGGCAAAAAAGTCAGTTAGGTTGGAAAAGCATTTGGAAATTGTGTTCGGACATCATCAGAAGGAAAGACCTTGTGGCTCTCCCCCAGGATCAAGACTGAGTCCAAAGCAAGGAAACAGTGTCTTCAACTTGGTCAAAAGCAGTACAAGACTAAGGTGACAAAAGTGCCATTGAATCAGTGTGCTAACTGTCCTGAGCATCCATCAGAGGACACTGCCTTTGATGAGTTATACTCTCTTTGGCATAGATTAACACACAGGAACATTTTGTGCATCAAGGATGCTTCCAAACTTACTTTAATAGATTTTTGTTGAAACTCTTTTGATTACCTGACCTGTTTTCCACACCTACTGTAAGCAAATTGGGGGAAGAGAATTCCTCATCTTCTTTTATCCTTCCTCTCATTCTTCTTTCTTCTTCCTCCTTCTGTTCTCCTTCCTCCTTTTTTCTCTCTTGCTCTTTTCCTTGCTGTTTTTTTTTCCCCCTCTATGTCTCTGGATTTCTAGGACTGAACTGAAGTGTGCTGTCTCTAAAGTAAACACTGTTATGGGGTATCTGAAGCCTAAGGCTGAATGGCCCTCAAGTTTATGGTTTCATTATAAACTAATATCTGTGTTTTCTTTCTGACTCATAGAAGCAGAATTTGCTTTAGAAATCCCTCAAGCAACTCAACTTATTCTTTTTTTTTTTTTTTAAGATTTCGATAAAATGGCCAGCTTTTATTTATCCTCTGGGAAGGTACCCAGTAGGCAGGCATTGCTCTGTCTGATTGCCAAGAGGACAGTGAAAACTCAAAAGAAGAAGAAAATTTTAATTAGAATTCATTTGGCTCAGAAAAAGAGAAGGAGAACTATTCTTCCTTTGGAGTTCTGAGGACCCAACCAGGTTGCCACCTCTTACCAAGAAAGCAATCTATCTCTATGATGGGTAGGAACATAGGGTACTTTGATGAATAACATCTTTGGGGAACTTGGCATAGGGGGAATTTTTGTGAGATGAGCTGACAGGGGATGGCAAAGCTGTGAGAAATTGCACAGAGAAGTTGCCATCAACTGACAGATATTGGGTCATATCTATCACAGAACACCAGAATGTGGACTACAAGGCCACTTCAATCACAGCATCCACAGAAGAATGAGACTTTAGTGTGCAAACAAGCTGGTCTTGTGTTAATTGGGAGAAGGTGGGATCACAATTTTTGGAGCTGATAAGGTGAAGGCCCAGCCAGGATAGGATCAGCACTTCAGGAATAAGGCCAGCCATATTGTATATACCTATATCCTAAAGGCTGGCTTGGAGATCAAGGTCATGCATGTGCCAAATGACAAAGCTTAAGAAGATCCAAGGTGCAGGAATGCTGAGCCCATGACACAGACACATGAAGGGACATTTGTACACTAGGACAAAGCATTATTCCAAGGTTTACAATAAATTGTATGAACACTCTGTTGAAAAATTGCAGCTAAAAGCAATTCTCATGACTATTGAACCAGTGCTATGGCTGTCTTTTCCAAGTTTTATTACAGACTATTACAAATCATGTAATGTTTCCTAAGGGAACAAAGCCTTTAGAAGGTCATATAACAGGGTTATTAAGAAAAAGAGGAGGAACAAAAAAAAGCAGAATTTTTTATTGCTACAATGCCAATTCTCCAAACTCAAAGACTTTTAATATTTCACAAATCCTTATAACTACCCCATGAGGCTTCTACACAGTTCTTGAAAGAAAAGGCTTCTTTGGCTTTATTTTTCTTTTTTTTTTTAGGACAAGAGTTCTGTTCTTGAGTATTGGGTGCATGCAAGGTCCTGGTCTCAGTCCCAGATATCAACACGCTGGACTCAGTTGTACTTGGGCAGAAAATAAATTCTCTGTCTATGGACATTGCATGGAAATCATTTAGGTTCAATTTCTAAACTCTAAGCCTGTAAATCACTATTTCATTGGAAGGAACTTCTAGGTGGTATGTCTTCAGGTCCATCCTTGATGGACTTAGAAGGAAAGCAAAAGTGCAGCATCTTGACTCATGCCCAGATTATATGTGGCTGGTTGGATTACTGAATCCAAAGGTATAGCCACCCCTGAATGTCCTATTTCTTGAGGCTGGGACTATATGTTCTCTCCAGATGGAAATATTTCAGGTGGAACAAATCTAGCATTTTGAGGTGGTATCTACACAGAGATTAAAAAAAAAAAAAAAAAGGAAAAACACAGTCTGGCAAACTGTTAGCATCTTTCAGATAAATTCTCTTCTCCCTAACACAAGCTGCTAGCATTAAGGAGGGTAGCCATACTGTTTATATGGATCTGAAGAAAGGTTAGGCCAAAAATATTTCCTCTTAGGTACCTAAAAAGGATGGTGTTTTGGAGCACAGTGACACAATGGCTTTTTCTTTTGGACCTTAAGAGATAATAACAAATCTCTCCCTTATCCACTCTCCCTCCTACCCTGTATTTGTCCTATCACTCAGAAACCATGTACATACACCTATCTTGTTTTTGCTTATTTATATACCATTATGTTCCAAACAGATTCTTCAGAAGGCTTTCTGAATGATAAATGATAAGTGAATCAGAAATCCTTCTGAAGGAAAATAAAGGGTTTCTGTATCTCTAAATTTGCTTTTTTTGGGGACATCTTATATAAATTGGAATCATACAATATGTGATCTTTTATATCTGGCTTCTTTGGCTCAGCATAATATCCTTGAGGCTCATCTATGTTATTACATGCGTCAATACTTTATTCCTTTTTATTGTAGAACAGTGTTCCATTTTGCAGCTATAGTACATATATTTGGTTGATAGACATTTATTTGGATTGTCTCCCAATTGGAGTTATTAAGAAGTGCTCGTACACTTTTCACATCATGTGTTACTTCTTTGCCCATCATATTTTATAACTCATCTTTTCTTGATTCTTATCTCCCTTCATATCCACTTTCAATATTGAAAAAAATTATGAACGTTTTTAGGATTCAGAGGAAAGAAATACACTAAAAATAATTTTGAGAATACTCTTGTCATTCCCAGTTTGTCAAGAATTATTTCATCTCTTGTTTGGGATTTATTTTCTTTGTGTTAGTTCCATCATTTGCTTTGATACTTTGTAAATTTGTCTTAAATGTCTTTCAGGGTATTTTAATCTTTCTCTGACTCATTTTCTCTCTCTTGATTCTGTAGTTGCCTGCCCCTGGATCCCTATGGATTCTCAGTCCAGAAGCAGGCCTTATATTGGGTCTTGGAGTGCCTGTTCCATGGTGATGAAAGCCAGCCCTTGGTTTCCCCAGATTCTATATATGACTGGCTCATGTCAGTCTTTCACCAGTCATCTTTAGAGTCCTCATTTCAGGCAGGGACTTTAGCTTTCTTGTACCTCCCCTCATGAACTGTGAACCCACCCAAAGCCCTCCAGTGTTGCTAACTTCAGTTAGTCTTATTTTGATACATTGCCATGGTGGGAGTGCGTTTGGTCCCACTCAATCCCTAGAAATTGAACTCTTCAGTGCCTTCAGGTGCTTCTGGTATTGGAGGCTGGCAGTGCGATGGCCTCTGCTTTACTTAGTACTGTGGGTTTTAGTTTTACTTGGATTCAACTACCCTTTTCACTTATTTTAGAACATGAGTATTTTTAGAAAAAAAAATATATATATGCAGAAAAACTCACATACTGCAACTGAACAGCTGGAAGAATTTTCCTAAACTTAACACACCTTCTCTAAAATCAAGAAACAGAACATTGAAAACACAAACCCTTGCCCCGTGTCAGCTTCCAGTCTTCCCCCACCAAAGGTCACCATTACCCTGGTTTCTACGTGCATAGATTTGGTTTCTGTTTGGGGTTCTTACTGATAGTGCTACTATATGCATGCCTTTGGTGAACATATGTGCTTATTTCTTTCAGAGATATTCCTAGAAGTGGAGTTCTGAGGTCAAAAGAAAGACATGTTCAGCTTTAGTAGATAATGCTAAACATTTTCCCAATGTGGTTCTATTAGTTTACACTTTCACCAGCAATGTAGAAGTTGCAGTATCCCTACATCCTTGCCAACTTTGATATTTTTAGTCTTTTTTTCCTTGTAACCTGGCTATTTTTTTAAAATAAAATTTTAAAGTACTCTTTCATTGATTTTTTCCAAAGGGAATGAGAGATGGGAGCTCTCCACACAATCTCCCAGCTCTGTCTAAACCTTGTTAGGCTCCCATGTTTTCTTACAGCCTCAATCCCCAGCACAGTCCCCTCTTCTACCTTACTTACCTTTCTCTGACTCCATAGGGTGCCTCTTTCCAAGGAGAAGAGTTCTACATGTGAATAATACTCTTCAAGACATAAGGAATTAGGTGGGGAAAAAAAGGTCATTTTTTAAATCCCATTACTTCTTTCAAAACTTATTTTGGCATTCCTCAAAATTGATTATTCTGTTCTGTCCTCAGGAAGGTGGTAAAATGAAAATAATAGAAAAGACAAAAGAGCACTTATTTGTAGAAGGCTGCCTCAGCTGATTTAACCCTTTCAGAGATGTTTTGTTTTCTCTGTTCCATGGTACGACTTGGTAAAGAAGGAACTAAATCTCATTCTCATATTTTGAGATATACCTATATATTTTTGAGGCATTTATTTTAAAAGTTTCCAGTTAATCTCAATGCCCTATGGGGCTGCTGTAAGTGGCTACATAATGGTTTAAGTCTACTTACGAAATTCTTACTCTGCCAAATGCAATTGTTTACAAGGTGGTACACATCAAGTATATACATTCATTTATACCTTAGTGAGAACTAATTTGGCTCATTTTTAGGAGAGTAGCATGGTAAGATTTTTTTAAAAGGAAATATTTTCTCCTCCTTTGCAGTATATTATAGCTCCTCACATTAAGACGTGGATTGTGGGGGCACCTGGGTGGCTCAGTGGGTTAAGCTTCTGCCTTCAGCTCAGGTCATGATCTCAGGGTCCTGGGATCGAGCCCCACATTGGGTTCTCTGCCCAGCAGGGAGCCTGCTTCCCCCTTGCTCTCTCCTGCCTCTCTGCCTACTTGTGATCTCGCTCTCTCTGTGTCAAATAAATAAATAAAATCTTAAAAAAAAAAAAAAGGAAGTGGATTGTGTTTGCCACTGTTTTGAATCTAGGATGCCCTTGTGACTTGCTTTGGCCAGTGAAATGCAGATAAGGGACAGCGTGCTAGCTCTAGGCTTTGGCTGTAAGAATCCTTGTTGCTCTCTTGGACCTCTGCCACCATTTTAACAAGCCCAGGCTAACTAGATGATAAGAGAACAAATGGAAGAACAACAAAGTGTCCCAGCCAGCAGCTCACTGACCTAAACATAGGAACAATCAGTGTAGAGCTGTACACAACCCACAGCTGATCACAGATGTAGGTCATCTCAGCCAAGATCAGAAGATGTGCTCAGATGATCCCTAGACTTCCGAGCAACATGAAATGCTTATTGTTTTGAGCCACTGACTTTGGGTGTTTTGTCACATGGCAGTGATACAGACAGATGGAGTACAGATCAACTGCAGGAGGGGACATCTATGGGAAAAGTGGTCCATCACAGCCTTTTCTCACATCACAGTTTTATTTCTCTTTGCTAGCTGTTATTCTTATTCTTCCACAAGGTAGAGGAATTTACCCCTTCAAAGGGAAATTCAATATATATTAATACTCCAAAGCTATAAAATTAGGAAACATAAATGTTTTCTATAACTGAGTTTTAACCCAGATTCACATTTGGATCCAAATTCTGGCCTTTCCCTGTTGTCAGTTTGAGGAAGTCATTCATGCTCTCTAATTAAACCTTGTTTTCTTTTCAGGAAAACGGAGATAGTGACAGTATTAACCCTATAGGACCATTGTTTAAAAAAAAAAAAAAAAAGAGAGAGAGAGAGAGAGAGAGAGAGATTAGCCAATAAAAGTAGCCAAGAGTCTAACCTTAGGGATATAGATTTCAGTACTGGTTCTGCAATAGATCAGCTCTGTAACCTTGGCCAAGTCTCCAGTCTTTCAGGATTTAGTTTTCTCAGCTCTAAATTGTTCATGATAATAATCCTCATCTCACAGCAGTGATTTGATATTAAATGACAAAAAGCATCTAAAAACCAATGTCTGGTCTGAAAAATGGTACCCCTCATTTGATTGGTCATAATCATGTATTCTTCAAGCATTAGGGTATGTAACCATTCTTTTTTTTTTAATTTTTTATTTTTTATAAACATATATTTTTATCCCCAGGGGTACAGGTCTGTGAATCGCCAGGTTTACACACTTCACAGCACTCACCAAAGCACATACCCTCCCCAATGTCCATAATCCCACCCCCCTTCTCCCAACCCCCCTCCCCCCAGCAACCCACAATTTGTTTTGTGAGATTAAGAGTCACTTATGGTTTGTCTCCCTCCCAGTCCCATCTTGTTTCATTTATTCTTCTCCTATGGAAGTGGTATGTAACCATTCTTAACCTTTCTCCAACCATCCCAAAGCATACCTCCAGTTACACTGTCCCTTCATTTTTCCTTGCTTTGATTTACTCAACACATTAGGCACAAGACTGGTTTTGCTTGCACAGAACATTTGTGGTAGTTGCCTTTTACCTTGTTTTTCTTGTTTGTTGTTCAGGTTTTAGGGTATATGCATATGGTTGAGGGGGCACAGTAAATGTGAACTCTATTCTACCTTATTCTACCTCTCTTGTACCCTTTACCCTTCCAAAATACAGGAGTCATTTTGAGACTTGTAAACATTTTGTTATTTGTAAGACAACAAAACAAAACAAATCCTTTAATAGAACAGGAGGCGTTAATTAAACTCTATTCTCACTTGCTAGATAATGGTTAGCAGAAAGCAGCAGCCAGGAACAGAAATGGCTAATAACTGAAGAAGAGTAACTAGATAGAGCCAAATACACTCAGGCTCAATTTCTTTCCCTTTCTTTCTTTCTTTCTTTTTCTTTTTTTAAATTCTTTTTAGTGTTCCAAGATTCACTGTTTATGCACCATACCCAGTGCTCCATGCAATACTTGCCCTCCATAATACCCACTACCAGGCTCACCCAACCCCCCACCCTCCCTTCCTTCCAAAACCCTCAGTTTTTTCTCAGACTCCACAGTCTCTCATGGCTCATCTCCCCCTCCAATTTCCCCAACTCACTTCTCTCTGTCTCCCAATGTCTTCCGTATTATTCCTTATGCTCCACAAGTAAGTGAAACCATGTGAAAGTTGACTCTCTCTGCTTGACTTATTTCACTCAGGATCAATTTCTTAGCTTTTATCAAAGACAGGATCTGAATGATACAGCATAAAGATAGATTTTGACTTTGATGGCAGACATGAGGAATGATTGTAACAAATTTTATCCTAATAGAACAGAGCTATTTTTTTTCAAAATGGAGGTCATTATTAGAAAGATACTTAGAAATAAGCTACACATGTGCATGTGTACATAGATACTGAGGTGTCATGTACATGCTGTTATGAGCTCTGGACATCACTGTCTGCAATAATAGCTATTTACTGAGAGCTTTTTATATGCTAATCATTTGGTTTTAATTATCTTTTTGGAGTCCTTGCCACATTCTGTGTGGTAGAAAATATAATTTCCTATTTTAAAGATGAGGAACCTGAGGCACAGGGCTATGGTAGAATTTGCCCAAGATTACACAGTGGTCGATTCAAGATTCAGATGGAAATTACCTAATTCCAGTGCTTGTGTCCTTGCAGTTGGGCAGCATTTTTGCTTGATATCTGTATTCATAATATCATATATATATATATAATACTAGCATATAGAAATACATTTAAAACATATAAAACCAGTGTATTTTTTTAAAAAAGATTTTATTTATTTATTTGACAGAGAGTATCACAAGCAGGCAGAGAGAGAGGAGGAAACAGGTTCCCTGCTGAGCACAGAGCCTGATGCGGGGCTCGATCCCAGGACCCTGAGACCATTGACCCAAGCCGAAGACAGAGGCATAACCCACTGAGCCACCCAGGTACCCCTAAAACCAGTGTATTTATACGTTTTGGTTCCACTCCTGTCTATTGCCAGTTGTCTCCATACTTAATTCAGATGGGGAATAATACCGAAATGAGAATTAAATTTGTAGCTATGATGTAAGAGGCATAGATACTAGGAAAGATGCTTTAGATATATTATCACATTTAGTCCTTAAAACACCCTGAAGAAGTTAATTAGAACTTCGTGTTATAATTGGGAAAACCGAGACTTAAAGGATTGAGTAATTTGCCCAAGAGCACATAACTAGTTAATGGCAGAGATGATATTTGGACACTACAGTGAGCCCCAAATCCCTACTTCTTGCACTTAATCACCTTTTCTATTAACATGTTTCTTTTCAAAGTTTTGGGGTGTCTGTACACTTAAATTTCCTTACTTCATACAGAAGGGTCTATTCTGACCTTTTTTTTTTTTCCCCTTAGAAACAATTTTCACCAGGTTTTCCTGCTCCTCTGTAAGTCCTCCCTAAGTTCTTTTTTCTTCCTGAGTTCCAATTTGATTTGTTAGGATTTCTTTCCTTTAGCTAGAGGGTGAGTCAGTGGTTTAAAAAGAAGTTTTAAGTGCATGCTTTTGCTTTTTCAAGTTTCTGAATGCCTCCAAAAATTTACTTCTAAAGTTCTGAAGCCCAGAGGGGCAGAGGCCATAAATATTTAAAATGGGAGTATATTGTTTTAGTTAAAATTTATGGAGTGATTCATGACTCCAATTCAATTTTCAAAAATCAACATCATAAGGTCTGGATGGGAAATCTGCCTTCAAATTACCATGGGGCTCTCTGGAAGATGAGCCTTTCTTAAATGCCTTCGTTTCACTTGTTAGCAAGTTCGTGACTTCAGGCTCAAGCAGATCCAGGAACTGAACAGTTCCATCCCTGTTTATCTTCTGATCTCCCTCTAAGCAGTTCTGATGGAGCTTCATGTGTAACAGCCTCCACCCTTTAAACCATGGACTCGGGCTGCCAGGGCAATCACCATAATTTTTCAGAATAAAAATTTCTTTCTAGTTTTAGAACAGTGTCTCTTACTTTTCATGAAACCCTTAAGAAATCTAGGAAAGAACCAGAAGTAATTTTTTAGGTGTTTTCAGGTTGTTTTCTTTCCTTTGTGAATTTGAGAGCCTTCCTTTGGTGGTCGTGTTCCTGAATTAGTTCGTTGTTTGTCACTGTCTTGACATACCTCAGTTTCCTGAGCTGGAAGTTTGGGAGTTTTATTAAAATATCGCTGAAGGGACGCTTGGGCGGCTCAGTTGGTTAAGCGGCTGTCTTTGGCTCAGATCATGATCCCAGTGTCCTGGGATGGAGTCCCACATTGGGTTCCTTGCTCGGCGGGGAGCCTGCTTCTCACCCTGCCTGTGTTCAATCTGTCTCCCTCTGACAAATAAATAAATAAAAATCTTAAAGAAAAAATTGCTGAAAATTCTAGGAGTAATAAATCTAATCCAACTCTAGCTTGAGCAACAGCAAAACCATTAGCAAGTTGAAACCTCCACAAGGCCAGACATGATATAGTCAGCATTGTAGCTACCATGGCATGTAGCATTGTGGCTAACACAGCAGGTTCCAAATAGCCATGTGATGGAAATGAATTAAGTGCGCCTGAAATAACTCCACATCCAGAAAAATAAATCTGTGGTTTCAGTTTTTTTCTAGAAGCTCTCTCTCTGCTCTCTGACCCAGAACCTTCCTTTTAAGGCTGTTATTCTCCATCTTGATAGATTTTTGTCTCCTGGGGGACATTTGATAGTGTCTGGAAACATTTTTGTTTGTTGTAAATGGAGGAGGGCTGCTACTAGCATCCACTGGGTAGAAAATCAAGAATGCCACTAAACAGTTTTATGATGTGTAGGACAGCCCCTTGCAACAAAGAATCCTATGATGGCCGCAAATGTCAGTAGTTTCAAGTTGAGAAACCCTGCTCTAGTTTGCCTTTGACTTTAGCTAGACTGAAATCATAGGATCTAGAACTTCAAAGGTAAGGGTATATGACAAATAATCTCTCTTACACCCAGAAATACTACTATTTCAAGAGTTATGGGGAAGCAGGCATAACTTGGCTTATCCAGGAAACCCTAGAGGAAGTGCAAACTTTGAGTCATTTAGTAAACTCAGTAGGAAGAACCAAAACTTATTTTTCTGTTTTATTGTCTTATCATTTGCTTCTAAGTCTCCTCCCCTACTCTAAACCACAGCTTGCTCCCACCCCCAGCCCCCAACCCTCCAAGCATTCTTCAAGTACATAGTTTGTAAAAGCTAAAAACTCTTGGGAACTCCCTGAGTGAGATCAAGATCACATCTCAAGTAGAAATTAAGTGGTTTTGTAATTTACTTAGGGAAGTAACAGTCTGTACACCTTATAAATCATCTTTAAAACATCCCATTACGTTTTTCCCTTTAAAAAAAAAAAAAGATTTTATTTATTTATTTGACAGAGAGAGATCACAAGTAGACAGAGAGGCAAGCAGAGAGAGAGGAGGAAGCAGGCTCCCCGCTGAGCAGAGAGCCCGAAGCGGGACTCGATCCCAGGACCCTGACATCATGACCTGAGCTGAAGGCAGAGGCTTTAACCCACTAAGCCACCCAGGCGCCCTTTTCCCTTTATTTTTAATTGAAAAATTAAAGAACTGCTTCAGGTGTCCATTTCCTGTTTAAAGTAGGATTAAGTAGTTATATGGTCCATATACTTATCATAACTATTTCTGATGTAGTCCAGTAAGGACACCATGCTCCTATTTCTCAGTCAAATATCACATGGAATGATTGGACTGACTTCTAAACAACTAAACGACACATTTTAAGCTCATAGGGAAAATGTTGGTATGGAATTCGGAATACTTGGGTTCACCTTCTGGCTCTCCTGTTGACTGTGGCTGTGGGAGCATTACATAATGTCTATGCGCTTCAGTTTCTTCATTTGTAAAACAGGGAAGTTGGATTACGGGACTCAACTCTTTGATTCTAATTGACTCTGGAATAATTTCAATCTGAAAGTATGACTGATGGAGGGAAAAACAAACGACTTATATTGGTTGGTTGGTATCTCTTAAAGGATTACTGCAAATACTTATTTAAGAATATAATCTTTTGGAAATGTGAGAGATTAGGAATTTACTGTGAACCTATGCCATGGATTTTAAAAAATGTGGTTTTGGTCCTACTCTCACCAGCATTCAAGTTTGTAGAGTGTTATTAAAATTTCTCAGGATTTGGAGACATCATTACAACTGAAAATTTTGTAATCACCATAATCAAAGTTGAATGCCAGGAATATAGAACCTGATAAAAATATTTATTTTCCAAGGGATATTCCCAGATTTGGGGGACATTTTCTCTCAGAAGTTAAATTCTTCTACCTCTTAGAAAGCAGTCTTCCCTTTTTCAACCTAATCAGGTACACCAACTGGGTTTTTGTGGTTACAAAAAACAGAAACCACGGGTGGTTAGTGTTTTCAAGATGGTCCCCAGTCATCACCACGTCCTGATAGTCCCACCCTTATATAGACCCCTCCCACACTGAATCAAGGCTAATACCATGTGACCAATAGAATATGACATAGATAACAGTGGGTAACTTCTGAAGCTAGGTCATAAAAAATCTTTTCAGCTTCTACTTTCCTCTCTTGGATGCTTCTTCTGGTAGAAGCCTGCTATCATGCTGTGAGGACGCACCAGAAGGCCACTGAGGAGCAGAACTGAGGCCTCCTGAGAACAGCAACAGCCTGTCAACCAGCTGAATAAGCCACTTGGGAATGCACCATCCTTCTCTGGTCGAACTCTGATATGATTGCAGGTTTGGCTAGCAGCCAACTGCAACCTCACAAGAAAAACCTTGAGCCACAATCACTCCTAAATGCCTCACCCATAGACCTTACAGGAGATAGTAAGTATTTATTGTTGTTTTAAGCCATGAAATGTTGTGGTAAGTTGTTTTGCAACAGTAAATGACAAATATGCAATGCCGATATGAATACAAATAAAAAGTAATGCACTGAAAGGAAATCCATTCAGAGAACTGAAAGAAACACCAGAGAAGATTCAGGGACTGAGGATTACTCTGGAACTGTATATGACATTATTACCAAGAAAGCAGTTACTGAGTAGGCAGAGGAAGTGGCATCAGCTACCAATAACCTGATAGTTCTGGAGATGGCCATGTGGCTTAGGAACATCAGCATGTATCCAGGCCTGTGCAGAGCAGCCATATTCATGCACAGAATTTTTTTCAAAACACTATATATTCTTAAAAGTTCAATGCCATTAAAAGTGTAAGGACACAACGTGAGACAGGAATCCATCAGAATCCTAGAAGAGAACATAGGCAGTAATGTCTTCGATATCAGCCACAGCAACTTCTTTCAAGATATGTCTCCAAAGGCAAAGGAAACAAAAGCGAAAATAAACTTCTGGGACTTCATCAAAATCAAAAGCTTCTGCACAGCAAAGGAAACAGTCAAAAAAACAAAGAGGCAACCCACGGAATGGGAGAAGATATTTGCAAATGACAGTACAGACAAAAGGTTGATATCCAGGATCTATAATGAACTCCTCAAACTCAACACACACGAAACAGGCAAACACATCAAAAAATGGGCAGAAGATATGAACAGACACTTCTCCAATCAAGACATACAAATGGCTATCAGACACATGAAAAAATGTTCATCATCACTAGCCATCAGGGAGATTCAAATTAAAACCACATTGAGATATCACCTTACACCAGTTAGAATGGCCAAAATTAACAAAACAGGAAACAACATGTGTTGGAGAGGATGTGGAGAAAGGGGAACCCTCTTACACTGTTGGTGGGAATGCAGGTTGGTGCAGCCTCTTTGGAGAACAGTGTGGAGATTCCTCAAGAAATTAAAAATAGAGCTTCCCTATGACCCTGCAATTGCACTCCTGGGTATTTACCCCAAAGACACAGATGTCGTGAAAAGAAGGGCCATCTGTACCCCAATGTTTATAGCAGTAATGGCCACGGTCGCCAAACTATGGAAAGAACCAAGATGCCCTTCAACGGATGAATGGATAAGGAAGATGTGGTCCATATACACTATGGAGTATTATGCCTCCATCAGAAAGGATGAATACCCAACTTTTGTAGCAACATGGACGGGACTGGAAGAGATTATGCTGAGTGAAATCAGTCAAGCAGAGAGAGTCAATTATCATATGGTTTCACTTATTTGTGGAGCATAACCAATAGCATGGAGGACAAGGGGCGTTAGAGAGGAGAAGGGAATTTGGGTAAATTGGAAGGGGAGGTGAACCATGAGAGACTATGGACTCTGAAAAACAATCTGAGGGGTTTGAAGTGGCGGGGGGGGTGGGAGGTTGGGGTACCAGGTGGTGGGTATTATAGAGGGCACGGCTTGCATGGAGCACTGGGTGTGGTGAAAAAATAATGAATACTGTTTTTCTGAAAATAAATAAATTGGAAAAAAAAAGTGTAAGGACAAAACAAAAAGTAAAACTTTTCTGTTTACTATTGAAGATACTAGAGGTGGTTTTCATCATAAGTGACTTTCATAATTGCCATATCATATGAATTAGAATAGGTTCTAGTAAGTAACCTGAAACACAAAAAATTCTTTTTTCTTACTCAGACAATACTGGACAGGTATTTAGGGCACCAGACAGCTCTCATCCTTATGGCAGTTTAAGCACATTGGCTAGTGGAGGCTCTGCTATCTTTACATGGCTTCCAAGATTTTCTTTTGAAATATCCCCATTTAAGTAAGTCAGAAGAAGAAAAGATCATGGATAAACATACGTGCATTTTGTTGTTGTTGTTCAATTTTGTGAATGCCCTTTATTTCTGCTTAGATTCCATTGGCTAAAACAGACCTACGTAGCTCCATCTAACTTAGCTGCAAGGGGGAGCTGGGAAATGTAGTCCTTGGCTAGGCAGGCACTTTCTAGTGCAACCTTATATTAAGGAAAGAATAACATGGGTGTTTTTGGTGATGTAGCCATTTTTGCTACATATAAATCCCTTGACAACTTTGTATTGTCAGTCCAGTATGTATTAAGTTACTAGTTTCCTTGAAAAGTAATCAGAATTCTTGTTCAATGTAACATACACACAAATGAAATCCAGGGTCACCTCAAGGTACTTGTAAATTAACAGTTGGCTTCAGGGCATTCCTCTGGAAATGTTATGCAGGGCTTATGGTGATTCTGATCCCATCATCATTTGAGGAATCCTAAAGTGATTTTCACCCCTGTTCAGTAAAATATATGAGTTGGAAGTTTATCCTCATCACTTCTGCATGGGAAAAGTGACAGTTCTGGTTGCCACAGCACTTAGAGCTAATGACAAATTTGCTTCATTAACTCTTTCTTCAGCTGCAAGCTGGCATGAATCCTCTAAAATTAAGAGGATTATTTCAGTGTTTAGAATCTGAAGAGGATCTTGGCTCAAGATACAGGATTGGCTAAAGATACAAAAAAAAATTAAAAAAAAAGTATAGAGTCTACTTAAGGTCAAGTATTACACACACAGAGATGTAGAAGAAAGCATTCCAGGCAAAACCATGAGTTTGGGGGAAGGGCTTTCCAGTCTCCTCAAATTCGTATGACTGTTCCAACAAAGTCACTGGAGGGTGTCCACTACATAGAAGAAGTCTGGGGTTGCAGTTTGTGTCTTGTGTATATTGTGGGGGCAGTGGAAAGAGGTGGCTGGGGCATTTAGGGAGCAGATCCCTACCTGCTGTTTCTCCATCCTGCTTCACTGTCTACCTCATTAGATTACTCCATGGAACAAAAATATTTAAGTCACAAAGACTAGTTAGTATCTCAGGGCAAAGTCAGTAGGGCCTGTCTTAAAAACAAACGACCTCTAGCCAGTGTTGAATTTTGTAACTGGATATCATGAACTTTTTCAGAGTCTCACTAAATGACTGGATTGGTTATGGCAAACATAACTTTTTTTCATTGCCCTGTTCTCCTTGCTTATTTGACTTTGCACTGGCTGAAACTGTTGCGCTTAATTTCAGTTCTTTATAGTTTATGTCCCACTACTAAAATGGAGCTTCTTCAGAACGAAAATGGTGATCTGTAGTAATCTTGGCTATACAGGCATCCCTGGCACCTGCTGGAGCACATGCCATAGAGCAGGTGCTTACTTTGGAAAACTGCTTCCTTGGGATGCAGAACTTAGTTTGCAGCCTAGAAATTTCCTAAGAGAGGCAGAGGAGTCCCTAGGATTTAAAAGCAGATCAGAAAGAGACCATTTGATCGATCTCACCAGAAGAAGGATGTATCCTATCAGAAATGGCCTTTATGCAGGTTTATGAGTGCTTATGTGAACCCCAGATTCTAAAACCAGTGGCTTGGGCACCTGGGTGGCTCAGTTGGTTGAGCTGCTACCTTCGGCTCCGGTCATGATCCCCCACATCGGGCTCTCTACTCAGCAGGGAGTCTGCTTCTCCCCCCCCCCCTTTCTTCCTGCCTCTCTGCCTACTTGTGATCTCTGTCTATCAAATAAATAAACAAAATCTTAAAAAAAAGAAACAACCAGTGGCTTGTTCATATGTTCACTGCCCTTCCCCATAAGGAAGTGGCAACATTGCCAGAACAAGCTGGAAGTCACTGGGTCCACTTATTCTCCTTCATTTCTTTCCATATCTTCAATAAATAATATTTAAGGGAAGTGATGAAAAATGGTTTACTGTTTTCTACAGATAACAGCAGAATTATTGTAGTCAGGGGCGCATGGATGGCTCAGACAGATGTCTACCTTTGGCTCAGGTCATGACCTCAAGGTACTAGAATGAAGCCCTATGTCGGGCTCCCTGCTCAGCAGAGAGTCTGCTTCTCCCTCTCCCCCTCCTTCTCTCTCTGCCCCTCCCCCCTGCTTGTGCTCCCTCTCTCTCAAATAAATAAAATCTTTAAGAAAAAAGGAATTATTGTAGTCTTACAGGTTTTACTACACTATTGAAGTCATAGTTGCTAAATTAGAAATGCTTTGTCAAGTGATCTGCCTTCTAACATTTCTTGACAACAGTCTGCTATACTTGGGGAAGCAGGGTATGCTTAAATGTAAACAGTAAAGGGGAGATCTCTGACTCCAATATGAGTGTTTTCATGGAGAATTATGAACTTATATTGAGATGAGGTATTTTTAACATGTCAGAAACAGAACATGATATTCCAAGCATTTATTCTCACCAGCATCTGTGAGTTGGCTGGAGGTTGGTGGGCCTTGGGTGGCAATTGACAGCTGTCCTTTGAGCCAATGGTCTGGCTTAATTTAGCTCCTCACTGAAGGCTGGCCTCCAGCCTGCTCTATGTTGTGTTTCTTCTGGAGTCCAGAGCTGAGGGACAGCGGTTGTCTGGAGGAAGTTCACCATAGTGATGATAGAAGCGCTAGAAGCCAAGCAGAGCCTCCTAAGACATAGAATTGTCACAGTACTTATACCCATGTTTGATTTGTTGATGTAAGTCCCATGGCCATGCTGCCTCACATCAAGAGTGGATAGACTCCATCCATGATGAAGCCACAGAGAGGACATGGGCACAGAGAGGGATGATAAATTAGAGCCCCCAACTCAATCTAGCATAGTGTATAATCTAATAAGCCTATAGAAAGTCCTACCTCATAGTGGAGTATATTCACATATATGTATAAGTTTATATTTTCCATTAAATATATTTTCCATAAAATACATGGACACTTAATACTATTCTAACAAGGTAACTCGATCTCCCTCAAAATCAGGTTTCAATGATGAGTAACTTTTAAGACTAAATTATGATGGATTCCATGTAATTATTTCTAACTAGGGGTGCCAGTGGCAAGACCTCTTTTTGAAGAGTTGGCATATGGCTCGTTCCTCCTACATAAGCATTTTAATAACTCCCAGTTGTGAGACATTAAACAATTTTGTATTTGCCTTAGGACTTTGAAACACTTCATATTCTTTTTCAAAAAGTGTATCTTTTTTTTTTTTTTTCATTCTCACCATTCGAAGGGATGCCTCCCCTATCAATGGAGTTTAGTATGGGTGGCAGATAAAGGTCTTTGGAAGCATTTGGCAGAGTCATGGTGGTCTAATTTATGTGGACTTTCCCTGCTATGTGCTGCCTGGCTGGGATGTGGAGCCTTAGCTTCCATGGCAGGTGAATTTTGTGGTTTGTTTTTCTCCCTCTGAAAAACCAAAGTGTTACTTCTCCTCACTCTCAGGATCAGTAGATGAGCCAGCTCTTTCCAGAATCCCAGAGGAACCACCCTATGAACGACGGTAGCAGGAGACAGGATGCTCCTCACGTCGGCATTTCCCCTCACTCCACGTCTCATTCTGCATTCTGCCGTCTCCTGTGGAAACTTGTTTCAGGGCTGGGTGTCGGTTATTTATACACATCAGTGAGTCACTTCTGTAAAGGATATTAACTTTTGAGACTCCCTAAAAATGTATGAAATAGAAAACTTTACCTGCAGTTGTCAGAAGTTAGCTGTATAGATGTCAACAAAGAAGCATGGGTGGACTTAAAATCTAGAACGGGAAGGGGTGCTAGAAAACCAAACCATGTATATGATTTGTATAAACACATCTATACCTTATTATGTAATTAAAGGCAAGTTCTATAACTTAGGAAATTACGTAAATTAAAATGCAATATATAAAAACACACTTGTTCCAAGAACACCTACAAACCAAAAACTGCTCACTAAACACAATCGTGTTGCCTGTGGGGATAAAGGGTATGAGGATGGAAGATGGAGATAAAAAGAATAAATGAATTAAATAACAAAGGGTGTGGGATAATTATGATAATAGGCCAGGAAATGGAGAATATGATCAGTTCAATCCTCTGCACCTGAGATCAAAATAAATTAAAAAAAAAATGGAAAAGAAAAGGAGGGAAGGAAGTTACAAAGGCAGGAAGGAGAAAAGCAAGTTTTGCATTCTCCTTACAGAATTTTCAGGTAATAGCCTGGCGGGAGGGGAGGACTGGTTGAGGGCTGGCTGCCTGGCTGATGGATCCAGAGCACCTAGAAGAGTGCCCAGCACATAGTAAGCACTCAGTGACTACTTGGTGAAACGAGCTGCTTGAAACGTAATTGCCGAGAGAAGGCTGATTCCCATGAATTTTTATATCCACATCCTTTAGTCTGATTTTATTCTTTCCATGAAGAGCAGTTGGAGCAATATGTTAGAGGGGCATGTTAAGTCCTTTATTCTGTGTCCTGTGGAGGGCATGTTCTCTTTTAGTTTGATGAAAAACCACTACTCCTGTTTTCTGGTGATACTTTCACATTTATGTTGGGGCATCCCTTTACCCCAATCTTAACCCCCAGGTAATTTGGATTCAGCTGCATCTTCCCCACTCAATCATCTCTGCAGTTGAACACATGACTCAAGCCCCACCATACAAGTGGGCACTTTTTGTTTAGGGATGGATATGTGACCCAATTGAGAATAATATACCCCAATTCTAGGATATTTGGGGGGGGGAATATATTTGAGAAATATAAGTTGTATTTCTATGGGGATTCCTATAGACTATCTAAGGCTTGGGAACCTAGGACCACCATACATGAAGAAAGCTTGTATGAAAATTAGCAAACAGAAGAGAGAGCTAGGGAAATTGAGAGATGGAGCAGAAGGAAGGGGGCAATGGGGAGAAGGAGACAAGGAAGACAAGCAAGCAAGCTTGGGTCATTTTAGCCTAAGCAGATTTGAGTTGGATTTCTCTTTTTTTTTCCCTTTTTTTTTTCTTGTTATCTTATCATTTCCAGCCTCATGAGTGGTGATTAACACATCCCAAAGTGCCCAGAGTGATTACATTCTCTTGGAGAGCTCACACTTCCGTTGAGCTTCACAGGACTCCTAGTGACAAGAACTCGTCATCTTGCCTATCTCTGTACAGTTTGAATTATCAGAAAGTAACTTTGATCCAACGTCTGTTGTCTTCAAGCTTGCTGATGTTTCTGGTAGCCATCTTAGACCCTGTGGCTGTGTTGAATAATTTGAGGTATTTTTAGTGATCTCCTACCCCCATAGTCTCTTCTGCAGTGAAATCCCTCTCCTATTCTCAGCATCTACACAACATGCCACCAAGAACTTCTCTCCTATATTAAACTAGTCTTATATGCCTTGCCTTAGTTATACTACCTGTACATAGAGATTGTAACAGCAATTATTGCTACCTAACAAAAAACTCCAAAACTCAATTTTAAAAATCATTAAGCACATATTATTGTTACAAGGACTGTGGGTCAGCTAGCTGGCTCTTCTGGTCTTGACTGATTCACTGATCTATTTGTGGTCAGCTGGAGAAGGAGCAGGAAGTTCTGCTGATCTCAAATGGACTCTTTAATATATCTGGGGATCATTTGTCTATAGGTTGGTCTAGGATGGTCTTGACTGAGGCCACTGGATTGTCTTCCATTTGGTCTCTCACTCTCCAGCAGGCTAACCTGGGATTGTTCAGGAGGTGGGGGGAGTTTTCTGAAACAGCATAATGTGCATGGCTTGGGAAGGTGTGGGCTGAAAGGCCCATCACTTTGCCACTTTCTGTTGGTGAGAGCGTCACAAGGCCAATCCAGATTCCCAGGGAAAGAGACCTCACCTGTTAACTGGCATTGCTTCAGACTCACGTTGTCAAGGGCAGGGATTCAGGGTGGGGTAGAACTTTGGGGCCAGTTTTACAGTCAATGTAGCACAGAGACTAAAACAACAAACAAGTAATTCTCTAAGGAGTCTGATTTCACTGAATGACATTCTGTTTGCATCTAATCCTGAGGCCTTAATCTAATCCTAGGGCCTTAAACCACAGACGACTCTTAATCAAGAGTAAGTCAAGTAAATTTGGCAAATCATAACTTACATTCTAACTCTTTGCACAGTAAGAAAAAACATCAAAAACAAAGATCTAATGTCTATTTCAAATTCACACTTAAAGATGGTGTGTTGAAGAGGGGTTTAAAGGAATAAAACAACTTTGGCTCCTGTTAAGATGTCTTGAATATCTTCTGTTTACTTCCCAGCAGGAGCATGTTACCAAAACCAAACCTGGGACACCGCAGATTTGTTAATAATAAAGACCTGTTCTAGTATTCTAAAAACAGCCCTTGCTGGCATGACCTTGAGTCTACATTGGATGGTGATTTAATACTTAATAGATGCCTTCAACTACAGTCAGTACTTTCATCAGATAGGGTTGTCTCTTCTATTAAACATTCATTCATTTATCCATCAAACATTTACAAAGTGCATCTTGTACAGAATAATATCAAGACACATAATAAATTAGTGACTGCTCAGATAGCAGGGTGGACTTTATTTAGGTGTTTTTTTTTTCCTTGAATAAGTAACCAAGCATTAATATGATTTTTGATTTGGAAAGAACCTGCTAAGTCTGCAGTGACTGATATGAATGCCCTGGGAGGGACTCCCCTAATGTTTGCTGGGGACATCGGCTTGGTGTGGCTCCTAGTCTTGCCTAATAGAGTGTTACTTGGTCTGGAGCATGGAGCTTAATTTCAGTCCTAAAATCCTCTAATGTTTGACATTAAAATACTTCTTGGTCGCAGAATCATATTGTAAGCCTGATATCAAGGTTCAAAAAATATTTTCATTTGTCTCTGAAATAAGCGAAGTGGGAGATGTATCTGCGGCTAACTTTGTTGGAATCGGTTCCTGCGGAGGCTGTCACGGTGAGTGTACAGAGCCATGTACCACATAACTGTGGGACTTTCCTAGTGGGAATTTTGACTATATATGATTTTCTCCTTACATCTCAAATTTTAAATCTCTTTAGATCTAGAGGTCAGGGTGAAGGGACCTGGACTGTAGTACCTTAGGGGTTATGTCTAATCCTTCATTATAACCCTAGAGAATTCTCTCAACTGCTCTGAATTTGTCAATAGTAAAATAAAGATACTGAATAAGTCAATCATAAATAATCCTCTGAGATTTACAAGAATATAGATATGTGTTGTTCATTTGACCCTCAAGAGCCACCCTGCCATTCTGGCATTAGTGGATTCACTTTACACATGAACAAAGTGAGGTCATGGCCAAGGTGAGGTTTCTAAGTGTAGAACCTGATACGGGGATTTGAAGTGCTGTTAAAGTCTAGTGGGTTTTACCCAACTCTGCTGCAGATTTCAGTAGCACATTGCGCTGTGGAGCTAATGGCTCCCAAAGATGCTTTTGATCATGGCACAATATTTAGTCAAGTTACCACTACCCCCAGGGGGATTGATTACTTTCTGATGGGTCTACCAGATGCAGTGACTCTTTCAAATGCTTGTCAGCGACCTAAATAAAGCTGTTTTGCCTGCTCATTAATACAGTAAATAACACAGAGAAAGGAAGACACGCAAAACCGCAGTCTATAAGACCTTGACCTCTGTAGATGATGGTTTCCTTATCTGTAAAATGAGAGGGGCAGACTAGATGACACCCAAGGTCCCTTCCTGCTCTAAAATTCTGTGATCTCCTTTCCTAACAAGACTAAAAGTTAAGAGTTGTAAATAACAGTAAGTATTTCAGCTTTCCCTTTTTACTCAGATTCAAGTAAAATGTAGGTTGGGAGTCATTGCATACTCATTTTTAGTCTCCATTCTAACATTTTAATTAAATTTTTACTATTAAGTATCTATTCTGCAGAAGATACTAAGAACACATAGCTTTCTCTGAGCACTCTGGTGTAGAATGTGGGGATTCGGCTTACTAGAACTAGAGTCAGAATTTCCTAGGCATGCAGTAAGCTCCACAAAGGCTTCACTTGAAAGGACTTTTCATGGGAAATGATGGCTGTGTTCTTTTGACGTATGCCATGAAGGTCGTTGGTCTACCATCACATTGTCTTTACCAAACCATGCGTATTGTCTTCCCGCTGCTGAGAATGTTGAGGGCTCGTTGCTCACATCTGTCCCCCACTCCATTTTAGAAGGATTGCTTTTTACCAAAAGTGCTAACTCTCCCAGAAGTTTGTTCCCCCAATGTAGGGCATCTGATAGCTGATACCTAATTGAAGGGAATTACAAAAGTCAGCTCCTTATCTCCAAGTGAGACAAACTCTGGTATAATCCTTGCCAGAGTTCACCATGGTATCAGGCAGGGGCTAGAATTCAGCGGAGAGACCACATTTTTGTCTAGATCATTTTTGTACTTTTCTCTCGCCCGTTCTCTTAAAGGATCTCCTTCAGTGAATCACATATACCCAAATTTTCTTTTCAGACTCTGCTTCTAGGGAACTTGACTGGAGGCCTCAAAATGGTATAGATCAGATCTTCAGTAGGATTCAAGCACTGCTTCCTAAGACTATTTCCAGGTTTTTATAAGACTCCATACCTTTTTAAGTCTCTACATATTTGGGAGGCTTTGTGGGGTTAGAGGGAATCTGCCACCCACTGCCTCAGGAACATGAAGGCACCATGAGAAGTTGTTCTGGACCCACACAGAAATTAACTTCAGGTCACAATCTGAGGGAATAGAGCCTTGATGCTGAGTGGAATCTCTCAGGACTCCAGAGTTTGCAAAGCAAATGAAGGCAGAGCTCCTTCTTAAGGCGGTCTCTCTCAGTTCTGGCCCTTCCCTCTAGTTTATCATTAAACAAAATCTTACTTGGAGATACCATCCAGAGGGTAGGGCTCTCTTGTGGTGGATTGTGGGGCCGTAAAGCGAAGATATCTACATGGAGAAAGTACCATTTGCTGGAATCCAATGGGAAAACTTCCTCTTTATACTCTTAGTGCCTCATTAAGTTTCTGTGGCAGTAGGGAGTGTAGCAGGATGGAAAAAGGAAGAGCCTTTAAGGAGATGGGATTTGGTTTCCCAAAGCCAAAGCTTCAGGGAGAAGAGAGAGAGAATTGGTGTGGATAGAGCATAAGACAATATTGAAGACTGGCCCCACCTAGGAAGGGCCTCCTTCTAGGCTGGGGAAGGAAGGGATGAAGGCAAGGTTGTCATTCTATGGGGAATGTAATAGGAAGTGGCAAAACTGTAGACAGAAAAAAAAAGAAAAAAGAAAAAAAAAAAGAAAAAGAGTAGAAACATTGGATTTAGGGGTTATGAAAACTTAGATGACAGACACCTGAGACACTGTGTGTGGGCTGATGAAGACCAAGCAACATTCTCTCTCTTACAGTGTCTGAGAAGGCATTAAAGCAAGGACCCTGGAGCCTACAGCCTGGGTTCAAATACTAGCTTGAAGACCTGTTATCTGTGTGGCTTTGGGGAGTTTTGACATCTCTGAGCACTTCTCCTCATGTACAGAATTGGAGATAATGGGCCATTGAGTACTTTGTGTATGTAAGAGGCATAGAAGCATCTGTAAATTAAAGGCTTGTTCATTGCTGAAGATTCCAGAATTCTGGTACTGTACTGGACTGGGTTGTTTTTCCCAGCTGAGAGAAATGAGGTTTTGGAGAGATTGTAAACTGAGTGAAATTACCTTTTATTAGTACCTAGTTCACAGACACCCCAGTGGTTTTCTACCATAGATGCATTCGCTTAAACTCTCTCTGGTTTTGCCATAAATTCACTTTATTTATTTATTTAAATTTTCTGGCTTACTTCATATGTACCTTTGACCCTTGGAATGGATGGCAAAAAAGAAAACAAGTGCTTCAGTTTCCCAGTGAAAACTCAGGAGTTCTTTATTCTAAAGGAGGCAGTAATGCTCTTTGCTATCGGGCAAGGAAGTGTTTACAAAAAGGAAATGACAGAAGCTAGAGTGGGAAGCAGGAAACTGAAAAGAGGAAATGGTTTTATAAGTCCCCAGAAAATACGTACAGATGGAAGTTGATTAAAAAGGGATGCCCCATAGGATTCTTTCTCCAAATGTTAAAGCATATGGTTTGGTCAGTACTGACTTACCTCTGGTGTTTCTACATTCTTAGTTTAATGTTGCTAATTTTTAAAGGCAAATCTAAGTGCTTCAAAATCCTTGAAACCTTACTGTTGGTCAACAGCTAAATGACTCATGTGAATTAGAATTCGGCAAAGGATAAAAATCAACAGGAACTCTGAGAAACATGCAAGGAAAGAAAAACTCCAAGGACTTATTAGAGGTTTTACAAGCCAAAGCTAGGCTCCTTTTTAAAATTTTTTTTATTTTTTTATTTTTTTCTTGTTCATGATCACAAGCCAGTGCAGAGCAGGGAGCAGAACCCGAGGTTCACACATATATTTATTTAGTTAGTAAGACATTCCTATTTTTATAGCTCAAAGTTCTTAACTTTCTTGTTAGCAAATGTTAACAAGGTTTAAAATGTATAAAGTGAGCTGTGGCATGTAAAAAATTTTGGCCTATCCTGGCTCCTTCCTTTTTTTTTTTTTTTTTTTTTTTTTATACCTACGTTCAATGAAAATGTCCTACTGACAGGCAGAATGTCTGGGTAACTTTATAGATAGTGTTCCCACCTCGGGGCCACAAGGTCACGGATTTGTTCCTGATTCTATTTAAAAAACACTCAACAATGGTAAGTTTGTGTGTGCTTTTATGAGAGGGAGCTGTTTTATATGATCCAGGATCTTAAAGATACTCCAAGGAATCTTGCATGTCTGCTGGGCTGTGAACTGGGAAGGTTGCTGTGGGGCTTGCTGCAACATTGGGGAGCTTCACCAAATCACAAGCAAAGACTGACTATAATAATTCTCAGACATTATGTCTACTCAAGGCCAAAAAGCACTTTGATTTCATGGTGGTAATCAAAGTGCATGAAAGACATTTCAACCTGCTGTTCCAGCATCAGTTTGCCAGTGGTCATAAAATGAAACAAGGCAGAGGGAAAAGAAAAAGAAAAAAGCAGACCCCACTCGAATCACACAGACATTTTATAACTATTTTAGACACTGCAGGCCTCTCCCTCCTGGGTCATGCATAAATATGGCTTCTGAAAAGTCACTCTCAGAATCCCCAAAGGCCCCCTAAGTATGGAAGTGAAATAAGCCATCAACACTCTAATGAGCAAACACAGGGGCACTCCTAGCAGAAGGGGATTAGGAAATAGCCCAGTTGAGTGGTTACCATGATTTCCTGAGGCATGTTGACCAAAGAACAAAACAGTCCAAATCTGATTCCTGGGTTCAGTTGTGTGACCTTAAACAGTGGAATATCCTTTGAGTCTCTGTGTTGTCTCTAAAATGAGCAAGAAGTGTAAAGGTTTCTTATAAATCGATTTATCTTTCAAGAACTTCAAATGGAATGGTAATGTAAAATGTGGCAGTTATCCATCATTCTGTGTAAATAACACATACACACGTGTCTCACCTATGGGTACCTCACAATCCACGGTTTGAGTGATCCTCCTGGAATTGTGCACTGTGTTGGTCTTGCTTCTGTCCTGACCAGGAATCCCAGATCCCCCCGCCCCCGATAGTAACTTGTTTTACCTATGGCTTGTGAAACTTAGGGATGTTCTAATCATATACAGACACCCTGCCTCACAACTTGATTTCCATACATATTCTGGATTATGATTCAGGAGCATGTATGTGTTCACAAGGCCAAGAAGCTGATAACCATTGGTCAAATCCCACTCCTCTGTGGAAAGAAACTAATGTAAAGCAATTGCTGATTCACAACCCTTTCCCCACAACATATAGGTTAAGTTACTGGCTTTCCTTCCTCTAAAATTGTTTTTCAGACATGCCCATACATAACCACCACAAGTAATTATTAAACCTTTCTGCCAAATAACCACAAAGCCAAATTCTTGTGGTAAATAATGTGCTCCCAGTGGCATGGTAACAGCAAAATGGCCCCTTCAGCTTTGAGCCTGTTTCTAGCTCTCTGGCGTGATTCCAATACTACAGGCATATATTAAGGGAAAGGAATTAGTCAGATTTGAGGGTCTCATCCAGAGAGATCATAGGTAAGATGTGTGACTGAAACATGCCAGGAAGTAGGATTCCCTTCTATACTAGTTTACATGGAATGTTCTAGATTTAAGTTGCAGAGCTTTTGTGTAATTAAGGGAAGTAGTTAATGATAACTATTTCTCACAGCTCTTTAGAGTTTTACAGTTCACAGAGCATTTCCTTTTTCTTTTAAATTACCGAATTTGAGCCTTTGAGATGAGATCATGATAAATCTCATTTTAGAGATGAAGAAACTTAGGTTCTCAAAGGTCAAGTGACTTGCTCAAGGTCTCACAGCTATAACATGTCAGAACTTGTATTAAAGAATACAGTTCTGATTTTATTTTCATAATAATTTGTCCTTACCAAGGAGATTTGAACAGCTCAGTCACAGCACTAGAACAGACATTCTAAACTGGGGAAGAAAAGTCAGGGTAGGGGGAGGCATGTTAGAATCTTCTAAGGAGTTGTTTGAAACACAGGTCCTTGTCTCCATCTTCCACCTCCTGGAAATGAAAATATGTCTCAGAATTAGGGTAGTTAAATAATTTTGAAAATATTCTTCAAGGAATTCCAATATGCACTGCCTGACTGAAGTAACGCATCACGTTTTTCTCTTCTTTTTTTTTTTTTTTAATATTTTATTTTATTTATTTGACAGAGAGAGACCACAAGTAGGCAGAGAGGCAGGCAGAGAGAGAGAGGAGGAAGCAGGCTCCCTGCTGAGCAGAGAGCCCGATGCAGGACTCGATCCCAGGACCCTGAGATCATGACCTGAGCCGAAGGCAGCAGCTTAACCCACTGAGCCACCCAGGCACCCACATTTTTCTCTTTTGAAATGGAGGCATTTGCTTCCCGGATCTTGCTTTGTCAGTACTGTTTGGAGAGATATACTCACTATGCCTATTGTATGAGGGACGATGAATTTTACTCAAGTCTTCCATGAAAATGAAGAAACTACCGATATGAAGGAGGAAATAAACAATGTCAGCTTTTGGGCAACTGATGTGAGGAGGTCCTAGGTTCAGCCCGTGAATAAGTATGTACAAGATTATACATGATAGATAGGATCCTTATCTAAAGCAAACAATAAGATGGTATGTGGATTCATCCTGAATTGGATCCTTTTTACTTTCCTAGGTGATAGCAATAGGTATCCCTATGGTCATTTCAAACCTCATGGGAAAAATATGTATATATATATATATATATATATATATATATATAGCTCCCCCTATATTCCTTCCCTTTGCAATGTGATTTTTGCACCTCCTGGCTTCAGGAGGAGAAGTCTTTGTCCATTCCTTAAATCTGCACTGGTCATTATTCCTTTCCTTGCCCAGTAGCTTGTAGGAGAAGTATTATTGTCTGAGCTCTGAGTCTAGACCTCAAGAAGGTCTTGCGCTGCTTCCATTCATGCTCTGAGACACTGTCCATGTGAATAAATTGAGCTAGTCCACTGGAGAATGAAAGACCACATAGAGGCAAGGAGCCATCCCAGCTGAGGCCACCCTAGACCAGCCATGTTCTGGCTCACCTGGTTGGCTGCAGAGCCATAAGGGAGTGAACCTACATTCAGCAGGTAAGGATGTTCACTCCATTTCCTGGCACAAAGTCATAAAATTACAAAGTTACATTGCAAAGGGGCGAGGCAACAGGGTGTGGTGGAGGATTGCTGTTATTGTTCACTGGCTAGCACACCAACTGCATGGGGTGGCTGTACATATTAACTAACTTCGTGTGATGTACTTAGAACAGGGTCTGACACAGCATAGAAATGCCTAATAAATATGAAAGATTATTAATATTTCGAAAATGCAAGCAAAATATGTAGTTAGCCTATGCCTCTTACTTTTAGGAACTGATACTGACAATTTTCAGAAGCCTGTGGTTCAGTCCAGCAGTACACACAGACACTTCAGTGAGAGAAAATGCAATCCAATCACATATGAAGTGTTAATGTATCCTTATGTGGTTTTTTTTTTTTTTCTGAATTGAAGCACCCCCCTCCACCCCCAGAAAAAAAAAAGAAATAATATATGTCGCCCTTTCTGTTCAGGCTTTGATCAAAGGTTTCAGTGGTAAAAATGACTCCTACCTTAAACAACTTGAAGAATTTTTTTTTTATTGCTTCTCAATCCATTGTGTTGCTCTCATGAAATTGCTGAATGACACCAGAGAATATAAAATCCATCAAAGGAATAAGCATTGAATGACATGTGGCAGGGCTTCCAGCTCATCAGAAAAAACTCAGATCAACTTGTTTCTCTGGAGAAAGCTCACATCCGGAGCCGTTCCTGTTGCCTGGGACTCATAAAGCTCCTATCTCCAGGGCACAGGTGAGGCCTTCACATTCCTCGAGAACAACAGCCTGTTCATTTCCTCCATGGCTATAAAGTGACTTTATTGGACTTCAGTATCTAAAGGAAACAGAGCTCTAGGTCAGAGGGCGCCTTCAGAGAGTCACTGGCCCCATTTAGAGCTTCAAATCTTAGAGATGTTGGTTTGGGAGATGCTCTTGAACTCTTTGAAATGTAAGTTAATTTAAAGTTCAAAGGAAGCTTCCTGGCTCAATCATTGTTGTTGGGGGCAAGATGCATTTATGTAGTTAAAAAGCGCTTAGAATTAGCTGTGCAGTATCAGCTGTTACTAAATGAGGTTTCCCTATGATTTAGCAACATATATATTGTTTTGATCCAGGGTGGAAAGCAGTTTTGATATTGAGGAAATCCACTGCCAATTACAAGGGGATTCAGTATTTGACAAGCTCCGGGAGTGGTTGGCTTCAACATGCTTTTGCGTTCTATACTACTACTCAGATTTGCATCGGGCACTCTCAGTTTGAGATAAAAGCATTCCAGTATGTGATCAGAGAAGCACATCTTCTGCTGAAAGTATGATTCAAACTCCTGGTTTGATTCTAGGTCTGTGTTTCCTGAAATATGGTCTGTGACACACATGTCTCCAGACAGGCTCCAGTAACAAATAGTTCTCTGTAGGAGTTGGTTGGAGAAACACTGCACATTGTGTTTCTCTGTTGTGCATTCATAGCACACTTTGGCATATTAAAGGTTTGGAGAAGTTATGCAATATGGGGACGTGCTGAATACCAATCTGCTGTTTCCAGAAGATACATAGCTTAAGGAACCCCCTTTGTTTTCTCTTTCAATTATATAAAATAAAACATTTTGAGAGATCAAGTAGACTTTGAGAGATCTGTAGATTACCATAATATATTTCGGAAGCTGTTGTTTTAGGTGTTTAACAGTGAAACATTTTTAGAAAGTGGTAGGCACAAATGATCATGACTTTCATAGCTATAGACTTTTAGTTATGAATTGTTTAATAATTTAGGTCTTCTGTTAGAATTTGAAGAAGTCTAAACAATGTACTAGAAATCTAAGTGGAAAAAGGTCTGAAACAAATTGTCAAATAAGGTGAATGTACATATACCTAGGGTGTACAACATTGCAGTTACTGAAGGTAGGTAAGACATGATATTGAGGGCCACTGTTCATTCTAGAGATAATTATGAAAGGTAGGGAATTCTTCCCCATGATCTCCCTTGTTCTTTATTACACTCATCTTATTTGTTCTTTTGTTGGATGCTTTACTATTCCAACTAGCTACTTTATCCTTCAACGATATTAATATGTGTAGTCAGCCTGGAAGGATACAATGTTAGTACTCAGATTTCTTTGCCTGTTGGTTCCTCACACCTGTTCTTCCTGGTAGTCCTTTGCCTTAAACCTTTGAGGGCCTCAAGACCAATGTTAGTTAAAAAAAAAAAAAAAAGTCAGATGCTACTTTTCAGTATTTTCAAGTTCAAGTTTCAGTATTTTCAAGTTTTTCAGTGTTTTTTAAAAAATCACACAATTGCCTGTATTGTGGATGAAGAGTTTTGATCAGGTTTCTTTGCTTTGGGCTGAAATTTTATCATCTCTCGTTTTGATTATGAACTCTGACTAACATATTTTTTTAAAGAAAAATAGAAGAATAGACCAAGGATTTTGTTTGTTTGTTTGTTTTTCAACATGATCCATATTGATGATGGGGGTTTGGAAATTAAAAAGGGATCTTTGTAGGTTAGAGATCAACAGTCCTCTACCTTTCTTCTCTCTAACTTATTTTCCCCTTTTGGGTTCCTAATAGAGACTATATAAATAGCAACTTAACCCTTTATGTTCTTGCTAAAGACAGTGTTGATTTAAACTTTATTTCACGTGACTCTGACATTTGGTTTTTGGGATATCAGCTATGCACCTGGCTGTTCTTACATAGTGATGTGAACAGTGAGACCATCTCAACTAAGGAAACAAATGCCATTTTTTTTTTCTAATATAGCTGGCATTTCTTTTCCTTTTTTCCCCCTATTTCTAAAAATGTTTAATAGAACTATCCCCTCAAATTCAGGACTGGATTCCCAACTGGTTTCTCTTTCACCCGTTAAGATGAATAAGCAAAGAGCCAATTATCAATCAAATGCACATACCTGATTTTTTTATCGAGTTAGTTAAATTAAGGCATTTATTTTGCTGAGGAAATTGGCAAGGTGTATATGAAAAGATATTTTTTAAAAATTATTTTTAAAAAGATTTGTATTTATTTGAGAGAGAGAAACAAAGAGCCCAAGAAAGGGCAGGGTCAGATGGAGAAGCAGACTCCTTGCTGAGCAGGGAGCCTGATGCAGGCCTCGATCCCAGGACTCTGGGATCATGACCTGAGCAGAAGGCAGTCACTTAACCAACTGAGCCACCTAGATGCCCTGAAAAGACATTTCTTTCAAGTGAAAAGAGCAGCAGTAGTTGTAAGAGTGGTTATATTCACTTTTTTAAAATTTAATCTGCAACAAGTTATAGACCCAGAGTCCAATCTTGCCATATATTGTGGGAAATCTAACTAGTGTCACGACAGCTTTTAAAGTGTTTTGCATAAATTGTTTCACTTTTTGTTGTAATTTCATGTCCCTTTACTGTTTCGTAAGTACTTCCAATAAGGTAGACTCGGTGGCATGCTTTTTTCTCCTCTAATCCATTCTAAATGACTCAGTGATAAACACTTCAATCTAGTGCCATCTCTTAGAATCTCTTTTATTCCACTGCTGGATTCACTTACTGAGATTAGCTTGATAATTAGAGGCAGGTGTGGGGGTGGAGAAGGGCATGCATGTGCTCATCTTATTTGCAAGTGCTGAGGCCCAAGCTGACTGAACTCTTGGTTGTGTGTGTGTGTGTGCATGCATGCATGCATGTGTATGTGCATGTAGGAGCATGCGTGTGAAAGGGAGAGGGAGACTTTTCATTTGCGTGGCTTGCTTCTTGACTGAAGCTATTTGATTACTGAGGAACAAATTTAAAACTCAGCTAACTGGCCATGCATCATTCTCTTGTGGCTAAATTTAGGGTCAAACTTGCAGTCAGCCATAGATCATGTCATCTAGACCCTTGGCTCCCAGAATCTAGTGATCATCACAGAACATGTAATTTGCTTAAGGAACTTTTCGAAGTTCAGTTGGGGGTGGAGGTGAAGGGGAACTTTTGAAAATCTAGAAAATCCCTGAGAATCATATAAAATAACTGAGTTTCCACCACCAGAATTGATGTATTATCAGGCTGCTCAAATGGTTCAGTGAATATATACTGAGAAGTTGCCATGTGACAGACAGCAGTGAAATAAAACTCCAGTCCTCTAGAAGCTGATCTCCTCCTAGTGGAAGAGATGCAGAAATATATGTAACTGATAGATACCTAAATAGTGCAGGTATATATGTATAAATATATGTAAGCAAAGGCAAATCAAGTTCAGGATTTAGGATGGAGAGGATGGGAAAAGGATTGTCCGGTATTAGAGAATATGTTCAAGGAAACCATATCTGATAAGATCAGATTTTAGGTAATAATTATTTGCATTTTGTTAGTGTCTTTTTAAGGTCTTCTTAAAAAATAAATGCAATATTATAGAGTTAAAAAATTACACATACACATCTATGGAGGAATAGATAAAATATTTTGGCATGTATTTCATCATTTTCTCTCCATGTAGTATATATTGCCTACATTCTACTCCATCTTGATTTCTTCCTTCAGCTTTAGGTTTTCTATAATAATCAGTGTGGCTCTACAGTGTGTACGTCATTCATGTTAACTGATCTGTAGGGATCAGCGGAGTGACTGCCTCACAGTTCATTTTAGCATTTCCCCATTGGTAGCCCTTCATGGTGTTTTCATTTTTCCCCCATCACAAGCAATGCTTCAGCATACTTCCTTGGGCCTCTTTATGGACAGGTGGATGATTTGTTCTGGGCATACATTTAGAAGTAGAATGACTAGGCTATAAGAAAGGGTTTTCTTTCTTTCTTTTTTTTTGTGTGTGTGTTTTTTTTATTGTTGTTATATTTAATGCAGACTCCAGAATCTCCTCTCAGATTTCCTGAATCCCAACATCTGAGAGTGGGGCTTGGGCATCTGTATTTATAAAAAGCTTTTTGCGAGATTTAGATGCAACTTCCCAAGGGACCAATGTTTTGGAGTCCATGGCTCTAGCCCACAGGAATCCAACCCACACATGGATTCATAATGGAATGAGTGATGAATAGGCACTTCTGGCAGCGAGAACAAAATTTGGGGCTTGCTCCATTAGGCCGTAGGCGTGGATACTGTTGGTGTCCTCCCAGATACCCTTTACTGGCTTCTCACCCATCTGTCAACTGCGATGAGGGCCAGCTGCCTGGGCTCACAGCTGCCCCATCTCTGGAGAACTGCCCTCAGCAGGAAGAATCTGCCTGAAGGTTATGACCCTATTTGCCCCTCTCATAAGCTCAGCTCATGAATGACTGACATTGGTGTATAAAGAGCTAGTTCTCCTGCCTCAATGGGAGATCACCTCTGTGGTTCAGTTGAAAGTGCTAAGCTAGGCTGGACCCAGTCTCAAGTCTACTCCTCTGCCTCCTCCTGCTTTCCTTACTCACCTTCATGTGCACCTTTATTTATTTTTTTTAAAAGATTTTATTTATTTATTTGACAGACAGAGATCACAAGTAGGCAGAGAGGCAGGCAGAGAGAGAGGAAGGGAAGCAGGCTCCTCGCTGAGCAGATAGCCTGACTCAGGGCTTGATCCCAGGACCCTGAGATCATGACCTGAGCTGAAGGCAGAGGCTTTAACCCACGGAGCCACCCAGGTGCCCCTCATGTGCACCTTTTTAAAGTCATGCTTTGCGAGAACCTGCACCAAGATACTCCTTTACTTTCTGTTCTATTGCTTTCGTTTGTCCTCTTTCTTTTTTGCCGCTCCCTTAGCTCATACTTATCTGTTCCATGTCACCTGTGAAGAAGACTGAAAATGGAGCAGTGATTTTTATTTGAACTTACCTTTAAGAGATGCACTGAGCTCATTCTGGAGCAAGGACCTGCAGCTCCATCATGCCTGAATTGTACCCTGCCATCTGATAGCCTGGTAGGCTGTTAAGAGCCTGAGCTCTTGGTTCGATTAACAGTAATGTTGGGCTTCCCTAGTTCCTTGCAGCTTCTCCTGAGTCCTCTGAATCACTCAGCCACATGGTCAGTGACCATTTCCTATGAAACAAAGGCATTGCCCACTAGAAATGAAGACAGAACTGCTGCCTCTCTTGTGCTTCAGAGGCATTTTATTCAATGGGAATCAGCCCCACTTGGACTTGGAGTCCTGTGGCAAAGCCCCCACCACCTCTGTGCGGGCATAGCCTCCTGCTACATCCTTTAGCTAGTGAGTTTGCTGTCATAGATGTTAAATAAGTATGTGGCCGACTTACCCTTATTTGATTATTATAATAGTAGTTGTAGTAGTAGTAGTAATATGTAGGCCTTGGAGCTCTAAATCAAGCATTTATCTAGGTTTTGAAGTCACAGCCAAGAAGTAAATCCTGAGGCCCTTACAAATCAGCCCTATTTCAAAGGGAGTGGCAGAAGGGCTTGAAAGATGAACCTCTTTCTCTCCAGTAGGCTCTTCTGGGGGTGTGTTGGGCACACTCACAAACCCTGTCTTGCCCCAAACAGCAAAAGCTTGTAGCCTCCAAGGACATGGACTGGATGGAGAGAGAAGCGGAGACCTCCTAGGGAAACCACAGGTTTGGTTATGCCCCAGAGAGCTTTATGTCCAATAAGAAATGTGATTCTGAGCCACAAGCTGTTAAAGAGGGAATTATCTGGCCTGCCTGGCAACTCAGATCTAATCCTCCCATGGCTGTGTCCCCACAGTTGCAGCCTGGGCAACTACCCCAAGTTGACAGGCACAGATGCGCTTTCACAGGTAGAAAGGGATTATCTCAATCCTGCTGCCTTTGTTCATATCTTCACTCAGAATTTTCCATCCTGCAGGGCTTGACAGAGAAAATTATTGTAGTCCTGCTTCTAAGTTCCTGTCTCTGTTAGGGCGAGGATTCCTCTCAAGTCCCCACTACAATAAACTTGCTATAAACAATAAGAAAATTTTGTTTGTTAATACATATTGTTATAAACAACAAATAAAATCTCCCATTGCTACTACAATAAATCTGGGGCCCCATGTAGATGGTTCATCCTCTATACTAGAACACAGTTTGTGCTTACAAGTGCAGACCTTCTGAATCTGTGGTCTTTGGGAATCTGGATTCCTAGCCGCTGAGCCAATTAAAAAAAAATCTATTCTTATTCGCTGAATTTTAGCTTCCAGAATTTAATATTTGCTTTTATGGTCCTTCAGTATTTGCCAAAATTCTGTATAACTGAACTCCTACGTATAAGCCTTCTCTATAGACACAAAACTCCCAGTATTTGTCTTCTAGAATGTGAAATTTGTTGTCTTTGCTATCTTAGAATTTGAAATGGAAACATATTAGTTAGCATCTCTTAAAAGAATGTCTGGTTTCCAATTCTGGTTCTACTAAAGCATGAAATTCTTGGATGAATTTGCCGTGAGTTTCGCATCAACCCAGCCAAGTCCTTACTCTTCTACGTGGGTGACCTTTTAGGCCCCTGGTGTCCTATTCGAGGTTGGTGTGAAGATTAATATAAGAAGTGCTTGGAAAGCCAAGAAGCTACTCTACTGAATGACTGTATTATTATTACAGTTAATTTATTTCCATAATGAGTTTCTCCTCATCTGAGCTAATGACACAACCTCACTATTAGTGTTTATAAAGGACCTAAAGGAATAACAATGGGACAGAGGTGGGTTGGCACTTCTAATTCTTAACTATTTCTGAGATTTCTCATTTATTTCTATTGTCACAAGTCGATCTGATTTATATCCAGACACATAAACTTAAAATTCTCATCCTACATGTCACAAGACTGATGCTCAGAAACGCAGGGTAGCATACTGCAAGGAGAATCCTGGGACAGAAGAAATCTCCATTCTCCAGGTTCATAGTTCATGTTCTCTCTGTTTTATCAGGTAGGCTCTGTTGAAGCTAATCGTTTAGAGTCAAATTTTATTTGGAAAAGGACTATAAAATACTCTCCTATAATAGACCCGAAAAGGCACTGATAATAAGAAAAACTGAATCTGTGATTTGCCTGTGACTTGTTTCTTTTCCTACGAACTTCACATAGGCCACCCTGCCTCGCACAGCAGGTGGCCTTGTCTTCAGCCTTACAACCCTTCCTGCCACCACTCTTCACAGTGACAAATGAGGGCACATCAGGCAAGAACAAACTGATTTTTGACAGTATGTCATCAGGATTCTGGGGCGAGAAGGGAGGATTTAAATAAATTTCTTCTAATTGTGGGGATGGTTGATTCATCAAATGCAATTTCATTTGAGTTCCTAAATCTCTCCCAAGACTATCTCTGTCTTAACGTGTAGACAGATCCACAAATGGGGGGTCAACCAGGCAAGTGCCCTTCGGGGCAGACTTGCCTTTTCTTTGTTAATGCCTAGTTTGTCTTCATAGGAACCGTAACCATTAGAGTCAGAGCACCACGCCAGTAACCATGCCACATATGTTGCTTTTAGAGAGCTTAATCTTGTGACATCTTTAATGTGTCCTGTAGTTCTGGCCAGAGTCCATCAAAGAAGGTGCAAAATGTGAATTTTTTTTTAATTAAATGACATGGGGTATAGAATATAAACATTTTTGAGTCAACATTAACCCAGATTAGAAAACAACCTTGCCTGCCCCCTTCAGTACTTCCTTACTGGAGTCTCATTTTCAGAGCAGCTGAGAGGGTTTGCTCTTCTGAATCCAAACCCTCAGCATCCTTACTGTCACACAGGAACCCTTCTCTTTAAGCTTTTGTGGCCTGCTACCTGTCCACACAATCAGAACAGAGGAGTGTCAACTCTCAGCAGGGAGTGTGATGGCTTACTAAGCCCTGCAATAGAGGCTTTTGTGTCTGGAGACCATTTTTAGTGGTTTAGATTACCAGAGCCGCACTTGTCCTCCTGAACAAATGCTCACATGGTTCTTTAGATTCTTGCAGAGCCCTAATTCTCCATCCTTTTTTTGACCATGCTGTGAATATGTGGACCCAGCTTCCCCCTGGGTCCATGTGGCTTTGCTTTCCTGACCAATCATTTTATCATTTTCCTTTCCTTTTGTATAATTTTTACAAGGAGAGTGGTATTTCTCTGTTCCTGAAATGCTGACAAATGGTGAAAAAGCTGTATTTTTTTTTTAATGTGGTTGCTGTTTGAGAAGCCAGAGACAAACCAGAGGAATGAGGGAAATAGTTCAGCTATTAAGGGGGTACTGGCTCCAGAGAGGCAAGCTAGGCAGCTGGCACAGCATGGCACACCCCAGGGCAGAGGGTTTGAAAATGCGATTATTTGACTAAAGAAGCAGTAGGAGAAACGTTTGCCAAGAGGGAATTTCAGAAGCTCTGCTTGAACACGAGTTTCAGGAAGTGAGAATGCTTTCGTTAGATGGGATTTCTGTTACTGTAGCTGACAGTGGGCTGGCTACCTCCCTACTTACAGAAGGTGCCAGGGTGTTCCGCTTGAAGAAATAACACTGAGGCAGCTGGGAACCATTTATGATGCTCCACTGTTGCTGAAAAGAGGATGACAAATGTGAAGGTGTGACATAAACGCTCCTTTCCAGTTAGAAGAGTGAGCCACCCCTGTAAAATGGAGTCGTCTCATTGAGGACCAGTGAAGATTTATTTACTGCTTTGTAACAAGTTACCTTCAAATTAATGACTTAAAACAATAATTATTATCTCCATTTCTGTGGGTCACAGGTTACCTCAAAATTGTTCTCTGGGGCTGCCTTCAGTTCCAGACCTGACCTGGGGAGGATCTGATTCTGAGATCACTCACATGGCTGTTGGCAGGCAAGAGGTCCTTGCCAGCTGTTTCTGGAGTTAGTTACCTCGTTGACACATTGGCCTCTCCATAGGTTTACTCACAGAATGACAGCTTACTTCCTTCAGAGCAAGCATTCCAAAGACAGAGAGAGAAACAAAAAGGGAGAAGTAGGATATGAGGGACAGAAACCACAGTCCTCTTGTAACTTAGCTTTGGAATTGACAGCCTATCAAGTCTACTGTGTTCTCTTCATCAGAAGTGAATCCAGGGTGCCTGGGTGGCTCAGTGGGTTAAGCCGCTGCCTTCGGCTCAGGTCATGATCTCAGGGTCCTGGGATCGAGTCCCACATTGGGCTCTCTGCTCAGCGGGGAGCCTGCTTCCCTCTCTCTCTCTGCCTGCCTCTCTGTCTTCTTGTGATTTCTCTCTGTCAAAATGAATAAAAAAAAAAAAAAGTGAATCCAGAAGTCCAGCATACACTCAGGTGGGGAACGGCTATATAAGTATATGGATACTGGGAGGTGAGGGTCATTGGTGTCTATCTTAGAGGCTGCCTACCACAGATCATAACCATATTCCATTTGATGGATGCCAAAATTATTTCCCACTCTTCAGTATATGAATGTTATTGGCATGAAGTGAAATCGTTGTTTGGAGAAAAAAACAAAACAAACAGTTGACTATATGGATCATAGTCTTCCCTTAGCATATGGTTTTGGTTAATGGTAAGTGGCTGGTGTAGAGCCAATGAGGGGTTACTTTATTAATCATACAGATGTGTGAGCTAGAGTCCTTAGCTCTATCTCAGGATGTTGGGAGACCAGGTGTAGCTCTTTCACTCTGTTCAACTGTGGAATGGGCATGGTGATGAGAAATCTTCTTGGTAATCTTCAGCTAAATGAGAAGTGTCAGGCTAGAGGAAAGCTGCATCTAGAAAAGAGCTTATATCACTTACCTCATGCCTAGGCTCCAGGTTCTTCCCATTATAGGGTAAAATTTACTGTGCGTATGAGTATTTATATTGACTGTCAATACAAAGAGATACTTAGTTTTGTAAGTCATTTGCTAACTTTGATTATGACTTATGGAAAAATGGCAAGAGTTTAGATTAAAAGGCATATTGTTTTCTTAACATATTAGCTCCCTGACAATATTTTCCAGATGATTAACTACAAAAGGGGCTCTGTCCTAGTAGAATTTATATTCAAGAGCATCATAAAACTTTAAGGTTGATAGGGACTTTGAGATCAGTTTCTTCAATTCCTTCATGTTGTGGATAAGGAGAAAGGCCAGAGCTGAGAAACTAGAACACTGATTCACTGCTTTATATATCACAGGCTACTGTGCCCATCAGTGGCACAGGAGTTAGGAAGGCAGAAGGAGAAAAAAGATGGCCTTACTTTTCCTGTAGTGACATGGAAAATCAGCTAGGTTGGGAGACCTTTTCCAAATAATACTTTTAAGTTAACTCCTATAAGGTTTATAGCTATATTTCCAGAAACTAGTCTAAAGCACAAGAGGTGTTCAGTAGAGGTGTATTGTTCTTGATGATAGCTAACCAATGGCAAACTGCCCACAGTGGCTGCTAAGCGAGTGATGGTCTTAATGGCTTCTAGACTCTGATGAACTGCATATTCAGGTTCAGAAACTCATTACAGGGACTAAATTAATTTTTACAGTCACTACTGTGTGGTCTTACTGAGAGGATGTCAGCTTTGGGAGTGATTAGTATGTAAAAGTTAAAGGCAATATTCAAGGACGGCATGGGAAATTTGAACTAGAAGCAAAGAGGCATTAGTTCTGGACCCACTTTTATTTCAGAGGTCCAATTTAGGAATAAAAAAAAAAAATCTCAGGCCCAGTTCTGTACCTTTCATGAGTGGTAGTTTAATTTTGGGCAAACTACTGGTATGGGCTAATTTTTTTTAAATCTATGAAATTAAAAAAAATACATCAATGACTCCCAGTCAGCACTGATATCATTATGGAGGACGGTATATATAAAAATTTCTGAGATGGCATACAAGAAAACATGTAGATAGAAAAAAAAAAATTCCTTAGTTCTAGTAGTCAGAAGAACCAACCTTCCTGAATAGAGATAAAGCATGATAGTAGAGTTTCCAGATAGAAAATTGGATGGCAAGGGGACTCAGCTAGAAATACACTGAGAGACTTTGCCTTGACAATCTCCATTCTTTCCAGTCCTAAAATTTGGAGAGTCAGTGAGTAGAGAGGGACAAGATCATTCAAGGAAACAATGTTAGAACAGAGAAAGTACTGAGGAAGGAAAAAGTTGGCCCTAGCTAAGAGTGGCCTGAATTGTTGTCAAGATTGGACACTGGCAAGCAGAAACAAGATTTTCAAACAAAGAACATTGAAACTGGAGGCTTCCACCTACCTGAGTTCGAAGAAAATCAAGATCCCAACTCCAGCAATCTTTCATGGCAGGTCTACTCTCGTCTACCAGTGTCATTTCCAGGACTAAATGTCACTTTCAGGTTCCAAATTTATAGCCTAAAGGAGCTTAATCTTAGGAAGTGATTCAAGAATGTATTGGTCTTCAATGTAAAGCCAAACTGAATTGTTATTGGCATTAATGTTGAATGACAAAAAATATCACTTCAGTTATTAAATGTGTTTTAAAAAAATTACATTAACACACCTATGTTTTGTTTCATTTTAAAAGATTTTATTTATTTATTTAACAGAGATCACAAGTAGGCAGAGAGGCAGGCAGAGAAAGGAAGGGAAGCAAGCTCCCTGCCGAGCAGAGAGCACGATGTGGGGTTTGATCCCAGGACCCTGAGACCATGACCCGCGCCAAAGGCAGAGGCTTAACCCATTGAGCCACCCAGGCACCCCAATACACCTATGTTTTTTGAAGGGGAGACAAATAGAACATTTTAATATGACTTCCATTTTATTTGAAATGATGCCACCTATTTTATACACCCAGTAGCATTTTCAAAAACCTAAGATAATTTTATTAGATATTGATTTATTATTTATTCTGCTCTAAAATCTAAATTCTAAATAAATGTCTACAGCACATCAGAACTTTGGCTTAAGAACGGGAGGCTTGAACTGATCATCCTGCCATAAAAATACATGGAGATATTCTTCTATGACCAGAGGGTGAGTTTGAAACAATATTTTCTGTTACCTACAGCTGACCTAAGAGAAGGAAGGAGAAGACAAAGTCTGATAAAGGAATAAGATGTTTATAATGGAAAGGGAAAGAACAGAGTATATAGGGAAGACTGGCCTTGCAATAGGCAGTCCTGGATTCCAAGATCCATGGACAAGTCACTCACTAGATACTGATCACACTCCTGAGGCTCTCTGGCTGCTAATTACATTATTTCTTATAACAGCAAGTTTATAATATTTTTAGAAATTTGAGAAAATAAATGTATGTTCAGCATAGAAAAGTTGTAAAAATACCACTAATGTAACTGTTCAGAAAACCCACCTAAAATTTGGGATTTAGACTTCTATGTTCTAGTCTTTTGCTCTGTGCATATGTCAAGGTGTATGTGTGTGTGTCTATGTGTGTGTGTGTGTGTGTGTGTGATGCTTTTTGAAACAAAATTAGAGGAAAGCAGTTTTGTAGTATAATTCATTCAATTAAATATACATCATGAGCTGTTTTCATGTTTTATACAATATCAGAAAACTTGATTTAAATTTTTTTAAATGAGTTTGAGATTATATTTGAGTTTATAAAATGAATTGATTATAATACATGTGTACATAAATAGATGTATGTCTGGATGGTTGAATATATACATATTCATTCTCTTCAGGTTGTTTCTTTTTTCTTTTTTTTTTTTTTAAAGATTTTATTTATTTATTTGACAGAGATTACAAGTAGGCAGAGAGGCAGGCAGAGAGAGAAGAGGAAGCAGGCTCCCTGCTGAGCAGAGAGCCCGATGCGGGACTCGATCCCAGGACCCTGAGATCATGACCTGAGCCAAAGGCAGCAGCTTAACCCACTGAGCCACCCAGGCGCCCTCTTCAGGTTGTTTCTAAGTCTCCACAGAATTAATAACAGTCCAATGATTGCACTGTGTTCATAGCTAAATGTCTGTAGATGATCTAATAGTGGAAGGTATGAGGAGAATATGTGTTTCTGGAAATGCGGGTATACATAACTAATATATACACTTGAATGTTTTCCACATTTGAATCTTTAATAGTGTGGAAATTGCATCTTGTTGGATTTAGAGAACAGCTAGGCTGATTACTTTAGGAAAAGTTTACATTGGTTTAAGTAGTGAATTGAGGCGGCTTTCTCTGAATAGGGCCATGCTCCTGGGAAGACCATATTCTTGCGAAGAAGAAAGGACATTGTGGAAAGAGAGAAAAGATTAAGAAACCTCTATTGTAAAATCCCTGTAACACTGAAGACCCTACAACTAAAAGAATTAGAATGGAAAGAAATTAGAAAAGAATGTGTAAGGGATAGGAGCTTAGGCAAGTTAGGAATCAGAGAAAATTCTAAATAGAATTACTACATTTCCAGTTGTACTAAGAAACAAGGTATGATCATCATCTTTTGCTTCGACTGTCACTCCTCTGCCTTGAACTTAATGGCTTTGTGTAAATTACCTACTTATAATTATGTTCACGCTCCCTGCTCCCATGCCATACCTTTCTCTTGTTGCCCATCTTGTTCTTTTTTGTGTGTTCTTCCCAAATCAATCATATAATAATACTTAAGAAAAAACTCAAGTACTAGTTATTATTATTTTTATGTTCAATTAGCCAAGATAAGTACATCATTAGTTTTTGATGTAGTGTTCATTAGTTGCATGTAATACCCAGTGCTCATCACAACACATGTCCTCCTTAATACCTATCACCTGGTTACCCCATCCCCCCATCCTCCTTCCTTTGGTAACCCTCAGTTTGTTTCCCAGAGTCCAGAATTTCTCATGTTGTCTCCCTCTCTGATTTCTTCCCATTCAATTTTCCCTCCCTTCCCCTGTGGTCCTCCATGCTATTCCTTATGTTCCACATATGAGTGAAACCATACAATAATTGTCTTTCTCTGCTTGACTTATTTCACTAGCATAATCCCTTCCAGTTCCACAAGCTCCAGCTTTTAAGGAAGCCATGACTAACCTCCTACAAGGTCCTGTGTCTGCTTCTGTTAATTCTTCTACTGCATGATAATGAAACTTTGCCTCTATGTATATATCTTTGTGTTGAACTTCTTGAAGGAGGGATTTAGCCTAATTCATCTTTGTAATTCTGATGTCTAAGGTAATATTTAGAATATTACAGATACTTATTTATTTAATGGAAGCACTCTTTCTACAATAAAGCTGGACACATATGGAATAAATAGAAAATAATTGTGCAATAACTCAGTTAACTTAAATTTATTTGATAACTTAAATCAACGACCATAATAGTAGATGAGAGAGGATTGCCAGATCAAGTATATTTGATGGTGGTTTGCTTCTGGTTTTGTTTTTGTTTTGTTTTTTAATCTCCCATAGAATAAGTTTGCTTGGTTAGTTAAATTTATAGTGCATTAGTTGAATGCCAGCTGACAGAGTTGGCACAGAACCCTGAGGAGTGCAATGAACTGTTAAAATGAGTCTTTAAGTAATGGCTGAGCACAAGTCCAGTATGGAAAGGTCACTTTTCCCAAAAAAGCAACTTTTTAATCCCCTGAGACAGAACTCAAGATGTTTTATTCCTTTTTTCCCTGTACCATTGGCCATTTTAACCTCAGTAAGTCCCTCAACTACTTTCTTATTTGAAAAATGAGTTAAGTACCTTTATAAAGAAAATAAAGAGATGTAAATGGGTATCCATAGAGATTAGATTAATGCACAGATTGTCATTGGTATTTTCCCTGAATGAACTTTCAAAGGGAAGTTCAGGGTCAGTAATCAGTCTTGTGAAAATTGCCACAAGAATTGCTGCACGATAGTTCTTAGTTCAGTAACATAACAAAATGGGTATTTCCTAAGGATCATATTCCCTTATTCCCTTATTTCATGTAAATCAGTTGTTTTACAGAAATGAAGAAAATATCTATGGCCATGGTGGCAGTTCATATGTACTAGAAATGTCCAAGGAAATTTTCCTCTTGAAAATGTGAACCATTATACCTCCATTTAGAAAGCTGGGGGTCCAATTTATTTATGGGTCTGCCTTATATATAAATCTCACAAAAGATAAAGGAAGATAAGCATACCATTAAAGAAAGTCATCACACTAGCAAGGAAGAAAGCAAGAGAAGAAAGGAATTAAGAAGAACTACAAAAACAGCTAGAAAATAATTAGCAAAATGACAGTAAACACATAACCTGTTGATAATTACTCTAGATGTAAATGGACTAAATACTTCAATTAAAAGACAAAGTGGCTGAATGAATGAAAAAAACAGGACCCATCTGTATCCTGCATACAAGAGATTCACTTGAGATGTAAGGGCACACACAGAATGCAAGTGAAGTTATTCCATGCAATTGGAAACCAAAAGGAAGATAGCTGTATTTATATCAGATAAAATAGACTTTAGAACAATAACTGTTGTAAGAGGCAAATAGGGCATTACATAAGGATAAAAGGGTCAGTCCAACAAGAGGATATAACATTTGTAAATGTTTGTACATCTAACATTGGAGCACATAAGTATATAAAGCAAATATTAACAAAGTTAAAGGGAGAAGTAGACAGCACTACAGTAATAGCAGGAGACTTTAATACCCCATTTAACACTTACACTAATGGATAGATCATCCTGGCAGAGAATAAGCATCAGCCTTAAATGACATGTTGGATCAAATGGACTTAACAGATATTTACAGAATGTTCCATCCAAATGTAACAGAATTACACATTGTTCTCAAGTGCACATGGGATATTTTCCAAGATAGATTAAATGTTAGGCCATAGAACTTAGTCTTAAATAAACTTAAGAGGATTGATACCTTTCAAATGTCTTTTCCAACCAAAATGGTATGACACTAGAAATTACTCAAGACTGGAAGATTCACAGATATGTGGAGATTAATAACATGCTACTAAATAACCAGTGGATGAAAAAAGAAATCAACCCAATGTTTATAGCAGCAATGTCCATAATAGCCAAGCTACAAAAAGAGCCCAAATGTCCATTGGCAGATGAATGGATAAAGAAAATGTGATGTGTACACACACACACACACACACACACACAGGAATGTTATGCAGCCATCAAAAAATGAAATCTTACCATTTACCATGATGTGGATGGAACTAGAATTTATTATACTAAGTGAAATAAATCAGTCAGTGAAAGACAATTATCATAATATCTCACTGATATGTGGAATTTGAGAAACAAGGCAGAGAGCATAGGGGAAGAGAGGAAAAAAATGAAACAAGAAGAAGCCAGAGAGGGAGACAAGCCATAAGAGACTCTTAATCTCAGGAAACAAACTGAAAGTTGCTGGAGTAGAGTAGGGGGGTAGGGATGGAATGGCTGGGTAATGGATATTGGGGAGGGTATGTGTTGTGGTGAGCACTGTGTATTGCAGAAGACCAGTGAATCACAGACTTGTACCCCTGAAACAATAATACATTGTAGGTTAATGAGAAAAAGAAACCAAAAGAGAATTCAAAAGATCCCTTGATACAAATGAAAATGGAAATGTAGCATATCAAAATTTATGGATTGTAGCAAAACCTACCCTAAGAGTAGTAATGATTAAATGCCTCCCTTATGAAATAAGAAAATTTTCAAATAAACAGCCCACATTTACACCTTATACAACTAGAAAAAGAAAAACACATGAAGCCCAAAGTTCGTAGGAGGAAGGAAATAGCAAAGATTAGAAATAATGAAACAGAGGCTAAAAACACAATAGACAAGATTAATAAAACTAATAGCTGATTCTTTGAGAAGATAAATAAAATTAACAAACGTTTAGCTTGCCTCACCAAGAAAAAGAGAGGACTCAAATAAAACCAGAAATGAAAAGAGGAGTTGTTACGGTTGATACCATAGAAATAAAAAGGGTCATACGGAGTACAACAATTACATACCAAAAGCTGGACAACGTAGAAGTGGGTAAATTCCTAGAAATGTACAACCTACCAAGAGGGAACAGACAGGTTACTTGCAAGGAGATTGACTCAGTAATCTAAAACCTCCTAATAATCAAAGGTATAGGACCAGACAGCTTCACTGGTGAATTCTTCCAAACATTCAAAGAAGAATTAACACTAATCCTTCTCAAACTCTTCAAAAAATAGAAGGGAAAACTTTCTCAAACATTTTATGAGGCTAACATTACCCTGATACCAAGACTAGATAAGGATGCCCCAAGAAGACTACAGGCCAATATCTATAATAAACATAGATGCAGAAATCCTCAAAAAATATTCACAAATTAAATTCACCAATAAGCTAAAAAAATCATACACTACCATTAAGTGAGACTTATATCTGGGGTACAAGAACTGTTCAACATATTTAAATCAGTCAATGTGCTATGTCCCATTAACAAAACAAAGGAAAACAATCACATGATCAGCTCAATAGATGCAGATAAAACGGTTGACCAAATTCAACATCTCTTTGTGATAAAAAGTCTTAGCAAAGTGACTATAGAGAAAACATACCTCAACACAATAAAGACCATATCTAACAAGCCCATAGCTAACATTGTACTCAGCAATAAAGTGTGAAGAGGTTTTTGTCAAGGATCAGAAATAAGACAATGATATCCACTCTTGCCACATTTATCCAACTTAGTATTTCAGGTTCTAGCCAGAGTAATTGGTCAAAAAGGAAGGGAGGGAGGAAGAGAAAGGAAAGGAAAGAGAGAAAGACAAAGAAAAAATATCTAAATTGGAAAGAAGTAAAAATGTCACTAATTTTAGATGGCATGATATTACCTATAAAAAACCTTGACCCCCTTGAAAAACTGTTAGAACTAATAAATTTAGTAAGCTTGCTAGATACAAAGTCAATACACAGAAATCTGTTGTGCTTTTGTTAGTCACCATACAGTACATCATTAATTTTTGATGTAATGTTCCATGATTCATTATTTGTGTATAACACCCAGTGCTTGTTACAACACTAATAATGAACTATCGGAAAGAGAAATTGAGAAAAATACTGTTTAAATCACATCAAAAAAAGTAAAATACCTCAGAATAAACTTTTACCAAGGAGGTAAAAGACCTGTATATTGAAAACTGCAAGATATTGATAAGAGAAATTGAGGAAGATAACAAACAAATGAAAATGCATTTTATGCTTCTGTATTAGAAGAATTAATATTGTTAAAATGTCCATATTACCCAAAACAATATAAAGATGTAGTGCAATCCCCAACAAAGTTCAAATGGTATTTTTCACAGAAATAGAACAAACAATCCTAGCATTTATATGGAACCTCAAAAGATCTGAAATTGCCAAAGCAGTCTTGAGAAAGAACAAAGTTAAAGGCATAATATTCCCTGATTTCAGGTTATAATACCCAGCTGTAGAAATCAAAATGTATGGTATTGACATAAAAGCAGATACACAGGTCTGTGGAATAGAGAGCCCAGAACTTAATCCACATGTATATGGTCAACTAATTATAACAGAGGAGCCAGGAATACACAATGGGGAAAGGACAGTCACTTCAATAAATGATGTTAGGAAAACTGGACTACTATCATACACCATACACAAAAATTAACTAAAAATGGAATAAGAGTTCAAGGCAGAAACCCAAAACTAATAGAAGAAAACATAGGTGGTAAGGTCCCTGATGTGTCTTGGCCTATGATTTTTCAAATCTGAATGCAAAAGCAAAAGCAAGAAGAACAATAGTAAACAAGTGGGATTGTATTGAACTGATAAGTTTTTGTACACCTAAGGAAGCCATCAACAAAATGAAAAGGCATTCTACTGAATGAGAAAAAGTAATTGTAAATCATATATCTGATAAGAAGCTAATATTCAAAATATATAAAGAACTCATATAATTCAATAGCAAAAAACCCAAATGATCTGGTTCAAAAATGGACAGAGTTCTAAGTATTTTTTTTTAAAGAAGACATACAGATGGCCAAAAAGTACATCATTAATCATCAGACAATGCAAAATTAAAACCACAGTGAGAGATCATCCGACACCTGTTAAAATGGCTTTTATCAAAGTGACAAGAAATAACAAGTGTTGTGAGGATGTTGGGAAAAGGGAAATTTCCAAATTATTGGTGGAATGTAAATCAGTGCAACCATTATGGAAAACAGTATGGAGGTTCCTCAAAAAATTAAAAATAGAATTACCATATGATGAAGAAATTTCACTTCTGGGTATTTATCTGAAGAAAATGAAGACACTAATTCAAAAACATGTATGCCCCCCCATATTCATTGTGGTATTATTTATAGAAGCCAGGATATGGAAACAACCTAAGTGGCCATTGATGTAAGAATGTATAAAAAAATTGTAGTGGGGGCACCTGGGTGGCTCATGGGTTAAGCCTCTGCCTTCGGCTCAGATCATGATCTCAGGGAACTGGGACTGAGCCCCATATCAGGCTCTCTGCTCAGCAGGGAGCCTGCTTCCACCTCTCCCTCTGGCTGCCTCTCTGTCTACTTGTGATCTCTCTCTCTGTCAAATAAACAAAATCTTCAAAAAAAATTGTGGTGTACACATATGCAATAGACTATTATTCAGCCATAAAAATAATGAAGTCTTGTCATTTGCAACAACATGGATATGAACCTCAAGGCATTATGCTAAGTGAAATAAGACAGATAAAGACCTTTTGAAGACTTTTGATCACTCTTTAGTGAAATCTAAAAAGTGAACCAAAAAAAAAACCCCAAGTTCATGGATACAGAAAGTAGATTGGAATTGGAGTGGGGAATGGGAGAAATAGATGATTTTTTTTTTTTTTTAGTTTAAGTTGAATAAAAAAAATTCAAATAAATAAACATTGTTTGATTTACCATTATTAAAATCTTGGCTATTGTGGATTTTTGAATATTTTGCATATACAGTAAGAAGAGAAATATTAAATGAAAAGAGATGAAAATCTCTAGAAAAGTCCAAATATGCAAGAATTATTACTCTTTCACTCACAGACTTTATCAATAAAAATAAAGCACTTAAATGCATTGATGTACTCTAAATACCCTATCATTATACATTACTTCCTATGTTCTCAGGCCTAAAGATTATTGAAAATCCTGATAAAAAATTAAAGTCATGTGTCATTCTGAAATAGAAGTGTGCAGATGTTTAGAGTATGTTCACCAAAGCATGCAAAAGTACTGCTAATGTGTATTAATTCTTATTTAAATTGTCTTCCTACATACAACTGAGATATCCCCTCTATTGATTTTCACCTAAGGAGAGAAAAGTCGTATTTCATGTGTTGTACTGGTCTGACATTTTTAATGATTCAGACTTAACCTAACTTGTTGAACAAATCCTGGAGAAAAGCCCCTCTTGCTTTGTTATGTGGAACTGTTTGGTAGTTATCACATCAAAACTCCAAAGGCAGAAACTTTGGATCCTACTGACATTTTCCTTTCCAGTCCATTACCTCTCCTGAGGTAATGCTCTCTCTGCATGGCTCTCCTGAGATGGCCCTGCCAGGCCACAATGCCAAGTTTGCTCTGTGGCCTAACAGCTTGAGCATTTTCTTTCTATCCTGAGATTGGAAAGTTCTTTCCTTCTTCATATCTACTCTATAGAGTCTCTGCGGAGTCACCAATCTAGTTGGCAATATGAAACTCCAGAAAACTGCTTCTTGGTTTTTCTTGTATCCCTTTTGTGAATGTGGAGGTCTGTCTTCCATACAGTCTTCCTCTTGGAGGCCAGTGTCTCCTATGCTCTCAAATCCTCTAGTGTTTTACAAAGTCTGAGAAGACTATTGCTTTTTCTCTTTGCCGACATTCAGTAAGGCCATTTGGCATAATATGACAAGATACAGCCTGACATCTAACCCTTGATTACCTCCAAGAATAGATCCAGCTCTTTCTCAGTAGTTTGTTTCAATAAAATGAATGAAAAATATTATACTTAAAATTACAAATAATCTACATGGATAGAGAAAATTATAGTAAAATTGGTGGTAAGATTATTTTAAAGCTAATGAAGTATTCAAGATGAAGTAATATGTTCAGGTCTTTTTGACTTTTAAGAGTTCATCTATCCTAGAAGAAAACAGAGAGGTAAGTTCCTTGACTTTGGTCTTGGCAATGCTTGTTGGATTTAACACCAAAAGTACAGCTACCAAAAGTGAAAGTTAACAAGTGGGGAACCTCAAACTAGAAAGCTTCTGTTCAGCAAAAGAAGCCATGAACAAAATAAAAAGGGAGGCTATAGAGTTAGAGAAGTTATTTGCAATCCCCATGTCTGATAAGGGGTCAGACGTTTGATAAAATAAACAAGGAACTCAAATAGCTCAAGAGCAAAATAATGGGGGCGCCTGGGTGGCTCAGTGGGTTAAGCCGCTGCCTTCAGCTCAGGTCATGATCCCAGGGTCCTGGGACCGAGCCCCGCATCAGGCTCTCTGCTCAGCTGGGAGCCTGCTTCCTTCTCTCTCTCTCTGCCTGCCTCTCTGCCTGCTTGTGATCTCTCTCTGTCAAATAAATAAATAAAATCTTTTAAAAAAAAAAGAGCAAAATAATGCATAACTCAATTTAAAAATGGGCAGATGGGGGCACCTGAGTGGCTCCGTGGGTTAAGCCTCTGCCTTCTGCTCAGGTCATGATCTCAGGGTCCTGGGATGGAGCCCTGCATCAGGTTCTCTGCTCAGCAGGGATCCTGCTCCCCCCCACCCCGCCTGTCTCTCTGCCTACTTGAGATCTTTCTGTTAAATAAATAAATAAAAATCTTTAAAAAAATTTTTAAAAATGGGCAGATGGACTAAACAGGCATTTTTCCAAAGAGATAAAAGCAGATGGCCAACAGGTACCTGAAAAGGTGATTACATTGATAATCATGAACGTACAAATCAAAACCAGAATGAGATACTACCTCACCCCATGAGGATGGCTGTTATCAAAAACCAAAACACACACAAGCACACATGTATACAAACATCTGTTGATGCAGACATGGAGAAAAAGGAACCCTCGTGCACTGGTAGTAAAAATGTATATGGTGCAGTCACTTTTGGAAAACAGTATGGAAAAATAATGAAAATAGAATTACTGCATGATCCAGCAATTCCACCTCTGAGTATTTATTATTTATTTTACTTACAACTTTATATCTTGGAGGACATGAAGTGAGTGAGGGTAAGAGGTTAAGTGTGTTTGCTATAATGAGCATGGCAGAAGAGGAAGCACATTCTCCTTTCTGTTTCATTGAACAACATCCATGCACAGATGACGGGGGCTCCTTTGTGACCAGCTGGGACCAAAGAAACTGAATGTTACACTTACCTTCTCTTCCTATTGATTCAGCCAACTCCTGGATCTCTTGGTGTCTCCATCTACTGTTGTATTGACACGGCACCACAATTTACAATCTCCAGCTACTCTGCAGCAATTTAATGGGCTAATTTCATTCCACCTCAGGAAGGTAGGTTATTTTCAGATGGACCATTTTACAGAAAGAAAAATAGGTAACAAGATTATAGAAACTTTTGAGTCATAGTGTATGTCTGAATTTACAATGGAGAATTCCCTTCCCTGGCCCTTCTAGTGAAGATTAGCATGAAAATTTAATCTCAAATCTCATAGTATGGCAGGCAATGTTAAGGAACTAAAAGTTAATAATCTTAGTCATTGTGTAGCACTCTTTGCAATTAATCTCTTGCTTCTTTCCATATTCCCTGCGGATGTTTCAACCATTAAGCTCCTTTTAACTATGGAGATTTACTACCTTTGTTGTATGTGACTGAGTCACTGAACAGTAGCGTGGGGTAAAGACTCTTTTCTTTTGTTACCTGATAGAATCAGAAACGCTTAAAAAAAAAAAAAAAACTTCAAATCTCAGCATTTTTAATATTAATACTGGGCCCTAAGTAACAACAGTGGAGTCCACTGTGATCCCAAATGGGAAAGGTCTTAGAGCTTATCAAGCCTACTTCCTTCACTTCAAGAAGAATCAAGTCCAAACAGTTTGAAGGTTGTGTGAAGCCATTCTTTAGAGATTGTTCCCTTTCCAAAACTGGGTAAGACTGAAGGTTTCTACTAAGTTAAACTTTGGATTGCCCTTGGATTATTCCTAGAGCATGAATCAGTAAAAGATGTGTGATGCAAGGGTGAAGGAAGGTGGGCTTGGTGCCCTGTGATTCACTTGTAGCTCATAGAATGCTCCCCCAAATTTGGCTATCTTGGCAGTCTTTGCAGAGTGAGATGTCAGCTAAGTCTGAAAGATCTAGAACTACAGGCTTGCTGTCACTTCAAAACTATAGTAAATCTGGTGCTTTGCTTTGAAAAGGATCTGAAATTTGCTTGTGGATAGGGTATTGGAAGGGTTGCAGCTTGTGAGCTGTTGTGAAGGGTGTGAAGAAAATTCTTTGGAATCAGAAAATTGTAACACTTTGAGTGGGTGGGTGTGGCCCATAACACAAATGGTGAACTGAGGTAATCAGTAGATATCTGAGGTGTGTACTGGGGTACATTTTGTATATTCCTGTGCAGCTTGGGTCAGTTGGGTGCTATTTTCTGTGTTCATACAGTATCTCTCAAGGATGAAATCCTACATTTGCAAACACAAAATTCTTGTTATTTTCCAGTTCTTCCATAAAATAATCAGTTGTGCTAAATTCATTTTTTCAAAACAAGCCTTAGAACAAAACTGAATGTGTATCTATGAGTGGCTATTCATAGACCAAGTCATGAACATTATACTTATACCATGTCACTTAGCTGATTATTGGCAAAGCCAGGGCTGTAACCTATAGTTCTAGCACTTAGACTATCTTACCAGGTCCCCATGCTATCATATCTACTTTTGAATTCAAAGAATAAGTTATAGAACGTGAGCATGCTATGAGAAGTTTGAAGGGTTCAGTGTAATATGTAACTAGAAGGGCCAGGAGTTCTTGATTCTGTTCTTAGTGATAAGAGAGCAATGTTTTTGCTCCATTCCTCTTTGAAAATAACTTTGCTTAATCTTGTAAGAATCTAGTGGGAGAGATAAATTAAACCTTGGCCAAGAAGGAAATGGGTAGAACTAGCAACAGGAGATCATTTCTAGGTTTAGAAGAGCCTACACAAGTGAGAGGTATGAAAAAGGAAAAAAGAGAAAATGGAAATGTGAAAGACTGACAAAATGTGTCTAATCCTGTGCAGACTAACTTGTATCTTTGTGAAGAAAGCATGTCTGGGTTGAGTGTTCTTGCCTTTTGGAGTACATGAAAATCCCTGAGGAAGTTTTCTGAAAACTTGGATGTCTGGGGTATAACCTAGTCCTACTGATTTGGAATTTCTTGTAGCAGCGCCCAAGTATGTGTATTCCTCACAGCCAAGCAATTTTGGTGGGCCTTTGGGATAAGAACTATGAGAAGTAGAAGTGTCACTGAAGCATCACTTTGCCCCTCAGAATCTTGGTTTCTGGGTCCAGCACCTACCTTGTTAACCATACAGCCTGTTACAAGGATTAAAGTAGTCAAGAAATAGGAAACTAATTTTCAACCTGTGAAGCACTATGTAAGGTAAAGTTAAAAAAAAAAGAAAAGAAAAAAAAAAATCCCGACCTAATTTATAAATATTTCATGAGCAAAATGGCCTTATTGTCTAACACCACTATATAAGATAATTTGTTCTTGATCAACCAAAAACACAGTCTTTTTTGAACAAGGACTATCTCTTTCACCGGCCTAAAATCAAAATTGACGAATGACTCATAAATTACTATTAGAGTTACATCTCTGGTGGTCAGAGTATACATACCAATATTTTTTAAAATTATTTTCTAAGATTTATTTATTTATTTGACAGACAGAGAGCACAAGTAGGCAGAGAAGCAGGCAGAGAGAGAGAGGGGGAAGCAGGCTCCCCACTGAGCAGAGATCCTGATGCGGGGCTCGATCCCTGGACCCTGGGATCATGACCTGAGTGAGCCAAAGGCAGAGGCTTTAACCCACTGAGCCACCCAGGCACCCCATACCAATATTTTTTAAAACCATATTATTTTTATTTATTTTACTTTTTATTTTATTAACATGTAAGGTTTTATTTGCTTCAGGGGTACAGGTCTGTGAATCATCAGTCTTACATAATTCACAGCACTCCCCATAGCAATACCCTCCCCAACGTCCATAGCCCAGTCACCCTGTCCCTATGCCCCCAGCAACCCTCAGTTTGTTTCCTGAGATTAAGAGTCTCTTACGGTTTTTCTCCCTTTCCATCCCATCTTGTTTCATTTTTTCCCCTCCCTTTCTACCATGATCCCCCACCCTGCCTCTCAAATTCCTCATATCAGAGAGATCATATGATAATTGTCTTTCTCTGATTGACTATTTTGCTTAGCATAATACCCTTATCCCTGCCATAACCCTCTTCATTAATTAACCTTTCTCCAAAAATAATTCTTTTAGTATGCCTAGTGGGTTTACTTTTATTCAAATTTGTTATGTTTGAAAGTATGCATTTTTTGTTTTTACAAATGGGGTTATTTTCCATTCTTCTTCCCATGTTTTTAACTAAGAACTGTATTTTTAAGATCTGTTCATGTTGTTCATATTCAGTAATCCATTCTTCTACTAATTACTTAAATAGTATGTACGTATGGTAAAATGCATTAGTTGGTACACACCTTTACCCTTCCTTTTATTGATATTTCTTGCTATGTGGATTTGCAGGGCCTTCTCACAGGGAAAGGGTAACCTGCCCCACTTCTTGTCATAGTCTTAGTCTTGTGACTTGTGTATTATTAGATGACCAGTTATAAGCAGACGTTTTAGAAAACATTTGTGTATTTCCACTTGCTTCTGTGCCTCTTCCATTCAATAAAAAGACATACAGGTTAACATGCTGGTTCCAGGGAGAGGGAGACACATGGAGCAGAGGTAACCTGGAAGTATATCAGTAAGTCCCTTGGACTGTAGATGTATGAGCAAACCTTACACAGCAGCTTATAGCTGTGGAGGCCCACAGATGCATGAGAACAAAATGTATGCTGCTGAAGTTTTGTGGTTGGTATGTAGCAAGATTGTGGCAGTAACTAGTATCCTCTGAGAATCTGTATTCTTGTTGATTTGCCTTCCAGATTATTGATTATAGGAAGGCCAACCATTTGAATCAAAGATAAAGCAACCGATGATATTCATATTAATTTTTAAAATATAATTTAATGAATAATACATATACATAACCTGTTGTAGTTTACAAAGTATTTCCATTCTTTTCATCTTTTTTTTTAATTCCTGCATAATAAACATACAGTTTCAGGTGTACTTTATAGTGATTCAACAATCCCATATATATTACCCAGTGCTCATCAAGATAAGTATACTCTTAAGCCTCTCCATGCATTTCACCCATCCCTCCTACCCCCTCCTCTCTGGTAACCATCTCTTTGTTTTCTGTAGTTAAGAGTGTTTTTTTGTTTTTTTCCTTTGTTCATTTGTTTCTTAAATTCCACATGTGAGTGAAATCATATTTTCTTTCTCTGACTCATTTCACTTAGTATTCTCACTGCTAGATCCATTCATGTTGTTGCAAATGGCAAGGTTTCATTTATTTTTTAATTTTTAATTTTTTATAAACATATATTTTTATCCCCAGAGGTACAGGTCTGTGAATCGCCAGGTTTACACACTTCACAGCACTCACCAAAGCACATACCCTCCCCAATGTCCATAACCCCACCCCCCTTCTTCCAACCCCCCTTCCCCCAGCAACCCTCAGTTTGTTTTGTGAGATTAAGAGTCACTTATGGTTTGTCTCCCTCCCAATTCCATCTTGTTTCATTGATTCTTCTCCTACCTACTTAAGCCCCCATGTTGCATCACCACTTCCTCATATCAGGGAGATCATATGATAGTTGTCTTTCTCCGCTTGACTTATTTCGCTAAGCTAAGCACTACTGGGAATTTACCCTAAAGATACAAACATAGTGATCCAAAGAGGCACGTGCACCTGAATGTTTATAGCAGCAACGTCCACAATAGCCAAACTATGGAAAGAACCTAGATGTCCATCAACAGATGAATGGATCAAGAAGATGTGGTATATATACATAATGGAATACTATGCAGCCATCAAAAGAAACGAAATCTTGCCATTTGCGACAACATGGATGGAACTAGAGTGTATCATGTTTGGAGATTTTTAATGACTGTTTCAATCTCCTTACTGGTTATGGGTCTGTTCAGGCTTTCTATTTCTTCCTGGTTCAGTTGTGGTAGTTTATATGTTTCTAGGAATGCATCCATTCTTTCTAGATTGTCAAATTTGTTGGCGCAGAGTTGCTCATAGTATGTTCTTATAATAGTTTGTATTTCTTTGGTGTTAGTTGTGATCTCTCCTCGTTCATTCATGATTTTATTTATTTGGGTCCTTTCTCTTTTCTTTTTGATAAGTCTGGCCAGGGGTTTATCAATTTTATTAATTCTTTCAAAGAACCAGCTCCTAGTTTCGTTGATTTGTTCTATTGTGTTTTTTTGGTTTCTATTTCATTGATTTCTGCTCTGATCTTTATGATTTCTCTTCTCCTGCTGGGCTTAAGGTTTCTTTCTTGTTCTTTCTCCAGCTGCTTTAGGTGTAGGGTTAGGTTGTGTACCTGAGACCTTTCTTGTTTCTTGAGGAAGGCTTGTACCGCTATATATTTTCCTCTCAGGACTGCCTTTGTTGTGTCCCACAGATTTTGAACCGTTGTATTTTCATTATCATTTGTTTCCATGATTTTTTTCAATTCTTCTTTAATTTCCCGGTTGACCCATTCATTCTTTAGAAGGATGCTGTTTAGTCTCCATGTATTTGGGTTCTTTCCAAACTTCCTCTTGTGGTTGAGTTCTAGCTTCAGAGCATTGTGGTCTGAAAATATGCAGGGAATGATCCCAATCTTTTGATACTGGTTGAGTCCTGATTTAGGACCGAGGATATGATCTATTCTGGAGAATGTTCCATGTGCACTAGAGAAGAAAGTGATGTCCATCTGGTCCAGTGTGTTGTTTAAGGCCTTTATTTCCTTGTTGATCTTTTGCTTGGATGATCTGTCCATTTCAGTGAGGGGGGTGTTAATGTCCCCTACTATTATTGTATTATTGTTGATGTGTTTCTTTGATTTTGTTATTAATTGGTTTATATAGTTTGCTGCTCCCACATTGGGGGCATAGATATTTAAAATTGTTAGATCTTCTTGTTGGACAGACCCTTTGAGTATGATATAGTGTCCTTCCTCATCTTTTATTATAGTCTTTGGCTTAAAATCTAATTGATCTGATATATGAATTGCCACTCCTGCTTTCTTCTGATGTCCATTAGCATGGTAAATTCTTTTCCACCCCCCTCTTTAAATCTGGAGGTGTCTTTGGGCTTAAAATGAGTTTCTTGGAGGCAATATATAGATGGGTTTTGTTTTTTTTATCCATTCTGATACCCTGTGTCTTTTGATTGGGGCATTTAGCCCATTAATATTCAGGGTAACTATTGAGAGATATGAATTTAGTGCCATTGTTTTGCCTGTAAGGTGACTGTTACTGTATATTGTCTCTGTTTCTTACTGATCTACCACTTGTAGGCTCTCTCTTTGCTTAGAGGACCCCTTTCAATATTTCCTGTAGAGCTGGCTTGGTGTTTGCAGATTTTTCAGTTTTTGTTTGTCCTGGAAGCTTTAAATCTCTCCTTCTATTTTCAATGATAGCCTAGCTAGATATGGTATTCTTGGCTGCATGTTTTTCTCATTTAGTGCTCTGAAAAATATCATGCCAGCTCTTTCTGGCCTGCCAGGTCTCTGTGGATAAGTCAGCTGCCAATCTAATATTTTTACCATTGTATGTTACAGACTTCTTTTCCCAGGCTGCTTTCAGGATTTTCTCTTTGTCACTAAGACTTGTAAATTTTACTATTAGGTGACGGGGTGTGGTCCTATTCTTACTGATTTTGAGGGGCATTCTCTGAACCTCCTGAATTTTGATGCTCATTCCCTTTGCCATATTGGGGAAATTCTCCCCAATAATTCTCTCCAGTATACCTTCTGCTCCTCTCTCTCTTTCTTCTTCTTCTGGAATCCCAATTATTCTAATGTTGTTTTGTCTTATGGTGTCACTTATCTCTCGAATTCTCCCCTCATGGTCCAGTAGTTGTTTGTCCCTCTTTTGCTCAGCTTCTTTATTCTCTGTCATTTGTTCTTCTATATCGCTAATTCTTTCTTCTGCCTTATTTATCCTAGCAGTGAGAGCCTCCATTTTTGATTGCACCTCATTAATAGCTTTTTTTTATTTCAACTTGGTTAGATTTTAGTTCTTTTATTTCTCCAGAAAGGGTTTTTATATCTCCCGAGAGGGTTTCTCTAATATCTTTCATGCCTTTTTCGAGCCTGGCTAGAATCTTGAGAATTGTCATTCTGAACTCTAGATCTAACATATTACCAATGTCTGTATTGATTAGGTCCCTAGCCTTCGGTACTGCCTCTTGTTTTTTGTTTTTTTTTTTTTTTTTTTTTTTTTTTTTTTTGTGGTGAATTTTTCCACCTTGTCATTTTGTCCAGATAAGATTATATGAAGGAGCAAGTAAACTACTAAAAGGGTGGCAATATCCCCAGGAAAATATGCTTTAACCAAATCAGAAGAGATCCCAAATCATGAAGGGGAGAAAGGGGATAAAAAGAGGTTCAAAAAGAAAGAAAGAAAAAAAAAGAAAAAAGAAAGAAAAGAAAATAATTAAAAAAAAGAAAACGAATAAAGAAAAATATAAAACAGAAAATATATATATATATTAGATAAACTAGTTAAAAAACATTAAAAAAGAAAATGGTAAAAGTTAAAAAAAATTTTATCAGAAGAAGAGAAAAAAATATGAAAAAGAAAAAAATTAAATTAACTGCAAGACTAAAAAAATCACAGGGAGAAAGCCATGAGTTCCGTGCTTTGCTTTCTCCTCCTCTGGAATTCTGCTGCTCTCCTTGGTATTGAAACTGTACTCCTTGGTAGGTGAACTTGGTCTTGGCTGGATTTCTTGTTGATCTTCTTGGGGAGGGGCCTGGTGTAGTGATTCTCAATTGTCTTTGCCCTGGCAGAATTGCACCGCCCTTACCAGGGGCTGGGCTGAGCAATCAGCTCGGGTTTGCTCTCAGGAGCTTTTGTTCCCTGAGCGCTTTCCGTAGAGTTCCGGAGGACGGGAATACAAATGGCGGCCTCCTGGTCTCCGGCCCGGAGGAGCCGAGAGCCCGGGGCCCCACTTTTCAGTGCACCCTCAGAGAACAGCGCCCAGTTACTCCCGTCTGCCTGACCTCCCGCCACGCTCCGAGCTCACCGAGCCTGCGACCGGTTCAAGGTAACCCCGACCTGTGAGTTTACTGTCGGTCTGTCTCTGTAGCCGGTTTTCCTGTTTTATTACCCGCAAGTTCTGTGACACTCAGACACTCCCGATCCTTCTGTGACTCTGCAGGACCTGAGGCCACGCTGACCCTGCGTGGGCTTCGCCCCGGTTTAGCCTCTGGAGCAATGTCCCTCAGCGGAACAGACTTTTAAAAGTCCTGATTTTGTGCTCCGTTGCTCCATCGCTTGCTGGGAGCTGGCCCCTCCCCCCGGGGTCTATCTTCCCGTTGCTTTGGATTCACTTCTCCGCCAGTCCTACCTTTCAGAAAGTGGTTGTTTTTCTGTTTCCAGAATTGCTGTTCTTCTCTTCGATCTGCCGATGGATTTGCAGGTGTTTGCAATCTTTAGATAAGCTCTCTAGCTGATCTCCTGCTAGCTGAAGTAGTCTCAGCCTGCTACTTCTCCACCATCTTGACTCCTCCTCCGGTTTCATTCTTTTTAATGGCTAAATTATATACCACATCTTCTTTTTTTTTTTTTTTTTTTAAAGAGTTTGTTTATTTATTTATTTGACAGATCACAAGAAGGCAGAGAGGCAGGAAGAGAGAGAGGGGGACACAGGTTCCCCGCCAAGCAGAGACCCCAACACAGGGCTTGATCCCAGGACCCTGAGATCATGACCTGAGCCAAAGGCAAAGGCTTAACTCAATGAGCCACCCAGGTGCCCCTATACCACATCTTCTTTATCCATTTATCTATCAGTGGACACTTGGGCTGCTTCCATAATTTGGCTATTGCAAATAATCCTGCAGTAAAGATAGGGCCGCATATATCCCTTCAAATTAGTGTTTTCATATTCTTCAGGTAAATACCTCATGGTGCAATTATGGGATCAGAGGGCAGTTCTATTTTTAACTCTTTGAGGAACCTTCATACTGTTTTCCACACTGGCTGTACCAGTTTGCATTCCCACCAACAGTGCATGAGGGTTCCTTTTTCTCCACATCCTTGCCTAGCCTTGTTGATTTTTGTGTTATTATTTTAGCCATTCTGACGTGTGAGGCGCTACCTCATTGTGGTTTTGATTTGCATTTTCCTGATGATGAGTGATGTTGAACATCTTTACTTGGGTCTGTTGGCCATCTGGAGGCTGTCTTTGGAGAAATGTCTGTTCCATGTCTTCTGCCCATTTTTTAAGTAGGTTATTAGTATTTTTAATGTTGTATGATTTCCTTATATATTTTAGATACTCTTTACTGGATATGCCATTCTTCTTTTTTATTATTATTGTGTTATGTTAGTCACCATACAATACATCATTAGTTTTTGATGTAGATTTCCAAGATTCATTATTTACATATAACACCATTCTTTTTTATCTTTCTCTAATCCTATCAACTCAAAGCCATGTGCAGGGTAGATTTTTAAGCTTTTTGTGTCCTTCCTCAGTAACTCATCTATCCTGACTCTCAAGATACATCAGTTCTTCCATCTTTCAACATAACCCCACCAGCTTTACAAGAATATTCAAAACAGTTTTATACCATTGCACTGGTACAAAAAGCAAGTATTCACCTAGCAGAGAGAGAGCTTACAAATGTGCATATTTTAGGTGGTCCATCTTGTGGTTACACCTCTATGCCTGTCCACTCAAAACCTAGATGAATGGATACACACACACACACACACACACAAGAATGCTGAAACAGATAATCCCTATTTTCTAAAAATGTGTGTCATTTCAGCTCTGTAGGTTCATTGTCACTCTCAATCACATGTACTAACATAACTATGGCCAATGTGTACAAATGAATTGCAAAAATTTTTTGGTAGTTTGATGACATAAATATGGAAATGAGAAAATTACTTTGTATATCTACAACATCATTATCCAGCTAGAGAAATAAAAGGGAAATAATCCTAGCTCTCTAGAACTGAATATTAGAAGAAAATGTCTATTAGGTACTCTGCAGGTCTCACTGAAAAGTAACTAAGAGTATCAGCAGGGTTCCAGTCTTTAGTTTTGGACCTGCATATGGGACAGATATGAGATGCAGAAGACTATACCTATTTCAAATGTAATGGATGGAGGACCATTACCTACTGACCTCAAGACTGGCCCTGCCTCCACTTTCCTAACAAAGAGGCTTGGCAACAACACAATTTATGGAGGAAATTTGATTGAAAGGGAATTTGCCAGAGAGGCAGTATGAGGCAGAAAAGAAGAAAGTGGGTGAGATGTTAAGAGACTAAGTTTCTAGTTCTGGCTCTGTCACACATCCCTGTGTGATGCTGGGCAAGTTAATCATCTTCCCTGTGTACATTTTGTCTCAGCTTCAATATGAGGGCATTGACTAGGACAGGGATGATAAATGGGATTTTCTTAGGTTGCTGACTTGTTTTAGCGAAGTCCGAGAAAGTGGTGGTGTGGGTGTTTTGCCTTTGCAGAGTTGATTTTTTGTTTTTTTGTGTTTTTTTTTCCCCAATTTATTTATTTTCAGAAAAACAGTATTCATTATTTTTTCACCACACCCAGTGCTCCATGCAAGCCGTGCCCTCTATAATACCCACCACCTGGAACTCCAACCTCCCACCCCTCCGCCATTTCAAACCCCTCAGATTGTTTTTCAGAGTCCACAGAGTTGATTTTTGAGATACATTCCTACTTCTGTGATAGGCTCTCCTCTCTGAAAAGTACTCTGTGAATTGTTTTTAATATTACAACTGCACAGGCAAACTTTAAAGGCCTGCATTTCTCCCAACATTCTACTAACAAGATCAAAGCCAGGTGGGAATAATGTAAAGAAAGCATTTTCCTGTGCTGATGGATTGCACAATGAAAAGAAAGTCAAAATAATCCGTCTCTATCAGCTTCTCAGGCTTTCTCGGCTCTCACACTATTTGTTTAAAAACTATGCTGACCCACCACAAGGAGCTGCTTTAAGAATCAGGAACTACTGATCACCTGAGCTCCCTGGAGGAAAGGCCAGAACCTCAGGTTTGCCCCTGCACTTTTCCAGCTAGAGCAGATTGTGTATGTTTTAAAAGTGATAGCTGTGATGTAGCTGCTGCTTTGATATGGTCCTCAGTGGCCCTTGTGACAAACAGTAGCCTTGAACACCACTCCGGGGAGTAGAAGGAGCAGCGAGGTCAATGCCTGCTGGTAATGTCTAGGGTAATGTGTCAGCTCGTAAGTCTTCAGAATGCCCTGCTGCAGAAAACAGCTGCAGCTTGCAAATGTCTGAGCTCTGAGCATTTTCTGTCTCCTCGTTTTTATCCTTGTGTGAAAAATTGTAACTAGATCTATTCGTGCTTGGCCTCAAAGGCAACCCATTTAACAAGTAGGTCCTGGAGCTGCCAAGTATTAGAGAAGAAATGAAATGTCTCAACACCCTGCAGTATTTTATCCTACAGAAGCTCAGACTGGCCTGTTTTCAGCCTCACTTGCTCTGTCTCCGGCAGTGGGTGTGCTGCTCTATCCCCATTAGCGTGTCATTAGTGCCATTAATGAAAATCCGGTTTTACACACTGAAAAGTGATCTGAAGCAGTCTTGAGGAAATGCCATAAAGGCTGCCCCTGCTGTTAGCAGGAGCCTTTGGCACACCTGCAGTTTTGACAGGCTCTTAAAAAGTTCTCTCCCCCTGGATGGAAGGAGGTGCAACAAGTATAAATAGTATAATAAATAGTACAAATAGCTTCATTCTGGGGCTGTGAAATCCCTCCTCGACATCTCAATAAAGCCCATGAGCTCTGTGATGAAAAAGTAAAATGTTAAGGTTTTGTAGTTTGAGGAAACTGGTTATTAACCCTAGGAACAGGAATTGGATGCCAAACCCAGCAGTCTTAAACAGTCCTCTGTGACATTTTTCTCAAGCAAAAACAAAGTACGAGCTGCTAATTGAGAATAATCATCTGTGGGTTTTTTTTTTGTTTTTTTTTTTTTTTTAAGATTTTATTTATTTATTTATTTGACAGATAAAGATCACAAGTAGGTGGAGAGGCAGGCAGAGAGAGACTAGGAAGCAGGCTCCCTGCTGAGCAGAGAGCCCGATGCGGGGCTCGATCCCAGGACCCTGGGATCATGACCTGAGCCGAAGGCAGAGGCTTAAACCCACTGAGCCACCCAGGCGCCCCAAGAATAATCATCTGTTTAATAATAAACTCAAATACAGATTCTAGTGTTAGGGAATTTACACTGGGCAGTATTAGGGAAAGAAGGCAGAAGCAGCGATTATAATCAAAAACTCACTTGCCCACTTGTGATCTGTCTGTCAAATAAATAAATTAAAAAAAAAAAAAACTCAAAGTAGGGGCATCTGGGTGGCTCAGTTGGTTAAGCATCTGCTTTCAGCTCCGGTTGTGGTTCCAGGATCCTGGGATCAATTCCCATGCCGGGATCCCAGCTCAGCAGGGAGTCTGCTTCTCCCTCTCTCTCTGTCAAATAAATAAATAAAATCTTTTAGAAAACGAAACAAGACTCAATGTAGAATTGCTCAGTGAAAGTAGAAAATTGAAAGAAGTGACTTCCTTGAGAAGTACTCCTATATTGAAATAGAGAAGGTGGAGATGATCCCTCAACATTCCTGTGCATATAAAAATAAGGTACAGTTCTGCGTCTTCTTAGACTAGCATCTCATCAACAGGCATGTCAAAGGGTGGCCATGAGCATGGAGAAGAGAATGGGTCCTTTGACTGAGACATTGATGAAACACAACCAACCTGATTGGAATTGGGGTTTTCTCCTTCTGTAGTGCTGCCCATGGGACTCGTGGGTCTGCTCAGAACCTGAGACAGAAAGCCAGAAACAAAAGTAATAAGTCACGGTGATCAGAAATTAACAAAGTGATGCAAGGAAGACGAGAGAGTCAGTGATGCTGCCAGACTCTTCAGGACTTTGGTTCTGATTTGAAGTCGAAGTGTGATTCTACATGGCTGTTCCTGTGATTTTGTCTTTGCCAAGTTGCCTGCTGCCCAGGGCTTATAGACAGATTGTTTAGCCTCCCTGACACATCATTGTTTCATCCGTGGTAAGAATAATAAACTCACAGGACTACTCTGATGAGTAAATGGGATATCCTACCTCAACAAGTAGACAGATGTGACACTTCTCCATATTAAATATTTAACTAAAGACCTTTTGGATGGCAGCTTTGCCACACTGGTGAGAAAAATGGCAATGTGTTTGATACCTTGAATGTGTACAAATCTAGGGCAAAAATACTAGGGCTTTCTAAATACTATATCGTGATGGTTAATTCTAGTTCAGAAATCAAATGGGCATGGTTTTAAACAGATCTGAACTTTATCACCCAGGTAACTTTATACATGATGATCTAAGCCTCAGGGCCCTTCTCTGTAAAATGGGATGATAACAGCTAATAGACTAAGATGTTATGTACACAATTTAAATTTCAGCCCCATGACTTGCATTAGGAAATGCTCAATAACTTTGTTACCTATCTAATATGAAGTTATTTTTATTTTTATTTTAAAGTATATTTATTGGGCAGACAGAGATCACAAGTAGGCAGAGAGGCAGGCAGAGAGAGAGGAGGAAGCAGGCTCCCTGCTGAGCAGAGAGCCTGATGCAGGGCTCGATCCCAGGATCCTGGGATCATGACCAGAGCCAAAGGCAGAGGCTTTAACCCACTGAACCACCCAGGTGCCCCTAAAGTTATTTTTATATATAATTGATTTTTAAAAGACATTTGTATATGGATAAGACCACAGCTTTAGAGCTGTGTTGAGTATTGAAAGAGTATTTAAAATTCAGCCTAAACTACAGGAAACAAAAATCTCACAGTAATAGATCCCTACGTCATCCCTTGAAGAAGGAAAACCAAATAAATCACAACAGAAAGTTGGGTTTTTAATCTCTCATGAAGTAATATTTTCCACTCCTATTTAAAGACCTTCTTAGTAGATACTTATCTAGTTATTGCCTGGTGGATATTTCCATTGATATGGAACTCATTACATTGGAAATAATCAGATTCTGTTTTTCAGTAACTCCTATTTTAAAATAGATTAAGCTTATGTTCTCCCCAAATAAGCTTACTTTTTACTTTCACCTTTGTGACCCAGTTTCATATCTGTTGCAATCCTTAATTGGTCTAAGCTTTTATCCATGACAGCACTTCATATATTTGAGGTCCTAAGAGAAAATTTTCCCTCCTAGGAAGTTATAGCATAGCTCATTAAGCAGTGGGAAAGAACAGTGATTCTCTTTATTACTTCCCTTTCTGTGTGGTAAGCACATCTAGAGATCTGTGGGGAGGGCTCTCTCTCCCTGTTCCTGATATTGGGACTTGATGGGCATGAGGGTAATAGTCCCATGTTAGCTGGTAAGCAAAGGACAACTCTGAATGAATATTCCTTTTTGAGGGATCATTCCAAGGTCTAGATTTAAAGAGAAGTACTAGAAACTCTGGCTATGACCACTAGCAGGATTGGCTCTATAATCTGTAGGGCTCCTTTTTCAGAAAGATTAATAATTTGAAAGTGTTGCTGGCACAGCATCAGGACCTTGTGCAGGTGCACAGGTCTAATACCCATAAAGCTGACCCTGGCTATTAGTTAAAGCGATCCTTTTAACAGTTTTATAAGTTGTGAACTTTAGTATTTCCATTTCTATCTACCTAAACCAATGTGTAGTTCTTACTTGGCTATAAACTCCAGTTGGTTTTAGATGAAGGGGAGAGGTGTGGTCTGTCAAGTCACTTGTAATCCTAATAGAAGCAATGATTATCTCTTCAGAAGCTTCTTTTCTGTAGATCTAGAAAGTTTTGACAATTTAATGGAATATAATAAGCATTTAAATGGGTATTAATGTTCTGTGATATGTTAGAAAATTATAATGTAGTGAGATAAAAAGCAAAATACAACATTAAACATAAAGTGATTTAAATTATTTAAAAATTCCACTGACACTGCTTCTAAGAGGTGTTCACACAGTAATGATGACAGTTGATATATTTGGGTGACAGAATTATGGCACATTGCTTTTCTCTTCTAAGTGCCTTTGAATGTTAGAAAATCTCTAAGTAAACTTGAAGCTTTAAGAACCTATAGTCTGAAATTCTCAAAGTAGTGAAAAAAAAAAGTCTCAACATTAAATAAGCCATAACTCATGAGGATGAAAGGGTCTGCTAAGCAAGATGAATTGTAAAACAGGCATCCATTAATATATTGTGGCAAAATTTTGGAATGAGAAAATGATAAAAGCTTCTAGTATTTGGAAACTGGGAACAGGTTTGTGCAAGGAAGTAATAGATACTTACATTTCACAGTGCTGTTTTCAAATATGAAAATAAAGATCCACACTTTCAAATATGGATCAATTGATATGTCTTATCACCCCTAGACTTTGTGTGAAAGATATGGTACTGAACAGGCTCCAGGATAGAGACAAATAAATCCAGGGTGTAAGAAACAATAATGAGTATCAAATCAGGAAATCTTACTGATAACCCTAAATAAGTTGTTGAAAAATGGAACATTTTTCAAAGAAGGAACTTTCTATTGTACGCTTGTCGAATAGGAAGGAATATTTGGGTGAGTAAAATCTAACTTTCTGAAAGACACACTGAAGAATCACTGAAGACACCAGATCTAGAACCATACTGCCAGGAGCCAAGCTCAGTCTAGGGTGAACTAGGGCACATTACTTAACCTCATGCTAATGTTTTCTGATCTGTAAAATAGGGATAGGAGTTTTCTCCCCACATATTCCCATGAGAATTAAATGTTTTAATGTTGAATGTAGATTAAATAGCTAGAGGAATACCTAACCCATAATAAGCAATAAAAATTTGATGATTATCATGTAGGTGATAGTATGGGCAGAAGGGAGAACTGAAGTTTAATCTTCTCCAGGGGGAGGACATTGACATGGATTAACCCTAGACTGTGTTGTTGTTGTTGCTGTTTTGGAAAATCAACAGTGATATATGGCTAGAATGATGTATCCTGATGACATTGGATTTATTCCAGAAATGCAAAGTTGGCTTCATAGCTAAAATTCAATGAATTGAATTCATATTCATATTCATATACTATTCATAACAGTATCAGAAAAGGAAAAAAAAAGTATCCTCAATTGATGCAGAAAAAGCTTTAAATAAAAGTTTACATCTAATTAAAAGGAAACCATTAACAAGCTGTGACTAGAAAGGGACTTTTTCAACTAGCTTTATTAAGATATAATTGATATATACCATTATGTAAGATAAAGGTATATATACAGTATGATGATTTGACATGTGTATATGGTGAAATGATGCCCATAGTAAGGTTGGTTAACACATCCATCATCTCCTGTAGTTACCATTTTGCATGTGAGTGTGGTGAAAATATTTAGGATCTATTCTCTTGGCAATTCTAAAGCATACAACATAGTATTTTTAAGAATATTCACTAGGAGTTTATTATAGATCCTGGATATCAACCTTTTGTCTGTACTGTCATTTGCAAATATCTTCTCCCATTCCGTGGGTCGCCTCTTTGTTTTTTTGACTGTTTCCTTTGCTGTGCAGAAGCCTTTGATTTTGATGAAGTCCCAAAAGTTTACTTTCGCTTTTGTTTCCTTTGCCTTTGGAGACATATCTTGAAAGAAGTTGCTGTGGCTGATATCGAAGAGGTTACTGCCTATATTCTCCTCTAGGATTCTGATGGATTCCTGTCTCACGTTGAGGTCTTTTATTCATTTTGTTTATCTTTGTGTATGGTGTAAGAGAATGGTCGAGTTTCATTCTTCTACATATAGCTGTCCAGTTTTCCCAGCACCATTTATTGAAGAGACTGTCTTTTTTCCACTGTATATTTTTTCCTGTTTTGTCAAAGATTAATTGAACATAGAGTTGAGGGTCCATATCTGGGCTCTCTACTCTGTTCCACTGGTCTATGTGTCTGTTTTTATGCCAGTACCATGCTGTCTTGGTGATCACAGTTTTGTAATAAAGCTTGAGATCAGGTAAGGTGATGCCGCCAGCTTTATTTTTGTTTTTCAATATTTCTTTAGATATTCGGGGTCTCTTCTGATTCCATACAAATTTTAGAATTATTTGCTCCAGCTCTTTGAAGAATACCAGTGGAATTTTGATCGGAATGGCATTAAAAGTATAGATTGCTCTAGTCAGTATAGACATTTTAACAATGTTTATTCTTCCGATCCAAGAGCATGGAATGGTCTTCCATCTTTTTGTGTCTTCTTCAATTTCTTTCATGAGTGTTCTGTAGTTCCTCGAGTACAGATCCTTTACCTCTTTAGTTAGGTTTATTCCCAGGTATCTTGTGGTTCTTGGTGCTATAGTAAATGGAATCGATTCTCTAATTTCAACACACATGAAACAGGCAAACATATCAAAAAATGGGAAGAAGATATGAACAGACACTTCTCCAATCAAGACATACAAATGGCTATCAGACACATGAAAAAATGTTCATCATCATTAGCCCTCAGGGAGATTCAAATTAAAACCACATTGAGATATCACCTTACACCAGTTAGAATGGCCAAAATTAACAAAACAGGAAACAACATGTGTTGGAGAGGATGTGGAGAAAGGGGAGCCCTCTTCCACTGTTGGTGGGAATGTAAGTTGGTGCAGTCTCTTTGGAGAACAGTGTGGAGATTCCTCAAGAAATTAAACATAGAACTTCCCTATGACCCTGCAATTGCACTTCTGGGTATTTACCCCAAAGATACAGATGTTGTGAAAAGAAGGGCCATCTGTACCCCAATGTTTATAGCAGCAATGGCCACGGTCGCCAAACTATGGAAAGAACCAAGATGCCCTTCAACGGATGAATGGATAAGGAAGATGTGGTCCATATACACTATGGAATATTATGCCTCCGTCAGAAAGGATGAATACCCAACTTTTGTAGCAACATGGACGGGACTGGAAGAGATTATGCTGAGTGAAATAAGTCAAGCAGAGAGAGTCAATTATCATATGGTTTCACTTATTTGTGGAGCATAACCAATAGCATGGAGGACAATGGGCGTTAGAGAGGAGAAGAGAGTTGAGGTAAATTGGAAGGGGAGGTGAATCATGAGAGACTATGGACTCTGAAAAACAATCTGAGGGGTTTGAAGTGGTGGGGGTGTGGGAGGTTGGGGTACCAGGTGGTGGGTATTATAGAGGGCACAGCTTGCATGGAGCACTGGGTATGGTGAAAAAATAATGAATACTGTTTTTCTGAAAATAAATAAATTGAAAAAATTAAAACAAAATAAAAGAATATTCACTAGGCTGTACATTGGATTCCCAGAACTCATTCATCTTATACTGAAAGATTTGTGCCCTTGGCCAGGATATCCCCCATTTCCTTTACCCCCAAATCTCTGGAAACTACCAACCTATTCTGTTTCTATGGGTTCAGTTTTTTTTAGATTCCACATATAACTGAGATTATACATTATTTGTCTTTCTCTGTTTGAATTATTTCATTAACATAGTGCCCAAAATATTCATCCATGTTGTTGCAAGTGGCAAGATTTAGAAAGGAACTTTTAAAATCAGAGTGGTATAAATGTATTACAACAAACAGCATACTTTATAATGAAAATTGACTGTTGTATTCTTAAAAACTGGAATAAAAAAAGCATGTGGTCATGGACTAAAGTCCTAGCCAAAAATTATATACATACATACCAGAAAAATTTATTTGCAACTAACATACATAGAAAATCCAGAATACTGTACTAATACTTGCGTTTTAATGAGTAAATTTAATAATGTCACAAAATATAAGGTAAGTATAAAAATCAATTTTGTGGATTTTAGGAATAAATAATTGGAAAAGTACTTTTAATAAAATAGCATTAAAAACACCATAAAAATATCAGATGCCTGCAAGTATATCTAATAATAGGCATGAAAGATCTCTGCATGGAAAACTATGCAAGATACTATTGAAAGAAATTTTGAAAGGCTAAAATAGACCACTCTTGTAGAATAGAGGTATCAGTATTTTAAAATAATCAGCTTTCCTCAATTTGATATAAAATTCACAAATGTCCTAGTTTCTTTTTTAAAAGAGTTTATTTAGGGAAATTAATGAGGGGGAGAGGCAGAGAGAGAGAATCTCAGGCAGACTCCACACTAAGCATGGAACCCAGTGGGGGGCTCAATCTCAAACCCTGAGACCATGATCTGAGCCAAAATGAAGAGTTGGAGGCTTAACTGAGCAGCTCACGGACCCCATGAATGTCTAGTTTCAAGCAAAATTTTACTGGGCTTTCTGTGTGAAAATTGAGCTGATCATAAAAATTATATATGGGAATGCAAAGGAACTAGAGTAACCAAATGATTTTGAAAAATAAGCTGGAGAATTTAAACTATTTGATGTGAAGGCCAAATATAAAATTATAGTAATTAAGATATTGTAGTATTGGAATCAGGTAAATCAGCCAATCAAATAAACAAATGAAGCATAAAGAAATGAGAAACTGCCCAATACATATATGGTCACCTGATATATGTCAAAGGTAGCACTACAATATTGTGTCGTTTTAAATATGTAATGTATCTTTTTGTATATTCATAAAGGGGGAAAACTATCTTGAAACATAAATAAAATACATAAAAACCATACATAAAAACATTTCCATAAGGACTGAAAACCCAAATGTGAAAGGTAAACATAAATCCTTAGGAAAATAACAATGGAACATCTTCATGACATTGTATAAGCACAGATTTCTTAAGCAAGACTCAATTAAGCTATTAAAAAAGTTGATGGCGCATGTGGGTGGTTCAGTAGGTTAAGCATCTGACTCTTGATTTTAGTTCAGGTCATGATTTCAGCGTCTTTAAGATCAGGCCTTGTGTCTGACTACACAGTGGGCATGAGCCTACTAATCTGCAACCCCTCCTAATTTTTTTAGATTGATATAGTTAATTTTAATGTATTTCAGTTTATCTTTTAATCAAAGGATACCATTAAGAAAATGAAAAGTCAAAACAAAAATTGAGAACTTATTTTTAAGACTATTTTCAGCAAGGAACTCATGCTCATTATATAAAGAACATCTCCAAATTGTTAAGAAACTGGTGGACAAGCAATGCACAAATGGGCCAAAGACTCAAACAATCCCTTCACTTAAAAAAAAAAAAACACATTATCAGTGAACACATGATACTAAGTTTCATTAGTTATTAGAGACATCCAGTTAAATCCACAGTTAAATAAAAATATCAAATATTGGTGAGAATGTTCATCAGTTGGAACCCTCATGCACAACTTGTGAATGTAAATTAATAAGACTACTTTGTAAAATTGAGAGTTTTCTTTTTATTTCTTTTCAGCATAACAGAATTCATTGTTTTTGCACCACACCCAGTGCTCCATGCAATCTGTGCCCTCCTTAATACCCACCACCTGGCTCCCCCAACTTCCCAACCCCATGCCCCTTCAAAACCCTCAGATTATTTTTCAGAGTCCATAGTCTCTCATGGTTCACCTCCCCTTCCAATTTCCCTCAACCCCCTTCTCCTCTCCATCTCTCTATGTCCTCTATGTTATTTGTTATGCTCCACAAATAAGTGAAACCATATGATAATTGACTCTCTCTGCTTGACTTATTTCACTCAGCATAATTTCTTCCAGTCCCGTCCATGTTGCTACAAAAGTTGGGTATTCATCCTTTCTGATGGAGGCATAATACTCCATAGTGTATATGGACCACATCTTCCTTATCCATTTGTCCATTGAAGGGCATCTTGGTTCTTTCCACAGTTTGGCGACCATGGCCATTGCTGCTATAAACTTTGGGGTACAGATGGCCCTTCTTTTCACGACATCTGTATCTTTGGGGTAAATACCCAGAAGTGCAATTGCAGGGTCATAGGGAAGCTCTATTTTTAATTTCTTGAGGAATCTCCACACTGTTCACCAAAGTGGCTGCACCAACTTGCATTCCCACCAACAGTGGAAGAGGGTTCACATTTCTCCACATCCTCTCCAACACACGTTGTTTCCTGTCTTGCTAATTTTGGCCATTCTAACTGGTGTAAGGTGGTATCTCAATGTATTTTTAATTTGAATCTCCCTGATGACTAGTGATGATGAACATTTTTTCATGTGTCTGATAGCCATTTGTATGTCTTGATTGGAGAAGTGTCTGTTCATATCTTCTGCCCATTTTTTGATATGATTATCTGTTTTGTGTGTGTGTTGAGTTTGAGATGTTCTTTATAGATCGTGGATTTCAACCTTTTGTCTGTACCATCATTTGCAAATATCTCCTCCCATTCCATGGGTTGCCTCTTTGTTTTGTTGACTGTTTCCTTTGCTGTTCAGAAGGTTTTGATCTTGATGAAGTCCCAAAAGTTTATTTTCACTTTTGTTTCCTTTGTAAATAGTGCTGGGAAAATTGGACAGCTATATGTAGAAGAATGAAACTCGACCATTCTCTTACACCGTACACAAAGATAAACTCAAAATGGATAAAAGACCTCCATGTGAGACAGGAATCCATCAGAACCTGAGGAGAACATAGGCAGTAACCTCTTCGGTATCAGCCACAGCAACTTCTTTCAATATATGTCTCCAAATTGAGAGTTTCTAATGATAAATATATGTAATGGGATAGCAATTTGACTACTAGATGTATCCCTAAAAGAATTGTATATATGTGTCTTCAAAAATATATATATGTGGTGATTATAGCTGTATTCTTTCTAATAGTTAAAAATTGAAAACAACCCAACTTCCCATCAATAGTAAGAAGGATATATAAATTGTGATATATTCATAAAATTGAATATTATATAGCAATATGAATCCAGGAATTAAGCTACATACAACGCTGTGGTAGAATCTAAAAAAACAAAAACAAAAACAAACCCCAAAACCCCCCATAATGTTCAAAGAAATAAACTGGAAACAATGTGCAGTGTTTTCATTAATAAAAAGTATGAAACAATAAAAAATAGCACTTGGTATCAAATTCAAGAGCATTTGATCTCAGTGTAAAGACTAAGTGGTGCTGATCACATCAGTGATTTGTGAAAATCCATCAAGCTGTACAAATATGATTTCTGTATTTTTTGTAAGTATTAACTTCAATTAAGAGCTGATGAAGAGGCAAAAATTTTCATATATGCAAATATAGTCATGATAAATAAAAGATATGTTGAATTCTATCTTGCAAACGGAAACACATAATTTAAGAAATACACTGCGCCCATAACTCTAATTAGAAGAAATAACATTGTAAAGTTGTCGGTTCTTCTTAGAAAATCAATGAATGCAATGTAATCCCAATAAGAACTGTGTGTGTGAGTGTCTGTGTGTGACTGGTCATACTGACTCAAAAACTTACATGAAAATATGTCAGCCAGTTACTTCCATCATATTTGCTGCATATGAAATTATCTAAAAATTCCAAAACTTGAATACAAAACATGATATAAAGTATAAAATATCAGTGAATCTATTCTGATATAAATAAATGACTTAATAAGTAAACTGGAGAAAATAGACAAATCAGTGCAGAAAAATTCTTCTCAGTGCCTCTGTGGTATTTCTCAAAATTGTGAACAAAAAACAAGGACAGTCTGACAAACTAAGACAGCCAGAAGCGGTTTAAGGAGACATGTAACGTGGTGTGCTAGATGGGATTCTGGAGCAGAAAAAAGACATTGGCTTAAAAACTGAGGCTATCTAAGTACGTTATGGGCCTTAGTTGAAAGTAATGTAAGTAATATATTTTAATTAAAGTATCAATTAATTAATTAATTAAGAAATTAAGTTAATTAAAGAAAGTAATATAATTCACAAATTGTGACAAATATATGAGTTATGATATGAGATGAGAGATAATGAGATATGAGGTAAGATGCTAACAGTAGGGGAAATTGGCTAAGAAGGATGTGGGAAGTCTCTAATAGTTTGCAACTTTTTTATAAATATGAAATCAAAACCTTTCTGAAAAACAGTCTGAGGGGTTTGAAGTGGCGGGGGGGGGTGGGAGCTTGGGGTACCAGGTGGTGGGTATTATAGAGGGCACGGCTTGCATGGAGCACTGGGTGTGGTGAAAAAATAATGAATACTGTTTTTCTGAAAATAAATAAATTGGAAAAAAAAAACCTTTCTTAAGCATTGATAAGGTGGCAAAGATGAGTTTAAGAGAGAAAATAAAATGGGTATAAAACCAACAAGCCTTAATTATAGATCAGATCTCTGTTTCAGGTAGGCGGTTTTGTCTGGTCTTATTCTTGTGTCTACCACAGTAATGTAAAATGTTAATAATAGGGGAAATTGGATATATGGGAACTGTATAAATGTTTCTAGCTTCACACTTCTGTAAATGTAAAATTGATTTTTTCTAAAACTATTTAAAAGTGTTTATTAAAAAATCAAGTCAGAGACACCTGGGTGGCTCAGTTGGTTAAGTGTCTGCCTTCAGCTCAGGTCGTGATCCCAGGGGGCAGGAATCAAGTCCAAGTCAGGCTTCCTGATCGGCAGGGAGCCTCCTTCTCCCTCTGCACCTCCTCTAACTGTGTGCATGCATGCTCTCTCTGTCTCAAAAATAAGTAAATAAATAAATAAATCCTTTTGAAAGTAGCAGTATTTACTCTCACACTGGCCGGTGTGCTGATTGATCAGGGTGATTCTGCTTTAGGCTTAGATTTGCAAGTCAGCTGGGCCAGCTTTGATTCACCTGTTTTTATATCTTTGGAGCCCTCGCTGGAAGGCAGCCTCTACCCAAGATAGGCTCTTCTCATGACAGTGTTAAGAGTGGAGGAAAAGGCAGCTAATCAAGTGTGACTGAAGCCTTTCCCAATGTCATATTTGCCAGCATTTTATCAATAAAGTCAAGTCATATAGTCAAGTTCAAAGTCAGTGAAATATAACCTGCCATCCATGAGGCCTGTGGCAAGGTGTGGATTTATAATCCTTTAAGAGAAGAACAAGTAATTCAGTTGACTACAAAATACAGAGGACCAAAAATACCTATAGCAATCTTCAACAAGAAGAACCAAGCTGAAAGATTTGTACTATTAGATATCAAGACATATTATAAAACCCTAAATATTAAACCTATATCATATTAACAAATATTCCACTTGAATAAAGAGTCCAGAACCAGACTTATTATAGTACAAGTATAGTACAAGTATGGTAGAGCAACTTAGCATAGAGCATTCACCATTACAGGTGGATTGTGGCTGTAAATATAAATGTCAAATTAATAAATCTTACAGAAGATACCATATGCAAATATCTTCATGATTTTTTGGTAGGCAAAAGATTTATTAAATAGAACACCAGAAACACAAAATACAAAGATTGAGTGTGGTGAGAATGTGGTTTTGGGAGGTGCATTTTGTTTACTATTTGTGTAGTTAAAATTAAATATGATTAAATATTTTTTAAAGATTTTATTTATGTATGTGACACACAGAAAAATCAGAGGCAGGCAGAGAGGTGGGGAAGCAGGCTCTCCACTAGGCAGAGAGCCTGATGCGGGACTCGATCTCAGGACCCCAAGACCACGACCTGAGCCGAAGGCAGAGGCCGAACCCATTGAGCCACCCAGGTGCTCCATGATTAAACATTTTTAAAGTAAGAAATCGAATGGTTATAACTTTATTCACTCCAATTTCCCATTTCATTTATAATATTTATGATTGTGAATTTTGTGAATTTAGTTTATAATATTTATGATTGTGAATTGCTTGAGGTTCACTGTGTAAGTGAATGTTACATGGCCATGAGTATGGCTTGTTAACTTGGCGCAATTTTTAGTCACCTTCAAGGAGGGTTTAGCTAAATCTTGAGAAATAAAATAATAAGGAAAAATTAGAAATTTTTGATGTTTGATGCAGGTCATTTTTGATGTTTACTGAATGGTGGATAACTTAGTTTTTCAAAAACAGCCTTTGGTCTACCCCATAACAGAATTCTCGGTTAAAAAGCCCCACTGCTTTGAGTCTCTTATGACATGTCCCATTTTCTTAGAAATGTTGATGTCAACAAATTTCTGTAATTTCTTCATTTCTTTAGATAAAAACAATTTCTTATTTCTTAAGAAACAGTTCCCTATCTCATGTGAGAAACCACAATGGAATGTTTTATGAGAGTAATGAGGTTTCCATAGCAAAAGATTTAGTGCTAAAAAATCTTCGTTCAGAAGGAACCAGACTGCCAAATTTCTGAGATGAGAGAATTATAGTATTTGATTTTAGATTAGCAAGGAACGAAATTGTTCTTTTATTTTCCACCCTAACTGAACAATTCCAGCATAGTAAGTTATGCTGTTATTATTGTTGATTTCCTATTCATTCCCCATCTCACAAGAAGAACATGAATATTAAAAAGCAGTGGAAGTCTATCTAATCATATTTCTCCTCCCCAATAGCAGCACTGTCTTCAAACCCACTAAAGTCTGATCGGTCTCCCAACAGCTTCCTAAACTAGAAGGTCTCCTAAAGTACAGACTGACGTCTACCACCACAGCTGTGAAGACATAAAGACACCATGACTAGTAAATGATTCAGAGTTTTTTTCTTACCTCTTTTTCATGTGAAAATAGATTTTTTGTCTTTACAATGGGTCTGGCAAAACACCTCTGCTGTGCCCCTGTGTTGGAGAGGTTTTGTCATAGGACAGGTTCCCAGCATTGGTTATAGTCATTCATGCAATGAAATATTTACTGTGTGTCTGTATGAGTACCTATTCAAGTGAGATGCTACCATTAATAGAGGCTAGTGGGGGAGCAAGATAGTTGTGTGCCTTTACACAGATTGCACATAGTTGTGTAGCCTTTACATTCTAGTTTGTGAAGAATGATTAAGAAAAAGTTAGTTAACTTTAAGGTCAATAGTAAATGAACTATTATATACTTTATTATGTCGCTATTTTCACTAATAAAGTCTGGGGTAGAGATTATTTTTCTCCACCTATATGCAGTTTTCTCTTTCCTTGACATGGAAATGTTAGGCTTCCATGTTTACTGAAGTTGGTTTGGCCTTATGACTAATCCTAGTCAGGGAAATATGAGTAACAGTGACTTCTGCGTAAAGGCAGTGTATTAGTCATTTATCGCTGCATAACAAATTACCACAAACTTCATCGCTTAAAATAACACACTCTTATAATCTTACAGTTTCTGAGGGTCAGGATTCTGGGCACAGCTTATCTGGGACCTCTGCTTCAGAATATCATGGGATTGTAATCAAGGTGCCAGCTCATCTGAGGCAAGGATAGTTTCCAAGTACACATGGTGATTGACAGTATTCAATTCCTTGCAGACTGTCAGACTCTGAGCTTTAGATTTTTTGTTCATTTCTGCTTTTTGTTTTGTTTTGTTTTGGGGCACCTGGTGTTTTTCTTTTCCTTTCCTTTCCTTTTTTTTTCTGCTGTTGGCCAAAAGCTGACCTTGCTCTTTGCTTCATAGCTCTCTGTATGGCAGCTTATGACATGGCAACTTGCTTCTGCAAAGCTAGCAATGGAGAGAGTCTCCTAGCAAGATGAGTTAGAAATCTAATGTAATCTAATCACAAATACGAAATGATGTGCACTTCTCCACTTTTATTATATTTTATTAAAAGGAGGTCTCTGTCTTCTCACACTCAGACAGGATCATACAAGGGAGGGAAGCAAGAGGTAGGGACCATGGGTCCACCATAGGGACTAAATGTCCCTGCATAATGCTCCAGTCCTCTCTTTTCTTTCTGTGGTAACCCTAAGATGGATGATGGCATAGCAGAAACAAAGGTGGAAGTACACTGGATTCCCAGTTACCTCTTGGAATGGGATTGTCCTAAAGTGTCACCTCTCTTATAATGGATTTTGGTTAAGCAAGAAATTTGAGAACTTTTATAGTCTGACTTTAGAGAGAAAGCAAAAAAGAAGGAGAAGAAAAAGAAAAAAAAAGGGAAGTTAAGATGAGTTGTTTAAAGAAAAAGATGAGGGGCGCCTGGGAGAGTTTGTCGCTTGAGCATCAGATTCTTGGTTTTGGCTCAGGTCATGATCTTGTTGTTGATCTTGTAAGATGGAGCCCTGTGCTGGGCTCTGTGCTAAGCTAAGAGTCTACTTGAGATATTCTCTTCCTCTGCCCCTTCCGCTTGTGTGCATCATGTTCTCTCTCTCTCAAATGAATACGTCTTTTAAAAAAGAGAAAGAAAAGAATGAAGATGGACAAGTACTGAGTCAAAAATGTTGGAAGTTCAGGAAGAAGCTACTAGAGGGAAGATTGAAGCTGATTGAAGTCAGTGAGGAAAAATGATTAATGAAAGGAAATTCATGGCATGCTTGGGTGGGTGAGTCAGTTAAGCATTTGGTTCTTGATTTTGGCTCAGGTTATAATCTCAGGGCTGTGGGATTGAGCCCCCCATTGGGCTCTGCACTGGGCATGGAGACTGCTTAAGATTCTTTCCCTCTCTCTTGGCGTCTCCTCCTCTCCCCACTCATTTGCTTATTCACTCATTCTAACAAAAAAGAAAACTCGATGTAATGAAATTCAATATTATGTAAAGAATTAGAAAAATAACTTATCAAATAGGCTAAAAGAAATAACATTAATACATGAAAGTATTTGTGGATGGATGTTATACTTTGAGGGTATGACAAGGTCAAATCTTTTCTCATAAGCCATTGCATACTACCCAGGACAGTAAGTTCTTTTTTTTTTTTTTGTATAAAATATTATTCAGCTTTATTTTTAATTTTTTTAATCACTTTAAATTTTTAAAATTTTTTTATTTATTTTCAGTGTAACAGTATTCATTGCTTTTGCACCACACCCAGTGCTCCATGCAATCTGTGCCCTCTCTAATACCTGCCACCTGGTTCCCCCAACCTCCCACCCCCCGCCCCTTCAAAACCCTCAGATTGTTTTTCAGAGTCCATAGTCTCTCATGGCTCACCTCGCCTTCCAATTTCCTTCAACCCCCTTCTCCTCTCCATCTCCCTATGTCCTCCATGTTATTTGTTATGCTCCACAAATAAGTGAAACCATATGATAATTGACTCTCTCTGCTTGACTTATTTCACTTATTTCAGCATAATCTCTTCCAGTCCTGTCCATGTTGCTACAAAAGTTGGGTATTCATCCTTTCTGATGGAGGCATAATACTCCATAGTGTATATGGACCACATCTTTCTTATCCATTTGTCCGTTGAAGGGCATCTTGGTTCTTTCCAAAGTTTGGCGACCATGGCCATTGCTGCTATAAACATTGGGGTACAGATGGCCCTTCTTTTCACGACATCTGTATCTTTGGGGTAAATACCCAGTAGTGCAATTGCAGGGTCATAGGGAAGCTCTATTTTTAATTTCTTGAGGAATCTCCACACTGCTCTCCAAACTGGCTGCACCAACTTGCATTCCCACCAACAGTGGAAGAGGGTTCACCTTTCTCCACATCCCCTCCAACACATGTTGTTTTCTGTCTTGCTAATTTTGGCCATTCTAACTGGTGTAAGGTGGTATCTCAATGTGGTTTTAATTTGAATCTCCCTGATGGCTAGTGATGATGAACATTTTTTCATGTGTCTGATAGCCATTTGTATGTCTTGATTGGAGAAGTGTCTGTCCATATCTTCTGCCCATTTTTTGATATGATTGTCTGTTTTGTATGTGTTGAGTTTGAGGAGTTCTTTATAGATCCTGGATATCAACCTTTTGTCTGTACTGTCATTTGCAAATATCTTCTCCCATTCCGTGGGTTGCCTCTTTGTTTTTTTGACTGTTTCCTTTGCTGTGCAGAAGCTTTTGATCTTGATGAAGTCCCAAAAGTTCATTTTTGCTTTTGTTTCCTTTGCCTTTGGAGACATATCTTGAAAGAAGTTGCTGTGGCTGATATCGAAGAGGTTACTGCCTATGTTCTCCTTTAGGATTCTGATGGATTCCTGTCTCACATTGAGGTCTTTTATCCATTTTGAGTTTATCTTTGTGTACGATGTAAGAGAATGGTTGAGTTTGGGTAAATTGGAAGGGGAGGTGAACCATGAGAGACTATGGACTCTGAAAAACAGTCTGAGGGGTTTGAAGTGGCGGGGGGGGTGGGAGGTTGGGGTACCAGGTGGTGGGTATTATAGAGGGCACGGCTTGCATGGAGCACTGGGTGTGGTGAAAAAATAATGAATACTGTTTTTCTGAAAATAAATAAATTGGAAAAAAAAAAGAGAATGGTTGAGTTTCATTCTTCTACATATAGCAGGACAGTAAGTTCTGGAGGGAAAACAAACAAAATGTTTGTTTAGAATACTGTAGAATAAGAATACATTTTTGATCTAAAAATTTAACTTTGATATAATTGTGTCAAGATGATAACTTAATTCTGTGATACAGAAACCTCAAACTCCTTTTATACTTCATGGTGAAATAGCATTGAAAAACTGGGTCCTAAATCAGTGGTTTACAATCTTTGACTCATCATCATCTCATATTACCTGGAGAGCTAGGAAACATGTGGATTCCTGGACCCCACCCTCCAGGGATTCTGATTTTAGTGAGTCTGGTTCAGGGTCTGATCTCCCACAATTGTAACAAGTCCCAAAAGAATACTAATAGTTCATGCCCCACCATTTGAGTATGTCTGCTCAGATGATATGTATGTCAGATGGTTAATAACTAAATTTTTCTGTATTCCTGAAGAAATTTTTAGTTAGATTTTATACCAAAATGTCTAATGTGGTTCAAGAGGCATAGAAAAACAAAATGAAACAATAAATTTGGCTGGTTCCTAGCCATGTGACTTTAAATATACAGATTTTCAAACTAAAGGAATCCAGCAATTTTATTTTTATAAGCTCCAGGAAAGTGGATGAAATTATCAGTACATTTTAGGGCACTTGATAAATATTTGTCATGAGTGAAAGACAGAAATCATGATTTGAAATAGGGAGCATATGAAGAATAACCATAAAGTGAGATAATATGATCTATTTTGTGTTTTCTTTAATAATATTATGATAGTTTGTTTGAAAATATATCCCTAGTGCTTTATGCTCTTTCTAATGTTACTTTGAAATTCTTCCATCAGGGAAGAAGTTATTCCATTTAGTCCATGGAAGAGTAAATTCCATTCCAAGGAATGGAATTTATTTTCACAAACCCTGCCTCCTTCCTGCACCATGATGCTAGATGTATCTGGGCTGATATAGTGACTTTGCCATGGCCAATAGAATGAGGAAGAAATGTTTTGTTTTGAGCCTAGAACTCAGGAGGCTTGTGTCCTTTTTCTCTTGTAACTCTTCTGTCACCATGTCAACAAGCTCAGACCAGCACTTAGATAGAGTAAAAAGTGATATGCAGTAGAGATTAATTATCTTAGATGAGGCCATCCTAGATCAGCCTATAGTCAGGCAATGCCTAAAACACGAAAGTGTCCAGCCACAATCAGCAGAACTGCCTCCCCAACTCACAGATGATCATAGACTCATGAATAGGATGAGATAAAACCAAAAGAATCTCATGCTTGAAATAAAGAGGGCTGACTATAATTAATGCTTATTGTTTTGCTCGAGTTTTCTTTATTTTCCCCCTCTTAAATCCATTTTTGCTGTATTAGCTTTTTTAAAATAAAATTTTTATTTTAGAGTATTTTTAGATTGACAGAAGTGTTGCAAAACTAGTACAGATGTTCCCGTATACCTCATATTCAGTTTCTGTGATTAACATTTTACACCATAGGGTACATTTGTTACAGCCAATACACCAATAATGATATAACATTTTTATCTAAATGAAGTCTATACTTCATATTTTCTTAATTCCTACCTAAATGTCCTTCCTCTTTCCAGGATCCCATCCAGGATATCACATTACATTCTGTCTTCATGTTTCCTTGGGCTTCTTTTGGCCATGACAGTTTCTCAGACTGTCCTGGTTTCTATGACCTTGATAGTTTTGAGGAGTACTACTGAAGTATTTTGTAGAAAGTTTCCCATTGGAATTTGTCTCACATTTTTCTCATGATCTGAGTGGGATTATGGATTTGGGAGAGGAAGGCCACAGAGGTAAAGTACTTTTCTACTCACATATCAAGAGTACACCGAAGCACTGTGGATGTTAATCTCCATCTGCTTGATGTAGCATTGATCAAGTTTCTCCACTCCAAATGTATTTTCCTCATTTTCATACTGTACTTTTTGGAAAGAAGTCACTATGCAAAGCATACACTTAAATAGTGGGGAAGTTATGTTCTGGTTCTTTCAGAATGGAGTATCTACATAAATTACGTAGAATTACTATGCATAAGAGATTTGTGCGTTCTCCCCTCTTTATTTATATTCAACCATTTATTTATACCAGCTTGGAATCATGGATATTTTATTCTTTGGGTTATAATTCTGTCCTATCTTATACATTATGTTTGTTCATATTATTCTAGCTCTGGACATTGGGAGCTCCTTCAGTTGGTTTTCATGTCTCATTAACATACCCCATCATGAGGGGATTTTTTTTTTTTTTTAGTACTTTTTGTTGTTTCTGTAATTCAAGATGTTTCAAACTCATTATTTCCTGACCTAGTCCAAGAATCCGCCATTTCTCCAAGGAAATCAGATTCTTCTTTTTTTTTCTTCCTTATTTCTCTCTTATTTTCATTCGCTTTTTCTTTTTCTTTCTCTTTCTCCACCTCCCCCCATTAAAAACCGTGATCCATTTCATAGATGTTCTCATTGTTAATGAGTGTCATTGTTTCTAGGACTTCTTAACCTACAGACACAAAAAAATATACACATGTATCCAAATCTGTGTATTTATAAATAATTCTTACTTAATATATCTTTATATAAAATTAAAAATGAATTCATGCTGATGTCTCCAACTCTAATGTATTACTACAAGTAACAGTGTGAAACATCCCATTCAGGTGTCAACTAGTGTGACATCTGCTATCCATTTATGTAGCTGTTCATTTTCAGCATACATGAATAGTGGTTTCAGAATTATTAGCCCATAGTAAGTGGAAAATGACTTTATTAACTTGGGTCTATATATGCACAGTTCCTTTTGCCCTTGGTCTTATAATCTCTACTCATTTTCAGAGTTACATAGGTCAGTATCTCCCTCACTGCCAAACGCTTCTTGTTTTTAGTCTCTGAATTTAAGAGTGATTTGTTACACTATGATAGTTAACTGATGTAGAGGAGGAAGCAGTGAAAATATTTGCAGGTCAGTTACATGAAAGTAGTTCAAGAGGCACCTGGGTGACTCAGTCAGTTAAGCATCTGATTTTTTATTTTGGCTCAGGTCATGATCTCAGGGTTGTGAGATTGAGCCCTGCATATGGCTCTGTGCTGGATGTGGAGCCTGCCCAAGACTTTCTTTCTCCCTCTATGCTTACTCTCCCCACTCTGAAGAAAAAAAAAGCGTAGTTTGATATACTAAAAGTAGTTAAAATATGACTAAATTTATGTAATAGGATAAAACATCGACGTAACCTTTAAATTATAGAAAGATCTTTAAATCTGTTATAATGTTGAAAGCGTGTTAGGCATTCTAATGGGATTCTTTTTTAGACATGAGAAAAATGTGGAATATTAAAAGCTATGGTAGTGGGCGCCTGGGTGGCTCAGTGGGTTAAGCCGCTGCCTTCGGCTCAGGTCATGATCTCAGAGTCCTGGGATCGAGTCCCGCATCGGGCTCTCTGCTCAGCAGGGAGCCTGCTTCTCTCTCTCTCTCTGCCTGCCTCTCTGTCTACTTGTGATTTCTGTCAAATGAATAAATAAAATCTTTAAAAAAAAAAAAAAAAAGCTATGGTAGTGATGGATACATGTCATGTGTTTATCCAAACCCACAGGATGTATAATACCAAGAATGAACCCTAAAGCAAACTATGGTCTATGAATGAGTTTGAAATATTTTTTTTTGAAGTGAATATTTCTTTTTTTTTTCAATTTATTTATTTTCAGAAAAACATTATTCATTATTTTTTCACCACACCCAGTGCTCCATGCATGAGTTTGAAATATTAGTGTAGTTCATCAGTTGTAACAAATTTACCACTCTTATGGATGGTGTTAATAATGTCAGAAGTTGTGTATGTACAATGGAGTGTCTGGGTGATCTCTATACCTTCCCTTAAGTTTTTCTGTGAAGCTGAAACTAATCTGAAAAATTAAAGCTTTAAGTAAAAAAAAAAAAAAAAAAAAGCCTATGTGCTTTTAGGAATATATTTCTAATAAATAGAATTAAAATAGAAAATAACATTGTGATATAGATAGGGTAGACAAATTGAGACCAAAGAGATTAAAAACAAATACATTATTAAAATATTTTGCAGATAAATCTAAGACTCCTAAATATGAAAATTATGAGGGATATGTTGGGTACAATTTTGTGTCATTCAGATATCTAAAAATAAGCAACTATATCATCAGTCCTGTAATGGAAAAAACATCTCAGCTCTCCAATGCCATCGCCATCCATGGGGAAGTAATTGGAGGCTCAGCTGTCTTAATTTTGGTTGTCTTTCATGTTTCCTTTACCTCGCAGTCCTTGTTATCACACTCAACACAAATCCAACGATTATTTTGTTACTGTGACTCAAAAACTGATTAATTTCTTGCTCTAAAAATTGCTCTAAGTCTTGAAAAAAATGTAGTGGCTAAATTAAATGCAACTTGAATTTAAAAATATTTTTCCAGTAACGTGTTATCTCTAATTAACTAAAAGACCAATGCAGTCAGGGAGTCATCCAGGGATCTAGGAAACCCAAACTTAACTAAAGACCCAAATATAATACTCAGCTTATTTTATATACTAATAATCTTAAAATATCTTTGCTTTATTAAATCCCTAAAAAAATGGAAAACAATGTATTTCATGCATTTCAAATTCTCTTAAATTCTTCAGCCTAAGTTGAGTGAGTTGAAAAAGACTAGAAATCATAAAGAATTGCATGTATTTTTTAAAAGAAGTTGAAATTCTAGAAATGTAAGGTACTGTCTCCAAAATTACTAACTCAGTAGATGAATTTAATAGCAGGTAGGACATTGCAGAAGAGTGAGTTAACAAAGTGGAAACTAGGTTATAAGGAATAACCAAGAAATAAAGGAAAAAGTGGTAATTGAAGAGATGGAGAGAGAAAGAGGATATATCAGGAAGACTTATGATAGTGGGTGTCCTTGTCGTGTTCTTGATCTTAAGGGAAAAGTCTTTTGCTTTTCCCCATTGAGAATGATATTTGCAGTGAACTTTTCATAGAAGGTTTTTATGAAATTGAGGAATGTTCCCTCTGTCCCTACACTCTGAAGAGGTTTTTTTTTTTTTTTTTTTTTTTTTTTAGCGTCAGGTTAAGTTCTGTTGATGTTTTTCTGTTTTTTTTTCCAATTTATTTATTTTCAGAAAAACAGTATTCATTATTTTTTCACCACACCCAGTGCTCCATGCAAGCCGTGCCCTCTATAATACCCACCACCTGATACCCCAACCTCCCACCCCCCCGCCACTTCAAACCCCTCAGATTGTTTTTCAGAGTCCATAGTCTCTCATGGTTCACCTCCCCTTCCAATTTACCCAAATTCCCTCTGAAGAGTTTTAACCAGGAAAGGATGCTGTATGTCAAATTTTTCTTCATCAATTGAGAGAATCATATGGTTCTTTTCTTTTTCTTTTTTTTTTTTAAATTTTTTTTTTCTATTTTATTTATTTGAGAGAGAGAGACAGTGAGAGAGAGCATGAGCGAGGAGAAGGTCAGAGAGCGAAGCAGACTCCCCATGGAGCTGGGAGCCTGATGTGGGACTCGATCCCAGAACTCCAGGATCACGCCCTGAGCCGGAGGCAGTCGTCCAACCAACTGCACCACCCAGGCGTCCCCTCTTTTCTTTTATTAATGTGTTCTGTCACATTGATTTGTGAATGTTGAGCCAACCTTGCATCAGAGGAATAAAACCAACCTGGTTGTGCTGGATAATCCTTTTAATGTACCATTGGATCATATTAGCTAGGATCTTGTTGAGAATTTTGACATCCATATTCTTAAGGGATATTGGTCTGTAATTCTCCTTTTTGATGGGGTCTTTGCCTGGTTTTGGTATCAAGGTAATGCTGGCCTCATAGAATGAGTTTGGAAGTTTTCCTTCTGTTTCTATTTTTTTGAAACTGCTTCAGGAGAATAGATATTATTTCTTCTTTAAGTGTTTGGTAAAATTCCCCTGGGAGTCCCTTAGGATCCAGAGTCTTGTTTTTTGGGAGGTTTTTGATAACTGCTTCAATTTCATTACTGGTTATTGGTTTACTCAGATTGTCAGCTTCTTCCAGTTTCAGTCTTGGTAGTTTATAGGTTTCCATGAATACACATGTTTCTTCCATGTTGCTTAATTTATTGGCATATAGTTGCTGATAATAATTTCTAATAGTTGTTTCTATTTCCTTGGTATTGATTGTGATCTCTTCCCTTTCATTCATGTTAGAGAGGATGTGGAGAAAGGGGAAACTTCTTAAACTGTTGGTGGGAATGCAAGTTGGTATAGCCATTTTGAAAAACAGTGTGGAGGTTCCTCAAAAAGTTAAAAATAGAACTACCCTATGACCCAGCAATTGCACTACTGGGTATTTACGCAAAAGATACAGATGTAGGGAAAAGAAAGGCCACAAGCACCCCAGCCTTCAAGCAGCAATGTCCACAACAGCCAAAATGTGGAAGGAGTTGAGATACCCTTCAATAGACAAATGGAAAAAGAAGATGTGGTTTGCATATATAATGGAATATTACTCAGCTATAAGAAAGGATGAATACCTATCATTCCTGTTGATATGGATGGAACTGGAGGGGATTATGCTAAGTGAAATAAGTTAAGCAGAGAAAGACAATTATCATATGGTTTAACTCATATGTGCAACATAAGGAATAGCATGGAGACATTAAGGGAAGGAAGAGGGAGAAATCAGAGGGGGAGAAGAATCAAGAGAGACTATGGACTCTGGGAAACAAACTGAAGGTTTCAGAGGGGAGTGGAATGGGAAGATGGGTTAGCTTGGTGATGGATATTAAAGAGGGCATGTATTGCAATGAACACTTCATGTTATGTGCAAATAATCATGGAACAACACATCAAAAAGTAATGAAGTACTGTATGGTGACTAACATAACCTAATTAAAAAAAAAAAAAAACAGAAGGCTTATGATGTATTTAATTGAAGTCCTAAAGGGAAGGAGTGAGGGGGTGGGACATGGAAAGTATTTGAAGAGATAAAGTTGAAAATTTAAGACATCAGTCTGCATATTCAAGAAGTAACCCAATTGTAGGCAAGATAAGAATGGTTTCCTGTATTTATCATAAAGCAAAACAAATAACAATAACCAAAAAAGAAGAAGAAAATGTTAAAACGAAATAGAAGTAGAGGAAAGTTTATCTCCCTGAAAAGAAAGACAAGCTTTAAAATGATTTTTCAGTACCAGTATTTGGCAAGAAGACAAAGAAAGTCCTGTCAATTTAGGATTCAGTATTCAACAAAATCGTGTATCAAGCAGTAAGGGAATATTGAAACATTTTACTACAAAAACTAAGAGTTTGCTACCAGTGGACATGCACTGAGGAAATTTAAAATATAATATAGTTCGGGAAGAAATAAAATGATACCAGCGTTCAGGAATGGAAAGGAAAGAAAGGGTAAGTAGGTGGCTCCTGAAAACAACAGTAATTGGGGATTTAATATATATGTATATGGAATAAAAATTCACAATAACAGCATGTAAATAGTAAGAATATGTAAAGAGTAAGAATATGTTGTCTGAGTGAAGATGAATGTGTTGATAAAATTTTAATTTGGTAAATTAAAGATACATGTTTGTTTTTTTTAGGGCAACCACTGAAAGGCTTAAAAGACAATGTGTTTAAGTTATCTGTCATTATGCAACAACATTACCACAAACTTAATTGCTTAAATTGATATATTTATCTCATAGTTACTGGGAGTCAGGAGTTCAGGCATGGCAAGGCTTGGTTCTCTGCTTCAAAAGGGTGAACGGTTTGTAGTTTAAAAATGAATTAAAAACCTAGAGGAGAACATAGGCAGTAATCTCTTTGATATCAGCCACAGCAACTTCTTTCAAGATATGTCTCCAAAAGCAAAGGAAACAAAAGCGAAAATAAACTTCTGGGACTTCATCAAAATCAAAAGCTTCTGCACAGCAAAGGAAACAGTCAAAAAAACAAAGAGGCAACCCACAGAATGGGAGAAGATATTTGCAAATGACAGTACAGACAAAAGGTTGATATCCAGGATCTATAATGAACTCCTCAAACTCAACACACACGAAACAGACAAACACATCAAAAAATGGGCAGAAGATATGAACAGACACTTCTCCAATCAAGACATACAAATGGCTATCAGACACATGAAACAATGTTCATCTTCACTAGCCATCAGGGAGATTCAAATTAAAACCACATTGAGATATCACCTTACACCAGTTAGAATGGCCAAAATTAGCAAGACAGAAAACAACATGTGTTGGAGGGGATTTGGAGAAAGGTGAACCCTCTTCCACTGTTGGTGGGAATGCAAGTTGGTGCAGCCAGTTTGGAGAACAGTGTGGAGATTCCTCAAGAAATTAAAAATAGAGCTTCCCTATGACCCTGCAATTGCACTACTGGGTATTTACCCCAAAGACACAGATGTCGTGAAAAGAAGGGCCATCTGTACCCCAATGTTTATAGCAGCAATGGCCACGGTCGCCAAACTATGGAAAGAACCAAGATGCCCTTCAACGGATGAATGGATAAGGAAGATGTGGTCCATATACACTATGGAGTATTATGCCTCCATCAGAAAGGATGAATACCCAACTTTTGTAGCAACATGGACAGGACTGGAAGAGATTATGCTGAGTGAAATAAGTCAAGCAGAGAGAGTCAATTATCATATGGTTTCACTTATTTGTGGAGCATAACCAATAGCATGGAGGACAAGGGACGTTAGAGAGGAGTAGGGAATTTGGGTAAATTGGAAGGGGAGGTGAACCATGAGAGACTATGGACTCTGAAAAACAATCTGAGGGGTTTGAAGTGGCGGGGGGTGGGAGGTTGGGGTACCAGGTGGTGGGTATTATAGAGGGCACGGCTTGCATGGGGCACTGGGTGTGGTGAAAAATAATGAATAATGTTTTTCTGAAAATAGATAAATTGAAAAAAAATAAAAGAAAGCAAGGGAATGGGAGGTTAAATCGTTTACCCATATCACTGAAAATCATTATTTAAAATAAAATGTATTTCTTCTGAAAAAAATGAATTAAAAACCAATAATATACTGTTTGCAAGAGGTATTTCTAAAATAGGAGAACATGAGAAAGATAAAAACAAAGGATGTGAGAAAGATGCTGTGTAGTCATTAACCAAAAATCAGTGTAGCTCTTTCATCAGGAAAAAAAAAAAAAAGTCCTTGATTTTTAGAAATCAAGAGAGTCTCTTCCCCCCCCCCTTAAGATTTATTTATCTATTTGAGAGAGAGAGTGAGCAAGCAGGGGAAGGGGTAGAAGGAGAGGGAGAATCCCAAGCAAAATCCCCACTGAATGTGGAGCCCAGGACCCTGAATCATGACCTGAGACAAAATCAAGAGTTTAAAGTGCAACTGACAAAACCACCCAGGTGTCCCGAGAGTCCCTTCTTAATGATAAAAAATGCTTGATTTAGTAGGGAGGTAAAACAGTGCCAACTGTATGAAATAAAACTTTGACAAAAATTGCCGAAGAAAATAGAGAAATTCAGAATCTTACTTAAAGAATAAATTGCTCTTCTGTCAATAATTCATAGAAGAGGCAGGCAGAGAAGCCAGTGATAACATGGAAGATTGGCACAAAGAATTGATACACCTGACCTCATAAATACAAAACATGTAGTCATCGATGGCAGAATACTCCTTATTTTCTAGCATAAATGGAACATTGACACAAATTGGCCATATCCCAAGGCATAAAGCTCATCTCAATAAATTTCAAAGCATATCAGTTGAAGAATGTTCTCTAACCAAAGTAGAATTAAGAAATCAATAACAACGTAAATAGAAAATCAGAAAATAATTTACATATGGTTAAGAAGAAAGCCTACACTCTTTTTTTAAGTTTTAATTCCAGTTAGCCTGCAGTGTTACATTAGTTTCAAGTGTGCAGTACAGTAATTCAACAGTTCCATACACCACCCAGTGCTCATCATGACAAGTGCCCTTCCTTAATTCTTATCAGTTATTTAGCCCATCCCTCACTTCTTCTCCCCTCTGGAGACCATCAGATTGTTCTCTATAATTAAGAGTCTGTTCTTTGCTTTGTCGCTCTCTATTCTTTCCTTTGCTTGTTTGTTTTGTTTCTTAAATTCTATATATGAGTGAAATCATATGGTATTTGCCTTTCTCTGACTTATTTCACTTAGCCTTGTAATCTCTAGCTTCATCCATGCTGTTGCAAATGGCAAGATATCTTTTTATGGTTGAATAGTATTCCATTATATATAATGCATATGTGTTATATATATAAACATGTATATATTTTATATGTATAATACATAATATATAAAAATGCACACAACATAACAATACACCCCCATCTTCTTTACTCATCAATTGATGGACAGTTGAGCTGCTTTTATACCTTGGCTATTTTAACTAATGCTTCTATAATCATTGGGGTGCATGTATCCCGTTGAGTTAGTGTTCAAGTATTCTTTGGGTAAATACCCAGCAGTCTGATAGCTAGAGCATAAGGTAGTTCAATTTTTAACTTTTGAAGAATCTCTGTACTATTTTCCAGAGTGGCTGCACCAGTTTTTATTCTCACCAACAGTTGTGGGAGCATTCCTTTTTTCCCATATCCTCACCAATACCTGTTGTTTTGGCCTACACCTTTATTTTCATTCATTTCTAGCTAAAACTAACCATTTCTGTTGGTTTTGGATATAGGTTACAGTAGGCTTTCCAGTCCCCATGACTGTCACACAGAGAAGTCATAGCTATTTCCTTGTCATATTACTGTTATTACAAATCTCTTTCACACTCATCACTTCTTTGAAATTATGAAATAGACTCAGTCCTTGATCTTTTAAGGTGTGACCAGAGAAGGACATACATGAATATGTCAAATGTGTTAATTTTTATGCATTTAGGTAACTTTAATTGGTTTCCCTTATTCTTATCTATTTTACTTTACACATTGAAATCCTTATTCTGAAAAAGTTTCCATAAGCAGGGTCCACGACTTACAAAAGAGCAAGGACTCTTTATGTGAATGAGTCTTTATGCTTTTTCTTGTGGGGTTTGCTTCCTCCACTGCTGCCTGCTTCTTTCTATAGTCTTATACCACAGTGCTCTCCAGTATCCTAGGAGCCTCTCTTCTTAAGAAAAACAGTCAGAATGAGAAGGAAAGAGAGAGAGAAAGAGACATGGAGAGGGAGAGGGGAAGCGAGGGGGTCTGTTCAGGGTTCTCTAATTCACTAAAAGGTTCATAAATCAGTTGGAGGATTTTCAGAAGGGCATATGGGGATAAAGGGGTAACTACCAAGGGAAAACAGTAGTTGAACAAAGGGGTGTGTGTGTGTGAGAGAGAAAGAGAGAGAGAGAGAGAGAATGAAGGAAGAAGAGGCAGGGAGGGGGAGAAACTCTGAGGTAAACTCTGAGGTAGACAATGTAATTTCTCCTCTGGGATATCTTCCATCACTGATAAAGCTACCATAGCATCACAGTATGTTGGGTATGCCTGCATTTCCTCAGGAACCTGGCAAGAGCTGATTTTGTAGCAAGCCAGCTGGGCAAGAGAGGTCAAACAGCATGGACTGTTATGGGAATAGAGGAAGGAGCTGGCCTTGGTCAATTTGTTTAATCTGAATTTTGAGCTTAATTGACCTCAGCCTCCAAGAGTCAGGACACTTCCTATCAACATGCCCTCTAAGTATAAAATACATAGTAGAAAGATACCTAGTAGATTAATATAAGTAGTAGAATCTATAAATTAACTATGGCATAGTCACACACTGGAATGTTACTGTATAGAGTGAGAACAAGCTAATTGCCTCTCCACACAGTAGTGTAGATAACTCTCACAACACAATGTTGAGGGAAATAGGCCAGACACATAAGAGCCCAAACTGTATGATTCCATATATTAAAGTCCTTAAAACAATACTGATCATTGGTAATAACATTCAAGGTAGGGTTTACCTTTGGAGTCAGCCCAAGGGTACTTCTGGGAATAGGTTATATCTGGCAGTTGGCTACATGGGGTGCTGAGACTGCAAAAATCCATTAAATTTTATGCTTTATATTGTCTTATTTAATCTTTAAAGTTTAAAAACTGGAAGAAAAAATTACTTTGTCATGAATGAAGTTAATGCATCAAACTGTTGTCCCATTTTTCTACCTTAGTGCCTTTACTTTTCAATGATCTTGAGGTAAGGAAAGATAAGCCAACTTAGAGAATAGAATAAATGCAGGGAGAAGAGTTATTCTGAAAGAAAAGGGAGAACAATTACCTTCAAGGAAAATAATCAACACACAATTTAAACAAACAGATATTTATCGAACACTTACTAACACCAGACCTTGTTCTAGGCACTTGAAATATATTGGAGAACAAATCTTATAAAGTTGCTGCCCACATAAAGTTTACTCTAATGGAAGAAGGATGGGGGTAATCAGTCTGTAACAAATAAGCACAATAAATGTGTAAAGTACATTGTAGTTAGAAGATAATCAATGCTTCAGAAAAATAATAGGTAATAATGATCAAGAGTGCTGACGAACTGGTTATAAGTTTTAAAATGTGGTAAAAATCTAATATTTGAACAAAGACCTGAGGACAATAATAAATGATCTGTATTCTTCCTGTCATTTGATTAGCATGAAAATGAACTTATTCTCTGATGCTTGGTAATGCTTACTGCTCATCCAGCCCCATGATGATCAAGGCACACAACTGAGTCAGTCTCAAAATGTTACCCACGTATATACAAACCAAATCCCTGGTTTGTCCTAAGCCATGATGATAAAATTGGCCAAGATCTAGATCTTTGTCATTTTATCTACTTTGTTGCAGTTTGTTTCCTGTGCTTGCTTTTTTATCATTAACTGAGCCTTCTGAATTTTTTCCAGATAATGGGAAAGTAGAAAGAAAATTTGATTATGAGTGTTTCTCAGTATAGCTTTTGTAATTTATTAACAGATTGCTTGATATTGACAAGTTTTTCTTTTTGTATTTTAAATAGACTTATTTTTAGAACACTACTAGGTTCACAGTGAAATGAAGAGAGAGTATAGAATATTTCTATATACACTTTGCCTTCTTACCTTACTGCATGCATGGCCTCTGTCACTATCAATATCCCACACCAGAGTAGTACATTTGTTTTTGGTTTTGGTTTGTTTTTAAGATTTTATTTATTTATTTATTTGACAGAGAGAGAGAGAGAGAGAGAGAGATCACAAGTAGGCAGAGAGGCAGGCACAGAGAGAGGGGGAAGCAGACTCCCTGCCAAGCAGAGAGCCTGATACGGGACTCGATCCCAGGACCCTGAGACCATGACCTGAGCCAAAGGCAGAGGCTTAACCCACTGAGCCACCCAGGTGCCCCAGAATAGTACATTTGTTAGAGTCAACAAATCTATAGTGATACATCATGATTACCCAAAGTCCATGGATTACATTAGGGTTCACTCTTGGTGATGTACATCCTGTGGCTTCTGACAAATGTATAATGACATGTATCTACCATATAGTATCACACAGAGTGTTTTCACTGCCCTAAAAAATCCTTTGTGCTTTGCCCATTTATCTCTCCCTCCCTCCATCTTAACACTTGGAAATTACTAATATTTTACTCTGCAGTTTTGCCTTTTTCAGAATGTCATATGTTGGAATCATTCAGTATACAGCCTTTCAGATTTGCTTCTTTCACTTAATGCATATATAAGATTCCTTATGTCTTTCCATGACTTGATAGCTTTAGTACTGAATGATATTCCAGTTTATCCACTCACCTACTGAAGGACACCTTGGTTGCTTCCAAGTTTGAGCAATTATGAATAAAGCTGCCATAAATATCTGTGTGCACAGTTTTGTGGATGTAGGTTTTCAACACATTTGGGTAAGTACCAAAGAGTGCGATTGCTGGTGAGAGTAAGAAAGTAAGTGTGAGTAAGAGAGTAAGGTGTAAGAAACTTCCAAACTGTGTTCTAAAGTAGCTGACTCTCTTGCATTCCCACCAACAGTGAATGAGAGTTTCTTTTTGCTCCACATCTTCACCAACATTTGCCATTGTCAATATTCCTAGATTTCAACCATTTAATAGATATAGTGAGATCACATTGTTATTCTAATTTGAATTTCCCTGATGACATATGATGTGGAACATCTTTTCATATGTTTATTTGCCAACAGTGTTATTTTCTTTGCTAAAATGTCCGCTTAGGTGTTTTGCTTATTTTTAAAGATGAAGTAGTTAGTGTTCTTATTGTTGACTTTGAAAAATTCTTTGTATATTTTAAAAAATTTAAAAAAAATATTTTATTTATTTATTTAACAGAAAGACAGTGAGAGAGGGAACACAAGCTGGGGGAGGGGGAGAGGAAGAAGCAGACTCCTTGCAGAGCAGGGAGCCCCATGCGGGACTTGAACCTAGGACCCTGAGCCGAAGGCAGATGCTTAACGACTGAGCCACCCAGGCACCCTCTTTGTATGTTTTAGATAAACTATCAGATTTTTTAAATAAATATTTTCTCCCTGTCTGTGGTCTATGTCTCCTCATTCTCTTAACATTATCTTCCACAGAGCAGAAATTTTTTAACTTTAAAGATGTCAAGCTTATCGGGACACCTGTCTGGCTCAGTTGGTAGAGCGTGAGACTCAAACAAACAAACAAAAACACACACACAAAAACAAAAACCTCAAAAGACTAAACAAACAAACAAAAAACAACCCAAGAAAAACAAAGTCACACTTATCAATTATTTCTTTCATGAATCGTGCCTTTGGTGTAGTATATCAAAAGCCACCATTGAGCCCAAGATCATCTAGGTTTTCTCTTATGTTGTAGGAGTTTAAGTTTTGCAATTCACAGGGAGGGCTATGATCCATTTTGAGTTACTTTTTGTCTGTGTCTAGATTCATTTTCTTTTGCCTTGTGCATGTCCAGTTGTCCCAACGCCATTTGTTGGAAAGACAGTTTTTTCCCCCCCTCTCCTACATTGCATTCACTTCTTTGTTAAATATCCATGACCTATATTTATGTAGGTCTAAATCTAAGCTTTGTTCTGTATGTTCTGTTCCATCCATTTATTTGTTTATTCTTTTTTTTTTCTTTTTCCAATTTATTTATTTTCAGAAAACCAGTATTCATTATTTTTTCACCACACCCAGTGCTCCATGCAAGATGTGCCCTCTATAATACCCACCACCTGGTACCCCAACCTCCCACCCCCCCGCCACTTCAAACCCCTCAGATTGTTTTTCAGAGTCCATAGTCTCTCATGGTTCATCTCCCGTTCCAATTTACCCAAAAGCACATACCCTCCCCAATGTCCATAACCCTACCCCCCTTCTCCCAACCCCCCTCCCCCCAGCAACCCACAGTTTGTTTCATGAGATTAAGAGTCACTTATGGTTTGTCTCCCTCCCTATCCCATCTTGTTTCATGGATTCTTCTCCTACCCACTTAAGCCCCCATGTTGCATCACCACTCCCTCATATCAGGGAGATCATATGATAGTTGTCTTTCTCCGCTTGACTTATTTCGCTAAGCATGATACGCTCTAGTTCCATCCATGTTGTCGCAAATGGCAAGATTTCGTTTCTTTTGATGGCTGCATAGTATTCCATTGTGTATATATACCACATTTTCTTGATCCATTCATCTGTTGATGGACATCTAGGTTCTTTCCATAGTTTGGCTATTGTGGACATTGCTGCTATAAACATTCGGGTGCACGTGCCCCTTTGGATCACTACGTTTGTATCTTTAGGGTAAATTCCCAGTAGTGCAATTGCTGGGTCATAGGGCAGTTCTATTTTCAACATTTTGAGGAACCTCCATGCTGTTTTCCAGAGTGGTTGCACCAGCTTGCATTCCCACCAACAGTGTAGGAGGGTTCCCCTTTCTCCGCATCCTCGCCAGCATCTGTCATTTCCTGACTTGTTGATTTTAGCCATTCTGACTGGTGTGAGGTGATATCTCATTGTGGTTTTGATTTGTATTTCCCTGATGCCGAGTGATATGGAGCACTTTTTCATGTGTCTGTTGGCCATCTGGATGTCTTCTTTGCAGAAACGTCTGTTCATGTCCTCTGCCCATTTCTTGATTGGATTATTTGTTCTTTGGGTGCTGAGTTTGTTAAGTTCTTTATAGATTTTGGACACTAGTCCTTTATCTGATATGTCGTTTGCAAATATCTTCTCCCATTCTGTCAGTTGTCTTTTGGTTTTGTTAACTGTTTCCTTTGCTGTGCAAAAGATTTTGATCTTGATAAATACCGATAGTTCATTTTTGCCCTTGTTTCCCTTGCCTTTGGCGATGTTCCTAGGAAGATGTTGCTGCGGCTGAGGTCGAAGAGGTTGCTGCCTGTGTTCTCCTCAAGGATTTTGATGGATTCCTTTCTCACATTGAGGTCCTTAATCCATTTTGAATCTATTTTTGTGTGTGGTGTAAGGAAATGGTCCAATTTCATTTTTCTGCACGTGGCTGTCCAATTTTCCCAACACCATTTATTGAAGAGGCTGTCTTTTTTCCATTGGACATTCTTTCCTGCTTTGTCGAAGATTAGTTGACCATAGAGTTGAGGGTCTATTTCTGGGCTCTCTATTCTGTTCCATTGGTCTATGTGTCTGTTTTTGTGCCAGTACCATGCTGTCTTGATGATGACAGCTTTGTAATAAAGCTTGAAGTCCGGAATTGTGATGCCACCAACTTTGTTTTTCAATATCCCTTTGGCTATTCGAGGTCTTTTCTGGTTCCATATAAATTTTAAAATTATTTGTTCCATTTCTTTGAAAAAGATGGATGGTACTTTGATAGGAATTGCATTAAATGTGTAGATTGCTTTAGGTAGCATAGACATTTTCACAATATTTATTCTTCCAATCCAGGAGCATGGAACATTTTTCCATTTCTTTGTGTCTTCCTCAATTTCTTTCATGAGTACTTTATAATTTTATGAGTATAGATTCTTAGCCTCTTTGGTTAGGTTTATTCCTAGGTATCTTATGGTTTGGGGTGCAATTGTAAATGGGATTGACTCCTTAATTTCTCTTTCTTCTGTCTTGTTGTTGGTGTAGAGAAATGCAACTGATTTCTGTGCATTGATCTTATATCCTGACACTTTACTGAATTCTTGTATAAGTTCTAGCAGTTTTGGAGTGCAGTCTTTTGGGTTTTCCACATAGAGTATCATATCATCTGCGAAGAGTGATAATTTGATTTCTTCTTTGCCGATTTGGATGCCTTTAATTTCCTTTTGTTGTCTGATTGCTGAGGCTAGGACTTCTAGTACTATATTGAATAGCAGTGGTGATAATGGACATCCCTGCCGTGTTCCTGACCTTAGTGGAAAAGCTTTCAGTTTTTCTCCATTGAGAATGATATTTGCAGTGGGTTTTTCATAGATGGCTTTGATGATATTGAGGTATGTGCCCTCTATCCCTACACTTTGAAGGGTTTTGATCAGGAAGGGATGCTGTACTTTGTCAAATGCTTTTTCAGCATCTATTGAGAGTATCATATGGTTCTTGTTCTTTCTTTTATTGATGTGTTGTATCACATTGACTGATTTGCGGATGTTGAACCAACCTTGCAGCCCTGGGATAAATCCCACTTGGTCGTGGTGAATAATCCTTTTAATGTACTGTTGAATCCTATTGGCTAGTATTTTGGTGAGAATTTTTGCATCTGTGTTCATCAAGGATATCGGTCTATAGCTCTCTTTTTTGATGGGATCCTTGTCTGGTTTTGGGATCAAGGTGATGCTGGCCTCATAAAATGAGTTTGGGAGTTTTCCTTCCATTTCTAAATTTTGAAACAGTTTCAGGAGAATAGGAATTAGTTCTTCTTTAAATGTTTGGTAGAATTCCCCCGGGAAGCCGTCTGGCCCTGGGCTTTTGTTTGTTTGGAGATTTTTAATGACTGTTTCAATCTCCTTACTGGTTATGGGTCTGTTCAGGCTTTCTATTTCTTCCTGGTTCAATTTTGGTAGTTTATATGTTTCTAGGAATGCATCCATTTCTTCCAGATTGTCAAATTTGTTGGCGTAGAGTTGCTCATAGTATGTTCTTATAATAGTTTGTATTTCTTTGGTGTTAGTTGTGATCTCTCCTCTTTCATTCATGATTTTATTTATTTGGGTCCTTTCTCTTTTCTTTTTGATAAGTCTGGCCAAGGGTTTATCAATTTTATTAATTCTTTCAAAGAACCAGCTCCTAGTTTGGTTGATTTGTTCTATTGTTTTTTTGGTTTCTATTTCATTGATTTCTGCTCTGATCTTTATGATTTCTCTTCTCCTGCTGGGCTTAGGGTTTCTTTCTTGTTCTTTCTCCAGCTCCTTTAGGTGTAGGGTTAGGTTGTGTACCTGAGACCTTTCTTGTTTCTTGAGAAAAGCTTGTACCGCTATATATTTTCCTCTCAGGACTGCCTTTGTTGTGTCCCACAGATTTTGAACCGTTGTATTTTCATTATCATTTGTTTCCATGATTTTTTTCAATTCTTCTTTAATTTCCCGGTTGACTCATTCATTCTTTAGAAGGATGCTGTTTAGTCTCCATGTATTTGTGTTCTTTCCATACTTCCTCTTGTGGTTGAGTTCTAGCTTCAGAGCATTGTGGTCTGAAAATATGCAGGGAATGATCCCAATCTTTTGATACCGGTTGAGTCCTGATTTAGGACCGAGGATGTGATCTATTCTGGAGAATGTTCCATGTGCACTAGAGAAGAATGTGTATTCTGTTGCTTTGGGATGAAATGTTCTGAATATATCTGTGATGTCCATCTCATCCAGTGTATCATTTAAGGCCTTTATTTCCCTGTTGATCTTTTGCTTGGATGATCTGTCCATTTCAGTGAGGGGAGTGTTAAAGTCCCCTACTATTATTGTATTATTGTTGATGTGTTTCTTTGATTTTGTTATTAATTGGTTTATATAGTTGGCTGCGCCCACGTTGGGGGCATAGATATTTAAAATTGTTAGATCTTCTTGTTGGACAGACCCTTTGAGTATGATGTAGTGTCCTTCCTCGTCTCTTATTATAGTCTTTGGCTTAAAATCTAATTGATCTGATATAAGGATTGCCACTCCTGCTTTTTTCTGATGTCCATTAGCATGGTAAATTCTTTTCCACCCCCTCACTTTAAGTCTGGAGGTGTCTTCGGGTTTAAAATGAGTTTCTTGGAGGCAACATATAGATGGGTTTTGTTTTTTTATCCATTCTGATACCCTGTGTCTTTTGATTGGGGCATTTAGCCCATTAACATTCAGGGTAACTATTGAGAGATATGATTTTAGTGCCATTGTATTGCCTGTAAGGTGACTGTTACTGTATATTGTCTCTGTTCCTTTCTGATCTACCACTTGTAGGCTCTCTCTTTGCTTAGAGGACCCCTTTCAGTATTTCCTGTAGAGCTGGTTTGGTGTTTGCAAATTCTTTCAGTTTTTGTTTGTCCTGGAAGCTTTTAATCTCTCCTTCTATTTTCAATGATAGCCTCACTGGATATAGTATTCTTGGCTGCATGTTTTTCTCGTTTAGTGCTCTGAAAATGTCATGCCAGCTCTTTCTGGCCTGCCAGGTCTCTGTGGATAAGTCAGTTGCCAATCTAATACTTTTACCATTGTATGTTACAGACTTCTTTTCCCAGGCTGCTTTCAGGATTTTCTCTTTGTCACTAAGGCTTGTAAATTTTACTATTAGGTGACGGGGTGTGGGCCTATTCTTACTGATTTTGAGGGGCGTTCTCTGAACCTCCTGAATTTTGATGCTCGTTCCCTTTGCCATATTGGGGAAATTCTCCCCAATAATTCTCTCCAGTATACCTTCTGCTCCCCTCTCTCTTTCTTCTTCTTCTGGAATCCCAATTATTCTAATGTTGTTTCGTCTTATGGTGTCACTTATCTCTCGAATTCTCCCCTCATGGTCCAGTAGCTGTTTGTCCCTCTTTTGCTCAGCTTCTTTATTCTCTGTCATTTGGTCTTCTATATCACTAATTCTTTCTTCTGCCTCATTTATCCTAGCAGTGAGAGCCTCCATTTTTTATTGCACCTCATTAATAGCTTTTTTGATTTCAACTTGGTTAGATTTTAGTTCTTTTATTTCTCCAGAAAGGGCTTTTATATCTCTGGAGAGGGTTTCTCTAATATCTTCCATGCCTTTTTCAAGCCCAGCTATAACCTTGAGAATTGTCATTTTGAACTCTAGATCTGACATATTACCAATGTCTGTATTGATTAGGTCCCTAGCCTTCGGTACTGCCTCTTGTTCTTTTTTTTGTTGTGAATTTTTCCGCCTTGTCATTTTGTCCAGCTAAGAGTATATGAAGGAGCAAGTAAAATACTAAAAGGGTGGCAACAATCCCAGGAAAATATGCTTTAACCAAATCAGAAGAGATCCCAAATCATGCGGGGGGATTTCTCCCCCCTCACGATTGGGTGAGGGATCTCCTCTGATTGGGATCTCCTTTGATTGGGATCTCCCAATCTCTTCTGATTGGGATCTCTTCTGATTTGGGGATAAAAAGAGGTTCAAAAAGAAAGAAAGAAAAAAAAAGAATTAAAAAAAAGAAAATGAATAAAGAAAAGTATAAAAAAGCATAATATATATATATTAGATAATCTAGTTAAAAAACGTTAAAAAAGAAAAGGGTAAAATTATAAAAAATTTTAGAAGAAGAGAAAAAAAAATGAAAAAGAAAAAAAAAATAAATTAACTGCAAGACTAAAAAATCACAGGCAGAAAGCCATGAGTTCCGTGGTTTGTTTTCTCCTCCTCTGGAATTCTGCTGCTCTCTCCTTGGTATTGAAACTGCACTCTTTGGTAGGTGAACTTGGTCTTGCCTGGATTTCTTGTTGATCTTCTGGGGGAGGGGCCTGGTGTAGTGATTCTCAAGTGTCTTTGCCCCAGGCGGAATTACACCGCCCTTACCAGGGGCCGGGCTGAGTGATCTGCTCGGCTTTGCTTTCAGGAGCTTTTGTTCCCTGAGTGCTATCCGTAGAGTTCCGGAGGATGGGAATACAAATGGCGGCCTCCTGGTCTCCGGCCCGGAGGAGCCGAGAGCCCAGGGCCCCGCTCCCCTGTGCGCCCTCAGCGAACAGCTCCTAGTAACTCGCGTCTGCCTAACCTCCGGCCGCGCTCCGAGCTCACCGAGCCTGCGACCGGTTCAAGGCAACTCCGAGCTGCGAGCTTACTGTCGGCTCTGTCTCTGCAGCCGGCTTTCCCGTTCCAATATCCACAAGCTCTGCGACACTCAGACACCCCCGATCCTTCTGTGACCCCGCGGGACCTGAGGTCACGCCGACCCCGTGTGGGCTTCGCCCCGGTTTAGCCTCTGGAGCGATGTCCCTCAGCGGAACAGACTTTTAAAAGTCCTGATTCTGTGCTCCGTTGCTCAGCCGCTTGCCGGGAGCCGGCCCCTCCCCCCGGGGTCTATCTTCCAGTCGCTTTGGATTCACTTCTCCGCCAGTCCTACCTTTCAGAAAGTGGTTGTTTTTCTGTTTCCAGAATTGCTGTTCTTCTTCTCTTCGATCTGCCGATGGATTTGCAGGTGTTTGCAATCTTTAGATAAGCTCTCTAGCTGATCTCCTGCTAGCTGAGGTAGTCTCAGCCTGCTACTTCTCCGCCATCTTGACTCCTCTATTTGTTTATTCTTTTACCAATACCACACTGCCTTGATTACTCTAGCTATATAGTAAGTTTTGAATTCAGATGGCTTCAGTCCTCTGAGTTTGTCACCTCCTTCAGTACTCTGTTAGGTATTCTGCACATTTTGCCTCTCCAAAGAAACTTTAGAATCAATTTGTCAATATCCGAAAAAAATAACTGAGATGTTGATTGGGATTGCATTGAATTTATAGATCAAGTTGGGAAGAACTGGAATCTTTACAATATTGAGACTTCTGCTTGTAAACATGGACTATCTTAGTATTTTTAAAATTTCTTTCATTATAGTTTTGTAATTTTCCTACATATATCTTGTATTTATTTTGTTAGACACTCACCTTTGTATTTCTTTTTTGGGGGGGTGTTAACATAGATGGTATTGTGTTTCTAATTTCAGATTCATTTGTTCATTGCTGGTATAGGAAAATGATTGACTTTTGTAGATTAACCTGGTATCCTGAAATACTGCTGTATCACAAATTAGTTGTAATAAGAGGGTTTTTTTTTTTTTAAAGATTTTATTCATTCATTCAACAGAGAGAGATATCACAAGTAGGCGGAGAGGCAGGCAGAGAGAGAGAGAGGAGGAAGCAGGCTCTCCACGGAGCAGAGAGCCCGATGCGGGGCTCGATCCCAGGACCCCGAGATCATGACCCGAGCCGAAGGCAGAGGCCCTAACCCACTGAGCCACCCAGGCGCCCCTAAGAGGGTTTTTTTTGACAGTTATTTCAGATATTCTATATAATCATGTGACCTATGAAAAGACAAGTTTAAATTTCTTTCTTCCCAACCTGTCTACTGATGTGTTTTTATGTAGTCATTCAAACAGTAACAGAGAGGGATAGTTTATATCAATTTTTTAGACTTTCTAAGGTTTCAGAGATTATCTTAATCTAATATACTAACACTTTCCTTATAAAAATGTTGATTGACTGAATTTACCACTAATCTTACAACTCATTGCTTTAAAAACTTTTTTAAAAGATTTTATTTATTTACTTGACAGACAGAGATCACAAGTAGGTAGAGAGCAGGCAGAGAGAGAAGGGGAAGCAGGCTCCCTGCTGAGCAGAAAGCCTGATGCAGGGCTCGATCCCAGGACCTGGGAATCATGACCTGAGCTGAAGGCAGAGGCTTTAACCCACTGAGCCACCCAGGCGCCCCACATTGCTTTAAATTTGATCAAACTTTTCATGGCTTAGAAGAGGAAAATGTGATGCTTCAGAGTGTAACAAGACATTAAGTGAGAAGTTTCATCTAATGTTGCAAGGTATGTTAAATATCTTCCAAGAAGAAGTGCCATACTATGGGCAAAAATTTTAAAAGGAATGATTGAGAACCATATACTATCCTTTGAATCTGCACAGAAATAAGAGATAAAGAGCCCAGTGTTTGGGATCAGTGAGGTTTCTTTAGTCAGAATTGCCATTGGAGGGGGATGGGTGAGGAGACACTTCCTTAACTCTCAAATCAACGGAGACTTGCTTCTTCAGGACCAACTGAAGAACTTGGTAACTGTTGGTCCTTAATGGTAAGAAAAACAAAGTGACTGGAGTCTATCCTCCACCCAAATATTCTAAGCTAAGAGTCTGTGGCTTTCATACAAAGAACAACAAGAAGGAGTGAACTGAGGATCAAGTTTAGGAAATTACTTCCAGTGAAGGTGGGAGAAAGTAGGACAAAGATGCATTTGTCTCCTATGATCCATTCATATATGGGTTACATCAAAGGACGTGAGCCTAAGGCTACTTTAATTCTTGCTTAAAGTAACACTTTGTAGGCTGTTGGGAATCTGGTAGTGTCCGTATTGAATGAGTATCTAGAGAACTGAGGACTCATAGTGGCTGAGGGCAGAGTGGCAGCTAGAAGAAAACAATGTATCATGCACATCACAGGAGGTAAGTTAGTGAAGCCCAGCCACATAATCAACAAAACTGTTGAAAGAGTCCATCAGATTCTACTTTCAATCTCCACCAGACCCAAAGAATAGACACTCATGATAGTTATCAGTCAGGTTATAATTGTCTGCTCCCATTGTCCTGCTGCCTGCCTCCCCCTGGCTTATTCCAGTAAGTGTTAGTGACACAACTAGTGAGAGAGAGGGAAAAGGGAAAAAGAAGAGGGGGACGCATGCTTAGTTTCTCTCCAAAAGGAGGTAGCTAAGCTATAGCCAGCCTAAGAAGGAAATGCATGTCCAGGATTTAAATTCTTTTCTAGAGATTGAGATTTTTAAGTACTTGGTTGTGACTAAGTGGCTGGAATGATATTACAACTTTGTATTAATCTCTTTTACCTGAAGGCAAAGGAGGTATCTACAACTCTCCATCACCAAGCAAATTTAAAAGGGACAATGGAAAAGGAAAATAAAGCTTCTCTTATGGTTACATTCTATGAGTCATGCATGTTTAACATGTTGACCCATGGATAAGACTTTCTGTGCCCTTATGTGAAGAACAATGTATGGTAGTTATGGGAGCAAAAATAAAAGTCTGTAGTGAGTTGTTTCTAACTGTGGTCTCTGGGTGTGCAAGGTTCATAACCATTACCCTGTAATGGTGGACAGGCTCCTCAGAACAGCCAGATCAGATGTTTGCTAAGCCAATTCGAGATCTAGTATTCTCAAACTTTGGTTATTGTGCGTAAGAGTCAGTAGCTGAGGGTTGCCTGGATGGTTCAGTCTGTTAAGATCAGGTTATGATCTCAGGGTCCCGAGATGGAGCCCTGGACTCTACTTGAGATTTCTTTTCCTCTCCCTCTTCCCTTCACCTTACTTGTGCACACACACACACAGTCTCTCTCTCTCTCTCTCAAAATAAATAAATCTTAAAAAAAAAAAAAAAAGAGTCAAAGCTAATCTTACTAAATATGAAGATTCCCAGGCTCCATCCAGGAGATTCTAATATATAAGGTTTGGATTGGCCACTGTTAATTGGCACCCCCAAGTCATTATGATGTCGGTGGTCTGGAACTTCTCTTTGGGAAACATTGTCTTAGGACAGAGTTCTCAAACTTTAATAGGCTTATGAATCTCCCTGGTAATTGTACTAAAATGTATTGTGATTCATGGGCCTGAAATTCCTGAGATTCTGTGCCTTCACTCCTAGGGAATGGTTATGCTGGTGATTTACCCTACTTTTACTAACAGTGGTTTGGACATTGTTTCCCAGACTTGCATTTTAAGAATCACAAATAGTGCCTGTCTGTTCAAAATATAGATTTCAGTCTGTAATCTACTGACCTGTAGTCTTTAGGTGAGGAATGTAGTAAGAGAGGAAGAATATTCTCAAATCTTAGCTGAAGCTGGGAAGCAATCCCAAGGCCCTTAGGCTATATCTAGTAGGAAACATCAGAGACCGCCTAAGACAGAATGAACAAAGGAGTTGTTCCTCTGTTCTTCCTGATCACTGGGCCCCAAAGAATAAGAAAAATTCAAGCCCACTAGTTTCCATTCCATGGTCTGTAGTCCTGGGCTATAGAAGACAATTTTGAGTATCTTCCTGAATGACTTGATACACAAGCTTGGCCTCCCACAACCCTATACTAGGGATTTTTTAATTTGACTGTGCAAGATATCCTTCTGAGGGCTTAAAAAATACCAATATTTAGTCCTCAGACTCTAGAGATTCTAATTTAATTGGCCTAGGTATTGAGGTTCTGATTTAACTAGCGTCTGTACTGGGGATTCTTAGAAGAAGAATTATCCCCAGATAATTCCAGTACGTGGTGAAATTTGAGAATCTATGCTTTCAAAGATATGGTCTGAAAAATCCTGCCTAAAAAAAATTACATCCATTATTTTGTAACTATGGCTAAAAACCTGTGCTTATAGTCGTTTAAGGTCAGTTTATTGTTTACAAAACAATATGGCCCAGAATTCTCACTTGCACAATTTAGTACCCCTTACAGTGCTGGCAGGGGTCAGTCAATGAAATAAGCCAACAGCCACTGGCAGAAAGCTTGATGCTGTTTTTGTGTTATTGTGGCAACTATCACTATGAATTTTGCTGCATCTTGCACTCCTTTACTACATAGTCCCTGTTCTTACAAATGGTCTATAGGTAGTATTTTATCATTTCTACAAGAATTTGAAGACTTTGTTGCCCCAGATTCCTTAATTGATTTCTCTCTCAAGCTCTCGTCCTACAGAGCTAACTGACTAGATAAAACCAAGAATGTTAGAGGCACGTACTAAAACTCAGCATGACTGTACATAAAACAAGAACTTCCTCATCTAGACCTCTTCCAGAGTCTTGCCTTCATTATAGACAGGGCCCTCCTTCCAGTTTTGTAATCCAGAATCTAGACTTACCGTTGAAAGCCACTAAGTCTTGCCATTATCTCCCACATCTAGTTCTTTTTTTTTTTCAATTTATTTATTTTCAGAAAAACATTATTCATTATTTTTTCACCACACCTAGTGCTCCATGCAAGCAGTGCCCTCTATAATACCCACCACCTGGTACCCCAACCTCCCACCCCCGCCACTTCAAACCCCTCAGATTGTTTTTCAGAGTCCATAGTCTCTCATGGTTCACCTCCCCTTCCAATTTACCCAAATTCCCTACTCCTCTCTAATGCCCCTTGTCCTCCATGCTATTTGTTATGCTCCACAAATAAGTGAAACCATATGATAATTGACTCTCTCTGCTTGACTTATTTCACTCAGCATAATCTCTTCCAGTCCCATCCATGTTGCTACAAAAGTTGGGTATTCATCCTTTCTGATGGAGGCATAATACTCCATAGTGTATATGGACCACATCTTTCTTATCCATCCATCTGTTGAAGGGCATCTTGGTTCTTTCCATAGTTTGGCGACTGTGGCCATTGCTGCTATAAACATTGGGGTACAGATGGCCCTTCTTTTCACGACATCTGTGTCTTTGGGGTAAATACCCAGGAGTGCAATTGCAGGGTCGTAGGGGAGCTCTATTTTTAATTTCTTGAGGAATCTCCACACTGTTCTCCAAAGAGGCTGCACCAACTTGCATTCCCACCAACAGTGTTAGAGGGTTCCCCTTTCTCCACATCCTCTCCAACACGTGTTGTTTCCTGTTTTGTTAATTTTGGCCATTCTAACTGGTGTAAGGTGATATCTCAATGTGGTTTTAATTTGAATCTCCCTGAGGGCTAATGATGATGAGCATTTTTTCATGTGTCTGATAGCCATTTGTATGTCTTGATTGGAGAAGTGTCTGTTCATATCTTCTGCCCATTTTTTGATGTGTTTTGCCTGTTTCGTGTGGGTTGAGTTTGAGGGGTTCATTATAGATCCTGGATATCAACCTTTTGTCTGTACTGTCATTTGCGAATATCTTCTCCCATTCCGTGGGTTGCCTCTTTGTTTTTTTGACTGTTTCCTTTGCTGTGCAGAAGCTTTTGATTTTGATGAAGGATACAAAGTCAATGTGCAGAAATCAGTGGCTTTCTTATACACTAACAATGAAAATACAGAAAGGGAAATTAGAGAATCGATTCCATTTACTATAGCACCAAGAACCATAAGATACCTGGGAATAAACCTAACTAAAGAGGTAAAGGATCTGTACTCGAGGAACTACAGAACACTCATGAAAGAAATTGAAGAAGACACAAATAGATGGAAGACCATTCCATGCTCTTGGATCGAAAGAATAAACATTGTTAAAATGTCTATACTGCCTAGAGCAATCTATACTTTTAATGCCATTCCGATCAAAATTCCACTGGCATTCTTCAAAGAGCTGGAGCAAATAATTCTAAAATTTGTATGGAATCAGAAGAGACCCCGAATTGCTAAGGAAATGTTGAAAAACAAAAATAAAGCTGGCGGCATGACCTTACCTGATTTCAAGCTTTATTACAAAGCTGTGATCACCAAGACAGCATGGTACTGGCATAAAAACAGACACATAGACCAGTGGAACAGAGTAGAGAGCCCAGATATGGACCCTCAACTCTATGGTCAATTAATCTTTGACAAAACAGGAAAAAATATACAGTGGAAAAAAGACAGTCTCTTCAATAAATGGTGCTGGGAAAACTGGATAGCTATATGTAGAAGAATGAAACTCAACCATTCTCTTACACCGTACACAAAGATCAACTCAAAATGGATAAAAGACCTCAACGTGAGACAGGAATCCATCAGAATCCTAGAGGAGAACATAGGCAGTAACCTCTTCGATATCAGCCACAGCAACTTCTTTCAAGATACGTCTCCAAAGGCAAAGGAAACAAAAGCGAAAATAAACTTCTGGGACTTCATCAAAATCAAAAGCTTCTCCACATCTAGTTCTTTATCAGAGCCATTTGACTTGGTTGCCTGGCATCTCCAAAATGTACTAATTTTCTTTGCATTCTCCATCATCACCACCACTCCCCTTCTAGGGTGGGGTCATCTTTCTTCTCTCCAACCACCCTAAGGTGTTGAGTAGACCTAAGGGGTCTACTCAAATTAATCCCTTCTTGTTTCTTTCCCTCCTGTTTTCCCTTTTTACATAATATTATTTTAGAGCCCCCAGTCTTTTAGGATAAGGGTAAGTCTATTTTTCTGAAAGGAAGGATGGCAGAGCCTTCATAAACCTTGATCCCCTCTGCCTCTTCAGCATCATCTGTGGTTCCTTTATCGCTTCTCTGTTGCAGCCACACTGGTCATCACACTTAAGTGTTCTCTCCTGCAGCAGAATAGGGTCTATGCATCCCCTTTGCATGGAACACCATTCCGTCTCCTCATTTAATTCACTTCTACTCAGCCTCTAATTTTCCAGTTAATCACTTTCTCAGGAAAGCCTCCCCACTCTGACACTATTGGCTAAATTACCACAGTTATTAGAGCACCAAGAATCACCAGTTTGGGTGTACTTATCACATACTTATCACAGTTGCAACCTGTCACTTATTTAGGATCATTTGATTAATGCTTATGTCCCCCAGGAGACCGCACGTTCCAGGAAAAAAGAAGCCATGTCTTTTTTTTTTTTTTGCTTCATGTTAAATTTCCCGCCTAGCACAGTGGCTGGCCCACAGTAGGTACAAAATTAAAAAAAAAAAAAATGAATGGAAGAAGGAAAGCTGGATGTAATAGGAAAAAAAATACTACAGAGAGAGATCATCTATTATTTTTAAAACATTTTTTTTAAAGATTTTATTTATTTATTTGACAGAAATCACAAGTAAGCAGAGAGGCAGGCAGAAAGAGAGGGGGAAGCAGGCTCCCTGCTGAGCAGAGAGCCCGATGCGGGACTCGATCCCAGGACCCTGAGATCATGACCTGAGCCGAAGGCAGCGGCTTAACCCACGGAGCCACCCAGGCGCCCTTTTTAAAACATTTTTAAACAAAGGATCTCTTTTTCTTTTCTTTTCTTTTTTTTTTTTAAAGATCTTTATTTATTTGACAGACAGAGATCACAAGTAAGCGGAGAGGCAGGCAGAGAGAGAGAGGAGGAAGCAGGATCCCTTCTGAGCAGAGAGCCTGATGCAGGGCTCGATCCCAGGACCCTCAGACCATGACCTGAGCTGAAAGCAGAGGCTTTAACCCACTGAGCCACCCAGGTGCCCCAAAGGATCTCTTTTTCCAAGTGAAGCCTTACATGGAGCCTGACCACATGAGTCAGATAGATCCAGAGCTGGGCTCTGACTAAACTGAGAGTGAGGGCCCTAGAGACTGGCTTCCTAAACCCTTTACCAGCCTATAGTGTACCCTAGGCCTCTCCCCTCAAAAATCTTGGGCTCTGAGGGTCACTGTTTGCCAAACACTGGTTAGGATTAAGGTATGCGTTTAACCATGGAGGAAGCTGAGTGTGAGTGGTTGGGGGATTTTGCTCATGGAACCAGGTAGCTTTGAAGCCAGCTTTTTGCTCCCTCAGATTGCTCTGTGGATCATGAAGCACATATTTCGTGCTGATGTCTACCCTATATGTTTTACGCTCTTGTCTCTGAAAAGTTTTTTGAATTCTTAAACGTCTAAAAATCCATGCGTTTGTATGCACTGTTTTCTCAGAATGCACATTTGCCACTTTTTTGGGTGCCCCATGCATCTTGGAAATAGTCTATTTATATATTAAGACCCCCATCAAGTCTTCTCCAAATGCCCAAATGGACTTTGTTTCATCATCCTCATTACTCCTGAAGCATGTTCAGACCTCTGTATTATGGGCAGAAGTTTAAGGTGGGCCCCTAAGAACCCAGCCTCCTGGGGCATACATCTTGTATAATCTCTGAGGCTATAAATATGATTGTCCTCCTCTGATTAGGTTGTAGTCCAGTTAAACTTTGAGAAAGGGATATTAATCGGGATGGAGGTGGGGTGGACCTGACCTATCACATGAGTCTTTTAAATCTGGGTCTAGAGGTCAGAGACAGAGGAAGTCAGAGATACTTGGCATGAAAACATTCAGCACGCAGGGAATTCTGAAGATGAAGCCCAGTTATAAGAATTATTGAGTTTTGTCATAGTGATAAAATACTTGAATAGGAATTCGAATCTGAAATAAACCCATTGGAAAAGAATTTATTTAAAGGTTTTCAGCAGGGACATCTGGATGGCCCAGTGAGTTAAGCTTCTGCCTTCAGCTCAGTTCATGATCCCAGAGTCCTGGGATCCAACTCCATTTCAGGCTCTCTGCTCAGCAAGGAGCCTGCTTCTCCCTCTCCCCCTGCCTGCCATTCTGCCTGCTTGTGCTCATGCTTTCTCTCTCTCTCTCTCTCAAATAAATAAATAAATAAATAAACTCTTTTAAAAAATAATAACAATAGGGATGCCTGATTGGCTCAGTGGGTTAAAGCCTCTGCCTTGGGGCTTTCTGCTCAGCAGGGAGCCTGCTTCCTCCTCTCTCTGCCTGCCTCTCTGCCTACTTGTGATCTCTGTCTGTCAAATAAATAAATAAAATATTTAAAAAAAAAAATAATAATAATAATAAAAATAATAAAAAAATATTTTCCCTTCAGGGGCACCTGGGTAGCTCAGTGGGTTAAGCACCTGCCTTCAGTTGAGGTCATGATCCCAGGATCCTGGGATTAAGTCCCCAGTTGGGCTCCCTGAGCAGGGAGCCTGCTTTTCCCTCTCCCTCTGCCCTTCACCCCTCCTCTTGCTCTTTAGCTTGCTTGCTCTGCTTCAAATAAAACCTTTTAAAAAAAGGATTTTCCCTTCAGAGAACCCAAGTTTCAGAGAATTTTGAAGTATCTGTTGATTTTTGCAGTGGTATTACACTGAATTGTGTTAGAAAAAGTAGCAGACAAAATGGAAGACCAAAGTAAAAATGTAGAATTCTCAAGGGAGAGGAGGAATATACACCTTGTAAAGAGAAGAAAATTACACTATTTTACATACATGGAGAAAAGATCACAGTTGAAAAGTTATAAAACTTTTTTAAAGATGTTAAGCTGTATTATTTTCAGATGTCTGCCATTAATTTTGCTGGCAGATACAGGGAAGAAGAGACACCCTTTCACCATTCTGGGTTCATTTCCTTTTTTTTTTTCTTTTTAATTTATTTTTATTTATTTTCACTGTAACAGTATTCATTGTTTTTGCACCACACCCAGTGCTCCATGCAATCCGTGCTCTCTCCAATACCCACCACCTGGTTCCCCCAACCTCCCACCCCCCACCCCTTCAAAACTCTCAGATTGTTTTTCAGAGTCCATAGTCTCTCATGGTTCACCTCCTCTTCCAATTTCCCTCAACTTCCTTCTCCTCTCCATCTCCCTATGTCCTCCATGCTATTTGTTATGCTCCACAAATAAGTGAAACCATATAATAATTGAGTCTCTCTGCTTGACTTATTTTACTCAGCATAATCTCTTCCAGTCCCGTCCATGTTGCTACAAAAGTTGGGTATTCGTCCTTTCTGATGGAGGCATAATACTCCATAGTGTATATGGACCATATCTTCTTTATCCATTAGTCTGTTGAAGGGCATCTTGGTTCTTTCCGCAGTTTGGCAACCATGGCCATTGCTACTATAAACACTGGGGTACAGATGGCCCTTCTTTTCACTACATCTGTATCTTTGGGGTAAATACCCAGTAGTGCACTTGCAGGGCCATAGGGAAATTCTATTTTTAATTTCTTGAGGAATGTCCACACTGTTCTCCAAAGTGGCCGCACCAACTTGCATTCCCACCAACAGTGGAAGAGGGCTCCCCTTTCTCCACATCCTCTCCAACACATGTTGTTTTCTGTCTTGCTAATTTTGGCCATTCTAACTTGTGTAAGGTGATGTCTCAATGTGGTTTTAATTTGAGTCTCCCTGATGGCTAGTGATGATGAACATTTTTTCATGTGTCTGATAGCCATTTGTATGTCTTCATTGGAGAAGTGTCTGTTTATATCTTCTGCCCATGTTTTGATATGATTGTCTGTTTTGTGTGTGTTGAGTTTGAGGAATTCTTTATAGATCCTGTATATCAACCTTTTGTCTGTACTGTCATTTGCAAATATCTTCTCCCATTCCATGGGTTGCCTCTTTGTTTTTTGACTGTTTCCTTTGCTGTGCAGAAGCTTTTGATTTTGATGAAGTCCCAAAAGTTCATTTTTGCTTTTGTTTCCTTTGCCTTTGGAGACATATCTTGAAAGAAGTTGCTGTGGCTGATATCAAAGAGGTTACTGCCTATATTCTCCTCTAGGATTCTGATGGATTCCTGTCTCATGTTGAGGTCTTTTATCCATTTTGAGTTTATCTTTGTGTACAGTGTAAGAGAATGGTTGAGTTTCATTCTTCTACATATAGCTGTCCAGTTTTCCCAGCACCACTTATTGAAGAGACTGTCTTTTTTCCACTGCATATTTTTTCCTGTTTTGTCGAAGATTATTTGACCATAGAGTTGAGGGTCCATATCTGGGCTCTCTACTCTGTTCCACTGGTCTATGTGTCTGTTTTTATGCCAGTACCATGCTGTCTTGGTGATCACAACTTTGTAGTAAATCTTGAAATCAGGTAACGTGATGCCCCCAGTTTTATTTTTGTTTTTCAATATTTCTTTAGATATTCGGGGTCTCTTCTGATTCCATACAAATTTTTGGATTATTTGCTCTAGCTCTTTGAAGAATACCAGCGGAATTTTGATTGGAATGGCATTAAAAGTATAGATTGCTCTAGGCAGTATAGACATTTTAACAATGTTTATTCTTTCGATCTAAGAGCATGGAATGGTTTTCCATCTTTTTGTGTCTTCTTCAATTTCTTTCATGAGTGTTCTGTAGTTCCTCGAATACAGATCCTTTACCTCTTTGGTTAAGTTTATTCCCAGGTATCTTATGGTTCTTGGTGCTATAGTAAATGGAATCGATTCTCTAATTTCCTTTTCTGTATTTTCATTGTTAGCGTATAAGAAAGCCACTGACTTCTGTACATTGACTTTGTATCCTGCCACATTACTGAATTGCTGTATGAGTTCTAGTTGTTTGGGGGTGGAGTCTTTTGGGTTTTCCATATAAAGAATCATGTCATCTGCGAAGAGAGAGAGTTTGACTTCTTCATTGCCAATTTGGATACCTTTTATTTCTCTTTGTTGTCTGATTGCTGTTGCTAGGACTTCTAATAGTATGTTGAACAAGAGTGGTGAGAGTGGGCATCCTTGTCGTGTTCCTGATCTCAATGGGAAGGCTGCAAGCTTTTTCCTATTTAGGATGATATTTGCTATGGGTCTTTCATAGATAGATTTTATGAAGTTCAGGAATATTCCCTCTATCCCTATACTTTAAAGCGTTTTAATCAGGAACAGATGCTGGATTTTGTCAAATGCTTTTATCGCATCAATTGAGAGGACCATGTGGTTCTTCTCTCTTCTCTTATTAGTTGTTCTATCACATTGATTGATTTGAGAATGTTGAACCATCCTTGTAGCCCAGGAATGAATCCCACTTGGTCGTGGAGGATAATCTTTTTAATGTGCTATTGGATCCTGTTTGCTAGGATCTTGTTGAGAATCTTAGCATCTATATTCATCAGTGTTATTGGTCTGAAATTCTCCTTTTTGGTAGGGTCTTTGGCTGGTTTGGGGATCAGGGTAATGCTGGCTTCATAAAAAGAGTCTGGACATTTTCCTTCTGCTTCAATTTTTGAAACAGCTTCAGGAGAATAGGTGTTATTTCTTCTTTGAAAGTTTGGTAGAATTCCCCAGGGAATCCATAAGGTTCTGGGCTCTTGTTTTTTGGGAGATCACTGCTTCAATCTTGTTACTAGATATTGGTCTATTCAGGTTGTCAGTTTCTTCCTGGTTCAATTTTGGGAGTTTATAGTTTTCCAGGAGTGCATCCATTTCATCTAGGTTGCTTAGCTTATTAGCATATAACTGTTGATAATAACTTCTGATGATTGTTTCTACTTCCTTGGTCTTCATTGTGATCTCTCCCTTTTTATTCATAATTTTATTAATTTGGGCTTTCTCTCTTTTCTTTTTGATTAGTGTGGCCAATGGTTTATCGATCTTATTGATTCTTTCAAAAAACCAGCTTTTAGTTTCATTGATACGTTCTACTGTATCTCTGGTTTCTACCTCATTGATCTCAGTTCTAATCTTGATGATTTCCCTCCTTATGTGTGGAGTTGGTTTGATTTGTTGTTGATTCTCCAGTTCTTTAAGGTGTAGAGACAGCTGGTGTGTTCTGGATTTTTCAATTTTTTTGAGGGAGGCTTGAATAGCTATGTGTTTCCCCCTTAGGATGGACTTTGCTGTATCCCATATGTTTTGGACTGAAGTGTATTCATTCTCATTGGTTTCCATGAATTGTTTAAGTTCTTCTTTGATCTCCTGGTTGATCCAAGCATTCTTAAGCAAGGTGGTCTTTAGCTTCCAGGTGTTTGATTTCCTTCTAAACTTTTCTTTGTGACTGAGCTCCAGTTTTAAAGCATTGTGATCTGAGAATATTCAGGGAATAATCTCAGTCTTTTGGTATCAGTTGAGTCCTGATTTGTGACCCAGTATGTGGTCTATTCTGGAGAAAGTTCCATGTGCACTTGAGAAGAATGAGTATTCTGTTGTTTTAGGGTGGAATGTTCTGTATATATCTATGAGGTCCATCTGGTCCAATGTGTCTTTCAATACTCTTGTTTCTTTATTGATTTTCTGCTTCGATGATCTATTTTTGAGAGAGGTGTGTTAAAAATCTCCTACTATTAATGTATTCCTATCCATATGGCTCTTCATGTTGATTAACAGTTTTCTTGTGTAATTGGCTGCTCCCATATTGGGGGCATAGATATTTACGATTCTTAGATCATCTTGGTGGGTAGTTCCTTTAAGAATTATGTAGTGCCCTTCTGTATCTCTGACTACAGTCTTTAGTTTAAAATCTAATTTGTCTGATATGAGAATCGCTACCCCGGCCTTCTTTTGAGGCCCATTGGCATGAAAGATGCTTCTCCATCCCTTCACTTTCAGTCTGGGTGTATCATTAGGTTCAAAATGGGTCTCTTGTAGACAACATATGGATGGGTCCTGTCGTTTTATCCAATCTGCAACCCTGTGCTGTTTTATGGGCACAGTTAGGCCATTCACATTGTGAGTGATTATTGATAGATACATTTTTGTTGACATTGTGTTACCTTTGAAGTCTTTCTTTCTGTAGATTGTCTCTATATTTCTGTTCAATGCTATTCTTAGGATTTTTCCTCTTTTATAGATCTGGGTTCATTTCTAAATAATAGAAAGTAACACTTTATTTCTAAAGAAACAATGAATATTTTCAGTGTTTAATATTCACTGTTTAGTTCCTTTGATAAGCGCACAGAGGGATTTTCCATTTCAGAGAGAAAGACACTTTTTTTAAAAAAAATAAAAAACTTATTTATTTATTTGATAGCAAGGCAGGAAGAGAGAGAACACAAGCAGGGGGAGTGGGAGAGAGAGAAGCAGGCATCCCACTGAGCAAGGAGCCTGATATTGGGCTGGATGCCAGGACCCCAGGATCATGGCCAGAGCCAAAGGCAGACGCTTAACCAACTGAGCCACCCTGGTGCACCGAAAGATACTTTTCTTACACTAAGTTTTCTTTGTGTATTCTTATTTTGTTTTGTTGAGGAAATAAGCCCCTCTGTAATAGGATAGTGTGTTGTGGCCATTGGTTACAGAAAGTTAAATTCTTAATAAAATGATAGATTTTTAATATGTTACTATGCACACCCTGACCCCTTTCTAAGGAATGTCATCAGTACCTCTTCCACCTAATCTTTTTCTTTTCTTTTCTTTTTTTTAAAGAGAGAATGTATCCATGGGCAAGTGTGAGTGAGGGTGGGGTGGGAGGAGGAGTGGGAGCAGAGGGAGAACATCAGCAGGTTCCATGCCCAGGGTGGAGCCTGATTCGGGGCTCAGTCTCACAACCTGAAGATCATGACCTGAGCTGAAACCAAGAGTTGGACCCTTAACCGAGTCACCCAGGATCCCCATGTAATCTTTTATAAAGACTACTTTCAAATGCTTCCTCTTCCTCTAGTATTATGAGGTCATTGCTTCCTTCCTTGCAAACTACAGGGTCTCCTTTCTGTTACCTGTATCCCCTCTTTCCTTGCTGACCACACACCAACATTGGGAGAAGGCTTTGGGTGCACCTGGGTATAAAAAGTGTAATTTTCATGGTGAAAGGATGGAGTTTGTGTGTGATCATCAGCTTCTGAGTGCTGCTGGTTGCCTCCCCTCTTCTGTTCATCCTGCAGTGCACTTTTCATAATGACAGAGTCATACTTTAAAAACCTGTGTTCTGCTTTTTACCCCACAGCATTTAGATATCAGGATTGCCTGGCTAGATTCTTAAAAACTAGAATTGGTGGTTCCCTAAATGTCATTTTTCATTTAGACTAATATATACATTTTTTACATATTTTACTATAACTGAAATTGGAATGTATCTTGAAGTTGTTGATCTCTTGGGGCTCTTGGGTGGTTCTGTCTATTAGGCATCCCACCCTTGGTTTTGGATTAGGTCATGATCTCAGGGTCATGAGATTGAACCCTGCATCTGGCTCCATGCTCATCATGGAGTCTGCTTGAGGTTCTCTCCCTCACCCTCTCCATTGGCCTCTCCCCCTGTTTGTGCATGTGCATGCTCTCTCAAACAAATAAAATCTTAAAAAATATCCTTGATATATTTTTAAAATTTTTTGGCCAGCCAACAGGTTCATATAGTGACTGATTGCAAATATTGAAAATAGGTCTCATCACCTTCATATAACTTGAGTTATGTGCGTTTTCAGATGACACATAGGAGTTTAAAGCCTCTTTAGAATATCTTTGAAAAGATTAAACCATGATTCAACTTGAAAAAAGTTACTACATGTGCAGAAAGTCATGGAAATAGAGCAGCAAGATGTGAATGTCAGAATTAATATTTGTTGTTGGAGGAATTACCTTAGCCTCTTATGTTTTTGCCAGGCATTAACCAGGTTTACCATAGAACTCAAGAAAGTAAGAATCTGAAGTTCGTGAAGCTGAGTTATATTTTACTACTACAGAAAAATTGCTTGTAAGTAAGAAAGTCCCAGCACCAGAGCACCAGTTACTTGGGAGGAAATCCCAGAGAAGATAATGGAGCATTCTCTTAAGAAAGACACACCCCCAAAACACTTGTTGGCCCAAAGCACCATATTGCTTGGGAAAATACAGAAATAGACAATCTGCTATGAAATGTCATTCCACTCTGTCTATAAAGATGTCTTGGGAAAGTATCAACTAATTGATTTTGTTTATATCTTTATTTTCATGTATACATGAGTGATAAAGAATAAATATGTATGTCTAAAGAAGTGTTAAGACTTTCGGCAAGTATACAGTCTTATTTCTTACCAAAGATAAATTGTAGTGTTATAGATAAATCAGAAGTTTTTCCTTAGTGGTGTATAAAATAACTGCATTTTGTAACTAAAGGCATTTTAAAAAGTACTATGAAATATGGTAATGAAAGTAGAACAACTGTACAAGATGGAAAATGTATCTTTGAGGGAGCATCCAGTAAAATAGCTAACTGGCAACATCTCAATTAAAATGACAGAGTGCTCTTGTTTGATTTTTAGTTTGGGACAGTGTCAGAGCTTAGGGGAGATGAGAAATACATGGAAAGCAAGAGAATGTACAAGAAAGGCTTCTTAGACTAGTGACAGTCTCCATAACTTCTAATTATGGTTCATTTTAATTAGTTTCTTCCCCCATTTAACATTTGGAGACCCTTCTGGAAGTTTTAAACTGGTCGTTCACACTTTAAGAAATTATCTTTTAAAGTAAGTCACACCAAACCTTCGAAGGTATAATCCATGCTGAGAGAATAGTATTCTTATCAAAAGAGGTAAGGAGGGGTGCCTGGGTGGCTCAGTGGGTTAAAGCCTCTGTCTTCGGCTCAGGTCATGATCTCAGGATTCTGGGATGGAACCCCACATCAGGCTCTCTGCTTGGAGACTGTTTCCCCCTCTCTCTCTGCCTGCCTCTCTGCCTACTTGTAATCTCTCTCTGTCAAACAAATAAATAAAATCTTAAAAGAAAAAGAGGTAAGGATGTATGGAATTTTGATTAAGTGACAAATTTTTACAGAGAATGTATGTAGTTGAAAGGCACTGAGTAGCTAGGAAAAGAACAGAAGAAAGGAGAATGTCAAGCAAGGGAGTCAGGGAAACACCTATTCATGATCCTGGAGTTAATGTGAGTAGTGATTATCAAGCATGGCCCCCAGGGTCTTTGACATCCCTCTTTACATGATCCATGATCAAACAAGGGGCCCTGAATCTAGGTGACTTATTACTGCTTCAACCAATCAGGATGGTGGGAGTTGCTTATATGATATCCAATGCAGGATTATAAAAGGCCCTGGAGCTTCCTTCTGTTTTTATTTTGTTTTGTTTAGTTTAATATTTGGGGTCTGGATGCTTCTTAGAGTACTTAACTAAGTACTTAATAATAAGCCAAACCAAGTGAAGAAATCATAGGAGACACTTCAAGAGATAGTCCCAGCTGAGCCCAGCCTTGAGGTAATCCCAGCCCAGGCTATAGACATGTGAATGAAGCATCTCTAGAAAATTCTAGCCCCCAGTCATTTAGGCAGCCCCTTGGCTGACTACGTGTCTGGAGCCTGAAATATCATGGATCCAAAGATAAGTCATCATCTCTGTGCCTAGCACAAAATTCAGATGCGCAGGATCCATGGGCAATAAAACCCTTGTGATTTTGTGTTACTAATCTTGGAGGATTTTGTTAAATAGCATTAACCAGAACATGGTGGTTTGATGGAATACACTATGAGAGAGAATTCTTCATGGGTTGCTCATTTTTTTCTTATGTTTTGTGAGCAGAGGCATTGGCTGCACTAATTTCTGGAACATATATGTTTGCACAGAGAACAGTTTTGGAAGATAAAGTCTCCCTCTAGAGCAAAAGCAACATTTGCTTATAGCTTTGGAGCAAAGGGATGGTGTCTGCCTTTAAAGCAAATGTAGGGATACCTACTGCTAATTCTGAAATACTTGGTTCCTTAAACTCAGAGTTCCTTTAGCTTTAAATACAATTCCTCTGGTCCCATCATCATTACCCCATGTCACTTGGAGGCAAAAGGAACTAACACAAATATAATGATGTACATTGTCTTTTCTGTGTCATATGTAATCAAGTTCCTCATCTCTGACCCAAAAGACTCATGTCCTCTGCTAGAAGCCATAATATCGTCATAGGCTGGTTGGCAGCTTGCAAGCAGGGTAAAGTTTCAGACTTTCACAGTTCTTGACAAACACATGAGTTTTACAGATAGATTTGGATTCAAATCCTGTTTTTACAGTCTATCTCTGTGGTTTGGGGTAGGTAAGCTCTTTGAGGCTCTGCTTCCTCATAAGAGAATTAAGAAAAGTAATCATGTACCTAACGGTACCTGGAAGAAATACCTGGCATCTTATAAATATTCATTGAGCGGTGATCTTGTCTAGTTTAGTGATCATTTTCCCTAGGCTTTCCAGAACAATGTCAAATGGTATTGTCTGTTCACCCATGTACCTCCCGTTTAATGAGCAACAGACATTGTCCTCATTTTTGGAAAAAGTCCGTCCTTACTCATAGCTTCAAGGCATACTCATATTATCATATATTGTCTTTTAGCTCAGAAAAGTATTATCACTGTCTTGTAGATCTTCTATTTTCCTAGCATTTATCCTGTGTCAAGGACCACGATCTACTTCTGTTTGTTCTTTTGATCCTTGCCAGAAACAACCTTGCGAGGCTGACATTGTTAACGTCTTTTTAGAGATGATAGATCAGTAGCTTAGAGAGGTTCCAAGCAATGAATAAATGCCTTCTGCAAATAAGCAAAAGAGACTATTTAAAAGATTAGGAAGTGGCAGCTGACCTGAAATGGTCTGGAGGACAAGTAGTTCCAAAGAGACTGATTTCTCAAATGTCTGCATCTACTAACAGTTACAGTTTTGGTTTTATTTTTTTTAAGGCAAATTTTACTTGATTCCAAAAGATAATGCTATTATCAGTCTTAGCTAAGGTGATCACATGATTTATTGCCTAAATTGGGACACTTCTAAGAGTGAAGGGGAAAGCTATTAATAATTATGGTGGAACAACAAGCATAAACTGATACTGTGGCAGGGAAATCAGGACAGATGATTTCATTAATTTGAGGGAGAGTGATCCTCCAAAGAACAACTCAATCTGAGTTAGCCTCTAAGCTCACCCAGAAACAAAGAGATATCTTAAGAAGTTCTATCACAAACTGAACTGAAAACTCTAGACCTCATACCTTTAAGCCACTGTCTTATATAAAGTTAAATCTCCAGTATTGGGGTGAAGACATTTCTGGGAATTTAAACAGAGTAGCTCATAGAACATTTAAATCATGATCAAGTCAATATGAATATCACAAAAGCTTTCTTTATGTAGATCACCCATATTCCTAGTTGAAAACTCTATACATCTGTCTCATCTTTAGGTCTAGAAAAGCAACCCTACTGCTTTGCTTTCATCTCATAATATTTGTGTACATGTCCCTGGGTGTGACTGATGATTACTGCCAGGTTTTACGGCCTTACAATCCCAGACTGGTGTTTCTCAAAACTTAGCTCACCTAAGAATCACACAGAGGATTTGTTGGAATATAGGTTCCTGCTCCCATGCCTGATCCCCCAATTCTGACTCAGCAGATCAGGGGTGGGACCTCCGAGTCTCATGTTCTAATAAACTCCTAGGTGATGCTGATGCCACTGGTCTAAAAGACCACTCTTTAAAAAAACACTGTAGGGGGGCACCTGGGTGACTCAGTGGGTTTAGCCTCTGCCTTCGGCTCATGTCATGATGGTCCCAGGGTCCTGGGATTGAGCCCCGCATAGGGCTGTCTGCTCAGCAGGGAGCCTGCGTCCCTTCCTCTCTCTCTGCCTGCCTCTCTGCCTACTTGTGATCTCTGTCTGTCAAATAAAAAATAAATTTTGCTTTAACTGGTTTGCAGTGGGACCCACCATTGGTATGGTACTAAATCTCCAGGTAAATCTAATGTGCTGACCGGATTGAGAACCACCATTCTTTTTTTTCCTCACTGCCATTTCCATTTCAGTAATTTGAAATATCTGCCATCTTTGATAGACTCTAAGATCCCTGAGGACCAGCACCATGACTGTGGGGTTTCCTGCTTTATCGCCATACAGGTCCTAGCATAACTCTCTTGAGTCTCATTGGTTTTTAATACATATCTGATCATTATTAATCAATGGTCCACTATCTTCATGTACATAGTAAGGATGCCAGTGTCTTAACTGCCTTACTTCTGTGGATATAACCATGATTCCTGACATTTCTTCTTCAAATATTTGTGTTATGTATTCATGTATAACAAACCCCTTCAAAACTCAGGGTCTCAAAAAAAAGAGGCATCTTTTACTGCTCATGAGTTTACATGTAAAACTCCTGGTTTCCAGTTTCAGTGTCAACATTTTCTGCCCAAGAGCACCAAGCAGTTCTTACATACCAGCTGGGTATTCTACAATTCAACTCCAAGCTAACACTCTCTTCCCAGAGATATCATTAGATTCCAAAATTTAAGGGGTCAGTTCCACAAGACCGTCCTCCAGCTCAGATGCCAATAACAAGTCCAGATTGTTAGCTGTGCTTCTGACTGACTGGCTAAAATGAGAGGTTCCCATGACCCACACCAGGCCTGGGGCTGAAGGTTCCGGCCCACCATTCACGTGATGGTTTGTTCTTCTGGCGAGGTGTGATCCAAACTCACCTCATGAAAGTAACAAAGGACACCTTTTTTTACTTTCATCCCTTGGGAAATTTCAGTGGTTTTAGGAGCTCTGTGCCAGAAACTTAGATGAAGACAAAGTACGCATTTCTTATTATAAATCACAATATCACAACATGCCAGCAGGTGGTTCTGCTGGCTTTGGATGAGCTTGTTTTTTGCATCTGTGGTCAGCTGGGGGTTGGGAGGCAGCTCTGCTCTCTCACTGTGCTCTCCCAGATGTTCAGGGGCTGGCTAACTTGAGGCAGGTCTATGTTGGCTTTGGCTGAGACTACTGAAGTCGTCTCCAAGTGCCTCTCACCCTCCAAAAGGCTAGCCCGGGCTGGCTCGCATGGAGGCTGCTGAAGTTTCTGAGAGAAAGAAGGGAAACATGCAAGGCCTTGCTCTGCCACATTCTGTTGACAAAAACTAGGCACCAGGCAGTCCCAATTCAGGTAGAGAGGGAATAGACCCTCCCCTTTACTGAAAAGAGTTCCGGGGTCTTAATGGTTGGCTACGAGGAAGTCCTCAATAGGACCACAAGTGCCTTCAGTCTACCCCAGCATCCAAGGCAAGGCCTGTAGGCTGTGTCTCTTCATGGTCCAGCCTTAGAAGTACTGCCAGTCTGTCTAATGGAAAAGGAAGCTGATTGCAGCTCATTCAGTTTGTTAGCTCTAGCTGTTTAGTAAATGAAAATCTCCTAAGATTTAATTTCGAATGTCTGAAAGCTGAAGAGGTGCCAACATCTAAGAAAAACAAATTTCCATCTGCTACTTGTTTTTATTTAAGAATAGGTTACGAATTCTCGGTGGGAAACTTGGATTGCTGAATGTGACCAATGACTCACCACTAAACTTCGCTGAGATTACAACCTACCGAAGGCTGAAATGTAGGGAATTAAAAGAAAATCTACTCTAAAAGTCACATTTGTGTTCAATAAGCTGACACCTGCTCTCGCAGATTCCTAATTTCCTCGTAAAGGTCTATAAACTGAGAGGATGAAATAAGGGATCTGAGAAAGGACCTCATGACTCCCAAAGATAAGGATCCGAGTAAATCTGAGGCCATACCCTGGGTTTTGTTAAATTTTTCCTGACTGCTGCACTTTCTTTGGGAGGTAGAATAGCGTCTTCGCTGCTCCAGGTCTCCCTTGACTGCCAAGAATTCTTTTTCCTGCTGCAAGAGACCTCTGGGTAAGAAATTTAACAGCTGAGCTCCTGGAGGACATCGTTTCTGGGGGTACATGCAAGCAAACCACATGAGTTCAAAGGCTCTTCCTTCTCCAGCAATAAACATTTGATCAACTGCTTTTACAAGACAGCCTACTCTGCCCTCAGGGTTTCTCATCGCTGGGCTGTCTGGCTCCAAGGTAACTAGACTCTTCTGAGTTTATCCTGCTTATCCCCATTATTTATATTCCAGCTTGTTTTGAAATTGTTCCTAAAAACTAAAGTTGTTTGTTTTTAAAATCTTCCCTCCATTGCCTCCCTTACCACCTTAACCTGCACTCAGCAGAGAACACAAAAAGGCAGGGATGAAGACAGGGTAGACTTCTGAGTGGGAAAGGGAGGTATGGCTAGGTGGTAGTTTCCATCTTCAGAAGGGCCTGAACATACCAGCTATAGGTGACCAAAATCCCTCTCCCAAGGAAGCCAGCTCATTGGTTTCCAAAGGCCTTGTTTATGTAACTCTTTAATTATAGCATAACCAAATCACAAGTATTTTGCCATGGGAAAATGTAAAGTCATTAGGCAACTTAAATACCACCCCGCCCTTTTCAAGCAGACAGCACAACCATTAAGCAATTAATGCATGTTAAGACATTTCCAATTTTTTGGCACTAATGCCAGTTCAATCATTTGGGGCCGGAGAGCATGGGTGAAACCTACTCATTACACTTTGGGATGGGAAGCGGAGTACCTTATGTGTTTCTTTTTTAAATGGCGCTCCGTCTGCAGCCCCCACAATGCACAGAACATTAAACTGCTTGCAAAACAAGGCTGGATACTGTTTGACATTGCCTGGCATCTCCAGGACATGCGTGAATCATACTGGGACTTTAATCTCAGTTAATTGGGTATCTTCCTGTGCTTGTCAATTTCAGGCCTTCTAAATCCTTGGGTTCTGTCGAGATGCTGAATTGCAGTTTGTTGCAGGTCTTATGGAATGGAAAACTTCATCCGTTTCTATTTCCCACACAAAAACAGCAACCTGCTTTAATGGGAAAGGTGGCTAACACTCGTGACATTGAGCCCTGTTCTCTTAGTGTGATGGTAAGAAGTGTGGACCCGGAAAGAGAATAACAAAGAATTATGTATAATTTGTTCCTGAAAATATTAGGCCACACAAAATCTTATGCTTTGGCTTCTGTTCATTTGTTCAAAAATCAGCTGTTTCAATGTTGTCATTGACAGGGATACTTTGTAGATAAAAATTACTTTAGCCCTATGAGAAGCAGGAATAGGCCATTCATTGAAGATCTAATCCAGATTCACCATGTGCTGGGTACTTCTGTAAGTACTGGGGGTTCAGCACAAAATAAACAAGAAATCCTTCATAGGTCATGGAGTATATTCCTGTGGGGATAGACAGACTACAGAGAAGGAAAAAAAATCAATTGACTATGATATAACAAAAGTACTAGGAAGAAAATAAAACATGGTAGTGTGATAGATTTTAGGGGGCTATTATCAGTTGGCTCATCAGATTGGGCTTCAATGAGGAATTGACACTTAACTGACACCCACACACTCCATAAAACATCTGGGTCAAGATCCTTTTTAGGGAGAAAGAACATCTTGTGCAAAGGTGGAAGTTATTGGTTTGGTACCACCCCAGGCAAATACGAGAGAGAGAGAGAGAGAGAGAGAGAATAATATATACACACACATACACATGTGCGTATATTACCTAAAGAAATGATCATGAAATATGTGGGTCCTTAAAGATTTGTTACTCCTATTTGAAAGCCAATGGATATTTTTGTGTTTGTTTTCTTAGTTTTGGAGAAGGTGTGATAGAATCATAATGCTTTTCTTTCCATAAGTGGTTCCCTTCTTCAGTTCTTTTCTGATTGAAGCCTGTGGACAATACTGAAATAGTTTGGTTTTGAAAACAGAGAGGAATAAAGGAAATCCTATTACAGACATACAGAACTAATGTCTTATGACAGGCGTATGTGTTAGCTTTTGCTGTGTAATAGACCCTCCAAAATATAATGGGTTAAAACAACGCAGACATTCAGCCCATGAATCTGCAGATGGGCCCTTTGTGCTGGGCTCATGTGAGTACTAGTTTAGCAGGACAACTCGGTCTCTGGATTTTGGCTGGCTTTTAGCTGAGGCAAGAGGGTACACTGGACTGTATGTGTTTCTTTCCACTCCCGAGGCTTATTCACATGAGTTAGGTTCCAAAAGAAATGTGCAATGACTCTTGAAGACTAGGCTCAGGGTGGGTACAGTGTCCCTTCCACAGCATTCTGTCATCAAAACAACTCGTAAGGCCAGCCCAGACTCGGTGGCCAGTGAAATGGGTTCCATTTTCACTGGGGACAGCAGCAGTCACATTGAACAGGAGATGGATTTAGGGAGGGGTTAAGAACTGGCCATATTTTTAAAACTCATCCAGCAGAGTAGGCAAGGGCTAACACGGAAGCCTAGAAGTACCTGTATTACTTGGGCTGGCAAACATTATTTTTTAAAGACCATTCTTGGCATTTTAAATTGTTATCGTTTCTGTCACAACTACTCTGTTGTGCAAAAGCAGTATAAAAGTGAATGAATGGGCATGGCTGTGTTCCAGTGAAACTTCATTAACAAGGTAGGTAGCAGGCTGGATTTGGCTCATGGGCCTATGATTTGCCGACCCCTTGTCTATAAATATTGCTACAAAAGCCTTGCCTTTAAGAAAAAAAAAAAAAAAAGAAGAAGCTGGAATATAACGTGACCTCTAATGGCTTCCATCAGACACTAAAAAACTCTAGGAGTCAAAGTTGACTGACACATCAGACCATGGGACAACGTGTGGAGGAGTTTTTGTTTTCATGGTGCAGGAGGGCACACCATCAGCTTTTAATACAGCATTTGTTTACGGAGCTACTTACGTAAACTAAGATATCTATCATTGGTAGTAGTTGGTTGCTGCCTGGATGTAATAATTGCTTATTTCCTTTTGTTTGTTGTGGTTAGTTCACTTTCAAGGAAGAAAGACAAAAATTTCTAAGTAGAGTAAATGCTAAGAGGCAAGAGAAGGGAACTAGTAAAGCAATTAGATAGCTCCTCAAGGGCAGGGATGGGGCCCTTGAAGGCAAATTTGAAGCCAAATTCTCCAGCTGGAAGAGATCCCGGGCCTCCACATGCTTGTTTTCACCCTTGAGGGCACCTGAGAGTCACCTGGGGAGCTTTGAAAAATCCTGATGCCCAGGCCACACCCCAGGGCAATTAAATCAGGCTCACTAAGGGCAGGAGCCAAACATTGTATTTTTTAAACCTTTCCACCTTGTCCAGTAGGTAGCCAGGTTTGAGAACGGATAATCAGGATTCTAGCCTTGGCACCTCTCAATGACTCCCTCTGCGGTCAGGCTGGTCCCACACATGCCTGTCCCGCATTCACCTGAACTAATCGTCTGAGAACTCATCGGCTTCAGGCCTTTCCTTGCAAGAAGCTCTCTACTATGTAATTATGTGATAATCTCTCTGAATTGTGACACATCCCTGGGACTGGAACTTCAATATTTATCACCTTGAAAAGTTCATTTCCTCTTTTCAAAATCTCATTTCTGTTTTTAGCATTTAGCTCTATGCTTATCCACTCTGCTTGGAGTATTCTATTTTGCAAAATCACTACTGTTTTCAATGGAAGTATTTCTTCTGTTCAGGATAAAAAAAGACTAGCCAGAATGATCTTAAGGCAACTTCACAAAGAACATATCCAGCTCTCTAATTGATAGAATAACCTTCTAGTGAAGTATCCTCTGGACATGCCACTAAAGTCCGTAATTATTTATTCTACTTTGGATCGCTCACGGCAGCAGGGAAAACAGTCTTAGAAACGCTAAAGGATCATAACATTCTGCTGTTACTTTGCTCAGGTGATGAGTAGAAATTTAAGTTACAAAGTAGTTTAGAGATCATGTGGCCCCGTGCCTTCCTCCTTGTTCATAAATGAACTAATGACTCAAGAGTTAAGTGGCTCTCTCAGCGCAGGAGGAGAATTTCTCACAACCTGCAGTCTCGTGAGGCAGGAGGCTTGTTTTCAGAGGGAAGGCTCCGTGGCGTTCTCAGGAAACTGAGGCATGCAAGTGGTGTTCTCAGTCCTGTCCTCGGAGCGCCTTTCCTTTTTCTGGGCCCACTTCAAAGACTGTGACTTCCAGAAGCTCCTCTTCAGAAGTGACTCACTCCAGGTGTCTCCTCAAATCCATCTTCATGAAATCCTACTTTTCCAGTTTAGTCTCTAGCTGTCCCCTTTGCCCATCTCCTTAGTGACTCATCTGCTTTTCTCGGGACACAGAATGTCCAGAACCTAACCTTCTCCTGGGACAAGCACACAGCAGAGAAGGCAACCAGGAGGTCTCTTTGGTAGAAGGAAGCCTGGCTGCTGGAAAAGGGCAGCTGTTTCTTAGTGACTTTTCTTTTCTTTTTTAAAAGATTTTATTTACTTATTTGACAGAGAGAGATCACAAGTAGGCAGAGAGGCAGGCAGAGAGAGAAAGAGAGAGGGGGAAACAGGCTCCCCACTGAGCAGAGAGCCCAATGCGGGGCTCAATCCGGGACCCTGAGATCATGACCCGAGCCGAAGGCAGAGTCTTTAACCCCCTGAGCCACCCAGACGCCCCCTTAGTGACTTTTCTGTGGTCAGGTCTTTTACCTCTCTGGTGATATTCCTCTGAAGCCCTTCAAGTAAAGTCATCAGTATCCAAGAGACCAGCAGAGAGACAGATAGGCCATCCATCTGCCCCAAGGCTGATCCTGCACCTGGAAAGGAGTCGACCCCCAGATTTTTATAGACACTTGAAGTTTAGGGTCAGGAAGCCCGAGCTGGAACCTCTCCTCTCCATCCTTGCTGCTCCTGAAGGATCAGGGAATGACAACTGCTGGAATGCTTGCTCCAAAGAACACCCTTTTTTTTTTTTTAATTTTTTATTTCTTTTCAGCATAACAATATTCATTGTTTTTGCGCCACACGCAGTGCTCCATGCAATCCGTGCCCTCCGTAATACCCACCACCTGTTTCCCCCAACCTCCCACCCCCCCCCCCGCCCCTTCAAAACCCTCAGGTTGTTTTTCAGAGTCCATAGTCTCTCGTGGTTCACCTCCCCTTCCAATTTCCCCCAACTCCCTTCTCCTCTCCATCTCCCCATGTCCTCCATGTTATTTGTTATGCTCCACAAATAAGTGAAACCATATGATAATTGACTCTCTCTGCTTGACTTATTTCACTCAGCATAATCTCTTCCAGTCCCGTCCATGTTGCTACAAAAGTAGTAACATGGACGGGATGTTACTTTCTGATGGAGGCATAATACTCCATAGTGTATATGGACCACATCTTCCTTATCCATTCGTCCATTGAAGGGCATCTTGGTTCTTTCCACAGTTTGGCGACCGTGGCCATTGCTGCTATGAACACTGGGGTACAGATGGCCCTTCTTTTCACTACATCTATATCTTTGGGGTAAATACCCAGTAGCAAAGAACACCTTTTTGTGAAAGGAGCTTTGAGTGTTTATTTCTAGCATTTGCGACTTTTACACTGCAAACAAACTTTGCTCATCCCATACTTGGGGAAAGTAGCGGCTGTAAGGCAAGCCCATCCAGATTCCAGTCAAAGGTATGTTGTACCTCTGAGAGACGGAACAGACTAGCTGTTAAGTTTGGGCTGGTTAACAAGTTTGGAATCACATTAGCCAATAATCTTATAACCAACAGTAAGTAGTGACTTTAATACGTAGTTATTTTAATGAGTATTAAAAAATAGGACGGGATTATCAAATCCAATTTTAATAGACTATTGTTTTTCTTGTTTACTATTTATATTTGAAAAATTTTAAGTATACAGATAAGTAAAGAGGTAACATAGTAAGAACTTATGCATTCATCACGTTGATTGAATATTTTTAAATATTTTGCTATATTTGCCTCATCTTCTTTTCTATGGTAGGTTGGAGAAATTTACAGATATATTTCCCACCCATCCCCCAAACTCAGTAAGCATCTCTAAAATAAGTACATTTTTCTACATAGCCACAATATCATTATACTATTCAACATTAATAATTCCTTAGCATTGTCTCTTATACCCATCCAGTTTCTCCAATTCCCATAATATTTTGGGGAATTGTTCGTTCAAATCCAGATTCAATCAAGGAAATCACATCTTGGATCAGGGTGTTATGAATGGACAAATATCCAGTCCTTTGTTGGTCTGTGAGGGGAAGAAGTTGTAGGGCACCACATCAGTCAGGGAGGACTGTGTAGAAGACAGTGAGTTTGGAAGGGAAATAAAGGACGATATTCAGGCAAGGTGGAAAACATAGATAATTGGGGCAAACTTTCCCTGAAGAGATAGGAAGAAGGATAACATATGGGCAAGGAGAATGCAGTGGATCAGTGTCTAGAAATAATTATATGAATTATTTACTTGTGTGTGCTGGGCAGAGAAAGTGGTCACAAAGCCAAATCCTGGACATTTCATGGTTTGGAAAGGAAAGGACACAGAAAGAAAGTGAGAGTATTGGAAACAAGGCTGGAAAATTAGAACATAATAGTTCTAGAAAGCCAAGAAAAGACTGAGCCTCAGCGTGTCTCTGAGCTGAATGCTGCAGAGAAAGGGAGACCGAAAGTCTGTCCAGACTGTGTTGCTTCTTAGGTGTGCAGATTCCTGAGCCAGCTCTAGACCAATTCCATGTGCATGTCCAGGAATGGGGGCCCGGGAGTCTGTGTTTTAACATGTTTCCCAGATCTTCTTCTGCATCATCAAATTTAGGAAGCACTGGTCTTCCTCTTGTCAACTTCTGACCTCAGCATATATCTGTTGCAAAAGCATTCAGTCTTTCATCTTGCTTTCTGTCCATAGCACAGATTTTCTCTGTTCTTAAAAAGAAAGGAAAGCAAGGAAGATAAAACACACATCAATCAAACTGGTGGTGGGGGAAATTGCCTTGTGTTTTCTGCCTTATAGTTCTTCTTTTGATGTCTCGAGTTATGTGCAACATACAACCTACTCTCCATAGACTCACAAAATGTACTGTTCAAGAATCTGAAGTCCATATTCTGCAGAATCCCACTCCACAGCCTCAAGCAGCAGAATATTCTAAAATTACCAAAATGCCCTGCTAATCACTGATTCTCCATCCTTATTCATGACCCCTGGTAGCATTCTTGAGATTTAACTCATTGGAAATTTTAGTGAAACAATGTGATACCATTTACATTCTCATGTCCTGTTTGTCACACCTTCACATTCCACCTTCACCCCCAAACAAGTGCATTTCCCCAGATTCAGTACCCAGCATTTACTCGTTAATTTTTCTATTCTGTCTCTAACAGAGATAATACCCTGTGTTTCTATTTCAGTACTTACCTGCTGGTGAATGAACATGGTTCTGCAGAGACCACTGGCTTAAGTCATACCTATCAGTTCACCAGGTGGGCAGCACAGGTTAGATGTTCTTCTGTCCCCTGACATCCATGTATCTTCTCCAAATCCTTAGTCTTCCCAACCAGTTCTTTTCTAACTTCCTTTTTTTTTTCCAATTTATTTATTTTCAGAAAAACATTATTCATTATTTTTTCACCGCACCCAGTGCTCCATGCAAGCCGTGCCCTCTATAATACCCACCACCTCGTACCCCAAACTCCCACCCCCCGCCACTTCAAACCCCTCAGACTGTTTTTCAGAGTCCATAGTCTCTCATGGTTCACCTCCCCTTCCAATTTACCCAAATTCCCTACTCCTCTCTAACGCCCCTTGTCCTCCATGCTATTTGTTATGCTGCACAAATAATTGAAACCATATGATAATTGACTCTCTCTGCTTGACTTATTTCACTCAGCATAATCTCTTCCAGTCCCATCCATGTTGCTACAAAAGTTGGGTATTCATCCTTTCTGATGGAGGCATAATACTCCATAGTGTATATGGACCACATCTTCCTTATCCATTCGTCCATTGAAGGGCATCTTGGTTCTTTCCATAGTTTGGCGACTGTGGCCATTGCTGCTATAAACATTGGGGTACAGATGGCCCTTCTTCTAACTTCCTTTTATCTGTCAGTTGGCTCTCCACAACCCAAGCCTCAGACCTCATCTTACTTTAGCCTACATCGCTCTATTATATTTCCTGGTTTACCAAACCCTGGATCTGTTATGCATACATCTGTTTCTTTCCTAGCTTGCTTCTCTGGCTCTTGCCCCGGTTCCATTATACCCACCAAAATATTAAACATCTAGTCCTGATGATACTTTTTAATGGACTTGAACAAAGTATTTAAGAAAAGTTCTAATTAGTCGATCTCTCAGAGGCACAGTTTCCTGGCTTGTAAAATGATGGTTTTGAGAACCGCTTACTTTATAGGGCTGTTGTGAAGAAGACGACTTAATACAGCACTTTCAGGTTATACTTACTATTTTTCTCTATTCTAGCCCTTCCCTAAATGGCTCTTGAGTCTCCTTTTACACCAAGATCTGAAAAATCAGTTTTGAGGTTTAAGTAAAACTATGAAATAAATGAAGTCAGGTTCCCCCATCTTATTGAGCCCATTTAAGAATTATTTTTCTTCCTGTCAAACCCGTGGTTTCATGTAGGTCTTAATACTGGCTGGCTGACAACAGCTGGTCTTGGCAACGTAGGACCTTAAACATGGTTTTCGTGTTTGCATGCAAAGGCACATAGAAGCATCCCTCTGGAGAGGAGCTTTGGGGAGCAGCCTCGCTTTCCCAGCATCTTTGCAGTCTCTCTTCCACTTTCAAATGAGGTAGCCCCAAAGGACTTGAGATCAAGAGCAGGGCAAGCTGGAGTCAGGATTTCCTACTGCCTCATGCCACCCATAGGCACGATTCCTCTCTTCTGGAATGAACGGTCAGAAACCAGCACAGGCTGTTCCTGCGTCATTTATGCCGCAGGATCATTTTGAAGCTGAAGGCCGAATGGTTCTAAGTTTTTAGACTGGCCAGAGTAAGGTTTTGTACTATTTATTCATTAATCATTTTAGTGCTGTCAGATCCCTTGAGGAACCCATTATTCCAAAGGCTGTTAATAATCCTTCAAAATTTAGATATGTTGCAACAGCAAAACAGCCTACAAAACCAAAAGGGAAAAATAAGTACCATGAGTGGTGACAGGATGACCTATGAAGTTATAATCCATTTTAAGGTATAACGCCTTGAACTGAGAATATTCACACTCATAAATAATGAAATAAAGTTCAGAAGCTTTCTCTCTCTCTCTGTCTCTCTCTCTCTCTGTTTAGGTTTTTGTGGAAGTGAAATTGAGAATGATTTTGCATAGTAGTGTAATGGAAACATTGTACTTTGTTTATCTGGGACAGTAAATGCAATTTTACCCATTTTCCACAAGAAGCAGGAAGAGGAACTAACATCTATGGGGCCACAGAGAGCTTTATACACATCTTAAAATTTAATCCTTATAAAGATGATGATAATATTAAATTACCACCACTGTGCAAATGAAGAAAATTGGGCTCCAAAAAATCAAGAATGTTGTTCAAATCTAAGCAGTGGAGCTGGGTTTGAACTCAGATTTACCTCATTTTAGAGTTCTGTCTCCTTTTCCTAAGAACTTTTTACTGAAGCTTAACACTCACACCAAAAAAATACGCTAGTCCTTCCTGTAAGGAGCTGAAATCTTTACTTAGTAAACACTTCATGTAATCAGCCCCCAGATCGAGAAATTAAGCATTACCAGTACCCTAGAACCCCTTGTGTTTCCTCCTGCACCCCCGCCCCACAGAAAACTACTGTATTTAATTCCAGTGCCATAGATTACTTTTGCCTGGTTTTGAGTCTAGATAGACGGACTCACATAGCAAGTCATCTTTTGACTTCTTTTGCCCAAACTTAGGTTTATGGAATTCATTATATCATTATAAGTAGTTATAATCTGATGATTCTCACTACCGTGTAGTATTTTAGCATAACACACAGTGTTATACTTACCGATTTTATGCTACATGAACATGTGAGATATTTCATTTTTGGTGGTATTACAAATAATCCTGCTATGAACATTCTGCATGAGCTTATATAACATTTATGCTGTGTCTGTATCTAGGAGTGGAATCACTGGGTCAGGGGATATGTGTATCATTAGCTTTAGTGAAAAATACTGAACAGTATCCAAAGTAGTTGGACCATTACACTTTTCCTTCAGTTATTCTACATTTTTGCCAACATTTGTAATTTGTGTTTTTCGATCTGGTATCTCACAGAGATTTTAAAGATTTTTTTTTTATTTATTTATTTGAGAGAGAGAGACAGTGAGAGAGAGCACGAGCGAGGAGAAGGTCAGAGAGCGAAGCAGACTCCCCATGGAGCTGGGAGCCCGATGTGGTTTAATTCATATTAAAATTCTGTACTCTCTTGCCTTTCTTCTTCCACCTGTCCCTATTGTATTTAATGGCTTGCCTTTTTGAGGTAGCCAGGCAGAGCTCCTAACTGCATGCTCCCAGATATGCATAGCAGAAAAAGCAATAAGCCCATGAACAACAAAATGGACTGGTTAGGTGAAAACCAGTGTACTAATAACCGTTTCAAAAAAGAACAGATAAAAATGGCGGAAGGGTGGGAGGTTGGGGTTCCAGGTGGTGGGTATTGTGGAGGGCACGGCTTGCATGCAGCACTGGGTGTGGTGAAAAAATAATGAATACTGTTTTTCTGAAAATAAATAAATTGGGGAAAAAAAAAAAGATGATTCTTAAAAAAAAAAAAAAAAAAAAAGAACAGATAAGAAGCAGTTAGTAGGAGGGTGGCAGATTACAAAATAAGCCCCAATTCTCCACCCTATATTCATGTCCTTTTGGCAATGTGCCCTTGCTATTCCTCCAATCAAGAGGTAGAGTGTGCTCCCCCAGCCTTTAAATATTGACTGGCCTTCCAGTTTGATCAGTAGAATGCAACAGAAGTAACAGGGTGCCAGGCTGGCTTAGGTCTCAAGATGTCTTGAGGGTTTCCATTTATTTTCTTGGAATTGCATTGAACCACCGAGAAAAGAAGCCCAGGCTAGCCTTCAGGAGGGTGAGGGATACGTGGACCAGAGCAGAGTTGCCCCAGCTGAAACCATCCTGATGACCTGGAAAGAGACTCATGAGAGATTTCCTTGAGATCCGCTAAGCCTGGGGCAGGTGAGCAGACCACTGGTCAGCTGCAGAACTTACACATGGCTGAGAGGTTGACAGTGTGTCTTGTGTTACACATTTTCCCAAACCGTGGGCCCCTGCTTCAGTCTGATACTGGCTTACTCTCTCTTCTTCCTGAGAAAGAAACTAGTTTTGAATTGGTAGTGTTCTCCAAAGGCCAAGTGTTGGATGACTTTTTGCTTCCTTAATTTAGCTTCTAGTTAGAAGACCCTTGTTGGAGATTTTTTGGAGCAATCTCTTAGTAAAAACAGGCTGCAAGGAGGGAAGGCCCTGCTGTAAAATCTAACTGACTTCTGGCGATGGTTGCACATCAGCTCCCAGGTCCAGCCCAGGAAAGCCAGGAACTGCCTGTGTCAGCACACGCAGCTCCCCTGAACTCTGATGTGTTGCCAAGTACTTCTACTCTCAGAGCAATCAGACCATCCCTGTGCCGGTGATGAAGATGACTGCCTTTGATGTCTCACCAGGTCTGTGCTGAAGCATTTCCAATAAAGAAAATGACTCTGCAAAAAATCCTTCCTTGGGAAAGAGGCAATGTGGCAGAGTGGGCCCAAGACTTACCCTACGAGGCACGGGAATCACCTGGCATTTTGTTAAAAGGAAGACTCTGGGGCGCCTGGGTGGCTCAGTGGGTTAAGCCGCTTCCTTCAGCTCAGGTCATGATCTCAGGGTCCTGGGATCGAGTCCCGCATCGGGCTCTCTGCTCAGCAGGGAGCCTGCTTCCCTCTCTCTCTCTTTCTGTCTGCCTCTCCGTCTACTTGTGATTTCTCTCTGTCAAATAAATAAATAAAATCTTAAAAAAAAAAAAAAAAAGAAGACTCTGGTCAAATAGGTCAGCAGTGGGGTCTCCGGTGCAGCATATTTTAGTAGCTCCTAAGCAATGCTGATGCTGCTGGTGCATGGGCCATGCTTTCAGTAGCTAGGACCTAGAGCACAGATTTTGGACAAATTGGCCTGTGATCCAGTGGTTTATCATCACCCCTTTCTCATCTGCTAATTGAGTTGGTGTAAGATTTATACGAGACTGCATGTAAGGGACTAACCCTAGCCCCTAGGACACAGGACATGTGGAGGATACAGAGTTACTACTGTCTTAAGCGGAGGTGGAGAGTTGTCCAGCATTTAGTAGGAAGTCTCTCACTTTCAAAAGGGATCTTGACCCTTCTAAGAATTTTCATGGGCCCAGTGCCAGGCAGCTATTGGTGATTTTGAGTCCCATATTCATGTTTGGGCAGCCTTGGAGTCAGCCCTAAAGCAGAAGTAAAGTCCAAATATGGAGCTCTGGTATTGCAGAGGGAGTCTTAATTATGATGAAAAAAAGTTTAAAGTGAGGATCATAGGTTACAGTGAATCAGGGTCACCTCATGTAAAACCTGGGCTATCTACACTCTTCCGCAGTTTTCCTTCACATCCGGGACCTACACAGCTTTTAGTTCTGTGCATTTACCCTTATATCATAAGATTAAGTTGAGAGTAGAATGAACCTGCCCCAAGCAAAAATACTCAGCAGTTTTCCAAATTAATTAACCCATGCCAATCAAATAGACATCAGAAAATAATCAGGCTTTATGAGACTTTTCCATTAGATATGCTCACTAAACCCTTGCTGCTCAAAAGTACGGACCAGGAACCAACAGGACGTCAGTTTCAGCGTCCAATGCCTTTCAGTCTCCAGCATGCCTGGTCCGACCCCCAGTGGCACTAATGTGGGCTCGTCGGGGCGCTCTCCCAGCAAAGCAGTGGCCGCCCGGGAGGCCGGATCCACAGTCCGGCAGAGAAAAAATGCTAGCTGTGGAACAAGGAACGCGGGGCGCATGACCTCAGCAGACACTGGGGGCATGTGGCGATTCTACACCGAAGACTCACCTGGGCTCAAGGTTGGCCCTGCCCCAGTATTGGTTATGAGTCTTCTGTTCATCGCTTCTGTATTTATGTTGCACATTTGGGGCAAGTACACTCGTTCATAGATTCGGCATCCATCTGTCTGTCATCTGAAGAAGAAGGAAAAAAACCCAACGTATCTTGGACCAAAAGCATAGTGATTTTCTGTTTGTGAGAGAGAAATATTCTGTAAGCTTATTGTTTTACAGGGAACTTAACAAGAATTGGCTTTAAGGAATCAATTTTTTTCCATGACTAATAAACTTTTTAATTGATTTTTTTTAATTCTTTTTTTTTCCCCAATTTATTTATTTTCAGAAAAACAGTATTCATTATTTTTTCACCACACCCAGTGCTCCATGCAAGCTGTGCCCTCTATAATACCCACCACCTGGTACCCCAACCTCCCACCCCCCCGCCACTTCAAACCCCTCAGATTGTTTTTCAGAGTCCATAGTCTCTCATGGTTCACCTCCCCTTCCAATTTACCCAAATTCCCTACTACTCTCTAATGCCCCTTGTCCTCCATGCTATTGGTTATGCTCCACAAATGAGTGAAACCATATGATAATTGACTCTCTCTGCTTGACTTATTTCACTCAGCATAATCTCTTCCAGTCCCGTCCATGTTGCTACAAAAGTTGGATATTCGTCCTTTCTGATGGAGGCATAATACTCCATAGTGTATATGGACCACATCTTCCTTATCCACTCATCCGTTGAAGGGCATCTTGGTTCTTTCCATAGTTTGGCGACTGTGGCCATTGCTGCTATAAACATTGGGGTACAGATGGCCCTTCTTTTCACGACATCTGTATCTTTGGGGTAAATACCCAGGAGTGCAATTGCAGGGTCGTAGGGGAGCTCTATTTTTAATTTCTTGAGGAATCTCCACACTGTTCTCCAAAGAGGCTGCACCAACTTGCATTCCCACCAACAGTGTAAGAGGGTTCCCCTTTCTCCACATCCTCTCCAACACATGTTGTTTCCTGTTTTGTTAATTTTGGCCATTCTAACTGGTGTAAGGTGATATCTCAATGTGGTTTTAATTTGAATCTCCCTGAGGGCTAATGATGATGAGCATTTTTTCATGTGTCTGATAGCCATTTGTATTTCTTGATTGGAGAAGTGTCTGTTCATATCTTCTGCCCATTTTTTGATGTGTTTGTCTGTTTCGTGTGCGTTGAGTTTGAGGAGTTCATTATAGATCCTGGATATCAACCTTTTGTCTGTACTGTCATTTGCAAATATCTTCTCCCATTCCGTGGGTTGCCTCTTTGATTTTTTTTAAAAAAATGAAGCATATGGGAGTTTATTACAAATGCAAAATCTCAAGTGCCTGTCCCCGTCCCTGAGACCTACTACATTTCTGGGATGGGGCCCAGGGATCTATGTCTTAGCAACCTCTCTAGGTGATTTTTGAGACACATTAAAGTTTGCATGGCCTAAGGTCTTGGGCCAACAATATCAGTTCATTCATTTTTCAGTGTTAGAATATAGGATCTGAGGCCCTAACCAACAAGCCACGGGCTTGGAATTTGTATTTTAACAAGATCTTCAGGATATTAGCATGCTCACTAAAGTTTGAGAAACAATGCTTAAGCCTAGAGCACAATGGGCGCAATCCGCACCCTGGGGAAGGGATTAGATAGATAGGTGGTAGAATGAGGCAAAATACAAATAAATTATTAGAAAAATAGAAAAGTCCAGATTGTGTTGCCTTTGCATTGTATTTTGAAGCAAACAAAAAGGCATAAAATTTCAGGCATGAATATTCCACCGTTTATAGTGTCACTTAACCAAGATCTGGGATATACTGGACTTAAGTGAGTTATAGACTGTGCTCTTGCTGGAAGACATGTAGAACAATTACCATCTTGGCAACGGTGAAGAAAAAGAGTCCTGATTTTCCTGTTCTGTTTCTGTTCGACTCAGATCGGAAGCCAGCAGAAGGGAGGGGGGATAGGTTTTGTTCTTTGGGTCTGGGTGAGGCATTCTTTCCTAAACTTTTATTCAATGCCCTGGGTTTAAAACTGACTCCTTCTCCTGGTTCTTATTTTCTTGAAGCCCTCGGTATAGAAAGAGACTTCTCCGATGAGATGATGATGAGGGAGACGGTGATATAAAGCCTTCTGGACAAGATGTTTCAGTGGAAACATCACCGTTTTATCTTGCCCATTATTTATACTGCAAAGAGCTGGCCCCTCAGTCTAGGTCAGCCTACGCTCATCTTATATTTTTTTATAAGATGGGGTAAATACAGGGAAAGCTGGTATCTGATCGAGATCTGGTACTGGAAGCATTATCAGAGGGTATAATAGTTTTAAAATTTATTTTTAGTTTCAAAGTTATTTACATACACATATATAGCAGCCACTGACTGAAGCATATAAATCTCATCTGCTTCCTTGTCCAAGTTCTCCCAGCAGTGGATACCAAGTACCAAGATGTGATTAACCATGCAAGGGTATTAGAGGAAATGCTTGAGAGAAAAGGGGAGTGAACCTGGCAAGGCTGGGAGAGCGGTCAGACCAAGATGCAGGTCTGCCTCCTAGGAGGAGAAAAGGGAGAAAGGAAGGTTGGAGGGAAGCATCCATGACCACTGTGCAGTCTAGCGGAGGTTCAGTAAGTTTATCACAGGAGTCCCATTTCCCCCAGACATGGGCCTATCTTAATATTCCTACCATACCCAGTCCCTGACTAGGAGCTGCTATGGTTCAAGGAAGGTGGTGAATGTCTGTAGCAGGTGGAAACCTCCACCAGAGTCTCAAAGCCATTACTTTCCTCTTCTTTTGCCTCATCAAAAACATTCAGTGGTGCCTGCTATTTAAACAAACATATACCAGTCAATTCAGCATCTCATGGAGGGTTTCGTAAATATGAAATACAGCCAACCTGCACCCTTACTTCTGACTTACCATGCTATTGGAGCAAAGTCTCAACCCTGTATTTACATGAAGGTTTTATGTTCTCTTTGGAGAAATAATAATAATAACTTTTAAAAAAAGATTTCGTTTATTTGTCAGAGAGAAGAGAGAGAGCGTGCACAAGCAGGGGGAGCAGCAGGCAGAGAAAGGTAGACTCCCTGCTGAGCAGGGAGCTGGATGTGGGACTTGATCTCAGGATTCTGGAATCATGACCTGAAGCGAAGGCAGACGCATAACCGACTGAGCCACCCAGGCATTTCCATAACTATAAGAACTTTGTAAAACTTGAATAATAGAATTGTCGTTCTTTTTTCTTTAATATGCTTTTTAAAATTTATTTATTTGAGAGAGAGAGATGGTGAGAGAGCGTGAGCAGGGGGAGAGGAGAAGGAGAGGCAGGCTCACTGCTGAGCAGGGAGCTCAAAGCAGGGCTCAGTCCCAAGACCCTGGGATCATGACCAGAGCTGAAGGCAGATGCTTAACCGACTGAGCCACCCAGATGCCTTGGAATTGTCATTCTTATCTAAAGTGTTGAGTGTTGTTGGATAGCCTTCAAGAGGGCAATAGACCAGTGTGATAGAGACAGTGTGAAGCGATATGGATCCTGCCTTGAAATATCAACAGACTGTTGGCGGTTAGGATTTTTTGAGCAGTTCTCTGAAGTTTCCTTTTATTCTCCTCTGACATACCCCTGGAGGAGACTGTTGCACATTTTTCAATGAAGTCTATTTAAAAAGACACACTGTGTGTGTCTATCTTACTACAGATGTCCAGTTTCAATTTTGAGACTATCCTAAAGAACCTAGGACTGGGAATCAGGAGAACTGAGTTTAAATTTTGTAACCTTACTGCATGACCTTGAGCAAGTCACTTAACCTTCCTTCAAGGCTGTAATTTTCTCTTTTGTGAAATGGTGTTAATAGTACTTGATTGCAATTCACCTGACAGACTAGTTTTCCTTGTTGAAGACACTGAAAAATTTGAAATGTCAGTCAAAGTAAAGGTGAATGCTTGAGTTGGACTCAAGTCCAAGGCACAAGTGGATTAGAACTGGAAACAGAAAGATACCCCTCTCCAGGCCCCATCACCCTGAAAGAGTAGAACCAGGGGTTGGCTATTATGTGTCTTCCAGTTTTACCTTTCAGTTTCTTCTGCAGACCCCTGTCTCTTCGCATTCCCCAGTTTGAATTCTGGACTGTTGTGGGAGGTCACCCTTCATGGACATCCCTTCTGCCAGAGGAGCCCAGGGCTGTTTCCTTAGGAAGCAGCTTTGGACCAGGGTATTTCAGTAAGAAAGGAGAAACGGGGCATGTTTGGCCCCTATACTAATCCAACAGACGCAGATTATAAACTGGCCATCATTGAAGGAAATCACACAGTTGAATAAAAGTCTCAAAGCATGACCTAGTCCTTCTCCCTGCAGCCCACATGACCTGGTAAAATCACAGAACTGCCATAAACCCCAGTTTTCTTCCTGGGAATAAAAATGGGTTAATTGAGGGGGGGGGTGCCTGATCTAAGCTCAGGTCTTGATCTCAAGTTCAAGGTTAATAGGGAATTCAAATCAGATAATATACATGAAAATAGGTTATGGACTCTGAGATGCAAAGAACAATTACCAGAGCTTAAAAAAGAAAAGAAGTAAGGAAGCTCCGTCACTAACCTGCTAAGAAAGTAATACACTCCCAGGAAGAAATTCACTCGGTGAGTAGAAAACATGCCAAATTCAAGAAGGCTTTTTTATTATAACATACAAAATTTTTGACAACTTACAATTACAAATAGGTATGATAATGGTAGATTTAGTGGTACTAGGATGACTGAAAATGCTATCCACTTATCTTTTCATAGAAGACAACTGGCAAAGTCAGGATTCCTTTAAACAAAAAATTGAGTGAACCTTTAGAAATAAAAAAAAATCAGATTGTAAATTCGGAAGCACTGGTCTCTGTAAATGTAATCTCCTTTTTAAAAGCTGTGTTTTTGAAGGCTGACTGGTTGGCAGACAAGCAAATCTCAGAGCATGTTCATGAAAGAACACCCTTAGCACTTGAAGACCTGGAGACAGGAGGCCTGCATCCTGTGCTGCTCATCACTGGCTGTCTGATGCAAGTTTATTTATTCCTCCCCTAGGCCCCTGGTTTCTCAACTGTAACACTGTCAATAGCGCAGGACTAGTGCTAATGCCCCTTCCTCCTCTGACCTACTCTGATTCCAAAGAACCTCATCTGATCATGACCTCAGAAACCATTTTCATTTCAGAAATGTTCCGTAACATTAAAAAAGGTTAGACATGATAGCATTGGTATAACGGTGATCTAATTGTGTCATGACAGTGTTATAACAAATCGCCCCCGAAACTTGGCTGCGTAAAACAACCACCATTTATTTTCACAAGCCTGTATGTGGCCTGGGCAACTTGACCGACATGACCTGTGCTTGGTTCATTGTATCTGCTCTCACCCATATTTTTGCAGGAAGCTGGAGTATAGCTCAGGGTGCTTGGTCTGTGTTGGCCTCAGCTGGGACAGATAGAATGACCCAGGGCCTCCCTCCAATGGCTGGTGTCTCTGATCTTCCAGCTGACTGGTCCAGGCTTATTCACATGTCATGGAAGTTTCCAGAAAAGAGAATGGGAACATGCAATACCTTTTGAGTCTAGGCTCAAAACTGGCACGTTGTCACTTCCACGGCATTTTCCTGACCAAAGTGAACCATCAGGTCAGGGCACATTCATAGGCGAGGAAATAGACTTCACCTCTTGATAGGAAGAGTTACAAAAAATATTGCAGAGTGCATGGGAACAGGCAACAATGCAGAACTGGGGAAATTTTGGCCACCAAATGGTAGTGGGATAGGCCTAGATGATTCTTTTGGAAACATTTTGCAATGTGTATTTTCAACTTAGGCAGTTTTAAGCTTCACTTGCTGGTAGCCAGGAGAATCATAAGTAGTGGGAAACTGTTCATCTTTCTAGAAAATCCTCAGAACAAACATAACAGACACATGGCTTTTGCCTAAGGAACAGCAGCTTATTGGCTTATTTAGACCTTTTCAAAAGAAATGTTAGCTTCCCTGTGATCCTAAAGGGTCTTTGTTTTTTTTTCAAAGTTTTTAAATGACAATCCAGAGTTTTTCTTTCTAGTGCCATATTCCCTGAAAATGGCAACAGACGCAACTAACTTTATCAGAACAGGAGCTGAGAAAGTGCCACTGTGCCAGCTATTGAAACAAAGGCCCTGAAACTCCTGTTCCTTGGGCACGAGTGCAGCTACAGAACACCCCCACGGTTGGAAAAAGTCCTGATGGAGGACATGGGTAGGTCTAAAGCTACCTGGAGAGAAGGGGCCAGCCCAGGTCTCAGTGAAGGAACCAGATACCTGAGAGAAAAGATGACTGTCCAGAATGGACACTGTGACTCAGGCAGTGAAGCCCTAGTTCTCCCTACAACAAATTCACTCAGTAACCTTGGGCAACTCATGGCTTAGCACTAGTTTATTCTTCAGGGAAATGAAGGTTAGATCAAGGCCCCTGAAACTCTCATGCATGCATGAATCCCCTGGAGATCTTGTGAAAATATAAATTCTGGTGCAGTAGATGGCTGAGGTCTGAGGTGTTGCATTTGTTGTTGTTGTTTTTGTTTTTTGTTTTTATTTTTTCAGTGTTCCAACATTCACTGTTTATGCACCACACCCAGTGCTCCATGCAATACATGCCCATTTGTAACCAGTGATGCTTATGCTTCCGGCCCATGGCCCTCCCTTAGTAGGAAAGAATTAAATCATTTTGTACTGCCTGCCACAGAAAGGATCCTTTCAAATTCCTTATTGGAATCTTCTCTCTAAGATCCTGTCTAGCTCCTAGAATCCCTGAGGTTGGAGAAAACTCCCATTCCCATTAGCAAAGGGGCCCTAGTGCCCATGGCTCTTTAAGAATTTAATAGTCTTTTGAATTGTTTTATAAATTGTTTTAAAAATGACTTAAGAGTAACTTCACAGTTTCCTTGTAAGGAAAGGTTTGCTTCTTGTCTAATGGCCAATATGAAAGGAAGAGACCATATAGCTCAGATATTCCACTCAGTAGAGACTGGGTTGTCTTTACATTGCCTTAAATGACCCCCCCAAGGCCACTCTCTACAAATGTTAATTGTACACAGTAAAATATGGCTATTCTTGATACCATGGCTATTTTACTTAAAACTGGCGAATGAACAGAGAAACAGCACACAGTCATATACCAGTGAGATTGCCTCAGTAGCTGGCTGACTCTAGATTTCCTCAGGTGGTGGCTAGTAGGAAAATACACTGCATATGTGGACCATGAGTTTTGTGTGTGTATGTATAACACCATGTGTGTATATGTATGTATAACACCATGCAACTCACTTCTTCCAAGTCGCACAGTGTGCTGTCTAGCTCACAGATCATTAGTCTTGAGTCTAAGACCGTCTGCTTTCTCATGAACAGAGCAGTGGGTGCTTTTAGTGAGCAGTACTACCAGATGTGGAGCCAAGGAGGACCTCCTTAATGCAAGCGATTCAGTTTGCCCTAAATGGGTGGGCATGTTTTCTGTATGTACAACTTGGATTTCAAGGTTGGAAATAGTAATGCTGAGGAAGCCAGAGTACAGAAGAAAATAATAAAAGGTCAAAGGACTAAAACCAACAGGGAAAGGCAATTACAAGGTGTATTAATGTATACTATGCAGAAGGAGGGATTTATTACACTTTCAAGGTTGTGTTTTGTTTTTGTGGATTTTTTTTTTTTTTGCATGAAATGTAAGGGGAAAAGAACTGATATTTGTCAGTCTGAATTGGGTAAGTGCAGTTGCAAAGAATAAAGGAAGCTTTTAGAAAGTGGGCAGCTGCAGCAGAGCCTGAAGCCATGGTACTTGATACTGCAATACACTCTCTCCCAGTGATTCTGGGCAGCTTTTGAGAACAGCAGGCAAGGCATTCAGGGCAGAGAACAATGGCAAATGTCAAGAATGAAAAGGAATCTAGAGTTTAAAAGACTGTTGATTGACAAGTAGGACAGATCAAAGAGAGAAACTCATATCAAGTATTTATAATTCTAATTCTGCTAGAGCTCGGCAATCATAAAAAAGAAAGCTAACAACAACAAGAAAGCTGATGGCTTTCAGTCTGAAAAACAAACAGGAGAAACTGGTCTGTGACTCAAACTTCATCATTTCATCCATTCTGATTTTTTCCCCACTGTGTATTTTGTTACTCAACTAATCACTGAAAAGGAAACTTAAGTGTGTTTGGATTTTTTTTTTTTTTTTGCCTAAAAATTATACAGTGGAAATATTTCTGGAGAAGCACAAGATGGGGTTCACGTATAATCCACTGCATATCAGGCATCAGAGACCATGTCTAAGCATGAACTTTTATGATCTGTGGGACGAATTTTGGGAGACACAGGATTCTGAAAATTCATCATCCGAGCCCACTGGGCTTGCTTTCAGTTCCCTGGCACTTTCATTCTCTGTCCCACAGAGGCATACAAGACTTCCTTGTGGCAGATTGGGAGGTAGGACTGAAGGAAAAACCCTGTTTTTGGAAACTTGCTCAGGCTTGTTCAGGACCAGGGTGGTTTAGAAGCCCAGAGAGAAATGTTGAAATCAGCCATTGCAAAAGAGATGTTGCAATAAGTAATGAATAAAAACTGAAAGAAAATCTCTTTCCTCCCCAAAGTAAAAATCTACTGTAGAACTTGCCTAAACAGATCCTCATAATAGAACTTTTTAAAAGGCAACATAAACTCAAGTGCTTCCCACAGCCAAGGCCAGAACCTCTGGCCATCATCGATTGATTCATTCATTCAGGAAGTATATCTATTAAGACACAGTATGTGGCAAGCATAGCCTTGGACATTGCTAAGGAACAAGAACATGATGACTCCCTCCCTTCATAGTCCTTAGACATCAATTCAGATGTCACCTCCTCAGAGAGTCATTGTCTGACAGTTCAGTCTCACCCCTTTCTACCTCCGTCATTTTCTGCCCTGGTTATGTCCTTTGTAGTTCTTGATAAACCTGACTTGTGTCATTTTCTAGTGACATCCACTACTGTGAAAGAACCATCTGAATTATTTACTGCCGTGTCCCCAGTCTTTAGAACAATGCCCATCTACAATAGCATCCCAAGAAAATGTTTATTAAGGAAAAGAAGATGGAGCAAACCATCCCATAGCCTTCCTGTTCAAATAAAACATCATGCACAAAAAGAAAACTACAAAGCAGGAAGTAAAAGATCTGTAAGAAAAATCAGTAAATTACTATAGTATTTAAATATTTAAAAGATGACTACAGAGTAAGACCATCAGAGAAGACTCTCCCCAATTCCTAAAACCTTCCATTTGGTTTTGGATTCAAATCAGTATGCAAGAGCTCAAATAAAGCAATAACTCTTATATCAAAATGATATTCTGGCAATAACATAGTCTAATCAATAGAAAATTAAATTATCTAGAAATTACTGTCTTGAAATTATCCAAAATGCACATAGGAATTGAATATATATCAAAGGAGGAATTTTAAGTGAAGAAGTGTCAGGTTATTTAATAAAAAGTACCATGAAAACTGTTTTGTATTCCTTAAAGTTTGATGTCTTTCTTACTCTTTATCCCCATACACACAATGCACATTTAACATAATTAAAAATAATGTTCTACAAGGGAACATGGGTAATTTGTAATGTAATTCGTAGTGGGAAACTTAGATTACTTTCTGAGGAAGATTTAAATATCTAAAGAACAAAGTCAAAAGAGAATCAGCATGGACAATATTTGTAATATGTATTATAGAGATCTAAATTCCTCAATATATAAAGAGGTTTTATTAATAAGAAACATAAATGAATAGAGAAAGTGAAGCAATGAGCCAAATAGGAAAAGAAATACAAAGGGTTTACAATAAATGAAATGGAATTCAGTCTTACACATAATTTAAAAATGCAAAATAACAGTGAGATATGATGTCTTACTTTTAAAATAGCAGAATATAATTGGAGGTTTTCATTACATCATGTCGATCAGGCTATGGGGGAAATATACATTCAAATGTTAAGTATAAAAATGAATTGCTATGATCTTTTTGCAGGGTAACTTGACAACATCCATGAAAATTAAAGCAGGTTTCTTTAGTCCCACTAAACTGCTGTACCTTTTTCTCACATAGATCACTTCCGTGTATACAAAAGCATGGTAACGATGAGACAGAGAGAGGGAGGAAGAGAAGAGAGGGAGGAAGAAAAGGGGGAGGAAAGAAGAAAATAAAGGATTTGAAGGAGAAGAGGAAGCAGCAGCAGCAGCAGCTGCTGCTAACTGTTCATTTACAGAGACTGTTTATCCACATGGTAGAATAGTACACAACAGTCAAAGGCAGTAGATGTGGGGATGTTGACAGAGAAAGGTAACAAGAATATCAGAAAAAGGTGAGATAGGAACTGTGTTAAAAACCATATTAAAAAGAAAATATGCATAGATTCTGGATGTAGAAGTAAGAAATTATGCTGGTTATTATGTGATTGTCATTTAGCTAGAAATCCATCCTGCTACACTCTGCACTGATGAAGGAGCTGGGATGCTATAAAACACACTTCTCCTTTGCTTTTTGTCTCCCGGTTAAGTTCTGGTCATAGATCACTCATCATGGTTCTCTTTGGGAAGTAAGACTGGAGCTTGGTGTGGTAGGGGTAATGTTTCCTTTAAAACGTAAGTCACATCAGTGCAAGTTGAGAATCTTGGACTTCTAATAGGTGTGCATGCAGCCCCAATATTCCCAGTTCCTGAACCTGGTAGGTATCCATGGCATCCTCTTTTTAGAGATATTCCTCAACTTTTCCCATATTTGGTATCAGCATAGGCAGCCATACTAGTTGGATAAAGTGATAAATAGGATGGATTAGTGAAAGAACAAACTTTCAATTTAAAAAAAGGAGTTGAGAATGCCAATCAAATATTTTAGCCATTGGAAGACAAATAATAGGTAGTAAGGCAATGTTTTTCAAATATTTTTAACCCACAGGGAAAATTTGTATTTGGCATTAGAACAGAGTGAACATACACACAAAGAGAAACAAAAGTTTCATCAAACAACACCTTACCGTTATTGCATGTAATTCACTTTGATATTTTTGATCCCTTTCCATTCCATTCCATTATAATTAGAAAAATGACCCCCAGCTTTATTTCACACTCTATAATAGTATGAAACCTACAATCTGAACAACACTGGCGTCAAAGAATACATATAGACTCTCTAATCAGATTGACCTTGGTCTTAAATCCAGGTTGGGCTGACCCACTTAAGATTGTTGCTATAGTAGTTCTCTTAATTTTGCCCCATGTGTAAAATGGGCCATTTAATACTTAGATGGTTGAAGAATGAACTTGCATAATGTGTGTAACATGTGTAATGTTGCTTGGTCCATGGTTGGTCCACTTTCCCATTTATTAAACAAAGATTTGTTGAAAGAAGTTGATGTGGTTCATGGCTTCTTGTAGCTTATTTTCTTGCTGTGCATTCAGTAAGCTGAAAACTACTACTGGGTCATGCCATCAGGCCATAGTGAGGGTCAAATTCACCATTGCTTCCCACAGTCTGTCAAAGAGACTAGGAGCTTGTTAGCACAAAGGGAGTAGAGAGGAAGCTATATCGATCAGAGAATGCATTTGTCATGGAGTCTGATTCTCTTATGACAGTGGTTCTCAGTCACAGATAATTCTGTCCTCTAGGGGATATTTTTGGTTGGGGATGGAGTGGGTAGAGGCCAGGGATGCCAGTAAACATCCTATATTGCACAGGATAGACCCCCACAACCAGCAATTTTCTGTCCCCAAGTTTCAGTAGGTCCAGGCTGAGAAAGCTTGTGTTATGGGAACTGAACCACTCTGATTACGGGTGATTCGATGTGACCTTAGACTCTTAGTGTGGGAATCATTCTCATGTGCTTGGGCAGGTCTCCAAAGCTCTAAGTTTCAATTTTATCATCTTCAAAATGGATATAATAATATCTGCCTTACCTCTATAATTGGTTGAGATGTGCAAACCAATCCAAAGTTGAAAAGCTTTAAGAATTAGAAGTAGGTGGCTAATTTCAAATGGGTACTTTTTATTAAATTTTTTATTATTATTGGCCTTTTCATAAAATAAAAAACTGTCAACAGACATCAAAGATTTTCTTACTTAAAAGAGATATATCAAAAATATAACATTGGTATAATTATGGCACCGGCACCCAATTTTCATCACTAGGAATATGGCTCATTTGGAAGGTTTGCATTATAACATCATGGTTTCAGAAGAGAATCAAAATTAAATTAGTGTCTTAATAGTGCCAACATTCCAAATAACTGATGTAAAAATAAACAAAGAATATATTATGGTTACACATTATTCATTCTGTTTATAGATACTTCCCTTTTCAATACTGTTCTAGACCCAGGGAGCCAATAAAACAAACCATGCCAAGAATTACAAATTGTGTATTGCTCAGTACTTGACATTTTCTGAAGTTATCAAGGTTCATTTAAAAACCGGCTTGCCAGTAGCTGTTACAGAACATTGTGGAGATGAGTTGGAAATTTCTTTCTCTTAATGCTCTCACCTTGGTCTTGGTGCCTCTCTTAGAGAACAAATTGTCTTGTAGCTTCATTCATTATGCTAGTCTATTCATCTCCTTTGTAAGCCCAGCACGTACCCTGATGGTGAGTCCAGAGAGAGGAAGATCTTGTCTTATTAATCTTGTAGCTTTGCAAAAGAGTAGGTGTGTCCTGCAACCAAGTGAACTGAGTTCTGTGAGCACTTTCAGTCTTTCCTTGCTTCCATCTATGCAGAGATTCTTGGCGAACACTTCTGGAAGGAAATGAATATGGTCCCTGTCCTTATGTAGCTTATACTCTCAGTGCCCCCAGTAATTTGAAAATTGCTGCCGGGTTATGCCATCAGGTCATAATCAAAGCCACACTTAACATAGCTCTATGCTCTTTTTTGAAAACTAAGCTTCCCATTAGCCTTTTCAGTGGAACATCATGGATCAGAACAAACCTTGCAGCTCAGAGTAAGTAGGAGTGATTTCCTAAGTTTCCTCTGTGGGAGGAACAGGGCTCTGTGCTGGTGTGGGGAGGGGTGGTCGAAGCTGAACAATCAATGTGAGTGAGAATGGCAGTAGGGCAAAACTTAAGAACTGATAGATTGGTGACTTTAAGAAGTTACTTAAGCCAAAGGACTTTCTTTGAGTTAAACTGTTCTTTGAGACCCTTTCCAAAAATCTAATTAAAATATAAACAAAGCAGAGAGAGTCAATTATCATATGGTTTCACTCATTTGTGGAGCATAACCAATAGCATGGAGGACAAGGGGCGTTAGAGAGGAGTAGGGAATTTGGGTAAATTGGAAGGGGAGGTGAACCATGAGAGACTATGGACTCTGAAAAACAGTCTGAGGGGTTTGAAGTGGCGGGGGGGTGGGAGGTTGGGGTACCAGGTGGTGGGTATTATAGAGGGCACAGCTTGCATGGAGCACTGGGTGTGGTGAAAAAATAATGAATACTGTTTTTCTGAAAATAAATAAATTGGGAAAAAATATATATATAAACAAAGAAAGTCTTGATCAATGGAACCAAGCTTTCTTTCAGTGCTTATAAAGCACTTAACCCTGTAATCTACTGGATTCTGGGATTATAGGAATGAAGAAAACTTGGTCTCTATCCTTAAAAAACCCACAAGGATTCAAGGATGTCTACAAATAATGGCCTAAAGTGGGATAAGTGATAGGAGAGGGAAATGAGAGCACTTGACTGCATCTGGCAGTATCATAGAATTGGTGATATTTGAAAGGAGATTTAAGACAAGGAATAACTGGCATCAGGGCATGTGGTCATGAGTTGCAGTGACACAAATAGAGAAGCATGACTCCTATCAGAGGCTGCGTGTACATAATCCCGGAGATGTTGGCATGGCCAGAGCTTGAAGAACTGTGTATACTGGGCTGTGATGTTTAGATTTCAAAGAATGCATCAGCTGTTCCCAAACTTGGCATTTTATGCATTGATGGATTGTCCCAAATTAAGTGGGTTGCTCACATAGGGTATCATTTTTTTCTTTTGTCATTTCATGGCATTAGGAAATTAATGTGGCATCTACCACCATAATCAGTAATAAAAATTCTTACTGAATAATATTTTATATCTTGTTCTCACCTTCCTGGTCATACTTAAAACTGAACTTTCCAGACTTCTTTAATTTAGGTTGGGTTATGTGACTTTTTCTGGCCAATAATCTGGGCTACAGGTCACTTCACAGCTGAGATAGAAAATAGCTCTATTGTATCTTCCATCTCTCTCCATAGTGACCCTGAAGGGCCACATGTTTTAAGTGGCTTTGCTACAATGTGTAAGCACATACAAATATATATTGGAGATATTGTGATTTTGGTTCCACAGTGTCCCAATAAAGTGAACATTGCAGTAAAGTGAGTGAAATGAATTTTTTGGTTTCTCAGTGCCTCTAAAATTATGTCTACACTATAGTCAGTTAAATGTGCAATAACTTTAAGTCTTAAAAAGTATACATACCATAATTTTAAAAAATGCTAAAAAATGCTAAACATCTAATGCTAAACAACTAATGCTAGGTATTAGTGAATTTTAATCTTTTTGGTGGTAGAGGGTCTTGCTTTGTCAATGATGGCTGCTGACTGACTAGTTTGATAGTTGCTAAAGGCTGAGGTGGCCGTGGCAATTTCTCAAGACAACAGTGAAGTTTGCTGCATTGATTGACTCTTCCTTTCTTGCAATTTCTCTATAGCATGTGGTGCCGTTTGGTAGCATTTTATCCATGGTAGAACTTCTTTGAAATAGGAGTGAGTTCTCTCAAACTCTACTGCTACTTTATCAACTAAGTTTATTTAAGATTCTGAACCTTTTGTTGTCATCTCAACAGTTTTCATGGTGTCTTCACCAAGAGTAGATTCCATCTCAAAATTACTTTCTATTTTCATCTTAGGGAGTGATTCCTCATCTGTTTAAGTTTTATTGTCATATTGGAACAATTCAGTCACATCTTCAGGCGCCACTTTTAATTCTTGTTCTCCTGCTATTTCTATTACACCTGCAGTTACTTCTTCCACTGAATTCTTGAACCCCTAAAGTTATCCATGAGGACTGGAACCCAACTTCTTCTAGACTTTTGCTCATGTTGATATTTTGACCCGCCCCCATGAATCACAAATGCTCTTAAAAAAAAAAAAAGATCTTATTTATTTATTTGACAAGGGGAGAGATCACAGTTTGGCACAGCATCAGGCAGAGAGGGGGGAAGCAGGCTCCCCATTGAGTAGAGAGCCTGATTCGGGGCTTGATCCCAGGATCCTGAGATCATGATCTGGGCTGAAGGCAGAGGCTTAACCCACTGAGCTGCCCAGGTACCCCACAAATATTCTTAATGGCATTTTGGGTGAGTCCTTTCCAGAAAGTCAGAAGGTTTTCAGTTTACTTTGGATAAAATCAGAGGAATCTCTGTCTATGGGAACTTGGAAGCTATAGCCTTGGAAGCTATAGCCTTATAAAATGTATTTCTAAAATAATAAGACTTGAAAGTTAAAATTACTTCTTGATCCCTGGGCTGCAAAATGGATGTTATATTAGTAGGTATGAAAACAACAGTAATCTCCTTGAACAGCTCTATCAGAGTTCTTGGATGACCAGCTGCATTGTCAATAAGCAGTAATATTTTGAAAACAATCCTTTTTTCAGCAGTAGGTCTTAATAGCGGGCTTCAACTATTCAGTAAACCATGTTGTAAACAGATGTCCTGTCTTCCAGGCTTTGTTATTCCATTTATAGAGTACAGAGTAGACTTAGCATAGTTTTTAAAGGCCCTGGGACTTTCTGAATGGTGAATGAGCATTGGCTTCAACAGCAAGTCACCAGCTGCATTGGCCCCAACAAGAGAGTCAGCCTGTCCTTTGAAGATTTGAAGCCAGGCATTGACTTCTCATCTCTAACTATGAAAGTCCTAGATGACATCTTCTTCCTTTGTAAGGCTATTTCATCTATACTGAAAATCTGTTGCTTAGTGCAGCCACCTTGATTAATGAGCTAGATATTCTGGATGACTTGCTACAACTTCTACACCAGCACTCATTGCTTTACCTTGTAGTTTTATGTTATGGAGATGCTTTTTTTCCCCTTAAACCTCATGAACCAACCTCTGCTAACTTCAGCTTTTTCTTCTGTAGCTTCCTCATCTTTCTCAGCTTTCATAGAATTAAAGAAAGTTAGAGCCTGCTTCCTCTGGATTAGGCTTTGTCTTGAGGGAATGTTGTGGCTGGTTTGATCTTCTATCCAGACTACTCAAACTTTATCTGTATCAGCAATAAGGCTGTTTTGTTTTCTTATCATTCATGTGTTCACTGGAGTAGCAATTTTAATTTCCTTCATGAACTTTCTCTTTGCATTCACAACTTGGATAACTGATCCATGAGGCCTCCTTTTCAGCTCATCTCTACTTTTGACATGGCTTCCTCACCAAGCTTAATCATTTCTAGCTTTTGATTTTAATTGAAAGATGTATGACTCTTGTCTTTATATGGACTCTTAGGGGCCATTGTAGGCTTATTAACTGACCCAATTTCAATATTGTTATGTCTCAGGGAATAGGCCTGAGGAGAGGGATAGACACAAGGAAAATGCCAGTTGGTGGAGCAATCAAAACACATACATTATTGATTAAGTTTACCATCTTGTATAGATGTGGTTCATGGTACCCATGGATAATTACTATAGTAACATCAAAGATCCCTGATCACAGAGAACCATAACAAATATAGTAATCATGAAGAAAGTTGAAATATTTTAAGAATTATCAAAGTGTGGGGTGCCTGGGTGGCTCAGTTGGTTAAGCAACTGCCTTCGGCTCAGGTCATGATCCTGGAGTCCTGGGATCGAGTCCTGCATCAGGCTCCCTGCTTGGCAGGGAGTCTGTTTCTCCCACTGACCTCTCTCCTCTCATGCTCTCTCTTTCAGGTAAATAAACACAATCTTAAAAAAATAAAAAAAAAGAATTATCAAAATGTGTCATAGAGTAGACACAAAATGAGCACATGCTATTGGAAAAATGGCACCAATAGACTCATTGGATGCAAGATACAACAAACTTTCAATATGTAAAAAAGATATTGTCAATGAAGTACAATAAAGTGAAGCACAATAAAACAAGGTATACTGATAGTCTAAAGCCCTGCATCACTGCTTGGAAAAATGGTTCTTGGGAATGCCAGTAGATCAGCAGCAAACTTTTTATAAGAGATCAACTTCCATGTTGAACCTCTAAGGTTTGAGGATCTGTTTGTTACTGTACCCAAGCAAGCCTCTCCTGACTAATGTGCAGTAGTTTTATAAGGAGAATATATTTGCAAATTATTTGACCAGAAAAAAATAACCCCAGAATAATGAGTAATCCTTCAATTTGGTAAGTTTAATATAATAGAGAACTCCCTATATTTTATGTTTTCATTTGACTTCAAATTAAACTAAGGTCAACATTATTCTTTAAAATGGACTATAGATGGAAAGAGGGGAACTGAAGGGCTTGAGGTGGGAGGTGATTAGATTTATATTTAGAAAGACCAATCTACTACTTATCAAAGGTGAGTTGCAGATACCAATGAGAAAAGATGATGTCAAAGATGTTTCAGATGAGCCATGGATGAGATCAATGTAGTGTGTAGAAAGAGAAAATGTGGCTTACTGCCAGGAAGGATTGGCTCCACATCTATCTGTGCTGGTGTCTTGAGGGTGATCAAAAAGTATTTCTTTCCAGAAGTTGCCAATTTTTAAAAGACCGTTTTTGTGTGCTTCCCCTACCACCTGCTCTTGCTGGACACTTGCCTGAGTCAGTACATCACTTGGGCCCTCAGTCATCCTAGCACTAAGCTCCAGTGCTTTCAGAGAACTACCTAATTGGCTATACAGCATGGATTATTCTAAATCAAAAGCTTAATATGGAAGCTTTCTAAGAAAAATATATTCAGAGTTTGCGTTCTATTGTTGATTATAAATTTTGACTCTCCTACGTAGACAATCTAGTTTAGAAGAATGTTTTGAAAGTATACATATAAATATATATAGCTTTAATTGCAGAGCTTTATTTTAATGCAAATATTATTCTCCAAGTAACAAAGGATCTATAATACCAATTTAGTGTCTTAGAGTAGTGCTTTCCAGTGGATATCAAATAGCAAGTGGCTTTTTGGTTATAGACTCTGGATTCTATGTTAGAATATTGGGAGCTTGGGGCGCCTGGGTGGCTCAGTGGGTTGATCCTCTGCCTTCGGCTCAGGTCATGATCTCAGGGTCCTGGGATCGAGCCCCACATCGGGCTCTCTGCTCGGCGGGAGGCCTGCTTCCTCCTCTCTGCATGTGTCTCTGCCTCCTTGTGATCTCTGTCTGTCAAATAAATAAATAAAATCTTAAAAAAAAAGAATATTGGGAGCTTAAGTGAAAAAAGGGTGTGAATACCAATAAAAAGCCATATTTCATTGGGCATAACTAGATTACCCCTTTACCCATAGTACTCTTACCTTTCTAGCTGAGTTCAAGAGAGAAGCAAAATGCTTCTAGTCAGCTGGATATTTTCTCTTGCCACCTAGACAGCCAGAATTCTATACAGGTTGGGAGTGTGGGTGGAAGAATCCTGGCTGTCATACCAGTTCTAGCTTTATTTTTTCATTTGGAGCAGGCATGGCCAGCATTTTGTCAGCACTGCCAAGAGGAGATCTTAATCCTTAACCTCATTGTGAAAATAGGAAACTGTTAGAGAAATTTTATCAGTTGGAAATGAGGTTGGTTTTTTTGCACGTTTGTTTTTGGAGAGAGAACACATGCAAGTGGAGGTGGGGAGAGAGAATCTTAAGCAGACTCCATCCTTCACACAGAGCCCAATACACAGGACTCGATCTCACAACCCTGAAATCATGACCTGTGCCAAAATCAAGAGTCAGACCCCTAACTCACTGAGCCACCCAGGCACCCTAAAAACTGGGTTTAGATGCATCTTTATCACTTAATTTCTCTTGCATCCTTTCATGTATACTTTGCTCCCACCCAGCTGTCATTCTCTCAGCTTAGAAGGTATTTTCCATCTGTATATCTTTATGTGTGTGTGTGTACCTATACACACACACTGTATACGGCCTTCCACCCCATTGTCCTTGCCATTTTACATTCACTGGCTCATCTTCTAAGTGTTTGCACTTGCCTTTGTTTGCTTGAAGGCTTTCTCTGACAATGAAGTCTATTCGGACCTTGTACAAGCAGGTAGGAAGTACCAAAAGTAAGTATCTATCAGATTTGTAAATTTTAAGAGCTGGGAGAGAGAAGTAACATGTTTGCTGGAAGAATCATGGCTCAAAATTTCTTTCATCAATCAGAATAACCGGATATGTTTAAGAAAGACCAGTGTAAATGTCCATGTCTGGGATCAAATAGTCATTTGTATTGGGGCACCATGACTGACTTCTGTCTAATTACATAAAGATTTGCATAGTTGAGTCATTATTATTCAAAAAGAACCAAAATATAGTGTTAAAAAGAAGAACTAATAATTTTTAGAGGGTATCAATAGACATAGAACCCATTCTTTTGAGATCCTTTTAGGTATTAGTAATATATGCATTTCTTTAGCTCTTCCCAGATTTCCAAGTTCCACACAAATAGTACTGGGCATCCTCAGAGAGAGTCTCACAGACATGGCACTGAGTAGAGTCCACAATTCTTCTTTGTTCACTGTTCCATGATTCCTGGGGGGTCCATTTATACTCCACAAGGCCAGCATGATAATGTGTTATTGAAGAGCTCTCCTATTCCCTCTTCAGATGTAGCTTTCTCAGAACTCAGTTCCAGCACAGCTCCAGTGCTGTGTTCCAGCCATATCCCACATATAGAAAGCACTCTACCTGCTTGGTAACCATGTGTACATGGCTAGAACATGGCTATCTTATGCTTTCCATTGCTTAGGGACATTACTGCCCCTTCCTGGCATTGTTACTTGGGTTTGAAGAGAACATACTAGAGTTCGTCGGTGGCAGACAGTTGTCTAAAATGTTGACACTGGCTTCTTTTTCTTTCTTTCTTTCTTTTTTTTTTAAAGATTTTATTTGTTTATTTGACACACAGAGATCACAAGTAGACAGAGAGGCAGGCAGAGAGAGAGAGGGAAGCAGGCTCCCTGCTGAGCAGAGAGCCCGATGCGGGACTCGATCCCAGGACCCTGAGATCATGACCTGAGCCGAAGGCAGCGGCTTAACCCACTGAGCCACCCAGGCGCCCCTTGACACTGGCTTCTTGCACAAAACTTCATGTGACCATCTCCTCCTTTAAGACTTCCCATGCATATTGATCCCTCATGTAGGTTCCCTCACACCTGGTCAGCAGGCCTGAATTCTAGGGTAGGCATAGCTAAGGCTCAAACTAGGACTCCCTGCTTAAAGTCAGCCAATGTGTCAAAATCTTAGCTCCAGTCATTACTTAAATGCCTCACCTTGGTCAGGCTGATTTATCTTTCAAAGTCTCAACTCTCTTATCTATGAAATGGGGATACCAATACCCACCTCAGAGATAGTAAATGAATTTTCATGAGGAGTAAATGAGATGACACTCAAAATGTACTTAGTAGAGCCCTGGTTTACATACTGACCTATTAATGGATGCCCCTACTATTATTATTACAATTATTGCTATTTTATAGCACTAGATTATGTACATATACACAGAAGAGTACTGCTGACCTAAAAATAATCCACCTCTAAAGGTAATTACCTATAGAGCAGTGTCTATACCAACCATCTTGGTGTCTTTGTTGGCAGATGTTTAGGCAATGTATTCAAAGCCAATATCATGGAAACAATGAGCAGTTCTACATAAGCCACATGAACCAAATGTAAATGACAGTGTTTAAGTTGGAATATATAGCATGCAATACCTTGGTAGTTTATTATGCTTCCTGGAACGATCTCGATCTTTATTTACTGTGTGAGGGAAGGATAGAAACAAAATGGAAAAAGACCTCTAGCTCTCTCTACCAAGTAGAATTGAACTTATTCCTCAGATTTACTATGAAAGTAACTGGAATAGTAAATTTGTGAATACTAAGTATAAAAATATTTTTCAATAAAGTATTTAAAAAAGCCATAATGATTTCATTAAAACAATATTTCTTGGAGAATAAAAGAATTACTGATATTATCAAGATGACCACCACTGTGTTGTTTCTCTTGGTCATTATGTCTCTGGCATATTGTCCCTGGAGCCATCTAAGAAGCCAGGACAAGATGGTGAGGACTTTAACAGGCCAGTGTAGTGAGGTGCCTGAGTGGCTCTGTTGTTAAACATCTGTCTTTATCTCAGGTCATGATCCCAGGGTCCTGGGATCGAGCCTTGCATCAGGCTCCCTGCTCAGCTGGAAGCCTGCTTCCCCTTCTCACACTCCCCCTGCATATGTCTCCTCTCTCCCTGTGTCTCTCTCTCTGTCAAATAAACAAATAAAATCTTAAAAAGAGAATGAGAGAGAGAGAGAGAGAGAGGACATTGTTGTAATATGTTTCCCAAGCTGAGGAATCAGGACATTTGTCTCCAATAGTCCAAGTAGATGGACTGTTTTTATACAAATAAGAGAACTTGGATGGGCTCTTTGTAGCTATATATAGTGGATTCTGATCAGACATGTAGAAATCACAGCAATAAATCACTAATGATTTAGTTTTTCTAAAATAGAAGAGATAGGGTGCCTGGGTGGCTCAGTCAGTTAAGCATCAGAATCTTGATTTCTACTCCGGTCATAACCTCAGGGTCATAAGATCAAGCCATGCTCAGCATAGAGTCTGCTTAAGATTCTTTCTCTCCCTTCACACTCTGCACCCCACCCCATGCTTGCACAAGCTCGCTTTTGGAAAAAAGAAGAAAATGGAATGGACACAGTGTGTGTTGAGACTGCCCCTACCCCATCCCTAGACAAGAGAGTGCCCTCAGTTGCCTGCACCCACAGTACCCCCACTTGCCTTGCTGTTTCCAAGTCTCCTCAGAAGCAGCCAGATACAGAGTAGGACCACGAAGTGAGGCCATCTCCACAGCTAGCTACATGGATGAGCCCAGACTCAGCCACAGGGGAACACTGATAGGTCCCTTTCCCTGGTGGACACACTCCAGGGTTGTGACAATATGGCAAGAAGCACTGTATGTGAAGAGTTTAATAAAAGCCCTTTTGAAAATGATAAGATAAAATAAAATGGACTGTTTTATCAATTAAAGCCCTTTAGACTTCAAGGAACCTTCTGGTGGATACACAATTTTTTGCGGGACAGAAGGCAGGCTAAGTGATCTCCAGTTCCTCTTAGGAAATACCAGAGACAGAACTAAGAAAATGTCTTCAACCTACTGTCTAGTGTTCTTCTCCCCAAAACTTAAGCTTACTCTTTAAGCCTCAGTCACGGTCTATCTGGCAAGGATGTTAAACCATCTGTAGCATTCTTAAATCCTGTGGTGAAGACCATTTTCTCCCTCCATATCCCTAATGAACTAAAAAACTGGCCTATTATTTTTATTTTAAATATCTTTGTTCTGATATCTGTGTTCTCTATCCACTTGGTGAATCCAATGATCATGCACTTAGATGTAAAGCAATACCAAATTTCTTAAGGCTTGGTTTTAGCTCCCATTCTTATCTCACATAGACCAATAGAAGTTGTGTGTGTGTGTGTGTGTGTGTGTGTGTGTGTTTTATTTAGTCAGTGAATGTGTAAATTTTGTAAATTTACAAAATGTGTAAAATTTGTAAATCATTCTAATAAAAGTACAGTGTGTTCTACACTGGTTTTCTTCTGTAAATTTCTTTAGGTATATATGATGGACTGGGTTTGGGGATAGTTGTCAGCTTGTGAATAGTCCTACACAGAAACCCACAACAAGTGAAAGATCTATCTGGAAAATAGCCAGTGAGGAATTCTTACCAGCTCCCATGTGAGTGAGATTGGCAGCAAACCTTCACCCAGTAGAGCCTTGAGGTGACAGTAGTCCCGGTCAACAACCTGACTTCAGCCTTGTGCGAGACTGTGAGTCAGAGGCTTCTAACTTAAGCCATGCCTGGATCCTGAGAGAAACTGGGAGATAATACAGGTTTCTGGTTTTATGCCACTACGTTTTCAGGTTGTTTCACAGCAATAGGTAACTAATAGACCCTGCTCGGAGCATTACCAGGCAAAGATGTAATTAGCATCAGCAATTTAGCATAAATAAGTGTACTTACTTCTTAGCTGCACAGTTGAAATTCAAGAGAACAAATGTGAACAATTATTGGCATAGAAAGTGCATAGTGGATAGTCTTCTGGAGCCATATACCCATTCTCCAGATGGCTCCTAGCTTTCCTCCTCATGAGAATTTCCCTTAGGGAACTGCCCCTGACAAGAGCATGACAAATTAATGCAGGGAAACAAGAGTCTGGCTTCCAGACTCTTGGGATAACTTAGAAGACCTTTGGATAACTTAAAAGACCATGCCTGGCCCAGAGCTCCTCATGGGGTTAGCTGAGGTCTCTGTTGTAACTGTGTTAAGGGGTCAGAGTTCCTCTCTACCCAATCTTCCTTCCTCACTTACTTAACCATATAGCTTCTGTTGTGTTTCTGGTTGAATTCTTTGTCCAGGGCATCATGTGCTAATCTTTCTAAGGAAGTAGATATATTTATCACAGAAACTTCAATGGCTTTATCATCTCTCCAGGATAGAACTTAACTCAACCTTCTTTACCACAGTTGGCACAACCCTCACCTCTGCCCCCCATGCTTGTCAGCTCTAGCTTGTCACATTTCCCGAACTTTGGTAGCTTCACCCAGAGTTGGGGAAATGAAGTAAACTGGTGGATTTGGTGGCTGAGAATCACTGCACCACTGGCTGTTTTATCAGCCTCTAGAGTGGTTCTTGCAGCTCTAGCCATGTCTGGCAGAGGATGTGAAGCCATAATGACTCCATGTTTGTTTGGCCAGGCCAAAGAAGTCCCCCACCAAATGGAACATTATAGACAGGACTTATGTTGGACTAAAAAAAAAAAAAAAAAAAAAAGTTGTAGACAGGTTGTCCTTTTCTCCCGAGTCTCTTGCTGTTTAAGTCAGTTGGCCTCTGCCTCCATCTTAAGCACACGGTCTTGTTTTCTTAAACAGATTTTGTGAGAAACAATGTGAGATCATCTCTTGCTTTTTTGACTAAGAATAAAATGGAGGTTGGAAGGAATAAATATCATTGAATATTAATGCACTGAATGCTTACAGTACTCTAAGGACTTCTGAAAATTATCCCCATTCAACAAATGAGGAAATTACACCTGAGAAAACACGTAACCTGGGTAAGTTCCTACAAACTAGTCATGGTCCAAGAGAAATTATTCCAAATTTGGAGATAATACAAAAGATCACTACATATCTTTTCAAAGTCCTATTAGAGCATTCTCTAATAGGGCCACCCAGGATTATTTAAAATTCTCAGGCAGGGGTTGTTAAACTATGGCTTGCCAGCCAAACCTGACCTATAGCATGTTTTTATAAATAAAGTTTTATTGGAACACACCCTGTTCATTTGTTTATATATTGTTTACAATTACTTTTGTGCTACAGTGGTAGAGATGGGTGGTTGCAACAGATACCTATTTGGCCCACAAAGTCTGAAGTATTTACTATCTGGCAGTTTACAGAAAAAGTTTATTGACCTCTGAATTACTATTTACTGCTAATTAGGGATCAGACTTGAAGTTACTTGTTAACTTAGAGTTTTATCTGATGGATATGTAAATGACTTGTGTGGTTTAAAATAATAATAATAATAATAACCCCACAGAGTTCAATCTTTTTACCTGTGGAACAATAGCCAGTTCTGCACCTAACCTAATAATTTTATTTCAGTATTTTCTGTCAGTGTCTGTATACATGTGTTCTCTCAAGTTATCATTGAGCCAGTTTTATCATCGCTAATTTCTTCATTAGTGAATCAAATTAATTTCTGACTTGTGCTCACTATATATTTGCATCAGATTAGTGCTCTTAAGTTTATGAAAATTATACATTAACATAGGCAGAACTGTGATTTGAAGAAAAGGTATTTGATTTTAAAAACCCATTTTCATTCTGCTGCGTACTTATCTGTAAAAATTAAAAAATAGACATGTTGATGAGCCCTTTCACTGTGATGTTAGAATGGTAGGGCCAGAGATCGTCAAATCTGTTTCCCTTTTACTCCAGTTTGAGTTCTTTGGGCAAGAGCTCTTATGTAAGTCTAATAAACAGATCCTAACAAATAGCTTCATTCAGTGATGATGAAAAAATAAGCAAGTTTCCTTTCAAGCCTCAGCAAGCAGAAATTGATTTGGAAGACAAATCGAATGGCTCAGCTTTTGTTGTTTTACTTTCCATACTCACTTCATTACCAGGTTCTACAATCCTTCCAATCTCCAGGGTTCACCTCATAAGGAAGAGAAAAAAAATAAAAGCCTCTTGCAAAAAGCCTTTTGCCAGATGGCGATTTTTGAGCAAGCCACTTGTCATTGAACAATGTGAGGAGTTTGGGGAGTAGCAGGTCAGATGATCTTATAGTCAAGGCTCTTCTTTAACCTACCTTTGACCAGCATCAAGTGAGACAGAAATATCCCCTTTTATCAAATCAGAATTATCATCCTTACATTGCAGACTTGTGAGAAAAATTGAACAATATATTCAAATTGCCCACAGTTTAGGAGATGCTCAGTAAATGTAATTACTACGCATTCTTCTCCCATTTAACTGGGGGCTGTCCGGGACACAGGTATACACTATCTTGTTATATTCCATCAGAGCTGGAGAGCAAACATAAGTTTAGTAGCAGTCCTAAAATATACTGGAACAGAGGGGTCTTCGGTGAGATGAGTGGTGTCTCTTATTCTAATGGGAAGGTCTCTTTGGCTGTTATATTCTTATTCTATTTTAAGATATTATTCATGTCTTAGCATTATTGATGCTTAATATCATCATTTCTGTATCTGTGTTCCTAGTGGACTGAAGTCTTAAGATGGATCATGTAAACTCTCCCATTGTCCCCCTTTATCTGTGGAGTGAAATTTTATGTCCTTCATTGGCAAGCATACACCTGTCGGATTTGCTGTACCCAAATGATCCGTGGCATAAGAATGCTTCCAAATTACCCACAGTTCTCAGCACTGTCTCTTTCCGAAATGAGAATGTCCTCTAGAAAACTTCATTTCTGTATGGTGACTATCATAACACACACACACACACACACAAACACACATAAAACCACAACAACAACAAAAACCCCAAAACAAAAACAACCCTTCATTTCTTCTCCCTGTGTACCTATTTGACTCTCCAGTTGCTGAAAGCACTTCTAGGTTCTGCTTTACAAAAACCTGGCAGCCAGCACAGTGGGCAGCTGTTTGTTCATGGTTCCATTTATCCATTTTGACTTCTCTGTTAAATGTGACATAGTTGTGTGGAGCCCACTGTACTGCTCAGTCTCTGCCCCACTCAGCAGGAGACCAGCAGTCTCTGAGATGGCTTCCTAGGTGGGCCCTGTGAGAGGTGACACTGCCCGTGATACCCAGAATGCATACTCTCATTGGGTGTGTGGTTCTTACCCTCCAGAGGCTCAGTATGTCGATGCTACTGCTCGTAGATCACACTTTGGGAAGCTGAACGGAACTAAATCCTGTTGCTTTATTTAACAAATACACTTTCAACAATCTGATAACTGGCTTTCAGATTGCCACAGAACTGAATCCTTCTTAAACTTTCATAGTGTGAGTTATACTTGATTGTAAACTCAGTAGGGTAAATGCCTTTTATGGGGTATGAATGCTGTCCAGTCCCTTGATGTAATATTAATGACAGTATTTTAGAGATTGAAGGGACCTTAGAGATTATCTCATTCAACCTCTTCGTGTTACAAAAGAGCAAGCACGTCTTGCCCAAATTTATTGGAGAAATAAATTTTCTGGTTCAATAAACTTGTCAGGAACACAATTCGTAGTTGTTTAGTGTATCTATTTCTGGCCAACTGAATTCTTTCAAAACCAGAACAGGGTGATTTGGACCAGTTTGTGATTAGAACCCCACCTTCCCATAGTTTCAGCAAATGGATGTTTAAGAATCCAGCCTTTTCATTCATATACCAACCAAAGAATGTATGTGGCCTGAGATGGCAGTTCTTCCAGAAATTGGTCATGGCATCTCTCTGATTAGTATGTGTGGGAAGAGGTATGTGCATCCATACAAGCTATGAGGAGTTTTATTGTGTTTTTCCTGAACCTGATCCAGGGATCCTGACTCAGTAAGAATTTCCCAGCACTGGTTGCTTTTAAACTAAACCTGCCCTGGATGTAATTTTTCACTCATCCTTAGTTCTTCTGTATTTTCTTTCACCTGGATTTATTTTCTTTCTTTCTTTCTTTCTTTCTTTCTTTCTTTCTTTCTTCCTTCCTTCCTTTCTTTCTTTCTTTCTTTCTTTCTTTCAAGATTTTATTTATTTGTTTGACAGACATTAGATCACAAGTAGGCAGAGAGGCAAACAGAGAGAAAGGAAGGGAAGCGGGCTCCCTGCTGAGCAGAGAGCCTGATGCAGGGCTTGATCCCAGGACCATGACCTGAGCCAAAGGCAGAGGCTTTAACCCACTGAGCCACCCAGGTGCCCTCACCTCGACTTTCTATATTATATACAATCAGCGCAAGAAAGCCTTGTTCATATTACTTTGTTTCTAAATAGAATATAAACACCTTGTTTTTTCTTGGATGAGCTCATTTTAATGGAGTTCGCTTTTGTTAGTTACCCAAGTTCCACCTTCACATTCTAGTGTTGAAAGTTCTCTTCCAGCAGTTTGGGGAATAAAGCCTGTGATGGAATGATCCGAGTTATTAAACTGGGACTACAAGAGTATTGAGTCTAATTAAAAGGGTAAAGAGGTTCATTACCAAATGCCTACAAATGGGGGAATGGCTTGGAGGGAAGTATTTTCTGGGATGCCAGTAATCTTTGTGGATAGAATGTCTGCCTGGATGGTTTGGACAAACAAATAAATGAAACTTCTTTACAGTAGAATGGAAGCTGTGCATCCAATGACTGATAATCACTAAAGATAATCACTAAAAAATATTTAACAGTGGTAGTGTTCAAGTAGAACTAAGGAATAAGGGCTTTGGGGTAGGAAAGACACCTATCTTTACTGTGTAACTTTCACAAATTCTTGATATTTTTACTGTATAAATGCATTACTATCTCCAATAAAGAAAACCAAAGTTTTATTTTCTTAGACGTACAACCACAGTTGAGGTAATATGTGACAAGGGACTGAATGCAGTTACCCCAAAGAGACATCACTGGTCACAGACGGAAAGTAAAGTGCCAGTAGTGATACTCACAGTCCTACCATCCTTCATAGCACCTTAAAAATTACCTTACTGAGAGCACATTGCTCCAAGAGATTTTGGCTATTATGACTGAACTCCAGATATGTGTGAGGCCTCATGCTGGGTACTGGAAGGTATAGAAATACTAAGTTAAGTTTTAGAAAATATGGTGCACTCTCATACAAAAAGATTGATTAGATAATATCCAGAAATATATGCTGTTTCTGCAGGCCAGAGAAGAGGGAGCTCAAAACTAACAGGGAGCTCCATAATGATTGTGGAATCAACATGGAGGAGGCAGAATTTGAATAAGCCCTTGAAGGCTAGATCGGGTGTCAGAACATGTGGGTGGAGGGAAGTGAGCCCTTGAGAGTGCGAACCCCACCCAAGATGCATAAGAATAAAATGGCATGGATCCTTTTTGGCTGCCTTGGTAAATGCTAATCCATAATGTCAGAAAGATTTCTTGGGGCTAAATTTGGAGTTTGCAGGAGGACTTGAATGTCAATGATGAAATTTGAAAGGAACTATGTATACTTTGGATCAGGAGAGACACAGGACCCTAATAGCATTTTTAGGTTGGTTTTATTTTCTTCTTTGTGAAGAGCTTGAAGAAAAAGCAAATAGAAGCTGGGAGGAGAAGTCCTCTTTCCAAAAGAGTGACCGGGGCTCAGTCACTTCTGGGGCCATCTGCAGAAGATGAGAGGGAAGAGGTGAGCCCAGTGGGGTCTGTCTATATAGGATGAAAAACAGAAGGATGGGTGTTAAAGACATTGAGAAAACAAGAATACTTGGCAAGAATTTGTGACTGGACATATGGTGGTGGAGGAGGAGGATCACAAGAATCATGGTGGTCGGGATGCATTGAGCACACATGTGTCATGCATTATAAATAGTTATCTGATCTGATCAGCAGATACTCCAGAATGTGCGTATTATTATCTTCATTTTACAGTTCAGAAGTGTAGGACAGAGAAGTAAAAAAAAAAAAAAAAAAAAATGCCCAAAGTCACAGAGCTATTGCATGATAGCCCTAGGATTCAAATCCAGCAGTCTGGTTCCAGAGCATGTAGTCTTTCAGAAGGTAACCAAGAGTTTTTAAACTTAACACAGTACTCTTCATGAGAAGGCCAGAACACAAATGATCTCAGTTACTTGGTAAAGGACACTTAATGTGGAATTTAGGAGTCAGAAAATATGGCCTGCCCCTATTCAGATAATTCAACTTTCCAGGTTGAAACTTCTTGGGGGGGGGGGATGGGGAGGTGGTGGTGGTAGTGAGGGGTATGTGTGTGTGTGCATGCACGCTCGCGCATGTGTGTGTGTGTCTGTGTGTTCTACTATTGATCACAGTGCAGATAGACAGGATAACTCATCACTTTGTTTTCATCAAATATGTCTTCTTATCTCAAAATTGACTTTGCCAGCTCTGTTTACCACAATAAATCAGTGTGCATAGGGCATTCACACATTTCTCTTCTGAGCGAGTGCTCTTTTAGCTTGGATTTCTATTTAAGTTACAGTTTAGATGTCTGTAGAACTCTTGGGTTAATATCGTCAGGGAAAATCTTTTAAACTTCCTTAATTATGATACAAGTCAGAGGATTTATACAGAATAAAGTGTGGACTCCTTTTGTTACACATGTTTTCAAACACATGTACTACCACCCTAAAAAGAAAAAAAAAATATTCAGCAACTGGAGACCCATTAGGTGAAAACCCTTAACATCTCAAGGAAATGTCATCAATGTGAACCAAGACTAATCCGCTAACACCATAGACAAAAATTGTTTTTAGAGAATAATGAATCCCCCATGATTTCACTTTTCTTGTTGTGTTTTCATTTTCAAACTATTATTATCAGCTCAATGGAATAACATTATTCTGTAAGTAACTTCTGTGGAAACATGTTCAAAGGAAGCTAACTTAGTAACCGGCTTTCCAGATTTAGGGGGAGAGGAGATCGTAATACAGCTGAGGAATGTATTTGTCTCAGGAGGGAAAATATTGGGGTGTTAGAGTCTGATACTCTCTTAGGCTAAACATGGGAAGGATTTTTAGAGACCCCAGAGTTGTCACTTATTGGGAAGTAACTATGGGAAAGAGGTTCATCTTTCAAGCCCGTTATTGTATTTGAGAATCTTCTATCTTTAATACATATTTTACATGATTTGACCTTGCATTGCTCATAAACTGTTGATGCTCCCTGGAGTGCCTATTCTTTTTATGTCCTCTGATTCCCAGAGTCTTTTCCATTAGGCTTGATGAGCTACAGGCACATATTAATTGAACCTGTGGGGGTGGCAGATGGATAAGCTGACAGGTCTGACTCAGTCATCCTGTAGTTTCTCCAGCATTGTTGACACCATGAAGTAACGTCACTGTTTCTATTCACACATGGACCTTTGCCTATAATAATTTTGGTACTCTATTTGCTTTTTTAAATTTTTTATTATTTTTTAAAAGATTTTATTTATTTATTTGACAGACAGAGATGACAAGTAGGCAGAGAGGCAGGCAGAGAGAGAGAGAAGGAAGCAGTCTCCCTGCTGAGCAGAAAGCCCGATGTGGCGCTTAATCCCAGGACCCTGGGATCATGACCTGAGCCGAAGGCAGAGGTTTTCAACCCACTGAGCCACCCAGGCATACCTCTATTTGCTTTTTTAAGTCGTCTAGTCTTCAGCCCATTTGCTATTCCAAATGGAATAGCACTGAAAGATAGCAAGGTGTACCTTATGTCTGATTTGTGGTTAAGTCTGATGAAAGGAAAGACTAACCAAATTTTTGAACATGCTGTCATTATTAAAGCACTTTTATGGAATTTGGCTTTGAAATTGAAGTTGCAGTACTAAATGGCTAGATTGCACAGAATACCCACATGTGGTTACCTTGGTAGCCTGTGGCCTGTGTTGCTGGATGTGATGTTTGAGGGAAAAGGCTCCTGGGCTAACACTATTAACCTGCTTTATGAGCTTCAGTAAGCACAGGTCTCTCTTGGGTGTGGTGATGGTGGCCAGAAATAACCCTTGTCAGCTATAGGCTGTGCTTCCATGTCTTTCTTATTCTACTCAACTGTCAAACTGTACTGGAGATTTCCATGACTTTCCTGACACCCAGATTGAGTCAAGGAACACTTTCTCCATTTCTACCATGACATCTATCTTTTTGTTCCATAGTCTACCCTAAATAGACAAACATATACTCATGTACATAAACTTGCAGGTGCATATTCCCTTACCCATTAATAGGTGACAGTTTTTTTTTTTTTTTAAATCACATTCTGGTGTTTGACATTTACTAATATAGAGCCAACAACATTTTAAGCCATTTCTAATACTTTCTTAGCCATTTTCTAACAGTAAGAAGAAGAAATCATTTACCAGTTTTTGAGAGACACCATGAGCCAGGCCTGGAGACAGATGCTTTAAATAAAGCATCTTATGCAATTATTATGCACACATTGAACATTAGCTGTTACCAGCTCTGTTTTATGAAAGTAGTTCAGAGAGGACTTTGTCCCAGAGGATATAGCTAACAACTGATAGAACCAGGACTGCCCACTGCCAAAGCCTTGATCACTTGCCCTTGATAACAATATAGCTTATCTTCACAGTGGTCTTTAAACTTTGAAAACTGAATTCCCAGAGGGTTCAGAAGTTGTCCAGAAGAAATGGAGAGCCAGATACTTCTGACCACTGTTGAACTCTACCAGACTCTCCATCTCACCTCCAAATCTCCTTCCTTTCTTCTTCCCTCCCCACAAACATCCTATCCTTCATCCATCAATCCCTTTCTTTCCATTACTCCCTTTTTGTTTCTTTCTGTCCTCTCCATCCTCTCTCCTTCCCTCTTCCTCCGTTGCTTCCTACACCCTCTAGGGCCCCATCTCCTTAATTCTTCATCTAACACTATCCCCACACTGCACACTTAATATACAGAAGAGTTAAAATGTGGCAGGTAGCCTGCTATGTTTAATTACATGGATAAACTTACTGAATTGTCACAGCAGTTTTTGCTACATTACATGTGTGTAAATTGACCTTCAAAGAGATTAGGTGACAAGCCCAAAGCCATATCATCTATCTGTAAATTCTGGACTCAGATTTTGAACCTCAGCAATTTGACTCTCGATCCCTCATCTGACACTATGCTACCTTCATTTCACTAGGTAGAAATAAATGTAAGTTAAAACAATCAGATAATATCCAAATTATAGTGTGTGACACTAGTGAATGGACGGTAATTAAGAAATCCTTAACATTATGGGGAGTGTGGCTTGCATAGTCATTTAGGAGGACAAATTCATATTACACCAAAAACACTTTAAAACTCCATATGGTCTGGGGCGCCTGGGTGGCTCAGTGGGTTAAGCCGCTGCCTTCGGCTCAGGTCATGATCTCAGGGTCCTGGGATCGAGTCCCGCATCGGGCTCTCTGCTCAGCAGGGAGCCTGCTTCCCTCTCTCTCTCTCTCTGCCTATTTGTGATCTCTCTCTGTCAAATAAATAATAAAATCTTTAAAAAAAAAACAAAACTCCATATGGTCTGACCCTGTCTTATTCTAGCAGTTTATTCTAACAAACCAGTAAAAAATATGTACACAAACATTTGTCTCTCAAAACACTGTTTTGGGCAAGAAAACAGGAGAAGGCAATAAAAGTGTTTAGCAATGCAGTAAATCATTAAATATGACATATTATATTAATATGTAGTATAGACATTAAAATAGTTCTAGATATGTAGATACTTACAGAAGAGTCTAGAATAAAGTATAATTTAATGAATGATTGTAAAGAAAATAGCTATGTATCTATTATGTAGTTTACAAAATGAACCAGCATTCCTTTTAGACTTCTGCCCCTACCTTCCTGATCACTGTTTCTTTCCTGACCCTTTTTTTTTTAATCATTCCCTTGCTGTCTAAGGATGGTAGCTTAATTTTTCTTCTCTTTTTTTCTTTTTTTTAAAAGATTTTTATTTATTTATTTGATGGAGAGAACATGACAGCTTAAGTGGGGGAATGGCAGAGGGAGAGGGAGAAGCCGGCTCCCCATTGAGCAGGGAGTCTGATGTGAGCCTCTATCCCAGGACCCCGAGATCATGCCTTAACCAACTGAGCCACCCAAGCACCCCCATTGTTCTTGTTTTTGTGCTCTAATAAATGAAATTTGTAGGTATTCTACTGTATCTATTTCTTTGGTTGTTGTTTTCTTTCTTTTTTTTCTTTTTTTCCCCCTCAGTCACTATTTATCCATTCTACTGATGATGCAATTTGGGTTATTTAAATGTTTCAGGCTACTAAAAACAAAACAATTCTTCTATAAAATTCATGAACTTCTGTCATGGTGTAGGTGAGCACACAATTTTGTATCTGTATTGCTGTCTCTACCAATGGCGTTACTTGACCTTAGGGTCCACAGATCTTCAACTAGGCTCTGTATTGATTGTCTGTTTTCCAAAATGACTGCAGTAATGTATTCTCTTGCCAGCAGACTTGAAAGTTCCTGCTGCTTAATACTTTGAACAAATATGCATACTAGTATTAAGGATCTATTTAAATCTTTAGTTTTCTGGGGTTGGCTTTCTTTTCTTTCTTAATTTATACATGTTCTTTATACATTCTCAGGGCAAGACATTTTGGATCTTTGTGCTGAAACATCTTGCAGATGTGATTTGCCTTTCCACTCTTTCAGTGGTGACGTTTGATTAAACATGTTGTTCGTGCTGATATAGTACAATCTTTTTTTTTTCTTATGTTAAAATAATCTTTTGCCATTGTCAGGACAATAGTTTTATTGTCTTCTAAAAATGCTATTTATGTATCTAATTATGAATGATTATGCTGTAATTTAATTTGATCTTTTTAAAATTAATGTGTAAGAGTAATGTGAGGTAGGGATTCTCAATCATTTTTTCCCATGTACCTACCCCCTTGTCCCATGACTTCCATTGAAAAAATATTTCCTTACTACTCTCTAGTGTTACCTTCTAGAAGTCAGTTGCATTCTGAGTGCTGCATCATTGATCTATTTATCTATCCTAATCTAAAACCAAATCCCATCCTTAACTTTACTGCAAACTTAATGCTAAACCAAACATTAAGCCTAGTCCTAATTGTAGCTCTACCCCTAAACCATCACTAGTCCTCTACTCCTAACCCTAAAACTAACTCTAAAGCTAGCAAAGTAATAAAATCTAACACTAACCCTAACTCAATTTCTAACTCTATATCTAAAGCTAACCTTAAACTTGAAGATAAGCATAAGGCATTTTGACCTAAATCTCACATTTTATCTTAACCCTAAATGTAAGTAATAAACCTAACCCTTACTTTCTGAAATTACTGAAACATTGTTTGTGGTCCTGTATAAGGTTAGTTTTTATAAATGCCCCATGTAGTTTGAGAAGAACGTGTATTTTGCGGTTGTTAGATGCTGTGTTCTACTCAAGTTAAGTTTGTTAAATCACTCACCTCTTTAATTTTATTGGTATTTGTTTTTTTCTGAGAAAGATGTAGTAAAATTGTCTATGCAGGAATTTTAGCCCTGTGGTATCATTTAACTTATTTTTGGCAAAATTTTCCTCATTCAACCCTCTCTAATTTTCAGTCCATGTGTGTGGGTGGGGAGGGAGTTTGGAGGTACGGCAGTGCAATAAAGAAAGAGTTGCTTATTCTTTTGAAATCATCAGCCATCGTGTGAATAGGCACAGGGTTGTCAAATGAATGATGAGACCATGTGGAGCAAAGGTTGGCTATACATGACCACCCAGCCACTAGCCAACCACCAACTGGTAGGAGAGGCCAACCAATGCCAGCTTAATTGTCTTCATGACTCATAGCTGACTGCACATGCATGAGGAATCCCAGATGAAATCAGCCCAAACTGATAACCTAGTCATAAGCAATGATAAATGCTTATTGTTTTTAGCCACAGAATTTTGGGATGGTTTGTGATGCGGGGCTAGATATACTGATACCATATTCATACCCAAACAGGATTTTGTGGCATTTTAACATAGAATTCACAAACTTCATGGATGGATGGGATCCTCACAAATGTTCCTATCTTCCTGCCTAACAAGCATCTGCATCAAAGGTTGGACTTTCACCAATTTCACCCTGAAAATTTAAAGCTATTTGACCATCCCTTGTAGAAAACCACCATCCAATAAGTTAGGTCACTGTTATAACACCACCAAACTATCTGAAGGTGGAGGAGTTGAAGGATACTTCCTGCAGATTTCAAAATTCTTGAACACAATTTCAAAACTCAGATTTCACCTGTGTCATATTTTGATATTGCATGTTTTCCGGAGACTGATTTTCTCCCTTTTAAGCTAATAAAATACTCCCACAAATCAGGAGCTATAAGTCTTACCGTGTGGTAGTAACATTTTAAAATATATGTTAATAAAAAAACATTAAGAAAAAGAAGAAAAAAGAAAGTCAGTTAAATATTTAATGTCACTTCTTATAGTTGTTTCCATTTCTTGGAAAAACTCCTAGCATAATAAATGAAGCAAATATTTCCATCATAAATGCATTTATTATTTCCACATGGTCTGTGTATGTGTAGTATATGCAATTAGGTTTGCTTTCAAATTAGAAATACTTTAAATCTCACACAAAGAGTCATTTCTCTTTCATCAAGGGGGCCCGTCAGCTTGGATTTTCTCCCAGAAACTGGAGAGACCCAAAGCAACTCTACAATTTGTGCTCCTTGGAGAATTAAAATCATGTCTTTGGTACTTTCATAGCTTCTTTTATTTTTTAAAACCATGAGGAATTTATGTGTCTGATTTAGTGGGTTTCCATGTCTTATTTCACAAGTTGCCTTAGATCTTGAAGGGTACTTCTCTTCTCCCATGGTGTTTACTCATCTAGAACCTATTTGCTTCCATGTCTTATTTCACAAGTTGCCTTAGATCTTGAAGGGTACTTCTCTTCTCCAATGGTGTTTACTTATCTAGAACCTATTTGTTTCCATGTCTTATTTCACAAGTTGCCTTAGACCTTGCCACACTTTGGAGTTCAGGAACACTATCTTTCAGTTACATAAGATAATTGAGTTTCCATGTCTTATTTCACAAGTTGCCTTAGATCTTGAAGGGTACTTCTCTTCTCCCATGGTATTTACTCACCTAGAACCTATTTGTGCCTTAAACACAGCGTTGGTGGGCCTTACCGGGATAAATGGAATTGCCTTATGTCCCTACCTGGCAGTAAGTACGTAGATCTACATCACTCTGTAGCCACACTCTGGAGTTCAGGAACTCGAGCTTTGAGTTACATAAGATATTGAGATACTGAGTTACATAAGATACTTGGTTGTGACCATGGAATTTAGTTCCTCAATTTTTATCTGGCAAAGGAGGCAATCCTGCAAGGCAAGCACAGTGAGAGAATGAACAACAATATCTGTAAACTAGTGGTAGAACTTAATAAAAAGTTTTTTTTGTTGTTGCAAATGTAGTTTTAGTGTAAGGAAACCTCTTTTTACAGCAAAATTTCAAAAGACAGAAATTGCCTAGGGTACACTTTGAAATCTGTTACTACTCAGTTAGCTAATATTGCAGCTAGGGAAAGAGATGCACTCTAGAGTTGACAGTAGACCTGGGGTTCTGGAAAAATTTTCCATTCTGGAGACTCCTTTTAACATCTTTGCCAGACTCTTATAAAGGATGCCTGTCCTCCCCATTACTGCTTTTTTTTTTTTTTAATTTGCCATTTATTCTATAGTCACATGCTCCCATTGCTCTACTTACCAATATCATGACTGTCAACCAAATTGCCATGCCCAGTGGATGTGTTCTGTTTTCATACCTAAACTTGCCATATTAGACAGTTATAGTAGTTGTTACTTTTTTTTTTTTTAACTTAAAGTCTATTTAATTTGCTAAGAGTCTAGCTATTCTGCTTTTTGATTTGCCTGGAATATTCTTTTTCATTTCTTCACTTTAAGCCTATGTATATCCTTAAAGTTGAGTGAGTCTCTCATGGATAGTGTGAAATGATCTTGTTTTCTTATCCTTTTAGCCACTCTATGCCTCTTGATTGGAGAATTTAGTCCATTCGCATTTAAAGTAATTATTGATAGGTAAGAACTTGCCAGTATTATCTTACTGTTTTCTGACTGTTTTGTAGTTCCTTTGTTCCTTCTTTTACTGTCTTGCTTTGTGGATTGCTGATTTTCTGTAGTGGTATGCATTGATTCTCTTTATCTCCTTTGTTGTAGGTTTACATAAAACATAGTTACACTCCTGTTTTTTAACTTTTGCCCTGGAGTTCATTGACTAATACACCATCATATTATAAAGCTAGAGTATTCTGAATTTGGCTATATACTTACTTTAGCAATACATTTTATATTTTCATATGGTTTTATGTTTAGGCTTCATTTCAGCTTGAAGAACTCCTTTTAGCATTTCTTTTAAGGCAGGACTAGTGGTGATGAACTTCCTCAGCTTTTATTTATCTGTGAAAATCTTCATCTCTTTCATTTATGAAGGACAGATTTGTCAAATGAAGAATTCTTGTTTCACAGTTTCTGTTCTTTGAGTATTTTGAGTATATAATCCCTTTTCTTGGACTGCAAGATTGCTGCTGAAAAATGTGATAGATTTATGGGAGTTCCCTTGTATGTGAAGAATTTTTTTTTCCCTTTCTGCTTTTAAGATTTTCTCTGCTTTTGATTTTAGATAGTCTTATTGTAATGTGTATTGAAAAAATCATTTTGGATTAAATTCTTTGGGAAACTTACAAGCTTTATGAACTTCGATTTCCAAATCTTTCCCCAAATTCAGGAAATTCACAGCCATTATTTCTTTAAATAGGCTTTCTGCTACTTTCTCTCTCTCCTCTTTCTGAGACTCTAATAATACATAAATTGTGTTCTTTATAGTATCCCACAATTTAAATAGGCTCTCTATACCCTGTTTCATTCTTTTTTTTTTTCCTGGATTGGAAAATGAAAGTCCAAATAAAATGAGTTTAATGTGACCTGTTCGGTGGTCAGCTTCATCATATATTAAGGGATTCTGCTCAAGTTTGAGACATTGGAGTCACTCTTGATTCCTTTCTTTCTCATTCTTGGCATCTAATCCATCAAGGAAACCTATTGGGTTTATCTCAAAAACAGATTCAAAACATAGTCACTTTTCACCATGACCTTTTCTGCCACTCCGTTCCAAGCCCCAAGCATCTCCCACCTAGGTTACTAAGACAATATCTTAGGTGAATGATTTGCTTCCATTCTTGTCTATTCTCAATAGAGGAGTTAAAATAGACCTTTTAAAACATTAAGCATATGATGTTACTCTATTCAGAACCTTCCAATAGATCTGTTTTTTACTTGGAACTGTTTTAGTTGGAACAAAAGTGATAAGCCTTAACTAGTCTCCTACTATAATTATCCCTCTGACCCTATCTGTTACTACCTTCCCTCTCACTCTTTCTATCCCTATAACACTGGCCTTCTTTCTGTCCTTGGGGAAAAGAGACACATCCCCTGCCTTAGGACTTTGGTACTAGTTGTTGATTCCATTAGAAATGCTTTTCCCCATATAACTTTGTGGCTAACTCCCTCCCCTCCTTCATGCTTATGCTCATTGAGACCTACTATTTAAAATTGCAGTGTGTGCACCTTCCCAGACTTCCTTTCCAACACACTCTTGGTCATTGTTTTTCTCCTATTTATAGCACCACATTTGGACATTCTATGTCAGAATTACCCAATGTGTGGTTTTCTGACCAAAAACGTCAGCATCACTTGGGACTCTTTTAGAAATGCCAGTTCTCAGGATCCACTTTACACCTGCTGAATCAGAATTACTAAGGCAGGGCACAGGGATGTATGTTTTTTAAAAACCTTTTAGAATTTTATGTAAGATAAAGTCTTAAAGTTTTTTTTTAAGTTCCTAACTTCTTTATCACACCTTGTATTATCTGCATCTCCTGATAGAATATAAGTTCCATAAAGGCAAGGTTTTCTGTTTATTTTGTTTGCTATGTTTTTAAGTGTTTAGGTCTGGCACATTGTGGACACTCAATGAATAGTTTTTAAATAAATTCTCTAGTACTTCAGAGAAACAATTCATTGTTAGTATTTTTTTTTAAGATTTTATTTATTTATTTGACAAAGAGAAATCACAAGTAGATGGAGAGGCAGGCAGAGAGAGAGAGAGAAGCAGGCTCCCTGCTGAGCAGAGAGCCCGATGCGAGACTCGATCCCAGGACCCTGAGATCATGACCTGAGCCGAAGGCAGCGGCTTAACCCACTGAGCCACCCAGGCGCCCCCATTGTTAGTATTTTTAAAGTCAAGTTTTAAGTATAATTTACATAAGTAAAACTCATTTTAAGGAATAGTTCTGTGAGTTTTGATAAATGCTGGTAAAGTTGTAGAACTACCACCACAGTTAAGACACAGAAGAGTCTACTATCACCAAAATCCTCTTGGGCCCCTTTATACCCACATGCTGCTTGCACACATGCGATTCTTAGAAATCACTGATGTTTTCTGTTTCTACACTTCTCCCTTTTTCAAAATGCCATACACATGGAATCATACAATATAGATCTTTAGGTGCTGTCTTTTAGGTCTGGCTTTATTCTCCATGTTGTTATGTATATTAATAGTTCCTTCTTATTATTGTTGTGTAGTATTCCACTGTAGAGATATAATACAATTTGTTTAAACATTCACCAATTTAAAAATATTTTGTTGTGGATTTAAAGACTATGAATGAAGGCACTTTAAACATATATGTGCAGACATTTGTGTGAACATAAACTTTTATTTCACTTGGGTAAATATCTAGGGGTCAGATTATTGGTCATATAATAAATACATGTTTAACATGAAAACAAAAAAACAAACCACCACCACCAAAGTGCTTTCCATTTTACATTCCCACCAATTTGTAAGAATCCCAGTTGTTCTGGATTCTTGCCAGCATCTGTCAATGTGAGTTTGATGATGGTGGTGGTGATGGTTATATGATGTGATAACAATGATAATGACATTAGCTAATGTTGTGTATCAGCTAACAGTTGTGCAGTGGTCTCTTTTTATGGTTGTAACTTACATTTCCATAATAGCTAATGATGCTGACCATCTTTTCGTGGTTTAAGGAACATCCTTTTATTGAGATTTGGTTTGGATATTTTGCCCATTTTTAAAAACTAGGTGTTTTTTTTTTAATTGTTAAATTTTGAGAGTTCATTTTCCATTCTGACTGTAAGTACATTATCAACTATATGATTTGCAAACACTTTCTCTGCATGTATGGCCTATTTTTATATTTCCTTAAAAACATCTTTCAGAGAGCAGACATGTTAAATTTTGATCAAGCCTAATTTATTGTTTATTCTTTTCTGGATTGTGCTTTGTGTAACATTTAAGATCTTTGCCCAAACCAAGTTCACAGAGAATTGTTTTGTTTTCTGTTTTCTTTTTTTCTTCCTCATGGTATGTGTACTCTTTAATCCCCTTCCTCTACTTCACCCATCCCTCACCTACTGCTCTTATGGTAACCATCTGTTTGTTCCCTGTATTTAAGAGTCTGTTTCTTGGTTTCTCCATCTTTTTTTCTTTTCCTTTGCTTTTTTGTTTTGTTTCTTAACATCCACTTAATAAGTGAAATCATATACGGTATTGTGTTTTTTTTTATCTTATTTTTTTCCCATTTATTTATTTTCAGAAAAACAGTATTCATTATTTTTTCACCACACCCAGTGCTCCATGCAAGCCGTGCCCTCTATAATACCCACCACCTGGTACCCCAACCTCCTACCCCCCTGCCACTTCAAACCCCTCAGATTGTTTTTCAGAGTCCATAGTCTCTCATGGTTCACCTCCCCTTCCAATTTACCCAAAAGCACATACACTCCCCAATGTCCATAACCCTACCCCCCTTCTCTGAACCCCCCTCCCACCAGCAACCATGGTATTGTGTTTTTTGACTGACTTGTTTCACTTAACATTATACTCTCTAGCTCCATCCATGTTGTTGCAAATGGCAAGATTTCATTCCATTTTGTGGCTGAATAATATTTAGTTTTACACACACACACACACACACACACACACACACTATACACAGCACACATGCCACATCTTTATGCATTCATCAATTGATGGACACTTGGGCTGCTTCTATATCTTGGCTATTATAAATAATGCTGCTTTGGGTTGCCTAGGTAGATCAGTCAGTTAAGTGGTTGCCTTTGGCTCAGGTCATGCTCCTGGGATCCTGGGATTGAGGCCCATATCAGTCTCCCTGTTCACTGAAGAGCCTGCTTCTCCCTCTCCCTGCTACTCTGCTACTTGTGCTCTCTCTGTCAAATAAATAAATAAAATCTTAAAAAAAAATAATGCTGCTATAAACCTAGACATGCAAGTAACCCTTTGAATTAGTGGTTTTGTATTCTTTGGGTAAATACCCCGTAGTGCAATTGCTGAATTGTAGGGTAGTTCTCTTTTTGACATTTCAAGGAAACTCCATACTGTTTTCTAGAGCAGCTACACCAGTTTACATTCCCATCAACTTGCATGGATGTTCCCTTTTCTCCACATATTCACCAACAACACTTGTTCTTGTGTTGTTGATTTTATTTTTAATTTTTAAAAGATTACTTATTTGAGACAGAGAGTGCACACGTGCGAGAGAGTACCAGAGCCGGAGAACAGGGTGACGTGCTGAGGGAGAAGCAGGCTCCCTGCCGAGCAGGGAGCCCGGTATGTAGGGCTTGATCCTGGGACTCCAGGATCATGACCAGAGCAGAAGGCAGACAGTTAACTGACTGAGCCACCCAGACATAATGTGTTGTTGATTTTGATTACTCTGACAGATGTGAGGTGGTATCTCATCATAGTTTTGATTTGCATTTCTCTGATGATAAGCGATGATGAACATCTTTCCTGTGTCTGATTGGCATCTCTGTGTTTTTCTTTGGAGAAATGTTTGTTCATGTCTTCTGTCATTTTTTAATTAGATTATTTGTTTTTTTTTTTGAGTGTTGAATTTCACATATTTTTTGTCTGATATGTTATTTGCAAAAATCTTACCCCATTGAGTAGGTTGCCTTTTAGTTTTGTTGTTTCCTTTGCTATGAAGACGTCTTTTATTTTGACGTAATCCCAATAGTTTTATTTTTGTTTTTGTTGCCCTTGCCTCAAGAGACATATCTAGAAGAAAGGTGCTATGATTGATATCAAAGAAGTTACTGCCCCTGCTCTCTTCTAAGAATTTTTTATGGCTTCAGGTCTCACATTTAGGTCTTTAATCCGTTTTGAATTTACTTTTGTGTGTGATATAGAAAATGGTCTAGTTTTTTTCTTTCACACATTGTTATCCAATTTTCCCAACACCATTTGTTGAAGAGACTGCATTTTTCTGTCAGATATTCTTTCATGCTTTGTCAAAGATTAATTAACTATATTAATTTACTATATATTAACTATATATATAACTATATATATTAATTAACTATATATTAATTAAGCTATATATTAATTATAGCTTTATTTTTGGATTTTGTATTCTATTCCATTGATATTCATGCCTGTTTTTATGCCAATACTGTACTGTTTTGATTATTACCACTTTGTAATACAACTTGAAGTCTAGAATTGTTACACCTTCAGTTTTTTTTTTAATTCAAGATTATTTTGACTATTTGAGGTCTTTTGTAGTTCCATTCAAATTTTAGTATTGTTTGCTCTAATTCTGTTGGTATTTAATAGGGGCTGCATTACATCTGGGCAGTACAGACATTTAAATAGTAATTGTTTCTCCAACTCATGACCATGGAATACCTTTCCATTTATTTACATCCTTTTGAATTTCTTTCATCATTGTTTTTTGTTTGTTTCATTTTATTTATCTCTCTCTCTTTTTTATCATATTAGTCACCATAAAATACTTCATTAGGTTTTGATGCAGTGTTCCAAGAGTCATTGTTTATGTACAATACCCAGTGCTCCATGCAATCTGTGCCCTCCTTAATACCCACAACCAGTCTCACCCTTTCCCCAGCCCCCTCCCCTCTAAAACCCTTTGTTTGTTTCTCAGAGTCCACAGTCTCTCACAGTTCATCCCCTCTCTTATTTTCCCCAATTCAGTTTTCCTTTCCTTCTCCTAGTGTTCTCCATGTTATTCCTTATGTTCCACAAGTAAGTGAAACCATATGATGGTTGACTTTCTCTACTTGACTTACTTCACTCAACATAATCTCCTCCAGTCCCATCCATGTTGATGCAAAAGTTGAGTATTCATCCTTCTGATGGCTGAGTAATTTCCACTGTATATGTGGACGACATCTTCTTTATTCATTTGTTTGCTGAAGGGCATCTTGGCTCTTTCCATGTTTGGCTATTGCGGACATTGCTGCTGTGAACATATGGCCCTTCTTTTCACTACATCTGAATCTCTGGAGTAAATACCCAGTGGTGCAATTCCTGGGTCATAGGGTAGTTCTATTTTTAATTTTTTGAAGAATCTCCATACTGTTTTCCAAAGTGGCTGTACCAACTTACATTCCCACCAACAGTGTAAGAGGGTTCCCCTTTTTCCACAACCTTTCCAATATTTGTTGTTTCCTACCTTGTTAATCTTTGCCATTCTAACTGGTGTGAGGTAGTATCTCAATGTGGTTTTGATTTGAATTTCTCTGACGGCTAATGATGACGAACATTTTCTCATGCATCTGCTAGCCATTTGTATGTCTTCATTGGAGAAGTGTCTGTTCATGTCTTCTGCCCATTTTTGATGTGATTATCTGTTTTTTGGGTGCTGAGTTTGAGAAGTTCTTTAAAGATCTTGGATATCAGCCCTCTGCCTGTAGTGTCATTTGTGAATATATTCTGTCACTCTGTGGGTGGCCTCTTTGTTTTGCTGACTGTTTCCCTTGCTGTGCAGAGCTTTTTATCTTGATGAAGACACAAAAATTCATTTTCACTTTTGTTTCCTTTGCCTATGGAGACGTGTCTTGAAAGAAGTTCCTGTAGCTGATGTCCCAGAGGTTACTGACTATGTTCTCCTCTAGGATTTTGATGGATTCCTGTATCATGTTGAGGTCTTTCCTCCATTTTGAATTTATCTTTGTGTGTGGTGTAAGAAAATGGTCGAGTTTCATTCTTCTATATATAGCTGTTCTGTTTTCCCAGCACAATTTATTGAAGAGACTGTCCTTTTTCCATTGGATATTTTTTTCTTATTTTGTTGAAGATTAATTGACCATAGAGTGGAGGGTCCATATCTGGGCTCTCTACTCTGTTCCTTTGGACTATGTGTCTGTTTTTGTGCCAGTGCCATGCTGTCTTTGTGATCACAGCTTTGTAATAAAGCTTGAAATCAGGCAATGTTATGCCCCCAGCTTTGTTTTTCTTTTTTAGCAGTTCCTTAGCAATTTGGGGTCTTTTCTGGTTCCATACAAATTTTAGGATTTTTTGTTCCAGCACTCTGACTACATCCTTTTATTTTATGAATCCCTTGAGTCATTTTTATAGAAATACTTATTTTCTGCTTTTGTGTTTTTTACTTTTGATACTCTCACTAATGACTCAAACAGTCCTCTTTAACATCTTCTGTAGGGCTAGTTTAATGATCATGAACTCCTCTGGTTTTTGTTTGAGAATTTTTTTTTTTTTTTAAATCTCTCCTTCTATTCTGAATGATAGTCCTGCTGGATAGTGTCTTGGCTGCAGAGCTTTCCCTTTCAGCACTTTGATAACATTGTGCTACTCCCTTCTGGCCTGCAAATTTTCTTCTGAAAAATCCACTGTTAGCCTTATGAGGGCGATGGAGAGAAGTGGGGATAGTTTCTTCTTTTATGGAGCTGTCTTCTTTTCTCTTCCTGCTTTTAAAAGTTGTTGTGTTTTTGTTGTTGATGTTGTTGTTGTTTGTTTGTTTCCCCAATCACCAATTTTGCCATTTTAATTACTGTATATCTTGGTGTTGACCTTCTTGGGTTGAATTTTGGGGGAGATCTCTGTGCCTCCTGCATCTGGATTTTCTGTTTCCTTCCCCAGATTAGGGAAGTTTTCCAGCTTTTACTTCTTCAAAGAACTTTTCTGTTCCCTTTTCTCCACTTCTTCTGAGATCCCTATAATATACATGTTATTACACTTGATGGAGTCACTGAGTTCTGTAAGACTAGTCTCAATTTGCATATCGTCTTTCGTCGTCTTCCCTCATCTCAGTTACTTTCTATTACTCTGTCTTACGGGTTGTCAATTCATTTCTCTGCTTCATCTAGCCTATTTATTCCATCAAGTGTATTTTTAATTTCATTTATTGTGTTCTTGATCTCTGATTCTTTTTTTTATCTCTGGTTAATGGTCTCACTGATGTCCTCCAACTTTTTCCTCACATCCAGTGAGTATCTTTATGATCATTACTTTAAATCTCTATTAGGCATATTATGTATATCCTTTTTGCTTAGGTCTATTGCTGTGGTTTGGTTCTGTTCTTTAATTTGAAACATATTTCTCAGTCTCTTCATTTTGTCTAACCCTCTGTGCTTGTTTCTGTGTTGGGGAAGGCAGATACTTCTCTTGCTTTTTATGATAATAGCCTTATGAAGAAAAGGTCCTCTAGTGCCCTGCAGTGCAGTGTTCCCTGTTCCCCAGGGCCTGTTGCTTTAGGGAGCATCGCCTATGAATGTTACATGTGCTATGCCTCTTTTTCCTTCAGTCCAGTTGTCTGCAGAGGTTCTCTTTGCCTATTGTGGGCAGTGTTTGATTCCCCAGCAGGGATTGGGCATATTTTAACAATAAGTGCAGTGGTTTGCTTGTGAAATGAGACCTGTTCTTACTGCCGCTGGAACTGAGGTCTCACAAAACATGCAGGTCAGGAGCTATGGTTTTGGCAAATTTTGAGCTGGGGGAAGCAGGCCTGTAGCACCAAAGCTAAGGTGATGGTGACTGGGAAGAGTGGATCTACCAAAGCGCATTGGGCAGGGCTTTGTTCGGGCAAGTTAGGTAAGGAGTGTTGGTGCTGTGCTCATTTTCACAGGTGGCTGTTTATGCTGGGAGGGAAATGGCACCTGCTAGCTCCATTATTCCTAGAGGGGTTTCCCTGTGATCCTTGTCTCTTCAGTTCCCAAGCACAAGCTCTGAGATGAGCAAATCACTCTCTTTCCTTCCTGCCCCTGGCATTTTTCAAACTACTGGTTGTACAATTTATCTGCATGGGCTATTTGTTGTGCTGTCTCTTTAAGGGCATGATTCCACTTCCTAATGCCCTACAAGAGACTGATTTTTAAAATTCCAGGCTTTAAGTCTTGCTGGTTATAAGAACTCATAAAATTTAGCCCCTCTCACTTTCATAGATAGTTCTTATAGGATTCATCCTCCCCATTTGTGGGCTCCATGCTGTGTAAATCTGTCTTTTCACCCTTCTCTGGGCCACTAGCTACCTCCCCACTGTGGACAGTCAGTGTCCATTTCACTCCCAGACCATATTTTTCTTCTTCCTACATTACTCAGTGTAGCTGCCTCTCTGTCTTTAGCTGTGGAGTTTGTTCTGTGTGTCTTTGGATCACTTTCTGGGTTACCTATTTGTGAGTTGTTACCTATTTGTTGTGAGTATTACCTATTTGTATCTGTTGGAGGAGTTGAGCTTAGGGTCCACCTACTCAAAAATCTTTCCAGTTGACCTCTTCTGTGTTTTCTTCTAGAATTTCATAGTTTTAGGTTTTTGATTTTGATCAAGATTAATTTTAGGTTCTTTCTGAATATGGTGAAAATTCTCTTTTTCTTGTATGCGAACAGATGTTCAATTGTTCCAGCATAATTTTCTGAAAATACTGTTGATATTTTGAAACTCAGATACTGCATATTATTTCAAAAGGTTTATATGAACTTCTTTAATAGACCCCTAAAAATAATTTAATTTCCTTGTTTGCATATCAAGTAAAATATAAATATGATTTCATGTTCCAATCTTAAATGAAGGACCTGACAGAACTTAGAGATGATTAGGACACTTTTAAGAAAAGCACAAATTCAGTAATATGATTTATGAGGAATTATAAAACTTAAATTCTCAAAAATTAATCCTGAGAAGTTTAGAAATAAAGCATCTGATTTGACCATGGGTTTTGGTGACAAGCTAAAGAATGTGACTTTTTAAATTCAAGTAGTAAAAGAACAGACTACAATATATTCTTAGAAAAGACAGGAATTCTAGAAAACAGACTTATTTAGACATCAAGTGGATCAAGAGCCTCACCAAGACCCAGCTCCAGTAAAGGACACTTTTACCATCACTGCTTTGTACCATCGCCTCTTGACAGCACACCACACTACTGCCCCACTGCCTCTGTCACTGCTGCTCTATATACTTGCTTCTTGCTACAAAGCCGCCAACCCCAGACACTTCTTGCCATGTCCTTAAACTTACCACATCACATCTACTCTGCCAGTGCTGTCATAATGGTTTTTTTGGGCTTGTGCTTTTCCATCACATTCTGAAGATTCTTACTCCCAACTTGAAGTCAGTCTCCAGTTCACCACACTTCAACACCCACCACAATCCCCAAAAGACATAAGTGATGAAAAGGAATATGCATATACCCTTGTCATTTGTATTAGTGGTATTCCTTCTGAACGTGAAAGGTGTATGGGTGAGGAATAACATTTTACGTGTTCAAACTTTTGTAGGTACATCATTAATATCTGGCTTTTCTCTGGAGGAAGAGTGGGGGGGTGTGTAAAACCAAAGCCAGAAATGTCCACCATGATAACTTTGACAAATGCCTTAATTTTACAAGTAAGGAAATCATATTAAAAACTAAATTTCAGGAGGCGGAGTCAAGATGGCGAGAAGTAGCAGGCTGAGATGACATCAGGTAGCAGGAGATCAGCTAGATAGCTTACCTAACCATTGCAAACACCTACAAATCCAACAGGAGACCGAAGAGAAGAAGAGCAACAATTCTAGAAACAGAAAATTGACCACTTTCTGAAAGGTAGGACCTGTGGAGAAGTGAATCCAAAGCAACGGGAAGATAGACTGCGGAGAAAGGGGCCAGCTGCCAGCAAATGGCAGAACAATGGAGCACAAAATCAGGACATTTGAAAGTCTGCTCCACTGAGGGACATTGCTTCAGAAGCTAAACCGGGGTGAAGCCCATGTGGGATCAGTGTGGTCCCAGTTCCCGCGGGGTCACAGAAAGATATGTGACTCTGAGTGTCACAGAGCTCACAGGTATTAGAGTGGGGAAGCCAGCTAAAGGGACAGAGCCACAGAGTGAGCTCTCAACTCGAGGTTACCTTGAGCAGGTCACAGGCTGGGTGAGCTTGGAGCACGGCCAGAGGCGAGGGAGACAGGAGTGATTGAGCGCTTTTCTTTGAGGGTGCACTGAGGAGTGGGGCCCCCTAGTTCTCAGTTTCTCCAGGCCAGAAATTGGGAGGCTGCCCTTTTCATTTCTGTCCTCTGGAACTCTACGGAAAGCATTCAGGGAACAAAAGCTCCCAAAAGAGAACCTGAGCGGATTACTTAGCATGGTCCCTGGTAAGGGGGTTGCAATTCTGCCTCAGGCAAAGACACTTGAGAATCACTACAAGAGGCCCCTCACCCAGAAGATCAACAAGAAATCCAGCCAAAACCAAGTTTACTTACCAAACAGAACAGTGGAATTCCAGAGGAGGAGAAAGCAAAGCATGGAATTCATGGCTTTCTCCCCATGATTCTTTAGTCTTGCAGTTAATTAATTTTTTTAAAATTTCTTTTCTGCTAATTTTTTTAATTTTAACCCTTTCCTCCTTTAACTTTTTTTAACTAGTTTATCTTAACAATACCTTTCATAAAAAAATATATATTTTTTGAACCTTCATTATTATAGTCATATTTTATCCTTCATTGTATCTAACTTTATTTTTTGAATACACATAGGGTTTTTTCTTCTAAAATTTTGGGGTACAACTTCTTCTAATAGAACAAAATATAGCCTAAATCTAGCTCCGGGTTTGTTCTAGTTTCCAGCCTGAGAAAATTTTCTCCACTTTCTTTTTTTTTTTATTCTCCCAAACAACTTACTTTATCAAATGTTCATCATCACTAGCCATCAGGGAGATTCAAATTAAAACCACATTGAGATACCGCCTTACACCAGTTAGAATGGCCAAAATTAAAAAGACAGGAAACAACATGTGTTGGAGAGGATGTGGAGAAAGGGGAACCCTCCTATCAACTCCTTTTTTAGAAATTAAAAAAAAAAATTTCCATCTTTATAGGCATATTCCATCCCTTCATTGTGTTTACCCTTATATATGTTTTTCATTCTTTAAAATTTTTGGAGGTAGTTTGTTCTAAGAGACCAAAATATTCCCAAAATTAAGTGGGGTCCTGTTCTAGTCACCAATCTTTTATATATATATATATATATATATATATATATATATACATATATTATATATTATAAAATAAATATATATGAATATAAGCCTACATATAAATATATAATATAATTAATAATATTATATATAATAAATACAAATATAAAATATAAATATATAAATACAAATAATAAATATATAATAATATATATTTTTAATATTTTTTCTTTATTTGTTTTCCTTTTAAAATTTTTTTTCTGAACTTCTTTTTATCCCCTTTCTCCCTCCCATGACTTCGGGTCTCTTCTGATTTGGTTAAAGCACATTTTCCTGAGGTCTTTGCCACTCTTTTAGTATTTTATTTGTTTCTTCATTTCATCTTATCTGGACAAAATGACAAGGCAGAAAAACTCACCACAAAATAAAATAAAATAAAGAGAACAAGGGGCAGTACCAAAGGCTAAGGTCATAATCGATATGGACATTGGTAATATGTCAGATCTAGAGTTGAGAATGATGATTCTCAAGGTTCTAGCTGGGCTCAAAAAAGGCATGGAATATATTAGAGAAACCCTCTCCAGAGACATAAAAGCCCTTTCTGGAGAAATAAAAGAACTAAAATCTAACCAACTTGAGAAAAAAAAAAAACTATTAATGAGGTGCAATAAAAAATGGAGGCTCTTACTGCAAGGATAAATGAGGCAGAAGAAAGAATTAGTGATATAGAAGACCAAATGACAGAGAATAAAGAAGCTGAGTGAAAGAGAGACAAATACTGGACCATGAGGGGAGAATTCGAGAGATAAGTGACACCATAAGATGAAAAAACATGTGAATAATTGGGATTCCAGAAGAAGAAGAAAGAGAGAGGGGAGCAGAAGGTATATTGGAGAGAATTATTGTAGAGAATTTCCCTAATATGGCAAAGGGAACAAGCACCAAAATCCAGGGGGTGCAGAGAACCCCCCTCAAAATCAATAAGAATAGGTCCAGACTCCATCACCTAATAGTAAAATTTACAACTCTTAGCGACAATGAGAAAATTCTGAAAGCAGCCCAGGAAAAGAAGTCTGTAACATACAATGGTAAAAATATTAGATTGGCATTGGGCTTATCCACAGAGACCTGGCAGGCCAGAAAGAACTGGCATGATATATTCAGAATACTAAACGAGAAAAACATGCAGCTAAGAATACTATAGCCAGCTAGGCTATCATTGAAAATAGAAGGAGAGATAAAAAGCTTCCAGGAAAAACAAAAGCTGAAGGAATTTGCAAACACCAAACCAGCTCTACAGACTATATTGAAAGGGATCCTTTAAGCAAAGAGAGACCCTAAAAGTAGTAGATCAGAAAGAAACAGAGACAATATACAGTAACAGTCACCTTACAGGCAATACAATGGCACTAAATTCATCTCTCTCAATAGTTACCCTGAATATTAATGGCCCAAATGCCCCAGCCAAAAGACATAGGGTATCAGAATGGATAAAAAACAAGACCCATCAATATGCTGCCTACAACAAACTCATTTTAGACATGAAGGCACATCCAGATTTAAAGTGAGGGGGTGGAAAACAATTTACCATGCTAATGAACATCAAAAGAAAGCTGGGGGGGGCACCAGGGTGGCTCAGTGGGTTGAGCCACTGCCTTCGGCTCGGGTCGTGATCTCAGGGTCCTGGGATCGAGTCCCACATCGGGCTCTCTGCTCAGCAGGGAGCCTGCTTCCCTTCCTCTCTCTCTGCATGCCTCTCTGCTTACTTGTGATCTCTCTCTCTCTGTCAAATAAATAAATTAATTAATTAAAAAAAAAAGCAAGCTGGGGTGGCAATCCATATATCAGATCAATTAGATTTTAAGCCAATGACTATAATAAGAGACGAGGAAGGACACTATGTCATACTCAAAGGGTCTGTCCAGCAAGAAGATCTAATAATTTTAAATATCTATGCCCCTAACATGGGAGCAGCCAACTATATAAATCAATTAATAACAAAATCAAAGAAACACATCAACAATAATACAATAATAGTAGGGGACTTTAACACTCCCCTCACTGAAATGGACAGATCATCCAAGCTAAAGATCAACAAGGAAATAAAGGCCTTAAATGACACACTGGACAAGATGGACATCACAGATATATTCAGAACATTTCATCCCAAAGCAACAGAATACACTTTCTTCTCTAGTGCACATGGAACATTCTCCAGAATAGATCATATCCTCGGTCTTAAATCAGGACTCAACCGGTATCAAAAGATTGGGATCATTCCCTGCATATTTTCAGACCACAATGCTCTGAAGCTAGAACTCAACCACAAGAGGAAGTTTGGAAAGAACCCAAATACATGGAGACTAAACAGCATCCTTCTAAAGAATGAATGGGTCAACCGGAAAATTAAAGAAGAATTGAAAAAAATCATGGAAACAAATGATAATGAAAATACAATGGTTCAAAATCTGTGGGACACAACAAAGGCAGTCCTGAGGGGAAAATATATAGCAGTACAAGCCTTTCTTAAGAAACAAGAAAGGTCTCAAGTACACAACTTAAGCTATACCTAAAGGAGCTGGAGAAAGAACAACAAAGAAAGCCTAAACCCATCAAGAGAAGAGAAATCATAAAGATCCGAGCAGAAGTCAATGAAATAGAAAGAAAGAAAGAAACAAACAAACAAACAAACAACAGAACAAATCAATGAAACTAGGAAGTGGTTCTTTGAAAGAATTAGTAAGATTGATAAACCCCTGGCTGGACTTATCAAAAATAGAAGAGAAAGGACCCAAATAAATAAAATCATGAATGGAAGGGAGAGATCATAACCAAAATCAAAGAAATACAAACAATTATAAGAACATATTATGAGCAACTCTATGCCAACAAATTTAACAATCTGGAAGAAATGGATGCATTCCTAGAGACATATAAACTACCACAACTGAACCAGGAAGAAATAGAAAACCTGAATAGACCCGTAACTAGTAAGGAGATTGAAACAGTCATCAAAAATCTCCAAACAAACAAGAGCCCAGGGCCAGACGGCTTCCCAGGGCAATTCTACAAAACATTTAAAGAAGAATTAATTCCTATTCTCCTGAAACTGTTCCAAAAAATAGAAATGGAAGGAAAACTTCCAAACTCATTTTATGAGACCAGAATCACCTTGATCTTAATACCAGACAAGGATCCAATCAAAAAAGAGAGCTATAGACCAATATCCTTGATGAACACAGATGCAAAAATTCTCACCAAAATACTAGCCAATAGGATCCAACAGTACATTAAAAGATTATTCACCACGACCAAGTAAGATTTATTCCAGGGCTGCAAGGTTAGTTCAACATCCACAAATCAATCAACATGATACAATCCATTAATAAAAGAAAGAACAAGAACCATATGATACTCTCAATAGATGCTGAAAAAGCATTTGACAAAGTACAGCATCCCTTCCTGATCAAAACCCTTCAAAGTGTAGGGATAGAGGGCACATACCTTAATATTATCAAAGCCATCTATGAAAAACACACTGCAAATATCATTCTCAATGAAGAAAAACTGAAAGCATTTCTGCTAAGGTCAGGAACACGGCAGGGATGTCCATTATCACCACTGCTATTCAACATAGTACTAGAAGTCCTAGCCTCAGCAATCAGACAACAAAAAGAAATAAAATGCATCCAAATTGGTAAAGAAGAAGTCAAACTATCACTCTTCGCAGATGATATGATACTATATGTGGAAAACCCGAAAGACTTCACTCCAAAACTGCTAGAACTTGTACAGGAATTCAATAAAGTGTCAGGATATAAAATCAATGCACAGAAATCAGTTGCATTTCTTTACACCAACAACAAGACAAAAGAAAGAGAAATTAAGGAGTCAATCCCATTTACAATTGGACCCAAAACCACAAGATACAAAGGAGTAAACCTAACCAAAGAGCCAAAGTACTCATATATACTATAAAGTACTCATGAAAGAAATTGAGGAAGACACAAAGGAACGGAAAAATGTTCCATGCTCCTGGATTGGAAGAATAAATATTGTGAAAATGTCTATGTTACCTAAAGCAATCTACACATTTAATGCAATCCCTATCAAAATCCCATCCATTTTTTTTTCAAAGAAATGGAACAAATAATCCTAAAATTTATATGGAACCAGAAAAGACCTCAAATTGCCAAAGGAATATTGGAAAAGAAAGCCAAAGTTGGTGGCATCCCAATTCCGGACTTCAAGCTCTATTACAAAGCTGTCTTCATCAAGACAGTATGGTACTTGTATGGTACACAAGAGTACACTTGTATGGTACACAAGACAGTATGGTACACAAAAACAGACACATAGATCAACAGAACAGAATAGAGAGCCCAGAAATAGACCCCCAACTCTATGGTCAACAAATCTTCAACAAAGAAGGAAAGAATTCCAATGGAAAAAAGACAGCCTCTTCAAAAAATGGTGTTGGGAAAATTGGACAGCCACATGCAGAAAAATGAAACTGGACCATTTCCTTACACCACACACTAAAATAGGCTCAAAATGGATGAAGGACCTCAATGTGAGAAAGGAATCCATCAAAATCCTTGAGGAGAACATAGGCAGCAACCTCTTTGACCTCAGCCACAGCAATTTCTTCCTAGGAACATCACCAAAGTCAAAGGAAGCAAGGGCAAAAATGAACTATTGGGATTTCATCAAGATCAAAAGCTTTTGCACAGCAAAGAAAACAGTTAAGAAAACCAAAAGACAACTGACAGAATGGGAGAAGATATTTGCAAATGACATATTAGATAAAGGGCTAGTATCCAAAAATCTATAAAGAGCTTAGCAAACTCAACACTGAAAGAGCGAATAATCCAATCAAGAAATGGGCAGAGGACATGAACAGACATTTCTGCAAAGAAGACATCCAGATGGCCAACAGACACATGAAAAAGTGCTCCACATCACTCGGCATCAGGAAAATACAAATCAAAACCACAATGAGATACTACCTCACACCAGTCAGAATGGCTAAGATTAATAAGTCAAGAAATGACAGATGCTGGCGAGGATGCGGAGAAAGGGGAACCCTCTTATACTGTTGGTGGGAATGCGAGCTGGTGCAACCGCTCTGGAAAACAGTGTGGAGGTTCCTCAAAAAACTGAAAATAGAGCTACCCTATGACCCAGCAATTGCTGGTATTTACCCTAAAGTTACAAACGTGGTGCTCCGAAGGGGCACGTGCACCCGAATGTTTCTAGCAGCAATGTCCACAATAGCCAAACTATGGAAAGAACCTAGATATCCATCAACAGCTGAATGGTTAAAGAAGAAGTGGTATATATATACAATGGAATACTATGCAGCCATCAAAATAAATGAAATCTTGCCATTTGCAATGACGTGGATGGAACTAGATGGTATTATGCTTAGTGAAATAAGTCAAGCGGAGAAAGACAACTATCATATGATCTCCCTGATATGAGGAAGTGGAGATGTAATGTGGGTATTTTGGAGGGTAGGAAAAGAATAAATAAAACAAGATGGGATCGGGAGGAAGACAAACCATCAGAGACTCAACCTCACAAAACAAACTGAGGGTTGCTGGTGGAAGGAGGGTTGGGAGAGGGTGGTAGGGTTATGGACATTGGGGAGGGTATGTGCTATGGTGAGTGCTGTGAAGCATGCAAACCTGGTGATTCACAAACCTTTACCCCTGGGACTAAAAATATATTATATGTTTCCAAAAAATTTTAAAACAAAACAAAACTAAACTAAATTTCAGGGGTGCCTGGGTGGCTAAGTTGGTTTACAATCTGCTTTCAGCTCAGATCATGATCCTGGAATCACAGGATCAAGCTCTATATCAGGCTTCCTGCTTGAAGGAGAGCCTGCTTCTCCTCTGCCCTTCACCCGACTTGTGTTTTCTTTTCTCTCTCTCTCAAATAAATAAAATGTAAAAACAAAAAAAAAAAAGCAAAAACAAGCAAACAAACAAAAACTAAACTAACCTAAATTTCACTGGGATGTTTACCAGAGAGAAGATTTATTTGAAGTAACCTTAACTGAACCCTAAAGTATAGGCACTGGGCCCAATTCCCATTAAGTATAATTCTGGAAAGAGACTGGGATGGTAATTAACCAAAGTATTTCCAGTTGATCAAATTGGCACCCAGACAGATCTGTCTTGTGTGGCAACCTATGAGGTATTGGGAAGGACCAGAGGCCAACTTTTTAAGAAGAACTGTATAGGGGCGCCTGGGTGGCTCAGTGGGTTAAGCCGCTGCCTTCGGCTCAGGTCATGATCTCAGGGTCCTGGGATCGAGTCCCGCATCGGGCTCTCTGCTCAGCAGGGGGCCTGCTTCCTCCTCTCTCTCTCTGCCTGTCTCTCTGCCTACTTGTGATCTCTCTCTGTCAAATAAATAAATAAAATCTTTAAAAAAAAAAAAAGAAGAACTGTATAAAAACATCCCCTGAAGTGTAATAGTCTTGTGCCTCTAGAAATTTGTTATAATATTGGTCAGCTGGAAGCATGCACAGATGCCTCCTGGTGAGTTCCACTACCCTGCTTCATAAGAGGTAATTATGGTATTTGGCCAAAGTTGGATAGAAACAAAAAATCCCCAAAGATGAACATTTTCTTGCCCATTGAATATACTTTTCAAAGGAGAAAACTAAAATTATGTCTGGTGTTATGTTAGCTGTTGTATGATTTAGTTTTTGTTTAGGATTATAGCTCAAGGCCATGTGTCTTATTCATTATGATTTCCCCCCACATATTTGGATATGGTGGTTGCTGCTGATAACTTCCCTGTTTCTGCAGGCAAGATTAGGCAGTTGTAACTACTTGATATTGGCTCTGCTATGATAAAGACCATGTTTGCCATGGACGTGTGTTTTTTCCCCCTTGGGAGTAATCCTGAACCAGAGTAGTATTCAGCTTCATCTAAAAAATAAGGAATACATTTCAAGAGAACCAGAATTTTACTTTCAGGAAAGCAGAATTTGTTCCCATTTTGCTGATGAGGTATCTAAGATTTAGAAAATTGAGATATTTTGGCAATGTCCCTGATCAAATAAGTGATAAAAGATGATTCTTTAAATCTAGTATTATGCGCGTGCACACACACACACACACACACACACACACCATTCAACATGGCTTTTATCAGTCAGAATAGGCTAATTTATATTGCAGTAACAGATAACCCCAAATCTCAGTGACTTACACCAACAAAGGTTTTCCATTTCTTGCCCATGCTACCTCATCTGTTCTGTAGACTGTAGGGTTTTTTTATGTGTGTTTATTCCCAGATGCAGGCTTATTGAGACACATCTGCCTAGACCATTGCTGGTTTTATTGTAGAAGGAAAAAAAGTCATGGAAAGTTCATATATTACCTCTTTAAGCATCTGCTAGGAAAAAAGCACACATCACTTCTGCCCATTTCATGACCAAAACATACATGACCAAGCCTGACATTAAGAGTTGGGAAAGTACCAGCCATCCCAGAGATAAGCAACACAGTTTGGGAAATAACATAATCGTCCAACTTGTTTTTTGAAGTTTGGTCTGTAGACCAACCACTCAATATCATCTGCAATGTTATATGAAATGCATGTTCTCAGACCTTTCCCCACACCTAACCAGAATCTGCATTTTAACAGGATGTGTAGGTAGTTTATATGCCATTGGAGAAGCACTGGTTTAACATACTGCTCAAATGTTACTGTTATGTATCCCAAAACTTGAACACTTGTTTTGCTAATTTTTTTTATTTTTATTTTTTATGTTATGTGTATCACCATACAGTACATCATTAGTTTTTGATGTAATGTTCCATGATTCATTATTTGCATATAACACTCAGTGTTCATTGCAACATGTGCTCTCCTTAATACCCATCTCTGGGCTACCTCATTCCTCCACCCCACCCCACCCAAACCCTCAGTTTGTTTCCCAGTGTCCATAGTCTCTCATGGTTCATCTCCCCTTTGGATCCCCCACTTCAGTTTTCCCTTCCTTCCCCTAATGTCCTCCATGCTATTCCTTATGTTCCACATATGAGTGAAACAATAGAATTGCCTTTTTCTGCTTGACTTATTTCACTTAATCCCTTCCAGCTCCAACCATGTCAATGCAAATGTTGGACATTCATCCTTTCGATGGCTGAGTACTATTCCATTGTATATATGAACCACATCATCTTTATTCATTTGTCTGTTGAAGGGCATCTCGACTCTTTCCACAGTTTGGCTATTGTGGACATTGCTTCTGCAAACATTGGGGTACATGAGTCTCTTCTTTTCACTGCATCTGTATCTTTGGGGTAAATACCAAGTAGTGCAATTCCTGGGTCATAAGGTAACTCTATTTTTAACTTTTTGAGGGACCTCCACATGGCTTTCAAAAGCAGCTGTAACAACTTGCATTCCCACCAACAGTGTAAGAGGGTTTCCCTTTCTCCACATCCTCCCCAACATTTGTTGTTTCTTGCTTTATTAATTTTTGTCATTATAACTGATGTAAGGTGTTATCTCAATGTGGTTTGATTTGAATTTCCCTGATGACTAATGATGATGAACATTTTCTCATGTGTCTTAGCCATTTGTATGTCTTCTTTGGAGGAAGTGTCTGTTCAGGTCATCTGCCCATTTTTTGACTTGATTATTTGGTTTTTGGGTGTTGAGTTTGAGAAGTTCTTTATAGGTCTGAATACCAGCCCTTTATCTGTAGTATCATTTGCAGATATCTTCTGCCATTCTGTGGGTTGTCTTTTTGTTTTGTTGACTGTTTCCTCTGTTGTTCAGAAGCCTTTTATCTTGATGAAGCTCCAAAAGTTCATTTTCACTTTTATTTCCCTTGCCTTTGGAGATGTGTCTTGAAAGAAATAGCTGTAGTTGATGTGGAAGAGGTTACTGCCTATGTTTTCCTCTAGAATTTTGATTGGTTCCTTTTTTTTTTTTGCCTTTTCCAGTTCAATTTTATTATTTGGAGAACTTTTATTTTATTATTATGTTTGTCACCATACAGTACATCATTAGTTTTTAGTGTAGTGTTCCATGATTAGTTGTTTGCATATAACACCAGTGCTCCATACAACTTGACTATCTCATACGGAAATCTTTCATCCATTTTGAGTTTATCTTTATGGTGTAAAAGAATGGTTGAGTTTCATTCTTCTGTTTATAGCTGTCCAATTTTCCCAGCACCATTTATTGAAGAGATGGATAATTTCTTACTCTACCTCCTTCTGTAATATTTTTCATGAGTTGAAAGGAAGACTGAGATGCAGAACAAGATCCCCAGCTTCATCTGTAAACTTACTTTGATCCCTTGATTTAAAGTTCAGGACAGAGTATAAATGTTCTTTTCCTTAAGTATTAGCTGAAAAGTAAAGGTCTCAAGGTGCCTAAAGTAGCCACTCAGATCTATCACTTGAGTGGTAAACTACAGGCTTTACAAACTCCATGGGTTATGCCCTGTGTGGTTTTTACTAGAGACATTTTGTTAGGTCTCCGTTTTTTTCAACAACAATGTACAGACTCTAAAGTGACTGCTGCTCTAACATCAATGACGTGCAAAGGAAAAAAAAAATAAATAAATAATAGGACTTTCTGAGTCATAAATCTCCAAACCTATGTTCCATTCTTTTGCTATACCAAAATACTTGGAAAATGCAAAGGGCAAATCTATAGATTTGGGTAATTCTCTGAAAATATACATATAGCTATGGGCAAGAACTGGATGAAATATTGGTATGGTATGGTATGAAATGGTATGAAATAACATATTATACTGAGCAAAAGTCCTGGAGAAGATGAAGAACTCTTGTAAACATTAATTTCTAATACTTACAGGCCCATAGAAGACAATAAATAAGTTCAGGACATCTTCAGACTTTCCTTTTATTTGAGTTGATGGTGGAAAGGCTTCAGGAAAAGAAGAAAGAATATGGTTTTTAAAAAAATAAAAAGAAAGAGTATGATTTTGGTATCCAGAAAAGAAGAATTTTGGCCTTGAATCTACCTTTGGCTAGCCATATGACCATGAACAAACAATTCACTTTTCTGGTCCCAAGACTGCACAAACCTATTTGTCCCACAAGGTTAAGTTACTGGTATAAATCTAGTGAATTTCAGGAATTCCTCATTTTCTGTCAGTTTTTTCAGTTTGGCTTGTGTGTAAGATTTCCTTAAGAAAATAGAGCTTGACAAAAACAGGATTTCTATGGTACTTTCTCATTGTAACCATCTAAGAATCCATGCTTTCCTATCAGCACAAAGGACATCGTGGTGATGGTTGAGATGAGGAAGTTTTCATCTGCTGTACTTAATGGGAGAAAATGTAAATTAGCTTAATAAACAAGGGTATTGTCCTAGTTCCAGAAGATTCACTTTTTAGAGATACTGAGCTTCCATGGAAGGTGAGAATAGTCAGAGAATCAAGTATTTAAGTAAATAACATGAATGGTGTTTTATGTATGGACTTTAGGCTGAGTCTTGGCCCTGGTATGTACTAAATAGTGACTCTGACTAATCCCATCATATTTTTATTAGCAATCTAATTTCAAATACAGTATGGACATATTTGTGTCTAACTTTTGTAAAATCCTTGTGAAGACCAAATGAGGTACTATATACCAATCACTTAATAAACTTCCTGGAACATGGTATATTGTCAGTAAATTCTATTATGGTTAGCATTGTCACAATAATAATAAAATTATAACCTTGCTTGAAGTTTAGTTACTATATGTTAAAGGTTGAATTCTGTCTCCCACCACAAAAAGATACACTGATACCCTAACCTCTAATACCTCAAAATGTGGACTTTGTGAGAGATAAGCTCTCTACAGATATAATTTGGTGAGATGAAGTCATAATGGAATGTGGTGAGACCCTACTCCAGTATGATGGTGCTCGTGTAAGTAGACAGACAAGTGACGAGACAGACACATAGAGAGATGACCATGTGATCATAAATACAGAGATTGAAGTTATGCAGGAGCAAACCAAGGAATATAAAAGTTTTCCAGAAAACCACCAAAAACTAGAAAGAGGTGAGAAAAGATTCCCCTTCAGGTTTCAAAGGGATCCTGGTGCTGGTCCAGTTGATGCCTTGACTCTGGACTTCTAAACTCCAGAACTGTGAAAGAATATATTTCTCTTGTTTTAGCCACCCAGTGTGTGGTACTTTGTGAGGATACCCCTAGGGAACTATTATATTGTATTGACCAAGTGCCTTAACTCTTGTGAGTCTCAGTTGTCATTCACATGCATATACACACTCAAACACATACATACATGTACATGTACACACATATATATGATGAATAATAACACTTTCCAATGAAATAAGTTTATAAAGGGGCTTTGAAAAACACAAAATACTATAAAGATTAAATTATATATCTAATTATTTGTATTTAGTCTGTATTAGTCACCAATGGATAACTTACATAGAGGAAGGAAGAAGAAATGGATATAGTTAGTCTCTAAGACTATCTGACTAAGCCTTGAAATTATTAAGGATTTCATGCTTTTGGTAGACTATTGTATAGTCTACCCCCAATGAATCATGCCTTCCTGAGTCCATGCCCCTGTGTAGTCGCTTCTCCTTTTGACTCTGGGATTCCCCAAGTGGCCTGTTTTGGCCAAGGGACTGCAGCAAACATGATGGAGGGTGATATTTGCAACTGAGACTTCTGGTCTTAGAATGCTGCTGTCAAGGGAAGAAGCCCAAATTCTCTACTAAAGATGCATAGCCTAGCTAGCAGCCAGTCCCAAATCCCAGACCTGGGGTTTGAGTGAGTGAAGCCATCTTAGACTCTGCAACCCAGTTGACCTGCCAGCCAAGTGCAGCCATAAGAGTGACTCCTACTGAGACCAGCAAATGAAGTGCCCCGCAGAACCCAGCCCTAATTGCTGACCTGCAGAACCCTAAACAAAATGGTTTTTGTTTTAAGCCATTGAGTTTTGGTATGGTCTGCTATTCAGCAATTGATCAATGATACACAGGGACAAAAAAAAGAAATAAAATTCAAGTACATACCCTTCAACCTTCAGAGCACTGTTAAATTTGTGACTGAGTGCCTAGTATTTTTCTCCTGTTTCCAAGTGGGTAAAGGACCTAAGCCAAATTGCAGCAGCTCCCTCTATCCCTATACTTTGAAGCCTTTTAATCAGGAACAAATGATGTATCTTGTCCAATGCTTTTTCTGCATCAATTGAGAGGACCATGTGATTGTTCTGTCTTGTCTTTTTTTTTTTTTAAGATTTTATTTATTTATTTGACAGAGAGAGATTACAAGTGGGCAGAGAGGCAGGCAGAGAGAGAGAGAGGAGGAATCAGGCTCCCCGATGAGCAGAGAGCCCGATGCGGGACTCGATCCCAGGACCCCGAGATCATGACCCGAGCCGAAGGCAGTGGCTTAACCCACTGAGCCACCCAGGTGCCCTGTTCTGTCTTTTCTTATTGATTTGTTCTATCACATTGATTGATTTGCAAATGTTGAACCACCCTTGCATCCCATGGATAAATCCCACCTAGTCATGGCAGATAATCTTTTTAATATACTATTGGATCCTACTAGCTAGGATCTTGTTGAGAATCTTGGCATCCATATTCATCAGAGATATTGGTTTGAAATTTTCCTTTTGGTGGGGCCTTTGCCTGGTTTGGGGATCAGAGTAATGCTGGTTTCACAAAGAGAGTCTGGAAGTTTTCCTTCTGTTTATTTTTGAATTTTTCAACTCAAACTTTCATTTCAATTCAAATTCAAGCTTTGATTTTTGAAAAAGCTTCAGGAGAATAGATATTATTTCTTTTTGAATGTTTGGCAGAATTCCCCAGGAAATCCATCAGGTCCTGGGTTCTTTTTTTTTTTTTTTGGGAGGTTTTGATCACTGCTTCAATCTTGTTACTAGATATTGAGCTATTCAGGTTGTCAATTTCCTCCTGTTTCAGTCTTGAAAGTTTATAGGCTTCCAGGAATGCATCCATTTCTTCTAGGTTGCTGAACTTATTGGCATATAACTGTTGATAATAATTTCTGATGATTGTTTCTATTTCCTTGGCATTCATTGTGATCTCTATCCTTTCATTCATAATTTTATTAATTTGAGTCCTCTCTCTTTTCTTTTGGATTAGTTTGGCAAGTGGATTATGGATCTTACTGATTCTTTCAAAGAACCAGCTTCTAGTTTTGTTGATGTGTTCTACTGTATCTCTAGTTTCTATCTCATTGATCTCTGCTCTGATCTTGATTATTTCCCTTCTTGTGCATGGGGTTGGCTTAATTTGTTGTTGGTTTTTCAGTTCTTTAAGGTATAAAGAGAGCTGGTGTATTCTGGATTTTTCAGTTTTTTTGAGTGAGGCTTGGATGACTATGTATTTCCCCCTTAGGATCACCTTTGCTGTATCCCATAGGTTTTGAACTGATGTGTCTTCATTCTCATTGGTTTCCATGAATTGTTTAAATTCTTCTTTGATTTCCTACATCTAGAGTAGCACAAAGTAGGCATGTGCCAAATTCAGTGATTCCTACTTTCCTTATTCTTGCAATGGGCTTTATGAAATATTCATGTTCATAAAATATTTATATGTTTTGCTCTACTTCATACCCACAATATCCCAATAAAGTTAAATGTCCACTTTCCTCCTTTATGAGGAAAATAAAAAGAGACCGAAGAGAACTCTGGTGACTTGACCAAGAGAATAGCGTCAACAATGTTGAAAGAAATCCAGATTTTTTTTTTAAGATTTTATTTATTTATTTGACAGACAGAGATCACAAGCAGGCAGAGAGGCAGGCAGAGAGAGAGAGGAGGAAGCAGGCTCCCTGCTGAGCAGAGAGCCCGATGCGGGGCTCGATCCCAGGATCCTGGGATCATGACCTGAGCCGAAGGCAGAGGCCTTAACCCACTGAGCCACCCAGGCGCCCCAGAAATCCAGATTTTTAAAATACTTTTCCCCAGTGACTGTTTCATTTCTACCCAGTTAACCTATTTGATGAATCCTTACTGAGGTTTAAAAAGGGAAAAAGTAGAAATTAATTGATCTACTGATGGGTTACATGTATGAAGGTCAACCCCAAACAGTAACAAGATTGTAAGTCATGTTATATACTTTATTCAATCCTTAATCATATGAGTATTTCCCAGTTAGTATTTACAAATTGCTTCCTTGATTTTCCTCATGTTTTAAAGCCAAACAATGTGGATAGCATGCTGAAGATGGGAACTCACATCTACTTACATAAGGACATCCTTTCCTCCTTGATGATCTCAACTTTGAAATCCAATTTTATAGAAAAGAAGGAACAGTTGGAAAATAAAGTCATGTCCTCACTTTCAGAGAGGTTGGAAGTCACTTTTGGAGGCTCTAAAATATGATGAGCTTTAAATACTGAATGGTTAAACTGGTATTTGAATATCTCTGAAATGTCCTTCTTAGTGTGTATACCTCATACTTTTACCTTTTGCAGCATAAACATGCTAAAGTGGGTGTCAGTGGCTGTAACTTGTCACCATTTCTGAGCCTCAGTGATTTCTTATGTGAAGTGAATATTAACTACCACCATGTCATCGAGTAGCCACATGTGTAACATATTCATAGAGTACCTTTCTTATAGATGCTCCCAATAAACAGTGGTTGCTTTCATTATGACCACCCACATTGTAAGGTAGATGCAACAGATACTAAATTTCTCATCTGTCCATAAGCTGAAAAGAGTTAATATATCTATTTAGTCTTACACAGGAAATTAGTGTCTGAGTCAGAGTCGGAGCCCCAGTCTCATCATCTGTCTACCACATTCCTGCCAAATCACATGATAATAGTCATGCCATGGTAAAAGACAAACATATCTTAATTAATGCAGCATTCACGTATCTAATATTTATGGAGTGCCTCCATTCTGAAAAGTATCCTCCTAGGCACTATGAAAGCTATACAGATAGCATTGCATGGCCTTTAGAGACAGCAAGACTGGGCAGTGAGTCCTCTCTCTCATCAGATCTCTGAGTTTGAAAAAAAAAATTAACCTTATCAAGGTGTGATTTCCTCATATTTAAAAGAGTAATTATATTTATTTCTCATCACAACTCTCCGCAGCAGAAAAATTCAGTGTGTGAAGTCATAGCAAGATTCATCAATCGTATTTGCTAATAGTATCTTATGCTTGCTATTTATCCAGGTCTTGAAAAAGCTTATAATCTGGTAGGGGATATAGGACATTAACATTAAATATATAATAAGGAAAAAAAAGATGAGTGCCTATGGACAGAACAGATTGAGTATTGTGGGGTGGGAAAGGGTGGACATATTATTTCTAGCTGTGGAATCTGACAAGGTTTTTTGGAAGAAATATTATTTGACCTGGGCCCTAAAATACAGATGGATTTGGTGCATGTAGAGACTTTTAATGGACAATTTTCATAAAGTTATGTTTCATATTGGGCATAGGTGGGTTCTTCAAGGTATCTATGTAATATTTTTGGTCAAAAAATATTTGCACATGGGTGAATGGAAACATTAGGAAGCAAAGAAATTCTTCATGGTTATGGAAACCAAATCTCAGTTGTCCTCTTGTGTTCTGTTTTCTGATCCAATTTCTTCACTGAGCATTGGCCCCGGAGAAGTATCTGTTGACACAAAGAGTAATTCAATGCTACATTTTCCTATTAGAGTATTGTAGGATCTTGAAAGATTATAAAATGAGATACATGTTTAGAATCAGGTTCTGCCATCTATCATTTTGGAAGCAAGCATGTTGTAAGTAAGGAGTGATTTTTTCCCGAGTGGCCAATGTAATTACTTTTGTTCCAGAAGCCAGCAGGGTGTGACCTGGAACCCCCTTCACATTCCAGCTAAACCCCTGCTAACAAGTGAAACTAAATTGCTTCTCTCCACTCTCTGCATCTGGGTCCATTTGTGCAGGCCAAATAGATTAGCCTCTTATATCTTGAAACAGATGTTTGCTGTTGGAATTGTCATATGTGTGCAACATGTTCCACAAGTTGGTGGGGATATTCTGGTCTGCAGGGTGTGTAGAGACATCATTCTGGGTGGGGTTTTCCAAACAGTGTGGGTGAGAGTGTTGCTGGCAAGGCTTTACTCTCCCTGGCACTTTCCTCAGTAGGAGAGCTACGTGGAGGAAAGTGCCAGGTGCCTCCATGAGAAAGGTGAATGTGTTTAGAGCCTAATGTGTATATGTATAGGTAAGATCTGGTCAAGAAAACCAAAGACATACCAGATGTTTAACAAAAAGTATTTAACATAGGTGATGTAGTCATTAGGGAAAGGCAAAACTGAAAAACTAAGAGCAGAAAGTAATTGCAGGAAGAACTATCACCCCTGGGGTTAAGGGAGGAAAGAGAAGACATAGGCGTTATTAAAATGGAGAAAGCTTGGGGAAAAAAAAAATGTCCTGCATCAGTGAAACCCAGACTTCTAAGATGAAGATGTTTCCTAACTGAAGCTGATACCCCAGGAACACAAGTGAGTGACCCTGCAGAGCTGGTACTTGGGGATGTGACTGGCTGGTACTGGAATCTGAAAGGGGTTGCAGTGAGCTTTTCCTGAAAGTTCAAGGAAAATGAAAACTGCAGCCAACTGGCTATTTTGAATTTGCATGCCTAGGCCCCACTCTGGACCCACTGACTCAAAATCTTAGAGTGAGCCTGTATATTTTTTAAACAATCTTTTCAACTGCTAATTGACATCATCAACACAGGTGGGACAACTGTACCCTTACCTTCTTTCCCAAAGCATTTTAAGATCTTTTCAACTGATTAAATATGTCGATGAATTGTCTTTGGCTGTCCTGACCTTTCCAGCAATGGGTGGTATGGATACATGAGCCTGTCACCAGTCATAACTTTCTCAGTGACCATCAGATAGTAGCTAGATCTGTCTGGGTCATATTGCCAACACTTTATTCCCCATGCTTACGTTAACCTGGTGACTTAGCCACAGGATAATTAATTAGTCATTCTCTTAGTGATTATTTTATGCCAAAAAAAATATGCTGGGAGTAAACATCCAACTGAAATAAAAACTAACATAGTCTTGGGCCCTATGTAGCTTTCATCTACTAAGATTGAGGCATTTACAAATAAACACATTAATCAATATGTGGTGGCAAATCCAGGTAGATTTTTCTAAAGAAGCAGAAGGATAGAATATTACAAAGGCATATGATGGTAGATGGGTTGCAAAAGTGGCTCTAATTTACTGTACCCATATAACCTGCATCATGACTTTGGAGTTCCTCCCAGTAAGAAGTGAAGTCTATTTTCTCACCTCTTTGAATCTGAGCTGGCCTCTGTGATTTGCTTTATTTTTTTTTTTTAAGATTTTATTTATTTATTTGACAGACAGAGATCACAAGTAGGCAGAGAGTCAGGCAGAGAGAGAGGGGGAAGGAGGTTCCCTGCTGAGCAGAGAGCCTGATGCGAGACTCCTTTCCAGGACCCTGGGATCATGATCCGAGCCAAAGGCAGAGGCTTTAACCCACTGAGCCACCCAGGTGCCCCTGTGATTTGCTTTAGCCAATAGAATGTTGTGGAAGTGGCACTATATCTGTTCTAAGATTAGGTAATACCTGTTAGTATCATGGGAATAAGGTCAAGCTCTTGTGCTGAGGATAGCTGACCATGTGAGCTGGGATGATCTGTCTCATATGAGTAGACCTCATGGAGCAGAGATGGGCTATTCTAGCTGAAGCCATACCACCCAGGACCCCTGAGCAGCTGACCACAAATGCATAAACATACAGCCGATGCTGGAAAAGCTGCCCAGTTGAGCGCAAATCACCAACTTGATGCATCCTGAGCAAAGAAACTGTTTATTGTTTTTAAGTCATTAGGTTTTAGAGTGGTTTATTTTATTTTTATTTTATTTTATTAGTATTATTTTTTAAAGTACAACAGAAGGAAGATAGAAGTAATCAAAGTATGGAAAAATCTGTGCTACAGAATTAAGTATCCTTCTGAATTATCTGATTCTGATTCTATATGGGGAGCTTCTGGGCCTCTCATTGCTTTAAGCTGTTTTACAACTCTCTGCTGTAAAGAACTGATGTCAGTGCAAATGTTTCTTGTCTGTGGACATGCAAATAAATTGTATTTATGGAGGAACAACCCTCTTCCCTATGGAAAAGTCAGTTTTAAGCCCATTGCAACTTCATTTCAGTATTCTTAATCTAAAGATGCTTGTTTTCATTTGCACACTGTCTTAATTACAACTTATTATATAATTTATATAGCATATATGTTTATAATTTATATAGCACAAAGTTCAGCCATTTCAACGCAGTGACTATACAACTCAGTGTTTTTAATACATTTATAGAGTTGTGTAATCATCACCAAAATCTAATTTTAGAACATTTTCATCATCTTAAAAATAAACCTTGTACCATACAGCTGTCATTTGCTGACAACCCTCCTATCCTTCCACCCTCCCAGGGCACTGGGGAACATTAATCTACTTTCTCTCTTCTACAGATGTACTTATTCTAGACAATTTATATAAAGGAAATCACACAGTGTATTTTTTTTCTGTCTTCCTGAGTTTAGGATAATATTTCTGAGATTTATCCATGTTGTAACATGTAGAAATACTTAGTTATTTTTTATGGACAAATAATATTCCATTATATGGGTAATACCAGAAATTGTTTATCTGTTTATCAGTTAATGGACATTTGGATTATTTCCACTTTCTGGCTATCATGAATGAATGAACACAATTCATAGTATGAGTGAACACAATTTTGTGCAGACATATGTTCTCATTTCTCTTGGGTATAGACTTAGGAGTAGAATTGCTAGGCCAAATGGTAAATGTATATTGCATTTGAAAGAACTGCCAAACTGTTTTCCAAGGTACCTGCACCATTTTACATTTCCAGCAATGTATGTGGTAGGTTCCACTTTCCCACATCCATGCTAACACTTACAGTTGTCTGTCTTTTTTATTACAGTCAACCTAGATGAAGTAGTATCTATCTCATTGTGGTTTTGATTTGCATTTTACCAATGACTAATGATATTGAACATCCTTCATGTGCTTATTGGTTATTTGTATATCTTCTTAGGAGAACTGGATATTAAATCCTTTGCACATTTTATAGTTGGATTATTTGTCCTTTTATTATTTAGTTTAAAAGTTATGTATATAGTGGGTTAAGCCGCTGCCTTCGGCTCAGGTCATGATCTCAGGGTCCTGGGATCGAGTCCCGCATCGGGCTCTCTGCTCAGCAGGGAGCCTGCTTCCTCCTCTCTCTCTCTGCCTGCCTCTCTGCCTACTTGTAATCTCTCTCTGTCAAATAAATAAATAAAATCTTAAAAACAAACAAACAAACAAACAAAAAAGTTATGTATATAGGGGCACCTGGGTGGCTCAGTGGGTTAAAGCCTCTCTGCCTTCCGCTCAGGTCATGATCCCAGGGTCCTGGGATCAAGCCCCGCATCTGGCTCTCTGCTCCACAGGGATCCTGCTTCCTCCTCTCTCTCTCTCTGCCTACTTGTGATCTGTGTCATATAAATAAATAAATTCTCTATAAAAAAAAAAAGTTATGTATATATTGAGGTTGCAAGTCCCAAATCAGATACATGATTTACAATGACTTTCTCACAGATTAGAGATTGTCTTTTCATTTCTTTAAAGCACAAGAGTTTTCAATTTTGTTGAAATCCAATTTCTTTTTTCTTTTGTCAGTTGTGCTTTTGGTTTCACATAAGAAACCATTGCCTAATCTAAGTTCACAAAGATTTGTTATTCTAATAGTTTTACAGTTTTAGCTTACACTTAAGTGTACAATCCACTTGAGATATTTTTGTGTATCATGTGAAATAAGGGTCCAGATTCCTTCTTTTGTATGTAAATATACATTTGTCCCAGCACTTTTTTCAGAAGACTGTTCTTTCCTTCTTGAACTGTCGGCCATTTTTTTAACAGTTGACTATAAATGTTAGAGTTTATTTCTGGATTCTCAGTTCTATCCCATTGATCCTTGTGTTTATCCTCATGCTAGTCTTGATTCCACATTGTCTTGATTTCTCTAGCTTTGTAGTAAGATTTGAAACTGGAAAGTATGTCTTGAAAAATTGAAAATTGAAATTTTCTTTTTTCTTTTTCAAGATTGTTTTAACTATTTTAGGTCTCTTGCATTTCCATATGAATTTTAGGATCAGTATGTTAATTTTAGCAAAAGCACCAGCTGAGATTGTGATAGGGATTGTGTTGAATCTGTAAATCATTAAAAAGATTGGACCAAATTGTGAGATCTGCCTGTTTCCATGATTTAAAATGAGTTAAATATAGTCTTTACATATGTTTATTTTAAATGTTTATGAAAGTTATATTTTTATACTTTCTTAAAAAATATTTTTAATAGCAGATACTGAATTATGGAGTATCAAAGGGCTCAGTTCTAGCTTTTCAGCATTCTTTACTTACACTTTTTATCCTAAGTGATGTAATTCACACTCATAGCTTCAATTAGCCTCAGTCTACACATTTGTGCCTCTCAGATTTTTTTCTTCTCTAAAAACTCATTGTTTTAAAACCAGACATAGGCTCTTTAATTTTATCTGCCTACTCAACATCTCCACTTAGATATCTCAAAAGTGCTTATAACTCAATAGGAGTTGAGTTCATTCCTTTACCTCCCTGGCCTAGGTCCTGTTCTACCATTGATCGCTATGTCATTAAGTGTGAACTTCCTCCATCAGGTTGCACAAGCCAGATTCCTGAGAATCACAGTTTAGCTCCTCTCCTCTCTGCTTCCTTTCCTACCAGATTTACCTTAGATGTGTTCCCACATCCAGTCCAGCCCTCTCCATTGCTACTGATAATCTTCCCAAAGAAGCTACCATTATGTCTTTCTTAGACTACTGAAATAGTCTTCTAACTGGTTTTCTTACATCTACTGTGTCCACATTTTCTCTATTTTCTTCACCATAGGCATATTTCAAAAATCAGGTCTGATCCTGTCAGCATGCTGAAAATTGTAATGCTTCTTGTATCTCTGGCATCTTGTACTTCTTGGATAAAGGTCCAGCTCTTTCCTATGGCAGAGGGCCATGTGTGGCTTGGCTCTTGCTTACTTTGCTACCCTCTCTTATACCACTCTTCCCTTCTACCAACTACCTGAATTTTCATTCATTTCATTGGATATACAGTTGTCACTTTTATTGCTTCTTTCCCTGTACTGGAATGATAGATTATCCAACTTTCCATCTATTTAATTTCTATGTATCTTTTAGAATTTGGTAATTTTTACAAAAAGAAGAAGAAGGAGAAGGAGAAGAAGGAGAATAAGGAGAAGGAGAAGGAGAAGAAGAAGAAGAAGAAAGAAGAAAGAAGAAGAAGAAGTAGTAGTAGTAGTAGAAGAAAAGATTATTTGATTCCCCAGATAGGCAAATGTTTGTGATATTTTTGTATATGTGTGATATGTTTTTACAAGACAATGTCACTTTTCTTAGGGTATCCCCTAGCATTTATACTAGGGGATATATTTAAATGAGTATTTGAGTGTTACCCATCTTCTTACTAAAGTCTTTATTAAATCAGAAACCCAATCTATTTTAACACTGTGTGATGGCCAGACATCGTTCTTGTGCAAATAAGATAGGAAACCAACCTATGTTTGACAGAAAGAAGGAGGAATGCCTGGGTGGCTCGTTGGTTAAACGTCTCTGACTCTTGGTTTCAGCTCAGGTGATGATCTCAATGTCCTGAGATTGAGCCCTGTGTCAGGCTCCCTGATTGGTGGGTAGTCTGCTTAAGATTCTTTGTCTCCCTCTCCTGCTCCCCCTGCCCATACTCTCTCTTCTTGAAAATAAAATAAATAAATCTTTAAAAAAAATATAGGAGGAGAAGAGGAGAGAAGGGAGAAAAAGAAAAAGGAAGGGAGGAGAGGGGAGGGGAGGAAAAAAGAAATTTTTTTGAGTAATGTAACTGAAAAGCTTAGAGGTTCAAGCTTAGTTCTAATTAAGTCAGGAGTCAGGTACACGAATGGTGTTTTCTCCTTACCTCTTTGCTCAACTTTCTTCAAGAAGCACTTCGTTTTCAGAAAATTTCCTGCCATCTTTCAGAAGGATGCCTAACAACAGTCCAGGCCTAAGTTCTACCGCCCATTCTAATAGAAAACATTTCCTTTTGCTAATAGTTCCAGGGAAAGTTCTCACTCTGATTCTCAGGGACTTGGATTGGATCACATCCACTCCTGAACAGATTACCGTGGCCAGGGATGCTCGATTGCTTCCAGAACCAAAGGATGGGATTAGGCTTACTCCAACCATATGAGGAAGACTTTAGGAAAGGGTACCCCTCAAAGGAAGGAGAGAAAGAAGAAGGGAAATAAATGCTGAACAGAAAAAGCATCAGAAACTCTTTAACACATAGTGTTTGGCATATAACTCTTGGTCCAATAAATACTAACAAAATGAATGAAGTAAGTCAGGCACAGTTGATATGAAGCAAGTGATGAAATAGGACGGTTGGAGCAGCTTGGTTGAATGAATGAATTTGGCCTTGAATCCCATTTCCATCATTTACTACGTGGGTAATGTATAATAGGCAAGTTACTTAAACGCCTTGATCTTCAGTTTTTTTTCATCTATTGAACTATGATAATAATCCCTAACAACCAAGGGTTTTGTAAGACAAATGTACTAAGAAACATAAAGTGCCTGTCAGTGTCTGTTCTTCCCTCTTTGTTCTTTGAAGTGGGGGCCAAAGTGTGGATCTGGAGCACTATTTTCCCAATTTTTCTAATGAATACTGAGCATCTGCCAGTCATGCAGGGAAAGAAAAAAGAGAGAGAGAAAGGAGAGAGGACTAAATTTAAGAAAAAATAGAAATGATGGTTATGACTCAGATGAGGTTGGCAGATATTCCGCAAGCCCTCTTTTCTACACCAATCAAAAGAGCCTTGAGCTGGTAATATCCTTTCTATTCAATTCACACCTGGTTCTCAGGGAGCTGTAGCTCAGAGTTAGCACAGTGAACTTGGCTGTATTGTTCTATGCTATTTCCTCCTGTCCGTGCCTGAAACCACACTTCAATCAATTGCTAATGTCAGTGTGGGAGTTATAATCCTGCTTTAGCACTGCTGCAAGTTACCACATCTCCGTGGGTCAGGGAAGGGAGTTTGTCTTAGGGAGTGTACCTGAAAGCCAGACAAAGCTTTCTGTTTTCTCCCAGACAGTGACCCATAGTGAGATCCAACGCAGTCAGTCTCATAAAATACCTTCCTTCTTGCCAGGGAAGGAGTTAACTCTACAGCTAGAATTCCTGCCAGTCTGTGAACTTCTGAAAATAAATGTACCCCCAGTTCTGTCTAACTTGTCTTTACAGACCAGGGGAGTCTTGCCTAACATCAACAGCCTACAAAGAGACATAGCCAAAACCGAAATGACTTTTTTCATTTCAAATGACTGAAAGTCTTCGGGCTGTGTCAAGCATAGAATACTCAGCTTCCATGTTATCAGAGACATCACCATGAAAATAGTGGTATACTATAGAGCTCAGAGAAGAGACATCCATAGTGTCTGGAGACAGGACAAGCAATGACCTTCTGATTCCCAGTGACGTGGCATTACCATCCCTGTGAGATGTGTCACAGCACCTCAGCCTAGTCAGTCTAGTATCATGGGCTTGTCTGTTAACTTCAGCTTTACCTCAGGTGATAGTCCTCTTCGTAAAAATGCACAATCCAGGGCGACCAGTCAGCGTTACTTACAGAGTACTGAACTGCAGGAACAGCTGCCACAAACTCATCTCTAATCCTGCCTTGATCATGATTTCTTTAGCTCCTATACTCAATGTGACAAATACTGGTAAAACTGAGTGGCTTGTTGAGAAGCATGATGAATACCAGAATTAGGCAAAATCAAAGGCTACAATATTTTTTAGAGACATTCCTAATCATAACTAAACGGTAAATTAGAATTCAGTTAGTGCAAATACATCTTAACCAGTTCCTAAGTGATGCTATGTCTAACTATTGATTTTAGGGCATAGATGGTTACCTAAGCCCAATTCCAAAAGGAATGCTATATCTACCTTAAGTGAATTGTCATGCAAGGAGTAATCAAGGCATTTACAAAGACAGCTGTAACATCTTTAAGTCTGTAGTCAGGTTTCTTTGTTAAATTAAAGTCCATATGGGGACGCCTGGGTGGCTCAGTTGGTTGGACGACTGCCTTCGGCTCAGGTCATGATCCCGGAGTCCCGGGATCGAGTCCCGCATCAGGCTCCCAGCTCCTTGGGGAGTCTGCTTCGCTCTCTGACCTTCTCCTCACTCATGCTCTCTCTCACTGTCTCTCTCTCAAATAAATAAATAAAATCTTTAAAAAAAAAAATTAAAAGTCCATATGTTCTGTGAACTTAGGCTTGAGAACCGAGTTCATTAACATAACAGTGAAGTTGGGGGAAACTAACTCACTTACCTCATACTGTTTTTTTTTTTTTTAAAGATTTTTATTTATTTATTTGACAGAGATCACAAGTAGGCAGAGAGGCAGGCAGAGAGAGGAGGAAGCAGACTCCCTGCTGAGCAGAGGATGTGGGGCTCAATCCCAGGACCCTGGGATCATGACCTGAGCCGAAGACAGAGGCTTAACCCACTGAGCCACCCAGGCGCCCCCGCTCATACTGTTTTTAATGGTTGTGCCATGATCTACCCCAAAGAACCTAAAGTAGAGCATAATTAATTTAGTTTGGTTAATAACACATAATTTTTAAGAATTTTTATCTTTTGTCTTCATCAGATTGTATTAGCCATTCCCAAGTCTTAAAATATTACTTCAGAAGTATAGATGGACTGGACATAGTAATCATTAGGATGATAATATAATTTGATAGGCAATTGACATTTGTACAAAGCTGTGTAGATCACACATACACTTTATCACACACAGAAAGCAAGCTGATATCAGTTAATAATGGACATATTTATTCCCCCCTGCAGCACACAGGGATCAAGTATTAAAATGGCAGTATGTTGGTATCAGGTAGGGGAAGTGCAAGGATGAGCAAGGCCAAGTAGGCAGTGTTTTTTCAAGCTTCTGCTAGTGTCACATTTACTAACATCTCATTGGCCAGAGTAAGTCACATGGTTGAGTCAAGCATCAGAGTGAGATGGTTTTACAAAGTCCTGTTTGCTGGCCTGGGGGGATGCCAGAATAACCACAAAGCCATAGACTGTAAGGCCCCAACATAGAGAGTCTGGGCATTGAGTTAACAGAGGAAGGAGAGACAGCCAGGAATGTCCCCCAAACTTCATCAGGTTGGGAAGCAAGCAAGAAGTAACCTGTTACTGTAGTGTAAGTCTCTGAACTCTCTTTTTTAGGATTGTGTTGATTGTTTATTGTTGATTGTTTATGAACCCCACCTAACAGGACCTATTTTGACATATAGAGAAATCCTAGCATTTCTCCCTTTACTTTCTCTTTCAGAGGGCTTCATGGTATATTCTCTGGTGTCTAATTCTGTGTGTTTCTTTAGAGTTACACTTTTGGTCAATCCATATCTGTAGAAAAATCTTTAAGACTCACAATCAGAAAATGTGTGCTAGATTTGTAGTTCTGCTACTTAATAAGCTACTGATGTAAGCTATTTAGCTTTTCTAAGAAATTTTGTCTTCTAAAAGTTTGAGGCAATAGAATCTCCTTTGTGTGGTTGCCATGAGGCCATGAGAAGCATACGTGACAAGTACCTATGAATTTTTCTCTTAGACTAGGAAGTGTGCAAATACTGATTGTTACTAGTATTTATTTTGGAGTCTGCCAAATCAGATGAGGAATAAACACTGTGTTGTTATAATTCTGGAGATCCATCTCTTATATTTTCCCAATTCAAACTTACTGGACTTGAACAACAGTTTTGTATCCAAGATTCTGGGTTGTTTAGGTTCACAGACAGAAATTCCTGCATTAAGTGATCATCCCCTACAGGCAAAGCCCAAAGGTCTCCTTCATGGTGTTTATAGGTTCTTTCATATGGAGGCTACTTTTCTACCTAATCCCCAGCCACCTCACCACCAACTTCCTCTGCATTCCTGCCATCCTGAACCTCCCAGGGTTCACAGGCCTGTGTCTCTGCACAGCTTCCTCTAGGACTGGAATCTTCCAACTTCCTTGCCAGGCCACCTGCACGTACCCATGCCAGGGAGGCAAGCCGCTCCCCAACACTGAAGTCTGGCTTCCAACCTTGTGTTTTTGGGAAAGCCTCCCCTGCCTCTCCTCCCGCCCTCCAGGCAGAGTTAGTCATTCTCTTCCTGAGCTGGAACAGGGCCTTATACATTCTTCTTATAATACTTCATTTATTTTGTTTACATGTCTGTCTCCCCAACAAGATGCTGAGCTCTTCGGAACAACTCTGTGTTACTCATCTCCATCCCTAACACCTAGCCCAGTGCCTGCAACATTAACAAAGGCTTTTGGGTCTCCAGAGATTCCTCTGAATTTTCTGTGCTGTAGTCAGAGAATTGGTAGACTAGATTTGCTGAAAATAACCTCTCTTCTTTGAGGCTTTGGTGAACATTTGAAATTCTAAGGTAACCATAATATAAAGAACATATATTTTGCACAAATAAATAGAGTTTCCCCCTCTAGACTGGTGGTAAGTTCCAGCATTGAGCCAATGTTTATTAAACTCCAGGAGCATCTGAATTACCTGGGAGAACATGATTAAAGTACAGAGCTGAGATCACTATGCCAGACTTCAGGAATTAGTCTTTGGTGGTGAAGCCCAGGTACCTGTATTTCCAGAAACTTCCCCAAGTGATTCTGAAGTATATCACTTTTTAGAACCATTGCACTAGACCGATCTGAGTTATAAATTGCTGGTTCCAATTGCTTCAAATGTTTCCTGTTGTCAAAAGGAACAGAAACAAAAGCGCCCATTCAGAGGGTTGGGTGCTCTCTCCCCACCTGGCCACAGTGCCCAAGCTCTCCCTGGAGAAGCACTGTCGCCTTTCTTATCGTTCAGCCGCCTTTGATCAGGAGCTTCTTCATTCTGGCTCATTCTCCACTTCAAAGCTGGAAACCTGATCAGCCCCACTTTCTTCCCTTCACCCAGGGCCCAGGCGGCCCCACAGGTGAGCTGGTCACTTGGGAAGTCTATACAGCCAGCCTTCAGCATTCTGTTAGAGGCCAGAGGCCAGTCTTTTGTGTAGCGCTCCTGCCTGCTTCTTCCCCTACACAATTGGTGCCAAAGAGAAACTGGGAGAGGAAATACGACCTTGTTCTAAATCTGCCTCCGTGGGTGTGGAATAACCACACTTAGGGCACAGTTTTAGGAGCAGTTTTGCAGTGTTCCATCTCCTAATCCCTGAGGCAAGTCTTCGCGAGTTAAAGAGCAAAGGTTCTTTATAGTAAAGAATCACTTAGAGCTTCCAGAATAAATCTCTTTTTATCTGAACCATGAAAATTACCTCCCAAGTGAAACTTTATACAAAGGAAGATGATAGATGATTTGATTTTGTGAGTATAAGAGCAGCGTTAGTCCAGTTTCCTTGGTAAATCACTTAGTATCAAAAGAGTAGCATGTGCTAGTTACTGTAAGATGCTGTTTTCAACCTACATTTTCAATCCACAACTCCCAAATTTCCCCCTCCCGCAAGTACCCAAGGAACAAAACAAACCTTACTTTTAAATTAATGTATATGAATCATAAGGTCATTTAACAAAAACAGCTTGATTGAAATACATTTCACATGTCATAAACTTTACCTATTTAAAGTGTACACCTCAAAACTTTTCAGTATATTCACAGAGTTGTGTAAAGATAACCACAATCTGAGTTTAAAACATTCTCATCACCTAAAAATCTTATACCCACCAGCATTCACTCCACATCTTCCTCTTCTGGCATAAGCCTGGGCAGCTCTAATGTACTTTCTGCCTCCGTGGATTTGCCCATTTTAGATATTTTATTTAAATGGAATCATACAGTATGTGGTCTTTGATGACTGGCTTCTTTCACTTAGGATAATGTTTTCAGGGCTCACCCATGTTGTAACATTTGTCCGTGCTTCATTCCTTTTGATAGCTGAATAGTATTCCATTGAATGGATATACCACTTTTGTTGATCCATTCGTTTGTTGATGAACATTTGCATTATTTCCATTTCTTTACTATTATGAATAATGCTATTATAAATATTCATGTCTGAGTTTCTGTGTGTCCCTAAGGTTAAATTTCATTGTTAGGAATGGAATTGTTGGGTCATATAGTAACACTATAATGAAGATTGAGAATATTGAGAAACCCTATAATTAATATTTCCTGAAGTTGTTTTCCAAAGTGGCTGCTCCATTTTATATTCTCACCAGCAAAATATGAGGGTTCCAGTTCCTTTGTATCCACACTAATACTTCTTGTTGTATTTCTTTTTAATTGTACCCATCCTAGTGGATGTATATTGGTATCTTGTAGTTTTGATTTATATTTCACTAATAACTAATGATGTTGAGTATCCTTTCATGTCCTTATTGATTATTTGTATATCTCTGAAGAAATGTTTATTCAAATCTGTCACCCATTTTTAAATTGGATTATTCACCTTGTCATTATCAAATTGTTAGAGTTTTTAAAATATATTTTATATACATAGCCCTTATTAAAGATATCATTTTTAAATCTTTTCTCCAAGTCTGTGGATTTTTTTCCTTTCTTGATGGTGTCATTTTAACACAAAACTTTTTAATTTTAATAAAGTCTAATTTACCTAGTTTTACTTTTGCACCTTTACTATTATATTTCAGAAACCATTTCCTACTCAGGGTCAGAGAAATTTGTTTTCATATTTTCTTCTAACAGTTTAAAAACTTTAACCCCTTAAATTTAAATTTATGATCCATTTTAATATTTATTTATTTATTTATTTATACGGTGTGAGGTAGGAATCCATGTTAACTCTTTTGCATGTTGTCCCTCCTGGATTTGCTTGAAAATTTTTCCTTTCTCATTTTCTTGATACTCTTTTCAAAAATCAGTTGGCCATAAACTTTAGAGTTCACTTTTGGATTCTTAAGTCTATTCTATTTATCTGTAAGTCTCTACTTATGCAAGTACTATTTGGTCTTTATTATTGCAGCTATGTATGAAGATTTGAAATTGGGAAGTATGGGGGACAGCTGGGTGGCTCCGTGTGACTTTAGCTCAGGTCATGATCCCAGGGTCCAGGGATGGAGCCTATATCAGGCTCCCTGCTCAGCAGGGAGCCTGCTACCCCTTCTCCCTCTGCCTACCACCCTGACTACTTGTGCTCTCTCTGTCAAATAAAATCTTTAAAAATATAAAATGAAATAAATTGGGACGTGTGAGTCTTATAAATGTGTTTATCTTTTTTTTTTCAAGGTTATTTTTGCTATTCCAGATTTCCAGCTACTTTGTATTCCTATATGAATTTTAGTTTCAGTTTGGCAAAACCTCTTTCTTTAAAAAGCCAGTTGGGATTCTGATAGATTTTTCATTAAATTTGTAATTGATTTGGGGAGCTTTGCCATCTGAACAATATTAAGTGTTCCAATCATTGAACATGAAATATGTTTATGTTTGTTTAGACATTTTTAAATTTTTTTCAACAGTGTTTTGTAATGCTCAGCATACAGTCTTGCATTTTTGTTTAATTCTAAGTATTTTTGTGCTATTTTAAATGGAATTGTCTTCATAATTTATTTTATTTTTATTTTTATTTTTAAGGTTCGTTGGTATTGCATAGAGTTACAGGTTTTATTTTTTTTATATTAATCTTGTATCATGAAGCTATGCTAAACTCAGTTGGCAGTTAAAATAATTTTTGGTGGATTCCTTAGGGTTTTCTATATATAAGATCACGTAACATGAAAATAGAGGTAATTTTACTTCCTTTCCAATCTGGATGTCTTTTTTTTTTTTTTCCCCTTGCCTAATGGCCCTGGCTAGGTAGCCAATAAAATGTTGAATACAAGTGGTGAGAGAAGACATCCTTCCTTCTCTTACTCCTGATCTTAAGGAGAGAGCATTAATTCTTTCACTGTTAAATATTATGTTAGTTGTGTGTTGTTCAGAGATGTCTTTTTTCGGATCAGGAAAGTTCCCTTCTTTTCCTAGTTTGTGGACTGATTTTATCATGAAGAAGTGGTAGATATTGTCAAATGCTTTTTCTCCATCTGTTGAGATGATTGTGTATTTTTTTCCTCTTTATTTTATAAAATCGTGACAATTTTTTTTTTTAATGTTAAATCAAACTTATATTCCTGGCATTAAGCCAGTTTGTCATAATACAGTTCTTTTTGTTTGTTGTTGGTTTCAGCTCACTCATAAGTTTATGGAAGTTTTTATGTATATATTCATAAGAGATGTTGGTCTGTAGTTTTCTTGTATTTGTCTTGTTTTGGTATCAGGGTAATGGTGATGTTAAAGGATGGGCTGGGAAGAGATAACATCTACTTTTTGCATGGGTTTGTGAAGGATTGGAGTTAATTCTTCAAATGTTTGATAGAATTCAATGGTGAGTTATCTGCATCTGAGCTTTTCTTTGTGGGAAGTTTTAAATTACTAATTTAGGCTCTCTACTTATAGGTATATACAGATTATTAATTTCTTGTAGAGTAAATTATTATAGTTTTTTTTTCTAGGAAACTATTCATTTTACCTGCTAATTTGTTGGCATACAATTATTCATATTGTATGTATGTATGTATTCTTCTATAATTTTTATTATTTCTGTAAGGTCTGTAGTGATGTCCCCTCTTTCATTCTGATTGTAGTAATTCGAGCCTTCTCTCTTTTTTTTCTTGGTCAGTCTAGCTAAAGTTTTGTGGATTTTGTTGACTTTTGAAAACAAAAACACCCTTTCGCTTCTGTTGATTTTATTCCTATTTTTTATTTTCTATTTTATGTATTTCTCTATCTTTGTTATTTTCTTCCTTTCCGCCTACCTTGAATAGAGAAATAGAGTTTGTTCTTTTTTTTTTTTTTTAGTTTTAAGGCAGAAGTTTACATTATTGATTTATTCTTTTTAAATGTAGATTTTTACAGTTATAAATTTCCTCTCTGCACTGCTTTCATTGTATGTTACACATTTCATTATTTTTTAAAAAAACATTCTTTCAAAGTATTTTCTAATTTTGCTTATGGTTTCTTCTTGACCCATTTATCATTTAGCTTTCTTTAATTTCTAAATATTTGTGAATTTCCTGAAATTTTTTGTGTTACTGACTTCTAATTTTATTCCATTTTAGTCTGGAAACATACTTTGTGTAATTTAGTTCTTTTAAATTTATAGAGATTTGTTTTAGGACCTTTATGGTCTTTTCTGGTGAATGTTCCATGTGTGCTTATAAGGAATGTGTATTGTATTGTTGCTCCTTCCTAAACCTAATGAATCAGAATATCTGGGAGTTGCAGGAATCTTTGTTTAACAATCCCTCCAGGTATTCTGATTCATGCTCATGTTCGAGAACCACTGATTTTGACTCAGTGATTGTCTGCCTTGCTCATCTTTTTCTGAGATGTAATCAATCAGAAGATTCCCATGTAAACTTTCTGGAAGTCATCGCATTTTTCTGACTCTAGTGTCAAGTGAGTCTTTCAACAGTGTATTCCTAGTTCAGTGGTGTTGGTATAATTTGAATCCTTAAGCTTGAACTTTATTTGCCACTTAGTACTCTGTACCCCTGCTGGTCCAGGAGGCCTGTCAACTAGTTTCCTTGGTCAAGTTTCTGATGCAATGCTTAGTTCTTTTAAGCCCTTCCCTGCAGTCCTGGGATCTCCTCCTTTTATTTCCACACAATAGCTAGGCCTAGCTCTGAATGGAATAATTACTTGGAATCTTGGCACTGATCCTCTACTGTCTCTTGAATCACCACCTTCAGACTTTAATGAATTATTCCCATTGCCTGGGACCTCTGTTGGTCTAATGTGATTCATAATAGTGAATCTTTGTTTTTGTCACTTATCCAAATCAATCTCCATTGCACTATGTCTCTCTTTTCACAGCCCTTCAAACTGTGAAACCTTCTAGGATTATGGTCTAGACTCAGCAGATGTCCTCCAAATCTGCATCCATATTCTCCTGCAGAGTCCCTATCTGATCTTGGGGTTTCTTTACTATGACTCAATAAGAGAGGTCAAGTTTCAGCATCATCTTACTCTGTCAGATCGTATTTTAAGAAGAAGTACCCCAGTGGAAGTAAAGATGATATGGAGAATTTAGGGACACTAAGACACAGTGCAATCAGGTGATTTACCCAGTACCTCACAGTGAGGGGACAGGAAGAGTACATAGAATCTAGAAATTTGGAGTTTGCCTCTCCACCCATACAGTATTGACTCACCTAGTCAACCTTATTTTTTACTTTTTTATCTTGGCTTTTCTACTCATAATCCCACAATCCTCCACTAGGAGAACCAAGAGAATCATCAATAGGTGAACCCATTATCTTAAGGAAGTACAGTACTCAGGCATATTTTTCTGAGAGAAAAATATGGGAAAGTGTCCCTTAGTAGATTATTTTATAACCCCATTTAATGAAAACCATAGTTTGTTCTGTGGGCCTCTAACACAGAGGATTTCATTACTCCTATGATGACCCTGGCTTAATTTGCCCTGTTCTCTAAATCCTTGTTTTCTAATTGCTAGTCAGGACAAAGAGGCATCTTTTCCACCATAAGGAGAGATAAAACAGGATGGACAATAATAGAAGATGGCTTTTGTGCTGAGCTAGCTTTTGCCTGTGACCCATGATGAATGACAGATGCAATTTCATGATGAAAACTGGGTTGAATGCTCCAAGCTCAGTTATCCTTCTGAATACCTATAATTACAGAGCTTTAGGTACTTAATGTTATGGGAAGTGGTCAGTTTACAAAGTTCAATATAAGCATATTTAAAAAATAATTCAGTAGTTTTAGGAAATTATTTTATAATTATTCAAAAAATTCACTATTTTGTATTTCATATTGAAAGTACAGAGTCTTAATTTTTCAATCTAAATAACAAAATATCTAGAAATTTGAAATTTGAGAGATTCCAAAAAGGCTGATTGAGAGTGTTCTTCCCATTAGGCTAGGCATTTGCCATCCACATTACCTGAGATATACCTCCTCTATATATCCAAACATTAGAAAATATTATAATTTTTTTTCTTTGAAATGACAAGAAACTCCAAAATCTAATTAAATTTAGCTTCAAGACTGCTTTTTGGCATTTTAGTTATTATAATTAACACATTTATTTGAATAACCAGTAAAGATAGACATAAAATCACAGAAATACAGTGTGATTGAAAGATGGGATTTAGGTGGTAGTGAAACACTAGGAAACAGGAGAGGTAGAATTACAGAATGAATCTTTGAAGATTTAAAGTGGTTGTTACTCTACATAACTTCAGATATTCTATAACCCAGTTCCGAGTTCTGAGCCCAGAGACCCAGAATCTTCTGATAAAGCTTCGCTAAACTAAATTTCAATTAAAGATGCTTTGGTGAGGGATACGTGGGTGACTCAATTAGTTAAGCATCTGATTTCAATTCAGGTCATGATCCTAGGGTCCTGGAATGGAGTGCTTGTCCAGTTCCATGCTCAGTGGGGAGTGTGCTGCTCTCTCTCCCTCTGCCACTCCCCCTCTGCCCCTGCTCTCTCAAATAAATAAATAAGATCTTAAAAAAAAAAAAAGATGCTTTGCTGAAGGCAGCTCTGCCCCTCTCTCCTTTCTGAAATCAACATCAAAATATTATTATTATAGTTGTTGTTATTGTCACTGTCATTGTCATCATTATTAAATATTTACAAAGAAATTAAAGGCAGGAAAATTCCAGACCACAATCTATGACAGAAGGGTTGAAAGCAAGAGAAGATGCAAGGAAAAGGAAATCTAGCAGGATAAAAACCAAGGAGTTGACAAAAAACTCTGACAAACATGTTTACCCAAAAGTAGTGCCTACAAAGAGAAAGACCAGAGATGCCGCCACTGTAAGGAGCAACAGGGTTTGGGTACATCTAGAACCACTTCTATTATGGTAAAGTGGTGGAGGAGATATGTAAGAATGAAGAGACACACCATACAGGACACAAATTACCAGCCACCAGCACCAGCAATAAAACAGGCGATTGTATGGCAAGGTGGAAGAGGAAAAGTGGGTGACCAAGAGCTCAAAAATGATATTGAAAAAGGTATTTCCTAAGGCACTCTCCCTCCCATACTCACAAATGGTTATAATTTAAAGTGGTTATGAGTACTCAATGTCCTGAGGCACTAGACAAGTAAATACAACTATTTCCTCAAAGAATTTCCCCAGAGAAATTTCCAACACTTATTAGTTTTCTTTCTCTCTTTTTCTCACACACACCATCATAAAACACCAGCAGAAACAAGATGTATGAGAGAGGAAGAAAAAAACAAAGACAAAAGCTGCAGAATCAAACCCACAAGTAAGGCAGATATTGATTTACCAAATGTAACATAATAATTCAAAATATTTGTATTTAAAGAAATAAAACATCAGATTCGAAACACTTAAAAAGTAAAAGCTTGTATAAAATAACCAGACAGATTTGAAAATAGAGCAAGTAGAGCTTCAAGAAGTATCTGGATTCTTCAAAGTATACCTGTGGAATACAGCAAAAAAATATTCTAGACTTAAGTCAGCTAAATTGCAGACCACAAATGGAGAGCATCTTTCCCTGCTTATAGCCTCACTCTTATGACTCTGTTTCTCATAGACCTTTCTATAGCATATAAATAATAGTTCATAGGGACAAACAGGAATGCAAGTTAGTTTTAATATTAGAAATCTATTAATATAATTTAACATGTTATTGATGACTGGAGAAAAGAAAGAAGTATTCTAATTAACTGCTAAAAGGAGATTTAATAGTTTTTAATATCCATGTTTAATAAAAACAGTAAAGTAGGAAGTAGAATGGTTCTTCTTCAACTTGATTAAAAATCTAAATCTAAATCATGGAACCAGGTCGGTATGTAACTGTGAAACAGTAGGGGCCTTTCTCATTAAAATCAGGAACAACAACAGAGGGTAGCTGCTCCTGTTTTTCTGTTAGTGTTCAAGGAGTCCCTTGGTCTAGTTCTCCTCCACAGGCCTGACTCTTTGAAGCTCAACATGCATTTACTAATCGTTTATCTTCTATTTTGAATATTTGTGAGAATAGCGAATTTGTTCTGTTAAATGTTTCTTGCAAGTCAGTTTTGCCAAGAAGATAAAACATTCTCAGAAAGATAAGTTTCACATTATAAATGAGACGTAAAATGTTTACAAGCTCTTATGAGAATTTTTGGTCTAAAAATTGTGCTCTCCTACATTTAATTACATTTATTACTAAAAGAGGAAAAGAGTTGGGGGAGGGAGAGAGAAAAAAAGAGAGGGAAGGAGGGAGAGAGAAAGACAGACAGAGTCAGACAGACTTGTCCAGTAAACCTAAGATAAACATCTGATTTTACCCTAGATGCAAGCAAACAAGTTAGCCTGCCAGTTTCATGAATCTGAGGGAAAATTGTAGGCTCCTGGGTCAGAGATGAAGTCTAGTTTTTTTACTCACATCAAAAGCAGTAGCCAGAATATTGATACTTTTGCACCATTTCTCTGAGCCCCAATTTCCACAGAAGGGTGCAGAGAGAGGCAGATGATCTCTGTGCCTGCAATGCATTGCCTTATGGAAGAGGAACCCTGAGCTTAGAGAATCTGAATCTTTTATAATAGACAGAATTGCTTGCCCTTCTATTCGAGAGTTGTTGTCTTTATTATACTGGACAGTAAATATGCCTGTGCTGTGCTCTAGAGGGAAACACTATCTCCATCTTCCAAAGCTATTTACTGTACAAACAACCTTGAAAGAACAATTCAGGAAAAAAAGAGCATCAGTGCCCTTGCTCACAAGACATGTAGAAACACAAGAGACCCATGGAGAATTGCCTCCCCACAATAGTTATATTTATATCCATTGTAATTATATAGTTATAAGCATGACATTTTATTTATTGTCAAGCTCCCATATTAGACCCTTATTTCCATGAGGGTGTGGACTATGTTCATTTTGTTCACTACTATATACATGATATAAGTCTCTTAGTGGTAAGTGGACAAAACTTTATTGAGTCAACACAGTTTTCAACAAATAAAAATTGCAATCATTTCACTTTTCAGTATGTATGTACTGAATATGTATGTATATGAATATGATATGTATGTATACGCATGTGTATATTTCACATAATCTTCAGTAAAATACTTTGCACATCTCTGTATATCTGACTCAAACCCAGTAAATGAGAAGTACAAAATGAATCTTGGTTATAATAAACATAAACTCAAAATTCAACTTCACCTAAAGGCACAAATCTAGTGAATGTAAAGATGATTTCCATACTCTAATATCAAATACCCAGTTGTGGAACCACTGTTATAATGATTCCATGCAACCTTTATAATCTAAAGCTAGAATAACTTAAACAGTGTGTATATCTAGAAGTGCTGCCAAGTTGACTATGATATGTGTCTATGGCAATGGCCGTTCTATAACATTCACTTCTGCCTCCTATTTTCCAGAGACAAAATGAATCAGTAACATTATTCTTTCTTGTCCTTTCCAGTTGTAGCTTCAGAGTCCTCTGAACATTATGTTCCAGTTCGGTATTCGGTACCACCAGCTGATTGGACATAAAGTGAAAATTAAATATACCTCATGCTAAATGAGATCCTAGAGAAGTTTCAGTGTTAATATCACTTCCAAAGTAGATGAGTCTATAATATTAGTTCACCAGGTGCTAGAATAATATGTAATTATTGTTAAACTTTGATCGTCTACCAGGATGTTCTAAGTGTTAATACCCTAATGACATTATGAATGGGTACTTTATGATACACATTTCACAGCTGAAGAAACTTAGATACCATGATGTTAATTTGTCTAAGACCACAAGGCTAGGAAATGAATGAAACAAAATTCTGACACTGAAACCTTGTGCCAGAGTCCCATTACAAAATGTAAAAGTTAGTAAAATGATCCTCAAGTTGGTTTCAGAAGAACTACATTGTTAGCTACTGCATATTTCATATAAATCTTTCATCTGAAACCCAGCTCCATAGTGACATTTTACAAAGCCAATATCCTAATATCAGGGAAGCAGCAGGAGACTCCAAGAGCCTTGTCCCATTAATTCATTCATTGGGCTGTTGGCCAGATGGTAGGGCGCTCAGCTGTCCTAATTTGCCTGGGACTGAGGGGTTTCCAGGACAGAAATTTTCCAGTCATAAAATTTGGATAGTACAGATCAAAACAGAACACTTGGTCACATTAGTGGGACTGTACTCTTTAACGTGTAACCCAAAAGGCAAGAGGTCCCAGATGGATTACTATAGTCACCAGTTCACCAGGATTCATTTAATTTGCCAAGAATCATCTTGTTTGCTTTCTCCAAGTCAAGGGTTACTTTCAGAATGCAGATCTCTGGCGGTTCTGTGTTTTTCAAAGCTGCGGGCTTTTCAGACATCAGTGTGTTTCAGATTTATCTGGAAAACTTGTTAAAACATGGACTCTGTGGGTTGGGGGGGTCATAGACTCTAGACACCCACCCCAGAGATTCTGAATTGGTAGATCTGAGGTGGGGCCCAAGACTCTGCATTTCTAGCAAGCTCTGGTAATGCCACTGGTGATTCAAGAAACCATAATTTTTGGAGTATTTATTGATCGTGATACCAGTAAACTAACAGGAAGGGGAAAAGGACATGGTCATTTATGAGTGTAGTTCTATTTTAGCCATGGTGATTTACCACCCTCTGATTCATCCCTAGTGAAATTATTTATCACACTTGGAAACTGATAACTTCTACCCAGATCTTGATATTCATTAGAATTGCCATCCTCACTAGGGCATCTAAAATCTTGATTTCTCATCTCTGAACGTAAAACAGCTCTGTCAACAATTTTTGCCTTTACATGATAAAAACAGTGAGTGTGACTATTTCATTGGCAATAAGCATCGATTCAGCCTGCTTTTACCTAGTCCTAATCCCAGAGAAGTGTCCTTCCTAATGAATTTAAGAAACACATTTTCCTTGGGGGAGGAGTCAAGATGGCGGAGAAGTAGCAGGCTGAGACGACATCAGGTAGCAGGAGATCAGCTAGATAGCTTATCTAATCATTGTGAACACCTACAAATCCAATGGGAAATCAAAGAGAAGAAGAGCAACAATTCTAGAAACAGAAAATTGATCGCTTTCTGAAAGGTAGGACTGGTGGAGAAGTGAATCCAAAGCGATGGGAAGATAGACCATGGGGGAAGGGGCTGGCTCCTGGCAAGTGGCGGAGCTACAGAGCACAAAATCAGGACTTTTAAAAGTCTGCTCCACTGAGGGACATCACTCCAGAGGCTAAACTGGGGGGAAGCCCACGTAGGGTCAGTGTTACCCCAGTTCCCGTGGAGTCACAGAAGGACCGGGGGTATCTGAGTGTCACAGAGCTCGCAGGTATTAGAGCGGGGAAGCTGGCTACAGAGACGAAACAGAGTAGCGAGCTCTCAGCTCAGGGTTACCTTGAACTGAGAATGGGCTGGGTGAGTTCTGAGCATGGCCAGAGGCCAGGGAGACAGAGTGACTGAGCACTTGTCTCCAAGCACACGTGGCTGGAGGCCACGGAGATGGAAGCGACCTAGCCCTTTTCTCCAAACATGATTGATTGAGTGCTTTTCTCCAAGCATGACCAGAGGCCAGAGAGACAGGATCTATTGGGCGCTTTTCTCTGAGGATGCACTGAGGAGTGGGACACTGAGCTCTCGGCTCCTCTGGGCTGGAGATTGGGAGGCTGGCATTATCATTCCCATCCTCCAGAACTCTACGAAAAATGTTCAGGGAAGAAAAGCTCCCGAAAGCAAACCCAAGCAGATTACTTAGCCTGGCCCCTGATAAAGGCGGGGCATTTCTGGCAAAGACACTTGAGAATCACTACAACAGGCCCCTCTCCGAGAAGATCAACAAGAAACCCAGCCAAGACCAACAGCATTTACCAAGGAGAACAGTGGAATTCCAGAGGAGGAGAAAGAAAACTTTATCTGGACAAAGTGACAAGGCGGAAAAACTCACCACAAAAAAAAAAGAACAAGAGGCAGTACCAAAGGCTGGGGACTTAATCAATACGGACATTGGTAATATGACAGATCTAGAGTTCAGAATGATGATTCTTAAGGTTCTAGCCGGGCTCGAAAAAAGTATGGAAGATATTAGAGAAGCCCTCTCTGGAGAGATAAAAGCCCTTTCTGGAAAAATAAAAGAACAAAAATCTAATCAAGTTGAAATCAAAAAAAGCTATTAATGAGGTGCAATCAAAAATGGAAGCTCTTACTGCTAGGATAAATGAGGCAGAAGAAAGAATTAGTGACATAGAAGACCAAATGACAGAGTTAAAGAAGCTGAGCAAAAGAGAGACAAACAAATACTGGACCACAAGGAGAGAATTTGAGAGATAAGTGACACCATAAGATGAAAAAAACATTAGAATAATTGGGATCTCAGAAAAAGAAGAGAGAGGGGAGCAGAAGGTATACTGGACAGAATTATTGTAGAGAATTTCCCTAATATGGCAAAGAGAAAAAACATCAAAATCCAGGAGATGCAAAGAACGTCCCTCAAAATCAATAAAAATAGGTCCATACCCCATCATCTGATAGTAAAAATTTACAAGTCTTAGGGACAAAGAGAAAATTCTGAAAGCAGCCTGGGAAAAGGAGTCTGTAACATACAAGGGTAAAAACATTAGATTAGCAGCAGACTTATCCACAGAGACCTGGCAGGCCAGAAAGAGCTGGCATGATATATTCAGAGCACTAAATGAGAAAAATATGCAGCCAAGAATATTATATCCAGCTAGGCTGTCATTGAAAATAGAAGGAGAGATAAAAAGCTTCCAGAACAAACAAAAGCTGAAAGCATTTGCAAACACCAAACCAGCTCTACAGGAAATATTGAAAGGGGTCCTCTAAGTAAAGAGAAACCCTAAAAGTAGTAGATCAGAAAGAAACAGAGACAATATACAGTAACAGTCACCTTACAGGCAATACAATGGCACTAAATTCATATCTCTTGATAATTACCCTGAATGTTAATGGGCTAAATGCTCCAATCAAAAGACAGAGGGTATCAGAATGGATAAAAAAGCAAGACCCATCAATATGCTGCCTACAAGAAACTCATTTTAGACCCAAAGACACCTCCAGATTTAAAGTGAGGGTGTGGAAAACAATTTACCATGCTAATGGACATACATCAGAAGAAAGCTGGGGTGGTAATCCTTATATCAGATCAATTAGATTCTAAGCCAAAGACTATAATAAGAGATGAGGAAGGACACTATATCATACTCAAAGGATCTGTCCAACCAGAAGACCTAACAATTTTAAATATCTATGCCCCTAACATGGGAGCAGCCAACTATATAAATCAATTAATAACAAAATCAAAGAAATACATCAAGATTAATAAAATAATAGTAGGGGACTTTAACGCTCCCCTCACTGAAATGGACAGATCATCTAAGCAAAATGTCAACAAGAAAATAAAGGCTTTAAATGACACACTGGACCAGATGGGCATCACAGATACATTCTGAACATTCCATTCCAAAATAACAGAATACACATTCTTCTCTAGTGCACATGGAACACTCTCCAGAATAGACCACATCCTGGGTCATAAATCAGGTCTCAACCAGTATCAAAAGATTGGGATCATTCCCTGCATATTTTCAGACCACAATGCTCTGAAGCTAGAACTCAATCACAAGAGGAAATTTGGAAAGAACCCAAATCATAGAGACTAAACAACATCCTTCTAAAAAATGAATGGGTCAACCAGGAAATTAAAGAAGAATTGAAAAAATTCATGGAAACAAATGACAATGAAAACACAAGGGTTCAAAATCTGTGGGACACAACAAAGGCAGTCCTGAGAGGAAAATATATAGCAGTACAAGCCTTTCTCAAGAAACAAGAAAGGTCTCAAATACACAACCTAACCCTACACCTAAAGGAGCTGGAGAAAGAACAAGAAAGAAACCCTAAACCCAGCAGGAGAAGAGAAATCATAAAGATCGGAGCAGAAATCAATGAAATAGAAGCCAAAAAACAAACCCCAATAGAACAAATCAGCAAAACCAGGAGCTGGTTCTTTGAAAGAATTAATAAGATTGACAACCCCCTGGCCAGACTTATCAAAAAGAAAAGAGAAAGGACCCAAATAAATAAAATCATGAATAAAAGAGGAGAGATCACAACCAACACCAAAGAAATAGAAACAATTTTAAGAACATACTATGAGAAACTCTATGCCAAAAAAATCTAGAATCTGGAAGAAATGGATACATTTCTAGAGACATATAAACTATCACAACTGAACCAGGAAGAAATAGAAAACCTGAACAGACCCATAACCAGTAAGGAGATTGAAACAGTCATCAAAAATCTCCAAACAAACAAAAGCCCAGGGCCAGACAGCTTCCCAGAGGAATTCTACCAAACATTTAAAGAAGAACTAATTCTGAAAATAAATAAATTGGAAAAAAAAATAAAGAAGAACTAATTCCTATTCTCCTGAAACTGTTCCAAAAAAATAGAAATGGAATGAAAACTTACAAACTCATTTTATGAGGCCAGCATCACCTTGATCCCAATACCAGACAAGGATCCCATCAAAAAAGAGAAATACAGACCAATATCCTTGATGAACACAGATGCAAAAATTTTCACCAAAATACTAGCCAATAGGATACAACAGTACATTAAAAGGATTATTCACCACGACCAAGTGGGATTTATTCCAGGGCTGCAAGGTTGGTTCAACATCCGCAAATCAATCAACGCGATACAATCCATTAATAAAAGAAAGAACAAGAACCATATGATACTCTCAATAGACGCTGAAAAAGCATTTGACAAAGTACAGCATCCCTTCCTGATCAAAACTCTTCAAAGTGTAGGGATAGAGGGCGCATACCTCAATATCATCAAAGCCATCTATGAAAAACACACTGCAAATATCATTCTCAATGGAGAAAAACTGAAAGCTTTTCCGCTAAGGTCAGGAACATGGCAGGGATGTCCATTATCACCACTGCTTTTCAACATAGTACTAGAAGTCCTAGCCTCAGCAATAAGACAACAAAAAGAAATAAAATGCATCCAAATCGGCAAAGAAGAAGTCAAACTATCACTCTTTGCAGATGATATGATAATATATGTGGAAAACCAGAAAGACTTCACTCCAAAACTGCTAGAACTTGTACAGGAATTCAGTAAAGTGTCAGGATATAAAATCAATGCACAGAAATCAGTTGCATTTCTTTACACTTACAATAAGACAGAAGAAAGAGAAATTAAGGAGTCAATCCCATTTACAATTGCACCCAAAACCATAAGATACATAGGAATAAACCTAACCAAAGAGGCAAAGAATCTATACTCAGAAAACTATAAAGTACTCATGAATGAAATTGAGGAAGACACAAAGAAATGGAAAAATGTTTCATGCTCCTGGATTGGAAGAATAAATATTGTGAAAATGTCTATGTTACCTAAAGCAATCTACACATCTAATGCAATCCCTATCAAAATCCCATCCATTTTTTTTTCAAAAAAATAGAACAAATAATCCCAAAATTGATATGGAACCAGAAAAGACCACAAATAGCCAAAGGAATATTAAAAAAGAAAGCCATAGTTGGTGGCAACACAATCCCAGATTTCAAGCTCTAATACAAAGCTGTCATCACCAAGACTGGCACAAAAACAGACACATAGATCAATGGAACAAAACAGAGAGCCCAGAAAAAGACCTTCAACTCTATGGAAACTAATCTTTGACAAAGAAGTAAGGAATGTCCAAGGGAAAAAAGATAGCCTCTTCAAAAAATGGTGTTGGAAAAATTGGACAGCCACATGCAGAAAAATGAAACTGGACCATTTCCTTACACCACACATGAAAATAGACTCAAAATGGATGAAGGACCTCAATGTGAGAAAGGAATCCATCAAAATCCTTGAGAAGAACACAGGCAGCAACCTCTTTGACCTCAGCCACAGCAACTTCTTCCTAGGAACATCACCAAAGTCAAAGGAAGCAAGGGCAAAAATGAACTATTGGGATTTCATCAAGATCAAAAGCTTTTGCACAGCAAATGAAACAGTTAAAAAAACCAAAAGACAACTGACAGAATGGGAGAAGATATTTGCAAACGACATATTAGATAAAGGGTTGGTATCCAAAATCTATAAAGAGCTTAGAAAACTCAACACCCAAAGAATAAATAATCCAATCAAGAAATGGGCAGAGGACATGAACAGACATTTCTGCAAAGAAGACATCCAGATGGCCAACAGACACATGAAAAAATGCTCCACATCACTTGGCATCAGGGAAATACAAATCAAAACCACAATGAGATATTACCTCACACCAGTCAGAATGGCTAAGATTAATAAGTCAGGAAATGACAGATGCTGGCGAGGATGCAGAGAAAGGGGAACCCTCTTATACTGTTGGTGGGAATGCAAGCTGGTGCAACCACTCTGGAAAACAGTGTAGAGGTTCCTCAAAAAACTGAAAATAGAGCTACCCTATGACCCAGCAATTGCACTACTGGATATTTACCCTAAAGATACAAACGTGGTCCTCCGAGGGGGCACGTGCACCTGAATGTTTATAGCAGCAATGTCCACAATAGCCAAACTATGGAAAGAACCTAGATATCCATCAACAGCTGAATGGATAAAGAAGATATGGTATATATATTCAATGGAATACTATGCAGCCATCAAAAGAAATGAAATCTTGCCATTTGCAACAACACAGATGGAACTAGAGTGTATTGTGCTTAGCGAAATAAGTCAATCAGAGAAAGACAATTATCATATGATCTCCCTGATATGAGGACGTGGAGATGCAATGTGGGGGGTTGGGAGGTAGGAAAAGAAAAAATGAAAGAAGATTGGATCAGGAGGGAGACAAACCATAAAAGACTCAATCTCAAAATACAGACTGAGAGTTCCTGGGGGGAGAGGGGGACAGGCGGGGGTGGTGGGGATATGGATATTGGGGAGGATATGTGCTATGATGAGTTCTGTGAAATGTGTAAACCTGGCAATTCATAGACCTGTACCCCTGGGGATAAAAATACATTATATGTTTATTTAAAAATTTAAAAATTAAAAAAAAAAGAATTTTAGCTACAATAATAAAGCAATTGGTAATGTTAAAAAAAAAAGAAACACATTTTCCTTTTCTCATCTAAAGGAAATGAGATTGAAACTCATGGCTCAGGGTTAATTCAATGCAGTCTTGCTATTTTACAGAATTCTGAGCAGAATTGCTCACTGATAGCAATTACTGTCACAATTCTAATGAATATATTAGGGTATGATCTGCACTGACTTATAGTATTGGGTTAACTTTAACACTGTAACTGATTCTTGACTATTTTTTATAAAACATAGCACATATAAAACATATGACGAAAAACTGCCATAAAGGGAGAGTTGGTGCCTGTAAGATAAGATGGTCACTTTGTTACCAGGTGCTTTGAACGTACTATCAAGAGTGTAGTACTTCATTCTCTGGAGTGCCAAGTGGCTAACATGTGGACAGACACACTGTCCTTGGAGTAAATCTAACAACTGCTATGGCAATAGTGTAAATACAAACATTTCATAATATTTTCCATCCTATTTTCATTTAGCTTTGTGGAAATCTTTATGCTCAGCAGTTAACAAATTCCCATTTCTCTGTGATCTCCCTGCTCTGCATCATAACCTTTCCCTATATACCCCAATCACCTCAGTCTGCATACAATGGTACTGACTACAGTCTGCCCTGGTCTCCTCAGCTGCAGATAATTTTTCCCTCCTTTCAAAAAAATCCCTCTCAAAAGGATCTTTAAAAAAATAGATAAGAATTTAAAATGTTATTGAGAAAACATTAAAATAAGATAAAATTCTGTTCACATGCCATATCATAATCCTCAGCAAATGCCATGAGTTTCAAGATCTGAGCATAAAAATTGGAATTGTTTATAACTCAATGGTGGAAAATCTAATTATGACAAAACCCAGAAGTAATACACAAAATATGATAAATTTGATTATAGTTTCAAAATTTATATTTATAATATTGACTATCATAAGAAAAGACCACCTTATGAGAAATAAAATGAAAATGACAAACTGAGAAAAAATATAGTTTATACCATGACCAAGAGCTAATACATCATCAGCCTACAAAAGCACTATCTACTGAAAAGCCTAGAAGACAGACAGTGGCAACATGCACACTCAGTGCCTTGATGGGAGTTCCTGAATATCATTCACTACTGAAAGCACCAGGTCCTTGGAGAGATGGTGATTCTGGCATTAGGGCAGGAAATAACACAAAGTAATGCTGGGTACTGTTGTGTCAGCAAAAAGGGAGGAGATTAGAGACTACATATGGGATATCGAAGAGATGTAGATACCAATAAGAAGGTGACCACAAAAAATAAATAGAAAATAAGAAGATGAACAAAATGGGACAGTTAGAACTCCAAAATGCATATTGAATGCAATTTATTGAAACACAGAAAAAAAACTGTATGTATATATTTTTTTAAAAACTCAGAAAAGAGAAAGAGAAAGCCACCCTTTCCACATCCACATTCTTCTTTAACCCCCCACACTCCCAGCAGAAGCAAGCAACATATTATAATTTACTGTAGGTCATTGGTATAATTTTTTTTTAATTTTTTATTTTTTATAATCATATATTTTTATCCCCAGGGGTACAGGTCTGTGAATCGCCAGGTTTACACACTTCACAGCACTCACCAAAGCACATACCCTCCCTAATGTCCATAACTCCACCCCCTTCTCTGAACCCCCCTCCCCCCAGCAACCTTCAGTTTGTTTTGTGAGATTAAGAGTCACTTATGGTTTGTCTCCCTTCCAATCCCATCTTGTTTCATTTATTCTTCTCCTACCCACTTAAGCCCCCATGTTGCATCACCACTTCCTCATATCAGGGAGATCATATGATAGTTGTCTTTCTCCGCTTGACTTATTTCACTAAGCATGATACACTCTAGTTCCATCCATGTTGTCGCAAACGGCAAGATTTCGTTTCTTTTGATGGCTGCATAGTATTCCATTGTGTATATATACCACATCTTCTTGATCCATTCATCTGTTGATGGACATCTAGGTTCTTTCCATAGTTTGGCTATTGTGGACATTGCTGCTATAATCATTGGTATAATTTTTTATACCAGTTAGAAAAAATATATTTCACCATGTTTCAGTTAGAAAAGCATTTACCCTGATGTTCCTGTTTAAGCTGTATTCATGGTAACCAAACATTGCTAGTTGATAAGGAAATAGTATTTATATGAGAATCCAACCATTGAAATATGGGAAGAAAAAATGGAATTAGAAAAAAATCACCATTTTCAATTCCTGCTGGAATAGTTAATCAGGAATGATTATCACCGTTGGGTGAAAGCTTGATGCAGATGTTTACAATGGACAGGTCAGATCATTAGTCAGCTGAACCTAATGATAATGATTCCACTTAGCACCATTAGATGTGGGACAGCTCATGAGTGTAATTTCTGGTGGACTTAGTACTGGTGAAGCACATTGCACCCGCAAAGGGGGGTTTGAAAAAAGAAACCTAAATCTAACCAAACCTCAAATACACAGGGAATATAGGAGACAGAGAAACAAGTTAGATACTCATAAGGAAGCAAACATTTCTGGATATGGGACAAGCTACAGAGCAGTGGCCCAAGTGTCTATAAGCCAGTGGTCTACAGACAAAACAGAAGATTAGAAAGAATAGAAAGCTCTAGATTGAGAGCAAACAGCAACCAAAAGAAATGTATGGACCTACGGACTGTGAATTAATCCTGATTTAATCACATGTGCTGTAAAATGACATTTTGAAACTATGAGGGATAAGTGATTGTGGGCTGGGTACTAGATAAGAGCAAGAAATTGCTGGTTATTTTGTTAGGTTTAGTAATTGCATGGTGGTGATATTTAAAAAAGAAAGTCTACAATTCTAAGGGAAATATGATGAAATATGTAGGAGAGGAATGCAAGATGAATAAAAATGGATTAAAAATCTTTTTTATGGGACGCCTGGGTGGCTCAGTTGGTTAAGCAGCTGCCTTCGGCTCAGGTCATGATCCCAGCGTCCTGGGATCGAGTCCCACATCGGGCTCCTTGCTCGGCAGGAAGCCTGCTTCTCCCTCTGCCTCTGCCTGCCTCTCTGTCTGCCTGTGCTCGCTCTCTCTCCCTCTCTCTCTGACAAATAAATAAAGAAAATCTTTAAAAAAAAAAAAAAAAAAAAAATCTTTTTTATGATGAATACAATAAATGTACCAAACTCTTATCATAAATTTTGAATCTGGATAATGGATATATGAAACTTCATTGTACTACCCTGTCTATTTTGTGTATGCGTGAAATATTTTTTAAAATAAATATGTTTTAAAAAACCTTCAGAGTATGTTAAGGCCATTGATAAAATTAAAGGCTGTGTTGATGGCTGATAGGAACCTCAGAATGGCTCATGGCATTACCTCCTAGGAAGATTATTTTGAAAGCTGTTCCCAGTGAGCTGTCCATCCCCTCACCATTCCCACACTTCAGGGAGAGCGTGAGATCTGTTGCCTCATCAGAGCCTCCTCATTGGACTATTTGTGTTGGAGTTGGGAACAAATTCTTATCAAGTACAAAGTATGTGACAGCTGAGGGAAGGTGACATTCTGTCTCACTAGAGAAGTGTTTATCTGGGTCCGAGGCTGGTGAGTTGCAGGGACTGTATGAAAGAAAGCATAGCATGAGACCTATGCAGGTCTTTAGAGTAAGGGGTGAAGTGTGGATAATCAATAAACAAAACAAAACTGAGGCTTATCATTGCGTGATGGGTCAAGGCCACAAGTGGAAAGCAGTTAATTATAATCTGAGAAAAATGTGTCCTCAGAATGACACCAGTGTCTTCACAGTGAATGCTATTTTGGGTCAGAGTAGGGAGATTGAAGAGGTACTCCAGGAGCAGTCATTGGCCCAGAAATAGAAAAGAGAAGTTGTACAGATTGACATGACGCTAAATACAGTTGATAGATCAAATGTGGAAAGAGCTCATGGGATGTAACTGCAAAGTGATGTGACTTTACTTTTTATAATCAAGCATACAGGGTTGATACACATATGTGCAGCCTGCCCTACAAAACAGGTTTGCTCTGCGCCCATTACAAAAAAGTTATCACTGGTTAAGATTTTTTTTTTTTTTAATTCAGCACTCCTTTACCTGCCACAGAGGATACTCCCACACAGGGAGTACTGTAAGGCTATTATTTTTTATCATCATCACTATAATTTTTGTTTGTTTGAAATAAAGTTTGTTGAGGATAACCACATACAGTTATAAATGTCACGGATTTTAAGATTGAGAACAAATGTGACCACCACCTCAGTGAAGATATGAAACACTTTCATTACCTTCCAAAGCTTTCCTCCTGTCCTTTTCCATTTGGTTCACCTTCCCCACCCTCACCAAAACCCACTGTCACCATGGGTCATAGCAACAACCACTTTCCTTTTCGAGAACTTACTATAAACAGAAAAATTTTGCATAAACTCTTAGGTGAACCATTTCACTCATGTTTTTTTTAGATGTGACCTTGTTGTGGCATATATCAGTGGTTGGTTCATTTCTAATCCACTGTTTAATACTTTTTAAATCTGTATGATATGTTTTATGTATTTGGGTGCTCCCATGTGGAGTCCATAAATATTTATAATAATTAGATCCTCTTGTTAGTTTGTCCCTTTTATTATATGGTGTCCTTTTTTGTCTCTTGTAACAGTCTTTCTGTTAAAGTCTATTTTCTCCATTATAAGACTTGTTACTCTGGCTTTCTTTTGCTGTCCATCCAATGACAGCTAGTTCTCCACCTCCTCATTTTCAACCTGCAGATATCTTTAGGTCATGAGTCTCTTGTAGGCAATGCATAGATGGCTCTTGTTTTGTTTTGTTTTGTTTTATCAATTCTGTCACTTTGTGTTTTGACTGTTTATTCTATTTATATTCAAAGTAATTATTGATACATATTTATTATCATTGTATTATTTGTTTTGTGGTTGTTTCTAAAGATTTTCTCTGATCCTTTCTTGTTTTTCTCTTATGTTTTGTTGATTTTCTTTAATGATATATTGGATCTCTTTCTTTTTATTCTTTGCATATTTATTGTGATTTTTTGATACATGGTTACCATTAGGTTTGTATATGACTTCTGCATATAGCAGTCTGTATTAAGTTGATGGTAGTGTAAGTTTGGACTCTTTCTTTACTCCTCTTCTCCCCACGGTTTAGCTATATGTTTTCATATTGTACATCCTTTTGTTTTGTGAGTTCCGTGACTGATTGTTTACAGAAATATTCGTTTTTACTGCTTTTGTGTTTTCTGTCTTTATACTGTCACTTCTGGTCTCTCCTTGCCACTAAAAAACTCCCCTTTAATATTTCTTGCAGGGCTGGTGAAGTGATCATGAGCAGCTTTAATTTTTGTTCATCTGGGAAGCTCTTTATCTCTCCTCCATTCTAATGATAGTCTGCTATATAGAGTATACTTGCCTGCAGATTTCCCCCAGTCAGCACTTCAAATATATCATGCCACTCCCTTCTGGTTTAGAAAGTTTCTGCTGTAAAATCCCCCGATGGCCTTATGGGTTTTCTTTTGTAAATTAACAGTCTTCTTCTGTCTTGCTATTTAAAAATTTTTTCTTTATCACTATATTTGGCCAAAATCTGTTGATTTTGATGGGAATTCTCTGTGCATCCTGGATCTGGATATCTGTTTTCTTCCCTAGATTGGAGATATTTTCAACCATTATTTCTTCAGTTAAATCTTCTGCCACCTTTTCTCTCTCTTCTTCTGGGACTTTTACAATACTGATGTTATTACATTTGATGGAGTCACTGAGTTCCCTAAGTCTCCTCTCCTTGGTGTAATTCATTTTTCTCTTTTGTTCCACTTGATTACTTTTCATTACTTTGTCATTCTCTTTTCATTACTCTGTCATTCTAGGTCATTTTTGGTTCTTCTACTTTTTCCACCCTACTGTTCATGTCCATTGAGTGTGATTCTCATTTCATTTATTGAGCTCTTTATCTCTGCTGTGTCATTCCTTCTTACTGTGTTAAGGGTCTCATTCATGCCTTCTATCCCATTTTCAAGTTCAGTGAGTAACCTTATGATCATTGCTTTAAATTCCCTATCAGGCATGTTACTTATATTTGTTTCACTTAGATTTCTGGCCATGGCCTTGTCCTGTTCTTTGATTTGGAATACATTTGTTTGTTTGTTTTTGCCTCTCTGTGTCTGTTTCTTATGTTTGGAAAGTCGGCTATGTCTCCTGCTCTTGAAATCAGTGACTTTATGAAGAATTGGTCCTGGAGTGCCCTGTAGTGCTGTGTCCTCTGTTCACCAGAACCCAGTACTTCAGTAGGGTATCCTTTGTTTTTTCCTTATCCCCTGATCTTGTGTCTGAGTCACTTTTCCTTTGTGTAGTTGTCTACACTGACTCTCTGCCTGGTATGAGATGTGCTTGCTCTCTGTGGTGTTAGCAGGACCCAGGCAAGCCAGCTGCGGGGGTGGGGGGGCATACCTTCCAGAGAGCTTGTGGGGGGGTAGTGGTGTTAGCAAAATTTCTGCCTCTAAATAAACAGGCCTTTGGTTCTATATGGGATCTCCTGAAGACTGTGGCAGCTGGGAACTGCTAGTCAGCAGTGCCTGGTGGCTAGGTGTTTGTGGATGGGTGTTGCATAGTAGCTATGCACCTGGCAGCTAGGTAGAGTGCACATATGGCTTTAACTGAATTTTCCCTGAGCCCAGAGCCAAGGCTAGCAGGCTTGGAGTGGGTGAGTCTTCAGAAGAACACATAGGCCTGGTGTATTGCTCGAAGGTTAGGTAGAAAGTGTCTGTGTAACCTCACCTCCTACAGATGGCCCTATGTTTAAACTGGGTGTTGTAGAAGGAAAATGGCCCCTGCCAGTTCCATCTTTTTTGGAGAAGTCCCCCCACCATGCTCTGAAAATAGTATGAACAGATCTGTCTCCCGTTTGCCCTGGCATTCTATAACCCACATATTTATATTACCTGTCTATGCCAGCTGCTGTCTCTTTAAGGGCAGTAACCCAGGTATCACTAGTCTTCCCTGCTTACCCTGTGCTGAGCCAGCTGACTTTTGAAGCTCCAGGCTCTAAGTCCCACTGGTTTTATAAACTCACAGAATTCAGCTCCTCTAGTTTTAAAAACCAAACATTATGCGGATTTGTCTTCCCTGGATGAGATCCCTGGTATGAGGGCCCATTTCTCTGCCACCTCTGTGTATGCAGCTCCCTCCTTCCTGCAGGCTTCCTCTCTCCACCTTTCTGAACTTCTTAACCTTTCAGGTGCAGCTTTTTTATTGAGTTGTTGAGTTTGTTCTGCCAGTGTTTACATCACTGTCTGGTTTATTGACTTGAACGTAGTCGATATCTAGTTGTAAATGTGGGATGGGGTAAGCTCAGGGTTCTCCTACTCTTCTATCTTCCCAAGCTCCTCATGAATATTCTTCATAAGTTTAACATGTGAAACTTTTTCAAACATCTTACTGATACAGAATACTTTGGATATATATTCTAAAACATGGACAAGTCTAAAAAAGGGGGTTAAAATTTAACTCTCTGTAATTTTATCTTATTTCTTTCTTTAGATAAAATTTTATACCTAACTAAAATATCAAAGCACTCTGTCCAACTAGCTTCCCCCCAACTCACAGTAATTTTTCCCAAGTCAAATATTTCCTGTAGTAGCCGGATAAATAGCCACTACCAAATAAATTTGCTCCCTTTTGGGGCCAAATTGACCTTGGCTAACTTTTTTATTTTTGTTCCTTTGGAAATCTAATAAAAGTGAAATGTCAGTTCTCATCTGAATCAATCTTGTTTTGATACAAATCACTCCTGATTCATACATTAAATTTAGAGTGAAGGACTATAAATAAACTAATGGGTGGGAAGCTATAGCTTTAGTTAAAACTTATGAGTTTAATTGTTCAGCTGACCTGATGACTTCCAGAAGGATCCTTGAATAAAATCTGATCATTCCTCTGTATTTCCAGTATGCTACTCATTTCTTCAACTCTGCTTTTGCATACCTACCTAACTTCCACTGCAGTGGAAGAAGTAGGACGAAATCTAGTAAATGCTTTCAAAAGCTTTCATCACTTCTTTATATTTTGCCAATGTCCTCTTCACACCAGGCTCAGAAACATCTAAAGTTTCAGTTTCTGACCTTTTTATGACCACAAGGACTATATCATTTTGACTCTCTATTTTATCGGACAGCAAAGAATTTAGCTTTCTTGGATCTACTAAGTTAGTTACTTCCCAAAATTGTATAGCTCCTATATCCTTTGTTGTTCTCCTCACTTTTATGGGTATGTCTTTTAAGTTAAATTAGTTTTTATACTTTCTGTAGGGTTTTTGAGGAAAGCAGAATTAGATGGCTCTAGTAAGGCTTCCATGGTGTCCTAAGAATCAGTTACCTTTATTTATAAATTCAATTACTTTATACACTCTAGTTATTTATTTTATGAATTAGATTTGTCTCTGAATGGATTTGAATTGTTAACTTAATATCAAATCTGTTTTAGTTTCTACCATTACAGATATTCAAATACATGAGTTAAGTATACTATTAGAATCTCTCAAGGCTTTGATGAATGTTTCAGTGCATAGCAAAACCACTGGGAAGACCTCTTAAGATACCAGATAGGAAGGGAAAAATCATCACATAGGTACATCTGTTCATATAATTAGTCTTGTTACTCTATATTTATAATTGCATTAAATTAGACATTAGAGATGCAAGAAAGGGTATCATGAACTTTGAATTAGCACAGAAAGGCTTAATCAAGTAAGTGAGTTTTGAACTTCTAGGAAAATTGATAGGAAGTGTTTAAAATGCTATAAGAAATAATTTGAATGAGGGGTACCTGGGTGGCTCAGTGGTTTAAAGCCTCTACCTTCAGCTCGGGTCATGATCTCAGGGTCCTGGGATCAAGCCCCATGTCGGGATCTCTGCTCAATGGGGAGCCTGCTTCCCTCTTTCTCTTTCTGCCTGCCCCTCTGCCTACTTGTGACCTCTCTCTCTCTCTCTCTCTCTGTCAAATAAATAAATAAAATCTTAAAAAAAAAAAAGAAAGAATTTGAATGAAACAATGGCTTAAGTAGATTCATATATAATAGAAATTTCTGTGTAGTCTCTTTTTGTTTTTTCACTCCTTATTGTATATAAGAAATGTAGGTACAAGTGTCCCATCTCTATTTCCAATCTGTGTGATAATTCAGTGCCATCCTCGTATATGGCAGCATTAAAGTAGTGAAAGTTGCTTCCTGCTGATTCAGTTTCATTCCCCATTGTAAGATCTACAAATGTGGAAAACATTGCCGTATAGACGTTTCTCTGTATAATATCTACACAATCTGCTAAACACACATATTCCCTAAAGTTTGTCCAGGTACTCTTCAAGCACGTGGTTACCATCACATTGAAAATCAGAGACACTCCACTGAGGCACAGTAACAAGATGACATCTCTGAACTGTTTGAGAAGTCCTCCACTCTCTGCTGAGACTGTAAAGTACTCGCTGCTCTGCCATGACTTCCCATTCCGACACACCCCTTCCAAAAGTGACTTACATCTTCCTCTATTTTCAAGACTGCTCTTGCTATTCTTTTTACCTGCTTTTTCTTGAGTAATGGGGCAAGGATAAATGTTACCCATCTTCTGCCTTAATTATTTCTAAAATAGACTTGGGAATACGATTTTGGCTGAATTCCTATTGGGTTGACCAACACACAGAATTTTTAAAACTAGTTATTTCACACTGATCTTCACAATCTTTGAAGGCAGCCACCTAAACATTCTTAACAGTGTGATTGTGGCTTCTAAGTAGCATCTATTCTCAAAAGCTCAGATCAGTCGCCAACTATCCTACAAATATGAAAATACTATACTCAGAAATTCAGTATTTTTATCATTTTTATGTTTGTCATACTCCTCAAATTCAGTTGCTCTCTTTATATGTAATTTTTCTTTATTATTGTGGGAAAACTTATATTCCCTTCTTTTCATGTGATGGTTGATAGAGCATAATATCAATTTTACTCAAGCTAAATGCTGTCAATGAAATAAAAGTACAATCACATTTGTTCTTCTGTAGAAAGTGAAAATATTTTTCTTTTAAGAGATTAAGTTGAAAATATTCGGTAGAAGTCAAATATTCTAGCAATTCTATCAAATGATGTGTTTCAGAACTCCAGAATGTTTACTGTTTAATAGGTTGTTTAGAAAGGTATACTAGTTTGTGAGCAGCACGTAGGAAACCTATCAGCAAGATATGTTATCTCAGAGCAAGAATGCATTTTAAAAAAGATAGAGTAGACCAGAGTTACTTCAGTAAACATTATTTGTCATGTGCATAGTAGAAAAGTAGAGACTCTAAACCCCCAGAATAGTTTGACTTTGGGGATAACCATTTGGTCTGTGACTATTCATTTGGTATTGTTGTATATTAGCAATTTTCTAATTTCAAAGTTAGTTCACAGATTTCCTTGCCCATCAAAATAATGGCCATATCAGGTAATAAGAAACCAAAGAGAAATCACTAATTAACCAGTCATCCAAGGCTAAATAACTTTAAGTACAATTTTATTATTTTAATTATAAAAACATATAGGAATTTTTCTAATACTATCTCATTGATATGTATTTATATATCTTTATGTTACTGAAAATGCTCCTAGAACATTAAAATTGGAATAAAAATGATCTGCCTTTATCAACTTATGATATATGATAAAAATTAATATTAGATTTAAATAATCTTTGGTTTCCAAAATCCTCAATGACCTAGAAATTATACCATAACTTAGTTCTGTTTTTTTCCCCCTTCATAAGGATTTCTTAGACTTGCAGACTCCTTACGTCATTTGTACAATCTCAGTGGGAAAAGGGTCATCAGGAGCAGGAAATGATCTTTACCAACTGTCTTCATAGGCCTATAACACAGGTCTAGCTTTAGAAATTTTACCTAACCTATTCATGTATTTTATATGTTGGAGGACTTATATGTAATCTCATTGTTTTTAATTTTAATTCATTTTCTTTTTTTAATTTATTTTTTATTTATTTTCAGCGTAACAGTATTCATTATTTTTGCACCACACCCAGTGCCCCATGCAATCCATGCCCTCTATAATACCCACCACCTGGTACCCCGACCTCCCACTCCCCACCCCTTCAAAACCCTCAGATTGTTTTTCAGAGTCTATAGTCTCTCATGGTTCACCTCCCCTTCCAATTTCCCCCAACTTTCTATCTTGGTTCTGCATGGTGCTGTTGATCCCCATGATTCAGATGGTTTTGAGGGAAACACCTGAAGCCTCCCTCTGGCTCTTCCTACAAACCATTAAATATTGATAAAACAATCAACAGGAAGTGAAATGCCAAGTTGCTTTTCTTTTTGTTTTTTTTTTTTTCTTTTTCAAAGGGAATATCATAAAATGCATACCTTGTTCTATGTAAACCTCAAATGCAAATGGAAGCATGCATTCTGAGGAAATTATGTGTTTGTTGTACAATAAAGGCCTGATTGAGATCTTACCTTCCCCTGACCTCCAACAGGGAAAGATATTATCAAGTATTTGAATAAGGTTTCAACTTCTGTCCTGAAAGATCATACATTTATCCATAATTTATATTAGACCCTATGCCCCCTTCTGAAGAGTATTCCTTATTCTAAAAAAAATAAGGTGCCTATGTTTGCCCTTTTAGGAATAGAAACTTATAAAATGTTAGGGTGACATAATTAAAAAACGTTTTACCTTTCCTTCTTCTAAAAAAGATTGAAAGAATATTAAAAGTTCAAAGGTAATTTAAAGTTTATGATTTTCACTGAATCAAAGATACTTAAGAAATGTTATAATGCTCTCAATTTTTGTATGAACCAGCTTCTGTCATATCCCAGATACAAAAGATATTAAAGAAAACATTCATATTTTGAAAAATAACCAGAATGCCAAAGATGCCAATTCAAGATGATACCTCTTTCTGGCCAAGGACTTGTTGCTTATTGCTCTCTACCAATTTCAGGATCAATAGTGCCAGTGGCCAATTTCAGCAGAGCTGGAACCTCAATCTGTGTGATTTGGATAACACTTCTGTTAATGGATCCTCTGTGGCACTAGTTACATAAGTTATAACTACAGGTTTTGTCATAGTGGCTTCCCTACTCTATAGCAAAGTAGCAGGAGGCAATCTGAAATTCCTAACTCTAGGTTCAATAATAGACTAGAGCCCAAGACCCAAAACCTTTCTACCACCTTCCTACTATAGAAAGTTTATCACTTTGTAGTATTAGATGTTCAATTATCTGTCTTTTGAGTAGATAGCATGCTTTTTTTAAGGCAAGAATTCAATCTTAGTTTCACTGAAAGTGTTCAATTAATATGCTTGGATGAACAAATGGAAGAAACACAGTGAGGCATGAAACCAAGAATTATATACTATTTTGAAGCTTACAAAACATATTCAATATATAGTTTCATTTAAAATTTGAACCAACCCTTAGAGGAAGGTGCCATTATCCGTTTTTGCTGATGAAGAAATTAAGGTTGAGTTAGGGATTTTTAGTTACACCTTAAAGAAGGGATGATAGGAAATTGGTTAAGAGCACGGACTATGGAAATACCCTGCCTAGGCTTGAATCCACTGTGACTTCTACTTATGCAACCATAGGCAAATTTCTTAGCTTCTGTGTGCCTTAGTTTCCTCATCTGTAAACAATAACTTCCTTATAATATTACTCTGAAATCTTCAAACAATGCCTGGCATATAGGAATTACTATGAATTTTATGGGCGGGGCTTCTCTGACTATAAAACCATGCTCTTTGTACTAAACTACAACCATTTTTTTTTTTAAGGATTTTATTTATTTGACAGAGAGAGAGAGAGATCACAAGTAGGCCGAGAGGCAGGCAGAGAGAGACAGGGGAGCAGACTCCCCACTGAGCAGAGAGCCTGATGCAGGGCTCAATCCCAGGAACCTGAGATCATGACCTGGGTTGAAGACAGAGGCTTAACCCACTGAGCCACCCAGGTCCGAAAGAACCCTACTTTCCCGTATTCATATCCTGTGTAGTCCTCTTTCCTTCAGTCCGGGAAAACTCATGACTGGCTTTATTTTGGTATTTTATTATGGTGAAATTCACATAACATAAAATTAATCTTTTATAAGTGATTAATTCAGTAGTATTTAGTGCATTCACAGTGTTGTGCAATCACTGCTTCTATCTATTTCCAAAACACTGTCATCATCCCAATAAGAAACATCCTGCCCAATAAGCAGTTACTCCTATTCTGCATTCCCTCAGCCCCCGACAGTTAACAACAGGTAAGGATGATGACTACTCTGAGGCTGGAAACCCAGCTAGCCACATGGAGAAGTAACATGAAAAGAGAGATACCCAACCAGCCTTCCTCGTTCAGGCAGCCAGTTGAGGTGTCAGAGATGTGACCGAGGCAGCCTTCTTGAACATTCTATCCCCAGAAGTCACCATGTAGAGGAGAAAGGAGGAACCTGGTTGACAGTCAGAACTAAGACTCAAGACATGGCCCCAAGGAAGCCATCAAAACACATTTGCAGTTATTCAGGCCACCCCAACTCAGGCTCCAGCAATAGTAAGTAAATGGGTGGAGAGATGGCTGGCTGGCTGGCTGACTGGATGGCTGGATGGATGGGTATGTAATAGTATGTTACAAAGTGATAAGGTGGTATGAAAGCAAACAAGAGCAGAATAAGAAGTATTAGGAGTGTTCTGTCATGGGTGGGAGCAAATTGCAGTGCTAACTACGCTGATCTGAGCAAGCCTCATCTTCCTGACTGAGAAGCCAGTAAGAGTTTTTGAGGCAACAAGTTCTATGATGTAACTAATCTTAAACAAACACTTCCCTGTTGGAGGGATGAAGAAAAGGAGTGGGGTGAATGGCCTGCTATCATCTAAGTACTTGTTTTTAAAATGAAGAAAAAAAAAGAAAAACTAATGTGAGCAAGAGAAAATCTGCAGAATGGAACAAGCAAGCATTTCAGTTGAGTACAGAAATGCTGTCCTCAATAATGGGTGCAGTTTTTCCAGTCTCTGCCCACATGGATTTTCACATTGTGTGGATCTGTGAAGTCTAAACAATTAGCTGGTTCTGGAACAAAATTAAATTATGAGTTTGTTGGGCTGGCAGGAAGGGCTTACTAAAGATGGCGAAAGTTCCCGCCACAAGACCTGAGCTCGGACAGCAGAACAAAGGCCCAAGCAGGAATCTGAGACACCCCCCTGCCCCGGGCTCCTGTGGACCAATGGGATCCCGATGAGCAGGCGGGATATCCAAATAAGGGAAACTTGCCAAAAGACCCCTGAGCTTTCCCCAAGACCCTTAAAAGCCCCCTCCTCCCTGCCTTGGGCGCGACTTCCCCCACTCTGCTTTCCAGAGTTGCGGAACCTCGCCCGAGGGTGCCCACCTCCTCCCGGTGCAACTTTCTCGGCTCCCCTTCTCCTGAGCCCTGAAACTTCGCCGGAGAGTGTTTTTAATAAATCTTGCCTTGTACCCACTTTGCCTGGTGTTGTGTTTATCTTGCCGGAAAAAACTTTACAGAGTTAGTGAAGGGAAAAAGTAATGGAGAATGAAGAGAGAAACATTCTCCCAGGAAATCTCTAAATTATCATTTTGCAAACTTGCTTAAAGTAGAAAATTTTCTTACCCTCCCCCCATAAAATATCATTCTCCACTTTGGCACTCCTTACTTCCACCCAATAACCCCCATTCCCTGTGGTGCCTGAAGCAGGTCCCAGATACCTGAGTCTGGGAACCAAGATCAAATCATATCTAGGAGACCCAAGATCAAATTGACATCTAGGAGAAAATCAAACTCAAAGAGCTTTTTCTAGATCCTTCAGATAATAGAATTATATGTGAAAAAATTAACTGGCAAAGTTACTGAACATTCAGAACTTGAAAGACCGTTGAAGACTGATATAAATGAGATAAAAAATCTTAAAAACAAATTTAAATCGAAACAATAGCAATAAGCATCAGAATCTAAAGTCTAAGGGTATAAATGATGTCTAAAACCAAGAGAAAAATTAGCTTTTATTATCAGCATGCACATGATGTGCCAGTTTAAAAAAAAATGAATATATATATATATATATATATATATATATCCCATTTTATCTCTAAAAAACCTGGTTGATTATTCTCTTTATAAAGGTTGACTATGGAGAGCACCTGAGAGGCTCAGTCGGTTGAGCGTCCAACTCTTGATTTCCACTCAGGTCATGATCTCAGAGTTGGGAGATGACATCCTGCATCGGGCTCCATGCTGGGGGTAAAGCTTGCTTGGGATTCTTTCCCTCTCTCCCTCTACCCCACTCTGGAGATCCATTTAATAGCCATTCCCTTTGCTATATCGGTGATTATTTTATTTGCAAGCATTTAATCACAATCAATTAATTCAGGGAAACCTCCTTCATCAGGTCCCAGCCTTCATCAGGTCCCAGCCATGGTATGACTAGTATTTTTAAAATATAATTTCAGACCCAATTTTTAAAAGAGTTTATTTGCTTATAGAGTTTATTACTGTTCCACAGAGATAAGGAAATTAAGTTCCAAGGATAGAAATGGCAATTATAGCAACAACAACAAAATTAGTAAGAGTAAAGAAAGGAAAGAAATGAGACCAGTTTTATCCTTTGAGCCTTTTGGCAACTCACCTGAGAATGTTCTGGCGATTACACAGTTAATTTTTTAAAGATGGTAGCAGAAAATGGACAGTCTGGTTCACGATATTATACATTTATGGACTCAGTCCCGGGCAACTTGTACGACTGTAAATTATCTTTACAGAGTTTGAACCCTCTTCATGTCTCCAATGGCATTTCCCCTTCTTCACAAGGGCATATAAGGCAAGTGTGGACTGGGGAATAATTGCATAAGAATCACCTAATGTTTGTTGGAAATTCATACTCCAGGGCCCCAGGGCAAGTCCCAGGAATCTGTAAAGCAACAGGGTGTCTGGGCCAGTAGAAGAGTGGAATGTTCCCTCATTGCCTCTGGATAGGGAGAGTGCCTGGGGCTGAGACACGCTGGGCCTGGTCAGGACAGAACTAACCAGCCACTGTGTGGCTGAGGGAAGCCAGGAGACATCTCTGGATTTCATTTTCTTATAGCTCTACCAAGACAAGACCCCAACTCCTTATTATACAGAGAAAGCTATGATTATATAGATATAACTACAATTCTGTATATAATATACATTCCATTAATTGTGCTCAAAATCCAGTCAGACAAAATGAAAGAAATATTTTTTTCTGGCCTAACCCAGTTAATCCAAAATGGATTTTGATAGGTTAAGGTTAATTGCACAGGTCTTGCCTGTGTAAATAGTATATATACATATTTTTCCGACCTTTTGAACACACCAGACAGCATATTCAATGAATCATAATGTATTCTTCCTTTGGAGGATGCTAGTAGTCCTTTAGAACATCCCCTACTGTGGGTCAGCAGCCTGAACACCAGTTTTCACTCCGTGGGCAGACATAAAGAAATGCCTGTTTGGAAACCATAAGAGACTCTTAATCTCAGGAAACAAACTAGGGTTGGTGTTGGGAGTGGGTAGGGAGAGGGTGGTTGGATTATGGACATTGGAGAGGGTATGTGCTATGGTGAGTGTTGTGAATTGTGTAAGACTGATGATTCACAGACCTGTACCCCTGGGGCAAATAATACATTATATGTTAATAAAAAAAAAAAAAAAAAAGAAAGAAAGAAAGAAATGCCTGTTTGGGCTCTGTGACAGAGCACTTTGCCCCATCTTGTTGGTAACTTCCTTTGATCCCCCCCTCTGTAAACATATTTGGTGCAGAAACGAATGTATTTGTGATGTAGTGCAGGCTACTGTACACAAATCTAGGGTCATGAGGACGGGGTGGTGTTTGTGGGGCACTCAGGTGAAGACAGTGCCCCTAGAGCTGGTTTTATTTTCTTTGTCACTAGATGTCACTGCATACACAGCGTGTATGGGGCTGTGGGTACTGGGAGCCCTCAGAGCAGGGGAAAGAGGCAAGAGATCTGGACGCCTTCCCTCTGATCCTACTTGGAAGATATCTGGGCCTTGGATCTCTTGGAGGCCTTCTCACAACCTCATTTAATTAGGCTAATCCCCTTAATGCTCTGTCATTTTATCGATTGTGTGAAATGTAATTTAAATGTGTGCAAATCTTCTGTCATTCAGTAGGACCTTTGGGGGGAGTCATATGCGGTCAGTGTACCTTATCCAGAGTTTCTTCTGGCGCAGAGCTATGGGCAGGATGCAAATTGGCTACTTATGTGTTGCTTCCCGTTAAAAAGCCAGTTTGTTCTCAATCAGAGTGAAACGTTTAATAGATGTTCAAAATTGGCTCTGAACAACAGCCTGACCATTTGCTAGCTAGTGACATTGTACATCTGCTTCAAGTTGAGAAACTTGAATTAAAGTTACAATTCTTCTATCCAGCGTCCTTCCAAATTCTAGGTTTATATTTCCATCTTTGGGGGCCAAAGACATGCTCCGTTAGGCCCTTGTCCCGTAATTTCTCCTCACCTAAGAGATTAATTCAAGTGGATGTTCCAGCCTTCTAGGGAGAAAGTAATTTACATCTTCCCTTCTTATTCCCAGCCCCCAAAGGGGTTTGTGACAGTCTATGGGGAAGACCCTGCTGAGTCATTAGTGGAATTTCACCTTCATATTTTTACTCACTGAGATCCCACGGCAAGGAGGAATTTTACCCAAGGCAACTGGTGTTTAGAACTCTCCCTCTCCTAACAGCAGAACCAGATGTGAACAGATATCTTACTGGAACTCGGACAACCAGGTCCTGAAGTTAAAGCCCTACACCCCTGCCTGTGATCTGGTTTAATGAAACAAGCACACATAAGATATTAAAGACCAAGGTTCCGGTCCTCTTTTATTTGGTTGTGAGAAGTCTGGCCTGGGTGTTCTCATCTGTACAAGGGAACTAAGAAAATCTGCCTGTATGGATCTCACAGTGTTATTAGGAGAATCCGAATCAAACAGATTTGAAAAAAGTCAACTGTTATATAGATTCATGGCATTATCTTCCTTTTCCTAATAATTTGATGGCAACCTATGTATTTAAGTAAAATTAGAACAGCAATCAGTTCATGTCACTTTCAAGAGTTAGCTGTGATTTTCTCCTCTTTTTTTTTTTTTTAAAGTTTATGTACTATTTTAGCCAATAACTAAACATGGTTAGCAGCTTTGTGACCAGAGATACTCATTTTCCTACCCTCAGCCAACAGCAGTATCTGACACATTAAAACAGAAGGTGACATCACAGAACATGGTGGCAAATTCCTGGGCACCTACGTGAGCTATAGTCAGGCAACAGAGCGCACATCATCTTTATTGCAATGCAGACCTTGAGATGCCAGGGGTGCGCTTGGGGAATGTGGGAAGGAGAAGGATGAAGGGGATAGTTGCCACAGCCGAAGACAGGTCAAGTCTCAGAACAGGCAGACCTGTTAACTGAGGACCCAAACATCAGTTTGTATTTCTAGAAAAATACAGCCTAAGAGAAAGTTACATAAATCTTGTTAGATATGAAATCCTTCTCTCAAAATAGCATTTTGATGAGTCTAAGGTAAACAGATCACACCCATGTAGATTAAACTTCCATTAAAATGCAAAAAGGGTTTTAAGAATGGAGTGGTGGGTGAGGGGGAGTTGTGAAAATGAACGTGAGGTTCATTAAATCTTAAATGTGGTCAGATAGTGCCCTAAATCTGCTCTTGAGATAGCCTTCTTCTGACTTTGTTTTCAGAATGGTGAGTCCCATGAAATAAGAGAATTTTGGTGATGCCAGTACATTTAGTAGACAGTGGTCTTCAGAACTCCGGTGGCTCCTCTCTGCCTTAGTTCGGATTTCTATGGGCACCACAGGGTTGAAAGGGACCTTCTCATTATGGGTGGGATTAGCGCTCAACAGTCCATGTGTTGTTCTTCATGGCTTTTAGCCCTCATGGTTTCTCGGTTCCTTAAGGTCTCTGTGGCCACCTAGAAATTCTTTTCAGGAGCATGATAACCAGATCAGCTGCTGCAGGCTGGAGCTGGGCGGAACAAAGGGAGGTGGAGGGTGCTCCAGCAGACCCTGTCTGTTCCCAGATCCCAGCGGGCACCCTGGGGTCACAGCATAAAAAACCATCATCGAGCCCCATTTGATAAGTCTCCATCCCGCATGACGCATTGCCCCTACTTAAGGTCTGGGGGATACGCTCCAATAGCATTCACTCTTTGCCAACAGAAATACTAGCCATAGCAAAAAATACACACCCAGGCCTTGGAGCAAGCAGGAAGAGTCTTCTTGTTAATCTTCTCCCTTCAGATACTTCTCTGTGGAAGTCTTTAAGGTAGATATGGGGAGTTTATGTTTTAGAGTATGTTTTTAGTATTAACCTTTTGATGGAGGTCATTTTAACCTATGAGTAACAATAAATGGGGCAAAGGGGGCAGGTGGGCATTTATTTTATTCATAAATAAGGCAGAGTAGCTCCTCATCCCTTGCTGTGTTCATCAGCTGCCTGATGCCACAGTGTAGACAGGTTTTCCCTACGTAGCATCTGGTCCCTCTTGAAGGATTCCACAGGCATTTTGTCTCTTTGGGGTTTTAAATAGTGGCTTCTGGGGCAGGCGACCATCTGGCGAGGCGTCACCTGGCCAGTCGGTCCTGCCTGACTGGACGCCAGCCCGCATTCCCCCAAATCAGCTGGTCCTCGTGCCCACGGGGATCCTGGCTGAGGGCTGGGCAGTGGGCCACAGGGCTTGGCCTTGGGCTGGGGGCCCAGGGTTAGCAGTAGCCCTCCTAATGAGCAAGAAGGCTCGAAGACATGCTTCTAGGATGTGGGCTCATGGTTAGCCAAATCGGTTTCCGGTTTTGGTTCACCTTCTTCCTAGTCCAGAGGTTCCAGGCTTCTTCTTCTCAGCTTCTTATGTCTGGAAAAGGAGCGTGAGGTATCAGTGAGAGAGGTATATCAGGAAACAGAGGGTGTGATTTTACGGTTATAGAGGATGGTTTAATAAGGGGACTTTTTACAAAGTTGCAGGCAGGATTTGGGAAAAGCAGGTGGGAATCTGCTCAGTATTGCAAGGCTTAGAACATTCTGGAGCTGTTACATGCTAGGGCTGGAGGGCCCAAGTCAGGAAGCAGTTATGGGAAAGCAGAGAGGGAGCTACAGGGAGAAGGGACATCCTGACACCAGCTGTGCACTTTGTCAGAAGGGGCAGAAGCCAACGTGCGACTAGAAGAGGGGGGACTGAAGTGAGGGAATGATTAGACTCTGAGAATGGGCCTTGGCAGGCCCTCTCCTCACGCTCTGTGGGTATTCTGCAGGTGCCATCTATTACCCAAACTAAATAGTAGCCTGACCACATCCCACTAGTGCTCAGGTATGTGTGGAAGGTTCTTTACTCTTGAGACACTCGGCCTGAAGGGTTTTTGCTAGCAGGGGAGCTGGCATGGCCCATGTCCACAGCAAACATCCTGGAAAGCTGGCAAACAAAAAAGCAGCCTTAAACTCACAACTGATGGGAGTTAGTGAATAAATACCTGGCTTACTAGCCCTTTGCTGTCTCCCAGAGTCTCCCTAGGATCTAGCACTAGTTGTCTACAATAAGAACACATTTTTCATGGTGTGTGTGTGTGTGTGTGTGTACGCATGTGCAATATGTATTAACCAATAGTGTTGTTCCATTGGAACGAACAGATCACATGGGCAAGGCTGTGTCAGTACAGGATGGTCCTATAAAGGTGCCTTGTACAAAGAAGCACCAGCAAATTGCAACCATTATTGTAATCCACCATCCACGTCCTCTCTCTCTCTCCTACTAGAGTGGAGACGGCATTCCTCTTCCCTCTTGTGCTCTGAGTGCCACCTCCCTGCTCTTCATCTAGAGAGGCAGTGTGGATTTTATCCTGCTAGAGGTTTGGATGGATTCCCGTCAGAATCCCTTAGAGCATTTGAGTAAGGGATTTTCTGGGAACCAACCTGGATCCCCTAAAGCAGAACTTCTGTGGGAAGAGCCCCAACATCTATATTTTAATTATGCATATGCAAGTGAAAGAGTGAGTATGTGTGTTTCATAGGTTTCCATTTCAACACAGCAGTAAGAGCCAGTGTTTGAGGTTGACACCAAGTGGTCCCATTGATCTGACCCCCCCCTTTTGTTAACTGATATACATGTCTTTTAATGGAGAATATGTTTGGCAACCTCCTGTAATCCCCATAGTTCTTTCTGATGGAGGGAACCACAGTTTTACTTATTTTGGGGGTAGTGAAGGAGGTTAAGGAACATTGCTATTTTATGTGAACAGAGGCAAAGATCCCATTTCAATCATATTTATGACCTCTTTCGCATATTGCATAATAGATGGGGAGAAAAGAGTTTGCTGTTTTGCATTAAGTTGAATTCCTTTACTACATTAAAAGTATTTGAGCTCCTCAAGTTACATAGAGTTTAGGACACCTCCATTAAATCCACAATATTTTATTTAATTGAGGAGATGAAGCATGCAAATCCTAGGAAATGGGCTGATGTCACTATTCAGCATGGCCCCAGAGTCCCTAGAATTCCTTTTGGCAATTTCAAGGGCTGTCCCAGCTGTGCAGAGAAGTGAGTTGATAGTTTGGTTCCATGTCTGGCCTGAAATTAAGTGCTTACATATGCTAATTGGATAGAATATTAAGGTATGCAAACATATGCAAAAACAATCAAGAAAGTATTATAGTCTCCTCTAAGTATGACTATTAATCTGCATTAGTTCTCTGAAGACAAAAACTTTAAAGAACCTCTCTTCCAATGTTAAGCTTTCATTCATTCCTTGTGAGAATTAACTATAACACAAAAAAAATTTTAAAAAATGTAAAAATCACAGTGGCTAGGAATCATATTTATTTTTAAATATTCTTTCCTTAATGTTGCTTACAATTGGGGCTTTATTTCAAGAGCCCTTTGATGGTGATAGTGTCCAAGACCCAAAGATATCACTCACATATAAGGGAACTATATAATTCATCATCCAAACTCAGACAGAGAAATGGAGTGCTATTTATTCTTAAGCTAGAAGGATAGGTAGGACTGTCTTTGGACAATTATACACATGGTTACCCTACCTGTGTAATTTATTCCTAGGAGCATAAGTTCTTCCATATATTCTGTGTAGACTTATAATGATAGCTGTTTTGTGACTTTAAAGAAATTAGGCCTCCTTCAAAAAAAGAATCTAAACTTTCAGGAGATAAAATAAGCAAAAATAAAAAAGTAAGTAAAGATAAATTTCAAAATAAAATAAGCAAAAATAAAAAAGTAAGTAAAGATAAATTTCAAAAGTAAAGATAAATTTCAAAAGGCATAGCTAAATGCTTATTGGATGAATGGATGGATGAATAATGATACACACTTCTTGAGTGTGTCTTCTATGTTAGACATTACACTGTTTTCCTCACTTCACCTTTTTTATGTAGGTGAAAATAGTTCTAAACAGAGATATCTCTATGTAACATAATAAATAAGTGTAGAAGTCAAGATTTGAACATAAATAATTTGACTTAATGGCCAAGTTCTTAATTCCCTGACAACCTCAGTCAAGAAAGAGGGAGAGAAGAGAGAGTAATTAATTCTTATCTGAGTCCTAGAGTTTTGAGTGTTAATGACATAATAGTGACAGATATAGGGAAGTTGGGAGTAAAAGTCACCAGAGTGGGAGGTGGAGTTGAATTAAATTTTGATGCAAAACTCAGGCAGGGAGTTACAAGGAAGTACTAGTTAGGAACAATCCATCTCCAAAGCCTTCTCTTAAAGGAGCATCTAAGTCCCAAAAAGGCCTAAAGTTATGAAGAGCTTCAGTGGTGGATTGGAGACTAGTCCTCTCATTTATTGCTTGAAACTCCTTCCATGAACAGTAACAGATCCGCCAGCAGAAAGAGCACAGGAGCCAACTGGGGAAATGGGATAGAAACTTGAAAGGGAAATGACCAATGCATTGGGTGTAGGCAGAAGCCCATGGAATGCCCTCCCTGAAGAAAGACCAGCAATGAAGCCATGAAAGTGAGCAAGCTCTCTCAAAATGGAGTGGAGGAAAGAGATGTAGTGAGGTAGGCCATGTGATGTCTCTACAGAACAATGACTAAAGGAAGGACAACAGAGGCAACAAAGCATACAAGGTCCAAGTAGCCAGAGAGCTAAGAAGGAAGACAAGACCAGGAAGAGTTTCAGAGGCTAAAGGAGGAGAGGACTCCCAGAAGGATGCATGACTATGAAATGCTGGAGAGACTCAAGGTTTGGTTTCTATCATGTGCTAGGTCAGTTATTAATGCTGCATATCTTAGCTTATTTGCTTTCATAATAGTCCTGTGAGGCAGGCATTATGGTTTCTGTTCTACAAATGTCCATCAGGGGATAAAGAAGTGACCAAACAGAGCAACATCAGGAAGTTGCTTTTTCTTCAGAGCTGGTAGGACAATGTGGACATAGTTTTTTGCCAGAGTCTAGGAACCTTGAATATCCGAATATCCAGTGGGAGCAAAATTCAGAGTAGGATCTTGTTTGATGAACCAGGAACCATGGAGAAGATGTGACTGCTGAAAGAGTTGGGGAGAAATGGGGAGATCATGGAGAGAGAGATACTGATCCTGGCTTCTCCTTTCCTCCCTATTCCATCTTTCAGCTGTCTTCTCCCATTGGCTGAAACCACCTAGGCTCTAGAAGGCAAGGGCTTGGGAAAGGTGTTCTATAATACATACCAGAAGAGGAGAAAGGCAGTAGATACATCTGAGAGTAAACAGGAAACTGACTCGAATTTCCACACGTAAGAGATCAGTCATACATTCACTCTACACATATCCTGCTGGCCAAAATCCAGTCATGTACCCCTTACCCCTTAGCTGTAAGGGAGGCTGCATGTCCTGGAAGAAGAGTGTAATATGGAAAATAGTGACCATAGCAGTCCCTATCACAGGCACCTACATTATGAACAGCACTGGAGTGGCCAATGTAGGAAATACAGAAGTGAATGATCTGTAACTCCAGCTGGAGTGGGTAACCAGCATAGTCACGATGTAGAAAGACAGCATTAGAGACAGTGTATGGCGGAAATACTTGAAAAAGTTTCCATCTGATTAGAGTACTAACTGGAAGAATTTTTGGAGGTTATAGAACTTGAAAGGATTGTGACAAGCAATACTATGGGGAAAAGCCATTCCAGACTTAGGAAAGAGCTGGTTGCCAGGCACAGAAATAGAACTGTGTGTGTTTAGGGAATTAAGAGTCAACTGAGGTCCTGGGTATGTGTGGGGCATGGTGCAATGAATAATTGGTAATAAAGATAGATAAAAGAGAATTAAGTTTGAGGTAGGTTTGAATATTAGATTTACATAATAGTGGAATTGTAGGGGTGAAGGCAGAGTGCAATGAAAGCTTTTCTTCTATACAATTCAGAATGAGAAGGATTTTGAGAAAGATAGAGCTTAAAAAATCATGGCTGTGTTTTAGGAGTATAACAACAAGCAGCCCATGAATGGGTGTTATGGGCTAAATTGTGTCCCTCCAAACTCACAATTGAAATCCTAACCCTTAGCATCTCAGAATGTGACTGTTTTTAGAGACCAGTCTTCAAGGAGGTCATTAGATTAAAATGAGGCCAATAGAGTGGGCCCTAATCCAGTATGACTGGGGTCCTTATAAGGAGCCGAGATTAGGACACCGACATGCACACAGGAAAGACCATGTGAAGACACAGGGAGAAGACCTACATCTGCAGGCCAAGAAGAGAGGACTTAGAAGAAACCCGCCCTGTTGACACCTTGATCTTGTATTTCTAGCCTTCAGGATTGTGAGAATAGGAATTTATGCTGCTGAAGCTACCCAGTCTCTGAGACTTCGTAATTCGCAGCTCTAGCAAGCTAACACAATGGCAATGATTGCATCTAGGCAATCAAACTGGTGTACAGCAGGATAGGGATAAAATTTCCTCTTAATGAATTCATGTAACATACTTTAAAACCTTAAATTTCTACAACCTTGGAAGGGCCTTTAAGCTATAGTGTTTTGAAAACTGAGAGGACTCAGTATTCAGAAACATATTCTAAAACACGTATGACAGGAGATGCCTTAATGTAAAAATATCGGTTCTATAGTTGAGTTAAAATGCACAAGGGTAGTATGTCAGTTACCTACTGCCAGCAACAACAAAACTACAAATCTTAATGGCTTAGAACACCAATTTCTTGTTTTTGTTTTTCTCATGGAGCTACAGATCAGCTGAGCAGTTCTTTTCTTTGGACCAAAGTTGGCTTCTTTCTGCTGGACTCCTTCATTTGTCTGTGGTCTGCTGGCAGGTGGGCTAGGGTCTGGCTGCTCTAGGACAGCCTCTTCCTGGTCTACTTGGCTTGGCTGCACATGGTTGTCACCCTCCAACAAGCTAGCCTGGGTTTCTTATCACAGAAAGCAAAGGAGTAAGGAGAGAGCCCAAGAACATATGGTCTCTTGAGGCCCAGACCCTACCCCAGCACAGCATCACTTCTGCAATGCCAACAGAGTTGGCCAAAGCAAGCCATGTGTCCAAACCCAGATCTGAGAAGTGAGGAGAGACACCCCACCCTCTATGGGAGTATCTGTAAAGTCACATTGCAAAGAGCAAGGATACAGAGAGCAGTAAAATATGTGGGACCTTTTGGCAATCAAAGAGGGATTATTCCCAATGGTAGAAGCTCAGCCATAGTGTTACTGAGTTACCTTAAAAGGGAACACCCAGAAGAATCCCTCACCCAGTGCAGGAATTCCCCCAAATTAAACACAAAAAGACAAAAATAAAAAACCTCAAAGAAGATTCCCACCACCTGCATTTGACCTAACTTTTCTCACTAGGCCAAAAAAAAAAAAAAAAAAAGGAAAAAACACTGTAGCCCTCTCCCACTCCTGCCGTTCAGGGCTGAGTTTATCTGGCTTCAGCTGTGAGTCACAGCTGACTGAGGGGCGGGGGTGGGTCATGAGTCATGGCCTAAAACAAAGATAGAATGCGCTGGGGGTGGACCAGAAGGCAGCACAGAAGACACAGCAAGTTCAGGCATTATCTCAGCGTTTAGGGTGATTTCTCCTTTCCTGCAGCTGGGGAAGCCAGGCCACGTGCCCCCTTCTGCAATCTCAAAGAGGAGATGCCTCATGGACCCTTTGTGGCTGGGTCTGGGGGACTTACACCTTTGTGTCTCCGAGAGAGTAGGGTGGCTGCTTTTGGAAGTGTTAACATCGCTGCCCTAACTGTGCTGCAAGTTAACGAACTCTCTCCCATCCCTCTCTGCCTGCTCAGTGGACCGTTCCCTCCTGGCATCCCCAGGAGCAAGTTACCCGGTCAGTTTGAGAAGTTAATATTTAGAGAGTTGCATATGGTCTCCCGCACAAAAGAAATAATAAACCCACGTTATCTATTGACCCACTCCCACATATATTTGTATTTGACAACTTCTTAAAAAAATGCTGTGGCTCAGCGACAGTTTAGCCCGAGTCACTAGGGTAGGAATAATTTTCAGCCATTGCTCTCTGTTTTAGTTTTGGCTACACAGTAACCTGCGTGATGGACACAAATATTTTTGCATCTGGCCTCAAGCAGTTAACATGTCTTTTACCCTGGGGTAAAGATTAAATGAAAATTCTGTCACCCCAGAAAAAAATCTGGAAACAGAACTCTGAGTGTTTGCCAAATAAGGTGATTACTAGCGTTAAGATGCTGAACTTTGAAACGGGTGTCATATAAACAAAGGCAGAGCCCGGCTGGCTCCCATTCAGCCTGGTCAACAACATCCTTCATTACAGGACGTGGCATCATTTGGATTCATGGCAGAATAAAAAGAATCTATTTGTATATTTGGAAGTTCGAATGAGGATTTCCTGAGGTCCTGATGATGTCATTTCTGCCTGACAACAACCTTGCTTTTATCGCTGGAGTTAAAACCAGGTCATCCTGTCCATGCATGTGTGTGCACATGCGTACACACGCACACACGCACACATGCACACACACACACACACACGTGCACTTCATTTCAGAGTCTAATTAAAACTCAGTCATACGCAATTTTCTCCCGGATTGATGCTGGCATCAAATCAGATTTTCATCCGGAAGGAAAATGCTTTAAGTCAGTCATACTGCATTTGACTTACCTGCCAGTGAGAAGAGTGTCTTTCAATAAATCATCTAGAATGCATGAGCCCTGGACACACTCTGTAAAAGGGACAGAAGCAGAGAATCGTTGGTTGCTAGTATCCAGGAAAGATGCCACTGGTCTCATAAGCTTCTTCTCTAAGGAAGTAGTCCATTGCAAACCAGAAATAACCTATAAACTTGCTTTTCTGTGATTGAGTTCCCCAAAGAGCCCCTTAGGGTATTACCCCGGACCCATGATCATCACTTCACTGTAAGTTTTTGCCGCTACTGATATTATCAGCACCACAGAGACTGTGAATTGGGTCACCAAAGGATGACCCATAGGTTTAGACATAGGAGGACATATCCCACCACCAGCACTGCTCAAGACAGAGAGACTGGACTTGGGGAGGCCAGGATGAACAAGAGCCTGATTGCAAAAACCCCAACGGGTGCCGCGGTAGGTAGCTTCCATGAGTGGCAGTAGTCCTGAGGGGTGGTTGGCATATGTCCTGGTTATCCCTTCAGTGCCTCTTAGCCTTACTCCTTCAGGCACTCCTCTCTACTCAAGGGCTTTCTCCGGCCCCCACAGCCAGTGGCTTAGACACTCACACGGCAGGCTAGAAGCGAGGGGGAATTAATACTCCCTGGGAGCAGCCTTCAGTGAGTGACAGACAGGACTTGGTACATCCATGCCTCTTTCCCTTGTCACCACTAGGGTGGGATAAGCAGAGTCATATGCTTCATGCCATCTCCCAGTGGTTTCCACGTGACTGAGTCATAACCACTCCCCGCAGGAGCTGCGTCACTAAAATGCCCTCTGTGGGCTTCCTTCCTTTTCCTCTCCCTATGGTTGGATTTCTTCTACTCCCCCTGCCCATCCCCCCCCCAAAATACAACCTTTTGCCATTGCATTACTATCTCAGGAATTGCCCTTGGGGGACCCAATCTAAGAGAGGAACAAACTCAGTTAAGACCCTCTGTTTTCTGTAACTTTGGGGACCTGGTAGAACATCCTGACATTCCACCCTGAGTGGGAGTGCATCCCATGAGGTATTTGAATCCTGCCTTTGAGGAGACAGAATTTTCCACAGCACATACATTCTCCTCACTGTCCTTTGATGTCTTCACACACATGCTGGCTTCTCCGTCATACAGAGCAGCTCCCCAAGGAAGGAAGGGTTCCATGAGGTCTGATCTTTCCAAGGCAAAGAAGGCTCAACTTACCTCTTTTTGCCATGAGGCCTAATGCTACTTTCCTGACTGAGGGTAGTCCCAGATTTCCCTCTGGTTTTCATATACGAGGCATCCTATTGCGTTGCTTATGTTCTCATCACCAGAGTCAAAACAGAGCTTCTGGAATGTACTTCAGATCCTGTCACATGGTGGGGAAGTGGTCATGTCAGTTGAACCTGGCAGAGGGTCCCTTGACCCAAGAATAGAGCTGTTAAGTTTTACCAGGGTCAGCAAGGCTGTATGACAACTTGATTCCTAGAGACCACTCCACCATCACTTCCTCTCACTCTCTTTTTCCCTCCTTGCTTTTCTGTGAAAATGCTAACATGTTTCCATGGCAGGATTTAGCATTAGCTGTCTCCTGTGCCCTAAGCACTCTTCCCAGATGGGTATGAGTCTCTGCCTCACTTGATTCAAGTCTGTACAAATGCGACAGGCCTTTGCCAACCAGGCCAGCTCCCCTTTATCTCTTTATCCCTTACTCTGCTGGTTCCTCTTTCTAGCCATCAGCGCTGCTTGGTATCCTGTGTCCTGCTTTGGTTGGTTTCTGTTGGTCTTTCCACTACCATGTAAGCACCACCAATATGTCTCTGCCGCCATGTCTGGTACATGGGAGATGCTCAACTAAGAGTCTGGCTGACTGAATATATGATGTTGACTTTAAGAAGAGCTCAGAGTTAATCTATGAATATTTTCAGTACAATAATAATTAATAGATTCCAGATTTTTGATGTTGTGTATTTCTCTATATGGATTCTTATCTTTTTAAAGGGTTGACTCCTTACTCTCCAAAGACACATATTCCCTGTTTTCTAGTTTGTTTGTTTGTTTTTTCTCCTTGGCTGTTGAGTCCCAAGTGAGGAGAATGTCTAAAACTGGAGATGGACTGATCAGTAAAGTAACAAAGAAAAGAATGTGCACCTGAAACTCAACCACTAGCATTGGTGTCCATTTGTCCATTCAACAGATATTAGCTGAGTATCAGCCCTATGCCAGGCACTGTGGTACGTGCCGGGGATCTATTGGAAAACACGCTAGCTAAATATCTCTGACCTAGTGGGGCTTCTATTCTGAAGGGGGAAACTGAGAAGAAAACGTAAATAGAGTAAACAAGGAAATTATTTAGTATGTTTGAAGGATACAGTAGAGTGGTCACAGGAGGCCTCAGTAAGAAGCTGACTTCTGGGCAAAACTTGAATAAGAGAGTGTGAAGCCACCCTCACGTATGTGGGAGGAACATTCCAGACACAGGGAATAACCAGGGCAAAAAGTCTGAGGTGGGAACGTGCCAAGTGTGCACAGAGAGGGAAGGCCAGAGGCCACTGAACTAGGAGGAAGAGTGATAGGGGATGATGCATAGAAGAAACACAAAGTAGGTCATGCAGGTCCCTGGAGACATTGAAAAAACTTTGATTTTCACACAAGCTGATAATTTTTTAAAGTCATTAAAGTAATAGTTATTGCCAGTCCATTCAACTAAATCCTATTTCCTGATTGTTCCATATAAAAGGATATTCAATGGAAAAACAGTATGTTAGCACCATTATTGATAATTACTTTATTATATTATTGTTTCTTAAGATGACTAGTACCATAATTTTCTTAGTTACACAATAGTAAAGTGCTGTTATTGATAATAAATACAAAAAGGAAAAATAATTTATGAAATAAAATAATTAGAGGCTTTAAGATTGGTTCTTAAAGTTATTTAATTATAATGGCTTTATTGAGATCTTATTCACAGACCATTCAGTTCATCTAGTTAAAGTGCACAATTTAGCGGGTTTCAGTATATTCACAGAGTTGTGCAACTGTCATGATCAATTTTAGAACCTTTCCACCACCCCAGAAAGAAACCCTATACCCACTAATAATCAGTCCTCATTTCCTGTTTGCCTTTTGTCCCCCTACCAACCTTAAAAGTAAGAGTCAGCTACTTTACCAGCAAAAATGGGTTTATTTGGGAATAACAGAAAATTGCAATTTAGGACTTGCAAGCTATGGCAAAACCATAGGCAAAGTCAATAAAGGAGAGAAAGGTTATTGAGAAAAAAGAGGGAGTTGCAATGTGGTGTTTTGAATAAAAATCCGTAGGGAAAACACTAGTTCTGGGCAATATTGGTTTCTCATTGGCTGAGTTGCAGGGGTAGTCAGTTTCTTATAGGAGGTGCAATGGACATTCTTCCCTTTGGGGGCCTGTAATTAATAATTCACTCTTGTTGAGATTTTTCTGTTAAAGTCTGTAAGTAATGGTTGTTCCTCTAATTGACACTGAGTGGTAGGGCTCCCACTTTCAGCCTCTGGACTCTAGTGAGGTGTCCCGTTATTAATTTTTCACACCCCTCAATTTTACTTTTCAACCCCTAGGCAACCACTAATTTACCTTCCATCTCTTTAGATTTGTCTATTCTAGACACTTCTATAAATAGAACATGTGGACTTTGAGTCTGGCTTCTTTGTCTATATAATGTTTTCAGGGTTCATCTGTGCTGTAGCATATCAGCACTTCATTTCCTTTCATATATGAATAATATTCCATTGTATAGATATATCCCATTTTCATTATCTGTTCATCAATTGATAGACATTTGGGGATTTTGCCCTTTTGGCTATTATGAGTGATGCTATTGTGAATATTTATGTGTAAGTTTTTTATGTGAACATATATTTCATTTCTCTTTGGTGTAAATGTAGGAGTAGAATACAATGGCTCATAAACTCCATAGTAGGGACTAATACTGCTAAAATAAATCGATAACTTTTAAATCTGGATTGATCAATTAATAAAGAGCTATTAACAAATGATTTAGGGAAAAAATCCATTTTAGATTAGGAGAAACCCTCAAAATTGACCTACATATCAAAACAAGTAGATTAGCTAATAATGCTTTCCAGGAGTAGATAGGTTTTGTGCAAAATCACACAGAAATGTTGGAAAAAATCGTGTGTGTGTGTGTGTGTGTGTGTGTGTGTGTATGGAATGTTCTACCATATAACTAAAGCGAATAGAAAAGGGGTTATCTTGATCACTAAAGCTTTTTGTTCTGTCAAATGAGTTTGGAAAAGATAAAATATAATTGTGGTGGGTCAGTGAGCTGACAACACTGACCAATGCTGTCATATTGCCAGACAGGTGACGGCCATCTCTCGAGGGGTCAAGAGTTGAAACAACAGGTCTCTGTGGGGAAACTTCCATCAAATTATAAATAACCCCAGGTCCCCTTTATGCCTGGTCCTGGAAAAAGCATGAACCAAGGAAGCTTTGGGGGCTTAAGAACTATCTGAGAAATAAAATTACAAGAGGTTAAAGCCCTGAAAGAATTTTCATCTGAGGGTATGGTGCCAGCTTGTTCTTAAAATCATAATTCACTCTGCCCTAAACTGCTTCTGTCTCCTGAAATCCTCCCAGGGCCCTGAGGTTTCCCACCACCAGGAATGCTCACAGGATGGGTGGACTGACACCCAGGGAGTTTGGGAACTGAGGAGGTGAGGGGATCTTGGCCACAGAAGTCTGACTGTCCTGCTTTTGTGGTCTTGAGTCAGACTCCAGTGTGCGTGTGGAGAGGGTGCTGTGGTCTAATAGGTCATACCCTCCAGCTTGTCTGACTCAGGGTGATGAGTGTCCCCTGCTTTGCTCAGTGGCAGTGGGAGCCTAGCCCCCGCTCACCCAAGTGGAGGCAGAGGCAGGGGTGGCTGCTGGCCTCAGAGCAGGAAGGTGGGGCAGTGGAGGAGTCCAGGGACTAGCTGGGGATGGCCAGAGCTGACCAGTTCCAAAGGGGCTGTTTACCCAACAAGACCGGTGGCCCACCTCTCCTCTCTGCCACTCCTACCATCCACTGGCGTGTATTTCCAGAGACTAGCAGTGTGTAAAGTGGACAAAGCAGCCTTTTTCTGGTCATCTGCTCCAGGAAAGCTTGTATACTCTTTTAAAATTGTCCGGGGACATGAAGGGTCCAAGTTTTCTCTTCCCATGACCTGTAACAAAATCAGAAGCTGTGAGGTACAGGCTGAAATCTCCCTATTAAAATGTTTCTCATCACATTAAACTCTCTCCTTTCAAAGAAGAGCTCCACTCATGCTGGTCACACCTCTCTGAAATTGTCCTTGCCACCAAAGATCTATAAAGAATGGAGGAGGTGAAACGGAGAGTTTTCAGAGTTGTTTCTTCCCGTTTTTTCCCTTTTTCCTCCATGAACTGAACATCATGAGGTTTGAGAGCTAAATAAGGTCTTACATATTATCTCATACAATCTTCTCATTTTCTGGGTAAAATTGATGTCTGGGAGAGTCAACGTGACTAGAACAAGACCAGAGATCTTGTAGGCAATGGAGCTGGGTTTGGAATTCTCAGCTCCTTTTTCCCCTTCCCCAAGTGGCTCTTCCTTCCACACACCACAGTCAGCCAAGGAAACAGATCAGTGGCAGAATCCCCAGAAAATATTTGCCCTGGGTTTCTAAGGTTGCCTCATTCTTGCTCTCTTTTTCTCACTCTGCCCCTTGCCAGAGCATGAGGTAGCTAAGAATGACAGTGACCACATTCTGCAGTTAATTATGGTGGCTTGTTCTAAAGTTTGTTGACTCATCAGTATATTGTTGAAAAAGAAAATTTTCCCTTGCAGGACTACTGAAAGCTATAGGCAACTTTCTATTATCATAACAAGATATTATAACAAGGCAAATGCATCAGGGGACATCATTAAACAGGTGCAAAGACACGTGCCTTCTGGGTATAACTGTTGGGGCCGCTCAACTGTGCAGTGGTACATACCGATCACCTGGCTTGCTGAAACAAAAAGCCGATCTGTAGAGTTTGCTGATTTCTGTGGTGTATATATTTCCACTATGGCCAACCTCAGTGGGTAAGTGTGGCATCCCTAAACTCAACTTGGGAAAAGATGTGTAAGAGCCCACCTTTACATAGTAGTTCTACCATATCATCAATACCAATAAGCTCAAGAACATAACTAATAGTAAATTAATTAGGAAATGGTAAGGTTTGAGTACATATTACCTTTGTTTTTAATGTAACTTGTTGCGCAGCAATTGATAAGCTTCGTTTTTAAAACTAATTGTATATAAAAACTGGGTTAAAAATAAACAAAACAGCATTGGAAATTGAATAATTAACTCTCACCAACAGGTACAGGCTAGCTTCAACTCACCACTGGGATCACCTGTTCCAAACTTTGTTGACGTAATTAAATAACTGTTATGCAGCCCTCATGGGAATACATAAACACAAGTCATACATAAACTGAGGACTCTTGGCCTTTTTGTTTTTATTCATAAAGTTACTGGCCCTCATTAAATTTTTTCTTCCCCGAAAAAGATGCAACAAGCAATAGGCAGAATTAGAAACTGTCGTTGTAGACACAGTCCATCTCACCCCTTTCAACCAGTTGAGTGATTTACATGCCACATCTCAGCTCAAAGTGTGATATAAATTAGGAGTAGATAGAAACTTTTCTCTTGTGACTAAATCTTACCAATGAGTGAAAGTATAGGCACTATGCTAAAAGCTTCATGCATTCTCTCATTTATTCTGACAACAGTTTATTCCCATTTTTTAAAAAAAAGAGGAGTTTGAGGTTTTGCAGGAGTCTCATTACCAAGATTGTAGCTGTTAAAAAGCAAAGCTAGAATTTAAATCCAGGACAGTCTGATTTAGACTAAAGTGTGATTAAAGAGACTGAGGACACATAAGGCCCTAATGATTCTTTCAAGGCCTGAAGACAAAGACATTGTGAAAACTGCTGTTCATGAGAGTTGGAGTTGAAGTCATTATGCAGTCAAAGCTGTCATTAAAGTGGAGTAATAGCCTTATGCAGCTGTAACATGGCCAGAAAGGAATGAAAGAGTGTATCAGTTAGCTATTGTCCCAGATGCTGTAATAAATAGCCTCAGAAACTTAGTTGCATACAATAATAACTATATTCAGACATCTTGACTCAAATGCAGGCAGCTTAATCTCTAATGATCTTTGTCAGGGATCATTCATGTATGGGGTGGGCTGGCTATTGCCCAACCTGTGATGACTTAGGCTGGAGTGACTTGGCTGTGCTTCAGGTTTTCCTTACCTTCCAGCAGGTTAACCAGGGCCTGTTCTCATGAAGAGCAGAAGCACAGAGTGTAAGCAGACACACAAAACCTTTTGAGCCTTGGCTTAGATCTGGCCTATTATCTCTTGCATTTTTATAGCATACAGAAAATTACAAGGGCAGCCAACCTATATTCAAGAGTTGATAAAAATAGACTCCATCTCTATAGTGAAAGGAACCGCAAAGTCACATAGTAAAGGGCATGGAAATAGAGAAAAGTAAAGAATTGGCACCGTTAAGGCAATGTATCAGTTAAGAAGTAAGTAGGGTCCGTGGAGAATGTGGAGTTGTCACCTCCTGGTGCTCATACACTCCCAGGCTTCATGAACTTTCTTCCTGCTACTTACTTTTAATCAGACTACAGCTAGTCTGGACCATCAACATGAAACTTCATAAGGAGTCCTGAACTTTGGATCCTGGCCGAGATCAATCCTTTATGAACTGAATGTCTAGATCACTGATCTGGTATGGAAGCCCTGAACTCCACTCATGAACAACTGATTGAGGGGTCTTTTCTGCTCACAGAATGTACTTACTCCTCACCAAAAGCTTGAAATTGTGAATACATGAAAGGGGGTAAGAAAAGAACTACATGCTTGAATTCTCCATTCTGGTCAGTCAGTAACCCTCTTTTCCTTCTTTCCCATTTCCATGTAACTAGTCCACTCTTCCACATCTTCTCTCCCCCTTCATTAGCCAGCTCTCTGCCCACTGAAGCTAATATATATGGACTATATCCAACGTCTTCAATGCCCACTGGCTTCCATCTGGGAAAATGACTAAAAAGTAAGGCCCAAGAGACCTAAGAGGAGGTGGAGAATTAGGTCAGGATATTTATGCTCCTGATTCTCTTTGTGAGGTCACCTTGGCTTTCTGAGCCTTTTGAACTGACCTAAATGACTCACTCTTGCTTTCCTTCCAGATCCTGGAAACCATTCAGTCCCTTCATTCTTCTGGGCCTGGGGATGACAACAGCCCCAGGTTTCTGTACCATCCCTACTTTGACCTTAACACATTACCTACTTCTTTAGAACTAATCCTTTTATCAGCGAATCTACTTCAGTTTTCCTGAGATTGCCTTGTTTCCTATAAGAACCCCTCTTGATACTCTCATATATAGAAAACACTCAATGATTCCCCAAGAGAAAGGACCCAAGATGCCATCCTATCATGTATCCTGCTCAAAATGCAAAATATCCATGTGATACACAACAGCTGCTTGACTGTGTCCAAATATAGTTGCTTTTAGTCCAGGATCTTGTGAACTAGACATATTTTCTACTCATCCCCATTATATAATGGTACAAAAGAAATAAGATTAACCACAATAAATAGGAATAATGGAAGACACATAGCAGCCATTTGTCTCCTCTCTCTGGGGACACTTTTAAGGATCTGGACATGTAGAATATTACTTGATTAGACACTCATTCTGTTTTCTGGGAGACTCCTTGCCCATTGTTCTCCAAGATCCTTGGATCTCTTTCCAGGACATTCTTATTTGTCCATTATATTCCTTGGCCACATTTAATGGACACTGGGGAATATGCTGCCCTTTGAGGCTGCACAACTTTTTTCAGCCTGCTTCCTGACCATGAATGATTGGGAGACCAAGAGTTGTTTTAAACTTCAGTAGTCACAGACAATTTTAGACAGGATTAATAAATGTTTCACAACAGAATTTTCTCAAAAATTCATTAGGCCTCTAATTTACTTGCTTCCAGTAAGTTCTATATATCAGTAATCACACAGTTCTTTAAAATATAATCTAAAATGCCTATTTCTTCACTTCAGCTTATGCTTCTATCTTTTCATTACTGAGGCTTTTGGCTCTAGTTAGACAATCACACTTAAAAAAAAAATCTTTGCTCTGAAAGATCTTATTGGTAAGACTGGCAATAAAAACCTCTTTAAATTCCAACCCTTGTGTTTAGAGATTTCAAAGCCAGTTCTTCCCATAGCACAGGGCCCCAGATTTCTGCATTTTTTTTTCCTATACCCTTCCATTCTGCATATGCACCCATCCATTCTCTCTGTAATCACCCCTTTCAAATCTTTGACCCTTGCCAAATCTCAATACAGAAAAATAATAGCAAAATTGAGGTTCTATATTTCAATGTTGCTCCTGAGTTTCTGGCTTAGAACCCAAACGGTCTGGTACCAAGTAAGTGTCCTCTGATGACAGTTTTACCAAGTATCTTGTTCCTGAGAAACATGGGTTGCCATGTTTGCAGCCTCTGATATGTCTCGTCACTACATGCCGCCCAGTCACTAAACCAAAGCTACGTGTTTTAGGTTTCAATGTGTGTCGCAGTCAGTTGGGGCTGCTGTAACAAAATGCCATAGACTAGGTGGCTTCTAAATGAGGAAATGCATTTCTCTCCGTTCTGGAGGATGGAAGTCCAAGATTAGGGTGCCAGCATGGTCATGTTCTGGTGAGGACCCTTCTGGATCACAGACTTCTGACTGTTTCATGTTCTTAGATGGCAGAATTCACAGAGAGGAAGCAAGTGTTCTCCTGACTCATACTTATAAGGTCACCAATCCCATTCAAGAGGACTCTACCCTTATGCCTTCATCTAATCCTAACTACTTCACAGAGGTCCCACCTCCTAATATTATCATATTGGAGGGTAGAGTTTGGGCATAATGAATCTGGGGGGACACAAGCATTCAGTCCATAACAGTGAGTAACTCTCCACTTCTGTTAACAAAATCTGATGTTAGGATAATTCTAGCCTGTGTTGTTGTTGTTTCAAATTAATCCTGAAAACACAGTTCCACCCCATGGTGGTGGAAAAATAGGAGGAGGGAAATACATGGAACACTGACTGGCTCTTAATACTTGCCTAGAATGATACTCATCACTTCTGCACACCAGTCTTCACTCCAAAGAGCTCATCTGTGGGCTACTCAAGGTGGGAAAGCATGTAGAAAATCCATAAGCATGCTTCTGTCACATTTGTATCAGGCACATCTGCATCTTTCAGATGGCATAAGACATAGTTTACACCCTTCTCTAACACAGCAAGTATATAGCTATTGTGTGTGTGTGTCTGTGTGTGTATATATGTGTATACCAGTATTAATTGCTATTTTAATATCAATTAGATGATACTGGAAACTTTACACAAGAATGTCACTAATAAGGAGAACAAAGAGTGGTCATGGTTGTCTCTGTGAAGTGGACTTTCAGGGAGTAGTGAACTAACCATTGGGGCTTATTTCTGATTTACCAGTGTTTACAGCCTGTATAGACACTCCCCCCATCATCTCCCACACCATTTTGGGGGAGGATGATATTCAAAGTAATAAGCAGTTCAGCATGGGGACTAGTCAGTCAGAGCAGGTGTGGCCCTCTCAGGATGGGTGTTAGCAGTAAGTGACAGCTGTGTGCGTGCAGGTGCAAGCCGGGAGACCCCACCCAGGCTATCCCCAACAAGCGCCCACAGTATTCTTCAATGTGCCAGACTTCCACGCACCCACCTCTCCTTTGCACAGGTGGTACCCCAGCTTTGAACTCTCTTCTGTATCTGGAGAAACTCCTCAAGACCTCTTTCATGTCTGAGTACCAATAGGATTTCCCTGGGGAGGATTCACAGTCTCCCCCTCCCAGCTCTTTGTTTCCCCCTCCTGTTTTTGCCAGAGTGCTGCATCCACATTAACCATTTCACTGTGCTACCATTAATAATATTTGCATCTTGTCACCCTCACTAGACTCTGAGCTCCTCTAAAAAGTAATAATAATGGGTACCTGACTGGCTCAGTCAGAGGAGAGTGTGACTCTTAATCTCAGGGTCGTGGGTTCCAGCACCATGTTGGGTGTAAAGATTATTAAAAATAAGTAAATAAACTTTAAAAAATACTAATAATGATGGGGTGCCTGGGTGGCTCAGTTTGTTGAGCATCTGACACTTGATTTTGGCTCAGGTTGTGATCTTGGGGTTGTGAAATCGAGCCCCGCATCAGGCTACAAGCTTAGCCTGGAGTCTGCTTGAGATTCTCTCCCCCTCTGCAGCTCCCTCCCAACACACTCACTCTCTCTCTTTCTCAAATAAATAAATAATGATAGATTATATTTTCTGAGGATGTACTATGTACTCGGTAGTATTCTAAGTGCTTTATAGGCATTAATAAATTTAATCCTGGATAGAAGAACTCTCTTATTAACTCCAATTTGCAGATGAGGAAACCAAGCTACAGTGAAGTCAGTTTGCTTGTTCAGGATTAATTTTGTCATCCTGAGCACCTGGCATAGCCTCATGCACATGTGGTTATTGAGTAAATGGATTCCAACTGCCTTTACACTTTAATGGCCTTTTCCTCCATTTATTGTGTTAACTCTCTCTATCCCATTATCATGTCTCCTCCTCCACCTGAGACCACTCCTAACAACTGGCACGCTCACCCACATCTGCCCACTTGAGAAACTCTTGCTACAAGTTATATCCTATTTTTCAATTTAGGTTTCAGTCTTCTTATCTGGCTTTTTCAGTGAAACTCTTAGTACAGAAACCATGTCTTCTATATATTTTGAATACTGCTTACCACGGAACTCGCCAGAAACCAGGAGTTCCAAACAGTGCTTATTAACTGAGCAATCAGTGAGGAGTGATCTGAATTTTTGCCATTTTTGTTTGGCGTAGCACCAATATAAAATACTTAATCCCTATGCAGAACTTATGATCACAGTGGAATTTTGTATAAGCTGGAAAACATATGATAATTGGTTTTGTATCTCCCTGCAACTCCTGTCTCCCTGAAAGTAATATTGGGAATGAGTCCCTGGGCCTCACACAGAGGGACAGCAGATATACCCCCATAATACAAATCACTTCTTGATATGCTGCAAGATGATTCTGGAAAAACTGATAACATTTGAATTTGAAAAGGGAATGCAAAGTGTGCATATGTAAAGTAAGATCAGTGTGGTCTGTTAAAAAGTCAAGCCTAATAATGGCTTAAAAACATAGAAGTGTACATTTTTCCTTGACATTTATAAATTTTGGACATAAGTCCTAAAATTATAGTATCATGCTCCATCATGTCAGAGACTCAAGAGTTTTCCGACTTTTTGTTCTGTTGTATATGGATACCATTCACAAGGTCAAAGATGCCAGTGGGAGCTGTGGGAGCTTCCATTTCTCCAGTTACATCTCGTGGGTACAGTTGAGTAACATGGTCACTTAGGCACAAGGGAGGCTGGGAAATGTAGTCTTTGTCCAGGAAGTCATTTGCCTACTAAAATGGGGTTTCTCTTACTGAGGTAGAAGCTGAAAGCAGTAGGGGCGAAATGGGTAGAGTTTGGTATCTCTTTTTGCCTAAGGCTAGTTGTGTCTTCCATCTGAATATGTTGATGTCTCATACAAATGTAATTAAGGGGAACAGAGCTGTATTTCAGGCCTCCATCTTATAAACTTTGCCATTCAAGCTGTTATGAATGTGTTGTTGATCTTTGCTTCACTTTATGGCAAGATACATTAGAAATATGCTATTTAAGCAAACAACTTAAAAAAATCAAATTCAAAGTAGATCGGTGATTTGTTGCATAATTGGTAAAGAACTAGTCTGAATTAACACCCAAGTTCTTTAACCATTAGATGCATTCTGCCCTGCTACCCTCTCATCTAATTTGAATATTTTTTTTAAGTGGGACTAGTAAATGCACATACTCTTCTGTGTTCCACAGTGAGACTGGTGTTACTATCCTGAACTGTAAGGATTATTATTATTTTCCATATGTTACAGCCTCAATCAGTGTTTTTAATAAGGTCTCCAATGCAAATCTTCTTTTCTTTCCAAACCAAAAATTAGCACTCACATGCCACTACATATGTCCTCTTAAATGTCTATAGGGACAGCAGATCCAGAAGCAGGCAGACCCCAGTTGTTGACTTGCCAGGAACAAGTGCATAAAATTTTATCAGTCACTTCTCCATCCCGGTAGAGCAGATGGCTTTTACCACCATTCTCTCAGTGGCCCTATAAGCAGCGCTGGGGCCAGGTCTCTGAGTTTCTTATCTAGAGGAATGGCAAATCTATCCTCACAGTGGAACTTGATCAGCTGATCACCGTAAGGTACCAGGAAGAGTCAGACTACATGCACATGTTACCAGAGGCATGAAAATATATCAGGTGAGTTGCAGAAGCTTTCACAAGACTCTTCATTAAGCTCCTACTTCGGCAGAAACTGTCACTTACTAGGCACTCTGCTAAATGGCTGATATACATCGTTAAGTCATTACAGCAATCTCAAAAGAGAGGCATTGTGGCTGTCCTTTACAGATGAAGAAATGATGACTCATAAGGGCAAAGCAGATTTTCTAACATAACAGAGATAGTAAGGAATGGAATCAAGATCTGAAAGCCTGTTTGATGCTGTCCTATACATGTCCTCTGGATTCTTGCCTCCAGAAAACATAAACAAGGAAAGCATGTGACTTTCCAACTTGACAGATGATAAAACAGTACCTTTCAGTAATAACAATTCACAATGCGTTCTGCGCAAAGACCTGTCATTACAGGTTAAATTATTATTATTCACCGTCTTTCATGGGACTTGCCGGCCATTTATTTACCAGTTATGTAAACAGTACTTCTTAGGGCCATTATATATACCATATAGTATTCGGCTTGTAAAAATTAGATATGTCAGTGGAAAGAAATATGTGGCCCTGAAACTTAGAACATGATGTTAATGTATCTGAAAGAACAAAGAGACATCTTGAGCAACACATTAATAGTGATCAGAGGATGAACTAGAGATGGTGGGGAATAAAATACACTTTTCTAATTTTTGTATGTTCCATGGTAAGCATGCATTAAATTAATAAGTGGAGAAAACAAAATGCATCATTCACAAAAGATGGGAACCTAGAAATAAACTTACCAGACATCTAAGCATGAACAAAAGCTTTCAGGATGTCATGCCATCATGAAATAAGTGGTTGGAATCTCAGGCATTATCTAGCAGGCTCTCTGCCTCTCAGTTTGATAGGTTGTTTGATCATTTCATTGACTTCTAGTGGATCCGAGGTCTTGCATATTCCATTGAGCAGAGTGTAGAGGAAAAATAATGAAACCCAAGAAGCTGGGACTTTGGGGTGCATGTAAACAGCCACCTAACCAGGAAAACAGGCAAAAAGCAGATGAAATGAGATTGACCAGCTCATTTTCAGAGAATTCGGGAGAATCCTGGGTCCAAGAATCAGGATAGAAGGAGTCTGGGGCTTGGGAATTATAGATGAGGCTTATAAAGAATCCTAGCCAAAAAAAAAAAAAAAAAAAAAAAAAAAGCCATCATGTTACGGATCGGCAGCCCTTGCTTAGGGAAACTGAAACAGAGTGGGATGCACCAGCCTGTTTTTCTGTGAGCTCACTCGATTTGGGTTCTATCCTGGACCTCTGTGTGAGAAGGGATTAGTACACAGACCTACGTGACATTGGACAAATCACTTCACCTTTGGTGCCTCTTCCCTTATTTTGAAAATGATCGGCCAGATCCATCTATAAGATCCTTTGCAAACATATTCATTAGCCCGCTGTCTCATCCGCAGAAGCTTCTTTCCCACGTATCACACTGAGGAATGTCTTTGGATGGGAAAGCCTGTAACTCTTCCCCGGAGAAACCCCCATATATAACATCACTCATTCTGACCAAACTAAATCCCCTCTGTTCAATTTTAAAGTGTAAGCCCCGTCAACTGAAATGATAGATGCTTGAGCACCCAGCCCTCCAAATACCAAATTGCTGAAGGATCCTGACTTGCCGTAACTGCCCCACACTTGGCTGGTGTAGTCAGTGACAACTCTGGTGACAGTGACGGAGGGTTTCCGACAGAAGGTGGCTGGCTTCTACAATGCAGAAGAGACTCTGGGAGAATCCAGCGGGTGGAGGGGCCAACTGTTCCCGGGGACAATGCTTCACCACTTTTCTCAGCAGCTCGCACAGTGAAAGGAAACCTCTAGCATTTCAGAGGATAAGACGGGGCGATGATTATGCGACTAAAATAGCACCAGGCTGAGCTGACGATTTGGAAGATGGTGCCCATTCAAAGTGAAAGAGAGGTAAAAGACACTGGCCGAAAAGGGTAGCGAGGCAGTTTCCTTGAAAGACCTGAAAATGAGCAGCAGGGAAGATAAAAGGATAGGAGCTGGGCACAATAGCATATTCTTCTCCTAACCACCTAATTCTCCTGTTCTGTATTCATCACTGTCAGGCTCTGGGGAGCCCTCAATGGGGCTTTATGCTGAGCCTCATTATCGGCTCAGAGATAGAGGGCACGCCATGCAAATGAAGCCAAACCCAAGATAGGCTGTTAAAATACCGCAATTTGTCAGCATTTAGATAAACAAATGAAGGGCATAGTGTGTGTGAGAGGTGGCCCCCTGGGAACTTTCAGGGTATTCTGACACTTGTTGTGAGAAATATCTCCAAGTTCCCCACACTTATCACTTAAAGGGAGGAAAAAGAGTTGCTAATTTACTTATGGCCAAGATAGTGGGGAGACTGGGGGAGTCTCTGCTTTCATACATTGGTACTTAGGTTGTTGATTAATGTCCTCATTAGGCTCTGCTTTTCCTACCATTTGCTGCTTGCACAGCCTCTAGGAGGAGCGAGCTGTTCGGCTTCTAAGGGTGGCTTCTAGGAGCGGGAAGAAGCGCCCACCCTGACGCCCACACCAGCTAGTCAGTTTCAGTGACGGAGGCTTACGGCTGACCGCAGCAAGGAGGAAGCATTCTTCTCCCACCAAGGTGGTGAAGCAGAGTTGAAACTCCTGGCTTCCAAAGAGCGTTGCCGTGATTCTCTCTGTAACGTGGCCTTGTTGATTAAAGAAAAATAAAATGACCCGTGTTAATTGTTCAGAGCTTATAGGCTGTGCCCCTTCTGTCAGCTGGAAGGGAAAGCGCCTCAAAGCAAGGCAGAGAGGAGGGGACAAAGCTGCCTTTGGTGATCTAGTCTATTCTCTAGTTTCTTTAAGGACTTTTAATGATGCTCTGGTGACAGCACCTTAGAAATCGGATCGAATCCATTGTAGCGAATTTTCAAAAGCGAGATTATGTGACAATGGGGTCGCCAGCCCCTCTGTAAGCGCGCCCGGCCACAAGGCTCCCTCCCTGAGCTTAGCCACAGCTGTTGCCCAGCCTAAAGCTGTCAGGGCGCATCTCCACCCACCCCACCCGGGAGCTGAACCTTGGTGGCATGAGCCCCCCACCCCCCATCCATCTCAATCCCTCCCACAAATCGAGAGTCACTGAAATCTCATTTGTGCCTCTTTGCCACTCGGGCCTCCACGCAAACCTTTCTGTTCTTTGGAGGAGAATGATGTGGACTTAATTAACTGTGGTAACTTATGTGTAAGGCTGTATTGATGGAGGAAATGGGGTACAGATGTGGTGTGAAATGATGGTGAATTAGCCTTGTGAAGAATACAAATCAGGGTGAGTGCCCATTATCTGAGGCCAAAAGAAGTTACTGGGCACTCAATTATCGCTGTCTTTGTTACCTAGCACACCAGATGGTTACAACACTGAAGAGTTTTCTATTATCATAACATTTTCCTAGAGTGCCTTTTCTTCTTCTCCAATTCACCATAAGATGATTACCTTCTTATGGGGAGTTGATTGTTTTGGGAAGGGTGCTGGGGGGTCACGTACAGATTCAGTGGGGAGTAGCAGAAAAGGGGGGAGGCAGGCTGTGTCTTTCGCGCAAGAGCCTGTTGATAGACTCTGCCGGGATTCAGGCCACCCCATAATAGCGCATGCGAAATAACTGCTTGGTCTCCTCCGCCTTCTGAATCCACCACTCCCCTTCGGCCCCCAGATCCAGAAGACAGTGTTCAAGTGTGACCGGCTGCTCTGCCTTCTGTCAAAGCATTTCCAGCCAAGTGAGCAGTTTTTCTTTTAAGAAACTGAGTGGTCCTCAATAAAATTAATTCCCGCTCATTGGCAGCATTGAGGCGTCAGGTGAGAACAAAAGTAAACGAGCTTGTGAATATAGGGCTAGTCATTAACTCGGGGTACCCAGCTCTATCATCTGCCCATCCTTCCCCGGCTCCCAAGAAGGGGGGGGGCAACAACTCCATGGTAAATAAATAAATCTAACTCCACACCATGAAAATCTCTGAAGCAGCAAGCCCACGCCTGAGGCTTGCAGAACTTGAGACAAATAGAATGATGCTGGGCCCTGAAGGACCTTTCTTACAAGAAGAAAATAAAATGGTGGCGGGTTGAAAGCACGGGTGGCTATTTTGTTCATTGCTGGATCACCATTTAGGAAAAAGGAATGTCCAGGGAAGTCTGGAAGATGCTTCTAGATAGACATGGATTCTAGATTACTTGACTCTAGAACGGAGCTCTTCCAGGAGGATAGGAGAATATCTCATCCTTTCTTCCTCCACCAGTCTGTGCCCGGGGATCCCTACTATCTCTCTTACAGTCCTTGAGAAATGCCCTTTCTTCCTGCAGAGTTTTAACAGGGAGAGATCACGTTTTCTAAAAGGGCCAAGGACCCCACAGACCTCTCTGAGTCTAACTGTTGTTATGGTTGCGTCTGTTTGCTAAACACAGTGATGGTGCTGTGAGTAGTGATGCCTTTACGACTTTCCTGCTTAAGACAAAAGCACCACCCTAGTGCTGTCTGCTTGAAACCTGACCATGTGGTTTTCAAGGCTGGCACCCACATCCTACTTTGGGGTTAGCCAAATAAAACTATATTTTGGTTTAGGGCTGCTAGCGCTGAGGAAATGATGGGTATGATCTCTGGTTCAGAGTTTATGTTTACTTAAACTGTGGCCACCGTGAGACACACGTCTCACTGAACAAAAGCCTTCCCCATCTTCGCTCCCCACCCCGCCTCGGCCCAACTACTGCTTCCAAGGAGGAAATTTGCTTCTCCTCCTTATTAGTGTTTTCCTATTTAAAGCTAAAAATTCCGTGGTGTCGTTGGCTCATCCAAAGAGAAATCCAAATGATGTCAAGTGATAGCCTAGGAAGTCAACCCTGAACACTGAAGGCTATTTATTATTCACAAACACATAAAGCCACTGACACGGATTACATAGATCCAATTTCAAATTAGTCTTTACTAAATGAAACAAGCTGCATGAGCAGATGATTAATCAAGTGGTGATAATGTCTGGTTTTATAACCATGCAGCAGAGACATCCATTTCTCTATAATCACCACCAGCACCAAAGGGGCCCTCAGAAATCCCCAGACCTGATTTTGGCTGCAACTACAAAAGAATATATGTCCATTATCTTATGCCCAGTAACCAAGTTTCCAAGATCAGATGTTTTCTTCACTTAATTCCAAAGAAGGGTCTAGATATTTTGAGTACCTTTTGTACATGGCACACCCATTTGCATAATCTACCAAAGTGTGAGAGAAGTTAGTCTAAAAAAGCTACAGATTAAAGCTGATTAAAGATTGCCATGCCCCCTATCGCTAGGTGAATTCTGGAGATTGCAGCCTGAGATATCTGTCATTCTGTTCTCGGGGGTAACTGTAATATTTATTGTGTAAAAGAGATTTTCACAATTTACAATGAGAAAAGAATGTTCTATGCCGGTAGACCAGCCCATGATTTCCACTTTTAAACAGGTGGTTATTATCTTGGATATCATCCTTCTGTTTTATTTTCTGAATTCGGGAATGGGGGGCACAAGAGAGCTGTTTGCTCCTCACACATGCTTAGAGCAGAGACACAGGAATCTAGAGATCCAGGCAGGGAGAGAAGATATGATATAGCAACAGGCCAGTGGAGTGCTTCTACAGGGGCCTGCCGGCTGCAAAGTCCACAAAAACTATTGCGAAGTCAACTGAAAATTCTTACACCAGATTCCCTATATCTTAAATCATAACTCATTTATCACTCAAGAAAAGAAAAGATACAAATACCTTGATATCTTCTGTGGTAGATTAGATGATTTTTCAGAAATTCAGTCCTATCCCCTCATTTCCATGGGAATAATATGGCTCCTTGCTCCTCTGATGTTGGTTTTGCCATATGATTTACTTTGGTCAATAAAATGTTAGCAGACATGGCAGAGCAAAGGCTCAAAGGAAGTATACGTGTTCCCCCTATTCTACTTAAGCCCTAGCCAGCATCATGAGAAGTGCATGCCCAGGCTTGCTTGCTGGTCCTTTGAGAAGGAGAAGAGCTGTTTGAAACAGCTGAGTTGTGCCAGCCAAGTCCAGCCTCGATCAGCCAACCACCAGCCAACCCCTGTTGTGTGAACAACCCAAGCCAGTATCTGTAGAGCAGCCCCGATGAGCCCAGCCAACCTGCAGACACATAAGGAACAATACACACTTGTTTCTGTGGGTTGTGGTTGTTTGTTACACAGATTATTTTAGCAAGAGTTAAAGGATACATCTTCTTAGAAATGTTCATATTATGAGACTCAATTATTTAGTGCTATTTTTCTCAATCATAGTTTGACAGATTCTGACTTAATTAATTTAATTGACCTAATTAGGGGCCAGGCATTGGTATTTTTAAAAGTCCTCAAGTGATTCTAGTGTACAGCCGAGTCAAGAGTCATGAAACATACAAAGAAATGGACATATACAGGAGGTCATCACTGGCAGTGGTATGGTTGTGAAAACAAAGGCAGAAGGAACCTGTGATTCTGACAGACTAATGAGAGGAAAAAGATAATCCATATCACTTGCCCAGAGTGGATTTCAGCCTTGGCTATGCATTCAATTATGTGGAGAACTTTAAAAAAAACACTGGATACTGGGCCTTCCCTTAGAGATTCTGATTTAATTGGTCTGCTCTGTCACCTGAGTGATTCTAATATGCACCCAGGGTTGAGTACTACTGTCAAAGATGAAAACAGATTATTTTCAGGAACATTCAGATAGTGGACACCCCCTCATGTGGGCTGGAATTTCAAAGCAAGACTCTAGTCTTAGAGCAACCAAAATTTAAAGAATGTTCACAGTCCCATAAGAAGCAGTGTTCATGGTGGTGAGTAGAGCTACAAGAGAGTTTGAGTCTGGATTGAAATTATTGCTAAGGATATAGGCAAGGATTGGTAGCTCACCTGACTACAGAGATCAATTTGATAATCCAGATAAGTCAGTGGAGGGAATGTGGCATGGTGGGGACTGAGGTATCCTTGGGGGTACATACCTCACAAAATGCACGACCCAAGCCTAGACAATTCTTATCGGGATAGTTTTTAAAAAGAGGCCAAGAATCTGGAATTTTATGTCAGATCTCTTGGTTTTGAAATACTTGTGGCTAAAAAAAGTGCTTTATAAATATTGGACCAGTTAAATTAAAAAAAAAAATGACCTTGAAATAAATCTGGGCTACCAGCTACCATTTATGAACTCAAGGTTACGTGTTTCAACTGTTCAGTATAATTTTTATTTCAACCGTGCCCTTTCATCATGGGGATCCAAGCAGTTCAGAAGCAAAAACACTGAGTGAAGGGACATTCATCGGGACTAGTGCTAGAGCTTAAATAAGTCTCCAGTCTTGCCAGAATCCATGCAGTATTACGTAGGACTTCTGTGAAAAGCTTTCAAGATGTGTGGTCTTAAAGTAGAGAAAGATGGTGTTTTGAGCGTAGCCCTAGCTCAGGGCTCCACTACCTCGCTACGTGTTAAAAATGTCTTCTGGGTACTGACATGCTCCTATTTTAACACATTGGACTGCTTTCAGTTTGTTATGATTAAGATTAACAGTGCTGCTGTTTATCTAAAACTGGAAAATACAGTGTCTATATAATGACCTTGTATTTTGAGCCCAAAATCAAAACTCCCAATCAACCAGAGGTTTCTTATAGCACTTCTGAATGTGAGAGATTCTCTGGGAGAGCCCATCTGAATGGCCAGCAATTTGGAGATTCTGGGCTGGGTTTACAGGAACAGCGGAATCCAGAGTCATGGCCGCCATATGCATATGTGCTCACAGGGTTTATATATTAGGTACTAAATATTGCAGAGAGACTATTCCTCATATTTCCCTTTGTGAAATGCTGTCTTTCTTCTAGTTTTCAGTTACAGGAAGGAATGCATTTTCCTTACAAAGTTTCCCCCTTTCTTCACTCCATCCCTTCCACCAGCCCATATGTTTCCTGCTTTGAAACTATAATCATTGCTGTCAGAAGAGCTTTTTTTTTATCTTACCAGGAAGATAGGGTTATTTGTTCCTGATAAAGAAGAAGGTAGATGGGGTTGGTCAGTGTCCTTCTTCAGTTCTCATGCCTTCTGAACCTTCATTCCTTTCCCTCCAGAGTCTACTGATGAGAGCTCCAGAGCACTTGCAAATTTGGAGATCAGAGCTAGTAACTCCAGCCTGCAACCATTACCTAGTTTTATTTCTTGTTTTTTTTTTTTTTAAAGGACCCAGAGGTATAAACACACCCCAAATCTGAACTTCGACAAGTAACTCCAAGGTAAATACCACTTTGAAATTCCTTTTATTCCTTCACTCAACAAATATTAATCATGCGGTAGTTATATGACAGGCACTGTGCTAGGCAACAGACATACAATGGTGGCCAAACTCTCTATGGTTCCCATCTTTATGAAACTTGCAGCTATGAGGACAGCAACCATTCATAATAAATTAGAAACAATAAAAATTCATAAATAATAACCTAAATAAATATAAAGTTGCATTTGACTTAAGTGCTAAAAGGAAAAGGGCTAAGAGATTTGATCTGGTCAGGAAAGCCAGGGAAAATTTTATTGAGGCTATAGCCACTGGAATGAGATCTGAGGGATAAAAGTCCTCCAGGTAAGGTGGAGAAAACTCTTCTGGGAGGGTAGAACTCTACCTGGAAGACCCTGTGTTGAGAGGGAGCCCTTATGAACAGGAAGAACCATCTCTAGGCATGGCTGGCTCAGATGGAGCACCACAAGCCTGAGGGTTGGGTGGAGGGCAGGCCCAGAGGGGTTCTGTGGGCTGTTAGTAAGTTCTGTTTGCTAAGAAGTCAGTGTTGAAGATTTTGAAGCTACTGGTGATGGGCCTCTTCTGTACTACCTGGAGGAGGGTACATTACTGGGGGGTGGGGGGTTGAAGTTAGAATGGGTACAGAGGGGTTTTCCATTTTCTAGAGAAAACAATACCTTAGAGTAGTGGCTATAATTTTGAAAAGAACACAGTTGAGATTTATTACCACATAAAATTGGAGTTGGTTTGGAGAGGGGCTGAAGGAGAGAGCGGGCTCAAGGGTGATTTGCATAATGGCATATATGTTGGTATCTTGATCTAGGATGTAAAGCCCAGAGGAAGACAAGATTATGTGAGCACGAGCTTAATTTGGGGCCAGTTGAATTTAAGTTGACTTTGAGACATTTAGGAGAAACTAGAAAGTGAGTGGTGATTATTTAAAAAGTTCAAGGATGTGGGCTGGAGAATAGACCCCAGCTCACAGAGTGGGTGATTGAAGGAAGGTCATATAGGTGAGACCCTTTAAGAATATTATGGAATAAGAGGAGAGAATTAGGGCTGTGTCTTTTAACAACTATTTGGTGAATGGATAGACCAGGAGATTCCCATACTGAAAGGTATAGAAATGGTTCCATGAGGGTAAGAGGAAAACTAGAATAGTGTGTCTTGGAAGCCACAGGCAGATAGGACACCAAAAAGGAAAGAGGGGTCACTAGTGTCAAATGATGCTGAAACGAGAAGAAAAATGAAGATTGGGGACTATCGTTTGGATTTAGTGAGGAGGTCTACAGTCACATTAACAAGAACTATTTTGGTGGAATCCTAGGGCCAAACATGTATTGAAATGAATTGGCAATTATCTCTGAATATTTTCCAGTCCCTCTCCTTCACATGCAGACACGGGGAGTCACTTGAAGCAAATGTCTCTAGTTTGGCTCTTTAGTAAATGGGGACTGGAACCAAAGATCAGTATCATTTGACACAGGGTGGCCAAGGGCCAGTCTTCAAATATTTGCTTAATTCCAGCTACCCTGTGTCTCCCTTCTTCTTACCACCACCTCTCTGCAGTGTGTTAGAAGGCAATATTCAGTTTTAAAAATCACTTTTACACGGGAGGTAAAGTGAAGGGGATAATAGACTTGATTTTCTTTCCACAGAGTCTAATTGTCGAGTAACATTAGAGCTTGGAATGCTGGCTTTAGCCAGTGCCTGGGGCAAGTGCTTCTTCCTAGTTTGTTAATGAGCTTAAAAAAAAAAAAATCTCAGTTATCAAACAGAAGAAGAAATAACTGGAATTTCTGTTGAAGGTAGTCCAGTGAGTAGGTAAAATAAAGAAATAAAGGATATACATTTTTAAAATGTCAGTATTAGAAATTGGTGAGTGGTACAGATATGAAGCTGATCCAATGCCCAAAGCTATTATTTTCCAAATAAAAACCAGAGCCTACAAATTTTTCCCTCTTCTTTCAGATCTGCTTATCTAGGAAAGGAAATATTACTCAATCCATGTGTACTTAAACCGTCAAATTAATTGAACAAAAGTCTTTTGATGGCCGAAGTATATTTTAAACACTTAGAGAAAAATATTTTAGGTTTTTCTGATTATATATGAGAAGCATCATTTTGCCAAGAGTAGCTGAATAAAAATGACAGAATTTAAGACCAAAAAAAAAAAAAAAAAAAGAAGTATGTTTAAAAGATTTCCAGTGGACAGGTTTGGAGGAGTATGTGTGTTTACTGCTGACATCTACTGTGAGGTCAGAAAAAAAGGATGCTTGGGGAGATCCAGCCAGGTCTGTCTCTCTAGGTGAAAATGCCTCTTGCCTTAATGTGCAAGCCATATCATTCATTCACTCAGTGAACACACACGTGGTACGTCTACATGTTTCCACACACTGCTCGCAGTCTTAGACGACAACAGCAATGGTGAATGGATGGACAGATCACTGCTCTCCTTGAGTTTATATTCTAGCGGAGAAGGTGAATGATAAATAAGGGTGTAGTGTCAGTAGAAGACAGTGAGGAGTTTTATGGAGAAAATGAGAGCCAGTGGGAGAAAGAAGAGCTCTGGTGGGTGTTAATGCAGTGAAGTGGGTAAGGGCAGCTCTCTGTGGGGAGGTTATATGGAGATCTGAAAAACTTGGAGGAGCAAGTTTTTATAATTATGAGACTAAAAGAGCCTTTTATAAAGTACAAAGGCCCTAGAGCACGCATGGTGTATGCCCCACAAAGGGAAGCCTTGCCAGCTCTATATTCCCCCAAACCTTGAGGACACAGAGAATGGGTTGACTCCAGTGCCTCCCTGAAGATGCTCTCATTAACGATGGCATCCAAAGAAGAAAAATCTGCTTTCTATTATTGTCTCATCTTGGTGAGTTTAGTTTGCAAATTTTCTGTGGTTTCATTAAACTGAACCAGAAGGAGTCTCTGAATAGATCTATTGCTTTGGAAAACTGAATTAGAAGCCAGCTTGAAGTCTGGCTCCTTGGGGCCCAGCCAACCTCCCCAGCTCACCTCTGGCAAAACGACTCTAGTTGCTTCCCTTACTGAAGACAGACCTGGGCACCTACTATTTCCAGAGGCACATCGTGGCGGTTCAGCCCAGGGTTCACGGGTAGTCCGGCCATGTTCAAGGTGCACATACTTTCGTCAAATCCAGAGGCATCAGAGAAAACCGTGACATGCAGGACAGGGCCAAGACAAGGTGTTGGGCAGATTGACATCTACTGCTGAGAGATGGTTCTCCTGTTCCTCCACTGATTTATGCAGACTGGTGAAGAAGCTACAAAGGGATCTTCTTTGGATTTTAAACTTTGGTGAGGGGACCTCACATTGGTCTAAACTGACCTGCATCCCCAGTGCGGCAGTGTTCTCTTAATGCAGCTTTATATTTCTTGTTCTGGACACCCAGTTGGTTTCCCCAAAGTCACGTTCTACCCAATGTATATTGTATGTTGCCCATACATCATTTAAAAGAAAAAAAGAAACCCTCCTCTTAATTTCAAGATTGAGGGAATTCACATTAAACCTGGATTTCTGCATGTTCTCAAGAAAGCTCTGGCAATGATAGCACCACATTCCCTCATGGCAACAACTGACTGGGTCTTGGCGGATGATTTCCTTATGTGGGTCACATGCCCTCTGTTGTCCCCAAACCTTCACCATCCCTTGGTACATCTCATTTGCTCACAGTACTTAGTCTCATTTCCTGTTTGACCCCTGTAGGCATTGAGTCTTATGATCGCTCCTTTAACTCATTATCTTGTTCTTGCCAGACAGTTTCTTTCTTCCTGGTGTTGAAAGTAGCAAAAGGCAAGATGTCATTATGGTGGATATACCCAGTGGCTGCTACAGCCTGGCCCATAATATGGAAAGTGAGGCAAAGGCTCCTCTTGATTTCCTCCTCACATTCTAGAATTTTATGGAATGATAATAGGCTTAAAAGCCATTAGTCAATAATGAGAGAGAGTATAGGAGTGTGGGTCATTGATGTGCAGATAAACTATCCTGAAAAAGAGAACAGATGGGGCTTTCTCAGTATCTGAGAGTCTAAAAGCAGGAGCCCAGTTTCGTGTCTACTCTGGATAATGAATTTTCAAACTATTTTGGCAAGTGAGGTTCAGATATGTGGTTCAGCCACCTGTCCTCCTTAGACTGTAAGCTCTTGAGGGCAATGGCCAGATGTCTTCGGTTTACCAGTGTTTGCCGGTGGTAAGCCCACAGCATTTGGGAGACTGTCAGTAGACCTGTTTCTGGAAGCATAAAGCCACAGAACCATCATGAGTGAGCTCTCCTTGCAGCCTATGTCCCTAGCCAGGTCAGTCTCAAGGACTCCCAGACAACGGAGACAGAACCACACCTCACAACTTTTTGAGTGGCTACAGAAATTCCATTTGGATCGAAGCTGCTCAAAATGGTTATAGCACACAGAGAGGAAGACAGATTTTACACTGGAGGCCAACCATTCATGCATCAAAACATCATTCCCGTCTTGTTCGGCCTTGAAACATCTTCCCTTAATTAATTATTCCTGCATTTATTTCCTAAGGCTGATGAACAGCTGGCTTGTACTTGCAGTTACACAAAGAGCTGGGTTTAGGAGTACATTGTACTATCCGCTACTTCATCTAATAGCTCTGGGGCTTATTTCAAACATCTTGTTATTGAGCCTGCCTATATTATTACCGCCTGTGACCTTCCCTTTGGTAGCTGCCAGTGGTGATTGGAACGCATCTGCTTCTTTCTGAGCAGGGTTATGGGAGGAAGGAAGCTCAAGAGATGCGAACAAGATCTCCATCTACTACACACTTTGAAGAATACCCAAAATGTCTTTGAAAATGATTAAGCCATGGCAAGATAATTTGGGATAGAAGTTGTGATATTTTCCTTCCCATATTTCTTCCTTCCCACGCTGTAAGCAGGTAGCTCGGCTGTGTAGTTGCATGCCTCAAGAGTTTTTGGCAGGCTGACAGCAGACTTTACAGGAAGATCATGATTCTTCCTGACTTTGAGCTTGGGTGACCTGGGTAGGGGGGAGGGGGCAGCCGATAATACAGGCCTTCAGTGACGACAAGCTTCAAAACTGGCATGACACTTCCACTGCATTCTGCTTGTTGAAATGGGTCACAAGGCCAGCCCAAATTCAACGGGTATGGAAATAGATAGACCCTGGCTCTTTGGGGAGGGGTGGGGGTGGGGCGGCTACAAAGTGACAAAGCGTATGGCGTATGCACAGGGTGTTCTGGAAGATGGGGGCCATCTTTGCAATCAGTTTATTACATGGAGCCTTTGTAGTTTTGTTGAGGCCCAGAACCCCCATATTAGACTGACCACAGGTGCCCCTTGCTTTGAGCTTATCTCTAAGCAATGATGATAAGAGTACAGTTCCTCCACATGAAAGACAAATACCTGGAGGACAAGAGCTTGTTTTTTTTGTTTTGTTTTGTTTTTTTAAATTCCTGCACCATTTGCAGAACTTAATATCCTACTAATCATCTTATTGATAATTCTTTTTGTTTGATTAGAGGTGGTAAAGTGATGTCCACCAACCTGGGACATTATGTATCTACTTACTGTTTATCCAGAATTACTTGTACTTAAATAATAGGCCGTTGTCTGTGTTCTTGGACATAGGAAACCACGAACTCACGTAGAAATTTGGGTGCGTAAAACTCAGCAATATGTTTCTTTATAATTTTCTTTAAAATGGTCTCAATCCCTGTAATCCCTGTCCTGTTGAGCTGTTGAAATTCATTCACAGCCACGATTGGGGTTGCGGTCCCCTCGTGTGGGGATGCAGCTATCTGTGGAAAGTCGAGGAAAGCTCTCTGGGCTCTCTTTTGTCAAAGTTCGAGCCCGTGTGGTTCCTTGGAGTTGCACAGAGGTCCGCTGCCGGGGCTGATACGGGCAGTGCATTTCTTCAAGAGGTCCTATCTCTTTGAGCTCTTTCCTGGAACTTTCCCACCACAGGAGCACAGACCTGGTTGGCCTAGGCTGCTGGAGGATGAGCTAGTGCATGGCACAGGGCTGAGTCTTCTCTACAAGAGCCACCCCACACCAGCCGGCACCTGACCCATTTCCTGCCAACCTTCATCATTTGCAGGAGCCCTGCTGGCATCAGCCAAGCCTAGCCCAAACCAGCAGAACTTCCTGGCCCCCCACACTTGGGAAAATAATAAATGGTGGTTGTTTTAAGCTACTACATTTTATGGTAATTTGTGATATACGCTTTGTGTATCAGTAGATAATACACAAGAACAGTCAGTGTATCAGTTTCCTGCAGGAGGAGGGGCTTTGAAGATTTATGGGGCCATCATTCCCAGGCAGGGGAGAGAGCTTTTCCTGATTTGGTTTCAGCCTTTCCAGCTGATCAGTCTTAATCCCAGTTCCTTTAGATAGACCTCATCTTCTCTCTTAGTGTCCTTTTCTCCTGTCGTCCAACCTCCTGGGTTCTGAGGGAATCAGAGCAGCCATAAGCATGGGACCCCAGCCTCTACGAGAACCCTAGGCCTCCTGGACCAACCTCAGCAGCTTCCATCCCCTTCATCCCCTTCCCCTTGAACTCAGGGGACAGGAACACTCGGACCCTTTTGGCAGATTTATATAGTGCTCACCAGGCCTAGGACTCTCCTTGAGTGCCCAATAAAACTAGGTATTTTTGCTGTTGTTTTATTCCCAGGACCTAGACTTTCATTACCGAATAAAATTTAGAAAAAAAAACAAAGCTTCCTTCACTCCTGGGGCTTCCACCCTCTTTGCCTATGAGCTGCCCTGCCCTCCTGGTTCTCAGGCTCTTGGGCTGTAACTCTCAGGATTTCCAACTTCCTGCCTCTTTCCCAAGCTGATGCCACTTTCCCAGGCACTGGGAGTGAAGTCTGAAAGGGTCAGTCCCCGGAATTCCTTGTGGTAACAGTGGGGAGACAACCACTCCTGTCTGTTCATTGGCACAGGAAATGAGCAAAGTTGAATGTGGTTCTCCTGTGATTAGAAACGTTTTTAAAACAACAAGCATGGCTGAATTTTTCCTTAAAAGAGGCTTCAGAGTGGGCTGAGAAACCCGAGAACTATCTAGGTGATTTAATGAAAAAATGAGGTTAGAGTCTTTTCATTTGGTAGAGTGAAAAAGTAAAACGAAAACAAGAGGTGAAAACATTCCTAAATGTTAGAGACCCGTGGGTCTCCCTCCTACTTTTTCTCTCTGGTGTTGCTAAAATAAATCCTACAGAACACACCCCAATTCATTTTCTTTCCCATTCATCCTCCTTGCCTTGATGTCTTCAGAGCAGGCCTTTTAAGGATCTGAGAGCCTTTTTAAGTGCTGCCTTCTCCTGTTTTTGCTCTCTGACAGATGTTGATTTTAATGAATCCTCCTTCTTAGGTTTCAAAACCATCAGGGTGTTGGTTCTTGTAACTAAAAATTAAAACAGCTAATCTGGAGTAAAACTTTTTCTTTTGTTTTGTTTTGTTTCAGAGAGATCAAGAGAGGCGTGGAGAAGTCCGACCTCCAGTGTTACTAAGGTATGAAGAAAAACTCTATGCACAGCGGCATACACCCCACCTTTGTACCTCCTTCGATAGAATCCACACTCCCACTTTTGCTTAGACAGCCATACACTTATATTTTCTTTTTGTTCCCCTAAGTGCTTAACTCAGTCCTGAGCACAGAGTAAGCCCTCAATACACTTTTGCTGATGTGAATTGAAGGCCTGGGGTATTTCCTACAGATTAAGCAATTTTGACACCATAATCCCTAAATAATTCCCAGGAAGTGCCTTGCACAATGGTTTCTATTGCAGGCACATTAGGGCTCTTGATTCCTGTCTTTTGCTGTTTGTTTCTGGTTCATGTGTCAAGCCACTCACTCACTACCTCTTGGTTGACTTCTTCAGACACTCGGGGGGAAATGAGTGCTAACTTCAGGGCAGGACATTATTACTCTCTACGTCTCAGAAACTAGACTCCAAAGCAGAGAAATTATTTTTCCACTTTGCTGAGTAATAGAAGGACTATGACCTGCAAATATTTGGAGAGGGGTGGTCAAATGCAGCAAGAAGAGATGAAGGCGCTTTCAATAGAAATGAAACCGTTCCAATTCTGAGGCCCCCTCTGAGCACGGGGAAATGTGGGTGAAACGTTATAGCAGCAACAGGAATGGTTATTGAACTGTGAAAAGCATTTGCTACATAAAGAGGGCCTTAATTCCTTTGATGTTATCAGGGAGGGATGTATTAGGTTCTGCAAAGCAAGTGGCAGTGATCAGCAAATGCATTTTTAAAATGTTCTTCTCCTTTAATATCAGATGACTATAACTCAATCTCCAGTTTGTGAGTTATTCTTCTTGCCCCTCCCCCCCAAAAGAGGGTGTGGTCAGGGCAATTAAGACCAATTAAGAGGGGCATTTTCATTTTTTTTTTAAAGATTTTATTTATTTATTTGGCAGAGAGAGATCACAAGTAGGCAGAGAGGCAGGCAGAGAGAGAGGAGGAAGCAGGCTCCCGGCTGAGCAGAGAGCCCGATGCGGGGTTCGATTCCAGGACCCTGGGATCATGACCTGAGCCGAAGGCAGCGGCTTAACCCACTGAGCCACCCAGGCGCCCTGGCATTTTCATTTTTGAAAGGAGTCACCACCATCTCACTCCTACTTTTCAGTTGCCTTTGTATTTCTGAAAAACATAAATTAAGATATTGGAATCTCTGAAGTAATGAAGAATTACGGATAAGTTACACATTTGTTAATTGAAATAGAAATGATACTTGATAATCATATACAGAAACGTCCACATTACTTTGTGTTTGCTTTTTGAACAGGTCTATAATACCAAGTTGGAAATCTTTTTTTTTTTTTTTTTTTTATATTTTATTTATTTATTTGAGAGGGAGACAGAGGAAAGTGAGCCAGTAAGCATGAGTGGGTTGGGGGCAGGGGTAGGACAGAGGGAGAGGGAGAAATACAGGGAGCCAGACACTGGACTTGATCCCAGGACCCCAGGATCATGAACTGAGCTAAAGACAGATGCTTAACCGGCTGAGCCTTCCAGGCGCCCCCAAGTCGGAAATCTTTTAAGAAATTTTGTTACTAAATAAAGGCATGGGAAATCACTATATTTGATTTTGAAAGAGGAAAACCTTTTTAAGTAAAAATTTATTCCAGTTTTTGTACTTTAAGTTGGGCTAAAAGTAGAGTAAATGAAGAAGAAACAAACGTTTTACTTCTTCCAAGTTGTTTCGATGGGTAAAATTCAAAACGGTTCTTAGTGTGGCAGCTAAAAGGGAAATTGATTTAATAGCTTACAATTTGGGCAGAACTTATAACATGAGCAATATAGAAAGATCATGACAATATCAAGATAGCTAGTCTCAGATTGTAGATTTGTTCTCAGAAAAAGCATCTGATCTGTATTTACACCTTGGTAGGTGGGCACTAGAGGGATGCCAGGAATGTGCTTTCACTGTAATGCTAACCAGAGGATTTAAAAAAGAAAGTAATTCCTATTTCTGTACCTTTCTTTTGCAACTGTTTACAAATCCCATGGAGCTGTGATGTCTGTGTGTCTTATTGTTGTGGCTGTAGGACACAGCTCCTGTTCATAAATCCACCTACCCCCTCCCGTCTAAGCTATGTGCTTTACTTTAGGTCAGAGCCTGACTCTTGTCCAGTCTATCATGGACTTGTGTTGGAAATTGATGCAGAAAATATCCCAAACATGGGCATTTGTCTGGAATCACCTTAATATCGTAAATTATGTTTGCTTACATTGGGGCTTAGTAGCCCCTGTCAGTTTCCGTTGGAAGTTTCAACTCTCCCTGATTCTGACCCATCCTTGCTCACATGCATGATCCTCCTATCCCCAAAGCCTGGGAGAATGAGGAAAGACAGGCATTTGATAAAAGCCCATTACTATTCAGGAGAGGGGGGAAGAGAGAGAACAGAGCTGGAGCCACCCCATACCAGGACCAGGAGTTGTTGGGTGTACAATTTCACGTTGGCCTCTTTCTTATTAGACAGCCTAAGCTGGCATCAAGGGGCTATCGACTGTCAAAACAGCAGCCAGTGAAACAATCGACAAAGCGATCCCTTGAGAATGGTGAGTAAACTAGGGAGAATACTGTCAAAGGAGTTAATGTGCAAGCTGGCACCCAATGCCAGACCCAGCGTGAGAACCACTTACGTGGTAATTGTCTCTCCCAGTGTCCCCTGGCTCTGTCAAACACTGCCCCAGGCTTGCCTTTCAGCACAGGAACTGATCTCTTTTTGACCAACTGAAATACACACCCACCCTCAAACCCTCCCAGCTGAGGGTGGGGAATCCAGGTGGGAAAGCAAGCAGTTCTGTAGCAATGACCAGGTGTTCGGTTTCGCCAGACTTCCCTCGGGTCAGGCACGTTGGGCCAACTGTGTCTTGGGAACGTTTGGGTGATGTATACGTACAGCCCTTCAAGGGGAGATAAAACCAGACACCAGCTGAGTCTCACAAACCCCTTCTGCCCAGTCCGTCGGCGGTTGGAGCTCCTCTGTCCCAAAGTCCCTCCTTCATGGCATTTAGCATATGCAGGCATAGAAGCCGAAAGGGATCCTGTGGTTGGAATCCAGGAGGGCGCAGGGCAGCCCCACAGCACCAACCGGTGGAGCCTGGTGACAGGGCCTTGCTGAAAAAGTGTGAGATGCTTCCACGGTGTCATAGAGAAAAAAAAATGCTCTTGTTGTAATTACAAAGGTCAGAGATGGGCGATTTGAAATAATAGGATTGAATAGGAAAATAGTAATTCCAAGAGGGTGTTGGTTGGTTGGTTGGTTGGTTTTGACATCAAGAGAGACACCTGTCACAAATTCAAGCTGAGACCTAGACTACAGAATCCCTTAGCATTCTTGAAATCACACCAGTTCTCTACTCTGCCAAATTCTCCAGTTACCCAACAGAATGAGCAATTAGGGCTTATAAATATAAATATATAAAACCATTGTGGAGAAAAAAAAAAAGTACCTGGAATTAATTTTGAACAAATAGCATATGTATGAACATAAAAAAGTAAAACCAAGACACCCAAAACAAAAATAAATATAGGTTATAAATAGGCCAATTAAAAAAGTTATATAAACTTACAATAAATGTGGATAATTTAATAATTACTGATTTTAAAAACTATAAGTATAAAGAGCAGTGCCATTTTTTTTTTTGCCTCAATTGGCAAATTTAAAGAATGAGAACACCAAATGCAATTCATAGACTAATGGAAATATAAATTGCTGCAAACTATCTGAGAAGCAATTTGAGAGTAGGAATAGAAAATAGTTGTATACTTGTACCCAGTAATTCTCCTGTGAAGAAGGGTCTCCCTTTCAGCCTCCTGCCATTAAGCAGTATGGAACCAAGTGTACAGGCCTTCTTGGATGGACCACTCACAGCCTTGACCTTCCATCCTCCAGTCAGTCAGTAGACACTGGTACATAATTCAGGAACACTCACTTGCTTCTTGAGAAATCTAGACTTCGCGTGTGGTGGGGGTTCATATGTGGCTTTTGTTCTCCCTGTATTTTACCCGAGCATCCTTCTACTAGCCTTTTTTTGTTCATTTTTCCTCATTTTGGGTTGTTAAGAACTCCTGACATCATTGGCAATGCAGATTCCTTTTTTTATTTTTTCTTTTTCTTCCTTTCTTCCTCTTCTTCTTCTTCTTCTTCTTTTTTAAATGTGTGTGATAACCAAAGAGTAATTAGAGGGGAAAATGCCTTTATTTTATCAAAAATATGTTCACATTGCCCTTTTTTTCCAGATTTTCTAAATTTTCAACATAAATCATTATTTTGCCACTTGGGAAAAAAATCCAATTTAAATCATTTCACAATGTGAATAAATTTGCAGTTTCCACTTAGGGTAAAAATAAGATAGTAGTTATAGACATTCTTAAAAATCTTTCTCAAATAACAACGGAAAAAGAAATGAATTGTAGCAGAATGTGGGCTATAGTTATCAATGCTTTGATAAGTAAAGTTATTTCCAAAGTTCATTGAAAACACGTTTGTTGGAGGTGACGTTTGAAATATGCCTGAGGTTCACATTGCTGTTTTTTTACTCCTGTATAAGGGTTTTAAAGAAAGCATGTCTTAAATAAAAGAAATTGCCTCATAGATAAGAAAATCAATTAGAACCGATTTTCAACACGTTGCCTTCTATAAAACAGCATTATGCAGTGTTTCCATCCAGAAATATTTTTTGCCTCCTATGAAGGTATGAAGTCCCACAGCAGCCTTAGGGAAATTCCGCTAAGAAATGAAATCACCACAACATTATTCATTTTTGCTTTAGCACAAAATACCAATGATAGTCCCCATGTATATTAAGCTTGACCTCCCTGGTTTGAACCCTGAAGTCTCTCACCCCAGGGAATTCTCAGTCCCAGTCACCCTGTGTCCTGATTTCCAACCATGTGCAAGCTGTTCTTAACTAACCCAAAGCTGAGTGGCTTAAAACAATAGTCATCTTACCGTGTCTAATGACACTGTAGTCCAGAAGTCAGGCAGTGCTCCCCTGGCTCATTTTTCTGTTCCATGTAATGTCCTCTCATGTCCTTCTGGGATTCAGTGGGTGGTTGGGCTGGTCTGGAGGGTCCAGGATGGCTTCGTTCCCATGCGGGGCATATCAGTGAGGTTGTCTGAAAGGTTGATCTCTGCTGAGCCCCTACCCCTCTCAGTGCAGTCTCTTGTCCTCTCCAGGGTAGTCAGACTTCCTACCTGGTGGCTCAGGGCTCTGAGTCTGACAGACAGGAATTAGAAGCCAATGGACAGGAAACTGGTCTTTTAACATGTGGACTTGGAAGATGCTAGCGTGACTTCTAATGTATTCTGTTGGTCACAGCAGTCACAAAGCCTGGCCAGAGTCACTGGAACAGAACATAGACCACACCTGTCAATGGAAGGAGCGTGAAAAGACTTGAGACTGACTTTGAACCACAACACAGATACTGTGTTTTAACATAGGAACCACAAGTTGCAGTTTTTTTAATTTGTAAAAAAAAAAAAAAAAAAAAAAAAAAAAAAAAAAAAAGAGAGAGAATAAATTATTCCCATTTTGCAGATGAAAAACTGAGCTTCAGAGAGGTTGAACAGTTTTTCTCAGCTCACAGAACTGATATCAGAGCTCGGGTAAAGCGTAGGTTGGGCTGTGAAAATTATGCCATCTTCTTTATGCCGTGTTGGCCGAAGAGAAGTATTTCAGGGTATGTTCACAGATGAAAAGCATCTACGTAATAAGTCCACAGATGTGCTGTGTACCTCCATGGGAAAGGAAGAAAATGGGTAGAAATTCCTCTCCCATGCTTGTGACAGAAAGATGTGGGAGAATTTTCTAACACAGATTTTAATCCCCCACCTACCAAGGCACCTGGGGTGCAACACACAGACTGTTGGGCTGTCTGTATCTCATGAGGGGGTCAGGCTACTCATGAAGCCCACCAGAGAGGAGGCAGAAGTTTGCAACCATCGGTTCTGTGTCAGATTCAGCTATCTAACTAAATACCCCCAAATTTAGTTGCCTGGGCAACTCTTCTAGTCTCCGTTGTCTAGGCTGACCTTGGCTGAGCTCCCTCTTGTGTCCGTGTTGAGTTGCTGGTTTAACTGGTCTGGAATGGCCTCATTCACATGTCTTGTGGTTAGCAGGCCATTTGCCGGGGGCTGGCTAACTACTGGCTGATAAGCCTTGCTTCTCTTCTCCATGACTTTTTGTTTGCCAGCACGTGAAATCAGGCTTGTTCACTTGGAAGCTACAGCATTCCAAGAGTAACAGTGTGCAAGGCTTCTTGGGATGGAGACTCAGAACTCACTCAACATTGTTTCCATTATGTTCTATTGACCAAAGCAGGTTACAAGGCCAGCCCAGTTTCCAGGAGTGGGGAAATAAACCTTTGCCTCTCTTGATTAAGAGAGTTGCAAAATCCCATTGGAAGAGTCTGGATACAGAGAGAAGAAAGATTGCAAACAACTTTCCATCCTGAAACAAGGCTAATTTGTTGATATCTTCTACACCACTTAGAACACAGCCAGTTGCAGACAGCCACAATTCTGATGAATGACTTAAATGAAAATGTGGGTGTTCTGAATTCAACCAGAAACCCTTTCCTGATAATTAATCTATAACAAAATCACTAATTTTGTTATTAGTGTTATTAGAGGGCATTCTGAAGTACTTCTCACCCTCGCAGTCCAGAGATAGTTTTTAACCTACTGTGGTCCACTGTCATGTGTACATTGCATGTTTAAGGGCCATTTTTCCCCCTCCTGAGCTGTTTAAATCTGTTGCCTATTGGAAATCAAGTAATATCTCTTAGACCCAAGTATCAGTATTCTATTATAAATCCAGTAAAAGAAAGAGGCCACATGAATTAAAACTGTAGAGCAGGAATACAGTAACAAATTTTGGCTTCCTAAAAAAGTCAGAGAATATTCCCTGTGTTTTAATAACTGCTCTAGGACTCATATTTGAACTTGAACAGTGAAAGAGGTCCATTGGGTGCATTGTGAGTGTCAGGTCCTGTACTGCACACTTGCAATATTTCATGTCATTTAATCCTTACTGTAAATTTACAATTCACCAATGAATGTAGCATACACCTTATTCATGAGATGATTGAAACTTAAAATGTGTGAGACAACTCAAGAGTTCTCTTTGTCTGTTAAGAAGTGGAATTTATTTCATTCCTGAAATCTTGGCTCTGCCATGTGACTTGCTTTGGTCCAAGGACATAGTAAACGTGGTACAGGCAAAAGGTTGAAATCCACTTGGACATGAAGGGGTTTTTTCCCTGTTACCCTTGAGTTCCTAGGGCGCCATATGGATAAATCCAAGCCCTGCCCACATGGCAGAGATCCAAGGTGAACACCAGCTGATCGTCAGCCAGCCCTTGGCCAATCACCTGCTAACTCCCAGGCATACGAGGGAGGTCATCCTAGATCATGCAGCCTCCTGCCAGCCTTCCCACTGTCCCGAGCTAGTGGGAGTGGGGTTGCGAGACAGGCCCATGTTCTCACATTTCAAAGCTTATGTCCTTAATAGTAATAATGTATTGACTTCTCTAAAACGTATACTGTTTCCTAGAAGGTTCACGAGGCTACTAGTTGTTAAAATATCTACAGACTGCCTGGCATACAGGGAAGAACAGACAGAAATTTCCCTTGCTTGTGAGCCCCAAGTGCCTTTACACACATTGAGCACCTATGCAGTAGCCCCTTGGGATAATAGAAACCCATGAAGATTTTCAACAATGACTTGAGCTTTTATTTTTTCTTATTTTTTTAAGATTTTGTTTATTTATTTGGCAGACAGAGAGAGAGCGAGAGAGAGCATGAGCACAAATGAGGGGGCAGCAGGCAGAGGGAGAGGGAGAGGGAGAAGAAGGCTCCCCACTCAGCAGGAAATCCAGTGCAGGGCTGGATCCAAGGACCCTGGGATCATGACCTGAGTTGAAGGTAGCTGCTTAACTGATTGACCCACCCAGGCACCCCAGACTTGAGCTTTTAAATAAAGCCTTGAAAATATAAAATTACAAGTAACAGGGACATAGATTTTGGAAGTGGAAAGACTAGAGGCAGGGAAACCAGGGGCAACAATCTTGGGGTGAATTAATGAAGTTGTGAGTCAGGGCAGTGACAGTGAAATGGAGAGAGGAGGCATCAGGAGGGGAATCTGTAGGACTTGATGGTTTAATCCTTTGCTTGTTTCATGAAGCAGTCACTTCAAGTACTTCTTCCTTGAACTCCCATGGGGATCCCAACTTCTACAGATGCTGAGATAAAATTTATTTGAAATTCAGAGGGAGAGAAAAAGAAAGAGACTGGGAAACAGGAGGCCTCTGGTCTCATTTGAAAATCCTTGGTCTGAAATCAGGAAATAGGAGTTTTGATCCTTCTCTGACATCATTTACTTTGGAGCTTGAATAAGTCACTTAACTGCAACCCTCTGGCCTCAGTTTTCATCTCCGTCCAAAGGGACTCCTTTGAAGGATGGTGATTGTTAAGGTTAAAAGCATTAATAAATGCCGTGTATTACCAGTTTGTAGAATAGTCTTCTCTCTGAGGGCTTCCCATGCCAAGGTACTTAATAAGAGCAGAAAATGTTAAGTGGAATTTACCAGAACTCTTTTCATTAATTTCCCACATACTGCCAACTCTTAGATTCATTAGAAATCCAGATTTTCTCTAGTGTCCTTTGGGAATTTAGTCTGAAATCTCAACAGCCTGATCTGAAGGGAACTGACCTCTAGGGGAAAGTTTGCTGGCCTTGTAATATGTTGACCCAGAGATTTAGAAGTGAATGATCTTAATGTTGTCTCATGCCCATCACATCAAGTCATGAATTCTTGGGTTGAAATCGTAAGCCCATTTCTTAATAGTTTCATAATTGTGGGCAAACTGCTTAATTAGTCTGTGTCTCCATTTCCTCATCTGTGAGGTGGGGATGCATTAATACCTATTTTATATGGTTGCTGGGAAAATTAAATGACCTTCCTATATATCTAGCTCTTAGAGCACTGTCTGCCACACTGCAAGTGCCATCTAAAAGGTTACCAGTTAGTATTGTTGCTTGTTAGTGTGAACCGAAGCCCTACAAGTTTAGACAATCAAGACTAATCCTTTATCATTGCCGTCCGTTTCTCTCTCTTGCTGAGAAACAGACGGCAATGATAAAGGATTATCGTGCTGCTGGTTCCCAGTCGCCCCTGTGCTCGCTTCTTTGGAGGCTCTCATAGCAGCAACATAGCAAGCGATATGGTTCAGTCTGATTCTTAAAAAAAACTGATCTCCAGTGACCAGAAATCATTATAGCCAAAGACAAATTTTGCTCAAAGCAGCAGAAATTCTGAGACTGCTTCCAGGCTTGTCACATAGATCTGCTTGCTCCAGACCTAGAATTTCCAGATATTTTTCAAGTATCTTTATTTTCTGAACAGCGGGATCTGTCACACATAGCATATATATCCTATGTCGAAGGAATCCTGTTCCTTCATTACGTTAGTCCAGCACCCTCAGTAATGGATGAGGTCCAGATACCTGAAGTGACTCGGGTCATCCAGCTGTCCCGTGGTAAAAGCACAGAGGTTTTCAGGTGCTGTTAGTCAGAAGCCAAACTAGCCTGCGTTGAGTTTCAAAGGAAATGGCTTGTTCCCCACTCAGCAACCTCTCAGTGAGATGAAGGACATGAGGAACATCAGAGAGGAGAACGGAAGTGATGGGGAAAGAGAGGTCTCTGTGGAGAGCTGTTGGCCGTGGGCCTCAGCCTCACCTCTGATGGCTGCCTCTTTCCTTGGCCGGGTTGTTCTCATTTCCTGGCCATTATCCTCAGGGAAAGTGGATAATTCACTCTTGACGGGCACTCGACTCTGTCTGTTCAGACTCAGACTGTGTTCTCAGCTCCTTTGATAATGGTGGCTACACAAATGCAAAGCAGTCGATATATTGCTTCTTGTCCCTCTCTTTCTCCACAAAGTCTGATGCGCAGAGTTTCTTCTGAATTTATTAACTTCACTATTTTGTGTTTTTTGTCAAACCCATGCTAAATAGCATACCTTTTATTTGATCTGACAAATAAGTGCCCACTTCACATTTCCTTTTGGATCAATACTTCCTACTCAACACTTTCCTGTCCAAAATCCTTTCCACAGTGGCCTCCCCTGTATGCTTGAAATGTCACATACTTTTCAGTATTGTTTTTTTAAAATGCATATCCCTGTCACCCTGAGCCATTGACTCGTCCTAGAAAGAGCCACCCAAATCCTTTTTAATTGCTGAATGGTGGATATACTGAGGGCGGTGCACAGATGTCTGGGTATTAGGTGATGACGTTAAGGGGGGAGGGTGAGAAAAGAAATGCTCTTGTTAGGTGAGTGATGTGGGGATTCCGCCCCAGGTAGAAAGCTCGGGATCCAGGGGAAGAAAATATCCTAGATTTCTAGGGCAAGGCAAGTGAGAGGAGGGACTATAAACAAGCATAGGATCTGTGGGAGTTGAAATGAATACTTGAATTCAGACCTCCATTTAGATCACAATCATGCCTGGGGCTTTAAAGTCTCTGCATGCCCTTCCCACTGCTGACCTACCCCAAGCTTCTCCTCTCATCACTGACAAGGGGGCTGCCAGGAACATCTTTCTTCCAACATTAAAAAAAAAAAAAAAAAAATATATATATATATATATTAAGTCATTACCTTAACCACTCCTAATCAATAAGGTAGAAGAGAACAACAACAAAAAATCAATAGGGAATAAAGCCAAATAACTTTCCTTAAAGGTTAAATCAGATCTGTCTCCTAAGAGTAAAGAGGCTATTATTGATAAGGGTTGGGATTCTATTATATTTTAAATTAACTTGATCCCAATAAAGATGGAAGCCTTGGAGCCAGCTATCTTCAAAGGCAGGTGCATCTGGAAAGTCATTCTCTTTGGATATCATCACCATTTTCTGAGAGCACTTCGTGGCTCGAATGTAACTAGAAATCAGAGTCTCCATCCATATTTAATCTGCCTGGCTCAAACAGACAGCAGTCAGGGGAATCAAATAAATGAATCACTGGTGTTTAAAGGAGAACTTCCTTCCTAAGTCTGAGGTCTGATGGGATGCTGTGTGAAGTTACATGGCTGAGAAGGGGAGTTTAAATGGCAGAATAGAAGTTTCTAGGAAAGGGGACCTCCCAAAGTCCCTCTTTCCTCTCTGTCAAGGAAGTTGTCCTTGTGTCCACTAACCTGAAACATTTGCATCTACTTTTACATTGACTTTTAATTTTGAGATTAACCTTTTAACATCTTCCCATCAAAGGAAGCAAAATGAAGTCCAACTGTAACATGGAAAACATGCTTTAGAAATGGCCTGTGTGGCCCTCATGCCATTTTCATAGCTACTTTTTAAAGTCTTTGTTTTCTCAGTTTATAGCCGCTCTTGAGCTCTGCCGATGCCTTGCTGGCTGTGCCTCTGTACTCTCAGAGTGCTCTGGTTGGGCTAAGGTTGTGCAATTTCTGTTATGTGCAGTATTGTCTGTGAAATTATCAGGCAGGGGCATCAAGAAGGACAGCATTACCATAGCGGCAAAGCCGTGTCTGCCCAGCTGTCCACCCATGATGCTCAGAGTGATAATGGGCCTAATTAACTTTAGCACAGACTCGGGGGCAGAAACCTATCCACCCCCACGTGCTGTGTTACCCCGTGGTTACGATCTCTTTCAACAGTGCATACGGATGTTGAGAGTTGAATGACACAAGCAGAGCATGAAGAATGAGACTCTTAATCTCACAAAACTAACTGAGGGTTGCCAGTGGGAGGGGGGTAGGGAGAGGGTGGCTGGGTTATGGACATTGGGGAAGGTATGTGCTATGGTGAGTGCTGCAAAGTGGATAAACCTGGTGATTCACAGACCTGTACCCCTGGGACTAATAATACATGATATGTTAATAAAAATTTTTAAAAAATAATTAAAAAAAAAGAATAGTACCACTTAATAATCATAGTGGTGACAGCTCTCTTTGTGCTAGATCCTGTTCTTATTTGCTTGTCATGGATCATGGCAGTCGTCACAAGCACAAGCACACAGTGAGCCGAGGTGAGGTGAGGTGAGCTGAGCCGAGGTGAGGTGAGGTGGCTCTCATTACTCCCATTAGACAGATGAGGAAGCTGAGGCTTAATGTGGCCAAATGATTGGCCCTTAGCTGCAAAGCTAGAAAGTGGTACATTTCAGTGCCCGCAGAATGATGCCAGGGCCCTACTGGTGTCATAGTTTTCTCTTCATCACCTGATGCGCCTCGGCCCAACTCATGCATTTGTTTGCCTTCTCACCTTGGACTTCATGTTGCCTCTTTCTTTTATCTTATTCCTCTGTTCCTCAAACTTCCCCTCCTCCTCTGCCCCCCACTCTCAAATCCTCCTGGGAAGGCTGATAATCATTGCTCAGACAAAGCCCAGTCAGGCTTGGCACACAAGCAAGGGCCAGAAGGAGCGCTGAAGCTGCAGTAATGAGCCCTTCTGAGCTGGTTTGCAGGGCCATGGCTCCTCGGGTGGGACTGACTGGGTGAACAGGGTGCTAAGTGCTGGGCTGAAGCACGGGACAATGACAGTTATCAACCAGTACAGAAGTGCCAATATTGAAGAAATTGGCACATTCATACATGTTTGTATGTTCTGAATTATAGCCCCGTCTCTCTAAGTCCTTGATCTGAGTTTCTATTTGAGTGTCACTTGCCTTGCTTTTCCCAGACAGCCTCAGAAAGGGCGAGCACAGTCTTCACTCTTTATTTTTTTATTTTATTTTTGAATATTTTATTTATTTATTTGACAGAGAGAGATCCCAAGTAGGCAGAGAGGCAGGCAGAGAGGGGTGGGGGAAGCAGCCTCCCCGCTGAGCAGAGAGCCTGACGTGGGGCTCGATCCTAGGACCCCGAGATCATGACCTGAGCCGAAAGCAGAGACTTAACCCACTGAGCCACCCAGGCACCCTAGTCTTCACTCTTTAATCCACTCTCTTCTTGTTCTCTTCTCACCCCCTTGTAAGTATGTGTCCATGTTCATCTTCTGTACCAGACTCTTCTAGAATCTGCCTTTGCAGCCCTCTTGCCTGATGCACTGTTGAGTGCATAAATGGATCTCTGCCTCTGGTACTATTACCGTTTTCTGCAGGTTTTGGATTCCCAGCTGGATTTACAGAGCCTCGAGTGTGGGGCTTGGAGTTCACCTCTCTACTTCCTGGCACCCAGAGTTCTCTAATAAAGGTTACACCCTCAGTGTGGACCTTTGTGATTGGTGTGGAAGTCATAATAATAACAATAAACCAATTATAACTTTCATGTTAAGAGGCATTTCCCACGTGTCACAACATACAGAAGCTGATATCTAGATATCATGTATGTAACATATACAATATGCATGTAGACATATTTCCATACATGTATGCTGACCCTAAGTACGGTCACACGCGTATACTCCCACACACACTTAACCTTTGAAAAACAAACCTCTGAAGGCAGACGCTTTATCTCCACTTTGTAGGAAAAGCTGGAACCAAAGAGCAGACACATGAATTCATTAATCCATTTCATTCATTAATTCATTTCAGCGACACTGTGCGTGTCTTCGGTGTGCGGCTTGTCGTCCCTGGTTGGAGGTACCCAGTGGCATACATTCAGTGTTTCACGCCTTTTCTGAGCGTTCAGTAAGTGGCAGAGAAATGATTACGCTTTGTCATGATGCTAGGAAGGGAAGAGGAAGGCTACGAGGGAGAATAACAAGGAGGCTGTGATTTTCATTCGAAGGGGTTAAGGACATGCCTCCGTGAAATGACAGCCTACCTAGGAAGGAACTGTGTTAGAATTTGGGTCTAAATCTGTTAGGCTGCTTATGGACAAAATGACATTTGGGTACTTCATTTTAGAGAAGAGATGCACTCTTAAAATCTTCTACATGAAAAATTATTTGAAATGTTTTTATTTTACCTCTATTCGCAGAATGTTAGAGTAGAAAGTAACTACTCAAATGTTCTTTATGTAGAGATCACTTGGTTAACGGCCAATGTATGCGTTTATCCAAAAACTGCTTGAATACCCTCAGTGGTCAGGAGCTCACCACCTCAAAATACAGCCCATTAGGCTCCCAGTAACATATGTAATTTATTATACTCTCATAATGTGCTCAAAGCTGCTTTCTCATTATTCCCCTTTAGTCGATCAGGAAAAGTGCTAGAAACCCCTTCTTCCCCATGACATTCTCTATGATACTCTACTGATTTGCCTGCCTGATGATTTCAGGAAGCCCCTCTTTATCTTTTCCCTGGAGAAGTGTCACTAGTGCCACTTTGGCGTACTGTGACCATCATCTTCTTCTCCCTGGGTGTCCTTCTTAAAATGGTGCAACCAGAACTCAACAAAGTGGCATCAAACCAGCAGAGTGTCAGAATTTTCTTCCCACTATCTGGCCACTTCCCTTCCTCCAGGATCATAGTCTGATAACAAATGGACCCCAAAACCCTGTGTTCAACTCTGTCAGTGTTTCACATTCTTGTTACTTGTTCATATGTTCTGTTTTTTACTCATCTGATTACAGACTTCTGGAGGGAAGTTCCTACCATAGGGTCTGACATGTAGCAATCATACCACAAATGTTTTTCAAAACAAATTTTTGAAATGGAGAAAGCCCCTCTGTTTACATCAGAAGATCTGTCTGAATTCACTCTTTAAAAATCAGCCGGTAGCAATTGGAGGATTCCATCATGAATATCCAGATTACCTAATGCTGTTACCTGGATTGGAGCCATTCAGGCATTTGCCTGGTTGGGGGACCCTGCTGTTTCCTAGTGAGGCTGACTAACAGTCCTGTGTTAGTGAATCCCCAGTTGTTGTTTTTTAGTTTTGTTTTGTCTTGATTTTTAAATTCAAGGGCAACTTTTAAATTCCCTTTATTTTTTGATTCAGTTAAAGTCTCCCTTTTTGTATCTCTTCCACTTTCTGGCCCTGCTTTCAGCCACTTTCTCCGTGTTTGTTGCGCTCCCAAGTACTTGCTCATTTCTGTCATTTTGTCTTCTAGGAACAAATCTGGTTGGAGTTCATTGCTTAAATTGTCATATTTTCCTTTAAAAAAAAAAAAAGATCCATTTGGATTTTATTCTGCAAGCAAGCTGGAGATTTTCTCTCTTCCAGGCTCCTCTGCCAGCACGTGGAAAAGAATATGATCTTGTCCATTGTGTAAATGCTGGTTTCTAACCAACAAGGGCAGCTATAGGGTGAGAATGAAAGTGGCAGTGGAGCCATTTGAGAGGCTGGCAGGCCAGTGCCAACAGCAGCTTGCCTTTATACACGGCTGGTGACTTGCCAGGTGCTCTTCTAAGTGCTTTGTGCTTACTCATTTAATTTTCACCGTAGTGCAGTGAGAGGAGGCTGAATACTATCCCATTTTACAGATGACTAAACTGAAGTTCAAAGACCTAAATAATTTACCCAAGATTACCCAAGAGGGTAAGGGGAGGAGATGGGAAGCTAAATCCTAGCAGTCCTGGTTTCCTCTTACTAAGGCTATTTCAGTGCTGCCTACTGGGACTCCCAGCATTCTTGGAAGCCACCCAGTCCTGTTACTACCATATACAGTCTTGTTTGGACTAGATGGATCAAGCCAGAAATAAAATTAAATGGAAAGGAAACAGAGAAGGTCTTCTAAGAGAAGTCTTAGGTCTTCTAAGAGAAGTCATGATTCAATGGGTAGTAGCACCTGGATGGTAGTTAGGAGTCATGAATTCTAGTCTCTGCCCTTATGTTTGAACCTTTCCTCCAAAGTCTTAGATTAGAAGCTCAGATGAAGGTGTCTTTCCTCTCTAGAATGCTATTCTTATAACAAGGAAAGCAGTGTTAGAGCATGAGAGATTAATAGCCATCATCTCTAGACCTGTGTTTGCCAATATGTGGAACAAGCATGCTGCTAAAAAGAAAAAGAAAAAAAAAAAAGGTGATTGCTCACTTTTCATTACTGGTCAGTCACCCTGCTAACTCTCGTGAGGAAATTCTCAGTGTGGTTCTGGGATATCTTCAATACCTCTCTAACACCTTTTCCCTTTTAAACAAAGGGGGAACAGACTCCAAAGGAGAGCCTCTGGCAGGTGGCAGGATCCACTGTAATGGTTTTATGGTCACTGCCAGAAAAGACCTCTAACAAATCTAAAACCTAGGCTTATAGGTTTTAACCTGGAGCCACTTAGGAAAGCAACCTTGGCTTTAGCCAGAATCCCAGAAGGCAGACATTTTCAGTGACATGCACTTGAAGGCCAGGAAAGTGTTCCTTTCCACAAAGGAGGCTGTCTGGGCTTCCTTCTCTGCAAAGCTGTGCCTAGGAAACTGTGTGCTTTATCAGCATTAAAGAAACCTTTATGTTTTGCTTGTATCTTTCCATTAAGCACATTACTGTCCTGCGATGCCAAATTCAGGGTGTTACTTTGGCTCGATGGAAAGTCATACTGGTTCTCCATTTATGAATACACCATAAAGTTTCTTTGTACAATTAATTAACTTGAGTAAAATTAAAAATTACGGTCTTTGCTTTCATTAGCTTCACCATCTAATGGCAATGATAGATGTTGATTTTCAAATGATGGAGGCATAAGAATCTTCTGTCTGATGAAAAAGATAACCTTTCAGGTGACTGTTTGCATGGAAATACAGGCAGACTTGTGGTCCCTTGTCCCACCACACCCCCAATACCCCACCACACCCCCAATACCCCCCCCCCCCAGGAATCAGACTCAGGCTCTTTTGTGTGTAAAGCAGATGTGGTAGCCACCATACCATTGAGCCATGAGGTGACTATCACATTGTCCTATGGGATATTAACCAGTTTTGCATCTAACCTAGACCACTTAGTCAATCTTTGTCAAGTGCATATAATAACGTCTGATTCTCTATTTCTCTTTGAAACTAGGGTTCCATGGTCCAGGACCTCTCATAATGGAGTTGAAATCATTGACATGTGTTCTGTATTTGTAGGTGTACTAAGTTTTAAATTTAAAAAACAAAACAAAACAAAATAATTATTCTTTGACAACACCGAACAAGTAAAACTCAGCAATTATTTCTTAATCATGTCTAGTACGCCAGACACACAAATAAACATAATTAAAAACTGCGGTAAGTGCTTTGGAGGAGTAAATGGGCGTAAAGCGACCTTGGTTTTTATTTCAGAGTCAAAGAAGTGAAAGAAAGGAAGTGAAAAATGTGTAAGTAATTATATATGTCATTCAAAGACACAGTAAAATTGTGAAGGTAACATGTGGTTGGCTGATACTGTGAAGTACGTGGTTATCTTCCTTTAAAGATGGACCCCTAGAGACTCAAGGAGGGCCGTCCACTCATAGCCCATAGCTCAGGGCCCTTATCACTCGATCCATCCCCCACACAATTGCAACACTGTCCTTCTCTGAGACAAGATCCATGGTTCCCCCATGCCCAGAGGCAACTCTGTCTCTGCCAGATGGTTGCAGGTATGGGGTGGGAGAAGGAGACAGGAAGCCCAGAAAAAAGAGGGAAGCTGCCCATGGCAATTACTGCAAGTGACTTCTGCAGTGCCCCAGCTTTCCCCTCAGAGGTGCAGAGCTAGGGAGCACTCTGCCAGGGAGCAGTGTCCCACTGGGGCTCCAGTTATTTTAGTGGCAAGTAGACAAGCTTGAATAGCAATTCTCAGACTTTTTTCTGCTTCTCTCTTACTCCTCCTCACTGTGCCTACACACAGACCAATTCCCTCCAGAACATCTTTTTAGTCCCTAAACAAGGTTTGACTTCAGAAATTCTGGGGTGAAGAGGAAGCCCAGGCAGTTGGGGAAAGCTGCCACATCCCATGATTCTTTCATGCCCAACTCCCACCTTGAGAGTCTCAGGCAGATATTTAACTGCACAGACCCATAGACTACAGCTTCTACCCCACAACATAGTAGAAGGGCATTGACAATTGTCTTTAACACCTCCTTACACCTTCACGGTCCGGTCTTCCCGCAACTATCTCGACACCTGCCTCCCTCTTGGAAATCAGGGCTTCGCAAGAAAAACACATCCCAGTTCGTTATCACATTTGATTAAACACCTCACCCTGAAGTGTAAATATTTCAGTGGCTCCTCTTTTCACAGAGATATTTGTACCCTTTGGCTTTAGGGCAGCCTTCTCAAACGGTGGAATTTCAGCTATCAGGAAAAGCCAGATAAGGCGGGTATTTTGGGAAGGAGGATTTCCCCATCTATTCCTCAAATCAGATTGCTTTAGGACAATTATGACAGTGATTTATTGACGCGAAAGGGCTATTACTTTGTTCTTGCCACATAAAATATCTATGTTTGCTTAGCTTAGCTGGTTTCCTGGTATATCTGAAGTACACTAACACAGCTCCAATGAAGAATGTCTCCCCCCCCTTCCTTTTTCTATATTGCTTATCCTAAGTTTCTCCCCTTTGGGAAGAAATTTTAAATATATTTCACAGCTGCTCTGAAAACAGCTGTATAAATGTAAGACATTAACAGGAAAAGCCAAAACACGCACCAGGGCAAAATGAGACCAAAGTTATGAAAGCAGAACCTAAAGATAGTCAAAGTAAAATATACATACATGTTGAGTTGAAAACATACGTGATTTAATTAAAATCTGGCTTATGTTTATAAAGAATGCATAAGCAAGACAATGAGCCTGACACTTGAAAAATCTTGAGTCATTCACACGCACAAGTACGTGCACAGACACGATCATTTCCTGAACCCTAAAGCGAAGGCAGCCGGGGTGTGAAAACAGAGTAAGGTCTTCGGCACACAAAGCTAGTGAGTTGAATGAAGCATTTTGTGACAGCCCCTGCCTACCGACCATGCACATATCACACGTCATTTATTCATGGCAGTATCAGTTAGTCATCCTGTTCCAGTCTGCACTAGAAGATTATCTACTTTATCACCATAAGCAGTCTGTAGATAACACAGCAGAGGTTCCCAATGCCTGACCGCATCCATTTGTCTTCTATTCATTCCTGGGACAGGGGAATCATAAAGCTATATGTAGGAAATGCAGCATTTGTCCTGCATAAACTTCTTTATCTTTATTTGCCCCGTCGTTGGCTATATTTTTGAGTCTCCTGGCAGCCAAGGATCACATTTGCCATGAAGATAAATTTCATATTGGACCCACTGGGAGCTGATGTCAGTGCAAATCTGTGCCAGGACAGATTTAAAATGATGGCAAAGAGGAAGTTTCTGTATTTTATTTCTGTATTATATTGTCCTATTTTCCTGATAACGGAGCCAGGGAAAACTGGGAGCCTGGGCCTATTTTTCTGCCCTGCTCATCTCCCAACAATGGATTCGGTGGGCCCTCCCTTTTGGCCAGATTTCAGTCTGATTATCCGTGAAATGTCCTGTGATTCTCAAGCAATGGAATCCTGTATCCTTACCTGCAGGTCTAGTTTTGCCCATGCCCTGGGTGACTTGAGGTTAGGGCGGTTGCATTTCATCCAGGATTTTGCTGCCAGTGAAGGTCAGGCTCACTGTGTTGACAGTGGTGCTTCCTGTCCATTATCAGCCTGTTTGACATTTGATGTGTGTCCATTTTGTGTGTCCACTGGAAGCCAAATGTCACAGCTCAAAGATAACATTTTGCCCCCGCTTCCCTCCCATTTCAGAATGAATTCAGGTTTTCTGTATGGGTAAGCTCCATTCAGAGTCTGGGGGGAATTCCAAAGTCAAGAATGTTCTGTTTATGAAGTAATCCTAGTAACGTGTGGAATTTTCATCATGAGCTTTTTTTGTCCCCCCCTTTTGCAAAGACTAAATGTTTAAGAAAAATGCAGGAAACTGGCAATTAGAATCAATTCCCTTCACAACAACAGCAGGATATCAGCTTAAAAATATGTCCTTTAACTGGTGTAGTGATTGCGGTAATAGAAAATTGGATAGTGCCCCTGAAAGACACAGCTTGACCTGGGGATGGTTTGATGGACAGTGATAACACGTGTAGAGGTCATGTTTCAAGGGCTGGTTCACGTGGTTGTGGTTAGAATTCAGGACACAGAAGTTCTGATTAAATCCATGGTACAAAAAAGGATCCCAGGTTGGGCTCCGCAATCTATAACGTGCAAAATATGATCTACCAGCAGCAGTTACAAGATAAACAGTGAGAATTATTAGGGAGTCATATAAAATAGATTCTTTCGCCACAAGACATGAATTTATTGTGCCAAACACTGACTTTTTCATATTTATATCTGGTCCAACCTCTCCTTTTATTCAGTCAGTTCAGAAAATAATTAGTGAGACCCTATTACAGGCCAGGTACCATTGCAGGGTACAGTGAACAGAACTGACAAAAATCTGCCTTTGCGCAGGTGACATTCAACAAAACAGAGAAAGGGGTTAGGAAATCTGTTTTATGGTGGCAATTTTAAGGGTGTGTGTGTGAGTGTGTGTGTCTGTAAGATTTTATTTATTTGAGAGAGAGAGAGATTTTATTTACTTGAGAGAGAGAGAGAGAAAGCAGGAGCTCACATGAGCCAGGGGAGGGGCAGAGAGAGACAGAGAAGAAGCCTTCCCCGCTGAGCAGGGAGCCTGATGCGGGCGGGGCTCCATCCCAGGACTCTGGGATCATGACCTGAGCCAGAGTCAGACACTTAACCAGCTGAGCTCCCCAGCTGCCCCATTTTAGGTTTTAATTCTGAGCAGGTGTTAGGTCAGTTCCTGAAGCAAGCACTTAGCTAACCAGTCCAGGTTTCTCTGGGAGCAAAGTCTCAGGCAAAAGCCCCAGCAGGTGCACAGGTCTCGGCGCAGGCTGGATTTGTTTAAACTCAAGTGAGAAAATGCTTGTTGGTTCCTATTTATAAAGAGAGAGATGAAACTTTGTGATTAGAGAGCCCAGGCTAGGAAACACCCCAAGATGCAGAGAATTTTTAAGCCCTCTCCACTTTCTGGTTGACCGCTGAGCATCCAGTGTTCTCATAGAGATAAGGTGCAGGACAGAAGGCTGGGCGGGGTGGGACACTCGCATTCGTCTCTTTCTTGAGTCCTCTGATTCATGCACAGAACACCTAGAGAGGCTTGTGATGTGTAAGCTTTTAGTTAATTTATAAGCATGTATTTTTAAGGTCTTTTATTTATTTATTTGACAGACAGAGATCACAAGTAGGCTGAGAGGCAGACTGAGAGAGAGGAAGGGAAGCAGACTCCCTGCTGAGCAGAGGTTCCCCATGCGGGGCTCATGACCTGAGATGAAGGCAGAGGCTTTAACCCACTGAGCCACCCAGGCACCCCTGTAAGCATGTATTTTTAGACATGTATTTTATGGGGTACTTTTATGGTACAAAAATTTGAGAAACTTTTATTGTGATATGTAACATACCTACAGAAAGCAATGAGATATATATATTTAGTTCCGTGATTGATCACAAAGCAAACAACCGTGGAACCACCCTCCAGGTGTTAAGAAGGAGACACTGTCAGCTCCCCTTCTGCCCCCTCTGCGCACTCCCCTTCTCCCCGCTGTAAAGGGAAACCATTCTTCTGACTTTAAAATAACCACTTCCTTGCCTTTTTGTTTTAAAGAAAGAATGGCGAAGAGTGTACTCATGTACTCACCACCATTCAGTTCTAACTGTTGTCAGTGACAGGTCAGTCATATGTCCTATAACCCAGATTCCTTGCCCTCCTCGTCCCCTCCCAGTTAAGTCATTTAATTTATTTATTTCTATTGAGATACCATCTATGTGAGGTAAATGAACAGATCTAAGGTATACAGCTCCCTGAGTTCTGACAGTAGTTTGTGCGTGTACAAACTGATATAAACACAGAGCATTACAAGTTTGCTCTGTGTCAGTGTGAGCTCTCTTTAATACCTAGGAACTCGCAGGCACAGGAGTGATTTCAGTCCCCCTCCGTGTGCACGTAAAGATCCCAGAGCAGCTAGCTGGCAGCCAGATGCAGCCCCTGAAGTCTGCTTATATTGATCTTTCTAAACCCTTTCTAAATGCAGACTGTTATCAGCGACCCCATTCCTCTCCCATGCCCCCTCCCCCCTATTCCTTCTGTCGGCAAAACAGTTTGTTATGGATTGGTGATAAAAATCAGTGTCCACTGAAAGACATGTCAAGACCACCTCCATGTGAGGCCTTCAAAGCATACCGGGGCCACATTATGGCCCGGTGTGAAGGGACGTGCCTGTCAGGGGGTCGCAGCCCATGTCCGCCGACTCACTTCTCCTATTTCTCATGAGTAGAAAGTTTTTGCCCCTGATCCAACCAGAAGTCTCTCTTGTGATGTGCAGGCTCAGGAAGGGAAGGATGGGGCGCACAGTAGGCCGTTTATCTGGTTACCATCTCTCTTGGGGCATATCTTCGGTGATGAGGCCTTCCTCATGGCCCTGACCAGATTCATCTTCTTACTTCTGATCCCTCCCTTTTTCCTGTGTCACTTATATGGTTTCCCCTCTTGGACAGTGAGTAATGATAAACCATAAACACGTTAATTCCCTCTAGTCACAGGAAGCTCACAAAAGCAAAATGTCTTCATTTCATATTCCTCAAGAGATCTTTGACATTATTTGCATATGGCTGATGCTCCACATCTATCTGCTAATAAATGATGTTTACAAATGAGTCAGAAATCCATGACTTCATGATATAATTATCCTTCATGATATAATTATATTGGACATTAACTGCATGATCAACAACATTGTTTTAATCCACATCCATGTCTGAGTTTAAAAAGCAACAACAAGAAACACACAAATTAAGCAAACGAACAAACCTTGGACAAACAAACCTTAACACTTGACTGTGTTTAGATATTATATGGATTTTTTTTCCCCTTTGTTCTTCTTGATACAGTTCAGGTCAGCCAAACAGTATCTACTTTATGCAGAGCCATCTATAAAACAGCTACTTTAAGAAAACAAAAGTGAAGTATGGTTTTCAAAACTGGCCTATGTTACTCAGGAGTAAGAAGGGTACAATCCCTATTAGACAATTATCTATTGTCTAATAGATTGTCTATTAGACATTATCAAGCCAAAATGCCACTGCATGGGCACACAGGTTTCCAGTGTAAGACCAGTGATAACCAGTGCATAGTTCCAGAACTGCTAGGGCCTAAATTTTCCACTCGGAGGGTTTGGTGTTATGGTGTTTCTTTGTGCTAAATAATTTTTTTTACAATAGGAAAGTAGACCTAAAAATGCACACTAAACAGGGCTTCACTCAGCATTTTCAAAATTAAGAAATGCAGCTTTCTGTGGCCCTTCTACACCGAAGTCAGTTCAAGTCCTCCTCCCCAATATCCAGGATGCATGAGAATCCCTGAAGATCTCGTGGAGGGCTGGGCTCTGATTCAGTAGCTCTGGGTAGGGCTGAAGACTCTGCCTTTTTAACAACCTCCCAGGTGAAGCCAAAACCAGAAGTTCCCTGTACTACACTTCGAGTAGAAAAGAGTTAAAGCAAGTTACCTCCCGCAGCTAGAATTCTTCAGGTAGTGGGCTGGAGTGGGAGAGGGGAGGCTGGAGAAGGCAGGGAGGGTTGGTTAGGGTAAAGGTAAATTGCTTTTGTTTCCTGCAGTAACTTCTGCAGCCTTTCATGGGAAAGTGAATTCAAGGTATGGGATTCCTGTCTTTTAAGCACCGTCTCCTGGATATAAAGTGTCCCAAGTGAATTTTCAAAGACTTGCCCAAAGTTTTGCTCTCTTGACTCTCCTGGAAATTAACTATGGCCCTGCCAGTTAATGCTTTGAAAAAAGCTTCTCCCTTTATTTTTGTGGGAACCTGCATCCCATAATAATAGTGTTTCTCAACGGGAGCAACATGAAAGGCAAATTAACCCTTTAAATTACAGGGAGCAGCGAGCAGTAAATTCACTCTGCTCTGAAGCAGCATCCCTTTCTCCTTTTCATGCTGCATAGAGCTCCTTTTAAGGCAATGAAATGTCTGTTGGCAAGTGAAGGCCAATGGATCTTGCTTCTAGGAAACTTGAATCTTTCCACATGGCTGTTCTTGACCAAAATAAGTTCAAATGGATGGATATGGAAGTGGGTCCTATCATTAGGGCGTAAAAAGACAAATCATGCTAAGAGAAAAGGAGCTAACTTTTGATGATTCTGTGGCTTCTTCCAGACCCTCTCCATATAGTATGTCATTTAGTTTTACTCTATCCCTGTGAGGTGGGCCTGATTTTTTTCTTATTTTCTCGGTCAGAAAAATTGAGATCTACTGAAGTTAAGTCCATCACTTATGGTTCCGCATTAACTAAATTTCAGATCTGGGGAAGGTGCCCTCTCTGATTTAAGGAATACTGTAATTTTTCCCCAGACTCCCTTTCCTCCTAGACTAAGGGTGCTCTGCTAGTTTGTAGGCAGAACCACTCCTTATGTGCTGTACCTGGCACCCAGGTCCCCAGTCACCAACTGTTACATAAGTGAAGGAGCACATATAGATGACTTAAATCCATATACCCCAGCAAGAAGCCACATTATTTTTAATGGCTAATTTTCATTTAATGTATGGATATATATCACAAAAACCAAATGTGCTTGAGAATCCATGATGAAGGGAGATAGTGAGACATGTGGGTTAGATGCTCCTGTCTTCCTGAAACACTCAACCCAATGGTTTTGCTGTATCTCTTTTGAAAGTTCAGACTGGCCGATCATCTAAAAAATTAGGGCCACCATAAAAGGAGGTAGACAAAGTTCCTAGTATTAGGGCACTCTCAAGTGCCATATTTTACTAGACTAGGGGTTTCAATAGATTTCCTTGCAGCAGAAGAGAAAAAAGGATTCTGTGTGGAAGTAAAGCTGCCCTGAGCCCAGGATGGTTGACGTGAGGATCAGTTATTATCATGCCTACCAAAGGAGGGTCACTATCCTACCTCAGCTCAACAGGGAAGTGAGGTATGTGAAAAGATCAAGTCATGGTTTTATGACCCAGAAGGACTAGAAAATATAAAATGGAATGTGTCTTCTGCAGTAAGAAGAGACATCCCCATCCCTACTTTGTTGACCCTGGTATAGACGTCTCTCTGGTAACAGGTATTACTGTCCCAGGTGATAAAGAGATAAAATTCCTGGATGAACAAGCTAGGAAAACACACACACACACACACACCCCAGAAAACAAGTGCCATTTTCCTCATAGAGAGTGAGGAATCAGAATTTTAGACAATATTTTGGTAATAATGTCACAAAGAGATATTCTAGTGTCCTTATGTACTTTGTCATATTTTCCATAGTCACAAAAGAAAATGGCTCAGTTGTTTGCAGGGAAGCAACTGTATCAAAAACCTTGACATTATCTTCTAAAACAATGAGTACGGACATTCTTAAAAAGAAAGAAGTGTTTGAATTGTTAACATGTGAAGTTAAGTTTCATGAGTTTATCTTCACCTGTTTCATTGTTTGGCACTTAGTAATCTCTCAGTTTCTTCCTTCCTTTCTTTCTTTCTTTCTTTCTTTCTTTCTTTCTTTCTTTCTTTCTGGGATTTAGGAAAGAAAAGCCAAGAAAGTTTTGTTTTGAAAAACCAAAGGCATGGGTCAGTAAGGGGAAAGCTACAACCTTCATGAAAAAGAAAAAAAATCCCATTAAAGACACCTTGTTTATTGTCCTAGTGACCGTAAATGGATGAAAATAAGTAGACAGTAGTCATTTCTTATTGAAGAAGACACATGTTGTGTTTTCTAATACTTGCGGGTCATAGAATCATCCCTTGTTTTTTTCATTTACTTTTTTCTCCTGCTGGGTTCAGTTAGAGCCAGAACCCTCCTATGGTACTCCATTTCAGTGGTGGAAACATCACTCGAAAGTTCTTTTATTTATCTCTGTCTTCTTAGTATGAGGTATCTCCATCTCTCTCCCTCCTTCCTGTCCTTTTCCATTCTCACCCACCGGAGTATATGATGGTTGTTCATTATTTGTCATCCTGGGCCTAGGAATCATGCTCCAGAAGTAGAAGCATTGAGAATACCGTGGTTTCTAAGATCAACATCTATTGGCCATAGGATGAAAACACCCAGTGGCCACAGATGTGGCCTGGGGTGTCAGGCTGCCTGAATGGAAGAACTAAAGGTTAAAAACTACTTGTCTTTTTTGACAAGTGTGAAAGTTTTATAAATGTAAATGCCGGCTCAAGTCTCATAAAACCAAATGCTAGGCCTTGTCAGGTAGGAATGGAGATGTCCGTCCTCCATCCTTTTCCTTTCTCCTGCTGGCAGCAAGTCTTCCCTCTCCTGTGTGAGTGATTTTCTTGGGGAAAGCTCTTCTTTGCGGTCACTTTCCCAGAATTGTCAAGTGGTATTTCTACCACCGCAGCAGAACATCACGATCTGTTTATTTTGATAAGTCGGTCACTACAATAGAAGAGATTGTGAACGCTTTTTTTTTAACCAAGTCTCTAGCTCTTCGTTTACTGACTCAGTCCTTCAGTTTTCAGAGCAAGCATTTCTTGGCTCTTTTTTCCTAAATCCCACAAAACAATTTCCTACAGAAAGCAAGATCTGTGAATATGAGAATAAGAAGAAGGAGAAGATCTTATTTTGCCTTAAATTCCCCACTTCTCTAGCAGAGAATACACCAGGGGGTGACTAGAAGTGGGAGCTATTTAGCTCCTCCTGCAAGCTCTTAAAGTAACCCCAATTAAACAAAATCTAAGTAAGGATAGTGTGCTCACCGTACAACACAACTTCAAGTCCCTCGGATCAAGAGGGCATTTTGACTGTGTCAAGGCAGTTCCTTGGTTTTAGATAAACAGCTCTGGAGTAGAGGGCTGGAAAGCTAGAGGATCTAAGGGGAGGAGAGGGTGAGCTTCGGGTAGATGAGCTAGAGCCAAAAACACAGAAGCAAATAGGGAAAGCGGAAATGACCCAGGGGAGCAAGGAATAAAGAACTCATCTTGACTTGAAGGAAATGAGCAAAGTCTGAAAGACACTGGAACTGCAATCAGAAACAGCCACCTTAAAAAAGCATCTGGAACTTTATTAAAATGGAAACATTTTAATGATACACCATAATCTTCCAACTTGGCTTATTATACCAAAGTCATCTACTACCCAGATGAGCTGGTAGGGGTAGATGCGATAAAGAAAACTCTAAAAAAATTATATATGGTCTTTCACTGGAATATGGTGATAAGCTTTTCATGTGAAAGTAGCAAGTTAATGGAGGCAGCTCCTGCATCTTTGAATAATCGGCAATATAGCTTTAAATTATAAAATGTAGCCTAAACACAGTTTCTTCTAAAAATGGTTTTTAGGTTTTAATTTTCAAGTAAGCATGAGTAAATTACCATGTATAAAGCATGAATGAACCCAAACAACCACCACCGCCTTTGAACAGCATCTGTAGTAAGGCTTCCCGAATGACCGCACAGGCTAGGGCCGTACCACTGGGATGTGTCTGTGGAGCTGCAGTGTTACAAATGGCAGGAGAATCCGTTAACCAATTTCAGTAACTACTTTAAAAACTCAATCCTTTCAAGTAAATAGAAAAACATCCACAGCTAATTGAAGTTTGAATGCCTCCTAAGGTTAAAAACAGGACTATATTATAAAATTCGGGGTTTCCTAGACCACTTTCACCTGTATTGGTTTGTTTGGTTCTTCAGAACCACTCTGTGGGGGGTGTGTGTGTCTGTGTGTGTGTGTGTGTTTGTGAGAGATGGGGCCTCCTTTAGGGAAGTGTTATCCCACTTCTTCTGATGTCCCCAAATCATTTTTTTTTCCATAGCAGATAATGAGTCTTTCTGCATGAGGTATAACATAAGAAGAGATCACCTGGCCCAGTGGTTCCTAAAATTGTTTCCCTACTGAAATGGCCTGAGAAATTTCAAAAAAGTATGGCATCTGTGCCTTTTCCCCTCGAGACTGTGATTTATTTGTCTGGATGTGGCATAGGCTTTGGGACTTAAGAAGATCCCTATGTCCTCCTAATATGCAGACAAAACAGAGGAGCCATCAACCTAGACTCTTTGGATCTCAGTTCCCTCACCTGTAATGTGGACGTGTGGGAGGAGTTGAAAGGGTTTGAAGGTGTGGGGTAATAATTACAGTATTTCCTGAAGTAGATTCTGTGGAATGCTGGTCTTCTCTGATCCTTATGAAAAGCCTAAACAGGTTCTCTGATAAAATCACTTTGGGAAACAATCTGTAAACTACACCAGTTCAATGAATAATAATTGTCGTAATGAATGAACCAATCAATATATCGAGAGTACTGGTTCAAATTCTGCATTCACTAGCTGTGAATCACTGGGGATCTCTTACTTCACCAGGACTCAGTTTCCTCATCTGTAAATAAAAGTGTTGACCAGATCGCCAATGAGACATCTTCTACTTCGAACATCCCGTAACCCCATGAACAGAAAATTTCTGAGATCCCTTATTTTAGGATTCCATGAGTCAAAGGGAACCAATGATCTTATCTAACTCTCTCAAGACTACAGAATTGGGGGAGGGTGCTTAATTGGTCTAATTTTACAGTGAATCATCATTAGGCCCCGAAGCAATATTGCTGGTAGACTGTGTCTTCTCTCTAGTGGTTAAGACTCATTTTATTCCTAAAAGCTTTTTAAAATATTATCTTCCTTACTGTTGCAAATAAAGACAGCTGAGCCTCAGACAGGCTGATTCATAGCTACTATTTCTCAGGCTCATAACTACAGACGACAATCGACACAGGCCTTCCTTTGCCTTTAGCTTTCTTTCTGCCAGCAGACTGTCTGGACCTTGCCCGGGCTGTCTCTGGGCATTAATGAATGCTGCATTCACCCCACTGGAAATCCAAAGTGACTAATGAGTAGACTATTTGGGATGCCTGCAGTCGCATTCAATGTCCTCTTATGCCATCTATCCCCTTTCCCTCATTTAGCCTGGAAATGGGAACAAGGCATAAAATGCAGCGAAGCCAATAGGAATTTAAAGACAGGGAGGAGAAAAAAAGCCTGGCTTGTCTTATAGACTATCTATTTACCGATGGCTTACCAGAAGAACAATTTGCATGAATAGTTTCCTCTGAGCTGACCCTCTAAGGAAGTCTAGCAAATCCTTCAAATACCTGTAAGTTAAATAGTTATTTTGAGAATAAAAGATTGCCCTTGATGCTTCAGTTCAAGAACTGGTGAACTATGGCCCACAGACTGTTTTTGTCAATAAATCTTTATTGGAACATAGCCACACTCATTTGTTTCTGCATAGTCTATTGCTGGTTTTGCGCTAAACTGACAGTTGAGTGGCTGCAACAGAGACTGCATGAAATGCAGAGCCTAGGGTATTTACCCTCTGACTGATCCCTATTTGACAGGAACATGTTTTTTTTCATTCACTTATTCCTTTCTTCCTTCCATCATCTTGTAGATACTTCATAATTAAGGCAAAGAAATAAATACTATAAAAATATAAAGAAGCATAAAATAATTTTCTGTCCTTTCAAAAAATACCTAGATATCAATGGTCATCTTGTTGCAATTATTTATGCACAAAATCCTTTTAGAATCCATACACTCACACATGCAGCCTTCAGGAGGAAAAGAAAAGCTTGCACTTGACCTGCTCATGTACTCTACCTTATTAAGTCAATCAGATAGGATATATGTAAACTATAAAATGATGCAATTTAAAGCCAAAGAGATGATTATTTGTAGTCCAACCTTTCTAGTCAAAGTCACAACTAAATAAATCTAAGTTTTAAGTATGCAGGAATCTTGACTCTTATGCTATCATTATAATATAAAAATATATATGTACATGCACATGCAAACAAGCTATAATACATACATATTTGTGGTCTGTTTCTAATGTTTCAACATGCTAGCTTATTTTGCAATGTCTCCCTCTTAGGACAGCAGTTGCCAGAATACAGTTTCTCCTTTTGTAGTTCTGGCAAGGGCAAAACAAGTAAATACAAGAGAAGTTTTATCCGGGATTTCCTTACTCCAGGGGTAGGACAAGATTCTAATAGGAATTTAGTTCTAAAGAAGTATTAAAACATACCGTTGTTCAACTAACTCAATCTTGTGTACTTCTGTCCTGAAGCTATAAGATATGCTGGAGTCAAGGTTGGTTTCCATAAGATTGACCTTGAGTTTGAAGCAAACTCTTTTCCCCCAAAACAACAGCAGATTTAAAAACAAACAAACAAAAAAACACGTAAAAATCAGAAGCCAGAACAAATTCAGAATTAAATATGGATTGTTGACAGTTATAGACTGCTTTGAACAATGTTGTTTCTACAAATCATTCCTAGGGAATATTTAATTGTGTACATGGAGAATTCGACCAACATGTACCGTACATGTAATTCAACCGACAATTAACGTAGTGGATGATTTCTTAGTCTCAGTACAACAACCTTAATGATGATGATGATGATGAGTAATTATTATATTCCTGGGATACTACTTCTTGGCATCTAATACTCTCCATACACATTTGTTGAAGACCAATCTTTCCCCTTTTGTAAGTTAGCCCATATTAGGATTTCATGAGCTAGAAGATCAGATTACTGCTGCTTCCAGAGAGCTGCTGCAAAGTGCAAACTAAAGTGCTGGAATTTTAATGCCATATTTTAGTGGAGTGAGTGCATGGCAGAGGAAGATTAATTAGATTTAAGATAGAAGGAGAGTCCAATTTAATTTTGCCCCATTACTCGACATGCCTGGAAATTATACTCACTGTGTGGGATTCTTCCCCTGAGGGGAATAGCACCAGCGCCTCCTCTCCACCCTGTCAAGCACAAGGAGATGTGCACAGCTCTCCTTATGCTCATCCTGCCCTGTGCCCTCGGGGGTCTGTTTGTGCCAGAACTGCTCTGCAAGCCAGTGGGAGTTCTTTTCTGGCGCATGATTTGCAACATGAGAAATGGACCTCTATGTTTAAGATACGTTGGCATGGATCTCTGGGTCTGATTGACCATTATCAGAGAAGCCTAGGCTCCTATTCTGTGTCAGGAGGGAAAAGCAGAGTGAAGCATATGGTCGCATTTTCAGCCATTTGCAAATAGATTCTTGCTTCGGCCAATTAACACTGGATTAACCAAATAAGGACTTCCTGGGCTAAATCAGGAAATGTTCTAGACAAAGCACTGTGTCAGGATTCCACCTTGCTCTTTTTCCCCTTCAAGAGTTTCATATTTACTAGCTCTTAAAAAGCCCTGTCTTTGCCTATTGAAATTCTTTAAGACCCAACTCCAATTCAGGGGTCCTTCTCTAGTCCTTTGAAGTCTCGACCCTCTAAATTTTTAAGGCATATAATGTGTTCCATAGAACTTGGCATGGAACTCTATCACTTTCCACCTTCCAATTCCAGATTTTGAAAGCTATAAGCAAAACTCCGTGTTGAGGCAGAGATATATTGACTGCCGACCACCAACAGATGTGTGAGCAGTTGGAAAAGTGGACTCAGGAACCAACCACTTGAATTTGCTGAACAACTTTCTCCTGGCACTTTGCTATTCTTAGCTTGTTTCCCATAGTAGAGACACAAGCTTTTGAGAACCAGAAGCAGTCTTCTTCAACATCTTGATTATGTTCATCCATAATTTCAGTTCTGGTCTTCTTTTCCTTCCATTGACCTAAATCATTACCGCTAACTCTGATGCCAGATCTCATCCATGGTCCAGTTCCTGAGCTAGTCTGGAGAACCCAGGCAAAGTCATGTGTCCCTGAATTAAGGATGTTACAAATTGTAAGATAGGCCATCAATTTAGTCATAATGAAAAAGAATGCTACATTAAGTGTATTCATAGATATAAAATGCACCACAATTTCAAAAGTATTATGGGCTAAAAAAAGCAATTGTTACTATAGAATTGATAAATAAGATATACCAGTAGTATGAGTCCCAAATCCAGTGGAACTTGGAACAGAGTTGCATTGAGCACAGATGGACTTGTGTTCATGAGTCCCCAGAGTGGCAATAAATCTGCCTGCTGAAATAGGAAACTCCATTTTAAGCATTACAACAGATAATTCTTGGTTTTGCTCTTATTAATCCTGTTCCCTATAAAGTTAGGTTTCTCTCTGAACCCTGACCTGATTTACTGAAACACTGAGCCTCATCAGCTTATCCTAGTCTAGTCCCTTTTCCCTTATTGGTCTTGTAATTCCCTCTCATTCAATCAAGGGAACTTATAAAGCTCTCTAAGGTCATTGAGTGCTATCTAAGGGTATCCAAGACCCCAATTCATCAGTGCTGAGGTCAGTCAACTGTCTAGAACCTTCGGGTTTTCACAATCACCTAAACCAGTAGATCTCAAACTGGGTCTGCATATTGAGAGTCATTGTTGAAAGGGCTTTCAAAAAATATGACTGGCTGTGCTCGCTTCGGCAGCACATATACTAAAAAAAAAAAAAAAAAAATATGACTGGCTGAGCCCCAGTCCCCAGATTCTTGATTTTTTGTTCTAGAGTAGGGCCTATAACTAATACTGATTTTTTTTTTTCTCTCTCTCTCTCTGTAACTACCCAGACAATTCTAGATACAACCTCGGTTCTTTTCTCTGGATAGTAATTGTGTATAAGATACAATGCATATAAAACTTGGGGCCTTGAAGTTGACAAGATGATTTAAGGACATAAAAAACATTGCAACTGATAAATATGAAATGGGTAAAAGAATATTTCTCTCTTCTGCAAAATATTTCAGTTCTATATAACAATAAATACCATAGCTTTAATTTCAAAACTGTATATATTATTCTGACACTGTAGATTCAGAGACGTAAATCTCTTCTTCTTTCTTATATGTCTTGTTTGTAGACAGAAAATTTTAGTGAATGTCAGAGCTTCATTTAAAAATTATTTAGCATCTGAGGGTTGCTGGAGGGCAGGGGTTGGGAGGAATAGGGTGGCTGGAAGATGGACACTGAAGAGGGTATGTGCTATGGTGAGTGCTGTGAATTGTGTAAGACCGATGAGTCACAGACCTGTACCCCTGAAACAAATACTACATTATATGTTAATGAAAATAAATAAATAAAATTATAAATTTTAACAAAAAATTTAAGCAAAGATTTTAAGCCACATGCCAGGAACTTTTCATTAGCTGGATTTAAGATCACATTATAAACAATTCATTTCATGAATTTCCTTTTAAAAAATCAGTTGATAAAGGAATATACATCAGGAACTTCAAAGGTGTTACAGAATGTTATAGTAATTACAATAATTTGAAGAAACACTTTAAGTGTGATCATTGTGAACTTAAGAATTGATAGGCACTAACTCTGAGTAATGACAGATCGGTGACTATGACTAACTTTACTAAAAATTTTCTTATTAAGAGACTCATACCATTTTAATAATTAAAAAAAATTAGCTATCAATATGTTGATCTTCTCTGAATCTCATTAGGAGCCCGATCTCAGGGCTAAAGAAGCCTCTCTGTGGTAAAATAGATTCATAGCCGGAACCGTTTCTTTTTATCAGTGTTTAAACTACCTTAAATAGGGCGCCTGGGTGGCTCAGTTGGTTAAGCATTTGCCTTCGGCTCAGGGCTGAGGACATGATCCCAGGGTCCTGGGCTGGAGTTCCACATTGGGGGTCCCTGCTCAGCAGGGAGCCTCCTTCTCCCTCGGCCTCTGTCTGCTGCTCCCCCTGCTTGTGCTCTCTCTCACTAGCTCTCTCTCTGTGTCAAATAAATAAATAAATAAATAAATAAATAAATAAATAAACTCTCTTCAATAGCTCCCAAGAGTAATGCGACAGCAGGCTCTCAAGTTTATTCCTGAGTATTGGAAAAGAGGCTTCAATTCTCTACTACCTTTTTGATCTATACCTTTTACTCCTGTCAGAAGACGGGATCTGTTGTCCTATTCTTTGAATCCAGGCTGGCCTTGTGATTTGCTCTAGCCAATGAGAAAAGTAAAAATTACCTATGACCCAGAAATATTCTTTTGTTATTGTTGTTATTTATCTGCTTAGATCGCACTATTTATAGAAATGTGTGTCCATATCATCACAGAACATCTGTTTTTCTGAATGGTGGCATACTGTATATAATGTTTTATAACCGCCCCCCTCCTTTGTTTAAAAAAAAAAAAAATATATATATATATATATATATATATATATATAACAAAGTATTGTAAAACACTTTTCATTCCAATACATTTACCTCAGCACAATCATTTCTAAAAACTTTGCTGCATTTCATACTATGGTACCATAATTTATTTGAACTAATGCTTCTGTTGGGGGACATTTGTAGTGTATGCTCAAATAAAATACAAAGGGGAAAACTCTATGGACAAAACGTCATTTTTGGCTCATTTGACTCTCTCCTTAGATGTTCAACAGTAGTTTCATGTCATATTTGGTTCAATTTTCTTTCTTTCTTTCCTTCCTTCTTTCTTTCTTTTTCTTTTTCTTTTTTTTTTTTTTTAACAAATAACTCTGGACTATGTGCCACAAGGTTGTGCATTTAGGCACAGTTTCTTAGGGAAATTTTCAAGAATTGAGACTACAAGATAAAAGCACATGAAAAATTTTAAGACCTTTCACAATTGTTTCTAAAATTTAAACTACTCTTGGTTTCCATTAAGAGTATATACAAGTTGTGGGGGCGCCTGGGTGGCTCAGTGGGTTAAAAGCCTCTGCTTTCGGCTCAGGTCATGATCCCAGGATCCTGGGATCGAGCCCCACATCGAGCTCTCTGCTCAGCAGGGAGCCTGCTTCCTCCTCTCTCTCTGTCTGCCTCTCTGCCTACTTCTGATCTCTGTCTGTCAAATAAATAAATAAATCTTAAAAAAAAAAAAGAGTATATACAAGTTGTGAAATGAGTAAGGTTTTGTATTTGTTCTTGAGAGATTTTAATTTTTCCATTATATCTTTTCTTGAGATATTTTTGAATTTTTATTTAAAATTTCCATTTCAGGGGCACCTGGGTGGCATAGTTGGATAAGCATTTGACTCTTGATTTTGGCTCAGGTCATGATCTCAGGGTTGTGAGATTGAGTCCCCAGTCGGGCTCCATGTTGGGCATGGAGGCTGCTTAAGATTCTCTCTCTGTCCCTCCGGCCTCCCACTGCCTACCCCCCACCCCCACCACTGCTCTTGCATGTGTGTGTGCTCATTCTCTCTCTCTCTAAAAAAAGTTGAAATAAAAATTTCCATTTCATTGACAAGAGTGTTCATAATTTCCTTTTTAAAAGTGTTCATGATTTCTTAATAGTGTGTTTATATCATGTGTGCAAAGCCTTGTTTCTTTTTCACGATGTCGGTGACAGCAACTTCTTTCTTTTGTTCTCTTCTAATTTGCCAATGTTCTTACGCTTTGTCTTTTAAAGGAACAAAATTTTAGCAGTGTTGATCTCCTCCTTCCTGTTTTCATTTTTACTGCTTTCTGCTACTTTGGGAAAGCTTATTTACTCCTTGTAATGAATGCCTTATTCATTAATTTTCAGCCTCTATTCTTTATGGACTTTATTTCTGCCTGTAGTTCTGTCAGTTTTTGAGAGAGAGATGATAAAATCCTGAGTAAGTTATTTTGGGGTGACTTGTTCTTCGAGTTCCTGCGAGAGAGGTATGTTCAAGTCTACATGAACGTCATTTTTTCTGGATCTTCTTTCCATTCTCTTATTGTCTATGTCTTCTTATAATCCCAGCAGTTTCTGATTTATATGTTTGGAATCTTTATCATCAAGTACATGGATGTGCAAAATATTGACATCTTCCTATAAGTTGAGCTTGTTATGAAGTGTGATCTAATTATACTTTTTGCCTTAAATCTATTATTTAATATTGAAATAGCTACATCAGCCATCTTTTGCTTCTTACTTACCTAATATATAGTTTTTTCATCCTTTTACTTTCATCTCTTCTACTGTTGGGTCTAGGACCACATAGGATGCGCAGTGTACAACTTTAGGTGTGATCTCTGGTGCGGATGCTTCTCCTCTGGGAACTATGCTATGCACCAGGTTTCATTGGGATTCCCTTTAACCCAAGTTAATGTTCTTTTGATTCTTTAATTAGCTGTTTACACTTAAATAATTACTGACATACTTGTGTTTAGAATATCCCATCTTAATTTTCTTTTTTTCCCCTACTTGTTCTGTTTCATTTCTTTCCCTGCTTATAATCTTTTGGCTTATTTTTTATTCTCATTTTTCCTTAAACTAATTTGGAAATGATACCCTAGAAATTAAAATATGAATAGTCATAAAAGTGTAAAATTAGTCAATACTTCTGTTATGGCCTAAAAAATACAAGGCCTTTAAGATATTTTATCTTCCTTTGACCTCATTCCAAGTTAATCTGTCAATGCTATTTTGTATTTTAATTCTATTTAATATTTAATACCTTATTACTATCTTATTATTGTTGCTTATATATTTTGTTAGATTTATCCACGTATTTAGTATGTTCTCTGACCCTCACTGCCTCATGTACTTTAGATGTCTCTAGATTCAGCTAAGCTTCTGCTCAAGAACATTCATTAGTAGTTCCTTTACTGTGGGTTTGCTAGTGGCAAATGGTCTGAGATTTTGCTTATCTGAGTTATCTTAATTTCTTCCTCATATGGAAAATATTTTTACCCTGTATAGATATTTAGGTTAACAGTTACCTTCTTGCACATTAAAGACATCATTCCCTTGCTATTGGCCTTTACTGTCACTGTGAATTCAACTGTCAGTCCTTTCTTTAAAGGTAATATTTTCTGTTGTCTATTTTCAAGATTTTTATTTCCATTTTGACATGATGAATGTAAATGTCTTTTTATTTGCCTTGCTGTCGAATTGTTAGGCTTCTCTGATCTCTAAATTTCAACTATCACCAGCTTGGGAAAATTCCTAGTTTTATCATCTTTCAAATATTATTGCTTTCTCATATTCCCATTCATTTTCAACTTGAAAAACTCCAGTGGTAGATCTTCTCGGTGTCTGTCTTGCCTCTTGGCTTCCCTTCTGTATTTTATCTGCTGTCTCTTCATGCTCCATCCTGGAGAATTTCTTCCAAAGTTTCTTCTGGTTCTAATTCTCTCCTAGATTACATCTAATCTATTTTTAAATCCATACTTTTAACTAATTGTCTATTAAATTTTTAAATTCTAGAAATGTTAATTTTAAAATTATGCTACATCACTTCTTAAAATTTTCTATCCCTTGCAGATATTTTCAAACTTTTACTTCTTTTTTTTTTTAAGATTTTTATTTATTGACTCTCTCTGCTTGACTGATTTCACTCAGTATCATATGGTTTCACTCATTTGTGGAGCATAACCAATAGCATGGAGGACAAGGGGCGTTAGAGAGTAGTAGGGAATTTGGGTAAATTGGAAGGTGAGGTGAACCATGAGAGACTATGGACTCTGAAAAACAGTCTGAGGGGTTTGAAGTGGCGGGGGGGTGGGAGGTTGGGGTACCAGGTGGTGGGTATTATAGAGGGCACAGCTTGCATGGAGCACTGGGTGTGGTGAAAAAATAATGAATACTGTTTTTCTGAAAATAAATAAATTGGGAAAAAAAAATTGAAGAAAAAAAAAAAAAAAAGATTTTTATTTATTTATTTGACAGACAGAGATCACAAGTAGGCAGATAGGCAGGCAGAGAGAGGAAGAAGCAGGCTCCCCACAGAGAAGAGAGCCCGATGTGGGGCTCTGGATCCCAGGACTCTGGGATCATGACCTGAGCTGAAGGCAGAGGCTTTAAACCACTGGGCCACCCAGGCGCCCCCAAATTTTTATTTCTTTAACCAAGGAAATGTAATTGTTTTATAATCTGTTTCTAGTAATTCCAGTAACATTTGTGTCATTTTTTTCTTTTTCTATTTTTTTCTTTTTTAATTTCTGCTAATTCTTGCTCCTGATTTCTAGTTTCCTTGGATGCTCAGAAATCTTTGACTTTGTGGTTCTCATTTTATTTGAAAATTATTTTTGTAGAAGCATCTTGAGGCCTATGATGATGACATCTTTCTCCAGTAAGGATTTGTATTACTTCTCCCATCTGCCTTATTGATATTACCAAAGCTAGTACTACTTAACTTAGCTTAACTTCATATGGTATTATTTTTTTTTCATAAGGGGGTACCTGGGAATTGCAAGAACCACCTTATTTTTGCTTTACTGTTTTATGCCACCGCGTTCCTCGGATTCCTAACTGAAGCTGATGACTCCACCACCTTTGAAGGGTCTGAGTTTGATTTCTTTCCCCTCCTTTCCTTCGAGCCTGTAGTTTTCGAAATGGAAGTTCACCGTTTGTCAGTTTTGGCAATTGCCTTCAGCATAAAATCAAACTTTGCTTTTTGCTTTTCTTTTGGGTTACATCTTTCCTACAACTTTGGCCTGATAAATGTTTCCTTTATTTTATCAGTTCTTTCACACTTATAAAAAGTTATCTTTAAAGATTTTATCCATAATTTTATAGTATTTATTAGAAAGACTGATCTGAGTATAACCTTAACCTGATGTTAGAAACAGAAGTGCTACAGTTATGTTCTTCATAAGTTAACATATTTAATCTTTTGTCCTCTTGCCATAAATCTTTCTCCAGGTAGTTTTTTGCCCATCTTTCCTTATCTAGTTCTTTAGCAATGGAATAGATCAACGTGTCATGAGTGAATGAACTGAATCACATGAAATAATCACCCACTGACTGATTAAGCTCTCAGAAAGATTATAAAAAAGATTCCAATAATAAAAGATTGAATTAAATGACTACTGTCTAAAGTGCTAAATCAAAGAATGTGGGGATTCTCTTTTCTTCCTTAAAACGTGTTTTCAGTAAATTGTGTTTTCTTGTTAACCATTCTGAAAAAGGATCCACCATTATCTATTGAATCAATATCTGTTTCATTGTATTTATTATTCTTTGAATATTTGTCTTATTTGAATTTTTTACACATTTAAGTCTTCCTCCTTAGTTATTTTTATAAATAAGGAATGGCTTTGCGTATGCCTTTTTAAAGATCTCCAAACTTCTGCCCAGTTTTTCTTGCATGTTATTACATCTCTAGAAATCGCTCAATTTTATTTCAGTTGAAAAAACTTAAAATAAATAACTAAGACATTGATTTTCGATATGGCGCCCTACATGCATTATTTTATATAATCTTCATAACAATTTTATGAGCTCTAAGTTGTTATTATTTCCATTTGATAGATGGTAAAATTAAGGAATAAGGAGATGAAGTACCCAGACCAAAATTAGGAAGTGGTGGGACCTGGGTTTGGTATCATAATGTGCAAATCCAGGACTCCCATATCCAACCACTGAATGATATCAAATTACAAAAAGTGATAAGCAGCTTACAGAAAATTTCAGGATAATCAAAAAAGGAAAAATGGAAAGGCAGTGAGTAGTCAAGAGTTCAAGGAACCAGCCGACTTTGGCAGCCGGATGAGCACAGAATCATTTATTCCTTACAGACCGTACTCTCTTCTCTCTCTGTGTGTGTGTGTGTGTGTGTGTGTGTGTGTGGTATCTGTGTGTGTACATATTAATGGTTATGTTTTGTTTCTTTTAGCAATTTTTCTCTGCAAAGTGATGTTTCCTCATTCCCCTGTCCTCACCATGTGAAAATAGCCATGCAGGAAGACCGAGTGCCCCTCCCTTGCTGCGGCAGTCCCGCTTCCTCTCCCTCCCTGGTTTTTCGGTGCAGTTCCAGCCCTTCAGCATGCTCTAACCTTGACAGCAATGACGTCAAGAATTGAGGGAGTATGCTGAGCCAGACCCAAGCAGGCGGGTTTTGGCTACCATCACTTCCTCTAGAAGCCAGCCTCTTTCTGGCTTAGGCATTCGTCCCCTTCCTGGCCTCACTCCTCCTTGCCAGCCAGCCCTCTCCTCTGCTCACAATCCTTGCAAACAGCTAAGCTTGTGCGGTTCTTGTCACGTACATGGTCATCATCCATGTTAAGAGCTCTGCCAGTCCAGGATCGTTGGGAGATGGTGGCCTGCCCCGCTCTACAAGCACCACAGTACACAATGCACATTTTGTGGCACATGCACAAGGCGAGGCTTGCCGTGATTTTTCTTGACCACAGGCACCTTACAGTGAGACCCTGGCTGGGCAGAGAATGAATGGAAGATCACTGTGGGTGCTCTCCGTTCCAGATTACCACTAGCAGTGTCCCGATCATCCAGGGACACTCTAGAGCCCAAACCGGGGACAGTGTAGCAACCTGGATGTCCAAGTCCTATAGCATTCTTTTGGAGTGGGATGTGGCAGATACCCCAAAGATCAAAGCCCTTTAGATTTAAGATCATTCATGAAAAAAAGCAGACTGGCAACTTTTGGGTTTTGGCAAAGGGTAGGAGGACTTGGCGGGGAGAGAAAAGGCACTGTCAGGGTCCTATAGCATGCACTCTTTTCTACCACCTTGCATTACTCTTTCATCTTGTTAAGAAATTCAATAAGATTATAAGTGACGACTATGTGAGGGGAGCCTTGGTGGCTCAGCAGGTTAAGCCTCTGCTTTTGGCTTAAGTCATGATCCCAAGGTCCTGGGATCAAGCCCCGCATTGGGCTCTCTGCTCAGCAGGGAGCCTGCCTCCCGCCTCCCCCACCTGCCTCTCTGCCTGCTTGTGATTTCTTTCTCTCAAATAATTAAATAAAATCTTAAAACAAATAAACAAATAAAAAAGCAAGTGACTATGTGAAGGGTATTATTGCTATCATGATTTCTTCTTTTCTTTTCCCTGCAAAGGGTAGTGCAGCACCAGCTGTACAATCTCATACAACTAAGGGATGTTAGACCTGCTGGTTTCCTTAGAGTGCATCGAATTCAACCCCATACTTGATAAATGAGAAAAAAATCCTGCCCAGAGAAAATAAATGACTTTGCCAAAGTCCCATGATTTCCTGATGGCACTGCAGATGTGAGAATCTAGTTCTTGACTCCAAGCCCAGCAGGTGTTTATTATAGGTCTGGTATCAGAAGGAGTTAGCATGTGAAGGGCTTCAGGCCCTGAAATGCTGTCTCCTTCCCACAGTGACTGGGAATGAATAGTACTTTATTGGGTAAGCCATGGTGACTTCCTAAGTCTCCTTATCAGTCCTCGAAGTGGGTAACTGGGGAAGTGATGTCTTTGTGTCCCTTATCCCACTCTAACATGATCCAGAGAAATTAAATTCACCCAGAATTTGTTCAAGTGTCTGCTTCTCAGAGAAGATTCGTCTAATGAGTCTTCTAAAATAGTAGCGTTCTTCCCCCAGCACTCAGTAATATGCTTATGCTGCTTAATTTTTCTCCAAAGCACTCCAAAGTATCACCTGATATGTCATAGATTTATTTGTTTGTTTGTTTTCCTTTTATTAAATGATAGAAAGAACCCGAAATAGGGAAGTTACTTGTGAAGAACTGAGAAAATTTTCCTACTAATGCTAGGGCTCCCTGCTGTTGATTAAAAATACTGTAGGGGGCACATGGTGGCTCCTTTGTTTGAGTGTCTGACTCTTCAAGGTCAGACATGACGACCTTGGGGTCATGGAATTGAGCCCTGTGTGGGGGCAGGGAGTCTGCTTGTGATTTTTCTCCCTGTCCCCTGCCCACTGCTCATATGCATGCTCACTCACACTTTCTCTCTCTCCCTAAAAATAAATCTTTTTAAAAAATACTGTAGAAAAACAAAGAGTTCTGATAAGATAAGGTAGGTGTGAGGCAAGAGAGAATAAAGGTAAAGCAAAAGGGAGGAATGAAAAATCCGGTAAGGTAAAAGGAGACGTCAGATTGGCTCACTAGCAAAGATCTGAATGGGTGACCAAGGAACAGAGACATGGAAATAAAACATTTAACAGAGGGCAGCTGAATCAGCTATTTATTGCTGCAGTCATGTTGTATAACAAACCACCCCAAACTCTGACTCAAAACATATTTACTGAGGCTGGGCTCAGGTGGGTCCATCCACATTTCCAGAAGTCAGTTAGCTGTTGGCTAATTTAAGGTGCCCTCAGTCAGGACAATTGTGTTAACATGGCTCTGTCCCTCCTGTCTCAACTTCCAGCAAGTTAATCAAGGGATGTTGTCATGGCTGTGAAAGAAGAGTGCTAAGGGAGCAAAAGGAAACACACGAGGTACTTAGAGTTTAGACAGAACTGGCACAGCATAACCTCCACAGCTGGACCAGGAAAGTAACAGGGACAGAATCTCGAGGGATAGGATACTGACCCCACCTCTTGACAGGAGGGGCTTCTAACAGTATTAGAGGGAGAGGTAAAGAATTGGGTCTCAATTGCAGTTTACCACAGCAACCTTGGCGATCTTGTGGCTCAGACCCTGAAAGTCTCTGCTTCTCTACAGTGCCAGTCCTTGAAGGTGGGAATGCTCCGTGGGGGTCCTGGATTTTGGAAAACCCTGTTTCTACATGTGTATATGCAACTAAATATCCATGCAAAAACAGAGTTTTCCAAAATCCAAGTCCCCCGGGGAGCATTTTATACACACACACACACACATACACACACACACACTTCACTTCCTTTAACACTTCCTTGTTAGACCCCTCATTCAAGGGTACTCTCCAAAGATGTTGAGTAGGCTTCAAGCCCAGTATGAAGTGGTTTCATAAGGAAAATGTAACTTGGATCTATTCTGGCAGTACCATTGAATGACATGAGGGACCAGTGTACCTATAGGTGATGGGCACTCTATCATTTCAGTCTCTAGAATTCTTTTGGGGTCTAGAAGCATTTGTTTTTTCTTTAGATTCCCACTCCTGAACTTCCAACAACCTAAAACAAGCTTATTTATTCATTAAAGAGACTGTGACTGTATTGGCCCAGAATCCCAAATGTCCTCTCAAAACTTTGGTGAGCAGACTCAAGCACTGTTTTCCCACCCCAGTGAAGCAGCTGGGACCAGGATACATGCTGAATGTCTTTCTGGTCTCCTTACAATCAGGTCATACCCCAAACAGACCCCACCATCCAGCCACCAGCAATGCTTAGTTGTTCTCAGCTTGGTGTAGAGCTCATCATTACCTGGAAAGGAAAAAAAAAACTTCATGTGGATATGAAGTTTTTCTGTCTCCTCTCTGCAAGCATATTATTGTAGGTGCAAAAGAAATTATAGAAAATGAAAACCAAAGGCTTGCTCATCCCCTATGACTCTAGAGGGGAATTCCAGTCACACAGAGAACACCCTGTCCCTTCCTCCCACCTTTTCCACCCAACAGAAGAGGAGGAACTAGCCTTGGGGAGGGAATTGTTTTCCTGTTCCACTGTCTGTAAGCACATTTTCCAGATCATTCCTGACTTTTCAACTTCAGAAAGCCTCCACTCCAAGTGAGGCCCAGTGTTGGACCAGCCTCATGATGTACTTCCTACTTCTCATAGGTAAAATCTTTATCAGCCTCAAGGGAAATGGCAAATGCACAGGCCGGCGGAGAGAACATGCACAATGTTGGCTGATAAACAGAGTTTTGCTCATGGTAGCTTGGGGGGCGAGCAGTTATTTTCCATGGGCTCTTATCAACAGGAAATCTAACATGAGTTAATGCAGCGGGAGATTTTGGCTAGCCTCTTGAAACAGACTTTTGAGAGCCCTTTAAGATAACTGTCGCTCACCTTCCAGACTCATTAATCACTGACAAGCTCAAGCTATCCAGTTAGGAGGAAATGAAGAGGGGGCCGTTGAATACATGTCAAACAAATCACGCTCTCAAGCTGGCACCAAACTCAAGAAACTCCAGTGAGAGGCAAAATGTAAGCAAATGTGCCAGATTAAAACCTAGCACTGTGACTGCGGCAGGGAGGGGAAAATAAGGGACTGAAGAGTAAAGAAACACCATGGCTCTGAGATCAAAAACTTGAAACCTTAACTCTCATTTCTCTTCCCTGTTCTCTCATCTCCAATGAGAATATATTACCCTGTCTCGGGGAAATAGAGTGGGAAGGTGGGGGAGACACACAAAGAGATAAAACTATAGAATCTTGTGTTCCTGACTTCCTTAGAGACCAAGGTAGTTCTTGAAAGACTTAATTTTTCCCCATTAACTTTTATGAAGCCTGACTTGGCTGTAATGTTTCTTAAATGCCAGCCAGGTTCCAGCCAGGATTTTCCAAGTGCATCTAATTGCCCACTTTATCACAGGCACTATCAGGTAAATGGTGTTCCACCTCCGCTGGGCTTGCCTAAGGTTGACACCCAGGACTTGTCAGGCAATGGATCACAGAGCCAGCATGGGGGCCCCTTGCACTGCATTCCTGCAGGAGGGTGACAGTAAATTATGACATCTGCCAGGAAGATCGGAACACGGCTGGGCTACCGGATGCACCTAAACTACACCGCCAGGAAGGCTTTTAAGATGTAATTGGAAATGCGTCTGAGAGCTCTTAAAGGGACAAAGAGCCTCTTTCCCTAGCAACAGTGGAGCAGAGATGAACCCCGGACATTTGCTTTTCTCTTTGATGACATTTAATGACCCATTTTTATGTTTGCATGCAGAATGCTATGTGGCAATTATAAAGTGCCCCAGAACTCAAATTGTGCTTCTATCGGTCTTCTCAAGACCCTAAAAACCGCTCAAGGGATCCTCATCATGCCCATAGCCTAGGATAAAAGACAGATGGAGCCATGGTGGGTGATGTGGCTTGGGTCAAAAGAAAGTGATCGAAAGTGCCACCGAAGGGGCCTCAAATCTAGGTCTTCAAACCCCTCAAAACATACATTTTACCAAATTTACCAAGACCTTTTTTACCTTCTTCCTTTCCAAAAGTCATTTTGTTAATTGTAGCTTTGGAAGTGTGGGGTTGTATTTTTGTATGTGCATGCCTTTTTAGTCTAAATTTTTACAGGACTGATACTGAAACTTGACATCAAAAAAGACATTAAACAATCCAATGAAACAACAAAACCAAAATGGAAAAATAATCCTCTCTTACTAATCAAAGTAGGTTTTTTCTAAAGGAGCTCATGGGAAAAACAAAGAAGAAAGGAGGGTAAGTGACTGGCAGCATAAGATTATCAATGCAAACAATCGTTTATTAAAACTTTCAGTGGAATAAGTTGGAATTTCAGACTACCTCTACATAAGATGGGAAGGGTGAAGATGTGACTTAAGATGTTTTGGGACTTGGGAAGTTCTTTGAGTTTGATAGAATGAAAGTCTTAGTAAGCAGGCAGCAAGGCCAAGAATCGAAGCCTGACATCCCAAGGCACAGTGCAGAAGATGTTTCTTATTTCAGTGAATGTTCACAAAGCAAATGCCCAGCTCTTAAAGAAAAAATAAGGTGGTTTTGTAGGTTGTAGATCCTGTAAATGCTGATCTAAAATGTTGATGATATGAATTGTCCATCAGCATCCCCTCTTGTAAATGACAGACTTTTGGCTTGTGAAGGCTACACAGAAATTATATGGTGCTAAGAGATCAAGTTTTGGTTTGCTTCCCAACATGGCAACTTATTGTGATGACCTTGAGCAAGTCCTATAACTTCTCTGTGCTTAATTTTCTTATTTTAAATTGTCAGTGAGAATACCTAGTTTGGGGGCTAAAATAAGGATTAAATGAAAATTTAGATATAAGAGCACTTTATAAACTATAAAATGCTATTATTTTCATCTGAAAACAACCTAGTATCTGTTGAGAGCTATGCCATGCCATTCAGTATTGAAAAATACAATGACAATATGGATTTTATTCCACATTAAGTCAACATTTATTGGGCACTTGGTATATGCAAGGTGCTCTGCTAACAACACTGGTGCCCTCTAAGCAGAATAAGGTATGGTCATTCTATGGTAACTGGAATGTTACATTGATCATAGATACCATATATGTATGCATGTGTCTCTATTCCTTTTTTCCAACATTTACTGATTGTTCACCACCTTAAGAAATGTACAGAATAGCAGGCATGTGTGTGTATGTGTACATATGCACAGATAGGCAGGTTTTACATTATGATATGTATTATAACAAAATAATTTTATGAGTTTATTTTAGGATAAAATTTTCTAGAAGAGAGTTTCCAGAAAGTTTAATACTTGTACTTAGTTCTATACCTGGAAATATTTATACATAAATGTCATTTTTTAAAAATAGTAGTTCAGAGTCCATAGTCTCTCATGGTTCACCTCCCCTATGGACTCTGAGAAACAGTCTGAGGGGTTTGAAGTGGCGGGGGGGTGGGAGGTTGGGGTACCAGGTGGTGGGTATTATAGAGGGCACGGCTTGCATAGAGCACTGGGTGTGGTGAAAAAATAATGAATAATGTTTTTCTGAAAATAAATAAATTGGAAAAAAAATAGTAGTTCAACATATAATGGCTTGGATAATGTCTTTCCTCACTGTAGTTTTTGGCAATATTAGAGATAAGCAAATAGATGGATAACTTTTAAGTGACCAGGAAATGGAAAAGCTGATATGTCATTGAAGCAGGCATGACTGGTAGAATGTGGCTGGTTCACCACAAATAGAAGCAGTAAAATTCCAGGGGGGGGGAATGAATGGATGTGGCATCTTCTAGCCTTCCTCGTGTCACAGTCGGTATTTCAAAAACATTAATAAAATACCACCTATGCTCAAATGCTTGCTGGATTTCTTGAACTGAAAAGGTTTTTGTTTTGTTTTTTAAGATTTAGTGGTTTCTTCGACATTCACTCTCAAATTGCACTCCTGAGGGAAACAACTGAAACATCCTCTTTTCTTTCTTCTATTAGTTAAACCTTTCCAGAAAGAGATATTATCATTGTTTCTGAGATATACAGAAACTACATAATAAATACTGACAATTGGTGCAGATCAAGTAGAAGATAAGTATAAATACATTTAATGATCATTATGTTTTATACTTTATTATAAACATTCATTTGTTTGAAGTTCCTCTGAACAATTATTCATCTAGGCTCATTCTTAAGATATATCATGGGCACTATTTTCGTGCTAATCATGGTCTTCCCTAAAAGATCCTATGAATCCTGTTATTTACGAGCCTGGAATTTCATTGCCAACATTCCACTCCAGTCCACAACTGCTGACGTCCTTCATTACAGTTGTTAACACATCACGAAAAACACAATAACATGACCAGAATGGACTCTTCAGTTTTTCAAGTGGTTTGAAAAACATTGTCCTTTGATTCTTTTATGAGGGTTCCATAATTTCTTGGTGTTTTCCAGCTGCTTTTTGATCACCGGCCCTGCCAGCCTCTCTTCCCAGACAAAAACTGGGACACTTGATGGTGGTTGTGGTGAATTAATAAGGAGAAAAAATAAACAGAAGGCCCTTTTCCCATGTGTTTTTTTTAACTTTGCAAATCTGTTCACTGTACAGTTAATTTGGAGCTTGCAATGCAGGAACTCTGTCTGGCTCTTCTAATTCATCATTCCCTTCTGATGTTATTTCATCCTTAGAGAGTCTACAAGTGGAACTCACAGCAGGCAAGTGAATAGATGGTCCTCCTTCTAGGTTCCCACATTCTTCCAGGACATCTGGGTAGCTGGATGCAAAAGCAAAGCAAAACTTTCTAGGATTTCCACCATCCAATCCCATAGGTTTAATATCTAAGTTAATGGTAGGCAAACATTTTCTGTAAATAGGCAGATAGTGTATGTTTTTGGTTTTGCAGGCCATATGGTCTCTGTCACAATTACTTAACTCTGCGGTCATAGCATGAAAACAGCCATAGATAATACAAAAATGAATGAATGTGGCTATGTTCCAATAAAGCTTTATTTATGGACGCTACAAATTGAGTTTCCTATAATTTTCATGTGTCATAAAATAGTCTTCTTGTGTTGATTTTTTTCCCAACAATTTAAATATGAAAAAACAGCTAAGCAAAGTAAGTCAGAGAAAGACAATTATCACATGATCTCACTCTTACGTCAATTTTGAGAAACAAAGTAGAGGATCATAGCAGAAGAGAGGGAAAAAAATAAAACAAGATGAAATGAGAGGGAGATAAGCCATAAGAGACTCTTAATCACAGGAAACAAACTGAGGGTTGCTGGAGGGGAGGTGGGTGGGGGGATGAGGTAACTGGGTGATATTAGGAGAGCACCTGATGTGATGAGCACTGGGTGTTATATAAGACTGATGAATCACTGATCTATCTCTGAAACTAATACTACATTATATGTTACTTAATTGAATTTAAATAATATATATGTATTTAAAAATAAATAAATATGAAAAAGCTTTCATAGTTTGTGGGGCCCTGCAAAACAGATAGTGGCTAGATCTGGCCCACATGCAGTGGTGCGCTAACCCCTTATCTAAATGATCAGTTCTTCAGGTTTATTTCTTGAGCCAGTACTTAAACTTTTTGGACCCCACAATTGATATTTCTGTGTATCTGTTCTTCAAATACCTTCAGTCTCTAGAATGGAAGTTGTGATTCTTTTTACCCTGTGCTTTTTTTTTTTTTTTCCCTCAGGTTTTTTCCATCTGGAAAAAAACAAACAAACAAACAAACAAACTTTCACATCTACAACTAGAAAACTGCTAACCATTCTTGAGTGCTCTTGTACCATACTCTGCATCCAACCCATCACCAAATTCTGTGGACTGTAGTTCCACAAATATCTCAGATGTGCTAAACTCTCTCCATCTGGCCCAAGTTACTCTCACCTATTAACTGTATTCCTTTAATAATTTCCTAACTGAAATCTCCCCTTTTCTGTCTTTCCTATTAGTCATTACAGAATAAGTTATTTTCATTGCTTCTGAGGTATACAGAAACTGTATGATCAACATTGACAATATGTGTAGGTAAACCAGAAATTTCCATACCTACCCTCTCTCAGTTCATTTTGCTATACAACATCTGAGATGAACTTCCTAAATCATAAGTCATAAGATCTCTCTGATGGCTTTCTTTTGCCCTGAAAAATACCAAGCTCCTAATTCTTCAAGATTGTACCTGAGACAAACTCCACTTTCTCTTCCATCTCTTCACTGCCTCTGATCACTCTCATCCTTGTTCATTACACTTCAGCCCAGTGACCTTCTTTCTGATCTTGCTGTTCCTTCCTTGGCCCCACACTTTTCCTTCACTCTCCCCTCTAAGGTGGTCTTTCACCAGTTCTTTGCTTGGCTGACTCCTTCTCATCCTTTAAGTTTCAACTTAATTATTACTTCACCAAATGGCCACTTGATCCAAAGTAGGTAACTCTGTCTTCTTAGCTTTGATGATGTCGTTCATAGGCTGCACCCTAATATTTAACAGTTTTGACTGCCCCTTTTCTAACCTGTCCATTGTCTGTCTTTCATATAGGATGTAAGTGTTGTGAGGGTAGATCTTGACTGTGGGATTCACTGGATCCAAAGGCGCAGTCTAGTACATAGAAGCTACTGAATAAATGACCTAATAAATTAATCTATTCATTTAAACATGTAGACCAATCCTGTAGTGTAACTGTTAAGTGTATGCCAATTTTTAATTGATCTATAAACCACACTCAGAGAAATACATTATGGCATGTTTTAATTTTTAAAGCTTCAATGCATTTTTCAATTTATCTACCAAAAAAAAGTACTTTTGTTAATTGAAGTAACAGAAATGCAGATGTTAAAAGGAAATCCCATCCTACTAAAATTTTTGTCTGTAGTTATCTCTATCAGGTCCTTGAAATCTGCATAGTTACATTGGATAGTGGTAAAGATTCAGTGTCTGAAAAACCATTAATGATCAATTTATCCCTCAAGTGGAACTTTGGGGAAGGATGTGGGGGCTTTGGTTGTGGAACTGTGTCTTCTCTGTTGAATTGTACATCTTTCAAAACTGTTCTTTCTGCCTTTTCAAAATCATTTAATTTGAAAGATGATTAAGACGTGATTTAAAAAAAAATGTGCATGGATGGAGCCATGGCACAGGTTGCAATACTGTGTCTTTGTGGCCTGTGTAATGTCAACCCACAACCCACAGTGTCGTCCTCAGAGCCCCAGCATAATTTCTCATTATACTATTATATTGACAACTTGGAATACATTTGTAAGGACCCGGCATAATATATGACACCAACAAGGTAGATATAAAAATAAAGTCTTAGCTTATGTGTCATAAGTACTACTTTTTAAAAGAGCAAGTTCCACAAAATGGCAAAGTATGTTTGTAATAAAAAGAAAAAGAAATCTGGCTTGAGAAGGATTTTGGCTATCATAAGTGCCCGAGATGAAATTTTTTTTTACTATGTTCAGCATTTTGCTAAATGTGTAAGACAGTATTTACTACACATTATGCTGCAATAACTAACAGCTTCTGAAACCCAGCAACAAAGGTTTATAAAGGTTTATTTCCTGTTTATTTTATATTTAGGCTGTCGGAGCTGCCCTTTAACTATGACTCTGCTCCACATATATTCATCCCAAAACATATGGAGAAGCAGCAGCCTTTCTTTGGTACATATCTTTCTCATTGCAGAAGAAAAATGGAGATGGTTGAGTCATATATGACTCACAGTTTTAGACAGGGCATGTGTCACTTTGTTCACATTCCACTGATGAAAGCAGGTCACATAGGCAGAGTGGTACCATTGAGCCAAGGAAGTCACTCTTCCAAGGGAAGTCCCTGCCATTCACATGGCATCACATAAGAGATTTATAAATCTCTTACAAGAGGGGGCTTAGCAATTAGGTATAATAAGACAATAGACTGCATTAGCCTGAATAACTTTTTAAAACTAAGAGGTAATTAGCATGTCTTCTAAACTTATGTGAACAGATTTTCTCCACCTGAAATAAGCCAATCAAAACATTGCTTTGTGGAACCAATAGGATGAGTTACTTAGCATGATAGAAAATGCAGGTTTTTTAGTAGCCAATTAAATGGCACAATCTTAGAAGACAGTTTCCTGTGACTGATAGGGCTTTAGAAGGGGTGGTCAAATAGATGGGTTTAGTGTTAGATGGATAGGTCTGGGCAACACTGATCATCATTCTCTCAGGACAAGCTCTCAGAGCTGCAGTAAGCATGATTGCATTGCACCTTAGGCTAAGGATTTACAGTCTCCCTTAGTCAAACCACAATATATTGATTAAATATTTGCCCAGAGTTTATTAGATTTGGGCTACCCAGAGTTGTCTGTATTAATAGCCAGCCAACTGAATTTTCTATTTATATACTCAGTCATCAGTAAACCCTGGAAAACCCTCTTTCCTCCTAGTAGTACTTGTTTTGCCACCCTAAAAATTAAATAACATATTTCAGCTCTCCAACTGGTACCTACCTCATTGGTCAATTTTTGAGTCCAACTTTATCCCACTTAGAAAGAAATGAAACAGCTACTTTCATTCTCATTTTTAAATTGAGAAACTGATATTCAGAGAGTGAGTCCTGTCCTATGACCATGAGCTGGTAAGGGGAAGACAAGGAAGATACCCCTAGATTCTTCATGAAGACCAGTATAACAGTATGGCTTGGCATTTTGGTTTCCATGGAGTTCCATAGTGGTAGAAACCTAAACAATTTTATTATGAAAAATTAGATTTTTGCACAGAGAAGAATAAATCAAAATAATTTCTTCCTTCCCTACAGTCAAACTAAATAGACTCTTTTATAATTGTTATTGGTGTCGTTTGTTTTTTAAAAAATAGCAATTCAGAAATAGTGATGCAACATGGGGGCTTAAGTGGGTAGGAGAAGAATCCATGAAACAAGATGGGATAGGGAGGGAGACAAACCATAAGTGACTCTTAATCTCACGAAACAAACTGTGGGTTGCTGGGGGGAGGGGGGTTGGGAGAAGGGCGGTAAGGTTATGGACATTGGGGAGGGTATGTGCTTTTGGGTAAATTGGAAGGGGTGGTGAACCATGAGAGACTATGGACTCTGAAAAACAATCTGAGGGGTTTGAAGTAGCGGAGGGGTGGGAGGTTGGGGTACCAGGTGGTGGGTATTATAGAGGGCACGGCTTGCATGGAGCATTGGGTGTGGTGAAAAAATAATGAATACTGTTTTTCTGAAAATAAATAAATTGGAAAAAAAATAGCAATTCACATATGATACTAGGTAAAACAATTTTCTCACCTTAAGAATCCTAGACATTTTTTAAAAAAATTTTATTTACTTATTTGCTCTAGAGAGAGCATACATGATAGAGAGCAAGCAAGAGTACAAGTAGGGGGAGTGGCAGGTAGAGGGAGAAGCAGGCTCCTGCTGAGCAAGGAGCCCAATGCTGGACTCCATGACCTGAGCTGAAGTTAGCCTCTCAACTTAACCAACTGAGCTACCCAGCGGTCCCAAGAATCCTAGATACTTTTTTTTTTTCCAAGGTTTTTATTTATTTATTTGACAGAGATCACAAGTAGGCAGAGAGGCAGGCAGAGAGAGAGAGAGAGAGAGAGGAGGAAGCAGGCTTCCTGCTGAGCAGAGAGCCCGATGCGGGGCTCAATCCCAGGACCCCGAGATCATGACCTGAGCCGAAGGCAGAGGCTTAACCCACTGAGCCACCCAGGCACCCCTTAGATATTTCTTGAATGGTCAATGTTTATATGCAAATGGAAGCCAAGTTGGCTTTCAGCAAGTTGGTTGCTTGGCGAGTAGATTTTTGCAGTCAGTTCGTATCTTTCCCACTTTTACTGCACTAGAACATATAGTCTAGATTCAGAAAGACTGAACTTAGTCCAAAGATTTAAGAAGCAAGGAACTGTTTGATGTGTTCAACTGTATATTTTTATTTATATCATCTCTAGAACTAGCTCCTAGAAAAGCTAACCTGCATTCACAAAGAGAGAGACCATAAGAAATGGAAACATGGGTCAAATATGAGTGGCCATACTAAAAGAATTTATACCAAATTAAGTCATCAGATCATCTGTCAGGGACCTAACCAATATGATAACACTATCGTGCTAGGGGGTGGAGTCTGCCTTTCCTTACCTTGAACTTAGCAATGTGACAGCAAAGTAGAAGAGGTCCAGAACCACAAGTAAGCAATGGAAGGAAGTCAGACTGAACTAACCATGTAAGTTCCATGAAGTAAAGAATATGAGAAATGCTGTCAGCAAGATTGAAGTGCTTGGGCTTATATTGCTGGAGATCAGAATCGGCATCTGATGTTTCTATCATTGATATAGCCTGATTATGTTTTGCCTTCACTCTAGACTCTAGAGGAGAGGAAACTCAAAATGTGGTTTGAGTTATTATGAAGTGTATGCCTTTCATAGGGCAGTATGAATTTTAGATTACTATCTGATAACTGCACACTTCCTAGAATTCATAGTCAGGTCCAGAATGAGGCCACACTGAATCTCTGAAAAAAAAAAAAATGACAAGAGAAACATAGGATTTTCTTCAGTTGATGGTGAAAGTCAGATATCTCCTCACTATGGGACAGACTCAGAGGCATGGCATGCAAAGAGGGTTCTTAGAAAGGCAAGATGTAACCTGGGTTTAAAAATGGTAGAAAAGCAGGGAGATTTGCCACTTTCTTGGAAGTCTGAAGGGCTATGGTAGATGGTCACTTCACAACACCCCTGGCCAATCATAACCTTAACATCTACATTAGAAATGTACCACCTTTGAGGGATTGTTTGGGAATGAAGTACATTTCCTCTAAAATCAAGGTCCCCTACATGATATACTCAAAAACTCAAAACCATTTGAGCATCAATATTGGAATAACAATTTTTCCCAGCCTATATGAGCATTTTGACATCTGATGCTATCATTTATGGGTTTATATTCTGTGGGTAAGCAACGTAGGAGGACAGGAAAAGTTTAGATTAAGAATGTTCGGAAGCCACAAGTTCCAATTAGATTTTGGTACACCCCTACCTCTCTTAAAGACAAATAAATGTAAGGTTATATGTGAGTGTTCTGAAACTTCTAAGAAAAATATTTTTGGAAACTTCAAATATTAAATTCTCCCCCCCCCAAAAAAAAACCATTTTGGGGTTACTTCTACTTGGCTGGTGCAGTAAGTATGGTACTAGTCCACCCCTGTGATTATCTAGCAGTGAGACAGGCTCATTAATCTTGGCCACTAATAACATTTGCTGTGAATTTTGCTTCCATAAATCACTGAGCTTGTGTGTCTTGCACTGTAGAATGAGGCTAAATGTTCAGTGATTTCATAAGTTTTAAGAGAGCCGCTACAAAGATGAACCCATGATACACACAGCCTGCCAAGTCTGTTTCTGTAATATCCTGAATGAATTTTTAAACCAGAGAAGAACAGCAAGGTTATTAGCTACCTGAGAGAAAGAGGCAGTCAAGACTGAATCACAATGACTTAGAGATGGGAATGAGCTCAGGCCAATCACATAATACTTGCTATTGTGCTCTGGCTTAGTCACAGTCAAATTCAGGAAGCACATTCCATTAGACTAAATAAAGCTTCGATCATGTGTAAAATTTCCAGCTTGAATAGGCAGCCATCCTATCACTCATCAGGCTAGATGCATTTTATGGGTGTAATTTCTTCCTCATATTTCTATGCGTTTATTGTTTCATTTTTATTATAGGAATTTGCACATATTATTAAGTTTATTATTTTGTGTTAAGCCTAGGCTTAAGTAAATACTGTTCTACAGGGTGTACATGCAAATATGTTTCCTTTAGATTGTCAAAAGAATGGGGCAATCTGATTCAACTTAACTATGAGATTAGAAGAAAGGAAAAGTGAAAAAAAAAAAAAACTTATCAAGCACCAAGCCGATATAACATAAGAGTTTATAGAAATTATTTTAGCGGAGGAGGGATTGTAAAATGCGAATGCCTCAATTGCAGAAGTTCTGATTCTATAGACTCAGGATGGAATTCAGAAAAAAAATGTATTTTAAGAAGGCTTCACAAATGATTTTGATATAGGTGAACACTGCCTTGGGCCTCTGTAAACTATATTAAACTTAATTTGCTTAAGTCCTTAAATTGCTTAGAGGAAAAGGAAAAGGAAAGATAGATGAATGTTCTTTTTATTCTATGTAGGCCAGTTATCTGAAAAGTTGAATGTCAGAAATTATCCCTGCAACATTTTAATTTTAAGCTTGAGCTTATTTTCCAGAGCTGCTGAGCAACCCAGCTCTTGAGGAAGCAGGACTCTGCTGGCTGCCCAGATCTTCAGTGTGAAGCAAGCGCTTGTTAGGCATGATCAAGGAGACTTACATATCTCTATCTCCTTATACATATTATATGTGTAATATATTTTTTCTTGCAGATTTTCCAAAGTAATGGTATGCCCCAGACAAAAGCCAATGTGAAAATATGCCCCAAAATAAGATTTAGACCTTTGATAACTGGGAATGGGAGGTGGCTTATTTTGCTCTTTGGGGGTTGGAGGGCTAGTCAGGCTGAAGGTGTTCTTATTAAGAATTCTCCAGAGTTCCCTCAGGAGGTGGCCTCAACACAGAGATTTGAAAGGAAGTTATCTGGGAGGAGTTTTAGGAAGCAGTGGTAGAGGAACCAGGAGCAGCAAGACTGACAATAGAAGGCGGCCAGTAAGGACGATTTATCAAAGAAGTGATTGTGAGCAACCGGGGCTCAGTTCTAACTGGGAAACTGTGGGAGACCATGTGGAACACGTGCTTCTGGATTAGCTTCCTCGAGGGGAGCAGGAGCTCAACTGCTGAACACTAACTCCGAACAGTCATTGGTTGAAGGCTGCTCCAAGGGAGCATTCATTCCCAAGTGCTCCCAGCCTGCCTCTTGCACAGGCAAATCTGGCTTCAGAGCAAGTCCTCAGGCTAAGGTGCAGGCTCTGGCTTTTGAGATCAAGCATGTGTATTGAAATGGTAAGGGCCAAGGATTTGGGAAGAGTCCTGAAAGCATAAGCTAGAGAGATTTGGAAAATTTAAATATTGATGTCAGCTATTCTTTCTAGTGTAAAGGATAATGGGAGAAAGGACTCCAAGCCTTATTACATTTAATATGTCTCTACTATAAAAACACCAAGCCAGGGTAAAAGGGCAGGGAGTTACCAGCTGCCCTGATTACCAATCCGTGAATAGTATGAAGTTATCAGTGATGAGTTGGATCTGTGGTGTCAGTTCACTTGGATTTCCACTCAAGAGTCCTTCCATAACTGATGAAATGTAAAATTTTCCTTACCCACAAAGTAGAGAATGTGCTCAGTGGAAGTTTTTAAGCACCTCTTGCTTGAATGCCCTAGCTCTGTTAAATGTTTTTTTCCTCATTTAAGTGTAGATTTCATGGTACAGTCTCAGGTATCCCAGTGTCACCAGGAATAGACTTCAAGGTGGAGGAGTCAGCTAAGCATCTGACTCTTGGTTTCAGTTCAGGTCATGATCTCAGGGTGGGATGGAGCCCTGTGCTGGGCTCTGTGCTCAGCGTGGAGTTTGCTTAAAATTCTCTCTCCCTCTCCCCCTGCCCCTACTCCCTGTGCATGTGTGTGTTCTCTCTCAATCTCAAATAAATAAATCTTTAAACACACACACACACACACACACACACAAAACAACAACAACAACAACAAAATAAAGTGAGCAGAAATTCTAGAGCTGAATGACACATGACAAAATGATGTTCACCTGCATTAGTAATTTGTTTTCTAAATGAATATGGGCTATATGCCTCTTATTCAGTTGTTTATATAAAAGCTATGTTAAAATTATGAATTTTTCATTTTAAAGAAGGAGGAAAAATTTTTTTATGAATTTAAAAAGTTTTTCTATACCTCCACAAAGTACATACAATTGAACATGTAAAGCAGATCACATTGGAAGAACACCACTTTTTAAGCCTACTGGGAGAAATCTCATATGGTTTCATGTAGCACTTCAGGAAACCACCAACTCTAGTTGACAGAGAAAGTGATTAAGAATCTTGTGTTATTTTAAATATGCTCAGTACCTTCTCCCAGAATGTTGAAGGAGTGTCCACAGCTGTACAAACTAAGCTTTGCAAAGAATTAAAACTGCCCTCTTGTTCCTGAAGGTCAAACAGTTATAGTGCTTATAGACATGATGCCCTAAAGCTGTATGAATGGAATCATAGATTTTTTTTTTCCACTGGAGATTTGCAAACTCATCAGATGGAGACACTGTAGAAAGTTGCTTGCCAGATTCAGATTTCATTCTGCCTCTGGTCTGTTCTGAAATTCAGACTTCCTCTTGTATGCTCTTTGGATCACAGCAAGCTTCTCTGTCTCTCTTTCTCTTACGTACCAACAAGGTACGATTGTGTCTTTAAATTCAGTTTATTCCCACTTCCACATTTTGCCCTCCAGCGGTATTTACAAATTGTAGAATGATTTCCTGACTATAGTCATGCCTGGGAATACTATCCAAAGTAACTTAGCTTAAAGCTACCAGCGTGGCCCTGGGACAATTACTATTGAACGATATCCTAAACTGAGTGGCCATTTCTTAGTGTCTTTATGGTGTGGTTTCTGTGAACATATAAGAGATTCTGCTGCCATTACAAACTATTGTCAAAACATCTTTTCTAAGAGAAAAAGAATCCAAATACCAGTATTTTAATTTGAATATGGGTATTGTTTTGCAACTCGGACTTATCCTGTTGATTTGGGTACTTCCTGTATTGTTTTAGAGTTAAGACTGAAAAGACAAAAATTTTCAGCTGTGAAATACCCCAAATCGCCACTTACTACTGAAATCTTTATGCCTCTCAAATGATAAAGCCATTTTAATTTAAAAGTTTCCAAATTAAAGAAATGAGATGATAAACTAAGTGGGGCTAGAAGGAGTTGAGAGAGATGATTACTGAAAGACAATGATACAAGACATTTATATGTATACCCCCACATTTAAGTTATACATTTTTTACTCAATTTTTAATCTTACCTCCAGGATAGTTAACATACAGTGTTTTATTAGTTTCAGGAGTACAATGTAGTGATTCAACAGTTCTATACTCAGTGCTCATCATGATAACTGTGCTCTTTAATCACAATCACACCTACTTCCCCCAACCTCCTATCTACCTCCCCTCTGGGAACCATCAGTTTGTTCTCTATAGTTAAGAGTCTGTTTCTGAGTTTTCCTCTCTTTTTTTTTTTTTTTTCTTTTGCTCCTTTGTTTCATTTCTTAAATCCCACATATGAAGGAAACTATATGCTCTGTGTCTTTCTCTGCCTTATTTCACTCAGCATTATTCTCTCTAGTTCCATCCATGTTGTTGCAAATGGCAAGATTTCATTCCTTTTTGTGGCTGAATAATATATCACTTCTTGATCCATTCATCTATCAATGGATACTTGGACTGTTCCCATATTTTGGCTATTGTAAATGCTACAATAAACATAGGGGTACAGACACCCCTTTGAATTAGTGTTTTTGTATTTTGGGGATAAATACCCCATAGTGAGATTACTAGATCATGGGATAATTTGACTTTTAACTTTTTTGAGGAAACTCCATATCGTTTTCTGGAGTGGCTACACCAGTTTGAGTTCCCACCAGAAGTGCACAGGGTTCTTTTTATCTCCATATCCATATCTTTTTATCTCCATATCCCAACAAGTAACCAACACTTGTTACTATTTGTGGTTTTAATTTTAGTCATTCTGTCAGGCATAAGGCCAAATCTCATTGTAATTTTGATTTGCATTTCACTGATGATGAGTGATTTTGCACATCTTTTCATATGTCTGTTGGCCATCTGTAGATCATGTTTGGAGAAATATCTGTTCATGTATTCTGCCCATTTCTAGTTGGATTATTTGTGTTTGGGTGTTGATTTTTTTATCAGCTTTTTATATATTTTGGATACGAGCCCTTTATTGATATGTCACTTGCAAATATCTTCTCCCATTCAGTAGATTGTCTTTTAGTTTTGTTTCCTTTACTGTGCAGAAGCTTTTGATTTTGATGTAGTCCCAATAGTTTATTTTTGATTTTATTTGCCTTGCCTCAGGAGACATACATAAACACGTTGCTAAGACCAGTGTCAGAGAAATTACTTCCTGTGGCCTCTTCTAGGATTTTCATGGTTCAGGTCTCACGTTTAGGTCCTTAATGCTTTTGGAGTTTATTTGTATATACGGTGCAAGAGAGTGGTCTAGTTTCATTCTTTTGCATGTAGCTGTCCAGTTTTCCCAGCACCATTTGTTGAAGAGATGTCTTTTTCCCACTGGATATTCTTTCCTGCCTGTCAAGATTACTTGACAATGTAATTGTGGGTTTATTCCTGGTTTTCTATTCTCTTCCATTGATATATGTATCTGTTTTTCTGCTAGTGCTATACTGTTTTGATTACTACAGCTTTGTACTATAATTTGAAGTATGGAATTGTGATACCTCCATTTCTGTTCTTTTTCAAGATCACTTTGGCTATTCAGGGTCTTTTTTTGTTCCATACAAATTTTAGGATTGTTTATTCTAGTTCTATGAAAATTGTTATTGGTATTTTGATAGGGATTTCATTACATCTGTAGATTGCTTTGGATAGTGTGGACATTTTAACAATATTTGCTCTTCCAGTCCATGAGCATGGAATGGCTTTTCATTTCCTTGTGTCATGTTTGTCTTCTTTCATAAGTGTTTTATAGTTTTCAGAGTAGAGATCTTTCACCTGCTTGGTTAGGTTTATTGCCGGGTATTTTGTTATTTTTGGTGCAACTGTAAATGGGTTTATTAATTTCTCTTTCTGCTGCTTTTTTATTGTTGTGTAGAAATGCAACAGATTTCTTTTTTTTTATTTTTATTTTTTTAAACATATAATATATTTTTAACCCCCGGGGTACAGGTATGTGAATAGCCAGGTTTACACACTTCACAGCACTCACCATAGCACATACCCTCCCCAATGTCCATAATCCCACCCCCCTTCTACCAAGCCCCCTACCCCCAGCAACCCTCAGTTTGTTTTGTGAGATTAAGAGTCACTTATGGTTTGTCTCCCTCCCAATCCCATCTTGTTTCATTTATTCTTCTCCTACCCCCTTAACCCCCCCATGTTGTATCTCCACTTCCTCATATCAGGGAAATCATATGATAGTTGTCTTTCTCCGCTTGACTTATTTCTATACAGTAAATTTGTACCCTGCAACTTCACTGATTTCCTTTCTCAGTTTTAGTGTTTTTTTGGTGGAGTCTTTAGAGTTTTCTATATATAGTGTCATTGTCATGTCATCTGCAAATAGTGAAAGTTTTACTATTTCTTACTGATTTGAATGCCATTTATTTCCTTTTGTTGTGTGATTCCTGTGGCTAGGACTTCCAATACTACATTAAATAAAAGTGATGATAGTGGACATCCTTGTCTTGTTCCTGTCTTTAGGGGAAAAGCTCTCTGTTTATCCTCATTGAGGCTGATGTTCACTGTGAATTTTTTATGTAAGGCCCTGTTATGTTGAGTTATGTTCTCTCTAGACTTACTTTGCAGAGGGTTTTCATCATGGATGTTGTACTTTGTATATACTTTTTCTGCATCTGTTGAAATAATCATGTGTTTTTTATCCTTTCTCTTGTCAATGTGATGTATCATGTTGATTTATTTGCAAATATTGAACCACCCTTGGATCCTGGGAATAAATCCCACTTGATTGTGGTGGATGATTCTTTTTAATATATATCATTGGATTCAGTTTGCTAGTATTTTGTTGAGAATTTTTGTATAAATGTCCATCAGAGATACTGGCCTATATATATATATATATTTTCCTGTGGTGTTTTTATTGGCTTTACTATCAAGGTAATACTGGCCTCACAGAATGAATTTAGTAGTTTCCCTTCCTCTTCATTTTTGGGAATAGTTTGAGAAGAATAGCTATTAGCTCTTCTTCAAATGTTTGGTAGAATTCACCTGTGGAGTCATCTGGTCCTAGACTTTTGTTTGTTGGGAGTTTTTTTGATTACTAATTCAGTTTCTTTACTGGTAATCAGTCTGTTCAAATTTCCATTTCTTCCTGTTTTCATTTTGGTAGGTTATATATTTCTAGGGATTTATCCATTTCTCCTAGGTTGTCCAACTTGTTGGCATATAGTTTTTCATAATATTCTATTACAGTTGTACTTTTGTGGTGTTGGTTATCTCTCCTCTTTCATTTGTGAGAGTCCTCTCTCCTTTTTTGGTGGGGGTGGTGGGGGGAGTCCAGCTGAGGGTTTATCAATTTTGTTGATTGTTTCAAAGAAACAGCTCCTGGTTTCATGTATCTGTTCTACTGTTGTTGTTTTGTTTGTTTGTTTCTGTATCATTTCTTTCTGTTCTAATATTGATGATTTCCTTCCTTCTGCTGGTTTTTGGTTTTGTTTGTTGTTCTTTTTCTGGATACTTTATGTGTAAGATTAGATTGTTCATTCAGGATTTTTCTTGCATCTTGAAGTGGGCCTATACTTCTCTGAAGTTCCCTCTTAGAACAGCTTTTGCTGCATCTTGCTACATCTTAAGATTTTGGACCACATTGTGTTTTCATTTTCATTCGGTTCCATGTAACTTTCGACTTCTTTGATTTCTTAGTTGACCCAGTCACTATTAAGTGGTATGTTATTTAACTTCCTTGTATTTGTGCTCTTTTGAGTTGTTTTCTTGTGGTTGATTTCTAGTTTCAGAGCATTGTGGTCAGAAAAGATGCATGGTATGATTTCAATCTTTTTGAATTGATTGAGACTTGTTTTGTGGCCTATTTTGTGGTCTATTCCAGAGAATGTTCCATGTGCACTTGAAAAGAATGTATATTCTGCTGTTTTAGAACAAAAAGTTCTGAATATATATGTTTAGTCCAACTGGTCCAGTATGTCATTCAAAGCCACTGCTTCCTTATTGACTTTGTTTGGATGTTTTGTCTATTGATGTAACTGGGTCAGTTATACTTTTTCCGATGTGTGCCCCTATGGCTACAGAAGTGGAGAATGATGAGGGGAAATGTAGAGCAAGAAAGGGAAAAAGAAAGATAGTAAAGTAAAACAAGAAAGGCAGGCATTATTGAAGGTTCAGAAAGAGACACAGTCAAAGAATGAGCAACCAGCTTGGTCTTAGTACTCTCCTTGGTGAAAAGCTCATGTCGGCTAGGGTGGTGTCTAAGGATTTTAATAATTCTAAGTAATTCTAACAGTTCTTCAGTCTTTGCTTTTAAAGTGAGAATATGATTTTAGCCAGTGAAATACCTCAAAAGGACTGTCTCTCATATATTTGGATAAAGATAGCTCCCTATAAAGTGACTTGTGAGAACTGCCTTACAGCTTTTTGGCATTTTTTTGTTCACAAAGATCAAATTGTCAGTTGTTCAAGCTTTGGAAAGGACTTGAGCAAGTGGCAGAATACAGTTCTACATCATTCTTGTTATTTGGAGGCTGCATAGGCCATAAGTCATCCCACCTGATCCTGTCACTGCTCAGAAATGAGGGTATTACCTGCATACCGGCAGGCAGTCTCAAGTATGCTGCAGTGGGCCTGGGATTTGAACCAAGGACTTAAGATTTCTCTGCTACTTGGTGGTAGTAGCAAATGTTTCTTTATTAGCAAAGTTATGTCAAGGGGAAAGATACCTTAATCATTTTTTAGAGTGTAGATCAAGTTGCTATTCCCATTTCACAGATGAAGGAAGACAAACCTTGGGAGAATTTTCCATTTTCTTTTTTTTTTAAATAACCAGTTAGTCAGTGGGAGAAACCCATAGGGGAATACTAACATATTACCTTCTTTTTTTTTTTTTTTAAGATTTTATTTATTTATTTATTTATTTATTTTAAAGATTTTATTTATTTATTTGACAGAGAGAAATCACAAGTAGATGGAGAGGCAGGCAGAGAGAGAGGAAAGCAGGCTCCCTGCTGAGCAGAGAGCCCGATGCGGGACTTGATCCCAGGACCCTGAGATCATGACCTGAGCCGAAGGTAGCGGCTTAACCCACTGAGCCACCCAGGCGCCCCAACATATTACCTTCTTAAAGTTACTAAAAGCTACTAAAATACAAGTGCTCAGGAAACAAGGGAAGATGCAGCTATACAAATTGAGATGGTTCAGATGGAATAGTAATCATTGCTATAATCTTAGAGGTTCACATTTCTCTGCCTTTGTTTGAACTCGTAATTTCTTCCATGTAGCCAAAGAAAAAGAAGCTCCTATAATGTTAGCATTATAAACATTTGAGGCTTAGATACAGAGTAGTTCCATACTCGAAATTCTGGGAGCTTCTCTGACTTAAATTAAGCAAATCATCCTTGTTGTCCCAGGTCCTTCTATAGTCCACATTAGTATATAAAAACGTAACTGTGTAACATCAATTAATGGCCACTTGAGTCTAGGCTTCCAGAACATAGATACAAAAAGAAGATTACCAATTTTTATAATTTTTATATAACAAAAAATATCAACATCAGGTGATTTAAAATGAGATTTAAGCCTTTCTTGTTCCCTTCAGATTTTGCTATTTGGGTTAGATAGATAACAGGAAAAAAAACTTCATGGAATATTTCTGTGGCTCTTTATGTAAAATAGGAAAAGAAAAAACTCCCAGTGTTTCCTGACTTCAAGGCCAAATGACAACAACAACAACAAAAAACCTGTAATGTTTCTTTTGTTGATCCTTCCAACTGTGCTAGAAGTCCCAAGGGGAGTATCAGCCCAAGCAAATTAAGCTGGTGTATCCACTATTTCACAGAGTCCAAGCTGAAGTCAGTATCCTGCCAAGTGAATATGTCTTGTTAGAGGTGTTTACATTAATTGAAGATCTTTCTGGGGCTTAGGTCATCTGAGTGGCCAAACATCACTCCTTCATACTGGCAAGGTATTAACACTCACCAGACCAGACTATAATATCTACTGGACAATTAAAGGATAAAGTGCAAAGGAAATATGTCAGAGCTATATATTTTGGTAAATTAAATGTATTGCTCATAAACATGTCAGAAATGGAAAAATAGGGATGCCTGGGTGACTCGGTTGTTGAGCATCTGCCTTTGGCTCAGGTGATGATCCCAGGATACTGGGATTGAGCTCTACATCAGGCTCCTGCTCAGTGGGGTGCCTACTTCTCTCTTTCCCATTCTCCCTGCTTGTGTTCCCTCTCTCACTGTGTCTCTCTCTGTCAGATAAATACTGGTGGTTTCATCTCAGTCCCAGGCAACCTAAAACTAACTGGAAATCAAAAGAACAATTTTTAAAACTCACCCAAAGAGAAATTGAATATTAATTAGTAAAAGAATTATTTATAGACAGCATAAATTTTCTACATGTTGAATCATTCTTGTGCATTTTGTATAGAATTTGATTTGTCTAGATCTGGTTTATATGCATTCTTTACAAAAAAAATCTATAACAAAAATTTCTTTTGGGTCTTAGAGGAAATAATTTATATTTAACTTAAGCTGTAAAAGTAAAGCTCCCATTCCGTGGGTTGCCTCTTTGTTGTTGTTGTTTTTTTGTTTTTGTTTTTTTTTTAAGATTTTATTTTATTTATTTGACAGAGAGAGATCACAAGCAGGCAAAGAGAGAGAGAGGAGGAAGCAGGCTCCCTGCGGAGCAGAGAGCCCGATGCAGGACTCGATCCCAGGACCCTGAGATCATGACCCGAGCCGAAGGCAGCGGCTTAACCCACTGAGCCACCCAGGCGCCCTGCCTCTTTGTTTTTTTGACTGTTTCCTTTGCTGTGCAGAAGCTTTTGATTTTGATGAAGTCCCAGAAGTTTATTTTCGCTTTTGTTTCCTTTGCCTTTGGAGACGTATCTTGAAAGAAGTTGCTGTGGCTGATATCGAAGAGATTACTGCCTATGTTCTCCTCTAAGATTCTGATAGATTCCTGTCTCACGTTGAGGTCTTTTATCCATTTTGAGTTGATCTTTGTGTACGGTGTAAGAGAATGGTCGAGTTTCATTCTTCTACATATAGCTGTCCAGTTTTCCCAGCACCATTTATTGAAGAGACTGTCTTTTTTCCACTGTATATTTTTTCCTGTTTTGTCGAAGATTAATTGACCATAGAGTTGAGGGTCCATATCAGGGCTCTCTACTCTGTTCCACTGGTCTATGTGTCTGTTTTTATGCCAGTACCATGCTGTCTTGGTGATCACAGCTTTGTAATAAAGCTTGAAATCAGGTAAGGTGATGCCGCCAGCTTTATTTTGCAAATGACAGTACAGACAAAAGGTTGATATCCAGGATCTATAATGAACTCCTCAAACTCAACCCACACGAAACAGACAAACACATCAAAAAATGGGCAGAAGATATGAACAGACACTTCTCCAATCAAGAAATACAAATGGCTATCAGACACATGAAAAAATGCTCATCATCATTAGCCCTCAGGGAGATTCAAATTAAAACCACATTGAGATATCACCTTACACCAGTTAGAATGGCCAAAATTAACAAAACAGGAAACAACATGTGTTGGAGAGGATGTGGAGAAAGGGGAACCCTCTTACACTGTTGGTGGGAATGCAAGTTGGTGCAGCCTCTTTGGAGAACAGTGTGGAGATTCCTCAAGAAATTAAAAATAGAGCTTCCCTACGACTCTGCAATTGCACTCCTGGGTATTTACCCCAAAGATACAGATGTCGTGAAAAGAAGGGCCATCTGTACCCCAATGTTTATAGCAGCAATGGCCACAGTCGCCAAACTATGGAAAGAACCAAGATGCCCTTCAACGGATGAATGGATAAGGAAGATGTGGTCCATATACACTATGGAGTATTATGCCTCCATCAGAAAGGACGAATATCCAACTTTTGTAGCAACATGGACGGGACTGGAAGAGATTATGCTGAGTGAAATCAGTCAAGCAGAGAGAGTCAATTATCATATGGTTTCACTCATTTGTGGAGCATAACCAATAGCATGGAGGACAAGGGGCGTTAGAGAGTAGTAGGGAATTTGGGTAAATTGGAAGGGGAGGTGAACCATGAGAGACTATGGACTCTGAAAAACAGTCTGAGGGGTTTGAAGTGGCGGGGGGGGTGGGAGGTTGGGGTACTAGGTGGTGGGTATTATAGAGGGCACAGCTTGCATGGAGCACTGGGTGTGGTGAAAAAATAATGAATACTGTTTTTCTGAAAATAAATAAATTGGGGAAAAAAAAAAAAAAAGTAAAGCTCCAATGAATTGGAAATGCAATAAGACTTGTTCCTGTTCCAAAACATGTCTGGAAATCAGGAAGCAAATGTAGATTTCAGCTTATTGTTGAAAACAAAATAACTCAATATGGATTGAGAGAAATTTCCTCATCTTTGGTTCTTGAATAATGCATTACTGATTATCTGTAAATGTACAGTGTATCTGTCAATGGCAAAACAGGATAAATATAAGGCTGATAGAACAACATCTGGGTAGAGATCCCAAAAGAAGAAACTGACTATCCACAGCACCTTTTACAGGTTGAAAGAGCATGATTAGGTAGGAAATGGTATTCCCTTGGGAGTATTCTAGAGAAATACAATCTTTCTGTTATTTACACTCATTAGAGACTATTTTTAAAAATCATGAAAATAAGCTATGGCCATATTTTAGAAAGGTTCCTTGAAGGAACAGGAATTTAAATGGGAAGGAAATCCTAAGTGCCATTTGGTCATTCTGTCTGTTTGCATGGAAAATGAAATTTGAAAAAAGTTTCATAGAATGAATCAAAGCACATAGAATGAACTTGAAAAAAAAATACAATAACTTGAAATGTATGGACTGGGTGTTTTTATATATGAGAAAATCTAAGCAATTTAAAGGAAAGAAAACACGGTCAATATTCAAAGGAATACATTAAGCACTTCAAAAGTAGTAACAAGACAGACTCCAGAAATTAGGAAAATAGAGCATGTTGTGCTTGACTTTACTTCTAGGAAGGGCAAAGTAATGTTTGTTAGAAGAAGCCAAAAGAAAGTCATGAGAGTCAGAATTATTACATGTGAAAGGAAATGGATGGGATATCAGAATTGTAGAAAACAGAAAAATATAGCATCCAACTGACAGGGAAAAATGATGGAAAACGTTTTCTTCACTTTAAAATACTACCCTTTTAAAGTTGCTTTAGAATGATCCTCCAATTTATCACTCATCCCAACCTCCTTCTCTTTACCTAATGTACTGTATCAGTTTCTCATTTATTTTATTTATTGGATGACATCATTTCCCTGTCTAGGGTGGAAGCCCACTGAGAGCAGACAGTTACTTATTCAGTGATGTACCTTGAACCTCCAAAACTGCCTGGCATACAGCAAGCACTTGAAATATATTTGTTGAAAGTATAAAAGAATGAGAAATACAATATTCAAGGAGGCAAAGTCACATACTGAACTTGAACTGTGAGATTTTCCATTATAAAGTAGGTATACTTGATAATATACATAGAGGAAAGAAGCTCCAATGTATACTTTCTCTTGGAACCAGCCTACTTTATGGAAAGTAGTAAACATTAGCGATACAACAGAAAATTCCATTAAGTATCATAAAGAAAGAATATGAGAACCATGAGCTGATGATGGCAGCTAGAGTTTGAAATTAGGAATTTGGCTTTGTGGTAGGTGTTCTAAACTGCACAGAATTCTCATATCCTGATCTCTAATAAAACAAAACAGTGTGTCTGAGTATCCAGTGCATAACATAGACTCGTCAAATTCATGAAACTTCTTACTAGCATCTGGTATCTAGAACAACTTTTATCAATTGGTAAAGCACAAATACCATGGCATTTAAATTTGATAAAATTTCGTTTTGGGAAAACCTGCTGAATTATTGCCTTAGGCTTTTCAAACTTTACAAGACCTCTAATTTAAATATGTATTTAACAAGCCTTTTAACAACACTTTTTAGTCATCAGCAAACAACAGATCAGTGAAACCAGTAAATATGTTACTGCATGTTCCCTGTACAGTGGAATGATGGATTCAGGTGCATATACGATTCTTGTCTTCAGAGGCTGAGATGGGTTGATGCCCCACCCCTATCTCCTCAGCACTCACAGTTCTCATATAATCTGAAAGCCTCTTACTGTGCTCACTTACATCTCTTGGTCTGAAAGCACTCTCTGATAGAAAGAGTGTGCTTGGCCTATACATGCCAGAAGTACCAGGGAGTCAGCTGCCCCACGTGAGCCACCCCTCAGTGATGGACAAGAATTGGAGGATAAATCTCTCATTTCCTCACTCATTGGGTGGATTTATTCTGAGGTGTGCTCTGCAGATTCTCCCAGAGAGCCTCGGTGGAATTATGCTTCAGTTGCTGACCACAGTTAACTTTGGTAATGTGCCTCCAACTACCTGCAACCCATTCCCTGTCTCACTCTTCACTCTTCTGTCAGTGCTCCCTGGAATCACATCCTTAATACTCAAATCCTCATCTTAGGTTCTATTTTGGGGGAATCTCAACCCAAGATAAACTCATAGTCTGTTTATGAAGATAAGACAATATATCTTAAAAGCAAACACCACCAGCAATTAAATGTTAGACTATGTGATAGGAATTAACTGCAATGAAAGGAGAAGGGGATAAATGAGGTTGAAGATGACAGATACACTTTGTACTTTGGAGAGGAAATGGGATATTTTTCCAGACTCCAGGGGATACAGTGGCTTTTCAGCTGGATGTGAGAGGTGAGAGATGTTAGGAGTCAGGAAAAGAGCAGAGTGTTTGAGGGATTGAGGTGGAGCAGGTTGTTTGAGGAATAAGTCTGATGAAAGTTGACCAGATACCTCTTGGTAGGCAGAAGTTGCCATTGTAAAGTGTCCTCTGTTATTTCCTATATGGCCAGCCAAAGGTTTTGAGTTTAGAAGAAAATAATCCTCTTACTCCCACCCCCCTGTAGCAAATCCTCAGGAATCACAGTTTGTGTGTCATGGATACTTTTGGTGTCCTCACATGGGTCTGTATTACTAGCTGGGGTATCTATTCGCCAGCTCCCATTGGTTATAAATTGCTCTCTAGTGTACCCTTCTCTGAAGATGTACCCTTGGCTGAATGGGAGCCTCTTTGGCCTGGGAGACAGCTTGCTGCCCCTCACAATGCCTTCCTGTAATAGATGACTGACTGACAAAATGTTGGACCCCCAAGCCTCTGGATGGTACAGCTCATATTCCAGAGCCCTCATAGGATCAGGCAGGATGATAGGACCAAGGAAAGATGTCTGCTTCTCTCATCCCCTACTCCTGAAAGCACACCTTCAGTAAATCACATGCTACCAAATGCCCTCTCAGGCTCTGCTTGGGAACCTGATCTAAGATCCAAAGTGTATGACAGGAAAGAGCCTTCTTTATAAACCCATTGGAAAAGGCCTTATGGCTTACTTAGTCCTTCTTAGAACCCTACTGGCTCTCGACAGAAGTTGACTTTCTACTTTCTTGAAGCCCCCTACTTAGCCACTCTCTGACTTTCTTATAATCTACGAGTAAGCAGAATGCACTGCCTAAAATGGCCGTATCCATTCAAGGTCCAGCAGGCTACTAACTGATAATGTGGACGTGACCTCTAGCAGAAACAAATCTCCAATAATAGTAGCACAAAGACATCGGAACTGTTCTTTGGGCCAAACTACCCCACCCACACACAGTGGAAATAATGAGCAGGTGACTTTCTGAGAGGCCTAAAAATGGATCTTACAGGATGGCTTGGAAGAAAAGAGCCATAAAAACTTTTATATACCAAATCTTGTTCAATTTAAGGGATTGATGTGTGGGAGGCCCTTGTCCAGGTCCTAAATGCATTGCCTGAACCCTCTGTTAAACTAAAAACAAAGCAAAACAAAGCACAGTCCCACTGTGCCTAATACTCCCCAGATGACTTTAAATGAATACACACAGAGTGTTAGCAGAACATGATGTTTTTCTTTCTTTCCTGTTTTTGTTTTTTCTTTTAAAAGGGCATTCTTCAAACTCATTGTGACATTGTAGTGCCTGTTGCTACTATGTTGTATAATGGGGTCTCTCTCCCTTTGCCAATATGTGGTTTTTGTTCAATGAACAGAAATGTGCTTTAACATTAGCGTAAGCAGACCTAAGCAGGAAGTTTATCTGTAGCTCAAATATACATGCATGGTTACTTATGCATTTCTAATCCAAGAAGTGATGGTTTGGCCCCTTGAGGGTGGGAATGTGTTTAAGACTCCAGTACCAAACAATAGGCCAGTTACATATGGACCGCTCAAAGAGAAGTATGTTGTACAAAATAATCCAACAATTCAGCTCTAGGAATACACCCAACAGAAATGTGGATATATGTTATCAAATGACACAGAGTGTTCATAGCAGCATTATTTGTTAAGAGCCCCAAACTGGAAACTACTGAAATGATAATCAGCGTTAAACTGTGATATTTGTATACAACAGATTATCCTACAGTGAAGGATGAGCAATGTTCACATGTATCATACTGTCTGAATGAATTTTAAGACAAAATGTTGATTGAAAGGAGGCAGATAAACTATTAAGAAGGCAAAAACTAATCTGAAGTTTTAGTTTTACACATGAGGGTAGTGGTTTACCCTTGAGGAAAGGGTAAATGTTCTGTTGAACTGAACGTTTTGTTATTTGAGGTCATTCAGACTTCCTTTTCTCCCATAAATATCAATAATCAGATGCTAAGTGGTAAAACTAAATATGAGTTGCTAACAAGTCTCCTGTTTTAGTTTACATTGGGAAGCACTGGTAAACCAACACAAATGATTGATTCATAAGATTCAGAGAACAACAGAGTATTTGGGTTGGGGGAGGGAGCAAGGAGAACATTAATTTGTTAGATATTTTTGAGTTATAAAGATATTATCAAAATTCTATTGAATTATAGGATTGGGGGGCACCTAGGTGGCTCAGTCACTTAAGCATCTGCTTTCAGCTTGGGTTATGATCCCAGAGTCCTGGAATCAAGCTCCACCTTGGGCTCTCTGCTTAGTGGGGAGCCTGCTTTGCCCTTTCACTCTGCCTGTTGCTCCCACTACTTGTGCTCTGTCTCTGTCAAATAAATAATAAAATTTTTAAAAAATTATAGGATTTTAAGTTGGGAGGGCGCTTGGAGAATAGCATAGCCCATGCATTTTACAGATAAGAAAACTGACCTCAAGAGGTTAAATAATAGACCCAAGGTCGCATGTGTGGTTAGCAGCAGCCCTCAGAGGAGGTTCAAGGTCCAAGGTCCTTTTTCTCTAGACCACACAGCCGCCTTGTTTTCCAGACCTTCTGAGAAAGTTTGTGAATACATTTAAAATGTCAGTTTTCACAATTTTTAAAGATTGACTCATTTACCTCCTATTGGTGCAACACAGAGAATATGAACTGACTCAACACCCTCCACTCCAATCTGTCAACAGCCAACAAGTCAGCAGACTACTGGCATTTCTGCTTCAACTTAATGGTTGATTTTAATTAAATCATGGTTTCTGTGCTCACTAAAACCCTTTATTTAGCTCACCCAAACAGGCTAAAATTCAACAAATATTCTCAGCAACTAAGACAATTGAGGCACTTTTCAAAACAATAACATTTGCACATTTCTTGAGGGGATCACAAAGTCCTAGAAGAAAATATCTCCTAATTTCCTTAAGTTTACTACAGAGATTCACAACCCTGACTTCTTTCCAGTACTATCTGCAGAGGGTTTTCAGCACTGTGATCCTGGGGCTCTACACCAGACCTCCCAAGCTGGATTCTCTAGGGACAGGGTCTGGGCATCTCAATACTTTAAAAGCCCATGGGTTATTCTGGTGCAATCACGATTGGAAAGTCTGCTCCATTGCTCTTCTATGGCACAGCTCTCACCATACTCTCTGTGATTATTTAAGTATGTCAATATTTAACAAAGGAGTAACTGGAGAATAGCAGATTCAACTGAACCAAACTTGAGTGTCTACTCTTTCCCAGAAGTTCACTAATTACATACCACAGATTGATATATTGCCTCCTTGACTGGCTACATCCAGCCAACAGACCAATTAGTTTTTTATGGATAGGTACTATAAATATCTTAAAATCCACTAAACTGTGCTCTTTGGGGAGGCTTACAATAGCATTGGTAAGTGTCATACCCAAATTGAAAGAAAAATCAAAGCAGGATATGAGAATGATCAACTTAACCATAAGAGATTCAGCCGGAACTCTGAATCCAAAGTCAGAGGAGCCTAGAGGAGTCAGAGAAGGCTATGGATCACATGAAATTGGACCATCAAACTGAAACTCATTATATTTGAATTTTTGTTACAAAGACATTTCTGTTTATATAAGTAAATGAGTGTTACCTTATATGACTAAATTAGTACTATAGAATAGTTTGAATTCTGTTAATAAGGACCTACAAGATATAAAGTACCGACATCATCAGGCATCAATAATTAATTACTGACCTAATTATTTAGTTTGTTAACTAATGAATTCATATGGATTATGTAGTACTAAATATAACTTTTTTATTTTAAAGATTTTATTTATTTATTTGACAGACAGAGATCACAAGTAGGCAGAGAGGCAGGCAGAGAGAGAAAGGAAGGGAAGCAGGCTCCCTGCTGAGCAGAGAGCTTGATGCAGAGCTCTATCCCAGGACCCTGGGATCATAACCTGATCCCACTGAGCCACCCAGGTGCCCTGATTTTTTGATGACTCTAAACATTTTATATCTAGTGGGATGGTAGATGGATAAACAGATACTGTAATATGGTACTAGGATAAAATTCAAAGACAAAGGCTATGGATATGCAAAGGAGAGCTCCTGCCCTAGAGAGACCTGGTCATGCAAAGTCACTCCTGATTTAAGTCTCAAATGATAAGCAGGAAAAGGGGGGGAAAGGGGTTCCCACTTATTCATAGGCACTAACCCTACAGCATAGGATTAGAGAGATTCTATTGTCATAAAGTTCAATATGTTATGAACACAGGGCTCATGAATTTAGAAAACCCTCTGTTTAGCTCAAACATTCCTATCTCATGTTATCTCACATCTGCCTTGGACCCAGGTATGTCTTATGAGTTCTTTTTGGACAGGGGTCAAGTCTACCACTTCTACAAATATATCCCATGGCTTACTATGTGGTAGGTTCTCAACACATATTTCTGAATTTTTTTTCCAGTTGCATCCTTTTGTAATTGAGGAAACTGAGGTCCAGGGAGATACAGTGGACAGTCTAAAATCACCCACAAATTAGAGGTAAAACCAGATATTAAAATAATCCTGGGGAAAAAAAAATAATCCTGGGAGCCAATACTATGCCTAACTCTGCCATAACAACTTCCATTCAAATCCTGAATTTTAGGACTCTTTTTAGCTTTCTGTGAATGGATCCAAAAAATATTGGGAGTGGAAAATTTATTTGAATTTTGATTTCTTCAAGTAAGTATTGGCTATTGGCATTATTGAATGCACCATAGAGAATGCGTCTGAACCAATGACTCTGATTCAGGAACACTATAATAACTAGACCCCTCTTTAAAAACTGGCCACTAACAGTGAGGGAAGAAGAAGGTGGTGGAGTTGGATGACCCTAGGATCATCCTGTGCTACAACTACAACTAAATAACTATAAAATCCTCCTAACTACCCCAGAAACCAATTGAAGATTGGCAGAATAAACTCCACAACTAAAGGTAAAGATGAGGCCACATCAAAGAAGATAGAAAGTGCAGAGATGCAGTTTGGAAGAGAAATGGATCATGGCCACTGCGTGGGAAGAGAGCCATGGTTGTGGAGAAGGGCAAGAGAGAGACTAACACACAGGAGAGAACACAGGAAAAAATGAATCCCCATAGAAATTGGCTTGGAAAGTGACATGACCTGAATCTCATGAGTTGTTAAAACTTACAGGGCCTAAAGCCTGGAGTTTTAAAGGTCAGCATACAAGACAGAATAAGACAGTTCCAAACAAAGGAACCTCATAAGAATATCAGCAAGTTTTTCAGCAGAAATCTTCCAAGCTAGAAAGCAATGGCATGATATATCCTAAGTGCTAAGTGAGAAAAATCTGCAGCCAAGAATATTCTATGCAGCAAGGTTACCGTTCAGAATAGAAAGATAAATAGTTTCTCAGACACACAAAAACTAAAGGAGTTCATGACCAATAAACCAGCCCTTCAAGAAATATTAAAGAAATATTAAAGAGGACTCTTTGAGTGGAGAAAAGAGACCAAAAGTGACAATATGAAGATGGAAAACACAACAGCAGTAAAAATGAGTATTTCTGTAAAAAAAAAAAAAATCATTCAAGGAACTCACAAAATAAAAGGATGTTAAATATGAAGCATGGGGAAGAAAGAAAGAAAGAATGGGTTAAACTTAAATGACTATCAATTTTGTATAGACTGTTATATGCAAAAGATATTTTATACAAACTTAATGGTAATCACAAACTGAAAACCACTAATATGTAATATTAAAATATTAAAACCCCTAATATGTAACAAATCCAAATATATCACTAAAAGCCCAGCAAACCATGAAGGACAAAGATAAGAAAGGATCAGAGAAAGTCTTCAGAAACAGCCAAAAAACTAGTAAAAAATGGCATTAAATACATATCTGTCAATACTGATTTTGAATGTAAACAGACTACACACTCTAATCAAAGATAACATGGATAAAAGAGCAAGAGTCATCTATATGCTGCCTATAATAGACTCATTTTTGACCTAAAGACACGCAGACTGAAAGTGAGGGGATGGAGAAACTTACAATGCAAATGGGTGTCAAAACAATACTTATATTGGAAAAACAGACTTTAAAACAAAGATTGTAACAAGAAACAAAGAAGGATGCTCTATAATAATAAAGAGGACAATTCAACAAAAGGATATAACAATTGTAAATATTTATGCACCCCACATGGGAACACCCAAATACATAAAACAGTTAATAACAAACATAAAGGAACTAATCAATATTAATACAATAATAGAAGGGGACTTTAATACCACACTACCACAATGGACAAATCATATAAACAGAAAGTCAGCAAGGAAACAATGGCTTTCAGTGACACACTGGAACAGATGGATTTAACAGATATATTCAGAACATTCCATCCTAAAACAGCAGAATATGCAGTATTTTCAAGTACACGTGGAACATTCTCTAGAATTGATCACACACTGCAAAAAAAGCCTCAATGATTTCAAGAGGGCCCTACTGTGAATCTTTTCTGACCCAGAACTGTGAAACTAAAAGTTAAACACAAGAAAAAAAATCTGGAAAGACCACAAATACATGGAGGTTAAAAGACATGCAAATAAGAACAATGAATGGGCCAACCAGAAATCAAAAGAGAAATTTTTAAAAGTGCATGCAAACAAATGAAAATACAGTGGTTCAAAACCTTTGGGATGCAGCAAAAGCTATTCTAAGAGGGAAATTTAGTACAACACACTCCTACCTCAAGAAGCAAAAAAAAACAAAAAAAAAAAACCAAATGAACAACCAAATCTTACACCTAAAGGAGCTAGAATAAGAACAAACAAAATCCCAAACCAGCAGATGGAAGGAAATAATAAAAATCAGAACAAAATAAATGATGTAGAAACTAAAGAAACAGAACAGGTCAATGAAACCAGGATTCGGTTCTTTGAAAAAAAAAATCAATAAAATTTATAAACCTCTAGCCAGACTTATCAAGAAAAAAAGAAAAAGGGCATAAATGAAAGGGGAGAAATAACAACCAACACCACAGAAATGTAGCAATTGTAAGAGAACACTTTGAAAAAATTATATCCCAACAAATTGGACAACCTAGCAGAAACGAATAAATTCCTAGAAACAGAACCAACCAAAACTGAAACAGGAGTTAATAGAAATTTGAACAGACTGATTTGGTAAGTGCAGAAATTTAATCAATAATCAAATAACTCCCAACAAACTAAAGTCCAGGACAAGATAGCTTCACAGGGGAATTCTAAAGACATTTTTAAAAAGAGTTAATACCTATTTTTCTCGAACTGTTCCAAAAAATGAAGAGGAGGGAAAACTTCCAAATTCATTTTATGAGGTCAGTATTACCCTGATTCCAAAGCCGGATAAAGATACCAGAAAACAAATTAAAAACAACAATAACAAAAAATAAGAATAAAAAACTACTACAGACCTATATCTCAGACGAACATACCTGAAAAATTCTCAACAAAGTACTAGCAAACTGAATCCAATGATTTATTAAAAAAGAAAAAGAAACATTCACCATGATCCAGTAGTATTTATTCCTGAATTGCTAAGGTGGTTTAGTATTTGCAAATCAATCAATGTGATATCAACAAGAGAATGGATAAAACTATATGATCATTTCAACAGATGCAGAGAAAGCATTTTACAAAGTATAAAATCCATTTATGATAAAATGCCTCAACAAAGTAGGTTTAGAGAGAACATACCTCAACATAACAAAGGCCTTATATGAAAAGCCCACAGTGAACATCATCCTCAATGGGGAAAAACTGAGAGTCTTTCCCCTAAGGTAAGGTATAAGAAAAGATGTCTACGCTCATTACTTTTATTTAACATAGTACTGGAAGTCCTAGCCACAGCAATCACACAACAAAAGTAAATAAATGGCATCCAAATTAGTAAAGAAGTAGAATTTTCACTACTTGCAGATGATACTATATATACAGAATATACAAAAGACTCCACCAAAAAACTACTAAAAGTGATAAAGGAATTCAGTGAAGTTGCAAGATACAAAATCAATGTACAAAAACTGGCTGCATTTCTATACACCAATAATGAAGAAGCAAGAGTGAGAAATTAAGAAAATAAACCCATTTACAATTGCACCAAAAATAACAAGATACCTAGCAATAAACCTTGCCAAGGAGGTGAGAGACCTGACTCTGAAAATCATCACACACTGACGAAAGAAACTGAAGATGACACATAGAAATGGAAAGATATTCCGTTCTCATGGAGTGGAAGAACAAACATTGCTAAAATGTCCATACTATCCAAAGCAATCTACAGATTTAATGTAATACCTATTAAAATACCAACGTCCGTTTTCACCAAACTAGAACAGACAGTCCTAAAATTTCTATGGAACCACAAAAGAACCTGAACAGCCAAAGCAAACTTGAAGAAGAAAAGCAAAGCTGGAGGCATTACAATTCCAGACTTCAAGTTATACTATAACGCTCTAGTAATCAAAACAGTATGGTACTGGAATAAAAATAGACCATAGATCAATGGAAAAGAACAGAAAACCCAGAAATAAATCCACAATTATATGATCAAATAGTCTTTGACAAAGCAGGAGATAATATCTAATAGGAAAAAGACAGTCTCTTCAACAAATGCTGCTGGGAAAACTGGACAGCTACATGCAAAAGAATGAAACTGGACCACTTTCTAACACCATACACATAAATAAACTCAAAATGGACTAGAGACTTACATGTGAGACCTGAAACCATAAAAATCCCAGAAGAGAATACAGGCAGTAACTTCTTTGACATTAGCTGCAGCAGCTTTTTTTCTTGAATGATCCCCTGAGGAAGAGAAAGAGAAAAAGAAAAGAAAGATGAAGAGGAAACAAAAACAAAACAAAACAAAAACAAACTATTGGGACTATGTCAAAAGAAAAACTTGTGTAAAAAAACAAAAACAAAACAAATTAACAACAACAACAACAAAAAAAAAACCCTTCCATACAGTGAAGGAAACAATCAACAAAACTAAAAAGTCACCTATGAAATGGCAGAAATCCTTTGCAGATGACATATCCAATAAAAGAATAGTGTCCAATTCAGCACCAAAAACCCCCAAATAATCCAATTTAAAATTGGGTAGAAGACATGAACAAACATATCTTCGGAGAAGACATACAGATGGCCAACAGACACATGAAAAGATGCTCATCATCACTTATAATCAGGGAAATGCAAATCAAAACTACAATGAGATATCACCTCATACCTGTAGAGTTGCTATAGTCAACAACATAAGAAACAACAAGTTTTGGCAAGGAGGTGGAGAAAATGAGCCATCTGGCACATATGGTGGGAATATAAACTGGTACAGCCACTCTAGAAAACAGAAAAGTTAAAAAACAGAACTACCCTACCTAAGATCCAGCAATCACACTACTGGCTTTTTACCCAAAGAATACAAACACCTGAATTCAAAGGGATACATGCATTCCTGTGTTTACTATAGCAATAAATAATAACTTATAATAGCCAAAATATGGAAATAGCCCAAGTGTCCATCGATTGATGAACTGGTAAAGAATATGTGGTGTACACACACACACACACACACACACACACACACACGAATATTATTCAGCCATAAAAAAAAAAGAATGAAATCTTGCCATTTGCAACAAAATGGATGGAGATAGGGAGTGTTATGCTAATCAAAATAAGTAGAGAAAGACAAATATATGATTTCACTCATCTGTGGAATTTAAGAAATGAAACAAATGATCAAAGGGGAAAAAATGGAGAGACACAAACCAAGAAACAGCCTCTTTAAATATAGAGAACAAATTGATGGTTATCAGAAGGGGGGCAGGTAGGGGGATGCTTGAAGTAGGGAATGGGGATTATAGAGTGCATTTCTCATGATTAGCACTGGGTGACATTGGTATCACTGACATTGGTAGGCAAATACATGATGCCTTAATAAAATCTTAGCTTTTAGTTTTTATAAGCATAATCAAATCAATTTAATCAGATAATAATGGGAAAAAAATCCCCATACACCCTTCAAGTGGTGAGTTCTAAGGACTGTTATCAAAGACAGAAAATGAATTCAAAATCAAGTGTAAACATCATCATAGAGCCATAAAGACAGAATCAGTAAAATCCTGTCAATCCTCAAACACTAAGACCCAGCCATCAATTATATTTCTCTCAGATCCATGGTGTCCTAGAGACAACACTTTTTTCAAGTCTGCAAAAGAGGAAAGCTAATAGCAATCTTCAATTTGGTGTTTAAAATTCTCAGTGTTGAGGCTGAGTTCTTTTTCTTCCAGTTATGAATCCGGTAGGCTTAGTTCTGTTATTTATAACTGTCTCCTTCCTCAAAATGGTCCTTCCCTGCCTGAGACATCTTAAAGTGGTTTACAACAAAACTATCCATCACAATTATTCTTCTGGCTCCACCACTTTGGCCAGGCCCTGGTTACTCAGAGTCTAACACAAACCATGTGATCAGGCTCTATCTAGACTAGGGTTGCAAAGGTGGACACTCAAAGAGCTCCTCAGAGCAGAGCGATGTACACACACTTATTCTCCATGAATGTAAAGAACCAAAAGGACTTATCAAAGGTCCAAACTAGGAACCAGTGTGCAAAGGGGCGATACCAGGAGGGACAGATACCAGGAGTGAAGGAGATACAGGGGGTTATTTAGTCTTTGAGTATTTAATAGGACTTTCAAAAAGACTTAATTAATTAATTAATTTATTTATTGATAGAGCAAGTGAGTGGGGAGAGGGGCAGAAGAAGAAGGAGAGAGAAAATCTCAAGCAGACTCCATGCTGAGTGCAAAGCCCAATATGGGACTCAATCCTACAACACTGAGGATCATGACCTGAGCCCAAATCAAGAGTCAGATGCTCAACCGACTGAGTCACCCATGTGCTGGAGAATATTTAATAGGATTTTAAGCAAAGTGCCCTTGAATGCTCTGCAAACATGTCTGGAGTTTTTCCTATAAGCTGTGGGGAGCCATTAAATATAAATAAACAGGATTGTTTGAGGGGACAGCTCTGGCGTAGGATAACTGAAGTCCAGATGAAAAGCAGATGGAAGAGTTAAGGGCTTCATCAGGAGATCTACAGTCTTGGCATTTGTAGCGGCACCTGCATCACCTGGGAGTTTGTTAGAAATACAGTATTTGAGGCTCCATCTCAGACTTACTAGCCTACAGTCTCTTGGTTAGTGAAATCTCTACTCTAAGAAGCAGTACTCTCATTGACAATGTTACATATGCCCAGCTTGGCAAGGCTGGCTCTCACAGAGCTGGGACTGGCCCAAAGCTTTGTGTGAGGAGAGAACAAAACCTGAAGCTGATACACTAGTCAGGGCTAAACCCTGGAAGTGGAGGGTTATTTAAAGATTCAAGGCCCTCAAGGACACATGAAATATAAGAACTTGTTCAGAAATGAAAGGCCATGGAACTGAGCAGGCAGGACCTGAGCAGGTTTTATCTGGAGTTAGGCTATCTGGAGGGATTCCAGAAGGCAACTGAGGAAGAAAAGGAACCTTCTATGGAACAGCTTCCAGGGATGCTGTGAGTAAGGGATGGGTCCAGGTGGGGTGTGAGGTGGGGGTTTGGGAGAACATACATGCACAGGATGCCAAAGTAGTTCTAACTTGGGAACAGAAAGCAGACAATTTCAGAGTCATAATGGAGGAATGATTTACAAGTTTGAGTGGCAGATGTTATGTACACAGTGAGAAAGAGAGAGATGCTGAAGAAGACATAGGAAGATAGTATCAACTACATGTGAAGTTAAATGACTGAAACTTAGTCTAAAACATTGAGGATTATAAACCTCTAAGATATTTTGTTTAGGAAGTGCACACAGTTTGCACCAGGTTAACTTTACGTGGGGAAGCTTTAAGAATGTGTACAAATATCTAATGTTTACTGAGCAATTTCTAATACAAAACATGCTTTCCACAGTTTAAAATGCTGTTATGAACCTCCTAACAACCTCATGAAGTAGGCTTTATTATTATTATTCCCATTTCACAGATGAGGAAACCGAGGCATGTAAAGGTTCTTTAAAGGCAAAAATTAGGAGCATCTGGGTGGCTCATTGGGTTAAGCCTCTGTCTTCAGCTTCGGTCATGATCTCAGGGTCCTGGGATCAAGTCCTGCATCGGGCTCTCTGCTCAGCAGGGAGCCAGTTTCACCCCTCTCTCTGCCTGCCTCTCTGCCTACTTGTGATCTTTCTCTCCGTGTCAAATAAATAAATAAAATCTTTAAAAAAAAGATAAAAATTTGTATCAAAGCCAAGATTTGGAATCTGGTTCATGTTGTTATAGCCCATCATCCTCCTTACTATGCTGAGCTATCTATACTTCCCTCCTCACACACCTTTATCTTGTGGTCTAATCTACAGGGTATTTCTAAGTTCAAACAGATGCCCAATTTTTATTTACTACACACACACACACACAAAGTGTTAGACAAGATTTTCAGTTCTTTGGAATCTGGTATGTCTCTAAATTCCAGAATTATTTTTATGAATCAAAGAACATTAAAGAGAAGTATTTCTTAGAAGTAATAAATTAGCTTTATAAATTGGAATAGAGCCAATTCTTGATTATCTATGTTATTAATTAGTAACAGTGTTAGCAGAGGCACTGAAATCCTCCAGTATCCTGCAAACTTGACTCTGATCAGCTAGATGATTGATCTCTTACTACCCTCTAATCTAGATCCCAGGCATTTTCAAAGGGAACCTACAGGAAAAAAGACAAACATGAAGTGATATAAAAAAACAAACATTAGGATAATAAAAATACTATGTAATTACAAGGCATGGTGCTCAGAACTAGCCTTCTTGAGTTCATAACCTCTTGCCAACCACACACCCATAAGCAAATCACCTACTTTCTGTGCATCAGTTTCCCCATCTATAAACTAGAGTCATAAGAGTACATACTTCAAATATTGTTGGATGGAATATAATGACTTAATTCATGATGACCACATAATGAGCAGAGAATGATACAATAATCAGATCAATAATCAAACCAATACATAAAAATCATCTGAAAAGGGTGATTCCTCTTTTATCAACTATCCACCAGACTACAGCCTATCTTTCTCTGTCTCCATATTGCTCTTGTGGGTTGAAAAATGAAGCCCAGGTTGGCAGGAAAACTCTCTTTTTAGTATTCTTTAAATAAGCTCCAGAGGGCTTTTTTTCCCTGGCCACTACTGTTTACTCTGGCACTCAAAGTCAGCAGCAAGAACTATTAGCAACTCCGCCCCCTGCCCAAATCACATGGATATCAATACAATAAAAACCTTCTAAGATTCCATATCCTGCTTATGCCGCAAATCCAGAAACATCCACTGACCTCCTTTTTGCACTGACTGATGACAATGCAGATATTTCAGTCTGCAGTTCCTTGCTCACTGCTGTCTGTCTGAGGTTGTTTTGCCCCTAGACTATTTTTGCTCATATGGTTGCTCTCAGCCGCAGACATTCAAATAGAAACCAGAGAGATCCAGATACTTGGGAGGAACCTATAAACAAATGCAGGAAGAAGCCTCCAGTCTGACCATGGTGCCCATTAAAACTTTGTGTAGACAGAATATAAGGCGCTGGATTCCCAACACGTATTACTTGAGAACTTGCTGCAATCTTTCTCAGAAACTTAGCTACTTAAGGGTGCCTGGATGGCTCAGTTAGCTGAGTGTTGGACTCTTGATTTTGGCTCAGGTCATGATCTCAGGGTCTTGAGACTGAGCCCCACATGGGGCTCTGCACTCAGTATGGAGTCTGCTTGAAATTCTCCCTCTCCCTCTCCCTTTGCCCTCCACCCCATTTCTTGCTCTCTTTAAAATAATTATTTCATTAAAAATCATTTAAAAATCATTTTAAAAAAGAAACTACTTCACAGTGATGGAAGGATGGGAAGTGATAGGAGCAGGTTGGGGAAAGCCTATTCAGTGTGTGTGTGTCCAAAAGACTTCCCTTTTGGGAGCCTGGAGGAACTGAGGATAGCTGGATACCTGCCATTTTTTGCTTAGAGAGAAAACACAAATTGGGCCATATTTATCTATTTTTTTAAATTAAAAATCAAAAATAGGTCCCTAGGTTCAGAAACTTAAGAGAAAAATACCCAGCCAAGTTAAGGTATGTTTTAATAAAGAAAAGAAAATATTTATAATAGATTCTAAATACCGTATGAACAGTAGCTATTTGGGGATCAATAAGTAACCCCAAACCCTACTTATAAATATCCAAGCACTGCTAACCACTAAAGAAATCTCCAATTCTATAAAACCCTGAAATTCAGTATTCCACCCCATATGGGACCTTCCAAATTTCTATTCTTTCTCTCAGAGCGTCGGGTTTTTTCTCTTCTCCCCACACATACTGATTGACTCACCATCCACCAAGAAACTGAGGCAAAATAAGGAAAGGAGAGAACCCAAACCACGAGGCTGCTTTGGAAAAGTCCTCTGATTGGAGGATAAATTCAACTTACCGGTAGTTTCATTCCTCACAATCCTGGGGCACATTAACTAATCAACATGTTGTCACTTTGGAAGGATTTCCAGCCAAAAATCCCCAATGCTTGAATGCTGCAGAGAAAGAAAACAATGTTATCTGAAGTGCTACTGTCCTAACTTAATGAGAACATTGAACCACTGGAGCTGAATACATTAAAAAAAGCAAACAAAAGTATCCCAATTCAAAGCAGTAAGAAAACTAGAAGGATTTCTGACTTTCACAAATGACCTAATCTTTAAATTTGTGTGTATTAAATACATCTTCTAAGACTACCTAGAAAATAATGTGCAGCCTGCCAAAACAAAATCAACTTATAGAACATTTTCACCTTTTCGCCTTCCAGCAAATTGCTTGTTTTCCCATCCAAACAATAACCTTATTGTTTATCCTGAAGTACAGTACATGACTAGTCATGTTAGGAAGTGAATGAATTGTTGTCCTGTCAACAGAGTTTTTTTTCCCACATACCTATTATATCTAGGAATTCCTTCTGAGGTTAGAAACTTTGAGGAAAATACATACTGCTTTCATCTGCTTTCATTATCCTGAGTTCCAGTGGCATATAGACTAGGGTTGCTTAGCAATGTGTAATTATGTTATACTGTTGTACCCTTGTCAAACTCTGGTGAGGATTTTGGTCCATGATGCTTTCTGTGTTTTATTTAAGCTCAGGTTAAACACATGAAAACTCCAAAAGGGTTCAGTTTACTTACTGGCACAGGAATATATGGAGACGTAGTAAGGACTCAGGATTGAAATGGTATCCTAAAATCCTTCCTTTCCCTTCCTTCTCTCGCAACCTATCAAAACTTAGGAGACTCCTGGTGAAGAAGAGCTAATGTCCATCCTTATATGGTTTGGATAACACTCCCTTGTTAATTAACCCAGCAAAAATGGAACACAAACCAAATCTTTTCACTCCAAGTCAGAACAAAAGTTCAGTTCAATAACATGCAGAGATGAGAGAAAATTTCAGCATTCTGTCAACCGAGACACAAACAGAAAAGCACTCTTGTCTTCCTACTCTGTTCGATAGCTATAAAGAAAAAGTCAGACTGTCAGAGAAACTGACATGTTTCATGCAGCTGGATGAAATATGTTCCATGCGATATCCATTTCCAGTCTCGGCCAAGGCCATGCCTGCACTAATGAGTACCTAAACTTTGCCTTCACATGTTCAACTTAAGCTGCTCACAAAATTCTTACCACATGGACCAACCTATCTTCAGCATTCACCCTTCATTTTCATTTGCTTTTTATCCTATAGTCCTCCATTTCTTTATTTTCTTAAACAAGGAAAGGGTGATACAGTATTAAAAATAAAGTTTATCTTTAGTTCCTTGGTGTGCTCAGAATCCTAGTGCTGAGTTAAAGTTTGCTTAAGATGTATATATTCATGTATGAATGTTATCTCAAAAACTTGCTGATATCTATGTCTGGATGACTAATAATGATTCTTTAAGAAAAGCAAAACAGGGGCGCCTGGGTGGCTCAGTGGGTTAAGCCGCTGCCTTTGGCTCAGGTCATGATCTCAGGGTCCTGGGATCGAGTCCCGAATCGGGCTCTCTGCTCAGCAGGGAGCCTGCTTCCTCCTCTCTCTCTCTGCCTACTTGTAATCTCTCTCTGTCAAATAAATGAATAAAATCTTAAAAAAAAAAAAAAAAAGTAAAACATACCGATTATTTCCTCTCCTGGGTGTGAGACAAGAATGTAGAGAAGCTAAACATTCTTCCCCACCTTACTCTCCCATTCTTCCAAGAGGCTAGCCTAGGCATTTTCTTATGGTGAAGACAGATACGGACCAGTGGGAGCAGATGCATGCCAATATAGTTACTTTTCAAGCCTCTGCATGTATCCGGTCTGCTAACATTTCATTGGCCAAAATTAGTCACATGGCCATACTCAGAATCAGGAGGCACATTATCTTGTACATTAAAACGTGTGGTTACTACAGAGAAGGGCTGATATCCACGATCTATAAAGAACTCCTCAAACTCAACACCCCAAAAAACAGATAAACGTGTCAAAAATGGGCAGAAGACATGAACAGACACTTCTCCAAAGAAGACAGACAAATGACTAACAGACACATGAAAAAATGTTCATCTTCATTAGCAATTGGGGAAATTCAAATAAAAATCACATTGAGATACCACCTTACACCTGTTAGAATGGCAAAAATTGACAAGGCAAGACAAAATCTTGGAGAGGATGTGGAGAAAGGAAAACCTTCCTGCACTGTTGGTGAGAATGCAAGTTGGTGTAGCCATTTTGGCAAAACAGTGTGGAGTCCTCAAAAAATTAGAAAGAGAGCTACCCTATCACTCTGCAATTGCACTACTAGGTATTTACCTCAAAGATACAGATGTAGTGAAAAGAAGGGCCATGTATACCCCAATGTTCATAATAGCAATGGCTATAATCACCGAACTGTGGAAAGAACCAAGATGTCCTTCAGCAGATGAATGGATAAAGAAGATAGGGTATATATGTACAATAGAATATTATATAGCCATCAGAAAGGATGAATACCCAACTTTTTCCATAAGCATGGACCAAACTGGAGGAAATTATGCTGAGCAAAATAAGTCAGGCAAAGGAAGTCAATTATCATATGGTTTCACTTACTGGTGGAGCATAAGGAATAACATGGAGGACATTAGGAGAAGGAAAGGAAAAATGAATTGGGCTAAATCGGAGGGGGATATGAATCATGAAAGACTGTGGACTCTGAGAAACCAACTGATGTTGGTTTTTGAGGTGGGGGAATGGGTAAGCCTGGTGGTGGATATTAAGGAGGGCACATATCGCATGGAGAATGGGTGTGGTGCATAAACAATGAATCTTGGAACACTGAAAAAAAATTAAGAAAAAAAGGTGTGGTTATAAGCAGAAGAAAATAATGGAAGCCATTAATGCAGTGAATCTATAATAGTCATAGATGTACTCAGTACTCACAGTCAATGATAATACTATAGAGACTCAGAGATTGTACCAGAGATGAAACTAGAACCAGGTCTCTCTAGTTATGGTTTATTCCTCTTTTTATGATCCTCACTGCTATTATTATTTCAATAAAGAGCAAGGAAATGACTCATAAATGTATTGCATAATCCATTTCAGTATTATCAAATGTAATCCACACTTTCTAAAATAGTACCTAAGAATGTTGTATTTATAAAATATATGTGAACCAAACATGAAAAACTTTATTCCTCTGTCTGATGTTTTAGGAGTTAAAATCTTATACTATTAAATTGCAGATAAAGCAACTATTAGAAAAAGAGAAACATAGGGGCAACTTAAGTGGCTCAGTCGATTAAGTGTCCAACTCTTGATTTTTGGCTCAAGTCATGATCTTGGGGTCATGGAAGCAAGCCCCACATTAGGCTCCACATTCAGCATGGAGGCTGCTTGAGAGTTTATCCCTCTCCCTCTCCTTGCATGTACTCTCTCTCTCTCTCAAATAAATAAAATATTTTAAAAAAATAAAAAGAAACAAATCATGAAGTCTGGAGACATTTTCTATTAAGAGTTACCAGATTTAGCAGATAAAACTACAGGATGCTAAGTTACATCAGAATTTCATAAATAAGGGTAATTTTTTAGAATAAGTATGTCTTATGCATTTTTTGGGAATATACTCAGACTAAAAAAAAAATCATTTAAAATTCAAATTTAACTAAACATCCCCTATTTTATCTAGAAATCTTAAATCTATTAGCAGATTAAAGATACATACAAGGGCACGTGGGTGGCTCAGTTGGTTAAGCAACTGCCTTTGGCTCAGGTCAAGATCCTGGAGTCCTGGGATCAAGTCCCACATCGGGCTCCCTGTTTGGCTGGGAGTCTGTTTCTCCCTCTGACCTTCTCCCCTCTCAAGCGCTCTCTTTTTCACTCTCTCTCTTTAATAAAAATATTTAAAAAAATTTTTTTAAAGATACATACAAATCATAACTAACAATGAATAATATATATACATATGTGTTAATAATTCATTACTAACATTATTAAAGCTTTTTCAGAGGAGAATTACTCTAATTATTCAGAATAAAGGTAACTTTATAATAAAAATTATTGTTATATTTGGCATATTAATATCTTCTAAAATGAGCTTTCCCACAAAATTACATAAATAAGAAAATATAGTAGGATTTCATATGCCTATATGGCAGCTAATTCCATGATACGGTTTGAATGCATAGGCTTTGAAACTCACCAATGAACAATAAATTCACTACGGTTCTAGAACATTTGCTGTGCCTTTTAAGGACTACAAAAGTGAAAATATGGAGTAAGAACTCTCTGGATTCCATAACCACTGTTGAGAGGCTTCCCCAAAGTAGATGTAATTAGGAGATATGGATTCAGTGGCCTCAGTAATTTCTTCTCAGTGCCTTTCAGTGCTCTACTGGCAAGGAGACATCAATGGGTAGATTCACATCCATGTACTTCTCTCTGGGAACTCCAGACACAATGCCTGTGACCACAATGTCAGAACTCACTGTTTGTGAAGAAAGGAAGCATATAGGTAGCTGAGAGAATCCAAAATTTTATATTAAAAAAAAATAAGAAGTTAAATAAATGTAGAAGATTTTTGGCAATGAATCAGTATATGAGATGAAGAGTTAGTAACTGGTTCTGTCAATAGCTGTCAGTGGGAAGAAATTTTTTAAAAAATCACCAACAACATAAAACTTCCTCCTAAATCTGGCCAACCTATCTGTTAAGGCTGGTTCCCATTAAATGTTTGTTAATTTAATTTAAAAAAGCCAAAACCCAATGGCTGCTGTCTGCTATATACAATAGGGGCTGTATGTGTACAGGCTGGCTCTCTGCCAGTATATAGTGTCATGTAGACTGGTATCTTGTATGTAAACATTGTTTGAATCTTTAATAATCAAAATTTTTAAAAAAACCTTTATGGCTCCAATATCCTTATAATGCAAAGTAAATACTGAACTTCCTTTGTTGAGATTGTGGGCCTTTTTATTGGCACATAGATGTGAGCAGGGGTTTGTTTCACCAGTTTCATTAGGTCAAAGTTTTTACTTCCGTTAAGGAGAGAGAGGAAGTTCCCTCTAAAGGACAATCAACTCTGTGTTATATGCTTTATTGTCACTGGACTGGAATATTACATTTAATAAAGCTCCTTTATTATAGATTGCTTGTTTCTAAGTTAAATATTGAATATGTATACCTTATAGACATATAAGTATCTTAAGGATAGGTAGTTAAGCATTTAATTTTTCTCTGAACCTCCTACAAACCAAGTTGAAATTTTTAAAAAAGAAAGAATATTCATTCTCTTTTCATGGCTTCTATTCAGTTCATAATTATCTCCCACACAGTTTTTCTTCCTTTCCCAACCCACAAACAGGCAATGAGTGAAGCAAACATTGTGTTTTTCACTCAGCCAATCAGGAAGTCTTTGGTAGGCATCTTCTAAGTGCCATGCACTGTGCTAGATAGAATGGAGGATAAAGAGCAAGTGTCCCTGGTGTATAACAGCTTATAGTCCACTAACAACATCCCAACAATGGCTCTGTCTTGGGATTTATATTAGAACTTCCCACTGGCCATATGATGGCCAGTAGTCAACGTGGTTCCTACATGATGGCTATGGTGAGAAACACTGAGATACATGGTAATCTTATCCATCTTTTTTGAATAACTAGTTATTAAGTGCTCATCATCTCCCACTGCAAACATCAATATATCAATATTTATTTAATCTTGAGTGTGTTTGTGTGTGTGTGTGTGTGTGTGTGTGCAAGAAGAAAATAAGGGAGAAATTTAACTTAAATAGCTTCAACATGAACCTTAATAATACTAATCCAAAAGGGTCAGTGTAGCACCCAAATGATCCATAACTAGGTATCTACTTCACCAAAGGAAGAGGCAATTAAGGGATTAAAATCAGATTGGGTGTTTGATACAACACTGAACAACAGGTTAATTGACTGTTGTTGTTGTTACTTGTTTTTCTCAGTTTTGTTTTCCAATGTTAACTGGTTGCCATGATATTCTGTGGATGTCATTTAATTCCCAGTCCAGGACGTCACTTAGGCATGGAGAGAATGTGGTTTGTTGATGAAAAACTTATCTGTGTGCAATACGCATGTGGACTTCATTCCTATTAAAATAAGATGCTTTATTTAGCCAATGAATTGGAACTTTTTAAAAAAATTCCTTTGTGCTAAAATCATCCTTATATCTCATTTTTAAACCAACCCAGATATCTTAGAACCAAAGAGAAGCATTCAATCAGCACTTTGTCAAGCTCTAGAATGTTGATTTATTAAAACTAACATGTTTTTACTTTTTCTTACACATATCTCTTATTTTATCCAGCCAAGTACTTTCCCATTTGAACAGATGGAAGTACCAAGAGCTTTGGCAGATGTGGCTATTTGCACCTACAGTATGGCTTCAAGTGAGTGAAAGTTGGCAGATGAGGTCTATGAGGAACACTTATGGATTTGGTATCCAAAGACCAAGTTCCAGTTTCAGTGCTCTTTGCCTGATTGACATTGGATAAGCCCTTCAATGTCTTCTGGGCATCAATCCTTAGTGTTTCAGATAAAGATGATACAGTGTTATAGCGAGGATTAAATGAGAGAAGGTATGCAGAAATGCTTCATATAGTGGAATACTGAAGTATGGCTTCTGTAACTTCATAAAAAGAGAGCAGAACCACCCAAGAAGTTTCTGAAGATACCATTCAGAGTAACATTTGTTCTTTCTTTTTTTTTTTTTTTTTTTTTAAATTTTTTTTTTTAAGATTTTATTTTATTTATTTGAGAGAGACAGTGAGAGAGAGAATGAGCGAGGAGAAGGTCAGAGAGCGAAGCAGACTCCCCATGGAGCTGGGAGCCTGATGTGGGACTCGATCCCGGGACTCCAGGATCACGCCCTGAGCCGGAGGCAGTCATTTAACCAACTGCGCCACCCAGGCGTCCCACATTTGTTCTTTCTTGACCACTCGATCTTGGTCAATCACTTCACCTTGTAGTTGCCTTAATGATAGAACTATTTGGAATTTTTGTTGCTAAACCCTGAAGAAAGGCCTAAACATATCATGATAAAATTGAATAGTATTTCTGATTTTAAAAATAGTAAGAAAATATTGATGGTTGAGAGAATTTAAGTCAATAAAAACCTCAATAAGTGTTCTATGAGCTTAAAAATACTAGGTGCCTTAAGAGAATTAACATGCAAAGTGGAAATTGTCCATGGAAAAGGTGGACATTTTTAGTAAATACACTAAACAACTAGACAAATAAAAATAAAGGTAGAGCACTGAAAATAAAGGTAGAGCACTGAAACAAAACCAGAAATGAAAGAAGAGAAATAACAACAAATACCACAGAAATAAAACAAATGAAACAGAATATTGTGAAAATTTATATATCAACAAACTGGATAACCTAGAAGAAAAAAATTCCTAGAAACATTAACCTCCCAAAACTGAATCAGGAAGAAATACAAAATTCAAACAGACCAATTTCCAGCAATTAAATTAAATCAGTAATCAAAAAGTCCCGTCAAACCAAAGTCCAGGACCAGAAGCCTTTCTGGTGAATTCTGCCAAACATTTTTTTTTTAAAAAAACACTTTATTTATTTATTTAACACACACACACACACACACACATCACAAGCAAGCAGAGAGTCAGGCAGAGAGCGGGGGAAGCAGGCTCCCCGCTGAGCAGAGAGCCTGATGCAGGGCTTGATCCCAGGATCCTGAGCTGAAGGCAGAGGCTTAACCTTCTAAGCCACCCAGGCACCCCAAATTCTGCCAAACATTTAAAGAAGAGTTAATACCTATTCTTCTCCTCCTCCATCTCCTTCTTCTTTTTAAAAGATTTTATTTATTCATTTGACAGAATGAGACAGCACAAGCAAGGGGAGCTGCAGGCAGAGGGAGAGGGAGAAGCAGGCTCCCCACTGAGCAGGGAGCCCAATGATGGGATTGATCCCAGGACTCTGCTGGGATCAAGACTGAGCCACTCACGTGCTGTTAATAGCTATTCTTCTCAAATTATTCCAAAAAACAGAAGAGGAAACCACGTTTCCAAATTTATTCTATGAGACCAGCATTACCCTGATACCAAAACCAGATAAAAACACCACTAAAAAAGAGAACTACAGACCATTATCTCTGATGAACATAGATGCAAAAATCCTCAATAAAATACTAGCAAGCTGTATCTGATAATATATTTTAAAAGATCATTCACTGCAATAAAGTGGGATTTATTCCCAGGATCCAAGAATGGTTCAATATTTGTAAATCAATCAACATGATATATCACATCAATAAGAGAAAGGATAAAAACCATGTGATCACTTCAACAGATGCAAAAAAAAAAAAAATCTGACAAAGTACAATATCCATTCACAATGAAAACCTTCTGTAAAGTAGGTAAAGAAAGAACACACCTGAACAGAGCAAAGGCCTTATATGAAAAAACCACAGGGAACAACATAGCACCCAGTGGGGAGAACTGAGAGCTTTCCCCCCAAAGTCTGGAACAAGACAGGGATTTCACTCTCACCACTTTTACTAAACGTAGTACTGTAAGTCCAAGCCACAGCTACTAGACAATATAAAGAAAAAAAAAAAAGCATCCAAATCAATAAGAAGTAAAACTTCCAGTATTTGCAGATGACATGTTACTATATATAGAAAATCCAAAAGATTCCACCCCCAAAATACTAGACATAATAAGTGAATTCAGTAAAGTCACAGGATATACCAAAATCAGTTGCATTTCTCTTTACTAATAATGAAGCAACAGAAAGAAATTAAGAAAACAATCTCATTGACAGTTGTACCAAAAACAATAAAGTACCTGGGAATAAATTTAACCAAAGAGGGGAAAGACCTGTACACTAAAAACTAAAACATCAATAAAATAAATCGAAGATGAAACAAAGAAATGGAAAGACAGTCCATGTTCATGGATACGAAGAACAAATATTGTTCAAATGTCTATACTAACCAAAACAATCTACAGACTTAATGCGATCCTTATCAAAACACCAACAGCATTTTTTTTTTCACAGAACTAGAGCAAGTAATGCTAAAATTTGCATGGAACAACAAAAGACCCTGAATTGGAAAAGTAATCTTGTAAAAGAACAACAAAACTAGAGGTATCATAATCCCAGATTTCAAGATATACTACAAAGCTATAGCAATTAAAACAGTATGGTACTGGCACAAAAATAGACACATGGATCAAAAGAATAGACTAGAGGGTCCAAAACAGACCCACAGTTATATGATCAATTAATCTATGACAAAAGATGAAAGAATATGCAAGGGAAAAGAGACAGTTTCTTCAACAAATGCTGCTGGGAAAACTGAACAGTTACATGCAAAAGAATGAAACTGGAGCACTTTATTATACCATACACACAAATAAACTCGAAATGGATTAAGGACCTAAATGTGAATCCTGAAATCATTAAAAATCCTAGAAAAGAACAAATGTAATAATTTCTCTGACATTGGCTGTAGCAACATATTTTTGTATCTGTCTTGTGAGACAAGAGAAACAAAAGCAAAAATAAACGATTGGGTCTACAACAAAACAAAAGTCCTCTGCACAGCAAAGGAAACAATCAACAAGGACAACCTGCTGAGTGGAGAAGATATTTGCAAATATCACATGTGATCAGGGGTTAGTATCCAAAATACATAAAAAAGTGATACAACAACTCAACACCAACCCTGCCCCCTGATAATCCAATTTAAAAAATGGACAGAAGACATGAACAGACATTTCTCCAAAGAAGACATAACAAATAGCTAATAGATACATGAAAAATGCTAAACATCATTATATCACTAATCATCAGGGAGATGCAAATCAAAAGTGCAATGAGATAACACCTCACACCAGTCAGAATGGCTAAAATCAAAAACACAAGAAACAACAAGTGTTGGTGAGGATGTGGAGAAAAAGGAACCCTCTGGCATTGTTGACCAGAATGCAAACTGGTATAGCCACTGTGAAAAACAGTATGGGGGTTTCTCAAAAAATTAAAAATAAAATTACCATATGATCTAGTAATGCCACTATTGGATATTTAGCCAAAGAATATGAAAACCCTAATTTAAAAAGATACATGCACCCTTATGTTTATTGCAGCATTATTTACAAGAGCCAAATTACAGAAGCAGCTCAAGTGTCCCTTCAATAGACAAATGGATAAAGTAGTTATGTGTGTGGGTGTGTGTTTTGAATATTACCCAGCCATCAAAAAGAGTGAAATCTTGCCATTTGGAACAACGTGGATGGAGCTAGAGAGTGTAATGCTATGCAAAATAAGTCAGAGAAAGATAAATACCATATGATTTCACTCATATGTGGAATTTAAGAAACAAAACAAATGAATATAAAGAAAAAGAGACAAATCCACAAACAGCCTCTTAACTCTAGAGAACAAACTGATAGTTACCAGAGGGGAGGTGGTTGGGGGATGAGTGGAACAAGTGAAGGGGATGAGAGTTTACTGATTTTGATGATCACTGAGTAATGTATAGAATTGCTGAATCACTATATTGTACACCCCAAACTAATATAATACTGCATGTTTATTTTATGGAAATGTAAAAATAAAGCAATAAAAATTTTTAAAGCAATGTAATTAAGCATTTATTTTTTCTGAACTTCCTATCAAGCTGAAATTTTTTAAAAAATGATGTAATTCTCATTATTGAACATATCAATATAAAATATCAATGTAAAACATTGATATTTCTGTGAACAAATTATAAAGAGGATTTATCTATTTTTATTGAGCTATAATTGACATATGTATTAGTTATAGATGTATAGCATATTGATTTGATAAGTGTATCCCGCAAAATGATTGTCACACCAAATTTAGTTAACATCCATCACTTCACACAGTTATACTTTTTTTCTTGTGGTGAGAACTTGAAAGATCTCTCTTAACAACTTACAAATATGTAATACAGTACTGTTAACTATAGTCAACATGCTATACATTACATCCCTAGGACTTCTCATCTTATAACTGGAAATTTGTACCTTTTGACTTTGTTTATTCTTTATTTCTAGAACCCTAATTAAGATATAATGCTACAATTCTGAAGCTTTAGTGCAGTATTATTTACAAGAGCAAAATTACAGAAGCAGCCCAAGTATCCCATCAATAAACAAAATGCCGCCAGGAATACAGTGATATGCCAAGGCTATACCTAAAGCCACAGATGACTTAGAGCATCAATGTAGCAATTTGGCGTAAAATTCATTTATGTTTATATTAGTATAAATACATGTCTTATGAAATAGGAGCAAACTTTTCATTTGCTTTTACAATAAAATCATGCCTAGAACTGTCTACACCCCAGACTGTGGGAGCAAGGCTATACTCCTCTGCCAGTGGGGTCCTTCTGCAGAATTTTCTGGTGTGCAGACATAATAACAGTATCTTAAATAACAATTTTAGAGACCAGGGCAGAACATTAAATACATGACTCATAAAGGTACATGTTCCAAGAGCCAAAACAGGGAAGCTTGTTTTTGGCCAGGTTGCCTCTGCTCTAACTCTTATGGAAACAACTTAATCTGAAAATGTGGTCCTCAGAGCACCTGGATCAGAAAACACTGGGAATGTTTATTCAGAAGAAGATTTTTTAGAATATATTCATGCTGCAAAGCATGGCCATTTTCAGAGCAATGACCCAGGAATCTCCATGGGAGCTTATAAGAGAATTGATAGATAAACAGCAAAAGTTGCAAACCATGTGAGATGGTTGGAGAGATTTGAACGCCCCTAGTCCTAGCTTTCCTGTGTGTCACTTGCCTCAGCTAGACTCTCTGCAAGAGCATCGTACATCTAAACTCCTTTAACAATTTTTAGAGCTGACTGTAGGGAGCACCGAAGATTTTGAATACCAGAACTCTAGGTGGAAAGTGTACTGTTCTACTGGAAATACTGAGAGCCTGACTTACAGCCTCACTCATCTGGAGAAGTAGGATTATCAGGGTCACCACAAAGAAGGTCAAACAGAGAGGGTCTAAAACTCCCTCTTAACCTGCTCAAGTGCCTGAACAAATATTTGAATGGAATGGTTCTATGGTCTATTGGTTTTGTACCTGACTTCCTCAGAGCAGGTTTTCTCAGTCTTTTATTTATTAATTTGCAGAGTTTTGAAGAGGAAGCTAAGAATGCAAGTGTCTTTTTTTCCTGAACTTATTGGGCCAGAGACTCTGTGTTGGACTCCATCCTATAAAGACCAACTTTCCGTATCTCAAATATACTTAAAGCTGGACTCAGGAATCAACATGGGTCCACATCATCCCTCCGGAGCTTGTCAGAAATGCAGAATCTCAAGCCCCCACCCCAGAACTATTGAAACAGAGTCTGAAGTTTAATAAAATCCTCAAGGGATTCGTATGTACATCAAAATCTGAGAAGCAAGGCTAGAAAACACATTTCAAGAACCAGTGCCAAAGACAATGACAGAAATGAGTTTAACCTGGAAAGCTTTAAGAATCGGTTTTATCGCTCATTCACCTTGGCTTCTGAAAATCTCTGGTATTATTTCCGAAGAACATCTGTTCTTGTGCAGGGAGTTTTCACTATGAAAACTACATCTGAAGGCTATGGAAAACAAATCTTTGTATAATTAAGAAAATACCAGATTTATGTTATGGTTTGTATCTTTCTTGGCCTATGGACAGTTTGTATCAAACTGCCCCATGCAGATAAGAGATGCTGAAAGAATTAGAACTTTGTCTGCCACCTGAATCTAGTCCCTTGCAAAGAAACAGCCCATTTCCCAGATGCAGCTAGGACCACATCATCCCATTTTTAGTTGACAAATTATCAGAGGTTTTCCAAATTACTATTCCCAAGCCACTCTGAGTCCCAAGCACAGACTGTGAATCAGGTGTGTGTGAAATAGAAGCAAGGCTTAAATTGGGAAGAAAAAGCTGAAGTTTGAGACTTAACAAGCAAAATGCACATGATAATAAAAGCCATGCACAGCTTCAAGTCCATGTAAGGTATGGATCAACCAGCAAAGCAAGGTTCCCATCGGAATCTTCCCAGCCTACAATCATGACTCATGCCCAGAGCCATCTTGTCCCTGTAAGAAAAGCATAAATCATCATCCATTCTTAAATATGATGCCAAAAGTGCATTTTATTCAAATGCATTCCTTAAAATAATTGCTGAGAAAATAATGCAAGAGGGTTCAACTGACAACTGACTCTTTAGTGTTCACATCTGGAGGGGAAAATATGTCATGGAGTAGTTAAGTGGATTCTAGAGATGCTGGGAATTCCTAAACCCACAAAATCCAAGTATATCAGAATTTGTTTTATTCTTTTGAAGAAGAAACTTCTATGTCCCAGTCACACCTATAAATAGTACAAAGAGGGCTCCTAAGCTTCATAATGTAAACCTGATCATATTTTGCTTTACTTTTCTTCTTTTCTTCGTTCATATTTTAACCAACAGTATCAGAGGAAAAAAAAGTATTTGTCATGGATTCCTATAAGCTCACTCTCTCCTCTCTCTCTCTCTCTCTCTCCTACATTCTTTCCAACATTCAAACAAGCTCAGGGGCTTTTAACAATTATACAAAACCACGTGTGACTCTGTTTCTCCTCCTGCTATCCCTCCTTAAGCTATCCTCATTAAGTCTGCATTTACTGCCCTACCTCATTACTTTCTATATAGTGTGGGTATCCCAGAAGCAGTCTCTGAGACAGGGATTGAAGGGCATGACCCCAGAAACAATGATGGGGAGTAGAAGAGTGTGAAGAAGTGCAGAAGGTTCATGAAGAGGGTTTTATCCAACCAGCCACCTGTGGGCAGCTACAACTCAGTATTCCCAAGGAGCTCTGAGGAACAGCATAGAATTATCTCAACTGAAAGGCAAAGGACTAGGATATTTAGTTACAAATTTCTGGCTATCATTGAGGTTTGTTTCTAGAGGCATTAACTCTGTCATTTTGGCTTGTTCTTTGCATAGGCTTAAAGTGCTCATTAGCCAAATTAATAAATGAATGAATGAAAGAGCAAGTGAACAAAAGACCCAAGCAGAGCAGCCTTTGGAATACAGAAGTGACTACCAAAGGGATATGGGCAAGACATCAATACCTATTACACCTTCTTTTCATTTCTCCACTTAAGCCCCTGCAAGAGCTCTTGCTAAGCACCAGTGTGGCTAAAATGCTTAAGCTTATTTCAAAAATTATACTTCTTGACTTGTTAGTCAGTAGTTTAAAGACTGTCGGCTGCTGCTTCCTTCTTGAAGCTCCATGACAACCATTGTTCCGAGAGTTCTCACTTCTTTCCTGCTACTCCCTTTCATTCTTGCTGACTTACCCTCTTCCACCCAAACTTAAAATGTTAGGTCCTCAGCTGTGTTTTTCTTTCCTCTTCTCATCTTATTCTCTCTTGCTGGGTAAGCAATCTGTTCCTAGGTCTTCATTTACATTTATATCCCAACTACTTACAGATTTCTATCCCTGGTTATTCAGAACTCCTGACCAATGAGGCTGATGGTCTACACAATATCTGATATCTCACTTGCTTCATTTGCAGTGATTAGGCACCAGACTTCATCTCCCATCCCTCTTTTCCCCCAGAAGCAGGGGTGTGGGGGGAGGCCCTTATCTAGTATTTCCTATCTCAGTGAGTAATACCACCTTTCACTCATTTGGGCAAGTTGGAAAACGAGCAGTCAACCTTGATAGATGCCTCCCTGCCTCTGTAATCTTCATTTAATTATTGGACCTTATGCACTGGATCCCATCAATTATTTATTCCTTAAGTCTATCCACCCCTGTCCATTCCCTGGTCCATCATTACCTCTTACTACAGCATCCAAATAATTTCCTCAGATCTGTTGGAGAGCTTTTAACAGTAGGATTCTGATTGTGTCACAGCCCATGGGATCTGGCTCTTGTCCGCCTCTCCTGTCCCATTCAGCACTACTTTCTACCTACTAGCCTTTCCTTTTCCACCTATGCTTATCTTTTTTTTTTTTTTTTTGTTCTGGAAAATGCCATGATGTCTCTGACACTGGAATAATAAATTATGTCCCCTTACCTTTATTTATTTATTAATGTGTGCTGTCTCCTTACCTTTAAAGCCACTTTGACCAGCATGTCCTTCCGTTAAGTAACTTCTATTCACCCTTCAAAGAGAAGCTAAACACAACTGCCTCAAAGAAGCCTTTTCTGCTTTTCCTCCAAGTAAAGGGTAGATTCCCCTAGTATTCCATTCATTAGAAAGTCCCCCTGAAGCTCTTAACTCTGTGTAATTAGTTGCCTGTCTGGGCAGAAGCACCTTGAGAACAGGTACTGGGTCAATTTAATTCACAGCTAAATACCCAGGACATACAACAATGTCTGGCAAGTAAGATTATGGTCATTAGTCAAATGAATTTTTACTGACTATCGACAATTCCAAAACTCTAACTAAATTTAGCTTGGGTTACATTTGCTCTTTGCCTTTATATTCTACTCCTCTGTTTACATTTATAGGATGTTGAACATCATCGAAAAAATAATGGAAAGGGGGGCGCATGGTGGCTCAGTGGGCTAAGCCTCTGGCTTCGGCTCAGGTCATGATCTTAAGGTCCTGGGATCAATCCCCACATCAGGATCTCTGCTCAGCAGGGAGCCTGCTTCCCTGTCTCTCTGCCTGCCTCTCTACCTACTTGTGATCTCTCTCTCTCTCTCTCTGTTAAATAAATAAATAACGTCTTTAAAAAAAATAATGGAAAGGCATCTATATGAGTTTTCTAGGGCTACTCCAAAAAAATACACAAACTGGCTGGCTCAAACAATAGAAATGTATTGCCTCACAGTCCTGGAAGCTAGAAACCAGGGAGTCAGGAAGGTCAGGTCCTTCTAAGAGCTATGAGGAAAGGATCTGTTCCAGGTCTGTGTCCTTGGCTTGGAGATGACCATTTTCACATTTACATGGCACTCTCACTATATGCATCTCTGTATCCAAATCTCCCCTTTTTATAAGGACACCAGTCATATTGAATTAGGGCCCACCCTAATGACCTCATCTTAACTAATTACATCTGCAATAACCTTATGTCCAAATAAGATTACATTCTGAGGTCCTGAGGGTTAGGAGTTCAACATACAATTATGGGGAGAGGGGGTGCTTCCCCTAAAGTACACAATTCAACCCACCGAAATATCCAAGGACTTTAAGCAGGGGAGACAAACAACTAGATTTGCATTACTGAGAAGTTATGCTGGCTACAGACAGTGTGAAAAAAAGTTTGGGGAGTGGGGCGGGGGTGTATAACTGAGGGCTGATGAAGGCGAGGGGCCTATTATAATGCTTACAGCAATGCCTATCAGTATAGTTTCTTGTTTAGCATTACCCAGAGTCAAAACTCTGCTCTACTGTGTGCCAGTAGTATGACATTCACTACATTGGGGTCAGAGCTTTCTTATCTGTAAAATAGCTATATTTTTAGCCTCATGTAGTTTATAATACTGGAGGAAAGAACCAAAACTACATTGACCTGTTTTCCCCCAATTTCCCCTCAGTTTTCACTATAACACTCAAAAATAAAAAAGTTCACGTTTTTAGGACAAAATCAACCATTGAGATGACTTGTGACATAAATTGTTTATGTGAATAAATTTTGCATCAAAGAAGAAACATGTAGGTATTATTCTAACATTTCAGTTTCCTGTTAATATGTAGGCATCTTATAGGACTAGCCAGCAGAAAAGTGGATCTTGGATCTTTATAAAGAGAAGAAGTATTAATTACAATGGAAACCAAAGACTTATCACATTTAAAACATCCTCCACCTCTATTCCACTCCAATCCATTCCTTTCTTTTCTTTTTAAATACAGATCCCAATTCCCACCCATATTTTTATCAGTACAAATAATGGAACTCTAGGTATTGTCCCTAGAGAAGAATTGTCCAACTTCTTTTTTTCCCTCCCAGTTCTTGGCAAGTCTGCTGGGTGACCCACTCGGACACCTCAGAGGGTGGTGCTTCCCACCCCCTCAAGCCACAAGCAACAAAGCCTTAGTCATTTCATGCTCTTGGCTTTGTCATCATTTTGATTTTTTTTTAACATTACTTTGTTATTAACTAATCTCACTTATGTAAGGAGAATAAGCCAGAGATAGCTTAAGAGTGCCTCTGGTTATTCTTGAACCACCAAACAAACAGAAAGACAGCATTGCTTTTGCCCAATGTCCAGAAAACAACGGCTATCTTACCAATATAGAATTCTGAATCACGGGACAATGAAATTTATTTATTCCATGAACTACACTATGTAGCAACCCAAACTCAGCCATTCTTTTGGAAATTTTAATAATTTTAGGGTCAGATGTCATTCTAACAACCAAAAGGCAAAGGAAAATGGATTATCTTATGTAGGAAGGAGGCATATATGAAGTTACTAGATAGTACACATATGATAACACTAGGTGTTAATGACAGAATCATTTTTAATTTCTAGAAAGCCAATTAATCACCTATGTCTCCCGTTGAGATGTATATTTTGTAAGATATGAATGTGTGATAAAATTTGTTTGTATAAGAAAGTTAATTTGTATTTTCTTTATTTAGTAGAATTTGAAGGGTGAAGAGTGATAAATAGAAAAGCTAGTTAGAGGTACCTGTTTTGTTAGGAGGAAGATAAATACAATCTTATAATTCTATCAGAAAGTGGGAAAAGACTAATTTCACCATTTTGAGGAACAGAAGAAACTAGCACTTGATGAAAGAGAATAAGGATGTCCACACAAATATTTCTCAAATATAAGTGTGTTACTAGTTTAAAAAAACAAAAACAAAAACAAAAAGCCCCCCATAACTAAGATCTTATGTGAGCAAAGGTAACACTGTACAGATAAAAGTGCCATCAAAAGCCGTCCAAGAAAAGAGCCCTGAGGTTAGAATTAACTCCTGGATCTGTAAAAAGGAGAACTAGATGAAATAGTCTTGGCTATAGTTTGAATTAAGGCTTTTACTGCTGTTGTCATTGTTTTTCTGCTTTTTTTACATTTTGACATGGCCAACGCTTATATAATAAAAACTGAACTCAGACAGTATCTTCTGGGAACACTCACTCTTCTCGTGCATGATCACTAAGATGAGATAATTAAAAATGTCAACTAAGTACCCAAAGAAATTTTAAACTAAAATATTTAAATCATGAATGTCTATATAGATCCAGTGTTTGGAGAAACTAAAATAGGTTTAATTCTAGTGAACAGTTCTTCCAGAATAGCTATTCTCTCTCAATTGCCCTTAGCATTTTATTCTATACTACCTTAATTTGCAGATAAGGTCTTTGGATTTTAAAAAAACCCAAGTTTGTATGTGATCCAATCAGTCCTCTGAGTCATTTTGTACTGAATTGACTCCTATACGTTCCCAGCTATGGAAACCCTCAGTCGGTTGCAGTGAATGGCTTTTATACCTATCAGTGAATCATCATACAGGTAACTAACCAAGAATTCATTGTAGGTAGACAGAGGAGCCTCACTATAGAGAATCTCATGGACTTTTTAAAATAACCAGTCTACTTTCTTATATTTGGAGAAGGTCATAAACTATTGCAACAGGAATACATTGACTCTCCACGGCAGAGGACTTGAGCTGGACATGTGACAACCAAGACTTACATGAATTTTAACAACCATTTGCTGAACCTTTTAGTGAATTGACTATTGGTGTCCCAAATGATCTTTATCAGACTGATACACCTGCTCTCAGCTGCTTTAGGTATTGGCTGCTAATGGCTCACAATTGTCCCCTTTTCCAGATAATTCCTCTTGGCAAAATAGCAGCCATTCACCCAGGAGGCTACATCCTAGTCCCACCCAAGAGGCAGGCCACTGCCAATGACTGGCTTATATGAAGAATGCAAAAAGCCAGCCAGTAACATCAAGGTAGGAACAACTACATGGTGTAATTCACACCCCAGAGCTGTCAACTGGGTCAGGCTAAAGCCAGAGCCCCACAGAGACTACATCCTGGCTTAGTGCCTTCTTCTACCTCATCTTTCCCCTTCATCCCCTTTCTCTTGAGAGCCCTACCCCAGTAAGTCACATGCAACTGAATCCTTTTCTGTCAGGCTTTGCTTCTAGAAAAGAGGATCTAAGACAAGCCAGTGTTCTGTGTATATTACAGATACACTGCTTTCATATATTTATTTCATTTAATCTGCAGGACTATTTGGAAAGGTCATATAATTGAGACCAGACTTGAACCCAGGATTTTTTTCCCCCTGGTTTCTAAACACAGTGAATATTTATAATGTTAAACTGCTGCCCTAGACATTTATCAAAACAACTTCACCATATATCACAAATAAAATTAATAAAGTTATTACATAGTTCAGAATTTGAATAAAATGTGCTCTCTCCAAGTTAACATATCCAACAAAGAACAGATGTTGCATACTATTTCCTTGATATACAGTGATATTTTTCCATTAGGGTAAAAGGAGAAGGAAAAAGAAGGGAGAAGGAGAACAAATGAAAGAAGAAAGAAGAAAAGAGGGAGAAAGGAAGGAAAAAAGAAAGGGAAAAATAGGCAAGGAGGTAAAGACAGACAAACACAGATTTTAAAAGCCTCAATAGATACTTGTTTTAATAGGCTTTTAGCTTCTTAGGTGACCCCTGGTCTTGCTCCTTGGCTAAAAATGCAATGCTGGTCATTTCTACTTTCTAATTCTTTTCAGTGTGGAACAGTTGGAATCGCTTTAATCATGGGCTCAGCTTCAGTGCAGCTCTTGGCTGAGAATCACTTTTCTACTAAGAACTGTGAGGAGTTTCCAGGGAGGGCTTGTAAGCTAGTTATCTCTGTTGATGACCACATCTGTGTGCACATCTGTGGTACAGAAACGCGCCATGTAATAAAGTATATCTTGTGTTCTGTGACTTTCTGCCATGTGGACTTGCCTTTCCCACCGCATTCAAGACGCCCTTTTCTTATTAAAAAGAATCAGAGTAAAGAGGAGTGATACCCCACCCACAGGGTGAGAAGGAGGCTTTTCTGTTTTTCATTTTGTGTCCAAGCAAGGCAAATATGGAATTAATTTTGAGATTTCTTAAGACTTTTAAAATGAGTCCACTCCACAGGCACTAAACGTGCAGAATGCCTACTGTGTGCCTAACATGGAAACAGAACTGAGTAGGATATTTATATACCCTTCATGGAAGCTCACAGCAACCATTTAACTAGGCATCCTGGTCCCCATTTCACAGGGGAAAATTGAGAGTTAAAAGGGTAAAATAATTTGTCTAATGTCGAGCATCTGAAAATGGAGAAACTCAGCTCCAATGTCAGGTCTGAGGGATTCATCAGCCCAAGTTCTGCTTTATAACAGAAGCACGGACAGTGACTTCTTGGGTGCCCACCACCATCTGAATAAAAGAATACCTTTTCACCTTGAAGAAATGTCATTTTTCTTTGAAATATACTCTGCTCAATTCCACAAATTTTATAGACATCTACCAGTCTTCCAAAGAATATGAAAAGAATCACTATATAATATAGAATATTCCCAAACCACAAGGCTGGTTAAGGAAAGCTGGAAGAAAAGGAAACGGAATGGCCTGCTAAACAAGAATTGCTCAAGATGACTACAAACAAAAGAGATATAAATGCTTTCAGAGAAGACTTTTGCTTGAGTTCATGGGGCTAAGGAAACTGGAAATTAATGTGGTTGCTCCCAAGGAATTTGGGACCCCAATGCTATAATTTGGGCTTCCTAGGAATCTGATATCTCTAGGCATCTGCCCCAAATAGTGACCTTTGGCTTTATCACTACTTTTAGTAAATATGAGGAAAAGATGACTTAAAGGAGGCTGAAAAAAAAAAAACAAAACACCCTTATTTTTTTAAAGAAGAGAAGAAAAGATGTTAGTCAACTAAAAAAGTATTGGTTTGAAATTTAATCATCAAATAGGGGTAGGACTAAAGGATTTCCATGGTTACTTCCAGTGATATTTTAAGATTTTAGTACATATCAGCCAGAGAAAGTACCTGATAGGTGGCAATAGATTATATGAGGTTACAAACATTTGCAGAGAAGCTCAATGACCTCCTAAACCTAGAATATTCGCAAATGCTATTTACATTATTTCTTGAGCAGCAATTATTTTACATTCCTTGATATAAATTACATTTTAAATAGCATGATTTTCTCTCTTCCTATTCCAAAAATAAGGGATATGATTCATGGGCTACAGTCCTCTTCTTAATAAGCTAATGGAAAGAAATAATAGTGAATAAAAATCTTAAAGACATTTAAAGAAGTCAGTACAGGCATTGTTGCAAAGATGAGGGGAGGTCATTTTTGGCAGATGCTTGCTCAAAAGTTTCAACTGTTTATAATTACTGATTCAGGTAGAGTGTAATTAGAAGATGTGCCCCTGATATATATTCTAGAAATAGCTGAATGCTTTGTTATACAACATATATTCCATGATTTTTACATGAAAATAATTATGAACAATTGCAGCATCTGTTGCTTCTTTGCTTTATCATTCTGAACCTAATTTTAATAAGTGTTGCAAAAGGATCAGGACATTTTAAATTGCCAAAACTTTCTGTCTGTCTGATAATAAGTATGACAACAATGGAACCTTTACTAGCTGCTTATGAGTTCTGTCTCTAGCTCAAATGACTAACCTATATCCATGTAGACAGAACCACTTGGCTTTATCCAAGAGGCCAGCATGGAACAGGATGTAAGAAGTAATGGGACACTAAAAGATACATGTCAGAAAAATGGCTTTTTTCTAATAAAAGAACTAAAATCTAACCAAGTTGAAATCAAAAAAGCTATTAATGAGGTGCAATAAAAAATGGAGGCTCTCACTGCTAGGATAAATGAGGCAGAAGAAAGAATTAGCGATATAGAAGACCAAATGACAGAGAATAAAGAAGCTGAGCAAAAGAGGGACAAACAACTACTGGACCATGAGGGGAGAATTCGAGAGATAAGTGACACCATAAGACGAAACACCATTAGAATAATTGGGATTCCAGAAGAAGAAGAAAGAGAGAGGGGAGCAGAAGGTATACTGGAGAGAATTATTGGGGAGAATTTCCCCAATATGGCAAAGGGAACGAGCATCAAAATACAGGAGGTTCAGAGAACGCCCCTCAAAATCAATAAGGATAGGCCCACACTCCATCACCTAATAGTAAAATTTACAAGCCTTAGTGACAAAGAGAAAATCCTGAAAGCAGCCCGGGAAAAGAAGTCTGTAGCATACAATGGTAAAAGTATTAGATTGGCAGCTGACTTATCCACAGAGACCTGGCAGGCCAGAAAGAGCTGGCATAATATTTTCAGAGCACTAAACGAGAAAAACATGCAGCCAAGAATACTATATCCAGCTAGGCTATCATTGAAAATAGAAGGAGAGATTAAAAGCTTCCAGGACAAACAAAAACTGAAAGAATTTGTAAACACCAAACCAGCTCTACAGGAAATACTGAAAGGGGTCCTCTAAGCAAAGAGAGAGCCTAAAAGTGGTAGATCAGAAAGGAACAGAGACAATATATAGTAACAGTCACCTTACAGGCAATATAATGGCATTAAATTCATATCTCTCAATAGTTACCCTGAATGTTAATGGGCTAAATGCCCCAATCAAAAGACACAGGGTATCAGAATGGATAAAAAAACAAAACCCATCTATATGTTGCCTCCAAGAAACTCATTTTAAGCCCGAAGACACCTCCAGATTTAAAGTGAGGGGGTGGAAAAGAATTTACCATGCTAATGGACATCAGAAAAAAGCAGGAGTGGCAATCCTTATATTAGATCAATTAGATTTTAAGCCAAAGACTATAATAAGAGATGAGGAAGGACACTATATCATACTCAAAGGGTCTGTCCAACAAGAAGATCTAACAATTTTAAATATCTATGCCCCCAATGTGGGAGCAGCCAACTATATAAACCAATTAATAACAAAATCAAAGAAACACATCAACAATAATACAATAATAGTAGGGGACTTTAACACTCCCCTCACTGAAATGGACAGATCATCCAAGCAAAAGATCAACAGGGAAATAAAGGCCTTAAATGATACCCTGGATGAGATGGACATCACAGATATATTCAGAACATTTCATCCCAAAGCAACAGAATACACATTCTTCTCTAGTGCACATGGAACATTCTCCAGAATAGATCACATCCTCGGTCCTAAATCAGGACTCAACCGGTATCAAAAGATTGGGATCATTCCCTGCATATTTTCAGACCACAACGCTCTGAAGCTAGAACTCAACCACAAGAGGAAGTTTGGAAAGAACCCAAATACATGGAGACTAAACAGCATCCTTCTAAAGAATGAATGGGTCAACCGGGAAATTAAAGAAGAATTGAAAAAAATCATGGAAACAAATGATAATGAAAATACAACGGTTCAAAATCTGTGGGACACAACAAAAGCAGTCCTGAGAGGAAAATATATAGTGGTACAAGCCTTTCTCAAGAAACAAGAAAGGTCTCAGGTACACAACCTAACCCTACACCTAAAGGAGCTGGAGAAAGAACAAGAAAGAAACCCTAAGCCCAGCAGGAGAAGAGAAATCATAAAGATCAGAGCAGAAATCAATGAAATAGAAACCAAAAAAACAATAGAACAAATCAACGAAACTAGGAGCTGGTTCTTTGAAAGAATTAATAAAATTGATAAACCCCTGGCCAGACTTATCAAAAAGAAAAGAGAAAGGACCCAAATAAATAAAATCATGAATGAAAGAGGAGAGATCACAACTAACACCAAAGAAATACAAACTATTATAAGAACATACTATGAGCAACTCTACGCCAACAAATTTGACAATCTAGAAGAAATGGATGCATTCCTAGAAACATATAAACTACCACAACTGAACCAGGAAGAAATAGAAAGCCTGAACAGACCCATAACCAGTAAGGAGATTGAAACAGTCATTAAAAATCTCCAAACAAACAAAAGCCCAGGGCCAGACGGCTTCCCGGGGGAATTCTACCAAACATCTAAAGAAGAACTAATTCCTATTCTCCTGAAACTGTTCCAAAAAATAGAAATGGGAGGAAAACTTCCAAACTCATTTTATAAGGCCAGCATCACTTTGATCCCAAAACCAGACAAGGATCCCATCAAAAAAGAGAGCTATAGACCAATATCCTTGATGAACACAGATGCGAAAATTCTCACCAAAATACTAGCCAATTGGATTCAACAGTACATTAAAAGGATTATTCACCATGACCAAGTGGGATTTATTCCATGGCTGCAAGTTTGGTTCAACATCCGCAAATCAGTCAATGTGATACAACACATCAATAAAAGAAAGAACAAGAACCATATGATACTCTCAATAGATGCTGAAAAAGCATTTGACAAATTACAGCATCCCTTCCTGATCAAAACTCTTCAAAATGTAGGGATAGAGGGAGCATACCTCAATATCATCAAAGTCATCTATGAAAAACCCACTGCAAATATCATTCTCAATGGAGAAAAACTGAAAGCTTTTCCGCTAAGGTCAGGAACACGGCAGGGATGTCCATTATCACCACTGCTATTCAACATAGTACTAGAAGTCCTAGCCTCAGCAATCAGACAACAAAAGGAAATTAAGAACATCCAAATCAGCAAGAAGAAGTCAAATTATCACTCTTCGCAGATGATATGATACTATATGTGGAAAACCCAAAAGACTCTACTCCAAAACTGCTAGAACTTGTACAGGAATTCAGTAAAGTATCAGGATATAAAATCAATGCACAGAACTCAGTTGCATTTCTCTACACCAACAACAAGACAGAAGAAAGAGAAATTAAGGAGTCAATCCCATTTACAATTGCACCCCAAACCATAAGATACCTAGGAATAAGCCTAACCAAAGAGGCTAAGAATCTATACTCAGAAAACTATAAAGTACTCATGAAAGAAATTGAGGAAGACACAAAGAAACGGAAAAATGTTCCATGCTCCTGGATTGGAAGAATAAATATTGTGAAAATGTCTCTGCTACCTAAAGCAATCTACACATTTAATGCAATTCCTATCAAAGTACCATCCATCTTTTTCAAAGAAATGGAACAAATAATTCTAAAATTTATATGGAACCAGAAAAGACCTCGAATAGCCAAAGGGATATTGAAAAAGAAAGCCAAAGTTGGTGGCATCACAATCCCAGACATCAAGCTCTATTACAGAGCTGTCATCATCAAGACAGCATGGTACTGGCACAAAACAGACACATAGATCAATGGAACAGAATAGAGAGCCTGGAAATAGACCCTCAACTCTATGGTCAACTAATCTTCGACAAAGCAGGAAAGAATGTCCAATGGAAAAAAGACAGCCTCTTCAATAAATGGTGTTGGGAAAATTGAACAGCCACATGCAGAAAAATAAAATTGGACCATTTCCTTACACCACACACAAAAATAGACTCAAAATGGATGAAGGACCTCAATGTGAGAAAGGAATCCATCAAAATCCTTGAGGAGAACACAGGCAGCAACCACTTCGACCTCAGCCGCAGCAACATCTTCCTAGGAACATCGCCAAAGGCAAGGGAAACAAGGGCAAAAATGAACTATCGGTATTTATCAAGATCAAAATCTTTTGCACAGCAAAGGAAACAGTGAGCAAAATCAAAAGACAACTGACATAATGGGAGAAGATATTTGCAAACGACATATCAGATAAAGGACTAGTGTCCAAAATCTATAAAGAACTTAGCAAACTCAACACTCAAAGAACAAATAATCCAATCAAGAAATGGGCAGAGGACATGAACAGACATTCTGCAAAGAAGACATCCAGATGGCCAACAGACACATGAAAAAGTGCTCCATATCACTCGGCATCAGGGAAATACAAATCAAAACCACAATGAGATATCACCTCACACCAGTCAGAATGGCTAAAATTAACAAGTCAGGAAATGACAGATGATGGCGAGGATGCAGAGAAAGGGGAACCCTCCTACACTGTTGGTGGGAATGCAAGCTGGTGCAACCGCTCTGGAAAACAGCATGGAGGTTCCTCAAAATGTTAAAAATAGAACTGCCCTATGACCCAGCAATTGCACTACTGGGTATTTACCCTAAAGATACAAACGTAGTGATCCAAAGGGGCAAGTGCACCTGAATGTTTATAGCAGCAATGTCCACAATAGCCAAACTATGGAAAGAACCTAGATGTCCATCAACAGATGAATGGATCAAGAAGAGGTGGTATATATACACAATGGAATACTATGCAGCCATCAAAAGAAATGAAATCTTGCCATTTGCAACAACGTGGATGGAACTAGAGCGTATCATGCTTAGCGAAATAAGTCAAGCAGAGAAAGACAACTACTATATGATCTCCCTGATATGAGGAAGTGGTGATGCAACATGGGGGCTTAAGTGGGTAGGAGAAGAATAAATGAAACAAGATGGAACTGGGAGAGAGACAAACCATAAGTGGCTCTTAATGTCACAAAACAAACTGAGGTTTGCTGGGGGGAGGGGCGTTGGGAGAAAGGGGGTGGGGTTATGGACATTGGGGAGGGTATGTGCTTTGGTGAGTGCTGTGAAATGTGTAAACCTGGCAATTCACAGACCTGTACCCCTGGGGATAAAAATATATGTTTATAAAAAATAAAAAATTAAAAAAAAAAGAAAAATGGCTTTTTTCTAGGAAAATCCTAGCACACCCCTGGGCTTCCACAGCTAGAGAAGTTCATAGACATGGTGCTGCATCTGTGAGCTGCACAGCAACTTTGCAGGAATGCACTGATATTTTCTTTATTTTACAGACAGGAAATACAAGCATAGGCAGATCAAAATACATATCCATGATTAGGGCACCTGGGTGGCTCAGTTGGTTAGAAATCTGACTTGATTTTGGCTCAGGTCATGATCTCAGGGTCCTGAAACTGAGCCCCACCCAGTGTGGGGCCTACTTAAGGTTCTCTCTCTCGCTTTTCCTCTGCCCTTTCCTCCACTAGTGCTTTCTTTATCTCTCTCTCTCTCTCTTAAAAAAAAATAAAAGGAAAGAAAAGACATATCCATCATATCCATTATGGCATAGCCAGGGAGGTAGCAGAACCAGGATTTGAACTACGCAGTCTGACCTCATGGTCCATATTCTTGACCACATCTTACCACTGCTTAGAATCTGTAGACCTGGGCATTTTTAAGACACTGCCTACAACTTAAGTACAAGGCCAGGAGATGAATTATCTCCCCACTGAATCACAGCACTTTCCAACTAAAGGAGAAGGAAGCACTACCACCTCTAGCAGGAGGGTGTTTATAGGAAAACACCCAGGAAAATTGGAAGGGGATTACAGGAAAACATCCAGGTCAAATTGAAGCAAACAAAGAAATCAGTATGCAAAGGGGAATATAAGGTATGTTCCCTCATAGAAAATTTAGAAGCATTAGTAAGAACCACATTTCAGGGAGAAGAATAAATGCCTTGAAGGTTTTTCATATCTCTTAAAACTAACTACTTGGGAGCCCCTTCTTACTTCCAGCAATGCAAATAAACATGCTGACAGTTCCTTTCCAAAGATGTGTCCACCTGTATCTTGGGACTAAATCATAATTGTCAAAATGTCCTACCTTGTTTTTTTTTCTTTTTAGCCCTTAGCTCAGCTTTCACCTGTATCAGTTGAGGGGAAAGAACATAGGTAAATTTCCCACCCTGGATCCTTATTGGCATGCTATCAGCTGGGTGAGGACTACTAAACCCACTGTAAGTTTCACAGCAAGAGAAGGACAAAGACAAGGTTGCCAGCTATAGGCTGATAAACTGATGCTAAGGGAGGAAAGTTAACTGGCGATATGAGAGCCACAGCCCAGTTATAGGGTTACTATAATGAAACTTTCTATTTTTCCTCCAGAAAAGTTGAGCATTGTCAGAGAATGCTGGAATTAATGTAGCATATTCTTCACTTGGAAACTGAACACCCATTCATTTATTTATATAAACAAAGTAGCATAATTATTAGGGAAGACTATAAGGATATTTTTCTCCTACTCTTGCTCCCTGTAACTGTTACTATTTTTTTGAAATTTTATAAGTGTTTTTATTTTTCTTTCAACTTATTTATTTTCAGAAAACAGTATTCGTTATTTTTTCACCACACCCAGTGCTCCATGCAAGCCGTGCCCTCTATAATACCCACCACCTGGTACCCCAACCTCCCACCCCCCCACCACTTCAAACCCCTCAGATTGTTTTTCAGAGTCCATAGTTTCTCATGGTTCACCTCCCCTTCCAATTTACCCAAAAGCACATACCCTCCCCAATGTCCATAACCCTACCCGCCTTCTCCCAACCCCCCTCCCGCCAGCAACCCACAGTTTGTTTCGTGAGATTAAGAGTCACTTATGGTTTGTCTCCCTCCCTATCCCATCTTGTTTCATGGATTCTTCTCCTACCCACTGAAGTCCCCATGTTGCATCACCACTTCCTCATATCAGGGAGATCATATGATAGTTGTCTTTCTCCGCTTGACTTATTTCGCTAAGCATGATACGCTCTAGTTCCATCCATGTTGTCGCAAATGGCAAGATTTCATTTCTTTTGATGGCTGCATAGTATTCCATTGTGTATATATACCACCTCTTCTTGATCCATTCATCTGTTGATGGACATCTAGGTTCTTTCCATAGTTTGGCTATTGTGGACATTGCTGCTATAAACATTCGGGTGCACATGCCCCTTTGGATCACTACGTTTGTATCTTTAGGGTAAATACTCAGTAGTGCAATTGCTAGGTCATAGGGCAGTTCTATTTTCAACATTTTGAGGAACCTCCATGCTGTTTTCCAGAGCGGTTGCACCAGCTTGCATTCCCACCAACAGTGTAGGAGGGTTCCCCTTTCTCCGCATCCTCGCCAGCATCTGTCATTTCCTGACTTGTTGATTTTAGCCATTCTGACTGGTGTGAGGTGTGTAACTGTTACTATTAATGGAGTTACAGTACTGAATGGAAAGGAACAAATTAAATCAAAATCAAAATAAGAATTTTGACAGTAAAACTGGCAAGCTTTTAAAGATAAAATAATCATAAACCAGTAGCTTCTTTTTCTTTCTTTCTTTGCATCAACATGTTTTTCTGACATGCAGAAGAATATCTAGTTCATTCCCTCCCAGCTCCAACTAGCTTATATACAGATGATGATAATCTTTTTTTTTTCAGCTTTGTTGAGGTATAATTGACAAATAAAATTATAAAACTTTAAGGTGTACAAGGTGATGAGTTAATATAGCTATACATTGTGGAAGGATTTCCCCATCTAGTTCATTAACACAACTATCCCTTTACATACTTAGATTTTTTTTCCTGATGAGTACATTTAAATTCTGTTCTTTTACCAAATTTCAATTATGCAATAGAGTGTTATCAACTATAGACAAATTATACATTAGATCCTCAGAACATATTCCTCTTGTAATTCAAAGTCTGTCTCCTTTTACCAACCTCTCTCTATTTTCCCTGCCCTCCAGACTCTGATAACCTACCACTCTACTCTTTCTCTGTTTCCTATGCAGTTTGTTCATTTTCTTATTTAGGCATATGTCTCAAAAGAGCCAATTATGAGATCTTAGTGGAAATGAGTTACATTCCACATTTAAATGATATTATACAGAATTTGCCTTTACCTGTCTGAATTCTTTCACTTAGCATAATGTCCTTCAGGTTTATCCATGTTGTCACAAATAACATTTCCTTCTCTTTTAAGGCTGAACAGTGTGTGTATGTGTGTGCGTGTGTGTGTGTGTGTGTGTGTGTATGAATATATGTATTTATTCAAACACTCTGGCTGTTTCCATACCTTCACCATTGTGATTGATGCTGAATATATATCCAGAAGTAGAACTGCTGGACAACCTTATTTAGGGGAGTGGGGACAACTACTGTGATACTCAAGTCATTCTTAGCATTGGTCCACTTCCATGTAAGATTCAGGGGGTGTCTCTGTTTTCATAATATTGACCTCCCAAAAGTTAGCACATTCTCCAAGTGTCCAAATTAGTGAAACTTTTTTTTTTTTTTGGCCTTGTTTTCCAAGCACTTGTTTATAGAACCACATAACTCTTTACTCATCACCATAAAAACAGTGTTTGTTATGTCATTCCTTATCCTTCTTCATCCATATAATATTTAAATGAATCAAACTACTGTGTTTCTATTGAATATTTCATTAGGAATAGTCTCTGTGCCATGATTTTTTTTTTAATTTTCTTTCTTTTCTTTTTTAATTTTATTTTTTATAAACATATAATGTTTTTTATCCCCAGGGGTACAGGTCTGTGGATCACCAGGTTTACACACTTCACAGCACTCACCACAGCACATACCCTCCCCAGTGTCCATAACCCCACCCCCTCTACCAAACCCCCTCCCCCCAGCAACCCTCAGTTTGTTTTGTGAGATTAAGAGTCACTTATGGTTTGTCTCCCTCCCAATCCCATCTTGTTTGATTTTTTTTTAATGCCTGATATTTAGCTTATGTCTTAATTTGCTCCACTGCATAAATTAATCTTGTCCAGCACCAGTAGAAGCAAAGAAAGATCTATTCCTGATAATTGTCACTTTCACTTTGAGGTACAGACACCTTTTCTTTTATATCTGTCAAGCCACATTCCATAATCTCCATCCTTAAAACATATCTACCTCCAGGTCTCTTCAAACCACCATTTTGATCTACCACTAACTATCTCCAATTTTATTCTTGGCAAAGCCTTGAAAAAGCTGTGAAATAACAAAAGCAAAGGATTTAATTATTTCAGTTCTGGTGGGCCTGCCCCACGGGTTTCATGCAGATACATGAGCACTGCTAAAAGCATGAGATTCATTTCCATGTGTTTGCCTGGTGAATCAAGCCCTCGGTCTTACTTGATAATCATTTGCTTTTCTCCAAGTATTGGCAAACCATGAAGCCCCATATACCTTTAAATTTAAAAAATCAAGAAGCACACTAACTGTGCTTTTTACTTGGGGGAAAACACAGTGAATTTTGCAGTTTCAGTGATTTTTCCACCAGCCTGTGAATTTTAAATAACACATATAAAGTGTTTTCTACATGTCATGACTCACATTTCTTTCTATAGCTCTAAATAGAGCAAGCTAGGAGGAGAAGTGTAATAAAATACATAAAGTCAGGCAGAAATTACTTGTCTACTACATAAGAAAACACATTTCCAAATGGAGGTTTAAAGCCCCCACCCCCATAGTGTTACTGAATACCATTCCCTGACTTGAGGACCAATATAGAATGAAAGTAAGAATAAATTCCTTAGTTGCCTGTCCTAGAATTGAGTGACAAAAGGAGCAAATACTGAAAGGCAATACTGATGGCCATGTAGAAAGCATATATGTAAACAATTTTAGCTATTTGCTGGCTGAATTAGGAATCAGTTTGTTCACTTAAAATAAGCAAGGACAAGTTGGGTGGTTGGCCCATGAATGAAAGGATCTTAAGTAAAACCAGGAGCCACCAAAAACAGGATAGACAGTGTAGGAGGCAGGTTCTGTTCTGGAGTCATATGAGTTGTCATTTATCCCCAGAATCCAGATAGAGAATATGGTATATGAAATGGCAGGCCAGGAATTTGGGGACTCGAACTCTGGTGCATAATAAGATAAAAATAATCTTTTAATGCAGACTTTCTAGATTCTAACTCAAGCAAACTCATCCACTTTCTTTAAGGAAATCACCCTTTGATTGGCCATTCTTCTGCTTATTTCTAATAATAGGAAGAGTGGTTTTTTTATGTGAAAAAAACATTTAATAACTGTATGTGTTTTGCAAAACATGTAACTATTCTGAATCTGTTTTCCTATCTATAAAATGAAATAGGGGCACCTGGATGGCTCAGTTGGTTAAGTATCTGACTCCGTTTTTGGCTCAGGTCATGATTTCATGGATCTAGATTGAGCTCTGCCTTTGGACTCTGTGCTCAGTTCAGTGGGGTGTCTGCTTGAAGATTCTCTCTCTCCCCACATTGGCATGAGCATACCAACACACCCACGTACAGGCACACTTTTTCTCTCTCTAAAATAAATAAATCTCAAAAAAATAACATGAAAAAATATAATTTTAGGATTAAAGGAGATAAATTGAAATGAATTAGAGTGAAATGAATTAGAAACAAGAGAAATTATTATTGTTGCTACATATATTTTCATTATTTATTAAGTACAAAATAACAGTTTTGTCATTCGTTTAAAGAAACAACTCACCCAAATAATAGTAAAAAAAATAACAGAAAAAAATAAATAAAAACAGTAAAAACACTTTAAAAAACAGTAAAATAGTGTGGAGATGAGTGGCTTCAGTTTAAGTAATAATTGTTTTCACTTTTCCCTAATATGAAGCTTTCTCTGACCCTCCCTCTCCTTACAGACTCTGACCTTAGAGTGGATAGATGGGGTCAAATGTCCTCAGAGATAAAGTATTGAGGACAGGTCAGCAAGGAGCATGTTGGATTTGTAGACTGCAAGAGAGTGCTTGTTCCAGACATAGAGGCCCAAGGGCAGATAAGAGAGAAGAAATGAAACAAAGGAAGCAGTTAGGGACAAGCCTGGGCCCAGCCAAAGGAAGGAGCAAAAGAAAGGGGAAGGCATGTTGGCAGAGGCCCACTGGTTCCTCACTCTATTTAAGGACAGAGTGAATGAAGGAGCGTCATCTTCAGGCAGCCTCTGGTTATAAAGTACTGCCTATATGCAGAGTTTCTTCCTACAATGAAGGTTTCCCATAATAATGACCAATTCCATTTCAACACACATGGGCTTATGCTTCCTTTAGTCCCTTTGCAGCCTCAATAGCATTTGGGGACCATTCTTCCATTACAGATTAGCAAATTTAGTCATGTCCAACACAGTTATTTTTCAAGGAAACAAATGTCTTCCAGCTGCCTGAGAATGAGTTTGCTATTGTGTACAAAGATGGCAAAAATAAAATAAAATAAAATAAAATAAATAAAATAAAATCCAAAGCTCCAAAAACAGTGGGTCAGGAAGAGAACACGGGAACAGAGATAAAGCTACATTTCCAATTACAGATGAATTTCCCATGACTAGTAAACACAGCATTGGTTCACTTGAGCACAGAGTTGGGTAGCTACTATAGACCTAACCAGCATGACCTCCAAACACATTCCCACACTCACGTTACACAGTGCCCCAATAGGGCCCATGACTCTTCTACTTTCAGTCCATTTTATCCACAGTGCCCACTTATACAAAGACTGGAGGGTGGAGAAAAGTGTGAAACACACTGTGATTAGTCTCTTTTTCTCTTTCCCAATGCATCTCACTATCAGAACCTGCCCCACCAACCCTCTCTTCCCTAATGAGGATGCAATTTCCTGATGTCCTAGGCATAGGCAGGCAATTGGTCTTACTTCCATGTGGTTTCAGGAAACACATTAATAGTGACCTGGTTTTCACCATATCCCCTTGGAAATCCCCCAGCATGACTTTTGCACAACTAAAGTTAAATAGAGGAAATGAAGATGGTTTCTTTTGAAATAGATAGGTCATTATTTTGCTTAATTCTCACAGGAGATGCCAGACTATATCTCTGTCCACAGAGATGAGTCCACTTCCCCCAAAACCCACCTGTGCGCATAGTCATCTCATTTCCAGCAATGATTAGTTTCTGGTAAGTATATCTCCTACCAAATGTCTCTGAGTCTACCATCTTCTACCAAAGGTATCATCATTAAGCTATCAAGTTTGTCTTCAACCACAATAGTCATATAAAAAAAACTTTAGGTTTTTCCTTTGAGATATTTTTATTCCATTCTTTTTCCCCCAAAGGTTGTTCATTAAAAAAAACACACATATGTCTCAGTAAACAGATATGAAAACATAGTGGAGGTGAGTTATCTTATTCTGCCAAGTATATATTCCCCTTTCTTATGGTAGTGAGATTCTGATAATCCTATGAGAAACCGTCTCAATTTTATTCTTAGTCCATGTGACATGGAGAATGTATATGATCTAGGTCTGGCCAATTAGCATCTACACAGAGTCACTATTATTGGTTCAGAGAAAGTATGTAACTGAGGTGAGTACAATCAAAGTTAAACTTACCACTTTTGTACTCTCTTTTCTGCTGAGGTTACTGGAGGGAGAAAATGTACACATGGAAGTGTTGAAAGCTTAACTGTTGTCATGGAGGATAGTTGTTTGAGAATGGAACCAACACAAAAGAAAACAGAGGTGATAATGGGAGACCTAATTCTGATGGTATTGTCAGTTCTTAGATACAGTCATGCCTGAAGCCAATCTACCTATGATCTTTTCATTTCTAAGCCAGTATATCTTCTTGACTTCATTCAGAGTTAGGTTTCCAGCCCATCTATGTTTTCTGTCACTTGCCACCAAATATGTTGTTTTAAAATCTTCCCTTCTATGCCAGTGCTTCATATCTATCTAATACTTTATCAGCAATGTTCTCACTTGCCATGTACTTAAAGTTATCTGAAGAAACCAGGTGATAGTAATGAAAATGGCCCACAAGCTATGACATCCATCACTAGCTGAGTCTTTGCTTCCAATAAATAGAGGAAGTTGGATCATAATAAAAGCACACAAAATCATTTCCAATGTGAATAATCTTTGGGACAACTCCATTCTTCTTTACTCCAGAGACAGCCAAGAGTGTCTTCTCCTTTGGTCTAATAGGTTAGCCGAAAACACAATACATTGAGACTATGAAATTCCAAGTACGATAGAAAATACTACCAATAAATAAGAGCAGAACAAGAAAATGAATATGATATTGGATCTTTGTAAATCACCACTTAAGTGTTTATTAAGTGTTGGAGTTAAGTTTGATTATAATGGGTGAAGAATTTCCATGTGGTAAAAGTGAGACTACAATAGCCAAGAAGCAGTTGGAATTCACACAGATCTGTTCTTGGCTTTCCAATGGGTGTGGAAAGAGTAGACAGAACTAAAAACACAACTGGAACTCTGGCCCAGTTCCTGAATATTAGCATAGAGGGGCGTGCTTTCCATACAGAGGGTGTCATCAAGTAACCAAAAGCAAAAAAAATACTTGGAGAGAAGAAAGAGGGTGGGGGAGGCATCCCTTTCACTGTAGTTCTCCAATGTCAAGGAGACTGGCTGGGGATCAACAAAGATTCTCTAAGAATGCCTCTGTTTCTTGGTTTTTGGCCAGTTACTCAGAGCAGATGTGAAACGTTTGCTGTGATTAGGAAATATTTTGCATGTGAGAATGTGGATGCTACAATCTTCAACTCAGCCAAGAAGACTTAATAAATGGTGAAATTTTACATCTTTAGGGAGGAGCAACATATTTTTTAAAAAGTGTTGGTTAAAATAAACACCAAATTCCCAAGGAGAGACTCCAAACTCTGATGATGTGCAGTACTGATCATTTTATTACTGTGGAAAAATTTATTAAGATGGTGCAGCCCACTTCATCCTTTTGTTAATGTTCTCCTTTTCCCATTATCAATGGCATATGAGTACTCATCTTTTACTATCTGAGTTTTGTTATTGAATTAACCAGAAATGGATGACAAAATATGGTCTTGTTAGCAAATAGAAAATTAAAAAGTGATCTCATGTCATTAAAAAATGAGAAGCTTTTCTTTTACAAGTGAAACCAAGCTATCATTGGCAAGAAAATTATGCACATTAGGAATACACTTGCATTCTGGTTCCCCAATATAGCCAGCTGTCTGACCTTCAAAATCACTTTATTTCTCTGAGCTTCAGTTTCCTGTTGTGTCAAAGGAGAGAATTGGACTACATCAGCATTTCCCAGAGTATATATTATAGAAACTAGTTCTGTGGGATGTTAATGAATTGTCAAAACCAAGGTGGGAACTCACTGATCAAACAGGACAAAGAAAGAAATTCAAGACAAAGGAAATAATGTGTGTGAAAGTATGGAGATATGAAAAACCTTTTTACTCATTTGTTTCACAAATATTAACTGAAAACCTATTATATGTCTGGTATTGAGTGTGCTAGAAGTTGGAGATTCAGTGGTAAGTACAGGTGATAAGAAACTTGCCTTCAGAGAGTATATATTCTTGAAAGACTTATAATTAAACAAGCCATTAAAATGAAATCAAGTATTCTGAATATGATTGAAAAAGAACAAGGGCTCCTATACATGGGAATAAGGAAAGTATGAGAGGGCTTTTTGGAAGAAGTTATGTTTGAAGCTATACCTAAAGGAAAGTATGAGAGGGCTTTTTGGAAGAAGTTATGTTTGAAGCTAGACCTAAAGGTCCAGCCACCACAGAGTATAGAAGATGCATATTCCAAGCAAAAGGGATGCCATGGGTAAGAAAATGGGTCTAAAGAAGAAAAGAGGAAGTTTGAAGAAATTAAACTTAAAAATCTAGTATGGCTGAATTTAATGTGAGAGGGTGAAAGTGGAAGCTTTGAGGAGTAAATGGGGGAAGATCATGTTGTATCTCAGAAGCAATGAACAATGGTTTCATTTTGTCCTACAAAACAAGTAATGCTAAAGGGTTTAAGGAAAGCACCTGAGAAAATGACCATATTTTTATTTTAGAATGGTGGCAGGGGCAGTGGTGAGAAGACTTTATTGGAAAAGGAGCAAAAATAGAAAAAATTATACAAAGGAGACTCTTGCCTCCTTGCTATTGCAGTACAGATGGAGAAAATAAAAACGTGAAAGTCATTCAAGAGGTAGAGGTGGAAGGTTTGTGCCTGATTTGATGTTGGCAGTGAATAGAAGGGAATGTATTCAGTTTGGCTCACAAGGTGAATGGTGATACCATAAATCAGATTAGAGATTAGAGGACAAAGAAGAAGAAGAAGAGAAAAGGGAAGTTGAAAATGAAGTTGAGTTATATTAGGGGTTGACCATCCCTTTATTCTACTGGACATTTAAATGGAAGTATTCAGATACATCAGTCTAGAACATGAAGAAATGGGCTGACGTCTCAATATAAATTTGAACATCTTTAGTTCATGGATGACCATCAAACCTTGAAGTAGCTGAGATCTCCCCGAATCTGTAAAAAGTAAAATGAGAAGAAAGATAAGGCAAAAACAAACATTGAAAGAACAAGTGTATGAAACTATATCTGTAAAAAGAACAGAGAGGAAAAGGCAGAGAATTAGAACCATTTTTAAATTAAGATTGTATTTTGTTGAAATTTATTTATGATTCCCAAGCAAATGTTCTGGTATTAGAAAAAATTATCTAAATTCTAACTCTAGAATATAGTCAATATTTATTATTTTTTAAGGCGTTTTCCAAGGTATAGATAATCTCAAAAAATGAGATAGTTTAAAAACTATTTTGTTTCTAATTCTTAAATATGGTACCAGAAACATACAGGTAATTCTGCCTTTATGACCCAAGTACATGAAATGCATAGGTTTTCTAATGAACTTCTTATGGCCTATACTGCAGAGATGACTTTTAAGTGGCAAAAACACAATTGTAAATGCACACCATGAAAACAGCCTCATTATTTTCTACATCTTCCAGCGTCCTCCTGAGTTGGCTATATGAATAACAACATAAAAGCTGGCTGAACAACTAAATAAAGAATTATAGTTAATCCAAAAAATAAATCAATACATCCAGAAATCAAAAACAAACACATGTTAAAAAAAAAAAAAACACAACAGTAAGATTTTTTTTTCCCCCAAGTGTTGAACATACTCAGTTTCACTGGGGTCATAACAATGAGTTTCCAAATTTTGGAATCCATTGGACCCTTAGCCTGTCTGATTTTCTTACTAAGCTACAGTCTTCTGGAGTTGATTTCATCAGTGGCTGGTGAAGCATGACTCTGTTTTTTTTATAAGCTTTTCTTCTTAAAACAACATTTTGATGAGCTAAGCATAAATTAATCAGAAACATATGGATTAAATTGACTCCAAAATACATATGGGTTTAAAAAATAAGAAATGTACTTGGGGCAAAAACGCACTTAGGGTTTTATAAGCCCAGTATGTTAGAAAACCATAGCAAAAGGATTCCAAAATATGACCTCTCCTTATCTCTGTCAGGGTCAGCAAAGTTTTTGTTATCTTCTTACAGAAAAAGGAAGTCAAGAGGTGGATGAGCACCGTGAGATTGCTCAGCCTTAGCCCTCTCTAAGGCCAGACCCTGGTTTCAGTCAGTCTACGGCTGACTCTTTGAGGGAAAGTGAGGCACTAAGAGAAACCTCTCGTAGCAGGACAGGGCTCTGTCACCACCCGTCTAGCTTTATCCTTTTCTTTGAAGATAAACATCCTCATTTTCCACGTATTCAGGGGCAATTCTTTTCTCCTATAATTTGTTGTTACTTCCAAATTAACATGTAAATATAATGAATGTACTATCTCTCCTTATTTCCCAGTCTCCCATCTTCTAGGCATAAAATCTTGGAGGCAGCTTTGACTCCTTATTCCTCTTAATTCCTTATATCCTATCAGTCATCAAGTCCAGCCAAACTGGCCTTTGAAATTCAAACTCTCTCCATCCTAACTGCTTTTGCCCTCATCCAGGCCCTCATCATCTCACACCTGGATGACAAGGGCAGCCACAAAGCTAACCCTTCCTTATTCCTCCTAACCTCTAAGCCACCCCACACACTACCTTCAGTGTCATCTTCAACCCATGGTTTCATCCTATTGCCCTTCTCCTTCTCCTCTTTTGCTTTTACTATCTGTCAAATTTAAGCTCTTCTGTCTGCCTCCCAAGCTTCCTCATAACACAGAGAGAGTCTATCTCTGCAAGCATGTTTTCCATGGATTGCTCAATACCCATCACCTCCCAAAGACTGGCATTAGCCATATGCTGTGTTCAGTTTATGTTTCAATTTATACTCCCAAGCATCATTTCCTAACTATGTATTTCCTTACTTGTATTTACTTTTCTTCTACATTTTTGTGGCATGATATTTATATCACAAAATGTGGGCAACCCCACTAATGTAATATTTCAGTGAATACCTGAAAGATAAGAAGACTTAGCCCATAGAATGACAGGGGAAAAGCATGTGCAAAGACCCTATAATGTCCTGTGAGTGGGGAAAGGGATAGGAACAACTTTGTGTGTTTGAGAAATTATAAAGAAAGAATTATATGTAAAGGAATTGTGTTTTAAAAATATAAAAGGCTACTATAGCTGACACAGAGCTTAAAAGGAGGAAATGGGTGTGAGATGAGGGACAAGAGTCAGAAGGAAGAGCATGGATGGCCTTGGCAGCTGTGCTAAAGAGTGGATTTTATTCGGAATTCAAGCGGCTCTAGGGTTATTTACATTAAAGAGGACAAAGCCATTTATTGGAAGATAACTCTTACTTCTTAAAAATAAATAGATATAACGTCACAGAACAAAGATTACTTCAAAGAAATAAACAGAAAAAGGTGGCAAAGGTAGCAATGAAGTCAGAGAATTTCAAAAAACACATTCTGGAAGAAGAATTGGTAGGATATACTCCTGAGTTAGATGTGAGATGTATGAGAATGTAACAAATCAAGAATGACTCCTATATTTTAGGTTTGAGGAATTGAATATATTTCCTAAAATAGAGAAAACTGTGAGTAAAGAGAATAGGGTACACCGAACTGAGATTTTAGTTTTGGGCTTAGCTCTAGGCAAAACTGGATTAACTAATTTTGACCCATCCTCATTTCCTTAGAAACAACAAGAGTTGGAAAAAACAGTGTCAATTACCTTTTATAGGTACTGGAGAACTATTGAGGCAGTAAAGATGTGGAAGATATACAATCTCCCCACCCTCCACCTAAAAAGAGGGAGAAAAAAGAGGAGGAGGAGAAGAACAAAAGTCCAGAAACATGATCCAGGGATTTGGTTTCCTCAAGGATTTTTCTCATTTTTTTTTTAAGATTGTAGTTATTTATTTGACAGAGAGAGAGAGACAGCGAGAGAGGGAACACAAACAGAGGGAGTAGGAGAGGGAGAAGCAGGCTCCCTGTCGAGCAAGGAGCCTGATGTGGGCTCAATCCAGGATCCTGGGATCATGATCTGAGCCAAAGGCAGATGCTTAATGCCTGAGCCACTCAGGTGCCCCATATTTTTTTCATTTGAATGCAGACAATAAGAAGCTGAAAGGCTGATCAGAGATTTTACTTGATTTATATTGCTAGAAAGACAAAAGCCATAGAACACTGCATGCCAAGAAGATTGTTGGTAAACACCCTGGTCCTTTGGTTGGTACCTCAAAGACCACACCTAGGAAAAAAAAGTTAAACTGGAAGCAGCACAAACCACATAGAGACAGATTTGAATCACGACAAACCTCAACTGGATTAAAGTGATTTGGGATTGTTAGTGACTCTAAGTTAGATAGTACAAGAAACAAGAGAAATTCTTCTCTGGAGAAAGATAAAAATGAGCCAGGGATCCAAAATACTGCTAAGAGTTATCAAATACAGTATTTTATATTTTAAAAAAATGAGGCATACTGAAAATAAGTTGTCTAGGATGCTCAAAAACTCAGAGAAATACAGATAAGAGAAATAAACACATAGGCTATCATGACTATGAAGATAGCAGACATGAAATTAACTACCAGTGAAATGATCAGGAAATTTCTTAAGAAGAAAAATTTTGGAATAGAACAAAAATTTCTTTTTACAATAAAATGAAAACCATGGAACTAAATACAGCAATGGTATTAAGAACATGATGAATAATTTTAATAACTGTATAAAGGTGAAAAGAATTAGTGGAATGAGATATAGATCAGGAAGAAATACACATAGTACAATTTTAAAAGTCAATGAAAAGTACAGAAAAGAATGTAAAAATAACATAGGCAATATTAAAATGTTCTAATATACAAGTATTCAGAATCCCAAAAGGAAAGGAGAACGACAATGTGACAGAACAATGTTTGAAAGATAATAGCTAGGGGTTTTCCAAAGTGGCAAAAGACATTAAGCAACACAGTCAAAAGGCATAAAATACTAGTAAACAAATTCATAGACATATATTAAAAAGGTAATTCATCAGGACTAAAATATAGAGTTCGTTTAACATTTAAAAAATCAATACGGGGCACCTGGGCTGCTCAGTCAGTTAAGCATCTGCCTTCAGCTCAGGTCATGATCTCAAAGTCCTGGGATTGAGCCCCACATCAGGCTCCTTGCTCAGCAGGGAGTCTGCTTCTCCCTCTCCTTCTGCCTTTCCCACACCCTACCACACTCATGCTCTTTCTCTCTCTCTCACTCAAATAAATAAAATGTTTTTTAAAAATCAATACATATATATAATTTACCACATTAATAAATGAGAAAGAAATAAAACATTTCAACAGATGTAGCAAAAGCATTTGTTATGAACAAAAAAGTTCATAATAAAAACTTGGTTAATATGCAGACACAAAAATCAGAAAGTAGAGAACAGACTTAACATGATTAGCAACTTGATGTCATCTATTAGAACACTGTACCCCCAAACTGCATAATTGACATCTTTCTTAAATGTTTACAGAATATTTACAAAATGACATATACTGGACTACATAGAAAATCTCACCAAATTTTGAAGAATTGAAATCATATGGAGGACATACTCTACGTACAGTGGAATTAAGCCAGAGATCATATCAAAAAGCTAACTAGAAAGTCTCTATTTTTGATGTTAAGGAATACATCTCTAAGTAATCCATGAATCAAAGAAGAAACAATAAAAATTAGAAAGTACTTTTACCTGAATTAAGAGTTGACCCTCAAACAATGTGGGGTTTAGGGTGTCAACTTCTGTGCAGTCAAAAATCCACATATAACTTTAACTCCCCAAAAACAACTAGTAAAGGACCATTGTTGACCAGAAGCCTTACCAATGAAAATAAACAGTTGATTAATATATATGTTATATGAATTATATACTGTATTCTTACAATAAAGCAAGCTAGAGAAAAGGTTAAAGGGAAATCATAAGAAAGAGAAAATACACTTATAGTACTGTACTGTATGGGGAAAAATCCACATATAAGCAGACCCGTGCAGTTCAAACCCATGTTGTTCAAGGACTGACTGCATAATGATTTAGTACATATCAAAACTGATAAGATGTATCTACAGTCATGCTTTAAGGAAAATTTATAGTTCTAAATGCATATATTAAAAAAGAATGGCTGAGAGACAATAATCTAAGTGTCCATATCAAGAAATTAGAAAAAGAGGAGGAGGAGCAAGATGGTGAAGGAGTAGGAAACTGAGATACCATCAGGTCCCAGAAGTTCAGCTAGATACTTACCAAACCATTCCGAAGAGCTACAAACTCAACAGGAGATAGAAGAGAAGAAGAGTAGTAATTCTAGGAATAGAAAACTGAAAATTGACCACTTTCTGGAAGGTAGGACTTGCAGAGAAGTGAATCTGAAGTGATGGGAAGATAGTCCGTGGTGGGGAGGGGCCAGCTCCCAGCAAGCAGTGGAGCAGTGGAGCACAAAATCAGAACTTTTAGAAGTCTCTGTGGAGGGACATCATTCCAAAGGCTAAGCAGGGCAGTAGGGGGACACAAAATGACCAGGGGTGTCTGAGGTTGGCAGACCTCCCAGGTATCAGAGGGGGGAAGTGACCTGCAGAGACAGAGCCGAGGAGTGAGCTCTCAGCTCAGGGTTGGTTATCTTAAACCATGATCCGAGACTCCACCGGGCCACTCTTCTTTGAGCAGAGACCCCACAAGTGGCAGATCTAGAGGGAACCTCTCCTTCCTCCTCTGGGAGGACTGGCACAAGAGTGCTACAGGAATCTGCTGGGTTTGGAGACTCCAAAGGGGGCCCTGCACCAGAGATAGAAATGCTCGGTCACTCTGGGTGAGCGTGGAGTGCGGTCGCGGACCAGGGAGATGGGAGGGATTGACTGCTTTTCTCTGAGGCATACTGAGGAATGGGGCCCTGAGCTCTCGGCTCCTCTGGGCTAGAGATTGGGAGGCTGCCACTGTCATTCCCATCCTCCAAAGCTCTACAGAAAGTGTTCAGGGAACAAAAGCTCCTGAGAGCAAACCAGAGCAGATTGCTTAGTCTGGCTCCTGGCGAGGGTGGGTGCAATTCCAACTTGGGCAAAGACAGTTGAGAATCACTGCAACAGGCCTCTCCCCTAGAAGATCAACAAGAAAATCCAGACAAGAACAAGTTCACCAAATAATGAGAACTGCGGAACTCCAGAGCAAGGGGAAAGCAACACATAGAATTCATGGCTTTTTTCCCCCATGATCCTCTAGTCTTTCAAAGTTAAATTTTTAATTTTATTTTTTCTTACTCTATTTTTAAAATTTTGCTCTTTTCTATTTTAATGTTTCTTAACTGTTTTATCCTTCAATACCTTTTAAAAAATCTTTTCTATTTTTCATTGTTATAGTCATATTTTATCCCCTCATTGTATTTAACCTTATTTTTTGTATACATATAGGTGTTTTTGTTTTTTTTTTTAAATTTCGGGATACAATTTCTTCTAAAAGATCAAAAGATACCCTAAATCTAGCATAGGGCTTTGTCCTGGTCTCCAGCCTGGTCACATTCTTTCCTTTCTTTTTCTTTTTTCAACCAACTTCTTATCAATTCCTTTTTTAGAATCTTTTTAAATTTTCATCTTTACAGTCATATCTCATCCCTTCATTGTGTTTACCCTTAATTTTTATATATATATAAGTTTTTCATTCTTTGAAATTTGGGAGGTGTTTTCTTCTCACAGACCAAAATACACCCAAAATCAAGTGTGGGACTCTGTTCTACTCACTAGTTTAATATCTATATTTTTTCTTTTTTTTTTTCCCCTTCTTTTCCCCCCACTTTCTTCTCTCCCTAATTTTGGGTCTCTTCTGATTTGGTTATTATATATTTTGGGTTGCTGGGGTCGTTGGTACCCTTTTAGTATTTAATTCTCTCATTCATCTATTCTTATCTGGATAAAAGAACAAATCAATGAAACTAAGAGCTGGTTCTTTGAAATAATTAATAAGACTAATAAAACCCTGGCCAGACTTATCAAAAAGAGAAGAGATAGGTCCCAAATTAATAAAATCATGGATAAAAGAGGAGAGGTAACAACCAACACCAAAGAAATACAAACAATTTTAAGAACATATTATGAGCAACTATACACCAGGAAATTTGACAATCTAAAAGAAATACTAATCAGGTTAGTATAGTTTCACTTAAACTGCTGAATATACTCTGTTGAGCTCAGGATACTTTTAAACCCCATTTTCCTAAACCGAAGATTGCATTTCAGAATCAAGACTGACTATCATATTTCTTGCTCCACCCAGACTAATAAACCAATTCTTTCTATAGTACCAAAAAGGAATGCAAAGAAATAACATTTTGCACAATTAGGGATGTTCCAGTGGCTCAGTCGATAAGCATGTGTCTTTAGGTCAGGTCATGATCTCAGGGTCCTGGGATTGAGCCCCAAGTCAGGTTCCCTGCTCAGTGAGGAGTCTACTTCTTCCTCTTCTGCTTGTACCCACATGCATGCTCTCTCTCAAATCAAAATCTTTTTTTTTTTTTTAAAGCACAGCTGGTTATATTGCCATGTAATATAACTGTCAACACAGTGATTAGTATAAATTGTAATACCACAATTTTTGAAGGAATCTCACAAACTTATCACAGCCTCACTACTTATGAACAATGTAGCCATTGCTGGTCTGTGGCAACAAATAAGCTTCATAGCACCCAAACTCCATCAGAGGTTCTATATTTACTTTACATTTGCCAACAACCCATGTTGTCTCATTTTCTTTGTAGGAGAGTTCCATGTGGGCCAGATTTAATTTGATGCAGAAATACTATGTCACTTCCAATAAAAGCAAAAAGGGAAGAGAGATTCACACAAAAGCTTATCAAGGATGGCAGCTCATGCTGGTGTTTGGAATAGTTCAGAGGTATTGTTTTGTTTACTGAGCAGTCAAGTTGAAAGGAAGGTGCACAAACCTGATTAGAATGGCCTCTGTGGATCTGTTTTCCAAATAGAAAACATATGCCCCTATGGGGAGTGCTCTTCATTCCCATCTACAAGTGAATGTGAAAACAATTTGACTCTGGGTAAAGAGAATATAATATAGCATCTTTTCTTACACGAGGTAGGTCCAGGGAAACTTCTGATGACCAAGCTAAAATACATACCAATTGTGACCAAAGGCTTTTACCTAATGCATAAGCCAAGGGGAGCCTCAGGCACTTTTATATTCAATCCCCTGTAGATTTCTCTAGGTGCAGATACCGACACCTAAGGAGATTACTTGATTAAACCTAAAACCACACAGCCAATTCATGGCCAAGTTGGAGGCCCAATGCTGGTCTCTCAATTTTACATTGCAGCACAATATTACATTATGCTGGACATCAGTATAAATTTTCAAAACCTCATTTAGGAAAATATTAGAAAAAATTAACTATAATACTTGATATGGTAGTAAGACTAGAGAGATATAGAGTTAACTCATTTTTCATTTAATACAGAGGCAATCCTTATATATGAGTCAAATTAGTATTTTTTCTATGATTCATGCAAGACTCTAGGAGCAAGTAAAATGAACTCTTATTTTCCAGTAGGGCATTTTCATTATTTTCCATTTAAACACATAGGGAGTAATATTCAAAATTAACTGCATTATTTTATTCTGGCTAAGTGCAGGACTGTCATTTTAAGTAAATATCATAAATATGTATTATAAAAAAAATGTTAGTTTGATAAAATAGCTAGTCATGAGCTCTTTTTTGTATACAATCAACTTACACAGATATATTTTTCCATGAAATGTGATTTTTTTAAAGATATATTTTTATTTATTTGAAAGCGAGAGACAGCATGACCAGTGGGGAGAAGTAGAGGAATAGGGAGACGCAGACTCCCTACTGCAGGGAGTGTGATGCTGGACTCATTCCCAGGGCCCTGGGATCATGACCTGAGCTGAAGGCAGACACATAACAAACTGAGCCACCCAGGTGTCCCGAAATTTGATTTTTTGAATTAAAAAAGTAATGATTCGAAGTCATTTAAATGTCCCAATTCTGAAAGGAACAAACTTTTCATGGCAGTTTGAGACATCAGAAAATCAAGTGCATTGTTTTAAACTTATCCTTTTGGAGGCACCAAGTCTTGAGAAATCTGAATCTCTCTAGATCTAATGCTGATAAACACCCTAAGATTTTTTTTTAATTGCATCATTACAAAAAAAAAATATATGGGGCAAAGTAGACATTTAAAATAAAGCTCTGTTACTAGAAAACAGACAGTCTCAATCCTCATTCTGAGTAATGTCTGCCTCTACTCAGTTCAACACAGCCCACAAAGAAAGTAATAGACAAAGACATGCCAGATAAAAAACGTCACACTCCTAAAGCATACCTAGTGAAGAAACCCAGTAATCACTTCACCCAAAGATTGACTGCTGGAAATATGTTAGGAGATGGGACACTATTTTATTTCATTGTATTTGTTTTTCTCCATTTAAAATCTGCATGAGAACTCATTTATTTAATAAAGATTTTACTTTCACTAAAATTCTTTTTACTTGGGATGGGTCATGGAAATACTCTGGGCTTTCCCCAGTTTAGATCCTGTAAAGATTAATGTTGACTCCAAAGCTAGCTTTCTTTGGCCCTACCTCTGCTGGATTCAGTCTTTGTCTTTGCCCGGACCCCTCTGGCCCACACTGATGATATCACTGTGAATCACTACGAGGCCTGCACACACATGGCTCAGACATAATAATGATGTTACTCATGACAACCCCTTATTAATAATCTGACCACACAGTGATATGAAGCATCACCTGGTCTGTACTTTTAACAATTAAAACTTCTTTCATTCTTCATAAGCACAGACCATCTAGGATTGAACCACACCCCCTTTTTGTTTTCTTTACCTTATCTCTATCTTTGTTGTACATTCTCGGCCAATGTATAATAAGGAGAAAACCTTTTGGACATCTCATAGCCTTTGGTTGACCTCTTCTGACTAAATGAACATGTCTAGGACAAACACAGCTTGTGTTTGACACCATTTCCCCTTGAGGTATGGAAGTTGTATCTGGATGATGAAAGAGAAACAAATACTAACATTCATAAGTTGTCTCTTGTAGTTGTAATGAATTGCCCTGAAATTTACATTTTAGTTTGCCCAATAATGATATTGCTGTAGTGTTTTCTTAAAAAGTTTCTAAGGAAGAACTGTTCTCTACAGATTTATTTCTCCATTATTTCTATTCCCATGGATTTCCAAACTAGAAATGGCACTAGCATTTTCCAAATTCATATGAGTGAATGTATGAAGGTAAATGGATAATGACTATATAGAGTGTTTACTTAGGCTTTAATGAAAGATTATTGTGTTTAATAAATGTAAATATAAGAAATTAATTTTAAACCAGTATTTAAACACAAGCATCAACTTAAAGCTTAGTGGAATACAGTGGGCTCTACAGAGACTTATGCCAATGATCATTATCATTTAAGCTAAGAAATCTTCTGAGTGGTAGAAAGTCAGAGGCTAATATGGGGCAAGTTACAAGCTCACAATCTTTGTGAGAATCAACTGGCTCTGTGTAAACAAAATTCTGTTGCTTGGCCCCCAGATTTTTGGTCTTTTCTACTGGACAGAGCTAACTATTCATCTGCCAAGTGTAACTAGAAATCAATAAATAATGTCTACAAATAATAAACTAATAAATTTTAGTATACACACAGTTAAAAACATATAACTAAAAAGCACAAGAAATAGTTAAAAGAGTTAAAAATGTCATGCTAATGAGTGGGGAACTAGTATTTTTCTTTATTAACTATTTAAAAACTGTTTTCATCTGTGTACATATATTGCCCTAATTAAAATATAAAGCAAAAAAATTAAATCATGTATTGGAAACAAACACATGCTTTCTGCTATAGCTAGCTGAAGGTAATAAATGGTACAGTGTGAAGCATTTAGTATAAACAATTCCTCAGTACAACTAGATGAAAGAAAACATTCATTCCTTCATACATTCCTCAAACAGTTATGGAACAATCACTATGTACCATGTTTGGACTAGATGCTGTGAGACTATGTAGATGAATCTGTCCCAGTTTCTCTTTGCAAAGACCTCACAATCAAGTGTGAAAAGAAGGATATACAATTATAACATTAAAAAATAGAATTTTATAAGACAAATTACTGACAAAATAGAGTGTAAAGACCCACTGATATTCTTCAAGACAAACTTCACAAAGAAAATAATCATTTAAATTCACCCTTTAACAATACTAACAATATCTGTGATAATTTTTCCTATGTGACATGGGCTAGAGTTTAGATAGGTAGACAAGAAAGCAAGGCATTTCAAATTGGGAGAGAAGCCAAGGTATGCAAGCTCATGATGCTGTGTGCGTATGGGATGGGAAAGGGTGAGGTAAAAAAGTTACAAGTAGAACCAATGGGAGAGGATTTTAAGTGACATAAAATGACACGTCTTATTTTTTAATGATTTTCTGAAAAATAAAATGATACTTGCCAACTCTAGTGACCCTGTGAAGAGGGACTGGAGAGTGAGGACCTAAAGGTGTCAGTTAGGAAGCAGCTACAATAGGCCCTGGGAGCACAGGGACATGAACCAGGGCACTGGCAGTGGGATGGATGGAAGGAAAGAAACGACGTTAAAGAACAGCATGTGGCAGTGGAAAGATCAATTAAACTTAGTAACCACTTAAATGCAAGAGGTAAAATAAGGGATCAAATATATGTTTTTGGTTTGGATCGTTGAATTAATAATGGTGGTGTCAGTCGCTGGGGCCAAAAGCACAGAAATAGGGAATCATGGAGGGACTATAATTAATTCCATTCAGGACATCTGGGCTGCAGACACTATCAAAACAAGCAATGTGAAGGCTGACATTGACAAGGGGCAAATACTCCTGTTTACGTAGAACAAAAACTTGAATCATGGACAGACATTTATTAAATTCCTACTATATATGCAAAGGATTGAGAAAGGTCCTTTGGAAGGGCAAAGCAGCTAATAGTATAGTCTCTGACCATAGATGCTTAATAATGTAGGTAAAAGACAATATAAATATATGAAAAAAAAAACAAAAATCATTCAGAGAAAATTTTATGGGAGAGATAGAAAAGAAACTAGACTTTGGCAAATGGATAAGGAGAGCAAAGGGTGACAAAAGTCTCAAGGAGAAGCACTGAAGAGAAAGAGAGTTTGGTCAGACCAGAAATGGTGGACTATAGGAAGCATATGAAAAAGGAGAGGGAATATGCATGGGCTGGGAAGATGGAGTTAACTTTTGAACTTTTTAAATATCAAGCAAGTTGCCTGAACATGATAGGAGGCAACAAAATAGAACTTTTGGAAGATTTTCTAACAAGTAAAATGAACACAGTATTGCTGACCTGACATTTGGAAATACACTTCCTTGCATATTCTTTTCTCCATTTTTGCAACAAATGTTTAATGAGTGTCTATTATGTATGATCCTCTGTGGATGAGTACAAAATTGCATCAGAATTAAACAGCTTTGCCTAGGATTTAACATTTGAATGAGACATAATCTGTAATCCCGGAAACAGAGATGAGTCTGGAATCAGTATTTGTCTTTCCTTTTAAGCTTTTTTACTTAATAACTGCGTGACTTTGGGCAAGAAACCAATTCACCCTAAATGTTTTACCATTGTTATTTTATATGTTTTTGTTTATGTCAGGCATTCTTAATATTTTTTAATGTTCTTTACCTTTTCCCTTCTCCCTCTTGTGCTTACTTGTCACTAAATTATACTTCTTATTATACCAAAATTGGATCATATCGACAGATTTTTTACACAACTTGTTTTCCTCCATGGAAAAATGTGTTGAAAGCTCTCCTGATGTACAATTAATTCATATTTTAAGTCCTTTTTCCTAATACTGGATATATTTTTCAATATTCTGTTAAGTCTTCATTTTTTTCCAGGGTTTTGCCTTATAATAAAGCTGCAATAAATGTCCTTGCCCAGATATCTTTATTTCCTAGTGTTTCATTCCTAGAACTAGGAGTGCTGGGTATATGCAATTTCAATTTCACTAGCTTTTGCAAATCTGTTTTCCAAAAAGCCCACAGCAATTTCTAGGTCTGTAGAAGATCAGTGGTTCTCAAAGATCCATGTTCATCATAATGACCTGGAACATTTGTTAAAACACAGTTTCCTAGACCTCACCTCTAGTGATATGACTATCTATATTTAGCGATAATGTTTTTCTAATTGTTGGCAGTATAGGATAGAAAATCTTACTTTAATTTCCATTGTACTGACTACTACTAAGTGTGAGCCATCTTTTCAAACATTTCTGGGCCACTTGGATTCACTTTTCTGTGTACTGTTTTCAGTGTCCTCTGTCTCCTTTTTTTCTAACAAGTTGTTTATTTTTTCCTGAAGCTACTTCTCACAGTGCATTAACTACTTTCCCAATCTCCTCATGTGCCCCATCATTTGGAGGGACTTAACTGTCTTTCTCCCTTCCTGTTAACCAAACAACTGAGGGAGGTATAGATTCAAAGCTCCTTCCCATAAGAGGAATGGGTAAAGACCACTTCAAAGTGGAATTCAGCATTTTTAATTGAATAGTATGGCTGAGGTATCTTTACCCATGTGCCTTGTCACTTCACAAAAGAAAACAGTAAGCAAATATCTATCTGTAAGCCTTCCATTTTACAGTCAAAATTAAGTGATGAAATAAGGCATTTCTTTGTTTATTAGATTCAGTTAAAATATCTATGACAGGAGAAAAACTTTTATAGGTTTCCTGAGTCATGTCAAGAGAAATTCTTTCACAAGAACTCAAAAGTTCAAGCAGGTCCTATCACAGATTAACTTCTGTGTCACTTTGGAGAAGGGACATTTTCTTACACATACTTTCAGTTATTACAGTATGTAGGAAAATACTTTAAGCTTAGTACATGTTCAATGAATGACCATGTTGTATTATCTATCTTTAAAACTTTATACCCATATACAGACATTATGACTCAGCTCATAGCATCTTAAGATTTGCTTTTATAAAATGGGATTTACTGTATTTGTGTTTTAGAATTGGACAGTCCTTCCTTCATACCACACTGTGCTTGAAAGATAACTCTCCAATCTGAAGAATGTTTTTCCCAAATCGTTATTTCAAACTAAGAACGTTCTGGGAAAAAGTCAAAGAAGGGTGTCTGGAAACTGAGTTCCAAACCTCTAAAGTGATTCAGATTGTGTTTTGTCTTCAGGGATATCCTGGGACACAGTTGGAGGCTTTCATTGTCTCAGTCAGAATTCCCACCCCCAAGGTTGACCATCACTAAACTGTGGCTCCATATTACGACATGGGCATAACCCAAGTTTAGGAGTTGCCAGTAGTTTGTGGCACAAATGTCTGGTCACCAAGGGCAGAAATCCCCAACCATCTAGGGACTTGTGGTTCAATGGGATATGTACTTGCCAGTACTGCTCTAAAGTAATTTTTACTTTGAACAACTTGCTAAGTGCTATCAATATACTGGTGGTATGAAAGTAAGAATGTTTGTTTTGGTTGTTATTTGCTTTGTTTTTAGTCTGGGAATAAATTCAGGGCCACACAGCTTACAGTTTGCAAGGTTCAATGCTTGAAGGCAGGTTGTAATTGATTGCAAACATGGCCAAAATACTTTGTAGCCTCTTTTGTCAGGAGATGCAGCCTGTCTCCTTGCTGGTTGAAACTGAGCTGGTATCTGTTACTTGCTTTGGATAATAAAATACAAGAAAAATTATGTATGAATTCCAAGACTAGAGCACAAGAGTCTCTGCAGCTTCCACTCTTGTGCCCTTAAAACCCAGAGTCCGCAATGGGAAAATGCTCCTGTTAGCCTGCTGGATGAAAACTTGACTCAGGTCTACAGCCATACCACCCTGAACGCGCCCGATCTCGTCTGATCTCGGAAGCTAAGCAGGGTCGGGCCTGGTTAGTACTTGGATGGGAAAACTTGACTCAGAAATATGTACTACCCCATGTGACTCCCCACCAACCCCAGAAACAGAGCTGCTTTGCTCAATGGCAGTTGAGCACAGATGAATAAGTAGGACTAAACACATCAAATTATCCTAAAATGTTGAATGAGTAAATACTTGTGTTTTTAAGCCATTATGTTCTGGAATTGCTCGTTACATGACAAAAGCAAGCTAATACACAGGTTCATACACGCATACATATAAACAGGGTAGTAAGGAATGGTGAGGACTGCGGTAAACTGTGATAATTCAAGTCTGTCTACAGGAATTCAAATACAAATTTTAGAAAACTCTTGCCATAGGAAACACATCTGGAAGCTGCCTGCCAGCCAAGAGTGTTTGCCTTCTGAGCTAGCCAATTCCCTTATTCTTACAAATGAGAAAATTGGTCCAGAAAGTGACTTATTCAAATTGCTATGGGTGGTTTGTGCCAGAACAAAAATAAAGTCCAGCTCTTCTGGTATCCTATGTAGAACCTTTTCTTTAACAAGAGGCTGTTTTTTTCTATGTTTGCAACTTGAAGATAAGAAAGAACAGCATAGAACTAAGATTGTTCAGTTCTTTATGAGGGGAGGATCTTTAAATTTTGTTATGGAAATTCTTTCAATGAGAAAAAAAAATGGATCCTGTAATTTAATTTTAAGAAAAAAAATGTTCTTAGAAATGTTTATTAAGCTTAACATTTTCTGTCCAGTGAACACATCACCTTCCTTCAGTAATTATATTTTCATATGTTCTGGAAACCAGAAAGAATAATGAAGTTCTTCTATCTTAAAATGGAGGGAAAATGGTTCTGTTACATAACTCTTTTAAGAAACCAACTTCTGTCAGGTTACGCAAGAGGATAATAAAACCCACAGTGCATTTCCTCTGAACACATAATACCACCTTTTTGTAGATGTATAAATTACTACCCTTAATAGGAGTTTCACCATTGATGATACAGATCATATTGTAAAGAATAATGAGATGTTTCGATAGGTATCTGGCATTTGGATATTAAAAAGGTGAGTTGGAGAGTCAATTTTCATTCAGTTCCCTTTCTGTCAAATTATCATAAACCAAATGATTTCTCACATGGTATGTTTATTTGGTATTTCTTCACAGAAGTTTACTATTTACCCTTGATGAAAAGTCTCTCTCATACAAAGTCACCAAAAAAGGACTAGGAAATAGGTTAAATTTAAACTGTCCCTTTTCCTATTTGCATTTTGTCCTTCCTGAAAAGGCAATATTGTTATTCTTAATGAAGCTCGAGTCAAAATATTTACAGTAAATTTTAAAACTTGGGGTACTTGGGTGGCTCAGATGGTTAGGTGTTTGCCTGTGGCTCAGGTCATGATCTCCAGGTCCTGGGATCTAGCCATACAACAGACTCCCAGTTCAGTGGCAGTCTGCTTCTCCCTTTCCCTCTTCCTCTCCCTCTGCTTGTGTTCTCTCTCAATCTCAAATGAATAAAATCTTTAAAAATAAATATAAATTTTAAAAATGTATGGTGTTGCAATCCTTCTATGCATTTTAACATCTGTGCATTGTGAAAACACTTTAAAATGTCTTTTGCAATGTGCATGTAAGCAAGTACACCTAAGTTTACAATGGAGACATGGGAAGCACTGTGAAGGAAAATGGGGTGGGAGGCGTGAAGCAGAGAAAAAGAGTACAACCCAATTCCCATTACTTAATAGAACACATTGTGAGGCCAGAGCCTTGTGGGAGCCAATCACCAGCTGACAAAATTAGATTCTGAATCATGCTTTGTAATTCTTTCTAATGCCAGCCAGAGATGAGAGCCTTCCCTGGGAACTGGTTCCTCCCAGGACTTACCCCCCACCCAGCATTCCTTATCAGGCCCTAGCCAGCTGCCAGCTCTTAAGGTTGCTGGACAGAGGATTTAATTCTCAATGTTGCACATTAATATTCAAATTCCTTCTTATCCATAGACTGTGACTTAAGTATGAACTTTTTTTTCCATCTCCACCCTCTTTCCTGCATGAATTTCCTTCCATAGATTTTACCAAGAAACCTTTGAATTGAATGGACTTAGGAAGGAGAGTCAGTTACAGAATTCATACTGAGTCTGTTCTTCTGCAGCATAGGCATATCCCCAGAGCAATGCTTCTTATTTCCAAATTACAAAATCTAATCTATTAAATATCCTTTAAAATACATCACCACCCCCCAAATCATCTTTACCCCTCTAGAAAGTGTTCAGCTAATGTCTAAAGTTGCTGGCAAGTAAATTGGAATTAGTTACAGTGGAAAATAGAGTTATCAAAATGTAGCCAGATATCTCATACTGCTTTGGGTGGCCCTGGTTTTTACATGAATGCCTTAGAGAATATGTAGTTTAGGCAAAACTTTTCAAATGATGTCAACAACAAAAATATACCTGCACGTTTTTTTTTAGCAATCACACAACTAAAAAATATGCATTGTGAAAGATGTGAAGGCATGTACTATTTTGTGTCAGAAAGTATTTTGGTTTCAGCTATCAGACAAAATACATAAAAGGATTTTAGATTAGTCTTCTTTAATGCAGTGTTCATTATCAGTGCCAAGCACCTTAATATTCCACTTTATTTTGTCCCTTGTAGAGAATTCCCCTTTGCTGCACTGAAATAAACATTTGTCATTGGAAAACTGCACAAAGTACATTAAAGGATACAAGAGGGTGCCTGTTTTCACAGATTTTTTTTTTTATTATAGGGAATCAGGTAGATCTTTTCCAAGTTCTTATCTAAATCATCCACTACTTTTATGACTTTAGGTAAGTTACTTAAACCTAAGCTTCAGTTTCCTTATCTGTAAAACAACCACCTCAAATAGTTATTGTCAGGCTTAAAGAAGCCAATACATATACACCAGTTTTAACACACTGCCCAAAACTCAGTAAGCAATAAATATAATCTTATATTCTTAGCTATTCTGATGAGAAAAACAAACCTCTCTTTCAGAAAACTAGCAATTTCAGATCAGATGCTGGAGCCCAGATCCAGCTTTTAAAAACTTTATAAAGGCACTGGGATCATGGAATGGGAGAAGATATTCACAAATGACAGTACAGACAAAGGGCTGATATCCAAGATCTATAAAGAACTCCTCAAACTCAACACACACAAAACAGATAATCACATCAAAAAAATGGGCAGAAGACATGAACAGACACTTCTCCAAAGAAGACATAAAAATGGCTAACAGACACAGGGAAAAATGTTCAACATCACTAGCCATCAGGGAGATTCAAATCAAAACCACATTGAGATACCACATTACACCAGTTAGAATGGCCAAAATTAATAAGACAGTAAACAACATGTGTTGTAGAGGACGTGGAGAAAGGGGAACCCTCTTACACTGTTGGTGGGAATGCAAGTTGGTGTAGCCACTTTGGAAAATAGTGTGTGAGATTCCTCAAGAAATTAAAAATAGAGCTTCCCTATGATCTTGCAATTACACTACTGGGGATGTGCCCCAAAGATACAGATGTAGTGAAAAGAAGGGCCATCCGTACCCCAATGTTCATAGCAGCAATAGCCATAGTCGCCAAACTGTGGAGAGAACCAAAATGCCCTTTAACAGACGAATGGATAAGGAAGATGTGGTCCATATACACTATGGAGTACTATGCCTCCATCAGAAAGGATGAATACCCAACTTTTATATCAACATGGATGGGACTGGAAGAGATAATGCTGAGTGAAATAAGTCAAGCAGAGAGAGTCAATTATCAAATGGTTTTGCTTATTTGTGGAGCATAAGGAATAACACGGAGAACATGAAAAGATGGAGAGGAGAAGGGAGTTGGGGGAAATTGGAGGGGGAGACAAACTATGAGAGACTGCGGACTCTGAGAAACTAACTGAGGGTTTTTGAAGGGAGGAGGGTGGGAGGTTGGGTGAGTCTGGTGGTGGGTATTGTGGAGGGCACGTATCACATGAAGCACTGGGTGTGGTGCATAAACAATGAATTCTAGAACACTGAAAAGAAATTTAAAAAATAAAAATTAAAAAAAAAAGACACTGAGACCAATCTTCAGTTTATCCTCTAGTGCCCTTTGGATATATACCCCTTTCCTGTTTGAGAGCTACAACTCAGGTAACATGCTTTCAGGGTTATAAAAATTGACCAAGACATGCACAGACAAGCTCATTCTCAGTTACCTACATTTGATCAAAACTCATCTGAATGTGTGCCGTAGACTCAAGGCACCACTTTCTCTCGTGTTAATGCAATAAAATAAATCAAGCAAGAATGGTGATTGTGACCAATGGGTTTTATGTTATCCCTTACAAGAAAACAGAGGACATCTTCAATATTTTCCAGGATATTAATGCTTCAATTCTAAGTGAATAATAACGGCAAGAAATTTAGGCACCTCTATGATATTAAGGAAGGGATTTTAGAAAAAGGGAAGAGTCAGGGGCCCCTGAAACTACCCTGAGAGGTAGACATCCATTCATCCATTCCACTTTTATAAAATAGAACTGACATCTCATCTTTTAAAATAGAGGCTAATGTTCAAAAACAGAATGGACAGAATTATCTCATTTTTCTTAAGCATAATTCTTCCCTAACTTGGTGGGGGGTTGAGGACTAAAGATCACCCAATCATGGAAAAATTGAGAAAATTAACTAAAGTAACAGGATCAAAGGAATATTTGAGAAAATTAACTAATTTTCCTTTGTTATCATTATATGATAGAATGTACCCAGATATGGTATTCTGGTTTCTTAATGGAATTAGCATATAAAAATGTTCACTGAATTTAATTATATGGCTTGAAATGCTTAATATTATATGAAAGTTAACCTTGGAAAAATGCCTATATTTCATATTGAAGGTTATGATTTCATAATTACCTTTGGTAACAGAAACAAAATGAATTGGCTTCTTGTCACTCAAGATTAACCATGACATCTGATCTTTAGGCTCTTTCAAACTTGCTGGTTAAATTCTAATATTCCTTTAAACCCAATTATTGTTCTACTCCCACACCTACACCTACACAATTGAATGTGGCTAGAGAAAAACACATGCCTATGCTGACTGTTCTTACTTTAATGGTGAGTAGCCTTACATGGTGCTTCAGTGCTGTTCAGCACACACACGGTACTCCCCTAGTCTGTTCACTCTCCCATTCTTTAAAGAACTGTTTGATCCCTTCTCTCTCCTTAAATATCTGACACTTCCTCATCTTCCCTGGTAGCTGATAACTTCCCTCTACTTCCAGGAGATTATGGAAGCAATCAGATTAGATGCCATAAACTCTTACTACCATGCCTACTCACTTAACTTCTCACTCTCACATCACAGTAAAGAGTCATGTACCCATTTAAGGCCAACTCTTCCATTCTCACTCGTTAGAGGATATTGCTTCAGAGATTCTCCCCTCTTTCTGCTGTATCATCAACTGTTCCTCTTTTACGGATCATTCCTATAACCATATAATCAGGCCCTTACTATTTCTCATCAATTACAAAACTCTCTCTTAATCCCACTTCCTCCTTCAGGAAAGACCTTTTCTTCCCTTGACAGCAAACATTCTAAAAACAGGTATCTATATGCCCACTGTCCACATTACCTTGTTCCATTCTCTCCTGAATCCACTCTTCTCAAGATTTTTCCCAATAACTCTCCTAAATGTGAAGGTTATAAATGACATATGGTTTGCTAAAGACTATGAAGGCAACTTTCTTCTTATTATGGCTTAAGAGAATAAATATGGGAAGGATAAAAATTATAAACTATATGTGTGAAATTAAGGAAACAAGGGAAATAAAATGACTTTTATGGCAGACTTGAAAGAATCTTTTATCCCATGTAGTCACAGAGTAAATACTCTTGAGGGTGATCAGAGCTGAATAATTTTGGTGCCTTTTACATGTTTGACTCAACTAGGTCTCTTATGGTAAGGTAAAAGTAGTACTGGTGAGGGATTGGAACCATGAGGTTGTGCTTCAGGGTATTTGGTTAAATATGGATGAGGCTAAGAATCTTGAAATCCCCAATTCCACTGAGTTTCCTTATGAAAAATGGTAAAAGAGTTTAATAAGATATTCCTCATACTCCTGAGCAAATTACAGAGGTATCCTTGAGGAATACAGAGGTGATAAATTCTATTACCTGTCTTTTAATTCACCTTTTTTGGCTTAATAAAAAAAAGAAAAGGCAACAGTAACAAATGGCTCCAATAAAAGACAGATAATCAAAATTTAGTCGTGTGATTATGACAGTTATACATACAGTTACAGAATGGTTACTCTCAACTGCAACAAATCAACACAATGTGTAGCACCTGAAATGCAGCTATTGATCTAGTAAATATCTTCTTTCCCTTTCCAATCAAGAAGGAAAACCCTTGTCCCGGGATTATGTTAAACCTCCTATTCTCTATCATAATAGAGTCTCTAGGGAATGTTATTAGTTTAAAATCCTATAAAACACCATGATGATCCAGTTTATTAATGGCAGTATATTAATTAGACCTGATCAGTATAAAGTATAATGCTCCTTTGATAACTTAGTATAACACAGGTATTTCAGATGGTGAGAGAAACTTCAGAAGTCCAACAGCCTACAATATTGGAGTTTATAGGGGCTCAGCAGTAGGAGTCTTAGAAGGATAACCCTCCTAAAGCAAAAGACAAATTTCTGCACCTTGAACCACTTTATCATAAAGAGAGTCACAGTACTTAGGAGACTTGTTTGGATGTAATATATATAACAGGTAATATATAACACACCTGGCCTTGATGACCTTAATCATTTACTTGATAATCCATAATACTGACAATTTCACATAGGGCTAAGGGCATAAAAAATGTTCTACAACTAGTATAGGTTTTGATATAAGCTTCCTTACCCCTTGGGCCTATGACCCAGCACAACCAGTAGTAGTGGAATTGTCTGTGGTAGAGTTGTTGAATAGATCCTCTGGAAAAACCCCAAATAGAGAGTCTGCTATAGATATTTAGGATTTTGGAATGAGGATATGCTCGCCTTTGTTGATAACTGTTTTCTAATTTGAAAAGCTGCTTTTAGATTGCTAGCAGGTCTGTATACAAAATGGAGATAGAGGTTATCAATCAACAGTATGGTTTTTCTCTCACAAAAGCTAAACTGTCTAGTGCCATTATGGAATGTGACCAAACAGAAGAGGCAAATGCTGATAATCCAACATGATACCATTCCCTGAAGTTCCAGCCAGCCACTTGGTGGCCCTTGACTTCAGTGGGTATCTTCTGTCATGGAGGGGAGAGATACTGTCTCAAAAGAATAGACATGTATTCGTGATACTGATTTGCCTCTCCTGCCCATAGTGTCTCTGCAAGCACAGCCATTCATACACTTACAGAACGCCTTCTCCATTACCACAGTATCCTGTGCAATGTTGCTTCCAGCCAGGAAATTAACTTTACATTAAACTTCACACTCATGAAATGACCACATGACCCATTATCCAGACAAGCTTGGCTATCAAGAAGTCTGGGATGACCGGCTAAAAGAACAATAATATAACAAGCTGGAAGTCAATATCCTGGAATATTGAGTACTCTAGATGGTATATATACTTTAAACATATGGCCAATACATATTATTTTCTTAACTTAGTCTAATGTTTACAACCAAATCTTTGAATTACCCTTTTCACTATTCTATCAATAACCCACTTGACAAATTTTTTTCTTCCCATTCCCACAACCTAAAGTTCATTGTGTTTAGAAGTCCTGGTGTCCAGGGGCACCTGGGTGGCTCAGTGGGTTAAGCCTCTGCCTTCAGCTCAGGTCATGATCCCAGGGTCGTGGGACTGAGCCCCGCATCAGGTTCTCTGCTCGGCAGGGAGCCTGCTTCCTCCTCTCTCTCTCTCTCTCTCTCTCTGCTTGCCTCTCTGCCAACTTGTGATCTCTATCTGTCAAATAAATAAATAAAATCTTTAAAGGAAAAAAAAAGAGAGAGAGAGAAGAAGTCCTGATGTCCAAAAGAGGAAAGCTTCTGCTGGAAAATAAGATCACAGATTTAGGGATTTAATAAGTGAGAATTCTCCCTGCTCATTTTGGTTCCTGGTACATAGAGCAAACAGTCAGAGAAGGAAGTCCCTGTACTAACCAAAGTGATTGATCCTTATCACCTAGGGGTAAATGAGCTGTTGCTACATTATGAGAGCAAGAACATTGTTTTAGGTACCCATGCATTTGGTAGGGCACCTATTAGTATTTCTTTGACCAAAAGTCTTTAACCAGAAAACTATGGTAACCCAAAAAAGACAAGACCATCAAGGGCTCAGATCTTGCCTGAATGAAGTTTTGTGTCATCCTACAAGGTAAAAAACAAAAACATAATCACGGTCTATATGGTGCTAGCCATGGGGAAAGGGAAAGTATGCAATGATCTGTGGAAGACAATTGTGATTACCAGTTTGGGCTCATGGTCAAGTACAGAAGCAAAGCCTATAGTAGCTGTGTTCTATGTAATTCATTATTTTTTTCTCTCTTCTCTTTCCCTACTAGATGATATGAATAATACAAATGGTGCTTATTATTATAGATGGTAGGCAGGATGATTACTGCATAGACAACATCCACAGTGATGTGATTATCTTATGGGATTTTACACATTCCCTAGGTTGAAGACTACTAACTTTTCACACAGAAGAAGGAAAAGAGAAAAAGCTGAGGACAAGAGTAGACTGTGGTGAATAATTTCTACTTGTGTCTCCAGATCTATTTTTCTTCTACTTTCTGGTCCAGGAGGCTGACCTTGTAAGGATATCAATGGTTCCCTTGCCCTCTGGCCCCTGACTGGGTTTAGCCAAAGAAGAAACTTTGACAGGAGATTGGATGGATGGAAGAAAGTGAGGTCATGATGTCTATTGCTTTGGCACACCCTGTGAGGTCAGCCTGAGATGGCCATGTCCCTGTTCTTTTCAGGAGGCTTTTCTCTACATGACTTTATCCTGTCCACTTCTGGTATTTTTTTGTTCCCTTATCCTTTTTGGTCTATGCACAGTAAGAGTTACTCACCCTGGGATACTACACCAGCTCTTTTGGTTCCCTATATTCTAGCCACACTTTAAAATTAACCCCCTTTGTGAAACAAACAAAATTCTCTCTGACTTAACAAAACTAAAGGTTGCCACCTATTTTCTGTTGGGGTTCTGACCAATACTTCTCACTAGTCAAACCTACCATCATCACTACCAAAATTACTATAATAACCTCCTAACTGGTCCCACTTTTTTTGCCTTATCTGTCTCTAATCTATTCTCAACATAGAAGCCAGAATGATCCTTTTAAAATATATATGAGCAGTGCCTGGATGGCTCAGTTAAGCCCTTGACTCTTGATTTCAGCTCAGGTCATGATCTCAGGGTACCGGATTGAGCCTCACAGCAGGCTCCTCAGTCAGCATAGAGTCTCCCTCTGCTTCTCCCCCTGTATGCTCTCTCTCTCTCTAAAATAAACAGATAAACTCAAGATAAATGAAAGACCTCAATGTGAGACAAGACTCCATATAGGCAGTAACCTCTTTGGCATCAGTCACAGCAACTTTTTTTAAGACATGTCTCCAAAGGCAAAGGAAACAAAAGCAAAAATGAACTTTTGGGACTTCCTCAAGATAAAAAGCTTCTGCACAGCAAAGGAAACAGTCAACAAAACAAAGAGGCAACCCACGGAATGGCAGAAGATATTCACAAATGACACTAGACACAAAGGGCTGATATCCAAGATCTATAAGGAACTTCTCAAAGTAAACACCCCATAAAACAGATAATCAAGTTAAAAAATGGGCAGAAGACATGAACAGACACTCCTCCCATGAAGATATACAAATGGCTAACAGACACATGAAAAAATGTTCCTCACTGTTAGCCATCAGAGAAATTCGAATCAAGACTCTGAAAAACAATCTGAGGAGTCTGAAGGGGCAGGGTTGGGAGGTTGGGGGAACCAGGTGATGGGTATTGGAAAGGGCACATATTGCATGAGCACTGGGTGTGGTGTAAAAACAATGAATACTGTTACGTTGAAAATAAATTTTAAAAAAAAAATTTAAAAAGATTTAAAAAACCTATATTGAGATACCATCTTATACTAGTTAGAATGGCAAAAATTGACAAGGCAATAAAAAATGTTGGAGAGGATGTGGAGAAAGGGAAACTCTCCTACACTGTTGGTGGGAATGCAAGTTGGTGCAGCAACTTTGGAAAACAGTGTAGAGATTCCTCAAAAAGTTAAAAAATAGAGCTACCCTATGACCCAGCAATTGCACTACTGGGTGTTTACCCGAAAGATACAGATGTAGTGAGAAGAAAGGCCATATATACCCCAAAATTCATAGCAGCAATGTCCAGAATCGCCAAACTGTGGAAAGAGCTGAGATGCCCTTCAACAGATGAATGGATAAGGAAGATGTGCTCCATATATACAATGGAATATTACTCAGCCATCAGAAAGGATGAATACCCAACTTTTGCATCAACATGGATAGGACTGGAGGAGATTATGCTGAGTGAAATAAGTCACACAGAGAAAGTCAATTATCATATGGTTTTACTTACTTGTGGAGCATAAGGAATAACATGGAGGACATCAGAAGAAGGAAGGAAAAGTGAAGGGTGGAAATCATAGGAGGACATTGAGAGACTGTGGACTCCAAGAAACAAACTGAGGGTTTTAAAGGGGAGGGGGTAGAGGGATGGGTGAACTTGGTAGTGGGTATTAAGGAGGGCACATACTGCATGGAGCACTGGGTGTTATACATAAATAATGAATCTTGGAACACTACATCAAAAACTAATGATGTACTGTATGGTGACTAACAAAACATAACATAAAAACAATATTTTTTTTAAATACATGATATCAAGGTAGTTGACTATTAAAAATCTTCCAGTGGTGGGGCACCTGGGTAGCTCAGTTAGTTAAGCATCTGACTTGATTTCAGCTTTACTGGGTGTGGAACCTGCCTAAGATTCTCTCCCTCTCCCTCTGCTCCTCCTTCTCAATCGTTCTCACCTGCTCTCACTCTTCTCTAAAAAACCAAAATCTTCCAATGGTTTCCTGACTCACTCAAAGTAAAAGTTTTTTATTGATCCACAAGATCCTCCAGGATCTCCTCACCTTACCTCCTTTTCCCACATTCATTCACTCTGCCCAGCCAGTAGATGCTCTGCCAATAGTTCCTACCATGAACCACTTACTACTGCGTGGAATGCTTATCCCCCAGACATTTACATGGCTCCCTTCTTCACTTCCTTCATGCTTCCATGCAAGTAGCATCTTTTCAAGGTGAAAAAAAAGTGAAAAATTCCTTGACCAAATTACCTAAAAACTGCAACCCTCATCTAATGTGACCTATTCTCCCTTCCTACTTGATTTTTTTCCTAAGTCAATCCCAATCTTATTTATTTACCTTATTCATCTTCTTTCCTCTTTCTCTCCTTCTAGGATATAAACACTGCAAGTGCAGTTGTTGTTGTTGTTTTTTTCTTTTTTTTCCGGAACTATTACTCAACATCTAGAAGTGTGCCTATCATCTAACAGGTGCTCAATCAATATTACTTGAACATATTTATTCATTTACTTCCAGTTTACTCACAGTAAAAGCCAAATATTTTAGCTCAAATATTGATTGAGTTCCTCATCAATCTGAATTAAATTGCCAAGTATCTCAGTTTGTGAGCCACTAAAGAACATAACAGGCATTTACTTCTTTAGAGAGTAGTAGGGAATTTGGGTAAATTGGAAGGGGAGGTGAACCATGAGAGACTATGGACTCTGAAAAACAGTCTGAGGGGTTTGAAGTGGCGGGGGGGTGGGAGGTTGGGGTACCAGGTGGTGGGTATTATAGAGGGCACAGCTTGCATGGAGCACTGGGTGTGGTGAAAAAATAATGAATACTGTTTTTCTGAAAATAAATAAATTGGGAAAAAAAAAAAAAAAAGAAAAATAGCATTATACTATTTGATCATACACATTAAGCACCAGACTTTTCACCCAATCACCAATTTTCCAAAGGTCATGTCTCCCTTCTAGAAAATGATTTGCACTACAGCTCAGGGTGATAAAATGATTGTATCTGAGACAAAACATTTCAAAAAAGGAAGTTAAGACTGTTAAGCAAAGGAAGCATTCTTTAAATTTGTATAATGTCCCCTAAATTGACAATTTGAAATTATACAAATTAAGAAGTGACATGGAAAACTAAGCCTCATTATTCTACTATCACAGTGTTATAAATATCCAACTTTTATAAGTTGATTTGAACTGAACATGCTTAACTTATACTTGAACTGAATTTGAAACCTAGGAAGAGAGATAGCAAGTCCTCTGTGATCATGAAGACTGCTGTCCTATAAAAGAAAGTACAAGAAACTCTCAAAAATAAATGATTGTCAGAAATTCACACCTTAAAAACATACCAGATGAGAGGTTTTGACTAATTTTTTTATTAAAGTATAGCGGACACACAATGTTACATTAGTTTCAGGTGTACAAAACAGTGACTCAATGAGTTTGTATCATGCTATGCTCACCATAAATGCAGTTACCATCTGTCACCATACAATGCTATTACAATACCATTGACTATATGCCCTGTGTTGCACTTATTTCTGTGACTTATTCATTTCAGGATGAATGGATGTTTTATCGAAAACATCAGCATATTATATACTTAGTTTATTCTCGTTACCAAAAGGCCTATCATTACTAAGTGATAACTCTATACACCTGTGTTTACTAATGGCAACAAAAGATTATAGCATCAGGGATGTCTAAATATTTGAAGTATGATTTTGACTAGCTGCCAAAGGATGAATATGCTTCTGAGGGGGAACTAGATTGTTGAGTAGTTGGCCCTGACTTCATACAAACGTCACAATTCTGTAAAGTGAAGCCTATAACTCTACCCATAACTTTGTCCTTCTTGGACTCAGTTCACATCATTGGGAACTTTGTATTTAAAAAGGATGAGTTTCATTTTTACTTAAAAAAAAAAAACAAAACATAAAGTGAAATGTATCAGTCCACCAAACACTTCCTGGAAGTGTAATACAGTAGGAATAGTGAGTATTTTAAATACTGACCTCATGACATTTACTCTATTATATGGGCCATATCCTTTGGCTGTTTAGTGTTTTCCTTGCATTATAAGAGAATTATGTGTATTTTCAATGGATTTTTTCAACTAAATAGTTTTATTTACAAGGTAACCTTTAGAATAGGGAAATGACCATACTGCATATTGAACCACTCACATGTCACAGATACTCAGTAAGCGTGGGAAGTTGACAGTTCTCTTGGAGCTCCAACTAAGGACTTCAAACTAACAAGTAAAAATATACTCTCATTTGCCAAAAACCCATTACAGTATATAACAGGAATTTCATGAGTATAATATGGAAAATGCAAATGTCTGAGATATTTTATAAAAATTGATTACAAAACATAGAAAATTGCCAGTTTAAAAAGTTATCAGTAATCTATGAAGTATTTGTTAATATGGGTAAAATTTTGATTTTGTGATACAGAAAAGATAAAATGATTTATCTTGAGTGGGCTGTATACATCCCTGATGCATTAATTTCACGCTTTTCAAAACAACATCATTGTAATAAAGGCATATATTTCTAATATCTACAAAGACAAAAGAGACCCGAAACTGTTCCATTGATAAAAGTACCCTGGATTTTCAATTTGATATAGTAGCATGATTATCTTTGACTTTACTTTTGATAATACTATTTGCCAAATGTAACTGTATGTGATCATAAGCCAGGTACTAGAACATTTTTCAACTCCCACTGAATCACTCTACCAGTTGAATCATGTATCACTAGTAATTATTTTACCTATTCTAATGAGAAATTTTATGGGCAAGGATTTGGAAATCTAGTACTTCAGAAACGTAAGACATTTCTAGGTTTTTTTTGCGTGTTTTTTTTTTTTCCCCATCTTCTTCCTCAGTAATGATGTGTACATACAGTCTTTGGATTTCCTTTTTCAGGCACTTACTAATACCTAACTCAACCCATGTATGTCTATCTCCTGGTGGTGGGTCAGGTTTTGGGATAGGAAGTTTAAGAGGTATACATGAGGCAAGGGGTGACCACCTAGAAGATTCTATTGTGGAATTTGTCCACAAAAAGGTGGAGTTACTTAAATTAAAATAAACTTTTTGAGAAGGTAGAGAAATAGAAGAAGTGCTTTTTTAAAAAAACTAAAGATAAGAAAGAAACAATGTTGTGACTGGGCAGAACTCCGTGTTAAAATAGCTACTGTCCACACCTTGTGCAAAGACGAACAATGCTTAGGCGTTCGCAGGAAGCTGTATAAACGAACTTTTCCAATTCCTTCCCCATGTTTCTGCCCAATGTTTAAATGTTAACAGTATCTTGGTTTCCAAGATCAAACTACCAATCTGAATATTTATGATTTATTTTTCATCAATCTTTGGTTCAAAGGTCTTTATTCGCTTATTCTTAAATAAATTCTCAAAGAATTTCATGGCTGTTAAAGAGTTTTTTTAAATGACAATTTTATTAGTGTAGTGTAAAGAAATCAGAAACAGATTAATTTTCCCTTAAAATATATTTGGTTTAAAAGTACTCAATGAAAAAACATATATTTGTGTTTCTTTTGCTAAAAGATACACACCTGAGAAGCATTCAAAGGTGTTAGCCAATTTGAAAATCTGATGTCTTTCTATAGCAGTCAACTTCCTCCCTCCAGTTAATTTTTGAAGGAAACTAAAGAGAGTTTTGAAGGAAACAAACAAACAAAAAAATGTAACTTTAAATCAAATATAGTATACATACTTTTTACAGAAAATATTGGCACCCATTCATGGTAAACACAGTTTTAATGAACACCCATTAAAAGATAAGCACTTATTCTTCTCCTACCCCCTTAACACCCCCCCACCCCCCAACCCCCACCCTCCCCACCCCACCCCCCGTGATGGGATTGGGAGGGAGACAAACCATAAGTGACTCTTAATCTCACAAAACAAACTGAGGGTTGCTGGAGGGAGGGGGGTTGGGAGAGGGGGGTGGGGTTATGGACATTGGGGAGGGTATATGCTATGGTGAGTGCTGTGAAGTGTGTAAACCTGGCGATTCACAGACCTGTACCCCTGGGGATACAAATATATTATAGGTTTATAAAAAATTTTGCCTGGGTGGCTCAGTGGGTTGGGCCGCTGCCTTCGGCTCAGGTCATGATCTCAGCGTCCTGGGATCGAGTCCCGCATGGGGCTCTCTGCTCAGCGGGGAGCCTGCTTCCCTCTCTCTCTCTCTCTCTGCCTGCCTCTCTGTCTACTGGTGATCTCTGTCTGTCAAATAAACAAATAAAATCTTTAAAAAAAATTAAAAATCATTAAAAAAAGATAAGCACTGCACTATTAATTGGAATGTTAATAAGAATATAACTCAAGTCCTACCTTTAAGGCAATTTAATTTCACAGATTTTTAAAATACAGAACCATATCCAAATTTACATATCTTTCAACACTTAATCATAAGAAACAACTGTAAGCCAGTTGCTCCAAAATGTTGATTTGATCATGAAGGTTAATTATTTCAATTGCAGCAACCATTAGAATTACTCAGGGTAGCCACTGCCATGGGGACATAAGCAATGATACCCTCTCTGTATCAGTCATTCCAAGAAACATCCTTCTTTACAAAAATGGGTGTTTCTGTGTGTCTGGGCCTGCAGTAATTTAAATTCTGGCCTCATCACTCCAGCTCCAACCATTAGCTCCATCCATCCGCATAGACACTCCCGGTGTCTATAAGAATAAAAAATAAATTAAAATCTGAAAGCAAAGTGGGGTTTTTTTAAAATCTGGTATGTAACAAAATCACCTGCAGAGCTAATACAGAACACAGAGGCCCAAGTTCCTCAAAGCAGGATGGGGCCTGGCTCTTTGAGAATCACTGACCTAGAGTTGATCTCTATCCTTAACTCAAAATTGAGTTTGAATGCATTTGTGATTAAAATATTATATTTATATATATATATATATTTTATATATTCATATTGTTAATCTATATCTACACTGATGTTCATACAATATAAAAATTGAATAAGGGAGACCTCATTTGAAAGAAGGGATTTGAAAACAACCTGAGTATTTAACTGATCACAAATTTAGCAGGAGGTAATACTGTGGTGCTTCCGCTCAGTAGACATAATGTAACTAACTGTCTTCTGTAATTACCAACATGTAGTATATATAAGAACTTAAAATCTGATAAAAAGAAATGGCTCAAACAACGGGGAAGGGAAAGAACAGTCAAAAAACAAACTTAGGGAAACTGACATTTGGGGGAAGTAATAAATCACTTCAGAGCCCCTTCCCAGTATTTTCTAAAATAAACTTCAGATACACAGTTTTAAAATGTGAAACAGAAGAAAGAAAAAATGACAAAGTAACAGAAAATATAGGAATATATGTGAACAGGTTTGCAATGGAAAATAATCCCCAAAATTAAAAAGATTTGAGTGTTTAAACAGGTAACAGTCCAGGGTTGTTAAGCTTCCATAACCCTACCCCCTCCCCTAAATTACATTTTTTCTTTTCTTTTTTTCTGTCAAACTGCTCAAAAGGGCAATCTACTTTTTCTGCCCTTACTTCTACCAACCCCCAAGACACAAAAATCCTTCTTCCTTAGCCACACTCCAACAGTGATTCTCAAATTTTATCTTACACTGAATCCCCTGGACTGAGATTCTAACATGCAGATTGAGGGTCCCATCCCTGAGTTTCTGATTCAGTAACTCTGAGTCAGGCTTGAGATTCTCCATTTCTAACAAGCTTCTAGATGATTTGATGTTACTGATTTGTGGACCACACTTTGAAAATCACTGTCTTAGAGAAATTCTCTTACTATGGTAATAGAGTTCTAGTAACTAGTAAGACCACTGGATTTCAATTTTCATTTTACTTAAATACCCCAGCATTGTCATGTTTTCCCACTCCCAACTTTTTTTTTTTGTATACAGAGAAAGAGAGATCACAAGGAGCCAGAGAGGCACATGGAGGGGGTGGGGTGGGGTGGGGGAGAAGCAGGCTCCCTGCTGAGCAGAGAGCCTGATACAGGGCTTGATGCCAGGACCCTGAGATCATGACCTGAGCCGAAGGCAGAGGCTTATTAACCCACTGAGCCAACCAGGTGCCCCCGTTCCGTACATTTTTAAAAGTCTTTCTCCTGTGTTTCCATGACATTTATTTTGAATTCTGTTTGTAGGTAATGCAGAACTCTCATTTATATGCCTGGTCTATATAACGTCTTCTATAATGAAGCCTTCTCTATCACTGGCTTCTCTCCAGACCTTGAGAGTGCATGGGGTACTGCTCTGCTATGCCTTCGCATAGGTCGTTTTCTTCCTTTCCGCCTGACAAATTCCCTATTTACCCTTTAAGCTTCTGCTCAAACGACACATTCTTTGAGAAAGGATTCTGCCAGATGCAATTCTATCTCTTGGACTTTCCCCAGCATTTTATAGATAATTTATTATAGCACCTAAGGTATTGAAGTCTATTTATTTATACCAAACCCATTAAAATTTGAATTCATGACAGGACTGCTTCATATGCAAGAACAGTGGTGATTCAAGGAAAACAGCCAATCTTTAATGAATGAAATCAGTGGACCAAAAGCCCCAAGAAGTAGTAGTAAACACTGCTTAGATCCAATGTTAAAGGCAGAATTGTGTACAGACTCATTGTTTCTGTGCTACAGAACACATCTTCATCAACTGATTATAGGATCTGATCAGGACATGAATGATTAACTTTTTGCAATATACCCGGTATAACAATGCCCACAAAAATGTACTTAATAAATCCATTTAAGAGTCGAATAATAAAACAGTTAACCTTCTCCTCTTAATTTGTTAGAGTGTGCACACTATTAATTTCACATCAGCAATAACTTCTAAGGGACCAGAATGAGAAATTAGGAGGGCAAAATTAAAACATATTTAAAACTCAGATATATTGCACATTTTGAAAAAAAAATAATCTGAGGTGATTTTGCACGAGAGTAATTCAAGTAAACTATGGAAGGTTCAAACAGTTTTTCAAACATCCAAAACTTGGGATTATTTAAACATATTTCATGGTTCCACAGGAAAAAAAATGTGCACATGCACACACACACACACATAAATATCTCAAACTTTCTCCATCATTGTTTTGTCTAATTAAAAAAAAATAAAAACTTCCTGGAAGTATCAGATTAAAATACCTGACACTTATTAGGAGAAAGTAATGATAACTGTCAAAGTGAAAAGAAATTAGACATAGAAATGCATAATTACCTTTTGAAATGTAGACAAAAAATACATTCAAATTTTGCTTAGAAAGATAACATTAGAAATTATTACTGTTTAAAAATACATTTTTATCACTGTTTAAAATACATTTTTATCGGCTGTTTCTTTTGCTATGCAGAAGCTTTTTATCTTGATGAGGTCCCAAGTGTTAGAGGCATCCCACAGAATAGAAGAAGATATTTACAAATGACACTACAGACAAATGCCTGATATCCATATATCTATATGTCCATATATCCATATCCATATCCATATTTATCTTTAAAGAACTCAACACCCAAAAAACAGATAATCAATTTAAAAAATGGGCAGGAGAGATGAGAAGACACTTTTCCAAAGAAGACACTTTTCCAAAGAAGATATACACTGGCTAATAGACACATAAAAAACTGTTCATCACTAGCCATCAGGGAAATTCAAATCAAAACCACATTGAGATATCACCTGACACTAGTTAGAATGGCAAAAAATCAGCAAGGCAAGAAACAACAGATGTTGAAGTTGTGGAGAAAGGGGAACCCTCTTACACTGTTGGTGGGAATGCAAATTGGTGCAGCCACTTTGGAAAACAGTGTGGAGGTTCCTCAAAACATTAAAAATGTAGTTACCCTATGACCCAGCAATTGCATGACTGGGTATTTACCCCAAAGATACAGATGTAGTGGAAAAAAGGAGCACATACACCCCAATGTCCATAGCAGCAATGCCAACAATAGCCAAAATGTAGAAAGAGCCAAGATGCCCTTCAACAGATGAATAGATAAAGAAGATGTGGTTTATATATACAATGGAATATTACTCAGCCACCAGAAAGGACAAATAGACAACTTTTGTATCAACTTGAATGGGACTAGAGGAGATTATGCTGAGTGAAATAAGTCAAACAGAGAAAATCAATTATCATATGGTTTCACTCATTTGTGAAACAAAAGGAATAGCATGGAGGACATTTGGAGAAAGGAAAAATGGAGGAGAAATCAGAGTGGGAGACAAACCATGAGAGACTATGGACTCTGGGAAACAAATGGAGAGTTTTAGAAGGGGGGCATGGAGGTATGGGTGAGCCTGGTGATGGATATTAAGGAGAGCACATATCACATGGAGCACTGGATGTTATACATAAATAATGAATCATGGAACCCTACACCAACACTAATGATGTACTGTATGGTGACCAACATAACACAATTAAAAATATATACATATTTAAAGCATACAGTAAACATATACATATATTATATATTATGTATTTATATATATAAATACTATATATATTTATGCTATATTTATATATTTATAAATATAGTAATATTTATATATAAATATATGTATATTTATATACATATATTATGTATTTGTATGTATAAATACTATATTTATATATTTATACATACAAATGTATACTATATATATATTTATGCTATATTTATATATTTATAAATATAGTAATATTTATATATACATATATATTATGCATTTGTATGTATAAATACTATATTTATATATTTATACATACAAATGCATAATATATGTATATAATGCATAATATATGTATATAATATATACATATATGTATATATAATATATACATATATAGGTAATCACATACAATATATACATATACATATACACATATATATATGTGTATGTTACTTGGAACTATGGTTCCAAGTAACACATATTTAAGGTGCTTATTTAAAATGCACAAACCTTGACCCAACCCAGTGAACTGTCTATAAAATCTCTAAAGTTAAGGTTGAGGAATCTGCATTTTAACAAACAGGGCAATTGAATCTTATACACATTAATGTTTGCTAAGACTGCCTTCAGGAAATCAACAGCATATAAAGAATTGCTTTTGTGGGGCAGTTGCCATTCTCTTGCTCCCCAATTCTTCCATCTTTTCTCTTTTCCCCATCAACTCACAGGATAAAAGATCCTTGTAAGTATTTTCCAAAATTAAATAAATAAAAAGTTCCATGTCTTGCTCATTTTCGTTGATTCATCACCCATCTGTTTCTACTTCTTCTCTCTTATAATTCCCAACTTTTATTTTATCACTCTATTCCATATATTCATATATCCACTTTCTCATCATTTTCTGCGAATTTCTCTCTGATCTTCCAGGTGCACATGGTGCAAAGATTTACTCAGCAAGGTCAATGGCAGCTGGTGATGACTGCTTCTCTTCACAGCAAGAAAAAAAATGGATTCAGGAAAATGCACTGTCCAAAACCAGGCAATTGAGCTTTTATCCAAACAAAATCTGACTGCATGGATGTCTCATTTTGTCTTTTTTTATACCCTGTACACCTATGAACCAGGAGCATTAGCATCACTGGGACCTTGTTAAAAATGGAGAATATCAGGACCCACTCCAGACCCACTGAATCAGAACCTGAATTTCAGCAAGATCTCCACTTGATTTTTGTACATATTAAAGTTTTAGAAGGGTTTATACTGCATATAGCACTATCAAGGGTAACAAAGAACTAAATCATCTATGTATAGGTCTATTAACAAAACAAAAATAAGAGTAAAATACTTTTTATTTGTATCAGACTCCAATATTTGGAAGAAAATACATTTCTCTTTGATGTGCTATAGCTGAAAATGTTACTTTTCAATTCAGCAGGTTGAAACACCCTGTGAGTATGTTGAAATATTTTCATTTGAGAAACAATAGTAATCATCTTAATTGGTGCTTTCTCTAGGCCTAACTCTTGGATGACTGAATCTATTATCAAAGACAATGGTAGTGTGGAGTAAGGATTATAGATTATTAGACTTGAAAAGGAACTTAAAAGTCATAGAAAGTCAAATCCCTCATTTTTAAAATAGAGGTGATGTCAAAGAGGTTACTGCCTGTGTTCTCTTCTAGAGTTTTTTTTTTTTTTAGATTTTATTTATTTATTTGACAGACAGAGATCACAAGTAGGCAGAGAGGCAGGCAGAGAGAGAGGAAGGGAAGCAGGCTCCCCGCTGAGCAGAGAGCCCTACAAGGGACTTGATCCCAGGACCCTGAGATCATGATCTGAGCTGAAGGCAAAGGCTTTAACCCACTGAGTCACCCAGGCACCCCTCTTCTAGGGTTTTGATGGATTCCTGTATCACATTAAGGTCTTTCACCCATTTTGAGTTTATCTTTGTGTTTGGTGTAAGGGAATGGTCTAATTTCATTCTTCTATATGTAGCTATCCAGTCTTCTCAGAACCATTTATTGAAAAGACTGTCTTTGTTCCACTGGATATTTTTTTCCCCTGATTTGTCAAAGATTAGTTGACCATAGAGCTGAGGGTCCATTTCTGAAGACTCTATTCTGTTCCATTGGTCTATGTGTGTTTTTGTGTCAATATCATGCTATCTTGGTGATTACACCTTTGTAATATAGCTTCAAATTGGACAACTTGATGCTCCCAACTTTGTTTTTCTTTTTCATTATTCCCTTGGTGATTCAGGGTCTTTTCTGGTTCCATACAAATTCTAGAATAGTTTGTTCCAGCTCTTTGAAAAATGCCAATGATATTTTAACAGGGATGGCATTGAAAGTATAAATTGTTCTAGGCAGGATAGACATTTTAACAATGTTTATTCTCTCAATCCATGAACATGGAATGTTTTTTCCATGTTCCATTTTGTGTCTTCCTCAATTTATTTCATAAGTGTTCTGTAGCTTCTAGAATATAAATCCTTTACCTCTTTGGTTAGGTTTATTCTGATGTATCTTATGGTTTTTGTTGCTATTGTGAATGGAATCAATTCCTGAATTTCTCTTTCTACAGTTACATTGTTACTGAACAGAAAAGCAACTGATTTCTGTGGATTGACTTTGTATTTGCCATAGTAACTTCTTTCAAGACACACCTCTAAAAGCAAGTGAAACAAAAGGAAAAATAAACTTTTGGGACTTCATCAAGATAAAAAGCTTCTGCACAGCAAATGAAACCATCCATAAAACTAAGAAGCAGCCCACAGAATGGGAGAAGATATTTGTAAATGACATTACAGTTAAAGGTCTGATATCTAAGATCTATAAAGAACTTCTTCAACTCAATACTCAAAAAACAAATTACCCAAACAATGGGCGGAAGATATGAGTAGTCACTTCTCTAAAGATATATGAATGGATAACAGACACATGAAAAAATGCTCAATCTCACTAACCATCACGGATATTCACATCAAAACCATAATGAGATACCACCTTACACCAATTAGAATGGCAAAAATTAACAAAACAGGAAACAACAAATGTTGGTGAGGATGGAGAGAAAGAGGAACCCTCTTACAGTGTTGGTAGGAATGCAAGCTGCTGGTACAGCCACTCTGGAAAACAGTATGGAGGTTCCTCAAGAAGTTAAAAATAGAGCTACCCTGTGACCCAGAAATTGCACTACTATTTACCCCAAAGATACAGATGTAGTGAAAAGAAGGGGCACATGCAGCCCAATGTTCATAGCAGCAATATCCATGATAGCCAAACTGGGAAGGGGCCAAGATGCTTTTCAGCAGATGAATGGATAAAAAAGATGTGGTCCATATATACAATGGAATATTACTCAGCCATCAGAAAGGATGAATACTCAACTTTTGCATCAACATGGATAGGACTGGAGGAGATTATGCTGAGTGAAATAAGTCACACAGAGAAAGTCAATTTTCATATGGTTTCACTTACTTGTGGACCATAAGGAATAACATGGAGGACATTAGGAGAAAGAAAGGAAAATGAATTGGGGGAACTCAGAGGGAGAGGTGAACCATGAGAGACTTTGGACTCCGAGAAACAAATTGAGGGTTTGGGAGGGGTGGGGGAATGGGTGAGCCTAGTGGTGGGTATTATGCGGGGCACGTATTGCATGGAGCACTAGGGGTGGAACATAAGGGAAGGGAGGGAAATTTGAAAGGGGAGAAATCAGAGAGAAAGACAAACCATGAGGGACTCTGGATCCTGGGAAACAAACTGAGGGTTTCAGAGGGTGGGGGAAACTAGGTGATCCTTATTAAGGAGGGCACATGCTGTGATGAGTACTGGGTGTTACATGTAACTAATGAATCATTGAACACTATATCAAAAACTAATGATGTACTATACGGTGGCTAACTGAACATAATAAAAAAACAGTAAAATTAAATGCAGGTGAAGGATATTAAGGAGGGTACTTTTTGTAATGAGCACTGGGTATTGTATTTAAATGATAAATCACTGAATTCTACTCCAGAAACCAATATCGCACACTATGTTAACTAAGCAAAATTTAAATTTATACACACACACACACACACACACACACACGTGTATATATAGAGAGAGAGAGAGAAAGAGAGAGAGAGAGAGAGAGACTTAAATAAATAAATAAATAAAATGTAGGTGCTCTCTCTTGAATTCCAAACTTCTCTATATAGCAATCTATTCCTAGACAGCCCTCTGATATATCACAGTGAAACGATTCAAACTGAGCCCTTTATGCAGCCCTACCACCTGTCCCTTCTTCCTTGTCAGTATCAACTAATGACCCAAGTCAAAATCAGAGGATCATCCCATGGTTTCTTTTTCCACCCTCCAACATAAAATCAGCCACCAAGACCTTTCCTACGTCAACCCTTAGATACCTCTAGGTTTTGCCCCTCTAAACCATCTCACTGTTCACTTGGATTATCACAACATCTTCCTAACAGCCCTACCTATCTTCCATCTCCTATTTCTCCAAAATATCTGTCATTACACTGCTGTCCAAGAGACCTTTCTAAACACCAATTCTGAAAACTTTGATCTATCATATGTCTCTTCTACAGTATACCCTTCACCTGGAACACAGATCTTCAAATATTTTTTTTTTTATATTATTAATTTTTTTTTTCCAATTTATTTATTTTCAGAAAAACAGTATTCATTATTTTTTCACCACACCCAGTGCTCCATGCAAGCTGTGCCCTCTATAATACCCACCACCTGGTACCCCAACCTCCCACCCCCCCGCCACTTCAAACCCCTCAGACTGTTTTTCAGAGTCCATAGTCTCTCATGGTTCATCTCCCCTTCCAATTTACCCAAAAGCACATACCCTCCCCAATGTCCATAACCTTCCCCCCTTCTCCCAACCCCCCTCCCCCCAGCAACCCACAGTTTGTTTCGTGAGATTAAGAGTCACTTATGGTTTGTCTCCCTCCCTATCCCATCTTGTTTCATGGATTCTTCTCCTACCCACTTAAGCCCCCATATTGCATCACCACTCCCTCATATCAGGGAGATCATATGATAGTTGTCTTTCTCCGCTTGACTTATTTCGCTAAGCATGATACGCTCTAGTTCCATCCATGTTGTCGCAAATGGCAAGATTTCGTTTCTTTTGATGGCTGCATAGTATTCCATTGTGTATATATACCACCTCTTCTTGATCCATTCATCTGTTGATGGACATCTAGGTTCTTTCCATAGTTTGGCTATTGTGGACATTGCTGCTATAAACATTCGGGTGCACGTGCCCCTTTGGATCACTACGTTTGTATCTTTAGGGTAAATTCCCAGTAGTGCAATTGCTGGGTCATAGGGCAGTTCTATTTTCAACATTTTGAGGAATCTCCATGCTGTTTTCCAGAGTGGTTGCACCAGCTTGCATTCCCACCAACAGTGTAGGAGGGTTCCCCTTTCTCCGCATCCTCGCCAGCATCTGTCATTTCCTGACTTGTTGATTTTAGCCATTCTGACTGGTGTGAGGTGATATCTCATTGTGGTTTTGATTTGTATTTCCCTGATGCCGAGTGATATGGAGCACTTTTTCATGTGTCTGTTGGCCATCTGGATGTCTTCTTGGCAGAAACGTCTGTTCATGTCCTCTGCCCATTTCTTGATTGGATTATTTGTTCTTTGGGTGTTGAGTTTGTTAAGTTCTTTATAGATTTTGGACACTAGTCCTTTATCTGATATGTCGTTTGCAAATATCTTCTCCCATTCTGTCAGTTGTCTTTTGATTTTGTTAACTGTTTCCTTTGCTGTGCAAAAGCTTTTGATCTTGATGAAATCCCAAAAGTTCATTTTTGCCCTTGCTTCCCTTGCCTTTGGCGATGTTCCTAGGAAGATGTTGCTGCGGCTGAGGTCGAAGAGGTTGCTGCCTGTGTTCTCCTCAAGGATTTTGATGGATTCCTTTCTCACATTGAGGTCCTTAATCCATTTTGAATCTATTTTTGTGTGTGGTGTAAGGAAATGGTCCAATTTCATTTTTCTGCACGTGGCTGTCCAATTTTCCCAACACCATTTATTGAAGAGGCTGTCTTTTTTCCATTGGACATTCTTTCCTGCTTTGTCGAAGATTAGTTGACCATAGAGTTGAGGGTCTATTTCTGGGCTCTCTATTCTGTTCCATTGGTCTAAGTGTCTGTTTTTGTGCCAGTACCATGCTGTCTTGATGATGACAGCTTTGTAATAGAGCTTGAAGTCCGGAATTGTGATGCCTCCAACTTTGGCTTTCTTTTTCAATATCCCTTTGGCTATTCGAGGTCTTTTCTGGTTCCATATAAATTTTAAAATTATTTGTTCCATTTCTTTGAAAAAGATGGATGGTACTTTGATAGGAATTGCATTAAATGTGTAGATTGCTTTAGGTAGCATAGACATTTTCACAATATTTATTCTTCCAATCCAGGAGCATGGAACATTTTTCCATTTCTTTGTGTCTTCCTCAATTTCTTTCATGAGTACTTTATAGTTTTCTGAGTATAGATTCTTAGCCTCTTTGGTTAGGTTTATTCCTAGGTATCTTATGGTTTGGGGTGCAATTGTAAATGGGATTGACTCCTTAATTTCTGTTTCTTCTGTCTTGTTGTTGGTGTAGAGAAATGCAACTGATTTCTGTGCATTGATCTTATATCCTGACACTTTACTGAATTCCTGTATAAGTTCTAGCAGTTTTGGAGTGGAGTCTTTTGGGTTTTCCACATAGAGTATCATATCATCTGCGAAGAGTGATAATTTGACTTCTTCTTTGCCGATTTGGATGCCTTTAATTTCCTTTTGTTGTCTGATTGCTGAGGCTAGGACTTCTAGTACTATGTTGAATAGCAGTGGTAATAATGGACATCCCTGCCGTGTTTCTGACCTTAGTGGAAAAGCTTTCAGTTTTTCTCCATTGAGAATGATATTTGCAGTGGGTTTTTCATAGATGGCTTTGATGATATTGAGGTATGTGCCCTCTATCCCTACACTTTGAAGGGTTTTGATCAGGAAGGGATGCTGTACTTTGTCAAATGCTTTTTCAGCATCTATTGAGAGTATCATATGGTTCTTGTTCTTTCTTTTATTGATGTGTTGTATCACATTGACTGATTTGCGGATGTTGAACCAACCTTGCAGCCCTGGAATAAATCCCACTTGGTCGTGGTGAATAATCCTTTTAATGTACTGTTGAATCCTATTGGCTAGTATTTTGGTGAGAATTTTTGCATCTGTGTTCATCAAGGATATTGGTCTATAGCTCTCTTTTTTGATGGGATCCTTGTCTGGTTTTGGGATCAAGGTGATGCTGGCCTCATAAAATGAGTTTGGGAGTTTTCCTTCCATTTCTATTTTTTGGAACAGTTTCAGGAGAATAGGAATTAGTTCCTCTTTAAATGTTTGGTAGAATTCCCCCGGGAAGCCATCTGGCCCTGGGCTTTTGTTTGTTTGGAGATTTTTAATGACTGTTTCAATCTCCTTACTGGTTATGGGTATGTTCAGGCTTTCTATTTGTTCCTGGTTCAATTTTGGTAGTTTATATGTTTCTAGGAATGCATCCATTTCTTCCAGATTGTCAAATTTGTTGGCGTAGAGTTGCTCATAGTATGTTCTTATAATAGTTTGTATTTCTTTGGTGTTGGTTGTGATCTCTCCTCTTTCATTCATGATTTTATTTATTTGGGTCCTTTCTCTTTTCTTTTTGGTAAGTCTGGCCAAGGGTTTATCAATTTTATTAATTCTTTCAAAGAACCAGCTCCTAGTTTGGTTGATTTGTTCTATTGTTTTTTTGGTTTCTATTTCATTGATTTCTGCTCTGATCTTTATGATTTCTCTTCTCCTGCTGGGCTTAGGGTTTCTTTCTTGTTCTTTCTCCAGCTCCTTTAGGTGTAGGGTTAGGTTGTGTACCTGAGACCTTTCTTGTTTCTTGAGAAAAGCTTGTACCGCTATATATTTTCCTCTCAGGACTGCCTTTGTTGTGTCCCACAGATTTTGAACCGTTGTATTTTCATTATCATTTGTTTCCATGATTTTTTTCAATTCTTCTTTAATTTCCTGGTTGACCCATTCATTCTTTAGAAGGATGCTGTTTAGTCTCCATGTATTTGTGTTCTTTCCAAACTTCCTCTTGTGGTTGAGTTCTAGCTTCAGAGCATTGTGGTCTGAAAATATGCAGGGAATGATCCCAATCTTTTGATACCGGTTGAGTCCTGATTTAGGACCGAGGATGTGATCTATTCTGGAGAATGTTCCATGTGCACTAGAGAAGAATGTGTATTCTGTTGCTTTGGGATGAAATGTTCTGAATATATCTGTGATGTCCATCTCATCCAGGGTATCATTTAAGGCCTTTATTTCCCTGTTGATCTTTTGCTTGGATGATCTGTCCATTTCAGTGAGGGGAGTGTTAAAGTCCCCTACTATTATTGTATTATTGTTGATGTGTTTCTTTGATTTTGTTATTAATTGGTTTATATAGTTGGCTGCGCCCACATTGGGGGCATAGATATTTAAAATTGTTAGATCTTCTTGTTGGACAGACCCTTTGAGTATGATATAGTGTCCTTCCTCATCTCTTATTATAGTCTTTGCCTTAAAATCTAATTGATCTGATATAAGGATTGCCACTCCTGCTTTTTTCTGATGTCCATTAGCATGGTAAATTCTTTTCCACCCCCTCACTTTAAGTCTGGAAGGTTCTTCGGGTTTAAAATGAGTTTCTTGGAGGCAACATATAGATGGGTTTTGTTTTTTTATCCATTCTGATACCCTGTGTCTTTTGATTGGGGCATTTAGCCCATTAACATTCAGGGTAACTATTGAGAGATATGATTTTAGTGCCATTGTATTGCCTGTAAAGTGACTGTTACTGTATATTGTCTCTGTTCCTTTCTGATCTACCACTTGTAGGCTCTCTCTTTGCTTAGAGGACCCCTTTCAGTATTTCCTGTAGAGCTGGTTTGGTGTTTGCAAATTCTTTCAGTTTTTGTTTGTCCTGGAAGCTTTTAATCTCTCCTTCTATTTTCAATGATAGCCTAGCTGGATATAGTATTCTTGGCTGCATGTTTTTCTCGTTTAGTGCTCTGAAAATGTCATGCCAGCTCTTTCTGGCCTGCCAGGTCTCTGTGGATAAGTCAGCTGCCAATCTAATACTTTTACCATTGTATGCTACAGACTTCTTTTCCCGGGCTGCTTTCAGGATTTTCTCTTTGTCACTAAGGCTTGTAAATTTTACTATTAGGTGATGGAGTGTGGGCCTATTCTTATTGATTTTGAGGGGCGTTCTCTGAACCTCCTGAATTTTGATACTCGTTCCCTTTGCCATATTGGGGAAATTCTCCCCAATAATTCTCTCCAGTATACCTTCTGCTCCCCTCTCTCTTTCTTCTTCTTCTGGAATCCCAATTATTCTAATGTTGTTTCGTCTTATGGTGTCACTTATCTCTCGAATTCTCCCCTCATGGTCCAGTAGCTGTTTGTCCCTCTTTTGCTCAGCTTCTTTATTCTCTGTCATTTGGTCTTCTATATCGCTAATTCTTTCTTCTGCCTCATTTATCCTAGCAGTGAGAGCCTCCATTTTTGATTGAACTTCATTAATAGCTTTTTTGATTTCAACTTGGTTAGATTTTAGTTCTTTTATTTCTCCAGAAAGGGCTTTTATATCTCTGGAGAGGGTTTCTCTAATATCTTCCATGCCTTTTTCAAGCCCGGCTATAACCTTGAGAATTGTCATTTTGAACTCTAGATCTGACATATTACCAATGTCTGTATTGATTAGGTCCCTAGCCTTCGGTACTGCCTCTTGTTCTTTTTTTTGTTGTGAATTTTTCCGCCTTGTCATTTTGTCCAGCTAAGAGTATATGAAGGAGCAAGTAAAATACTAAAAGGGTGGCAACAATCCCAGGAAAATATGCTTTAACCAAATCAGAAGAGATCCCAAATCGTGAGGGGGGATTTCTCCCCCCTCACGATTGGGTGAGGGATCTCCTCTGATTGGGATCTCCTTTGATTGGGATCTCCCAATCTCTTCTGATTGGGATCTCCCAATCTCTTCTGATTGGGATCTCCCAATCTCTTCTGATTGGGATCTCTTCTGATTTGGGGATAAAAAGAGGTTCAAAAAGAAAGAAAGAAAAAAAAAGAATTAAAAAAAAGAGATTGAATTAAAAATTCAATCAAGAATTTAAAAAAGAATTAAGAAAAAAAAGATTGAAGAGATTAGGATCTCTTCTGATTTGGGGATAAAAAAAGGTTCAAAAAGAAAGAAAGAAAAAAAGAAAAAAAAGAATTAAAAAAAAAGAAAATGAATAAACAAAAGTATAAAAAAGAAAAATATATATATTAGATAATCTAGTTAAAAAACGTTAAAAGAGAAAAGGGTAAAAGTTATAAAAAATTTTAGCAGAAGAAGAGAAAAAAAATGAAAAAGAAAAAAATTAAATTAACTGCAAGACTGAAAAATCACAGGCAGAAAGCCATGAGTTCCGTGGTTTGTTTTCTCCTCCTCTGGAATTCTGCTGCTCTCTCCTTGGTATTGAAACTGCACTCCTTGGTAGGTGAACTTGGTCTTGCCTGGATTTCTTGTTGATCTTCTGGGGGAGGGGCCTGGTGTAGTGATTCTCAAGTGTCTTTGCCCCAGGCGGAATTACACCGCCCTTACCAGGGGTCGGGCTGAGTGATCTGCTCGGCTTTGCTTTCAGGAGCTTTTGTTCCCTGAGCGCTTTCCGTAGAGTTCCGGAGGACGGGAATACAAATGGCGGCCTCCTGGTCTCTGGCCTGGAGGAGCCGAGAGCCCGGGGCCCCGCTCCCCTGTGCGCCCTCAGCGAACAGCTCCCAGTAACTCGCGTCTGCCCGACCTCCGGCCGCGCTCCGAGCTCACCGAGCCTGCGACCGGTTCAAGGCAACTCCGAGCTGCGAGCTTACTGTCGGCTCTGTCTCTGCAGCCGGCTTTCCCGTTCCAATATCCGCAAGCTCTGCGACACTCGGACACCCCCGATCCTTCTGTGACCCCGCAGGACCTGAGGTCACGCCGACCCCGTGTGGGCTTCGCCCCGGTTTAGCCTCCGGAGCGATGTCCCTCAGCGGAACAGACTTTTAAAAGTCCTGATTTTGTGCTCCATTGCTCCGCCGCTTGCCGGGAGCCGGCCCCTCCCCCCGGGGTCTATCTTCCCGTCACTTTGGATTCACTTCTCCGCCAGTCCTACCTTTCAGAAAGTGGTTGTTTTTCTGTTTCTAGAATTGCTGTTCTTCTTCTCCTCGATCTGCCGATGGATTTGCAGGTGTTTGCAATCTTTAGATAAGCTCTCTAGCTGATCTCCTGCTAGCTGAGGTAGTCTCAGCCTGCTACTTCTCCGCCATCTTGACTCCTCGATCTTCAAATATTTTTGATGGTGATTATAACTGATGCTATTGATGCCAGGCTTATACCATTTGGTGGTGTGGTGGAAAATTCTGTTTTTCCTGCAACTTGGGAGCTAGTACTCAGCATGTAGACACAACTTCCTGTCACAGGAACTGTGGCCTCTGCTCACTCCGTGAGGGCTGTCCCCAACTCTATCCTTGGATAGGGAGATCTTACATAACCACATTTAGAAGCAGCCTGGAAAAGCCAGTGATTAAATACCTCCATGGATAAACTTCAACAAATGAGGCACTTGAGTCACTGAGAAGTATCCCAACAGTTCTAGCTCTCAGTGAGCAATTTGGGGTGCATTTACATGGTTATTTAGATGGTCCCAATAGGACAGAGCACTACCTGTCCACCTTGCCCACACCATTTATTGGCATTTTTCTCTTCCCTGTTTCACTTCCTCACTCTCTAATGTTTTCTTCCTGAAATCACCTGCCACACAAACTACCTGCCCCCAGTCCTTGTCTCAGAGGCTGATAATGAGAGAGAATAAAAAATTTTAGCAGGTATCAACAACACACTTATGCTTATATATATATGTGTGTGTGTGTGTGTGTATACATGTACATACATATGTATAGGCACCTGCTTATAAATTATATACATATACCATTGTATTAATACATTATATATGGCAAAACAAAGTCAAGAAGTAGAAATATGAAAAGAAATATAAAAGAATATGCTATTTCCAATTAGCTTGCTACTTACAATGATTTCATACTATGAATAGCTAAAGAAACAGTGTCCATTTAAGGTATGGCATGAGTCACATTTTTAGTAATAGTAGCTTTAAGTTCATACTTCAAATAGACTTCTTGATTATTTCTAATTTTGGGAAACTTTTTGGGGGGTCTACTTCTTTCCATAATTATTTCATTATTTATAATCTCATGACAAGATGGATGAAGCAATCATTCTGAGAGTAGGATAGAAGTCAGTGCTACTGATATTGTTGTTTTATCATTGCTTAACTGGTATTATATTGAAGGATGATAGTTCCTTTCAGGAATCCTTTTTAATGCACTTGTCCTTTTTATAGGATAAAGGCAATGAAAATCCAATAATAAAATCCATGATTACACCCAACCAGGTTCACTTAACTAACAATATATTGCAACAGACTATGAGAATAAACAGAGGAGGTCATTGACTACCACACTGCTCTGTGAAGCGCCCATCCTTTCCACAAGTTTACTCCCAGATCACATGTCACACCTGATTTTATGTTATCTGGACTGAATTTAGGTACTGTGATCCAGACACATATTAAATCATTATCAAGTTCAATTTCTTTCCTTTTTAATATCAAAAATAAATAATTCAGAAACTCTACTTTGGAGATTATTCACCTAGACTCTCTGCTCTAGAAAGACAAAACTTAAACACCATAGAATATTTCTTGGCCCTTGATTTGTCTTTTGCTTACTATCTCCAACTTTACTTACTACTTCTCATTCTGTGCTTCAACATCACAGACCTCCTTAAGTTTCTAAAAATCAACCTCGGTATTTTATATCATGGAGCATTTGCAAACTCTCTTCTCTATGTCTTTTTGGGTTTTCATTATTTTATCAATCAAAGAGTAGCAGGATCTGCCACCTTTATAGCAAATACCTCTGGTGTGTCATAATTCTACCCCTTGACTCACCACCAGTGGCAACTGAATTTGCAAGGGGAGACTTCCAAGTGTCTTCAGTTCTACCTCATCCTACATGGTCCCATCTCAAGCATGCCAGCAGGCATCTTTTAGTTCTCTGCCCCAGAGATTTCACTGCGCTGGCTCCCATGAACATGCACAGTCCCTGGAGGAAACTCTCCACCAATGGAGACAGGAGCCAGTGGTGTAAGTGCTCCAGCTTCCTATCTTTCAAGTGGACAATTTCGGAAGGCATTGTGTTTCTCAGGAAGTCCTAGTGGAACCAATCCCCACTGCCCACAGGGAACCCGTGTTATGATGACCTGACAGTGGCTTTCCCCCTTCCCTGTCTCACTTACCCTCACCAATGCTTCCTGAGTCCTACTCCCAAAACCCAACCAGCATCCAAATCCTCTCTCAGCTTCTTCTCTCAGAATAAAAGGAACAGACACCTTCTTCTGTAAAAGTGTCCCTGGAACACTGAACTCCTCGTCCCACAGACAGACAGATGTATTTCTGTTCTCTCTGCTACTTTCCAACCTTGCATATATCATGGTTGTTTTGCTTACCACAAACAGATGTAATGTTGGTTATCACACATATTCTAGGGTCTCTTCTCTGGCCCCCTGCAAAGTGACCAACCACTCAGGTAGACTGTCACATGTGCTCATACATGTCTATTCACCCTGGCTCTGTTGCTCATTTGATGTGTCATTATGGAGTCCTTGATGTCACTATGTTTCATAGGCACTGTGGTTTCCCCTGACACTGACACTGGCCCAAATCTCCTCTTCCAGGTACAGCCACCCTCACTAGACTCAGCTCTTCTTCATCTTGCTCCACCAGGCAAAGCAACCAGGTGGATACTCATAATTGGTCCTTCAAGTGCTTCTGCTCGGATCTTGGGCCTCCAGGTTGCCACAGATCCAAGGCGCCTATGAGGGATTGCTGATATCCCAGAGTTTTCCCCATTTGGTGAAGCAATTGTTGCTTTTAAATTTCTCTAAGAGACTCCCATCCATTCAAAAAGTTGGGCAAAGGATGGGTTCAATCAATAGCTACTATTCTCCATTTAAAATTACTATTCTCCTTAATCTTCCTAAATGACTAAAACTTTCTCACTAAAGCAAATTCCATTTTCTTCCCCTATTCCTACCCTCAATAACCTGCATGGTTCAATCAAGTTTTTTAACTTCTCTTTGCTTTAGAGTTTTCATTTGTAAAAAGGGAGTAATAGTTACTTGCTTACTGAAAGACAATATAGATAACAACGCTGACTCTTGAGTTTGACTCTTTGAGTTTTTTTTAATTCTAGGCTAGGGTTTATAATTATTGCCACTTAACTATATGATTTCAAGCTATTATTCTAGTACGATATCAAATACTCTCTCTTACTCTCTCTCTCTCTCTCTCTCTCTCTCTCTCACACACACACACACACACACACACGCACGCACAATATCCTCCTTCAGCCCTTGACTGATGCGGTCATTCTTTGAAGGATATTTCAGCTATACACCTGAAATGGATCCATAAATATAATTGCTGACATCGATTTATTCCCAAAAAAGCCTATTACAATGGTAAGTGTGTAGCACTCAATGAAGGATGTGACAATTGCGGATATAAATTTAAACTTTGGCATGCCAGTGTTACAGCATCCTCATATTTAGACATCAAACAAGACTTCCCTGTTGTACAAAGCAAAGGAACAGGAAAACGTAGACCACTCAGCATGACTGCACTGGCTCCAGCAGGTCAGGAGGCTGCTTCTTCAGAGGATGAAAATACTCATGCTTCCTGTGTTTCAGGAAGTACCTGGGTCCATCTTGGCAACATAAAACTCCTTGGTGCTTAAAAACAAGCATGCCTCATATCCACATCATCAGTTTTGAGATTGGAAGTTGGGGATAAAAGCTTTGGATTCCACTGAAATAAAGAGACATTAAGTTCAAATTAAATCATTAGCTATTAAAACATTAAATGGCCAGGGAGCAAGAATTAGGATCAATTTTTCACTTATCCTGGATCATTTACTCATGCTTGTTTTGTGATCCTTTTGCTCTGAAATCATGAGGATTGAGAAAGACTTGATCTGACCTTGAACTCAGAGCAAAAATATTCATTTGGCAGAATAGATACATGTGTGAAATTTATTGTGGAGACCATTCACACACAACTATTTCATATAAAACACAAAGGAAATAAAAAAGTTAAAAAGGGGATAAGAGAGTGCAGAATGATCATTAGCTATTTAAAACATGTTACTAGGAACATTTCAAATATACAGAAAAAGAAATAAAATATATAATGAACTGGACGCCCCATGTCCCCACAGCTTCAGGAACCACTAGCCCAGTATGGACATTTTTAGAGTACAGATACTTAGGCCACACAAAGCTTAGCCAAGTCTGACAGCAATGTATCATGGCATTTTTAAGCACATGATTCTTTTTTCTTCTCCTGCTGTTTGTAGCCACTATAAATCCACCAAATGGAAAAACGGGCTGAAGCTATGTGAGTGTGTGGGTGTTTTCCCATGCATTCTATTTGTTTATTCATATAATCCAGTCCCCAGGGAAATTTGTTTAAAAAGTTAGTTTCACTCTAGAAGATCCAAAGAACTCAGCATTTTACAAGCTCTGGGTCATTAATCCTTATAGCTACTTCCCTATGGCGTCAGTAAGTGGGAAGTGTTATTATCCCATTTCATAGATGAAGAAACTGAGGACTTTTATGATTACATGTCTCATCCAGAGCCAAAATGTGCTGGCAAGAGAATCAAGGACTTCCAATAAAGCTTTTATTTATCCTTTAGATGAGCACTGTCCAATAGAAATATAGAATGAATGACATGTGATTTAAGAATTTCCAGTTGCCACATTACAAATAAGTAAAAACAGGTGAAATTCTTTCCAATACTATTTATTTAGTTAATGCCCCAAATACAACCATTATAACAAATAATATTTTATAAATTATTAGTGAGACAGTTTACATTCTTTTATTTATACTAAGTCTTCAAAATAAATGTATATTTGACACTTGAAGCACATCTCAGTTTGGAGTCACTACATCTCAGTCATCATAGTCATAGGTGGCTAGTAGCTCTCTTAATGGGCAAAAGAGCCCTAGACCATGAGTTCTCTCATAAGGCCACACTCTCTCCCATTAGGCAGCTTGATCAAGACTTGTCTTGTATTTTGTTGAATGCTTGGGATGCCTTCAATTTTTCTTTAGTATCACTTTGGTTTGGGCAAATTTAACCAAATTATAGGCATGAATTAAGGCTCCTTAGAAAGTAACGTGAAGTCCAGCTCTAGGAGCAAAAGGGGCAATAATCTCACAAATTTATAAAGAGGATATAATCCATACTAAACTCCAGTACCTATCATTGGAAGAGTTTCATAAAATTGGGAATGAACTTGTGTTAGGCAAACAAATCAATTGCTTATTATAGTACAAGAGCTGTGAAGTCATGATCTTTGGCATTGGGTCATGGGCAAATATTTAAAATGCCTTTTCCTGTTGAAAAAGCCAATAAATTCTAAAAATTATAATAGTGACATAGTTATTAAATAGTATGATTTTTAGGGGAAAAATAATAACTTCTATTTAGCTCACTCCTTAATGGTATTCACATAGAGCAGAAAGAGTTTGCTTCTTTTTATTTTTTAATTATTATGTTCACTTAGTCACTGTATAGTACCTCTTCTAATTAGAGAATACATGCATTCCCCATGGTAGGGGGCTGCCCTTTGAACACTGACCTTTATATACCACACAGAACCACAAGCATATTCATCTGACTCTCTCCCTTATTTCACTGGAGGTCCCTGAATCTGGCGGTGACATTAAACAAAACATCTGAAATCTCGAAGTATTTCACAAAATCAGTAATCCGTAACAACCTAAGGAAAACTTAGCATCTGGGTCAGAGGGAGACAGTACGACATTTCAACAGGTGAAAAATGTAACTATAGCCTATATTCCACAAGCGGTTCCACTATGATGAAGGACAACAGTCTGAAGTGAAACAAATCTGGTTTGCAATCATCAAAATACATGACTTATTAGCACATGGCTCAAGGGTTAATGAAAGCATTACATTTAAAAAATTAAGAGTTTATAAGGTAATGAATGCCAATAGCAAGTTTAGAACTATTTGTAATGTCTAATAGTAACCATCAATGTATCTCAATAGTAGGATATACACTGAATCTTCAGTTATTTCAGAGAATTTCTTGAGGTAGACAGTTTAGAAGAGTTGCCCCTATAAATGTTCAAAAATGAAAACCAATAAAGGAATTTCATTCTATTTACAGGTCTATCCACCTACCCCCATCTATGCATATATTTATCTTTGTATGCTCATTCCAAAGAAATAAATCATAAAACTATAGTATAGAGCAAATTACCAGATTAGAAAAATATTATTAATATAGTAATTAGGAAGATATGAGTAATACTGAAAAAATGTCCACCCCATTTGCTGAATAAAGACCCATACAATAGATAGAATGTAGCAGATGAGAGATAATTATTCTTCACTAAATAAGAAGGAAATCCTGGTATTTGCAAAAACACAGGTGAACTTTGAGAGCATTATGCTAAGTGAAATAAGTCCAACAGTAAAGATAAACACTGCATGATCTCACTTATATATGGAACCTCAAAAAGCCAAAACTACAGAAAGAGAGAGTAGATCAGTGGTTGCCATAGGCTGGGGGTAGGGGAAATGTGTAGATGTTGGTCAGAGGGCACAAACTTCCACTCTGAAGATGCATAGGTTCTGGGGAACAAATACACAACAGGATGACTATAGTTAACAGTACTATATTGTGTACTTTAAAGTTGCTAAGAAGTAGATACTAAATGTTATCAACACCACAACAAAAACAAATGGTAATTATGTAACTAACCTTATTATGGTAATCATTTAGCAATATATACATGTTACAAATCATCACATTTTACACCTTCAACTTACACAATATTCTATGTCAATTTATCTCAATAAAGCTAGGGGCAGTGGAGATCCATTCAAGACAAATTTTCAAAACAGCTTTATCTTGGGCAAGGCTATTTTAAAATTATTCAAAACCTAAAAAATAGCTCCAGAATTCACATCCATCTGGAAGATCTAGTAGTGAACTATGTAACTACACTTAACTTGCAAGTTTCCATAAAGGATAAGCAATCAAGGAGTTTTCCTTTTTGCTCACAGGATTCAATCTGATTATCATTGCTTTAGCTCTGATTCCCTAAACTTCTCCTGCAGATCTTTTACCTAATCGAAGACCCTCTTATTCTAAAAGAGTTCATTTGACTTTACAAGAATTCTGACATGAAGTGAAACATGGTCCCCAGAAGAAACATGCAACATGCATTTATTTGCACGCATTACAGATGGACCTGGATATATATCATTAAGCCAATGGAAACCTCAGCTCTCCCAGGAGGGAATCAGCCAATGAAACAAGGAATAAATGATTCTCACCCATATAATTCTTGCTTTCTTCCAGAGGATCAGATCATCCAAGCTCTAGAATGGCCCTTTGGGAATTTCCCTGACTCCCACTTGGACAAATGCTGGTCTCTCAGAGACTGTCTGAAAACCACCCTGATAAATCAGTATCTAACTGATTAAAAATTGTTCCTTCCTAGATGTGCACACTAGAAATAGTAGTAAATTACCAACCACATCATCAGGTTATTAACATGATTTTACATTTGTGCCTTGTCAAAGGAAGAAAAGGAAAGGAAAGATGAACTTTTATTTTCTCTGGATGTTGGGTAATATATATATAATGCTTATTTTGTATTTTATCATGCTAAAGCAACTCATCATGCTCTTTGAGCACATGTATTACTATAAAGCTGGGCAAATTTTAAAGCATCACACATCTATTCAGTATATGGAGTCTAACAATGGTGAATAAAAGATCCCTGAATCCCAAAGAAATTTTGACCAAGAAAATATTTGCTTTCATAGGAGCTTCCTTTTCTCCCACAGACATTTCATAATCTGAGGATGGAAAATCAAGAGGCCATTTTATGAGGTTGGATATCAAACACACAGGCTCTCTAGCCCTTAGGCAGTTTACTTGGTGGCCCCACATCACATCTGGGTTGCAAATCTCCCTCCAGCATAGCCCTTCTATTTAGGCCACCAGGTTTACACAAAGAGACCGCCCAGCTGCTAGCTGGTAAAAGGCTCCCAGGGTCTCATGTAGTCCCTGAGAGCTGCGTAATTCAGTGCAGAAGCCATCCATGCAATTACATGTCCCTGTAGATTACAGGGTAATTACATCAAGGAGATGAAAAATAATTGCTTGTAACTTGCACTGTGGCTGAGAAGGCATAAATAATCACATGTGCACTATGTAATGATGTGTGATCATTTTGCCACTACTGTGTCACGGCTTCCACATATTTAAAAGATCAGCAGTGACTAAAGTTGAGAAAAAACACTTGGAAGGTTATTTGTAAACTGAAATGAAAAGAACCAAAGACCTGACAGCTACACCTTGCCTTTCCAGGGGACTGCCTCAGGAAAAATTTTATAAGACCCCCCAACCTGCATTCACAATGGGAGTAAAAAGTGCATAGTGTACTAAGTGTTGCTTGATTTGCACATTTCAGTTTGGCTGGTGCCATCTGGCCCCTATTTCCCAGGCTCCAAGATTCGATCTCTAAAAAGGTGTAGATAAAGCTGTGCAAGTTTTTATAAATTCTACCTAATGCAGAACTGGTATTTGAGAGATTATTAAGTCATTTTGTTTGTTTAATTCGTAACATTCTAGGTATTATTTGTTAATACTAAAACTGAATTCCTTTTAGCAAACAATTCCTCAGTCTCATTCATTGTTTTAAATTAAGAAAAGAAATATTCTATGTACAAATACAAAATCTTAAGGAGCTTCAGTGTACATAGGTAACTTATGCCTGATTCACTAACAACTACTTAATTTAATATTACTTAATATATTTAGGAATAAAGTGAAAAGATTTGTATGTCTTTGCATGGTTTCCTCCAGAGTAGTGTTGCTTGATCACTTTGCTTAATCAGATCTTGTTTCAATAATTGTTGAAGCATGGGAATAACTCAAGTATTAAATTAGAAGCTTAGAAATCCCATATCAGAGTCCATTTTGATTAGATATTACATTTATTCTTTCAAAATAATGATCTTTCCAATGAAGAATATAATATTCTAATCATTTTAGAAGTGGCAATAAAAATTCCTGCAAGAAACTCAAGCTTCATCTCTTTCTAATGGGGACTACCATGGAAAACCAATGTTAGTGAGCACAGTAGCTTGAATTAAGATGAAAACATTCTTTTTTTTTTTTTAAGAAGAAAAAAATTCTTAAAACTAGTTACAAAGCTACACAAATGGAAGGAAATACAATTAACTTCTAACCAAAATCAAACATTTGGAAGTATTATTAATACCAGCACTACAACACTTTTTGTACCACTAGTCTTTGGCAATCTAGTAAAACTTGTAGTCTCTTCTAAAAATAATCTCATTAAAAGCACAAGATAAAATACGAACACAAAGGAAAACTGTTCTGTGAATGCAATTTTTTAAAAAAGTATTTGTGATGTAGTAAAACACAGTTTTTTGATAATGAATTGTGTGATTTTTAAATGAGATTGCTAGCTGCTGTATTTTCAAAGTAGTGAGGAACATAGATGTGATTTTCAAATACTGTAATAACTCTCTTGCAATATATAAATAATCCATATGCTGTTCACATTCTGTTGTTCACATTCATTACTAAAACAAATACTCTACTTTTAATAGAACTTACTGAGAATAAGATATAATGCTTCCCCCCCAATACACAGATCCCCTGAATCCTATCCATAGACCCTTTGGGGGATGAGACCCTTTGGTTGCCAGGTTAAAGGCTCCTGATTTCGTACCAGCTTCTAAGAGATATTAAAAACTGTTTCATGTTGCCATTTTATTCTTACCATCCCTGAGATTAAAACAAAGGGCAGAACTAATAAATGACTTGTTTTACAAAGATACTGGGAATAGAAAAATATTTACTGAATTACCTACTCATAAAATCCTTCTGTTATTCAAGATCAGGGCAAATCTGGTACATAAGGTACACTTCTCACAAGTATAAATTGTAAACTGGGTGATAGCATAGTACCGGGATCAACTTTATTTTCTCAATTCTTCCCTATCGTAGGTACAAAATAAAGGCACTGGTCTGGATGACCCTCATCTGATATGTTACTATTCAGTCTGTGCTAATCTGAAACTTAGACTACGATGGAACTGTTTACCCATTCCTATATACTCTCAAGATGCTTATTAAACCACCTTAGTGTTCCCTTCAATTCCAGTACAACTTGGCAGTTTATAAAATCACTACAGGTATTTCTGTTTCCATTTTCATTACTGCAAGCACGTAATTGCAATGCCAACATTTTAACTTCCCAAACACCTTAAAAGATGTGAAATGCTATCTGCTCATAGAGCCAACCCGCGTTAGTAGGGGAGGGAAAATTCCTATTCCCATATATAAATAGCCCCTCCCATGGGATATTTTCTCCTGAAACTTCTAAGTGCCCATCTCTCGATGATTATGCCATTATTATTTATTGAGTTGTGAAAAGTGGTTCTCACTACACATACCAGAGAGGAACAAGCTTGCAATTTTAATAAGGCCCATAAGATAATTAAGACATACAATTTCTTCTCTAATGCCAGGCCAGGAGGACTTTTCAATCTGTAATATGAATGACTGAATGCTTTCATGTTTGAATTTATACATGGCTATAAAATATATTTTGACTTCTTTTTTTTTTTTTTTTTTTAGTCAGCCCTTTCATTTGTCTTAATTTCCCCCAGGCGAAAATGAGACATCCCACCTCTTGTTCCACTAAAAATGGGGAAGTTCAATTGGACTCCAGCTCCATCTATTTCTTTTTTCAGATGCATCCTGAACACTCTGTGCTTAGTCACTCATCTGCTCATGAAAAAAATAACACCAAACTTCACCCTAGAATAGCTCCATATATTTGTGCAATCATTCCTCCAAATAAGGAACATCCATGCACCTGAAGTAAGCAAGAGTGAGAATGACTAATTTCATTTCATTCAGTCTTGTAATCAACATATTTCTGGAGTTCCTACAATTGTGGGTTCATTGAGGATTATAAAATATAGATGCCCCTTCTCTCAAGGAAGATGTATCTAGTGTGGGGCATAACACACAGAGCTGAGTGCAATGCAAAGACTTCTGTTAAAAGTTAAGAATAGATCTTAAGAAGAGCTAGAGAAAGGCATGGGAAAAGGAGAAATAATTAGTGCTGAAGTATCAGAGAAACTCCATGGAAGTAATTTCATTTGAAAAAAGGCTTTTAAAATAAGGGGAACTCTATCTGACATGGACAAGATTAGATGGGAGGAGGGTGGAAGTATCTGTGACTGACCCAGAAAATTCATTTAAAATGCTTGAGCCAAAGATTTATGTTAATATACTTCTACCAGGCCATTTCCCTGTACATAGAATCAAGATACCTACAGAATACTCCAAGATGTAGATCTCATTTAGATGCTACATTATAAATTAATTTAAATTATGATCTCTAGGAAATTTGAACTGTGTAAGTATTATAGTGTAAGAAGGAATAGGTAGTAAAAAAAGGTGAAAAAACAAAATTACTCAAAAGACCTGTTAAACAGTAACTACCTAAGAAAATGTAAAATATAACTCTGAAAAACTAGTGCTAGGTCCAAGGTGATGTATCTAGTGTTAATCATAATCAGTATATATATTTATGCTACTAACCATGGAGATACTTTGTACCAAGACAAATGGCTTCAGTAGTATCATAGTGGGTATGCTCCACAAAGACAGATTTTTATTTCAGTATCCAAAGAGATTGGGTGATAGGGAATGTAATTCTCTCAAGGAGAAAACAAAGACAAGCAATAACAAAAAGGTAGAAAGTATTGATTCAAATATGAAGGCAAACAATTTTTTTCATGAGGTAGCAGTTTGGATCACCCAAGTTAGCATTAAAAGTGGGAATGTATTATCTCTTGGCACTAGAAGCATTCTTCAAATAGCAATTCCAAATAAGTTTAAGACCTTGTACTAGTAGAGAAGAACTGTAATTATAACTCACTACTTGGCTCTACAGTGAACAAGAATTACATTATAATCATGTGTTATTAGATTCCACCTGTGAGACTCAGCTTACATAAAAAGCAGAGATCTGACTGTAGTTACAGAATAGAATTAAATGTTAACAAACTTAACAACTGTTTCTGAGGAGATAAGAAATAGAAGTGATGGTAAATTGTGGCAGAAAGGACAAATATAAAATGTAGTATATCCTACATGGAGATAATGAAAGAAAATGTTCATAATGATGGAAAAAGAAAAAGGCTTAAGCACATAAAGATAGAGGAAGTTATTCAATGAAATAAATAGGGATTAAATATCAAACAAAATAAAAAGAATTGGGGTAAAGAGAGCTGGAGAGATAAATAGGAGCAATACCCACATCTTTCATATAAGAAAATAAAGAAACTAAAGCTAATAATTTAGGAATTAGTGGTATGAATACATTATTTAAAATTATGGACATAACCAGGAACACTGGGACAGAAATATTAAAAGAGATGGCCTCTGGAGGATAAAATTAAGAGGGGAGTTAATTGGAGGGGTAAAAGCAATTTTTCATAACAAAATCTATTCTATTTGATTATGCACAATATGACAAAATAATTATGAATTAGTATAAACTACATCAAAAACTACAAAATGGACTCTCCAAAAAGAGAACGTCTATTCAGCTTTCAAAACGCAGAGGATCATTTGGGAAGGGAGTAGAAGAAATCAACAAAAGAAGTCCAGATAATTTTCCGCCAAAGGAATGACCTTTTATGTTGAGAGAAAAAAATCAAAGCGAAGCCAAGAGTGGGGTGGTGAAAAGGAGAAATATAATGGGAATAATCAGAGTGTGAATCAAGAGAAAACACTTCAGAATGCAAAGTTTGTAGGTCTAAATTATTTGGTCTAAGACAGAAATCTGTTCCTGATAAGAGTTCATGAATAAAAAAAGCCTCAAAATATGATGCTTAAAGGGTATGGAAGGCTGGAAGATTACTACACAGATCTCCTAATAGATACCTATCATATTCTTTAAAGTCTTCAGGACATATTACCTTGTAAATAGCATGAAAGACTTTCTAAATCAGGAATTTCTTCCTAATTTTTAAATCAAGCACTACTGAGGCCTAAGGAGAAAGGAGAATCTCTTCCCAGAAGTGGATTTGCTGGATTAAGAACAGACATTTGTAATTTTGGTAACTACTGCCAAATGTCTCTCTATAGGGACTGCATCAATTTACAATTTCTTTTGCAAAACAGAAGAAAAAAAAATTGTCAGCTTTATCAATGTAGACTTTGGGTGTGGTTTTTTTTTTTTTGTAACTATTCATTTCAACATTGTAATTGAAAAATATCAGAAATATCCTAAATGTCCACAAATAGGGGAATGGTAAAAATTATACCATGAAATATGGACTAATATGCCAGTATAAAAAAGAATGAAAAGATTTTCCATCTATTGTGATGGAATGATCTTTAGGATATATTGTTAATGAAAAATCAAAGTTCAGAAGATATGTATACTATTCTATCTGTTATGTAAACAGGGGAAGGGAAAATAAGGATCCTGTGGCATATTTATCTGTATACGCATGCATGCTCTAGAAAGACATACAAAAATTAAAAGTAGCAGTTATCCATGGAAAGGTGGAAGGTGAGAGCTGAAAAGATGGGTGTAAAAGAGGAAGTGAGACTGTTACTATGTATCTTTAATTTTTAAATTTTTGAATTTAATAAATATATTACTGATTATAAAAATAATACAATAAGAGAAAACACAAAAAAGCAATCATCAGTTTTATTAAGCTACAAATATTTTATATAGTAAGCTAGATATAGTGTTTCTGTTCACAAAATATTCAAACTTTAAAAAAATTTTGTTACAACTTAAAAATGGCATCAAAATGACTTGGTACACATCTTTCAACATAGACAAGCTTTCAAAAGTCAAATACTGTGAGGGAATAAATATGGTTATATACCAAATTCAGATTTTTAAAACTCATTCCCTTTAATAAACTTGTAATTAACATAATTCATCATACATATTAATAGCTCTAAAAATGAGAAAACACTAAAAATTTACCAAAATCCAAAATCTCTTTGGATAAACACACTTAACAAAACAGCAATAGATGGACATTTTCCTAACAGAATATATTATCACAATCCAGAAGACTGCATCATACTTTAGTACAGAGAATCACTAGAGACACTCTCAGCAATGTCAGGAAAAATATAAAATGTCCATTATCACTGCTAATGTTTAACATTCTACTGGAGGTAGCACCAATATAATTAGAAAAGAGAAAGGGGAACCCTCTTACATTGTTGGTGGGAATGCAAGTCGGTGCAGCCACTTTGGAAAACAGTGTGGAGATTCCTTAAGAAATTAAAAATAGAGGGGCGCCTGGGTGGCTCAGTGGGTTAAGCCGCTGCCTTCGGCTCAGGTCATGATCTCAGGGTCCTGAGATCGAGTCCCGCATCGGGCTCTCTGCTCAGCAGGGAGCCTGCTTCCTCCTCTCTCTCTTGCCTGCCTCTCTGCCTACTTGTAATCTCTCTCTGTCAAATAAATAAATAAAATCTTTAAAAAAAAAAAAAAAAGAAATTAAAAATAGAGCTCCCCTATCACCCTGCAATTGTACTACTGGGTATTTACCCCAGAGATACAGATGTAGTGCAAAGAAGGGCCATCTGTATCCAATGTTCATAGCAGCAATGGCCACAGTTGCCAAACTGTGGAAAGAGCCAAAATGCCCTTCAACAGATGAATGAATAAAGAAGATATGGTCCAGGGACACCTGGGTGGTTCAGTTGGTTAAGCGGCTGCCTTCGGCTCAGGCCATGATCCCAGCGTCCTGCGATGGAGTCCCACATCGGGTTCCTTGCTCAGCAGGAAGCCTGCTTCTCCCTCTGCCTCTGCCTGCCACTCTGTCTGCCTATGCTCACTCTGTCTGACAAAAAAAGAAAGAAAGTCAAGCAGAGAGAGTCAATTATCATATGGTTTCACTTATTTGTGGAGCATAACAAATAGCATGGAGGACAAGAGGCGTTAGAGAGGAGTAGGGAATTTGGGTAAATTGGAAGGGGAGGTGAACCATGAGAGACTATGGACTCTGAAAAACAGTCTGAGGGGTTTGAAGTGGCGGGGGGGGGGGTGGGAGATTGGGGTACCAGGTGGTGGGTATTATAGAGGGCACGGCTTGCATGGAGCACTGGGTGTGGTGAAAAAATAATGAATACTGTTTTTCTGAAAACAAATAAATTGGGGAAAAAATTTAAAAAAATAAAATAATAAAAAAAAAGAAAGGAAGGAAGGAAGGAAGGAAGGAAGGAAGAAAGAAAGAAAGAAAGAAAGAAAGAAAGAAAGAAAAAAGAAAGAAAGATATGGTCCAGATATACAATGGAGTATTATGCCTCCATCAGAAAGGATGAATACCCAACTTTTGTATCAACATGGACGGGACTAGAGGAGATTATGCTGAGAGAAATAAGTCAAGCAGAGAAAGACAATTATCATATGGTTTCACTTACTTGTGGAGCATAAAGAATAACATGGAGGGCATGGGGAGCTGGAGAGGAGAAGTGAGCTGGGGGAAATCGGAGGCGGAGAAGAACCATGAAAGACTGTGGACTCAGAAACAAACTGAGGGTTTTGGAAGGGAGAGGCGTAGGGGAACGGGTGAGCCTGGTGGCAGGTATTAAGGAGGGCATGTAGTGCATGGACCACTGGATGTGGTGCCTAAACAATGAATCTTGAAACACTGAACAAAAATTAAATTTAAGAAAATAGAGAAAAATTAGCAGCATAAAATTGAAGAAAAAACTTATCATAATTTTCAGATGATTTGATTAAATAACATCTGAAATTTAAAGATTCAACTGAAAAGCTAATTGAGTAAGGTAGGGTTATTTATGGAAATCAATACTTTCACATTCACAGATAGCAACCATTTAAGAAATCTATTGGAAAGTTCCTATGGACAACCGTAACAGAATAGGAGCTAGTTAGGAAAAAAAAAAATACTTAATAAATGAGCAAAATCTTTTATGAAGACTTAATTCATATATCTAATCTTATAATTCTTTAGTCTTCATGTATAAACCAGAAGCAATCATATGAAGATGAAGATAGAAAATAAAAATATACAGATGAGAATTATTATGTGGGCATAGAGGGTACTCTGATATTAGAAGCATGAAAAAAAATGATCTTGATTGAATGACCTCATTTAAAAAAGCAAAACACTTATAACCAGTAAGGAGAATCAAGAAAAATTCCTGAAATTTAAATGGCAAGGCTGTAAGTTAGAAAGAACATAATTTTCCTTATCTATGAAGCTTCGGGCTATTTTGGTGAATTTTGCCATCTCAGTCTTGTCAACATCCTAAGGGTTTGTCAGCTGTGACTAGGTTAAACTGATGGACAGCATTATACCAACTATTGTCATCTATTAAGCCATTTTTATGTACTCAGACCCTGTGTTCTTAAAAATTTTACATATTTTTCTTCGTAAGATACTTACATTACTCAACATAAATACCAAGAAACCATTATTCCTTTCTGCAGAAAAGACACACTGAGGCTCAGAAAGATACATCTCTTGGCCAGGATTATATACATGATACATGGCAGAGTCTGGTTTCCAGCCCAGACCACAGCCTCACACAGCACACCTGTCTTCTTTCCACTTGAGAATGCTGCTTCCAATATTAGTCAACTTCCAATCACTCCTTCACCTATTCAAAATTTTTTTGAACCAAAATTTCAACATTTTGAGGCAATGGTGTTAACAAGAAGTATAGGAGGTTAAAAAAAAAAAAAGATATAAAAAGCCTAGAAACTCTACAGCCCTAATAGTAATTCACCTGTGATAACAGTTTCTGCATTTTCCCAAAATAACAACAGAAATTACACACTGACAGCTTTAATCAATAAATTAAAAAAAATTTAGAGCCCTTTAGCAATACTAGATGCATGAACTAGTTGCATCTCTGTTGACAGTCTCTTTTTTGCACAATAATTTGTTCTTAGGGCAATGCTGTTTATATTAGAAGTATTACTATTTATTTTAAATATAACAAATGATCTAAAAATCACTATTATTTTTCCCCTTGTGAAAGGCAGAATCCCTGTCATATCAATAGTATCATATTTTAAACCAAAAGGAGCATTTTGGATTAGAGCCCAAAGCACCTTCCCAGGAAGTACTCTTTGATAAATTAGGAAATGATTATTTGTGCTTTTATATTTTTCTTGTACCAAATTATCTTAGATGGAGCTGAACTCTGTTAAGCATTTACAGACTATGTTTATAGGTAGTGTTTAATATGCAATAATATTTGATTTGTTTTTTATTCTCCTCAGCCCCTTTAACCTCTAGACTGTAATGACTTCCATATGGCTAGCCAAGTCTATTTTTAGATTGTTAATTATCCATCTCTATTTTTAGACCTCTTCCTTCTTTTGGTTGCTGATTATTATAAGACCTAAAGTGCCTTCTCAAATTTAACGAAACATTTAACGATGTTGTTTTTCTGCCGGATTAGAGGCCAATTCTGTCACTGAATACTAGTTTCCCACCCCAATACCAATTTCTCCCACTTTTATTTTTCTCCCCCAAAAAATAAGTCATGACAATGCAATTCAATATATTTGTCAAAGAGCACTCAGTTATTTAATATTTTAGATAAATACCAACAAGATACACATTTTCAAAGGGATTTTGGCAATGTGGCTGCTGTAAAGTCAGAAAATAGTAAAACTGCCTAATATAATACTTTGTGAAATCTGGGTCAAAAATCAAATTTTGCACATGTAAAACAACCTACTTGGGATTCTCCTTTCTTACCCTAAAGATATTTTTCTTGTTTTAGAATATACATGTGCAGCAAGAATTACATTTGAGATCAATAATGTGCTCGAATTTCAGTCTTTAGAGACTGTGGCTTTTGCCTTTGAAAATTCCAAAGTATAACAACATCCCAAATTGGTGAGCTTTAATCTGTTCTTCATCATATGAAATTGTCAGGTTGTTTTCTTTCCCTTTCTTGCTGCTTATGTGAGTGCGTGTGTGTGTGTGTGTGTGTGTGTGTGTGTGTGTTTAAAGAACAGAGATCAAAACACTTAGGATTTATGCAAATAGCTAAGGCTGAAATCCAGAATTTCTTCTTTTATATGCCTATTACATAAAATAAATTCAAAGTTCACACATACCAAAAAAAAAAAGTCATCTAAATTTTGTTCTGTGCACCATGCCATATCCTAATCAAGTAGTTTTTAGAAATTAGTCTAAACCCAAATAGGAAAACAGCAAGGAATGGGCTCTGCCCTAAATACCTCCTATGTTACTTTGCAACTTAAATCTCTCTGTTATCAAAGCAGATTCCAACTGTCTATCTAGAGTGCCATTTGTTCTGTTTGCTGAGGGCTGGAGGAGTAGGGGTATGCCCTGGGAACAACTGCGAAAGTGGGGAATTAGGCACCACGGTGGTTTAGAAAATACTCTTATTGACTGTTTTTGTCATTGCATTTGAGGTTTTTAGCTAAATACCACATCCCTTGAAATGTCGAGGTAATTCACCAGACTCCTTAAAAAGAATGAGTGTATGAAAATATTTCACAAACTCCAAAAAAACTCACAAATAGGAAGAATTACTTTTAGATCCTTTAGGGCTATAGGGATTAAAAATTTCAGTACATTGATTGACACAGGATATTTAGATATAAGGACATTAACACGACCAGGTTTTGAAACAAAAATGTTTGCTTTTGCAACTGGTCAATTTATCCTTGGCCTTTTAGAGAAATGTGCCTCAATGGAGCAAAATAATCACGTGTCTATGTCCTTTTTTATAAAACATTCATTCCATGGGAGGATACCTCTTTGAGAAAGGTACTGAGTAGTCACATGGTCTTACGTGCCCTATGTGGTGTACTTCAGAGGGCGTGGACTACAATATATATCTTAAATGTTTCTTTTAAAAACATTCCCCATGTAAGTCCTCATATGAAACAGCATATAATACACACGACAAGATCACAAGTTACATGTCTTCTGGCAAAACTATTTTTCCAAGACTGATCTGAATTAAAACCTGATAGGGCAATAATCCAAAAAAATGAAGGAGAGTAAGAAAGGGGTTGAGAAATCTATCTTTGTTGTTTGCCATTGCTATGGGAAAAACAACCCTCATTTTATAAATTTAATATTTCCAGTGAGAAATATGAGTATAATAGTTACTATAATATCATACTAAAAATGAAAATTTAAATCTTTTTTGACAAAATCCCTAGAATATGATATAGATACCACAAGGGAAGTTTAACACTGCATTCCTACACTATCTTCTAATTTAAAAAATAATAAATATGTAAATTAGTGGGTTTAGATCTAATTTGTAAGAATAAAATATATATGACTCTTAGATTTTAGTTTATCTGTGCAACAAAGATAAAAAAAAAGGCTCATTTCATTTTGACTGAACAGAGCATGACTTCTTGTGCTAATCAGCTTGAAAGTCACTTATATTTTCTGTCAATGTCCCACTGTGTGAAATACCATCAGATGAATATTAACTTATACATCCACTCATTGAGAAAACATTTAGTAATATTGCATAATCCAATAATCAGTACAAGTGCTTCCTTCAGCCTCACAGGAATTACTGGAGGAGTTCAGGAAAATTCAGAAAATGATTAGAGAAGCTTTTGGAGCAACATACTTCTTTTATTTAGAAACAGAGGAATACTGTAGAATCACACAAATAATTATATCAGCAACCATTACTTGAGCAGTTTCTATGTCCTTAATATTTTATCAAAATCTCTACTGCTCACAAGAACCCTATAGATAAATAATATTATTTTATTTTTTACAGTAATAACACTGATGTGTAGGATTTGTCCAGAATAGGACAACAGAATTTAACTTAGGACTGTCTGTCTTCAAGTCTGTGCCTTTTCTATTACACACTATTTCTATAAAATTAAATGTGTTATAAACTACTGGTGACATGCTCTATATTGCTCTATTAGGTGTTTTAATGATTTTATCTCATTTAATCCTTCCAAGAACCCTGTGATTTAGGAACCATTACCATCATGTCGATATTTATTACAGGTAATGAAACAGAAGCATAAAGACATGGCCCAAGGTCACATAGGAAGAATGGAAGTAAGGATTTGAACACAGGTATCTGACTATGATATCCTGTTATACTACTGTCTTTTATGGACATAATAAATCTGATAACATGACAGTAAAACCAATACAAGGTTGAAAGTGTGATTTTGGTGTGCTAAATGGTCTTATAAGAAACCAACTCTCCTGTCTCCAAAAGGGACACAGTGGCATCTACTGTTTGACATATCAAACCCAAATGCACCTATCTGGTATGCAAGATATGCTGCCATGACCACCGCCCACCCCCAATCCTATCCACATCATTTCTCAAGAATTTCCGAAGATCCAGTCTATAGAACATCAATGTACCTCAAGATCACTGACTGGTGTTCTAGGGGCAAAAGATTTCACAAACATAGTCTGGAAAAATCTTAATTCCACAAACTTGGTTTTTTTGTTTGGGGGGGATTCAGGGTTTTTTTTTAATAGATAGTAGTATTTTTCAGGGTTCATTAATCCAATGTGTTCTCTGAACCTCTGAATCCTAGAAGTAATCTGCACATTTTTCCAATTTTTTAATACCCAAATTTTGCATGTGGTGGAACATCTACTGATCCTTCACAGGATGTTAATTTCTACAGGTAAAAGCTGCTGTGTCCATACTTAATCTATTCATGCTCTGGAACCCTCCCAGGCCTTGCTCTTGTGCTCTCTCTCTCTCCCCATTCTCTATGGAATGCCATTCTCTTTTCTACACCAACCCAGGCCTTTCAGCTCTTACTGAATCTCACTCAAAAGATCTCCTAGAGAATACCTTCTCTGATGTGCTGTATCTCTTGGCTTCCTGTTTGATTCCCAGAGCTCCCAGATTTTTTCTGTAAAAGGTTATAGCATTTTTGACTAAAGAAAGTATAACCATCTTTAACTAAAGGGATTCTATATGAATTTAAGAAACATTATTTGAATTTAAAAGAAAAAATTTGCCATGCTGCTCTAGTGAAATATGCCTCTATAGTGAATTATCCAATATCTAGGGTACACACTAGACTTCAGGTTCTTTCCTGGGAGTGGCATCTTCTCTTCCAAGTTATATCCTCAGGCTCTGGTAGAGAGCTTGCCATAAAAGAAGGGCTGACCATATTTGCCCCAACTTTGAAAAACAAACTTGTCTCTTAGGAGAGAGAGAACTATACATAAATAACTATGATATGAGGCAGCAAGTCATCTTAGAAGGGAGATCCATATCTTAGGTTTTTGCTTTGTTTTGCATTATATTGTATTATTTTGAACTAGGTTCCCCTAGAAAGCAAAGCTTCACACAAGAGCCTGTGTGCAAATAGCTTATTTGGGGAAATGATACCAAGCTGAAAACTGAGAAATTCCAATACAAAGTACATTGGTCATCACTCTACTCACCTGGGGGCTCAACTCCCCTGGAAAATGCGGAAGAACCCTGTAGAATGAACTGCAGATTATTTGCCTTAGGGATGCAATAAGGTCTTGTCTGCCACTGGCTAAGGTTTGCCCTTGGGCTTATAACCCTCTAGCACTTCCAGGCAATGCACATTTTGAGCAACCTGAGGTTTTTGCCCCAGGGCAGAAAGAAATATGTGATGCAGCCAAGGTGAACACCATCATATTAAACCTGCATAAAGGCAGATGCTTCAGAAATGATCAAAGGAAAAGATGGGCAGAAGGTTTGAGGGAAGCCACAAAATATAGGTAGGTTTGTGTCTCTACCTTCACTCTATGGAGTGTGGCCCCTTTGCCAGGCCTGCCTCTGTAATGCCAAGGACAGGAGGAAGAGTCTTAACTAGACATGTGGAGGGAGAAGAGCTTTGGATGAAAGCCTGTGAGAAAGAGAAACATTATTTCAGAAGAGCACTTGGCAAAGAAATTCGCCAAACAAGTTGGCAGATACAAATATTTACGTATCACTGATTCTATTTTGTGTAACAGCCAACATACTTTTACAAAAAAAAAAGTATGACCTGCTCTTTTATCACCAAGAGCAAATGCAGCCCTCGTGGACAGTGGTATAAAATTACAGACATCAGTTAATCTTTTAAGAACACCGTAAAAATAAGTTTACCTACCAAAGTACCTCAGCAGATGGAGAAATTACCATGAACTCAGTTACATAACACAGATTCTAGTGACTTTTCTTAACAAAGAAGGAATGAGCAGACACTCCTGTCTCAAGTTTAGAGTCTCTCTAGATGTCACAAAATATCTGGTATGTAGTAAGAGTTTTGGAATGGCAGTTTTTGTACTTCAAATTGTCTCCTCATCCATATCTTTAAAGGGGAAAGACAGAAAACATGAATTTTTTTCCATTTAAAAGGCACGAGAAAATGAGAGAAAAATACTCAAGAAGGAGAGAAACATCAGAGAAATAGATCAGAACTTGCAAGGACCCAAAAGTTAGAAAGAAAAGAAAACTTGCTGCTTATCCTTAATCACAAGTGACTTATTTAAATAGACAAAATGACAGGCTGACCTCCATCTATTTTAACTGCCAAATCCTATCAGCAGGGTGTGATTACCTCCCAAGACCACCTTCTGAGGGGGGGTTCTCAAGCCTGCCCTGAGAATCTCTGACATTCCTTCCTCCATCCAGAAATCCGGAATTCTTCTAAGGAAACATTTGTGGCCATTAAACCAATTGGAGTTGAACTCATGTCCTAGAGGTTGACAGGACAATTTATTAATGTGCTATATAACCAAGTCTGGATTTTAAAAAAAAAATCTCACACAGACTTTTTTTCTTCTTTTTTACAGTTTTACAAGATGCTAGTATCCTCAAGATCTGTATCTGAAGGAAGAGAAAGCTGTTTCTGGCCAAGAATTTCCTGTTATTAATTTAAAGAAACTCATATTTTATTTCAAAAATAGAATTAGAAGGAATTAAGCCCCAGGAAAAGTTAACTAAAATTATTTCTTATGAGTTAAAAGGGGACCTAGAAACTAGCATAAAATAGCAGACATACTTTCTGCAACTATATAACAAAAAGAGCTAAATGAGATTATTCCTTCAAAAACAGCCTTTTAGACTCAGATAAATAAATAATTAAACTTCTGAGTTTGTATTTGCCTACTTAATGGAACAGCTTTCCAGGTAAGATGAACTATGTACATGTATGCATTTCTTATCTGGGAGAATAAGATTTATTGTAATGCCTCATCTTCCCAAAAATTAGAATTGGGAAAATATATATAATTACCTATAGAGAATTAAGAAGTAAATAAACCTGTTACTCACTGAATATTTAAAATTTTGTTCTATGCACTCAGTCTCAGCAATTTCTAGTATAAAATCCAAACCCAGTCAAATTATTTTATTAATGCACAATTTTAAAGACATAGATCTTTTCATATCTAAGAGGTGTTTTGAGTTAAATCGCCAAGAAATTTCCTCCAAAGATCAGAAATCACTTTCTGAATCATAGATTCTGAAACATTTTCCCGTAAATGCAATTCTAGGATTCCCAGGCATTAATTGGATAATTGAAATTTCTTACATTGGCAACTGAGGCTACCCTTTATGTTTCCAGCTGTTCTCCAGAGCAAGGAAAAGCTCTTAGACTATGATATGACGCCACTCTATTGCTTTAGTCTTGCCTAAAATATATTACCCATGGACCATCATGATTTTCCCTTAAGCATACAATTTAGCATTCCAAGCATTAATCTCTGTTGGATTAACAAAGAAAACACTTCATATTAAAGCAATGAAAGGTTGTTTATGTTCAAAATGATGAAAAGGAAATTCTCCAATATTTTAACTCTCCATGTCCCTGGTGAATAAAGAAAACATTCCAAGATAAAATGACATTTCAATTATCCTAAGTAAAAAGAGAGAAGGGCAAACACACACACACACACACACACACACACACGGAAACCACAATATATCCTATGTGAACCTGAGGGTGTTTTCTTTGTTCTTTTTAGTTCAAGATGAAACAGCTGTTCATTGTTTAAAATAGCATTTCACATTTAGATCTTTTTCGCGTCAAAAGGAAGCCATCTTATCCTTCCAGTTTGCTAACATTAGAGAGGAGTAAACACTCATTTCCTACATATATTATTTATAATGCAGACTTGTGAACTTTCGCATCCAGCATCAGACTGACCCCTCTCCCACTAGGTTTTGAACCTTCCTTCCCCTGACCCCACAACAGACCAGAGTAACCTGCAGGTCATCTTTTCCTTTAATTCATTTTTTAACACATGTTTCCTCATTGCAATTCAGCAGCTCTGACTAATCCAAGGCTGACTCCTATAAAAGGTGGAGATGGCAGTTATTTTATGACATTATATCAGTAGGCTGATATGAGTGTCTCAAAAGAAACTTCTTAATGGCAGTTAAATCTTTACAAGGGTTTCATGTTTCCACTCCTTCACTTAGAAGACCAGATTTCTGTTTAGTACCTGCCAATTCGATTTGAAAACCACATCTTCGTTCTTTAACACACACACACACACACACACATACACACACACACACCACTTTTATAACTAGCAATTTTCAAGCTGTTTAAACCAAGGTAGCTTGAAACATGCTCAAAGACAAAATGAAAAGGCAGAAAGATATATCTCTTGCAAAAAGATATTTTAAAATAAATCCTCTGCCCTTAATTTTGGGAAGATTTTGAAACCTGTCACACTAAAACTGAATGGTCTACTGGGGTTCAATAGAAGTTTGAATGCACAACTCCTTTACTGATTTAAAAAAAAAAAAAAAAATGAACTGCTTGCTAAATTAAAATGCCCGAAATTCCCGAAACATAGTTAGCAGTTAATAAGGAGAAACCTAGGAATTTTTCTTCTTCTGATATATTCAGATGGTATTGCAGAAAGACCATAATGGTACTGTTGCATTGTGTTTTTCTAGAAATACAAATAGATTCAAGATTTGTATCCAAATTAGAAAATCCCTTCAATGTAACATAAAAGCTAGAAAATAAACATACGATTCAAAGAACAGAACTTAAAAACTGACTAACCTCAATCCATCAATTTACAGAGAAGGAAACAAAGAGATTAAAGGCCTGGTCCACAGTACATTAAGATTTTCCTGTTTGTTTGTTGAATGAATTACATGATTACTCTATCACTTTTTTGAACAGAGAGCGCCTGGGACTCTGGATATAAGCCAGCATCGTCAAAATTGTCAACTCAATTCAATTTTTAAAAAATTAACATTGAAATTGAACCAGTGGTTATTTATTCTAGCCTAGTTAAAACCCAAACTGCTAAAGGATGAGGGGTTTTTGTTTTTATTTTCCAATTTGTTATTTTGGTTTATGAAAGATGCCTTCAAACTTCACGCAATTTTTCCAATATATTAAAGGGTGATATTTTGTCCATTATTCCACATTTCCTGCCTGCTTTTGAATATTTATTCATTCAAATATAGCTTTCATATCCTCTAAGCTCCTCTATGAAGCCACTTCTTTTCACAACAAGTGATCTGAATGTTATCTCCAGTCATTTTAGGAGTTTGTAAAACATGAATATAATCATAGTCAAAAGAGAATGAGAAATTCATTTCAGAAATGGTTTGTAACCTTTCCCTCTTTCCCATCTCTAAATACCACTGTTCTCTTCTGGCTACTAGTGCTGGGCATTTATTCTCTATTTCTCATTTAGCCCACTAAGAAAATGGGGAAGAATCTAAAAGAATGGGCCATGTCTGAGATCCGGCTGGTTCCCACCCTATGGAGACCCTGTCTCGCCCACGCAAGTGGCACTCCATAACCTTATTTCCACTGACTTTTTTTTTTTTTTTTTTTTTTTTTTTGCATCTTAGAAAAACTGGGCACTAGGAAGTATGTACTCCCCCAGGATCTCGAATTTACCCAATCAGGCCTTACTCAGCAGCTCAGTGTCTTAACGACTCTGGCAAAATGACATGGGTCATATTTTCACATGGATGAACTGTTTCTGAACAATTTCTCCAGTGTGTGAGGCACAAACAGGCTTTTCTTTAACATCAGGCATGCATGTCTTCCCCGCCTCTTGCTTTTTAACAAACATATGTATTGTGACCAGTGCAAAAGAAATTCTATTCCCCATTAATGTTTGAGTTTCTCTCCTACTCACCCCCCTTCTCTACCCCCTTCAGATGTCTCTCTCGACATTTCAAGATATCAAAAAAGTGCAAGACCTCTGTCCAGAATTTTTTTTTTTTTTTTTGCCTGTAGAAATAGATGAAGTTGTGTGGCTAATTCATTTTCCCCTGTACTCTTTCTACATAGGAATTTGGGGCAAGGAATATTGATTTCCACAGTCATTTTGGCACTTAAAAATCTGCATCTTCTTCTTCCCTGGAATTGTTCATTGCTGTTAGGGGCCACTCTGTTTCATGAAATACCAAATTTGGAACTGGAAGTGGGCCCAATATAAATAAAAATTTTAGCAAGAACTATACTGTAACGATTGCTGGTTTTGTTTTCAAGAAAGAATGGCATCCCCAAATAATCTCTGAATCTACACATAGTGTTTAAATAATACAACATCTTACTTCCATTGCACACAGTAGAAAAGCCATAAATATTGTTAAAAAAATGAAAAAGTGGGTGAGGAAATCAGACCAGTAGGAATTCCATTTTTTCTTACTCTTTTCTTTTAGTTATACCCCGTAATTATTCCTTATAAATTTACTGTAACTGTAAAACATTCCTTCCCGGGGGGGGTGGAGTTTACTTCCTTAATAATAGTATAACATATGTCCTATGGAATCAGAATGCTTATTCTTAAAAGAAATTAAGAAGAAAATTTTTCCATGATGTCATACAATGTGTTTCAAAATATCATCAACCAGGAGTTGAGTTACATGTACTTGATGGTTGAACTTGGCTGTCATTCAGTAGCTTTGTTCACAAACTCTCATTTTGAGAGTCTGCCTAATGTCAGCATGATCAATAAGAGGAGAGTGAGCCCACAGAATCATTTATCTGAATGGTAGAGAAAGATAGTCATCAATTATATAAGAAGCTATTAATTCCTTCTCTGAAGGTAATTTTTATGAAAAGATTGAAGGATCACATAGGTCCATTTCTGAGAAAGAAATTACCAAGTGTAAAATCCAAGGGATGACACTAGAAAAAGAGTCTCAAGAAATTGATTTCCTTCCTTTGTGGATACACTACACTCACCAATGTGTTCTGTTTGAATTGTGTCTGGGGCCTATTTTCTGAATATCAGCATACATCTGTTTTGAGACAGTCCCCTGATAGGCTTCCCATCATCAGTTTAATGATACAAATTTTATGACTCTCTCAGGTCCTTGAATGTTGGGAGGTGCTTTAATATCAGTTGTGAAAAAGTAGAAAAGATCACATTTCTGTTGGCTCAAAACAAAGAAATGCCTTAATGGCATATCCTGTTTTCTTAATACCAGTCCTATCAATGACAGACTTTTGAGTTTTCCAGAGAAAAAGTGTGAGTACAATCTAATTCTTCCTCAGTGATAAAAACAGAATGATTGTTGGATGCCAAGATAATTACTGGACCATTCAAGAAACCAATGAATTCTTGCCCACATTTTTCAGAACAAAGGGGTACAGTCTGTCTGGGGAACCATGTGAAATAATCCAAGAGTTTTTAAGGTGTCTTCCCTGAAATATACAGATGAAGAAAAAATCCATTTCAATGTTTATTCTGTTGTAGTAGTTTATTAATGCTTCCTTTTACTAACAGCATGAATTTAAGGCTCAAGTTCACTCATCCAGGTAGTTACAAATTTCACAGGAATTCAAAAGCTAATGTGATAGTAATAACCGCTTACCCCTATCTCTAAACTAGACATCTCTTAGCCACATGGCCAGAAGGTTCATAATTAATGAATTACTGAAAGAATATAGCAGTAGTTTTATATGTGTAACAAGAAATCCTAAAGGATGGTAACACAGGTGTCCTATTTTACCCAGCAAACCACCCCTTCACACACACATTAACCACAAACTATCTCCAGAGCCCCCCAGTCAAGTGACACAGAAAATGCTCACTGCCTGAAGTCACCATCAACCAGTTCTCCAGCACAGCCACACAGAAAATCATACAGTGGCTTTCTAGAATTTTGGCAAAATAGGGTTGGCAAAATGGCCAGATCCTACAGAAGTCACTTTAAAAGAGAAGTTGCACAGGGCCAACATGTGAGCTCTTCTATGATATCTGCAGCTAGGCACCCACTGGGATGTCAGAATAACCAACAGGCCCCTCTTGTTGGTCCTGTCTTCTTATCTATAAAATGATGACTAGACCAGTAGGTTATCAATTCAAAGCAGCTTATGCATAGAGTCCCAACAACAGGGATTTGTTTACCATGCAGTTAGTTTCATTTCCTCTCAAAAGTCATGAAAAGTGTCCATCAAACAAATCTGGAAAATAATCTGGCTGAATTCTTAAAAACATTAACTACCTTAAACGTTTTTTCAAGCTTTATTGATTTAAAGTCATCTTTAAATGTCTGTTATGTCTGTTCAGTTAAAAAAAAAAAAACCACACACACACAAATACAAACCTTGGGAAATTCCTTTTCAGGTATCAGAGATTCTTTTTAATATTCTGCATATTGGTCATTCTTCAAATATGGATATGGCCTTTAGAAGTGACCAAACATATTTAAGTATTAATCGTGTAAATAGGGTGGGTGGTGAAAGTGGGCAGTGCAAATTTAGATAAAAAATGAAGTGTGACTATAAATATAACAAGACTGCTTTTCCTCTGCCAATCACAAGCCAAGCCTGGGGGCAATTCCAAGGCTGAAGCTATGGATGAGAGGGTGATCTGACAGGGACAGCTGTCATCAGTCATCCTGTTGACCTTCGGGGTTAATTCACCTGATCTGGCTGGCTGACTAAGGGTCATCTCCACCCGCCCTCACTACCCCATGGGCATCCCCTTTGAAACTCCTTGAATGATAATAAAAAATTGGAGGGGGGAGCCCTTCTTTCATCAGGAATGACAATTAATGCTGTCAACAAATGTATATTGAGCTTCTTCTACATATCGAACATTGTCTAATATACACTGGTAAACAACACAGATTAGAATCCTATGCTCTAGGTAAAGACATAGAGAATAAAAAGGAAATAAAATCAACACAAATTTTAAATGGCAATACCCGTAATGAAGAAAAATATGGGGACATCAGGTAAAGAAAGACATCACATTAGAAGGTTAAAACAGCCCTCTCTCTGAGAAGGCAACATTTCTACTAAAATCTGAATGATGAAAAGTTGCCAGCTATAAGAAATCACAGGGAGGATTTCCAAACCGAGGGAATGGTAAACCAAGTTCTATGACAAGAGATAAACCAGATGGTTTCTTTGAACTTCATAGTCAAGTACCATGTGCCTAAGGAGAATGAGGAAGGCCCATTCTATATAAAAGTAATTGTATTCTTCTGCCACAAGCATCACATCATTGACATTCTTAAAACGTTTTCACCAAAAGCAGTCTCTGAGCAATAGGTATGAATGTTCCATAGGTATGACCACCTAGAAGGACACAACGCTGCCTTGTTTTGAAATGATCTCAGGTGTTAGAATTAAAACAAGATATTCCCTTAGAGTCACACCAATGGAAATTTTAATGCATTTTTAAGAAGATGACAGTAGCCAGTATCTAATTTGGGATTTTTTTCTAGGCCTAAACATTACTTCCTGCTCAGGCAAGCTTGAGAAGATGGGATCAAGGGAGTTTTGTGGTCCAGTGAGCAAAGGATGGGAAAATCAGAAAGATTCTGAGTTATAATCCCAGTTGAGCTACCAGGTGACCTTTAGGCAAGTCATTCGACCTCCCTGTGCCTCATGCTCCCAGCTGGAAAATTGGATAAGACCAGCAGGATATCACTGAAAACCAGATGCTGCACGGAACCCAAGCTTTCCCAGCTAAATAAATTACCACTAAAGAGATGGAGTCGGTGGGGGGGGGGGGGTCCAACATATCATCCCATGTGAAATACCCAATTAATGACATTTGGTCCTCCTTATATTTAAAAGTTATTAATTTATCTCATATTTATCAAATAAAATTAATAAAATGAGTAATTCAAATGAGAGTACTATTTCCTGAGATACTTAGAAGTGTCAGTCTAGCTTACATTTACTTTGCCAGAGCATACTTGCAGGTTAATAATTGTTACAATCCTAGTCTTGCCTCATTACACCTTCCCATGACAAGTCACGCCAGTGTCAATGACACACAGCTAGAACAACAAAGAGAAGGCCGAAACAGGAGTTTATTTCCCCATTTTTCAAGCAAAATAAACTTGCAGTTTCTATGTGAAACTGAACAACGATGCTTTGTTAAGTATTCATAAGATATTTAAATGGAGAGCAAAATGTCCACCCTTCATTAGAATGATTCGTCTGTATCAATAATGAGTAATATTGTGCTTACAAAGACCAATTCAGGAAACACAAAAGTATTTAAAACTGAGGATTTTTTTTCAGTTTAAATTAAAACACCTTTATTAAGTCTCATGAGAAAAATATGTATGTATATATATTCATCCAAGTTAAACTATTTACTGCATAGCAGAATAGTGATACAGAAACAGACATTCTCTGATAAAGATAGTATTTTAGCATATTTGAGAAGTAACAACATACTGATTTTGTAACTTGAAGTTGGATCACAGGTGATAACACAGGTTTCAAGAATCATGGGCATGAAAACCTGTTCAACACAGGACTCTATCACTCCAAACATCTGCTTATTTAGGAATATCTAGGTTTCTGGTTTAATTTTTCATTTCCCATTTAGATACTGTTGATGTCATGTGAAGATGCATAGAAAGGAAGTTAATTAAGCAAGTGAAAGATATTAAAAGTATTTATGGCAGATGCCAGCATTTGCCTAATGTTATACCAAAGGATTATACCCATAGAATGGATGTAGAATGAAAAATCACTTTAAAGGCTCTCCTCTCTCCCCAAACAATATAATAGCCCCTTTCCTCTGGGAGACTTGTGGGGGAGCAGTGATGCCTTCTTGGATTAGACTGCCTGTGAATAAGACAGCTTTGGGGTGGCTGCTTTCCTTTTTCCTCAGTCTATGATATTCCACATAGATGCTAAGGTTGCAAGGTTTTATTTTTGAATTAAACATTGCTGGCTATTCTTTTATCTTAATTCCATTTTCTTTTACCTAAAAACAAATTTCTATTTCCTTAAAAATCCATGGACAGGGGCACCTGGCTGGCTCAGTTGGTTAAGCAACTGCCTTCAGCTCAGGTCATGATCCTGGAGTCCCAGGATCAAGTACCACATCAGACTCCCTCCTGGGCAGGGAGTCTGCTTCTCCCTCTGACCTCTCCCCTCTCACGGTATCTTTCTCTCTCAAATAAATAAATAAAACCTTAAAAAAAAATCCATGTACAATACTCCTGCATGATGAATGACTGGCTGAAGCTCACACAGTTGAGTGACCTTGATAAGATTGCCTAATATCTCAGAGACTCCTTCTCACTCATCTATGAAATAGAAAAGGTAATAAACTCAAAAGACTATGATAAAGATCACCAAAATAAAAGTGTTTTGCCAATTATACCATGCTATAGGAATGTTACTTCTTATTGTTCTTGAATGTTGTTTATCTTCATGAGTTTGCCTTGAGGGAGTTACTCAACTAGGTAGATCTTCATCCCCACTTGTACCACTTAACAAATACCTGACGGGGCCTGAATCGGTTACTCCAGATGAACTAGCCAAGTATTTCCTGAGATGGCCAAATCCTGGGACAGGCAACTGAGAGACCATAGGAAGGGAGTCACAGCCCCCTGTGTATGGGTTGGCCACATCCCATCATTCCTTCATCTATAATTATTAGCTAAAGCTTTACATTCAGGAGACCACAGGAGCAAGTAATTGACATTATTTAATATGAACCAAATCAGTGATGACGTATTTGTTTTCTGTTCATTTTCAGCGGGACATTTTCTGTTTTGTTCTTAAGCATGGGTCAAGATCTGGAACAACTCTAGCCAAAAGAAATGACAATAATAACTAAGTAAGATGGAGAAAAGGAGAGGAAGAGAGAGAGGAAGTAAAAGAGGGAGGGAGAAGGGGAGGTGGATAGAGAGAGGAGGAGAGAGAGGTTGATAGAAAGAGCAAAGTAAATTCTGGAAGAGGAAAGGGCAGGGAAAAAGAAGAGCCAATCCCTGCAAAACCACAAGCAGGTACACAAACTATACACTTAGAAGCCTGTATGGAAATATGTAAATCAACTATCAGTCATGTTCAGAAATCAAAGACACTCAAGGTCAGCAATTATTATCATACAACGTTACTGAAAATGCTTTAAAACAGAGACTGTTATGAAATAACCAACAGGATAAGTGTTAGAGATCTTCTGAATGGAGGTTCTAAAGACTAATATATCTAAGTTTTTAACAGCCAGAAATTAGGTAAGTCTTGGAAGGAAAAAAATGATTATGTTATGTTTTATCATGGAGCTAGAAGATACTTTATGCCTATCTCCTATACTGAGGTGTCATTTTTTTAAATGTTCATAACTCCATTCTCTTAGCTCTAAACTCATTATCACCACAGAACTTAGATTAAGCTGACCAAGCTTAGAGCTGTGATAAATAATGCAAAACACATAATTCATTTTCAGTGAATAACTTAAAAATCAAAGGAATATGGAAATATCACCATAATGGAAATTTCTGCCTAACACATGGATTTGAAAATCGTGGCCTGGCAACATTTGATAATTGGGACATAGCTTCAACAGAATGAAGACATATGGATATATATTTCTTTGAAACATGTGAATGTGCCACATACATTTTCTCAGGTATTTTGTTTATTATGTTTATGTTATGTGCTATCCAACTTTAAAATCTCATAAAATAATTTAACATTAGAGGATAAACTCAGTCTTTTCTTTCTCTTTTATAACATAATTCTTTAAACTAGTTTGCATATATGGACAACCCTAGTCATAGGATTACCCATAAAAAGATATGATACAACTTGGATAGTTCCCATCATGCTTTGTTCAGTTCATATCAAGAGCTTTGAAGAGTTTCCCCCACCCTAATCCACATAGCGGTAATGGTAAAGAATTGATAAAGTTGGCATACCTACAAACTTCTGACACTTAGGTGAAAGAAAATCACATTTTTACTATATGAAGAGTTTGATGAAACTATCAAATATTTCAGTGGTGTCCAGTAGAGCCTCTTAGGTTAATTTTATACACACACACACACACACATTAATTCATTTATTCATTAATTCATGTATTTATGAGAGCAATCATGTGTGTATGTGCACACAAGCAGGGGGAGGAAGAGAGGGAGAGGGAGAGAACTCTAAGCAAACTAAGCTGAGCACAAAATGCAGGACTTGATCTCACAACCCTGAGATTATGACCCTAGCAGAAAACAAGAGTCAGAATACTTAACCAACTGAACCACACAGGCACCCCAATAATATGCATTTTAAAGCCTCCCAAAATAATAGTAGCCATTTTATGCAATAGATTATGATGGGATCTTAAAGCCTGCCTGATCTATTGGGTTAATGTGAAGGGTACTTGCAAAAATAAAAGCAACTTGTTTTCTTTAGAAAAAATTTATGTTAGCTGATTTATATCCAATACATCCTTAATTATTAATGTAAACCTATGCCAAGTTGATCACTCCTTAACTCAAAATAAGTATTAAAATAAGTCAAGTAAAGTTCATAAATCCAAGGTTCCTAAAATTAAAATGCATGGTAGAAATATATGGGAAGAGGCATAGCTCTAGCTTGTAAAATGTGGTCTGTTTCAATGGCAAAGCTTCTAGTTTATTTCACAGGCAGACTACTAAATAAGTAACTAGAATCAGCAGCACATATTAACTGATATAAATATGATACACAAAACTCAACCTCAAATATTACCTTTGGTATATTATGGCATTCTATACTTTCTAAAGCAGCTCATTTCACATTTGGATGTTTCCCAAGTTCTCTGAACTTTACCTAGTACTTAAATGTGTCTTTTAACCATGACTTACATACATATTCCAAAATTCACTGTCTGCCTTATTATGCTTTCTGTGGTAACAACTGTTCATTTCCACTGACTCATATTCAATACTTGGTCTCTGATGGCTAATACTAATTTCTTACCTATGCAAAAGAAATTCAATTATTCATTATATTTATATATTTGTTCATTAGAACACTCCTTCAGTTTTTAAGATTTTAAAATAAAATGGATAATCTAGACTTTCATTTCCATTCCCCATCCTAATTGCCGAGATTCAATTTGCATTTTTCTCTACCACATCCCTTGGCCCCTCATCCACACACTTCTTATAAATGCAACTATTTCTCATGAAAGAGAGTTATAAGACAGGACATTGTGCTTGGCCTGGATTCTGCCACCATCAAAATATGCATCATTGGGGCACCTGGGTGATTCAGTCATTAAGTGTCTGCCTTCAGCTCAGGTCACAATCCCAGTGTCCTGGGATCAAGCCCTGCATCAGGCTCCCTGCTTGGTGGGAAGCCTGCTTCTCCCTCTCCAAACCCCCCATTTATGTTCCCTCTCTCACTGTATCTCTGTCAAATAAATAAATAAAATCTTTAAAAAAAATGCATTTTGTACTTCAGGTTTATGATACCATTAACTTTCAGCCATTCAAGCATAGCAATAAAAAATGAAGCCCACCAGGCAATCTTTATCTCCAATGTCATCTGCAGACCCCCAGCTGCCTAACAAACTTTACACCTCCACCTGGATGTTTTAATGACATCTCAGACTTAAATGTCTAAAACTGATCCCCCATCTCTTTGGCACACTTGTCCCACTTTCCATCTCCCACGTGTCAGTGAATGGTACCACGAGCTACTGGCTTGTTGCACTGCATGGAAAAATAGGGCAGAGTCACCCAAATTTTCTAAGATTTGGTCAACAGTGATTCCCAACTGCTTATTCTAAGATTTGGTCAACAGTGATTCCCAACTGTCCAAAATCTCCTGACTCTCTCCCTTCATCCCTATCTCTCTTGCTATAGCTTCCCAGTTCAAGCCCTCCTAACCTCTACTAAATGCCAGTCAAACTTTCAGCTGCCAGAGTAAAGTATTCATATAGAAATCTGTGAATATCACTTCCTCTATGGATCCTTTAGAGGCTCCCTGTTGCTACCATCATAAAAACCAAGCTCTTTGGCAATACAGAGAAGACTCAAAAATTGATTCTTACCTGCCTCCCTAGTCTGATCTCTCAACAGTCCCATAGTCCAATCTGATTCTTCACAACCTTCTTTCTAATTTTCAATCTAGGCTCATATCTCTTCGCTGACACATCTAGTGGTTTGGCTTCTTTTAACATTCTTATGTTCCTTCACCTAATTAATTCTACTCATCCTTAGAAATTCACTTCAGACATCCATTCCTTCTAGAAACCTCCCTGGACTTGGACCCAGTGTGGAGGAATGGTACCTTCAGATCCCCTTCGGCTTACTCTCTGGTATTTTCATTCGCTCTTTGCAGTTAAAACTGCACAACAATTGTTTAACTTCTTCGCATTACACCTCCCCTTACCTATCCTCACACACCTTCACATAATCAAACTAAGTTCTTTGAAGTCAGGGGCACTGGGCTCCAATTCTTTACATGTAACATAACATCTAATGCAATTTCTTGCAAATGGTAGATGTTCCGTAAGTGGTGGTGACACAGGCAAATGAAATTAATTGGTTAATTTTCAACTTTATACAAACTTCCCCTCCCTTTTTTGTCTGTTTCTTTTCCCACCAGAGTTTTTGAAAGGTTTTTAATGACTGGTTACATTCGCAAAAATAATTTGAGGTCATTTTCTACCTTATTTGGCTAATTCTCCAAGAGAGCAGCAGGGAATAGGGAAAAGCAAAAAGAGAGAGAGAAAAAGGAGACTCAACGTAAGTCACAAACTGTCTAATAGTTTTTTGTGCATTAAGAACGACATGTCCTTCAAGGATGTCATAAAGTTTTATAGTCATAACTTCACCTTCCAAAGTCGGTGACATTGGAGTCAGATTCCAGGATAGAAGAAACAGGCAGGGAACCTACACCACATCACTTCAATGCTTCTGTCAAAATTCTGACCTACTGGCAAGTGTTCAAATGTTTGCTATCTTCTGTTTGTCCCTCCAGATCCACATTCTGCTCTTGTCTGCTCTGTACTAGATAGAGTTCCTAATCTAGTAGTTTCCAGTTGAGTTCACCCACGAGGAACCTAAGAAGGAAATATCTGGAAGAAAGAAGGTAAGGGGAGATGCTGAGTCTCCTGTCTCCCTCTCTGCAAGGTCACCGTCAGCAGGTGAAGGCAGCTGATCCTGTCAGGGCAGCTTCCTATATATAGCTCACTCCTTATAATTGTAACATGGATTTCTCCTCACCCCTTCAAGAGTAAGTAACAGATTACTAACCCAAAGTTAATTCCCTATGTCTTATGGTTATCCTTCACCCCACCTACACCTTTGTAAATAATATCTTTGTATAAACCTTCCTCAAATCAAGTAGTTCAAGTATGCCTTCTGTTTCCCATCAGGATTCTGATTGATACACATCCTTCTCATTACTCTTTAAATGATTCCTTATTTTGCTGACATCACCATTTCAATTATCCTTCCAGATGAAGGCAAAAATCCCAAGAGGAAGAAGGTACTATGTGAAAGAGGTGTTCCTTAATGCATTAGGACACCCTGAAAGTCTTAACAGATATGTTACATTGCCTGAGGAAAAGGGGAATGAAGAATGAATGAAGAATGAAGAAGCAGCATATACATTGCTACTACAATAGTGGCTACAGAAAGATACTGGGAATTTAGAATGGATGAGGGTAACATGACAGGTAGACAAACCAAAAAGTGTGTGTATGCATGTGCGTGTGTGTGCGTGCGTGTGTGTGTGTGTGTGTATGTGTGTGTGTGTGTGATGCTATCATCTGAGAGAAAGAAAAGCTTTTTCAAGATGTAAAGGTTTTAGGCCCAGCAGTTGCCACTCCATGTCTGACTCGACTCTACCATATCCATGTTACACAAGTCATCCCCATTCTGTGTCACTGATGTCCTGCCCATATCCAATAAGTCTGAGGTCTCAAAGGGAGTCATCTACCTTCACAGAGACAGGTCCCAAGGGAAAGAAAATTTTTCAGACTGTAGAAAACTGAGTTTGCTTTGGCCCATAATAGCAGTTTGAGTTTAAATTTCTTCTTCTGTATCTGGGGATAAAATGTGATTTGATCTCAGGATATGACTGAAAGCTTCTGGTGGCAAGTGTCAGGCCAGGTACAGCCTCATATTGTTGGCAGAATGCCTTTGGGCTGGCACCCAATAAAGTCTTGGTCAAATGAACTATGACCTAAATGGTTTAATTGCTTATAGTAGGATTTTTTTTTGGGGGGGGGGGCAGGGCGGGGCAGGGGTTGCTGGGGAGGTAACCTATGAAAACTTAAGTTTTAGCTGGGGAGGAAGAAATAAAGGAAAGAAGGATGGTTTGAGAGAAGAAGCATGCTAAATAAGGGCATTTAAAAAAATTAATTCTAGAACTAGTTCTGTATCTCATGTGATGTTAGTCAAATGAAATTATACTTTTCCTCTATGAAATAAAATAATAACTCCCTTATAGGCTTATTATAAATATTAAAGAAAGGTTATAAATATTAAAGAAAGGTTTCTTTCTTTTCATTTAAGTATCCTTCCAATTCTGAAATTCAAAATGACCTTCTTAAAGACAGGCTAATTCCTTCTCATTGTTGCTTCAATACTAGATTTCTGCTTATCTAGGCACCTGCAGTTTTTTTGGTCCACCCACCCTCAATATCTGATAATCTATAAAAACCAAAGTATTATATAGTTGTGTAAAACTGAGCTCCATCGGGGCGCCTGGGTGGCTCAGTGGTTTAAGCCTCTGCCTTCAGCTCGGGTCATGGTTCCAGGGTCCTGGGATCGAGCCCCACATCGGGCTCTCTGCTCAGTGGGGAGCCTGCTTCCCCCCTCTCTCTCTGCCTGCCTTCTGCCTACCTGGTGATCTCTCTCTGTCTATCAAATAAATAGATAAAAATCTTAAAAAAAAAAAAACTGAGCTCCATCTAAAGTCTTCTGATACGAATCTCTACAGGACAAGGAGTTGCTTTATAAAACATCTTAGGTTTAATTAAGTTTTTCTCACTACTGAAATCCTGGAAGTCAGCAGTTCCATTTCTTCTGAGCAGGGACCTCAGAGTCAGCCAAGAAGCAAGTCTTCTTACATGAACCCCACAAGAAATATTAGAGCAGAAGATGACCACTCAGTCACTTGGCATTAAGTCACTCTCTTGAAGATACTGCCAACAAGGATTTAAACTGTATTGGTGGTTTTCGTGAGTTGGACCCTGGTCAACTGAGCTCTTGACTCAAACCACGAACTCATTTCACATAATTGACTGCACAGCCCTCAGTCTGCAGCATTTTTTCCAAAACTTACCTTGTAGAGGCGGGATTTGAATCAGTGCCCTCAAGGCAAAAGGCTTCAAAGTACACCATTAATAACCTGCATTCCATTCACACTAGATAAGGCCTTCTGGGCTGGGGGGAAATTCATGGGTTTTATCCATTTGGGTTGGCATCACTTTTCAGCCAAGCCTTGGCTAGCCAGTTCATTTCACCCCAAGCCACAAGTCTACCTTTTGAAAAAAAATTTTGGAGAAGTAAACATGAGGAGAGATATCACGAAAGAAGAAGCTGTCAGTTTCTCAGAAAAGGTGAAACTAAATAGCAAAAACCTATAAATTAAAAAGCCTTTCATTGTTTTCATATTTGGGCATATTTGCTCTGTTAAGCCATCTCTATAATAAACACAGAAAATCACTTTTTTATTCTAAATTGGTACAAGAATTGATCGTTTTTTTTTCTCTTATTATTTGAAAGTTATTAGGGGAACAAGATTTCTGTACACATCTGAGTTGGTTAAATGCATCTGATTTATAGAAGAATTAATCAGGCAATATCATAAGAAGGATAATTGATTTTAAAAAAGGGTCTTTATTATTTTTGACAGTTTCCAGTCCTTGAGTAATCTGCCAATGTTAAGAAACACAACAAATCAATCTTAACTGATAAGATCTTTCTTTATTACATGATTTTCTTACAGTTATGTGATTTAAATTAGTGAAGTATTTAAATTTTTTTCAATTTTGAGCACAAATGACAGTAGTCAACACCTAAGAGCATATTTTTTCAGCAGTGATTTGAGGGTGATCTTGCTAAATCTTTGGATTGTCCCCAACTTGAATTTAATTTCACATTCAACTCTACTGTGAGCAACCACAGATATGCCAAAGGGCTTTTATGAGTCTCTTTTTAAATTTTTCATTACAAATATATAGAAGTATAGCTCAAATGGATTTTGATCTTTTTTGATGATTGAGCTATCTTCTCAGCAACTGTATGTTCATTAAGGTAAAACATGACTCATAATTTCTTATTTACCTAGAATTACCCTGAAAAAAACCTATAGGGAGAAAAAAAATTTTATACTTAAAGATTTATTCCCATACTAATTAAAATCAAGAATACCAAAAAGGATACCAAAACTAAAAAGTAATTTTGGGGCTTTAAGGAGGGCAGGGTGTGTGATGAGCACTGGGGGTTATATGTAGCTGAAGAACTGTTGAACACTACATCTGAAACTAATGATATACTACGTGTTGGCTAATTGAATTTAAATTTAAAAATCAAGCAGTCAATAAATATTTGTTGAATTACGAAAAAATGTAATCTTAAAAAACTGAAGTATGACCCAAATGGTTTAATTGTTTATAGATTTTTTGGGGGAGGGGATAGTTAACCTATGAAAATTGTCTTTATTTTTAATTGGGGAGGAAGGACAAAAAGAAAGGAAGGGCGTTTTGAGGGGGGGAAGCATGCTTAATAGGAACATTTTTAAAACTTAATTCTAGAATATCTTATGTGATGATATTTTAAGAATATTTTCCAACAGTCTGCTTTGTTAACTCCATTTTCTCCTTGGTTAATAAGCACTAGCAATTCTCCATCATCCACAGCACTTCTGATGTGCAAAGCTGGTATTTTTACCTTATAAATTAAAATCCTGCTTAAACTGTCCATGTTTTCTACTCCTAGAATATACAACTGGTACTATTCCTAAAAAATATTCCATTGCTAAGAGAAAAGAAATAAATCCAACCCCCTTGCCCACTGTGTACACTTCAACCAATAACTTTTATGGATTTGAATCATTACCTGATTTGGTGATCTTGCCCTATAATATCATTAGTTAAATAATGAAGTGCTCAATTTAGGACTCCTCATTAGATTAATCAAACTGTGATACCTCAAGATTAGGTGGGGGAAATGTCAGCACATATTAATTTATTTAATTTTAGAATTACATATCAGAGACTAAAGCAATTTGCAGGGTCAAATTGTCTTTCCACATATCAGATTCATGATCTTTTGGGTTCACAGATCAAGTTCCCTTCTTCCCATGTGCCATGTGAAAACCTTCAAATGCTGTTTAGCTTACACAATGTGTTATACACAGCAAAGTCTGCTCCTTCAGTGGGTACAAAGAAGGTAATTCAATCTTAAAGTTCTACTGCTGTCATAAGTGTTTATGACATCACCAAGACCTTGCAGATGAATTGTAGCTTTGTCTTCCTTCTGCTAACATGCACTATTAGAGATGGACCATCAACATCTAAGAAGTCATTTTAACCCCTCCTTTACAAAATTCACTGCTGATAAAAATTCCCTGAATGGTCAGGATAGTAGAACAGATGACTGCTAGTCCTCTAATAACTCTACCAATGGAGGAAGGCACAACCCTTACTGTTAATTCTCAGAGTTCACATACAATTATGTACTTTTTATTCCCAGACCTCAAAAGCTCTTTTAAGTTAGCGAATATTTTACAATCACCACTCTATACCCTGAAGGCCCAGTTCAAGTCTTCCTTCCTGGATAAAGACAGGGTAGTCTTGGAGTACCTGGGTGGTTCATTTAGTTAAGCATCTGCCTTCGACTCAGCTTGTGATTCCAGGGTCCTGGGATCAACTCCCACATCAGACTCCCTGCTCAGTGGGCAGTCTGCTTCTCCCACTCCCTCACTTGCTCTCTAAAGAAATAAATTCTAAAAAAAAAAAAAAAAAAAAAAAGACAGGGTTGTCTTGAGGGAAAGAACATAGGTCTGGACTTGGAGAAAAAAATAGTTCAAATTCTGTCCCACCATTTACTAGCCAAGGCAGATATTACTGGCCTATTTCTTCCCTCTGCCATTTGATTGAGAGCTAATAAGGGTTTTGATGGGAATGGCCCTGACCATTGTTCAAGAAATGATCCTTGATCATTGAAAGTAGTCAATATAAGCCCACTGTGACCAAGTCTTTTAGGAATACGGATTACCTACCCTAAGCCAATTTGCACATTGTTTTCTTATAGACATAGTGATTGACTCAGAAGTGGACAAGTGATCTAAGTTTGTTATAGCCTAGTAAAGCTTTTGATTATTTCCTCTTTTTAAGGGTAGTGTGGTATACAGTTCAGAGGCCTGGAACTGCTGCAACTACCATAAGATAAGGCGCTTAGAAGACAAAGCCAATGCAAGGAGAAGGGCTGAGTGTAAAGAATCTCAAAGCAAAGTAGCTGAGGGTCTGGATTAAACCATACCTGAAGCTTTCCCTACCTCATCTTTTTCAATTGTATGAGCTTATTGCTTGCATTGTTTAAAACTATTCGAGTTGGGTTTCTTTTCTTCCAGTCAAAGTACCCTGATTCCCTAGCTCCATAATCTTCAGCCATCTAATGTCTTCATCTGTAAAATAAAATACCACTGAGACTGGGAAAATGAAGGGATCCTTTGAAAGACTGCTTTTATGCTGCCTCTATTCTTGCTACAACCTACACCCCCACTCTATATTCCTTATGGTACAGATACTGTATGTCCTCCTTTTAAAGATCAAGGATCTTCCAGCATAATAGATAACATCTAAGGGGTGATCAGGGAAGGTCACCATGTATGTTTTCTAAGACCACTGACTCCAGACACCTGATGCCAAGACCCCTAGTTCTGGGGCATAAGTGACTTCTGGAGAACACCAAAACACCTGTCTTGTTTTTGTTCTTTTTTTTAAGATTTTATTTATTTATGACAGAGAGATAGCAAAAGAGGGAACACAAACATGGGGAGTCAGAGAGGCAGAAGCAGGTTCCCCGCTGAGCAGGGAGCCCAATATGGGGCTGGATCCCAGGACGCTGGGATCATAACCTGAGCTGAAGGCAGATGCTTAACAACTGAGCCACCCAGGTGTCCCACACCTGTCTGTTTTAACCAGTTCCTGGATGCCTGAGAGGACATGTACACCAGACCACTGTCAATAAAAACCCCAGACCCCAGGCAAAGATGAGACTCACTCTTCTTTCCTTTCTGCATCTCCTGGATGCTCTTGTTACACTCTATCTATATCTCCAATGAAATGCTCTCACTTCCTCTCGGCCTGCATTTGAATTCTGTCTTGCACAAAGCCAGGGGGCCTCTTGGCTGGCCCCACAGGATGCCCTCTGAATCCCCAGGCATGGTCAGCCTGCATCACTAGCAAGTACTCTTTACAGCATTATTGAGGAATAAATGAATTGATACACTTAAAATGCTTGGCACATGGTAGCTCTTTTTCTCTCAGTGGCCCAAAAGAAGTACTCGGTTTTTTTTTTTTTTTTCATTTTTGCCATTTTTTTATTATAATTCCTGTTTTTTAAAATTTTTTCAATTTATTTATTTTCAGAAAAACAGTATTCATTATTTTTTCACCATACCCATTGCTCCATGCAAGCCGTGCCCTCTATAATACCCACCACCTGGTAACCCAACCTCCCACACCCCCGCCCCTTCAAACCCTCAGATTGTTTTTCAGAGTCCATAGTCTCTCATGGTTCACCTCCCCTTCCATTTTACCCCAACTCCCTTCTCCTCTCTAACACCCCTTGTCCTCCATGATATTTGTTATGCTCCACAATAAGTGAAACCATATGATAATTGACTCTCTCTGCTTGACTTATTTCACTCAGCATAATCTCTTCCAGTCCCGTCCATGTTGCTACAAAAGTTGGGTATTCATCCTTTCTGATGGAGGCATAATACTCCATAGTGTATATGGACCACATCTTCCTTATCCATTCGTCCATTGAAGGGCATCTTGGTTCTTTCCATAGTTTGGCGACTGTGGCCATTGCTGCTATAAACATTGGGGTACAGACGGCCCTTCTTTTCACGACATCTGTATCTTTGGGGTAAATACCCAGGAGTGCAATTGCAGGGTCATAGGGAAGTTCTATTTTTAATTTCTTGAGGAATCTCCACACTGTTCTCCAAAGTGGCTGCATCAACTTGCATTCTCACCAATAGTGTAAGAGGGTTCCCCTTTCTCCACATCCTCTCCAACACATGTTGTTTCCTGTTTTGTTAATTTTGGCCATTCTAACTGGTGTAAGGTGATATCTCAATGTGGTTTTAATTTGAATCTCCCTGAGGGTTAATGATGATGAACATTTTTTCATGTCTGATAGCCATTTGTATGTCTTGATGGGAGAAGTGTCTGTTCATATCTTCTTCCCATTTTTTGATATGTTTGCCTGTTTTCTGTGTGTTGAGTTTGAGGAGTTCAATCTTTTGTCTGTACTGTCATTTGCAAATATCTTCTCCCATTCCGTGGGTTGCCTCTTTGTTTTTTTGACTGTTTCCTTTGCTGTGCAGAAGCTTTTGATTTTGATGAAGTCCCAAAAGTTTATTTTCGCTTATGTTTCTTTTGCCGTTTTTCTAAATTCTTAAAGCACTTGTCTGCACTCTAAATATTTATCATTCTGCATGGGCAACTTGAATTTTGTTGTTTATCTTTTAGGATCATAGATTCTTAGCATGGGGGTGGGGACTGATCTTCAATTATCTCTTGGGAGAAACAAATAAAAGATACAGACTCTATCACAGAAAGAAAAAAGCAAATATGTCACAATATGCATTGATGAAGACAACAGCTGCCAAAATATACAAGGAGAGATGCCCTACAGCTAAAAGACAAAGAGACTGGACAAATTAATGAAACTCTTTCATTTAATATCTATCTCCAACAAATATTATGACCCCCTTGAACAAGTTATCAGTCCTTTTACCGAACTCTGAAGTTTGTTAACCTAATGCTGTAATAGTCTCTTCTCTCCTATTTAGTGCTACAAGTTTTCTATTACCAAGTGACCCTGGTGCCCCTTCCCCTTTGAATCACAAAACTTTTCCTTCCTTGTTGACAAAAATAATTGTTATGAATAATCTTAGTTCAATATGTATCTTTTAAAAGGATTTCATTTTGATATGCTAAGATGCCAAAGGATTTAATGCTAATTTCAGGTTGCATCTAATTATTCTCTCTTCTTCCTACCTGCAGTTAGTTAAGCACGGTCTTATGTTAACACTCATCAGTTCAGAATAAGAACACCTGAGTAAATTTTATACTGTCTTGTATCGTTTAGGCTTTGCTGCTTCATAAACTACCCGAAATTTAGTGACTTAAAACCATAATCATTTATTTGCCTCATGGTTCTTACAGTCAGTAACTTGGGCCAAGGTGAGCTGACTGGTTGCTTGCTTTACTCTCAGCTGGGCTCCCTCATGTGCCCATATTGTTGTTGGACAGTTTAAGGGTTGCTGATCTACGACAGCCTCAACTGAGACCCAGGTGTGTTTCATGTGCTCTTTCCTTCTCCAGCAGTCTAGGTTGAACCTGTCCTCGTAATGTCACTGGGGGTCCAAAAAAAAGAACATAGATATGCATAGGCTTGTGGAGGCCTGGTCTGGTGCAGTGTCATTTCTGCCACATTCTGTTGATCCAGTCAAGGCACACAACCACCTCAATACAAAGATCAGGACATACTTTGACCGCTTGATATGAAGAGCAATACAGACACATTGCAAAAGGTATGGATGCAGAGAGGGGAATAACTCACCATTTTTGCAATTCATCTACCACACCCTCTCTTTCCCTTTCCATACTTCAAATCCTTAAGAACTCTATCATGTTACTTGTACCTTCAGTGTTTATTACTGTACTTCCCATATAGTGTGTGTCCCACAACTTTAGCCCAAGTGCCCCCCCAAAACTTGGTCATGGTGTCTGTCTTAATCCATTTGGGCTGCTATAACAGAATACCATAGACTGGGAAGCAAAATACAAGCAACATAAATTCATTTTTCACAGTCCCAGAGGCTAGGAAGTCCAACGAAAAGCAGAGGAGATTTATGTCTGGTAGGAGCCCACTTTGGAGGTTCCCAGATACCATCATCTCTCTGTGACCTCACAGGGCAGAAGTGGCAAAGGAACTCTCCAAGGTCTCTTTTTCACCTAGAGAAGGCCCCACCTCTTAATACCATCATGTTGGGGGGTAGGATTTCAACATATGACTTTTGAGGGGACACAAACATTCAGTCTATAGCAGTAATTTTAACCATCCTACCCATTTATAACAAATCTAGTCAGCTGGAAGATCTATTCTTTCATGTGGAAATAAAGCCACAGACACTGCAAATGGTTGGGTTAATCAGTTACAAAGCACTATTTGCCTCATTCATTGTACAACCCTGACTCTACTACAGAATAAGCTGGGGTGCTTTGAAAACTAGGGATGCCCACCAGTTACAATTAAATTAGAACATCTGAGCTTGGGGCTCATACATATTTAAAAGGTGATTCCACTGCTCAGTTACGGTTGAGAATGATTGGTTTAATTATCAAATTTCCAACTACCTATCTACCATAGGACTGTCTTTCTCAGAATTGAGTGTGCATCAGAATCACCTAAAGATCTTATTAAATACAGATCACTGGGTTCCATAACCTAGGTTTCTGACTGAATAGATCTGTCTGGCTTGGGACTCCAATGATGATGAAGATACTGGTCAAGGGACCACACTGTGAGAATCACTTTTGTAAAGGAACATGACCTTGGGGTGCCTGAGTGGCCCAGTCAGGTAAGTGTCTGACTGTGGCTCAGGTCATGCTCTCAGGGTCTTGGGATGAAGCCCTGCGTCAGGCTTCCTGCTCAGCAGGGGTCTACTTCTCCCTCTCTGCACCCCGCCCTCCCCCCACCCCGCTCCTGCTCTCTTTCCCTCTTTCTCTCTCTCTTAAATAGATAATAAATAAATAAATAAAATCTTAAAAAAAAAAAGGAACATGATCCACTGACAGTTAAAAAATATACCATCTCAGAGATATATTTGCTCCAGCATTGTCAAGTTGACAGAAGTTCTTAATTTTAGACCTATAGTAATTCCAAGAAAGGAAAAGGATGATTTCTCCTATACCTACCAATGTTTGGGTCCCACATCCAGTGATTCTGATTAAACTGGTACCAAGGCATTACATAGTACTGTCTCAGAATCTGCATCAACATCTGAGAAATTGTTAAAAAATGCAAACTTTCAGGCTCCACCCTGCACCTACTGAATCAGAAACCGGGGGTGGTGCCTAGCAATCTGCTTTAACATGTTCTTCAGGTGATTCCAGTAAATGTTAAAGTTTAAGAACCTCTATATTAGCATATACTAACGATGCAAGGAAGTAAAGTTAGTGTTGGATGAGTGATACAGATTCCAAGTCCCATACGTGTTCTGAGAAAGTCATGCTAAGGAGTTCACTGGAGTTAGGCCACAGAGGAGGAGTAAAATCTGAATGAGCGGAGGGAAGATGGGCTTCCAATTCCCCTAGCCAAAATAAGTAAGTGATCAAGTATACATAGGTGTGAGAATCCATAGGTGGTCCTGGGGCAGTGAGATGACCATACTAGAGGCTACAGGTGGTTTATACAGTGAAGTAGAGAGTCCTAATTCTACACTGGAATATAGCCTGTTCCAGAATTTCATGAAAAGATGGAAAGCTGCGTGATGGAACTGTTCTAATTTTGAAGCCAAGGCAGCAAATGACCTTCAGAACCCCTGTTACCTCCAGAGAGTTGGAAATAAAATCAACGGTGGAGAGGTGAATTCTCCTGCTATGGGAAAAAGGAGGAAGGAATGGCTCATTGTGAGAACATGACACTGCCTCTTTCAGAGAAAACAGATAATACCACGGGCACTATTTCCTTTCCTCATTGAACAAACCTTATTGAGTGCTTCCCATATGCTAGGGATCATGTTAGTCACTGGGAACAAGACACAATCCCTGTCCTGAAGGAATTAGCCTAGTTAGGGAGGAGGAGTCAAAGGCACCCACAGAATGCATATTACTCTAAGGTGTTTCATCACATCCAGGAAACCACACTTTTGCTAGCAGTGTGTTTAAAAAAGGATTCTGTTCAGATTTAGGTATCTGAACTCTCTCCTTCATCTTTCCTCCTCTCTCAGGTTGCCACAGGTAGGCACACACAGTGAACAATTGCTAAAGTGGGGGAAAATAAAACATACCATGAGAATGTAGCCAACACTGCCCAGTGCAGGGTTCTCTGGTGAAAAATGGATTCAAGGGCCTAGACTCATATACAAGGACTTAGATGAGTGTTCCTATTCTGTTTCCTTAAATGTAGATATACTGATTTTGCACAGGAAGCACCAAGCCAGTTAGTTAATGAACTGTAGGACAAGGGTGGTGAAAACCTCCACTACCCAGGGTGGAAAGCTATAAAATAAAATAAAAAATAAAAAATCACCAGACTAGCCCAGACCACCTTTCCGAAGGTTAAGTCAATCTCTTTGCAAAGGTCAGGCTGCCAGATGGGAGAAGCACATAGAGGAAGTGAAATTCTAATTAGTCAGCAGCTCAAGGAGTAAGACTATCTTTTGAATCAACCATTTGAAAGAGAGGCAGTGAAAGAGAAGACTGAAGTATGGACATACATCTTTTAAAGCATAGTAATCGTGCCCCATACTAAAAATTATTCCAACCAATAGCTACGGGTATGAAAAAAATCACCTTTACTACTCTTCTTTCCTTCTAAAAATGATACAGTAAGAGGATGGAAGGAGCTGGATCTCACACAAGGAATGAAGGTGAGGGCCCTCCAAACATTTTAAACTATTTACCCCATGGCATAAAGCTGTATCAATCCATACATAGTTTATTAACACAGAGCTCTTATCAAGAAACTGGCAAATATCTTCTTCAAATTATTTCATCATTTACTTGACTGCATACAGTCTCTTGGTTTTAGATGCAATGTTCATGTTGGGCTCATTTCCAGCCCATAGTTCTTCCCTGAATTCCAGACTAACTTAATAAATTACCTCTTCAATACTTCAGTTGTATGTAATAGGCACTTCAAACTTACCTAGTCTAGAAGTATGCTTGCTCAGAATCGCTGCCCCAGAGCCAGCTCTTTGGTGAACACCAGTTGTAATCATACAATGGCTTCCCATATCACTTACCACAGAATCCTACACAAAGTGCTATGTGAGCTGGACCACAGCCTCACTGGTCTTAACCTGGCTCCATCTTCCTTTCCTAGTTCAGCCCGGCCATAGTAGCATCCCTGCTGTTCCTGGAGTATGTCAACATCCCCACCTTATAGCTTTTTTTCCTCCTTTTCCCTCTTCTCCCAAAGATCCATATGGCTTCTTTCTTTACTACATTAGGTCTCAGCTCAAATGTCATCTCAGCAGAAAAAGAATTTCCTACTTTTTTACAAATTGGATCTGTAACATCTAAATAATAGTCTTGAATTAGAACCATTCTCCTGGGTGTACCCAACCTCTAGCTTTATATAGCAGGGAAGACATGAGAGATTAAAGAGCCCTTCAGCCCTATGGCTCTCAGAAATTTTTTCCTCAACCCACCATTTGCTTGATTCTTCTCCACACACTCACCTCTATCTTGCCTCCCTGGTCAAGTGCTTTACAAATAGTACCCATATCTTTGAGTCCCCACAACTCCAATGAGACTTGTGGTCTGGGAAATTACTGCCCTGCTGCTTCCAGATGTGAGATTCAGACTCTTCCACATGTGTGAGACAGTGTGAATGAAAAAATATTAGAGTATCTCGGACATTTTTATGGTCGGTGGGAAAACCATAACACGATAGTTAAATTTGGAACTACCAAGGGAATACAGGTTGAATAATCATCATAACTCTAAGAAATAATTGTTTATTTCTACTTACAACAAACGGAATAAACTATCTGAAAACAGTACTACTAAAGAGAGCTAGTAAACCTGAGAAATTGGGGACTTAAATGAAACTTCCAACCAATGGTTTGCTGAAGGGTAACATTTTAGTCCTTAGAGTTGCTTATTTGGGGCTCATTTTAGATTTTTAATGACTTATTTGGGGCTCATTTTAGATTTTTAAGACTTAGAATATTTGTGATAAGTCTACTCAAAATTCCTCTTCAGAATTTGAAAGGATCTAGAATGCGTTCAATTCTAATTTGAGAATTTGAGTTTCAATTTAAACTGGAAAGTTATTTGCAAACCACTAGAAATAAACATCTAAACCCATGGGTCACACATGAGAATGAACTTCTGGTAAACAAACAGAGTAAACTCAAAAGCACTTTCTTTTTGCCAAGCCCTCTCAACCCATATCTTGTTAGCCTCCATAAGGTGACTTCAATCTCACTTTTAAGACTGTACCCTCCATGCACTTTTGTCATTTGCTCAGTCTCCCATAAAAAATGAGTTCCAATGACACTAATCTCTGTAGGGAAGGAAAAAAATAATCCTAAAGGCCTTCATTAGGTCCCCCTTCCCTTTTGACTGTCAAATCTAATTATCTCCCCGCTTCATTACTGCCTGTCAGAACGGTAAGTGATAACAAGTTTGATTTTCACCAAACACATTTAAATTTCAGTCTGTGAAATTTTCATAGCAAGGGTCTGGATAGAGGCCACAATTTAATCTTACTGCCACTTAAAATCAAAACATAAAATCTCATCCACAGTTAGAACTGAAGGCACCCATGCCCTGATGCTTTTTCCCTAATACAAAGACACACTTCATTTTCTCACCTGGGTTTCTTTTAGCAGAGTCACATATAGGGGGAAACTCAGATTAATTTATTTGTTTGTTTGTTTATTTATTTATTTATTTTTAACCTGAGTCTCACCTGTAAGTTTCATAAAAGCTGGATTTACTTATTGTTCTTTTCTTCCGATTCCAAAAGCTAAAAAAAACTTTTTCAGGGATTTTTTTTTCTCTAAAGCAGTATATACTTTTCCAGTATATTATCTCACATTCTACAAAACCCTTTGGATGTAGAGAAGTAAAAGCATCACCAAATTCCCCAAAGTATGACCAGAAGTCTATAGGACCAAGTTTCATGTACCCTTTGACATCAAACAAAGCAGTATCTATTAAGAACAAGTTGAAGACCTGACTAATCTGATGTTCCTAAATCTCTCACCTGGGTAAGGAAGTCAATTTTTCCTACAGTGTTTTTGCCTGTTGCTCAAATCACATATCCTAAATAAGCAAAAATACCTTTGCTTCTTTCCAGCTTGAGGTCAGTGCTATAAGAAAATAAGAAAGAATCTGCTTTGTGATTCTCCATGACATCTCATGCCCATCACTGCCTTTTCCAGAGCTTTGCCTGTCAGGTCTTCAACTTGAGTGCCTCTATCATTCTCATTCAAAGCATCAGTGTCCCTGTGTGGTAGAGAAGATGGAGCTAAATCACTCTAATGTCCTTGTCAATCAGAAACATACATTTCCCTAATGAGAGAGATGACCATGAAAGTCCTAAGACCTTGGAAACAGCATGGGGGCCACCCCCTTCCTCTCCTTGCCCCTCAAGGGGAAAAAAGTAAAGATAGCTATTATCAGAAGGGTTGTAGCTATGGAAATGCAGCCACATTTATATTAAATGATTACCTCCTGCAATGGCTTCCTACCAGAGCCCCATCCCATAAACACAAATCCAGTTCAGATGGCTTCAAATCTGCTACTATTTGAGATTTCTTTCTTTCTTTCTTTTTTCTTTCTGCCCTCCCTTCCTTCTTTCCTCCCTTTCTTCCACCTGTTTTGGGGGAAAACAACAACAACAACAACAAAGATAAAAGCTGTTTCAAACTGCACACTCTCTCTAGCTACCATCTAGCCAGATATACACTATTTTTCAATGACTGAGAAACCTAGTTCTCAGTTGGCTCCTTTGTGACTTGATCTTTGCAAACTTTTGATGTTCTCTCTTATCTTGAGAAAAGCTCCACCTTTTCCTGGTTCAGGCAAGCTTATTAAGGTCACACAACTTCAAAGTTCCTCTGTGTGGTTCAAATGGTGAAGCTCTCCTGTGTGAGTGTCTAGGGGATGCCTATGGAAGGAGAAATAATACTCTTCTGTAAGGCGATCTGGACCAATGACAATGCTGCACTCTTTTTGCCATGAATAACCAATGGTGATTTCAGCATCACAGGCAGCCCTGATAATGTCTCTAAAAGGCATCAGTGTTCTGTGAGATGCTTCCCAGGTATCCTGTTGCAAGATCTAAAGGGTCTCCGAACTGAATACAGTTGCCCAGTTTGTCATAGGCCATGCCAGAAATGCTAATCAATTTCAGATACATTCCTTGGATAGCAGTGGAGATTCTGTTTCAAATCCATCCAACAAGAAGTAAGATGCAGGAATGCCTGTTCACTCCATATCAACTTTCCCTTCCCTTTGCCTGGTTTGAGATGACATCTATTTGTGCTTATAAATAAATCAACTCACTTGCAGCCACCCAAAGCTAAGGATTTTAGCAATAATGCCATTCCCTTATATCTCACCAAGAGGCATCTTTAAAACGATTCAAGGTAACTAATTTCTCTGATATCTACTCTCTCCCAAACTGGATCAGTCCAAACATACAGGGCATGAAAGAGAGAAAAGTCTCATGGAAACAGACTATAAATCTTTAGGGGGAAAAAAGAATATACCAGAATCTGGCAACCAATGAGGCACTGCATCTAAAGAAACCAAGTCATCTGGGTCAGGCACTATGTTGAAATGGGTCTTTTAGGGGCACCTGGGTGGCTCAGTGGGTTAAAGCCTCTGTCTTCAGTTCAGGTCATGATCCCAGGGTCCAGGGATCGAGCCCTGCATTGGGCTCTCTGCTCATCAGGGAGCCTGCTTCCTCCTCCCTCTCTCTGCCTGCCTCCCCGTCTACTTGTGATCTCTGTCAAATAAATAAATAAAATTTAAACAAAAGAAAGAAAGAAAGAAAAGAAAATGGGTCTTTTACAAATCTTCTCAAAGTTAGAGACAGAAGGAATATCCTTTTTCATTTCTCGAAAAAAGTGTTTTTTCGGCTGAAAAGCCAAAAAGCTATCCTTCCACTCATATAATCAAACCTTCACTTCTAGTTAACTATTGTTTTGCTTCCCTGTTTTCTTGTGTTTGCTCACCAACCTCAGAAGATAGTCTGACATAGTGGTTAAGTAGATTCAAGTCCCAAATCCATCAGCTACCAGCTGTGTGACCTTGGGAAGTTCACCTAACCTCCCTGTATCTTAGTTCCTCATCTATAAAACAGAAGTAGTCAGACCAGTACCTACCTCATGCTGTGGTTGGAGGGTTAAGTTTTGATAATCTGGGTAAAGCATTTACCCTGGTGGTACCGGCCCATAGGAAATGCTCGATTAATACTAGCTGCTATGATTATTCACAAGAGAAGGACATAAGTAGCCAAAGCTTCGAAGAGACAAATTATCTTAGACACCACTAAAGTACGGAGCTGCTCACGTTGGTCCAAAGCATTTCAGTCTGTCTTCTTTGGAGGCCAAACATGATAATGGAGGAGGCTCCATTGGAGGTAAAGGACGCCCACAAGAGGACAGCGTGTGTTTTCATTGGCAGGCTGCTAACCAGCCAAACCTCAGGAAAGTCACAACACCCACTTGGCAAAGTGATGCTGTCTGCTTTATTGGAAACATCTTAGTATAATAAATAAAATGCATTTTGTTTCCATAGTTTGAACTTGTAATTCTGTTGGCTGGGAGTTGTCAGAGACAGGATTAGTGAGTGCAATAATGCTTAACAAAGTTGAGCTGATGAAAGAAGAGGTTCAGCAAGTAGTCCCGTTTGTGAACAATAAAACACTTTTTAATTGGGACAAAGCAGGCACTTTCCAAAAGGTCTTGGGGCCTGGCAAGGTGCACTTCCCATAGTTTGGTACCCAAAATGTCTTCCAGAGTCACCCACACACCAGAGAGACACCACAGGTCTCAGTCTGTTTTGTGGCTATGCAAGACAGATCAACAATGGTGGAAATTCTCAAATCTGCCAATATGGAAGCACAAACACTGCTTATATGAAATGATAGGAAGCCTGGAAAATCCCTAGGGTTAATGAAAGACTATGGTGCTAGGCTGTGGGCCATGGCCTTCTGAACTGGCAAAGGAAGGAAAGTGCCAGAAAGGAGTGGGCTCTTCTAATTCCAGTGATGTAGTCCATAAATGGCTGGTGCAGTTGAATAAACGTTGTCTGGAAAGTGATTGAGGAAATGATACACGTAGCTTCACTGGGTAGAATTTATCACTAACCTAGAAATCAGTGCTTCAGGCACCTCAAGAAGCAACAGCTTCAAGTGCAAAAGGGCACAGCTAAATATGAGGACTGAGAGGCAAGAACACAGAGTTGTAAGGCTGGGTTTCTCATGGGTTTATATCAGGAAAGGACAATGACAGAATACAACTCATGATCCATATCTTTACAGGGTAAGGTGGCACTCCATTCATGATGATGCAGTGTCCAGAGAAGGACCACACTGGCAGTCAATCAATCATTTTACCACAGGAATTCATGCATTAAGAGCCAGGTAAGCAGGCAAGTGGCTACAAGAGGGATTCAAATTTACCACAACCTACAAGCACAAGTTCACAGATACATACAAAATTGTCCAAGCAACAATGTTTAAAGGAAGGAAAATTAAAAAGAGGAGGTGGTTACAGATCATGGAAGTGAATGGACTTTAGATTTGATTCTCCATATCAGTGTGGTTTTTTTTGTTTTGTTTTTTTGTTTTGTTTTTTTTTTAAGAGTTTTGTTAGGGGCACCTGGGTGGCTCAGTGGGTTAAAACCTCTGCCTTCAGCTCAGGTCATGATCTCAGGGTCCTGGGATCGAGTCCCATATTGGGCTCTCTGCGTCTCTGCTCAGCAGGGAGTATGCTTCCTTTCCTCTCTCTGCCTGCCTCTCTGCCAACTTGTGATCTCTGTCAAATAGATAATAAATAAAATCTTAAAAAAAAAAAGAGTTGTTGTTAGTTTTAAAGCTTTTTTTTTTTTAATTTGATACAGAGAGACACAGTGAGAGAGAGAACACAAGCAAGGGGGAGTGGGAGAAGGAGAAGCAGGTTTCCTGATGATCAGGGAGGCCTATCAGGGGCTTGATCCCAGGACCCTGGACTCATGACCTGAGCTAAAGGCCGATGTTTAATGACTGAGCCACCCAGGTGCTCCAATAATATCAATTTTTTAAGATTAAATGAGGAATAGGTACAATTTGTTCATTCAGTATCAACTAAATCTCTTGGTTATACCAAAGTTGACCTAAGGTTACACCATAGCTGTCCATCTTTCATTTTCCATTCCTTAGGGTAAGAAGATTAGCCATGTTTTCCAACTGCGCTGTTTGCTATAGACATCGCCTCAGTGTTTTGCCACATCTACCTTTTCTACGCCCACCACCACTTTCACCATCTCTGTCACTATCCCACTATCATCTCCACTTCTACCACCTCCTGCATCTTCACGGTCACCACCTCTAACCCCACCACCACCTTCTACCTCTTTTACCAGCAGCAGCTCTAACAACTCCACTACTTTCATCCCCATTCCATTTCCACCATAACCTCTGCCACTATCATCACCACCTTCCACCCTACCACCACCACTGTCATGACATCCACCTCCCTTCCACCAATACCAGTACCACCATCACTGCTAGCTCAACCACCTGCACCATCTCTTCCTCCTTTACCACTTCCATCACCAATATGTCCATCTTCACCTTCATAAACTCCACCACTATCCTCCACCTCCCTCACTTTCATCCAAACCAACTCTACGACCTCTACCACCATCACCATCTCCATTATATCCACTGTAATCTCCACCATTCCAGCAACACCTCTGCTTCCATTACCAATACATCACTGCCACTACTACTTCCTCTATCAGCTTCTCCATCACCACCTCTACTTCCACCACTGTTACCACCTCCACCATCATCACTATCACTACTAATTCTAAGTAGTGTCCACCAGTATGAAAATTACCTCCATTACACCCTTCGCCTTCACCACCACTATCACCACCTCTATAATCACCAACTCCAAAACCACATAGCCATGCCACCATATTAATGTATCTATAAGTTATGAGCCAAGTATTTTATAACAAACCACTATTTAATTTTCACAGAAACCCTATGAGATGTGTATTCTTGTTCTAAATTTTATAGATGAAAGTCAGAGAAGTTATGCCACTTGCTTCAAATCACACAGATAAAAAGTATATCCAAATTTCTATTTCAGGAGTGTCTAATTCCATGCTCCTATGTACAACTGAATTGTGGCCTATTCTCTAAGAGGAAGACTGTAAGTACAAACAGAGTAAGTGTACTTTCTCTATATATTTGTAAGTACAAAAAAAAAAAACGCAGTAAGTGTTAAGAGCAGAGATAGAACTCTGCTAGTACAGACTTAGCCTATGACCAATACAGGCTTATCAATATGAGATAGTCCTGTAGAGGAGACAACTATGTCACCCAGAGAATTGAAGCTGTCAAAAATAGCTGGTTTTACAATAGCTAATGTCTTTTCATTTCTTTAAATGAAGATTTATGATAATTAAGTAAATGGACATTTTGAAATGGAAAACATAGTTCAGGAATAAAAGATCAAAAAATATACATTGACAGATGTCGTGAAAAGAAGGGCCATCTGTACCCCAATGTTTATAGCAGCAATGGCCACAGTCGCCAAACTATGGAAAGAACCAAGATGCCCTTCAACGGATGAATGGATAAGGAAGATGTGGTCCATATACACTATGGAGTATTATGCCTCCATCAGAAAGGATGAATACCCAACTTTTGTAGCAACATGGACGGGACTGGAAGAGATTATGCTGAGTGAAATAAGTCAAGCAGAGAGAGTCAATTATCATATGGTTTCACTTATTTGTGGAGCATAACAAATAGCATGGAGGACAAGGGGCATTAGAGAGGAGTAGGGAATTTGGGTAAATTGGAAGGGGAGGTGAACCATGAGAGACTATGGACTCTGAAAAACAAACTGAGGGGTTTGAAGTGGCGGGGGTGTGGGAGGTTGGGTTACCAGGTGGTGGGTATTATAGAGGGCACGGCTTGCATGGAGCACTGGGTGTGGTGAAAAAATAATGAATAATGTTTTTCTGAAAATAAATAAATTGGAAAAATATATATATACATTGGCTGTTGATACACATCTGTAAGTCTACATATTGACAGTAAAAATGAATTGCTCATTCTGTAATATGGTATGGTCTTAGTTAATACTACTTTAGACTATCCACATAAATTAGAAGAAATGGAAGAATCATCATTGCTTATCCCATAATCCTGAGCCAAATTTAGGAATTTAAAAAGACATCATATATCTTTTTTTAAATTAACATATAATGTATTATTTGCTTCAGGGGTACAGGTCTGTGAATCATCAGGCTTACACACTTCACAGCACTCACCATAGCACATATCTTCCCCAATGTCCATAACCCAGCCATCCTATCCCTACCCCCCCATGCCCCAGCAACCTTCAGTTTGTTTCATGAAATTAAGAGTTGCTTATGGTTTTTCTCCCTCCCGATCCCATCTTGCTTCAATTTTTCCTTCCCTACCCCCCCAAAACCCCCTGTCCTGCCTCTTAAATTCCTCATATCAGAGGGATCATACAATAATTGTCTTAGCCAACAGTCTCAGAATACTTTCAAAGGACAAACCAGACCCATAATCTATTTATCATAAAACCTCAGCAAAAATAACTGCTTGGAATAGGAGAAAGAATCTGAACTTCAGAGTCAAGCAAACTGAACTTTTATCGCAATTTTTCTACTTATTAGTTCTCCTACTCTGAGCAGTTTACTGAACCCATATTGCCCAACTGGTAGACTGAAGCCCACTGTCATGTCACAGATCAGCTACAGGTGTGCCAAGAGCCTTTAGCCATAAAGGAGAGCATTCAAATTCTTACTAAATTATGAATGATTCTCAAATGTACATCTCCATTCTTGACTTCAGTACTGAGGCTCAGATCCAAATTTCAAATTTCCTTCTGGACACAGACACACAGATAACACACCAGCATCTCAATTCTTCCACCTCCCACTAATCCCAACAAGTCTAATTTCCTCCTCTTATATGACAGCAATTCATCATCCCATTAGCTATGCAGGAGCACAACTTCTATCCCTACCTTTCACCACATCGTACACTTTATTATCACGCCACCATGGCAAATCTTAGGACTCTCCTTTTACAATACCTCAAACACCCTTTATACCCCTACTGCCCTAGTTCAGTCTCACATAATGTTTCATTGACTTATATTAGCTTTCTCAATGGTCAGCATGCCTTAAATACCACTTGATCCCAATTAATTTTATAGTTTGTTTAGCATTCAACAGTTTTTAATGAATGGATTATAAAATATAAAACTAGTCATGTGCTGTATTTGGACATCATATTTCACTCTTTCTTATATCCACACCCTTTAATATATGACTTCATAACTCTTCCATCAGGAGGGAAAGGAGAGCAAAAGTAAACAACTGGAACTACATCAAACTAAGAAGTTCTGTACAGCAAAGAAAACAATCAATAAAATAAAAAGGCAACCCACAGAATGGGAGAAAATATTTGCAAACCATATATCTGATAATAATAAGGGTTAATTTTTAAAATCCAATTAAAAATAGACAAAAGACCCAAATAAACACTTTTCCAATAGATACCAAAGGTCAACAGGTACATGAAAAGCACACTATATCACTAATCATTGGATAACCGCAAATAAAAACCACAATGAGACTCATACATATTAGGACAGCTTTTAGCAGGAAGATAAGAAATAACAAGTATTTAAAAGATGGGGAGAAAAGGGAACCCTTGTGCACAGCATGTTTGTGAGAATGCAAACTGGTATAGCTATTAGGGAAAAGGGTATGGACGTTCCTAAAAAAAAAACTCAAAATAGAACTACTATATGACGCAGCAATCTCCCTTCTGGGTATGTATCTAGAAAGGAACAAAATCAGTACCCTAAAGAAGCATCTAAAGTTCCATGTTCACTGCAGCATTATTTACAGTAGGAAAGATATGAAAGCAACCTAGTATCTGTAAATGGATGAATGGATGAAGAAAATGTGGTATGTATATATACACAATGAAATGTTATTCCTGCCATCTGCAAAAACATGGATAAATCCAGAGAATATTATGCTAAATAAAATAAGCTAGATAGAGAAAAACAATTATTATACTATCTCCTTTATATGTAGAATCTTAAAAAAAAAGTTGAACTCATAGAAACAGAGTACAGTGGTGGTTATCAAAGACTGGGGGTAAGATGCAGTGTTAGAAGTTGCTGATCAAAGGACACAAGCCTTCAGTTATAACACAAATAATTTCTGAGGATCCAATGTATAGCATAGTGACTATAACTAGTAACACAGTATTATGTAGTTCAAATTTAGTAAGAAAATAAAACCTGGGAATTCTCATCACATAAAAAGTAAATATGCATAGAGATGACTACATTAATTAACCTGATTGTGGTAATCATTTCACAATGTATATGTACATGAAATCATCACACTATATACTTTAAATACATTTGTTAATGATACCCCAATAAAGCTGGAAGAAGAAAGAGGGGAGAGGAAGGCTGTTTTGCCATCCTTTGAATAGTGAAGTCTGTGACTTTCTTTGGCAAAAAATAAAAAGTAAAAAGTAAAAATAAATAAATAACATGTGGCAAAAGCATCTTGTGTAAAACCTAAGCCTGGGTATGAGGAGTCCTTACTTGCTTCCATTCTCTCTTTGGAAATCCTTTATTCTACAAGTGAATAAACCCACACTGCCCTGCTAGATGATAAGGGACCATGGAGAGTAGAGAGACAAACTTGCTGATCTGATGCCAGCTTAGAACTTCTGTCCCCAGCAAACCCAGCAGATGATCACAGATAAATAGGCAAGCTCCGCCAAGACCAGAAGAACCACTTAGCAGAGCCCAACCCAGACAATTGACCCTCAAAATCAGAAGCTAATCATAGTTGATTGATTTTTTAAGGCATTAAACGTTTTTTTTTGGTCTGTTTATCAGTCAGTAAAACCTGTAAAATTTAGTCAGTAAAAGTTAAGGGGAACAACTGATTAAATAGACAATGAGGTGTTAAAGAAGTAGACAATAGGGAAGATGAATCTTATTTTAGATGTGATTTTTGAATGAGGATTTAAGCCTAGAATTTGACAAACAAGAGGATGAAGGAAACAATTTTTGAGAATCACTGATAGGGCAACTCCAAAAGGATAAATATAGTTAGGATGGCACACCAAGTGGTCTTGGTCTGATTTTATTTTGTTTGCTTTGTTTATATGATTTTGAATTTCTTTTTTCAGCATTATCAACTTTTAAATGAAAGACCAGTTTTGTATTTTATTTCATTTTTGTTTACATCTCCAATTCAACCCAGATCGTTGAGCAGGAAATATATGCTTGTTAGTGTAAGCTGCTGAGAATCTGAGGTTGTCTGTTATATGGTATTATTGTAGAAAAATCTGACTAGTAGACTGCTTCTCAGAGGGAATTAACAGTTGACTGAGTATGGGTATAAAAAAAAAAGAGTTGAAGTTTACTTTGAAATTTCGAAACTAGGTGACTGAGAATGGAAGAGCCACTCCCATTATATATTCATGTACTAGGTAAACATTAAAGTCTTTCTTTCCATTTATTCTTTATGTATAGTTTTTAATGTATTTATAACAGTAAATAAAACTATAGTTTGAGGAAAGTTCTGAATATTTGCAGAAAAAATACCTTGTTGAAAATATGATGAAAACTATAGATGTTTTCTTGGAAAAAAAGAACAACAAACAACATTTCACCAATCATCTCATTAAATCCTAATCTCATAAAAGTATTAAAAAAGAGAAAAAAGAAAAGGCTTTTGTTGATATTCTCCTTTCTGGATTTGGAACTTTCTTTACCTTTCTTTGCATCATCTGACTGCAGCATTTAGATTGTGATTGAGAAGAGTTGGTCTCCTATGTTCTGAGCAGGGCTATAAAAAGTGTCTTCATTACAGTTTGAAAGGGCCAGCCAAGATCATTGTTTGGAAGAATGTGTTAAGATATATAAAACATTGCATCTAAAATCAGTAGTGTGCAGATAATGGCACTCATTAATTTTCAATTAATTTGCTGAAAGTATACTTGGGAAATAAAGGAAATTTTAGAGTAAAAAAACTGCTTAAGTTGCTTTCCTCAAAAAAATAGAATATGGAAAATATTCTGTGGAAAATTTTATTTGATACAAACTGACAGAAGTATATCTATTCCAGATTAGCAATTTTCCATTCAAAACTATCCTGAAAAAGGAGACAGTGTTAGCCAGTATAAAAGATATAAAGACTTATCTCCTAAACTCAGAAGAAGACAATAGAGCCTCCCACAGAACTCCTTACAGTCTTCTCACATGCTTCCTTCTGGAATAAAATGTTTATAATTAGAAGCACCTTAAAGGGACAGAAATATTGAGCCAAACCAAGGGAAGGTGGCCATCTACACAAACATCTCCTCGACTAATTCCAGGTTGACCCTACCTCGTAAGCTTTCACTTGTTCTTTTGACCCTGAGAATCTACATGTGGTAATTCCTACTAGAAAGGTGAGAGTTACATTTGAAACAATATAGGAAATTTCTCAAAGCAGCAAAAATAAAATTGTTCTTTGCCTTGGCCTGCCACAATTACTTCATTGCTATGACATATGACATCATAGTTAGTCCTCAGACTCGGGGGTGTTTCTAATGAGCTGGAGTTGGAAGGGTCCCAGTGGAATGCAGTGAACCAAAAGGCCCACTGTTCTTTCAAATTCCAACACGATATTAGGAGGGGAAAACAAAGGGCTCTTCAAGAGCCAGAGGTCAACCTGTTCAGTGGTATCACAAGGTGGTAATAATGAAAGGGAATGGCAAGACCATTTCAGAGCAGAGTGACAGGTAATTGTTACTATCTCTACTGTTTTATTGCTTCTACTTCATGAATAAAGGTAATGAGTATATTTTCAATATACTCTGATAACTTGGCATTCTATCACATGAGATCTTGGTATTCAATCACATGAGATCTTGACACAGAACTGTATCAAAAGAAAGTAACAGTGTACACACACACACACACACATATATATAATGGAAAAATATTTTCAATTTTAAAAACTATACATAGGAGTAAATGAAAACAAAGATACAAATGTTTACACAGTATGAGTTAGGTCCCTTTCTGCTCCTGGGCACAAAGGACCCTCAGAGGGACAGCACTTTCCCTAGGGCTCATGTGAGCCACTAACTACATATTCCCTTCTGGGAATGTATCTAATTATTTAGTCAATTTATCACCAAGACAGCCCTGATGGCTAACCCTAACATCAACATACCAGAGGTCACAAGAGCTAACAGGACCCTCTCCATAAGCCAAAAATTAGAAATGGACATGGGTATCTCATTCCTAGCCCTGCCACCCCTAATGCTCCGCTAGCTTACAGAACATAGACAAGCTTCTTAGTAATCCTCAAACAGAAATGAAGAATATCTAGTTTCCATATACACTCACAAATTTCAGGACAGATCTGTTCAACACATACCCTTCTATCTATGAAAGGGTTGGGGCAAAGGGAGTGTGATGCTGTCTACTACCTTTAATTATTTTCAAACATGCTCCAAAAATATTTTCTTGGGAAAGCTCATGAAAATACCACAATTTAGTAAAACCATATTAAAAAATGAAGGACCAAAAAAAAATGAAGGACCAATAGAAATACATAACTAGAAATATATAAGCTTTGAGTAAAACAATAACTTTAATATAATGGACCTAGATAGACTTTTATAGCTAACAAACATAGACTATACCTTATTTTAATTTTTTATTATGGAGAACTGCCAAACATCTATAAAAGTATACAGGACAGTATAGTGAACTTCAACATGTCTAATAAGCAGCTTGATATTATGCCAGCAAAATTTTCTCTATTTCTTATCAAAGATATCCATCTCCAATCAATTGATATTGATATCAATAACAATCTCTTACCCTCTTCATTTTTCTTCCTTTTCTTTTCATTTTATGGAGATATAGAACACATACTTTTTAAATTCCCATAATAGATTTATTATAAAATATGTCCCCAGTTATTCACATATCCATCCATACCTTTGCCCTTTCCATGTTACTTCAGTGCCCTCCCAACATAAGCAGCACAGACACAGACATGCAACTTATTTAGCCACAGTTATCTTAACAGAAATAGCTGAGAATTGGAACAGGGCTTCTGCCTTCTCTCTTTGTTTCTAACATCCCCATGAGAAAATGCCTGAGCTAGCTGACTGGAGGTTGAAAGTCCCAGGGATCCTAGCTGAGGCTAGCCTAAATTAACCAACAGCCAGCCAACTTCCAGATCATCATATAAACCTAGCCAAAATCAGCAGAACTTTGTAGCCAACCTTCCCGTACTGTGAGCAGTAAATGTTATAATTACATGCAACTGAGGACTTGTAGTTGTTTCACAGCACCTACCTAACAGTAGGTACCTGACACAGAATATACGAAATATATATATATATATATATATATATATATATAGTGTATTTCTGGTCAAGATGCAAAAAGAGACACACAAAAGAAAAGAGCCCCTCTCCCCATACACACAGAAATTAGGTAAGTAGAGAGATATTTTTTAAATATTTATTTATTTATTTATTTGAGGGGAGGAGGGGAAGGAGCAGAGGGAGAGGGACAGAATCCTCAAGAAGACTCCCCACTGAGCAGAGAGTCCAAAGTTGAGCTTGATCCCAGTACCCCAAGATCATGATTCCTCAGCTGAAACCAACAGTTGGACACCTCACCGGTTGAGCCACTTAGACACCCCTAACAGACAATATTTTAAATCAATAAAAATAAATAAAATAAATAGCTAAGAAATTATGCATTAATATAAAAAGAGAAAGTAAATGAAAACAGAGAGGACAAAGAAAAGGCTAACAGTGCCAGCTTTTGAACTGCAGGCTGGACAGAGATGCTGGTGGCCTGAATTTATTTCCTATAGGGAAATGTGGCCCAAGCACACACAGAGACCAGAGCCAGGGCCACTGTGTGAGTCAGGGGACTAGGACAGGGGCTCTTGGAGCATGAGCACTGGTGGAGAAGAGCAGTCACCATCATCCATATATTCATAGTCAACTGAATTCAGTAAGAATACCAAGATAATTCAGTGGAAGAAAAGAATAGTCTTTGCAACAAATGATGCTGGGACAACTGAATATCCACATGAATGAGAAAACTAGACTCTTAACTCACACGATGTGTAAACATGTACTCAAAATAGATCAAAGATCTAAATCTAAGATATTAAACTATAAAACTCATGGAAGGCAACATTGATGTAAATCTTCCTACCCTTGTATTATACAATGGTTTCTTAGATATGACACAAAAAATAACCAAAAAATAAAATAGAATATAAAAAAATAAAATAAAATAAATTAACCAGGTAAGCTGAACTTCATCAAAATTGAAAACTTTTGTGCCTCAAAAAACATCATCAAGTAAGTGAAAAGACGGGGCACCTAGGTGGCTCAGTGGGTTAAAGTAAGTGAAAAGAGAACTTACAGAATGGGTAAAAATATTTGCAAATCATATAGCTGATAGGGTCTAGCATCCAGAATAAAGAATAAAGAAGTTTTATAACTCAACCATTAAATATAACTCAATTTAAAAATGAGCAAAAGATTTGGTAGACATTTTTCCAAAGATGATATACAAGTGACCATGAGTACATGAAAAGATATTCAACATCATAGTCATTAGGAGAATGCAAATCAAAACCACAATGTGATATATATCTTCATACCCACTAGAATGGCTATTAATAAATAAGAGACAATAATAACTATTATTTGGGAAATGGAGAAACTGGCACCCTCATGCATTGCTGGGGGGAATGTAAAATAGTGTAGCATCTTTGGAAGAGAGTTTGGCAGTTTCTCAAAAAGTTAAAATAACCATATGACGCAGCAATTCTATTCCTAAGTACATAAGCCAGAAAACTGAAAAAATATATATGCACACTAAAGCTTATACACAAATATCTGCAGAGGTATTATTCGTAGTAGCCACAGAATATAAACAACTTAATTGTCTATATGAATAAATAAAATATGGCATATCAATGTAATGAAATATTAGTCTGCCATAAAAATTAATAAAGTACTGACTCATGCTACAACATGGTTGAACCTTGAAAATATTGTGCTAAGTTAAAGAGGCCAGGCCAAAAAAGTCCACATACTGTATGATTCTAATCATATCAATTATCTAAAATAAACAAGTATGTAGAGGTAAAAAAGTAAATTTGTGGTGTCTAGGGATTGAGGAAGTAAGGAAAGGGAAATAACTGCATACATGATTTCCTTTGAAGGTGATTAAAATGTTCTGGAATTAGTAGTGGTAGTTACACAACTTTGGGAATATATTAAAAACTACTATAGACTTATTTTAATGGAGTATGTTTTATGATGTAAGAATTATATGTCAATAACAATAATAACAGAGACACATAGAGGACAGACTCAGTAGATTACCAGTATCTAACAGGAGTTCCAGAAGAACAGAGAAGAAAAAAATAGAATATCAATACTCAAACAGGTGAGAACTTTCCAGACCGAAGGATTACATGAGACCTCAAATTAAAATTGTATGTTAAAACAAAAACAAAAACAAAAACAGTATGGTGAGTGTGGAACAGGATTGATAAAATAAATCCATATATGAATTTAGGTTGGTGAGAATGAATTAAAAAAAAAAAAAACACCCAAAACCTAAAGTTGCCAGAGAAACTATAAATTACCTAGAAAAGAATGACAAAGACACTAATTGCATGTTCTCAACAGCTCCAATAGCTGTTAAAAAATAGTGGAGCACTATCTTTATATTATTCAGGGATAATTACTTTCAACTGGAACTCTGTATCTAGTAGAGCTATAAATCAAAAATGAGGTTCCAGAAAATGACATTTGTATATTTATTTTTTTATTTAGATGCAATTAGCCAGCATATAGTGCATCATTAGTTTCAGATGCAGTGTTCAATAATTCATCAGTTGCATGTAACACCCAGTGCTCATCACATCATGTGTCCTCCTTAATGCCCTTCACCCAATTACCCAATCCCCCCACCGACCTCCCCTCCAGCAACCCTCTGTTTATTTCCTGGAGTTCAGAGTCTCTCATGGTTTTTTCTCACTTTCTGATGACTTCCCATTCAGTTTTCCTTCCTGTCCCCTAAGATCCACTGTGCTGTTTCCCATATTCCACCAAACAGTGAAACCATTTGACACTTTGTCTTTCTCCAACTTATTTCACTCAACATAATACCCTCCAGTTCCATCTATGTCAGTGTAAATAGTTAGTATTCATCCTTTCTGATGGCCGAGTAATAGTCTATTGTTTCTGTGTTTTTCAAAGAAAAATCAGTGAATCCCAAAAGTTAAAATGTATACAGGATGCATTATTTGGCTACCTTGCCTTAAATTATATGTTCACAATAAACAAATGCTTTTCAAGGAAACTACTCTAAAACTGATTTTAAAATTCTTCTTTTCATTCCTCTAAGAAGAAATCAGAACTAAAATTAAATGTTATTTAAAATGAATGACAAGAAGAATACACGTGGCCTAAAATAGCATTTTTAATTGTTATTCTATTCTACCTAAATATTCATCACACCATTCAAGATACTTTTACTTAGATCACATCTATTTCATTTCTGTATTTTTTCTGCTTACTTCTAATTTTATTCTTTCTATTTCTACTCTTTTTTCCATATCTTCTTGTGTCAACTTTCCATTTTACTTTTCTATTCCTACCCTATTGTTTCTCTTCTCTATTCTGTATTTCTATTTTTTATGTATTAGTTGTATACACCATACCCTGATTCTCAGATATAAATAAGGAAAATTTGATTTATTTAAAATACCTCCTGTCTCTTTCTAGTCTCCTGCTAGTATTGATATTCCTGTCATTGTTGTGATTCAGTTCCTCTTCGGATTTTCTTAAATGCTCCCATCCCTTGTCTTACTGAGGTTCTCTCCCACTGTAGGACCTCTGTTCATTCCAAAGCTTGTTACATTTACACTCTGGCCCCAGCTGAAGTTCCTGCCCACTTATTCTGCTCTGGTTACCCACTTCTCTTAGAGCCAGGCCTCTGTTCACATTCATATGCTTCTCTTCTCAAGTCCCCACCTAGACTGCCTCTTCCCCTGGGGCTGTCATCACCACTGCCCTTTTGGCACTACCAGTGCTGGCCTCCCACTGCCCTTTGCTCTCTGGGTTCTCATCTTCCAGAGGGGACCTTGAATAGCTAGGATGATTTTATGTTCCTCAGCACTCTCCTTCACAGCTCTGTGTGTCTTACCAGAATGGCTGCATCAGGGTTGATGACCATGCTGGTTCTGTGACCAAGACCCCTCTTTTCATCTGCAGGCCCCTTTAATGGCTCGAACTAATTCTGTCACAATCAGGAAACAATTATTTCTACCGCAGGGCTAAGAAAAAGAATCATGTAGCAGGTGGCATCTGATTCTTTTAAAAATGTAAACAGTTGAAAACTATCTGATGTAATGACTGTGCATTCCATTTATGAAAACTCATCAAGCTGTATATTTATGAATTATGCATTTTTCCATATATGAGGTAGTAAAATAATTATTTTAATAAGTAAAAGCTGTAAAAAATGAAAAAGTTAACAAAATTACAGATAGAAAATGTTAAGAGGATTTCTGCTTGCAGTGGGAAGTATGAGGACTCTTATGTAGTTTTCGTTGTTCTACCTTTCTGAATTTGCTAGTTATCAGTAATTACAAAAAGCTTCTTGGGGCACCTGGGTGGCTCAGTGGGGTATAGCCTCTGGTCATGATCCCAGGGTCCTGGGATTGAGCTCAGGTCATGATCCCAGGGTCCTGGGATTGAGCCCCGCATTGGGCTCTTCTCAGCGGGGAGCCTGCTTCCCCCTCTCTCTCTGTCTGCCTCTCTCCCTATTTGTGATGTCTGTCAAATAAATAAAAATTAAAAAAAAAGAAAATGCTTCTTTACGTTTATATTACACATATATATTTTACATATATATACACACACCATCTGTATATCTCCTAGTTATCTCTAGATAATCTCCTAATTATCTCTAGTAACCTCTCTCTCCTCTCTGAATAGCATTTTTTTTCCCAATTTATTTATTTTCAGAAAAACAGTATTCATTATTTTTTCACCACACCCAGTGCTCCATGCAAGCTGTGCCCTCTATAATACCCACCACCTGGTACCCCAACCTCCCACCCCCCACTTCAAACCCCTCAGACTGTTTTTCAGAGTCCATAGTCTCTCATGGTTCACCTCCCCTTCCAATTTACCCAAATTCCCTACTACTCTCTAACGCCCCTTGTCCTCCATGCTATTGGTTATGCTCCACAAATGAGTGAAACCATATGATAATTGACTCTCTCTGCTTGACTTATTTCACTCAGCATAATCTCTTCCAGTCCCGTCCATGTTGCTACAAAAGTTGGATATTCGTCCTTTCTGATGGAGGCATAATACTCCATAGTGTATATGGACCACATCTTCCTTATCCATTCATCCGTTGAAGGGCATCTTGGTTCTTTCCATAGTTTGGCGACTGTGGCCATTGCTGCTATAAACATTGGGGTACAGATGGCCCTTCTTTTCACGACATCTGTATCTTTGGGGTAAATACCCAGGAGTGCAATTGCAGGGTCGAATAGCATTTTTGAACAGAATACTTATGCATAATAATATGAAAATAGAGATAAGAAGGATCTTGGGCACACAATCCACTGGCGCATCTTTACCTATGCTGCATACGTTCTCTTGTCCCCACTATTATTTTTTTTCCTTCTTCATCTAGAAATTCACCAGAGTCTTCAATATTCCTGTATTTCACCATTTACCTAAAATGAACTCTTTTACCCTATCTCCTGCACGGTTTTAAAAATTCCTTATTTTAGTCATTCAGTATATCTTTAAAATAAAAGATATTTAAAAGTTTTCATAACAGTTAAATGAAGCCATTAAATAAAAGATGTCTTCAGGTTAATCACAATAATGAACTGAGACCATCTGAACAGGGAAAAGTCTCAAAACATTTTTCATGTTGATTCAGCCTTAATATTTTGCTTTTATCAGATATCAACTTTGAGATAAACCTTTTAGAAGCTGGTCCATTGTTTACAACTAACCCAGAACAGTTTTAAACAATTCCCCTTTATCTGATGGAATGAAGATTGTCAAGAGATGAGCCCCAGCTGGGGCCCAAATTAGAGTAATTAAGAAGCAAAAAGCCAAAGTACTTTACTATAATGTGTTTATTTTATTAGAAGATTAAACAGTATTACTGGTACAGAATTTGTCATTCTTAAGGAAACAGAGAGAGAGGGTATTACTTAAGTGCTATGTGTAGCAGATATGAAAGTTAGAGCCCTAGAAAACAAGACTGGGTCATCAAACAGTAAGAGATATGTGAAAAAAGACTTGTAATTTTACTTTTATGATAAGAATGAAACCATTACCAAATAAGGAAATGGCTCATTAAAACTATAATGAAACATTTTTGTCATGTTTGTAAAATTCAATTAAAAATTAAAATTAAAAAAATCTCACAACACTCAATATTGTTTACATCATGATCTCTTTACTCTACATACATACAACATTATTATATAAAGAAACATTCAGGTACTAAAATTTAGCAATTCCATCTTTGGATATATTTCAAATGCTTTTCACAAATGTGGCCAACTTTTTTTTTTCTTATTAAGTTTTTTATTTTAATTCCAGTATAGTTAACATACAGTGTTACATTAGTTTCAGTTGTACAATGTAGTGGTTCAAGAATTCTATGCATTCATTACTTAGTGCTCATCATGATAACTGCTACACTTTATTGGTTTGTTCCTTCCCCCCCTTTTTCTTACTTGTTTCCGAAAGTCCACATATGTGTGAAATCATATGGTATTTGTCTTTCTCTGATTGACTTATTTCACGTAACATTTCACTCACTAGCTCCATCCATGTCATTGCAAATGGCAAGATTTCATTCTTCTTAATGGCTAAATAATATTCCACTGTGTTTGTACATATATATATATTGATATGTATATACATCACATTTATATGTATATTTGTGATACATCTATATATGTGTGTTACATCTTCTTCCATTTTTCTGTTGTTGGGTCGTTGAACTGCTTCCATACTTTGCTATTGTAAATAATGCTGTGATAAACATACTGGTACATATGTCCTTTGGAATTTCTGTTTTTCTATTCTCTGGATAATAATGCTCACTAGTGTGATTGTGGATCATTTTTTGAGGAGGTTCCATACTGTTTTTCATAGTAGGTGCACCAATTTGCATTCCAACTAAAAGTGCAAAAGGGTTTTTCCCCACATTGTAGCTAACATTTGTTGTTTCTTGTGGTTTTGATTTTAGCCATTCTGATAGGTGTGAGGTGATATCTCATTGTAGCTTTGATTTGCATTTCTCTGATTATTAGTGATGTTGAGGATCTTTTCATGTGTCTGTTGACCATCTGGATATTTTCTTTGCAGAAATGTCAGTTCCTATCTTCAGCCCATTTTTTAATTGGATTATTTTGTTTTTTTGGGTGTTGAGTTGTATCAGTACTTTATATTTGTTGGATACTAACCCTCTATCAAATACATCATTTGCAATTATCTTCTTCCATTCTGTAGGTTACCTTTTAGTTTTGTTGACTATTTCCTTCACTGTGCAGAAGCTTTTTATTTTGATATAGTCCTAACAGTTTCTTTTTGTTTTTGCTTCTCTTCCTCAGGGGACTATCTAGAAAAGAAGTTGCTATGGTTGATGTCAGGGAAATTACAACCTGTGTTCTTTTCTAGGATCTTTATGGTTTCAGATCTCACATTTAAATTTTTAACTCGTTTTGAATTTACTTTTATGTGCAGTATAAGGAAATGGTCCAGTTTCATTCTTTTGCATCTAGCTGTCCAATTTTCCCAACAGCATTTGTTAAAGATACTGTCTTTTTCCCATTGAATACTCTTTCCTGCTTTGTCAAAGATTAATTGACCATATAATTGTGGGTTTATTTCTGGGTTTTCTGGTCTGTTCCATTGTCCTATGTGTCTATTTTTGTGGCAGTACCATACTGTCTTGATTACTACAGCTTTGTAATATAACTTGAAATCTGGAATTGTGATGCCTCCAGCTTTGCTTTTCTTTGGCCATTCAGGGTATGTCAAATTTTAAAATTGTTTGTTCTATTTCTATGACAAATGCTTTTCACATTTTGAAAATGCAGTCAGTTGCTAATGTATTGTGAACCACTTAACAATAGAAGTTCTTTTTATCCATCCGATTTTTTCACAACTTCCACAATTCCTTATAAAGGGTAGAAACCTTGAAAAAACCTAATAACTTACATAAACTCTCTTTTCTGTACCAATGGTGAGTGTAGTAATGATACTACTGTTAATAGATTCTTCTTTTTTAATGCTGTGTTGTATGGATTAAGTAAAACCAATTTGTCCTGGAGATGCAGATACTGATAATCATTAGAAAGAGAATTTGATTTCAAAATTGATAGTGGCTGGGAACACTGTTCACATTATTAATTTTCATGGGAGTAATACAAACCTTTTCTTAATAAAGTAACAAGATAGTTGAAACACACTCTAAAATTTACAAAGCTCCTTCATATTTTATTAACTTACTGAATGAAAATATCCTTGAGCGTTAAGCAATATTACTCTTTTTGTTAAGGTGGCTATCTTATATCACACATCCTTGATAGCAGAGCAATGCTTCTAATAGAAACAAACATATCATTAGAGAAATCATCCATTCCCCCTTTTTCACCTCCACTCCCACTCCCCAAAGGACACATCATCATTTCTAATTTTAATTCTTCTGAAGAATACTCACATAAATGTCTAAAAAATGTCTAAAAAATGTCTAAATATCTAAAAAATATGCTTATGCCACTGTTTCTTTATGCCATCAGTTAACTCCATGATGCAGATAATGAGAACTTGGCTCATTCAGAGTATCTCCGATCTCTCCCTCTCATTCTAATTGTTTGATATATATGTGGTTATTGCTGCAGCTGATGATATTGCTTTGCTCTTATTTATTTCTACTTTTGGAAGAGACTCCAGACAAAAGAGAAGAATCAGAACAGGAGAAAAGAAAAACACAGTGTAAGTAGAGAAAAGAGTAATTGGTAGGTATTCATCCTTTCTGATGGCTGAGTAATATTCCATTGTATATATGGACCACATCTTCTTTATCCATTCATCTGTTGAAGGGCGTCTCAGCTCCTTCCACAGTTTGGCTATTGTGGACATCGCTGCTATGAACAGTGGAGTGCATGTGCTCCTTTTAGTCACTACATTTGTATCTTTGGGGTAAATACCTAGTAGTGCAATTGCTGGGTCAGTGTAGCTCTATTTTTAATGCCCTGAGAAACCTCCAAAATGGAAGGTATTATGCTAAGTGAAATAAGTCACTTATATGAAACACAATTATCATATGGTTTCAATTATATGTGGAACATAAGGAATAGTGCAGAGGACAATAGTGGTGAGGTGGGGGCCAATATTCAAAGAAGAAATCAGAGAAGGAGAAAAACCATATAAAACTCTTGACTCTGGGAAACAAACTGAGGATTGTAGGAAGGGAGGTGGGTAGGGGGATGGGATAACTGGGTGACGGGGATTAAAACACACACATGATATGATGAGCACTAGGTAATATACTCAACTAATGAATCATTGAACATTATATAAAAAACTAATGATGTACTACACCTTGGATAATTGAATTTAAATTTAGATAAATATTTTAATGTCAAAAAAAGAAAAGAATATTTGACAATTTGATGTCAAGAAGATGAATGCATTCTTAAAGTTTCCACATTTCCTTTAAATTAGGAGATGCAATCAGGACCTGTGGGTGTGGTCAGTAGCTTGAAGAAAGTTCAACATTTATTAAGCATCTACTCAGGGAATTGTGATAAATCTTTGCAGCCTTGATTAAAGATTTGGGGAAGACTTCCTGGAAAAAATTCCAACCTGGTGATTGAAAGATAGGGAGGACTTAGGAAAGTGAAGGGATGGAGAAAGAGAAAGGTATTCCAAGTTAAAAAAAAAAAAAAAAAGAGCTTAAACAAACGCTTAAAGTATAGGGAAATTAGGGGTAGCAAGGTAAAAAGGCTTCAGATGCTACCTAGATGCAACTAGAAATGTGACCAGGGGTCAGGCTAGGAGAGTTCTTTCAACAGTGTGTTATGCATCTATAAATGTATATGTCCATGAAGTAATGCTACCGAAGAATGATAAGCAGAAGGGAGACATGGCCACTTACCCCTTCTACATGGTTCACTCTGGCAAGAAAGAATGTGTCAGAAAGTGAAAATGGAGTCAGAGAAATCAGTTTGATGCTGCTGTTATGTTATTGGTGAGAAATGGTATGGAAATGATTGAAGGAAAAGAGTAGAAAGGAAGTTCAAATAGTTTTTGAAAATAAAATAATCATGACAAGAGGACTGAATGATTTTATGTGATGGGATGGGATGTAATCAACAGGAAAGGAAAAGATTTATGAGTAGCTCCCTGGTTTCTGGTTCATATAACCAGACAAACAGTGATACCAATTAACTGTGAGAGGGATTATGGAAGGAAAAGCAGGTCTAGAAGAGATTGAGGGAGAGGTAGAGAAGTTGAAAGATCTGTTGAACATTCAAGATGAAATGTCAAGGGGCGCCTAGGTGGCTCAGTGGGTTAAAGCCTCTGCCTTCAGCTCGGGTCACAGTCCCAGGGTTGTGGGATCGAGGTCCGTGTTGGGCTCTCTGCTCGGCAGGGAGCCTGCTTCCTCCTCTCTCTCTCTCTGCCTGCTTCTCTGCCTACTTGTGATCTCTGTCTGTCAAATAAGTAAATAAAGTATTAAAAAAAAAAGATGAAATGTCAAGCAATTATTAGCATATAGAAAAGAGGAGTCAGCTATAATCTTGGAGTGGTGGTGAACCATGAGAATGAGTTCCATTAGAAAACAAGGCTAAGACCAGAATTTTGAGGAGTACCAAATAAGAAGGATTGAGCAGCAGAGGGTAAACCCATTACAAAAAAGTCGAAGAGAAGAGCCAGGTGGTGGTTCTTCTTTCATGCCAGAGAGACCATGAAATTTAAGAGTTACAAAGATGGAATGATCAGTAACACCACGTGTCACAGAGGGATGAAGGATGCCACACAGAAGGGGTAAACTTTATTATGACAAGTTCAGGAGAATTGGAGGGAGGCAAGGCCAAATCAGACCTTAGTGTGAGGAAGAGGGATAAGAAGTATCCACAAAGTGAGGAAGAAGTAATTAAGGCTCTTTGGCAAGTAGCTTGGCTGGGAAGGTAAAATGAATGATGACCAGTGCAGTCTTATCAGTGGAGGGCTTTATTTCCCCAGAAAAGAATATAGATAGTAGGCATGTTCTTTTGCTGAGAGTCAGGCAGATGCCCAGTATTTCTCTATACTGACAGTGGAATATGAAATGAGGTCACCTCCTGGCAGTGAGAAGGGTTAGGTTGGGTAGAGGATTTGAAAGGAGTGGAAAAAGTTTGGAAATTACTCACAGGAAATTAAGAGAAAATCTAACAAGCCAGAGGGGTCTTGGGGGCCCTGTTAAGGTTGGAGGAAAAGTTAGAAATAGCACTTTCATTTCTCTTTTCTATCTCTCCTTCCCAAATCAGTCTTTGCAATTCTAACTTCCCACTTACTCGTTTCCCAACTAAATGAATGAAAATGGTGACAGTACTGTCACTAGCAAAATGACAAAGAAAACATTGTACACCTTCTATATTATTAGACATACATGTGGAAGCAAGCCAGGACTTGGCTGTTCCAGCTACAATGTGTAATTCTTTGCAGATTACTTGACAACACTGTACTTGTGCCTTCCCACCTGAAAAACAGAAATAATATCACTAACCTCTTAAGACTACATGAATTAATAGAGATGACATACAGATAAGCCTAGAACATTGCTTGGTCTACAGTAGACTATCCATAAACTTAACTAAATTTAGGGAAAATAATAATGATGTGTTAAAATGGGTGGAAGAGAAGAGATTAGATGATAAAATAATAGGAAATAGGGTAAAGAAATGGGAAAAGAGCTTGCTAAGTAGATTCTCACCACAAGGAAAAACACATGAGAAAGCAAGACATAGATGGAGATAGATGTTTCTAAAGAAGGATGCACATAGTACAAAAGTGTGGAGGAGGGCAAGGGAAATACTGAAGGACCATTAATCACAATCCTTGATGTCAATCCCTCTGGGGTTCAGAAGGAAAGAAACAGGCAGAAAAAGCATGTGTTGTCCTGTATATCATTCAAAAAAGCAGCTGCTAGTCAAATCTGGAAAGTCAAAGCTCTTTTAAAAAAAGTACTGGAGCCAAACAAGATCCCAGAAATAGCATATTTGTAGAAAACCACTCACTGCTTCTGGGAAAATAGATTTAGGGTTGAATTGAGGATAACATTGCACAACGCCGACTTGAAGAAAAAGGAAACAGAACTTAACTGGGTTTATCTGAAGGTTCCTGTCATTGATTCATTCAGCAAATAATTATTGAGTACCTAGTGTATGCAGGACATTGTATATTCTGTGAGAAAATAATTTCTCCTTTAAACATATTGAGGTTCATCAAAGACATGTCAGCTTTACAGATATGAAAAACCACACAAATTTTAGAGCAAAGATACTCAGCGTGAGGTGAAACAATACTGAACTGGAAATCCTAGGGAGATATGAAAATCATTTCTTCTCTGCCACCATGTAGTTTTAGGGGGTAGCCCTCAGTTAAGCCTCTATGGCTTTGAACTGTAGTCCCCCTGTGTCATAAAGGCCGATGAGTGTCTATCAACATCTGTGAAATCTACTACAGTTACATAAACAGGCTTCTCTTTGGCCAATGCTATTAATGATCTACAAGGTCTTTTCTAAATGATAACCATTATGAGGAGAGTAAAATAAAGGGGGAATTTGGTCATCGATTAAATTACTTTCCTGGGGATACTAATTATGTTTGCTCATGTCTTTCTTGCATCATCTAACATAGCACTGTTGACATAATAAATGCTCATTAATTAGCTCATGTCATTTAAAGACAAAGGAAGTTTCTAGGACACAAAACACGACCAACCTTACACATGATCTAGCATCATCTCCCCTAATGAGCTTCCTTATGAAGTTACTCAGAATTAAAATTATATTCTCAATCTTGGTTGTGAATCTAGGTTCTAATCATGTTTTTAAAGGAGTATCAAATCAAGTGAGTAAAATCTGATGATGGCTCTTATTTATTACGTCAGATAGCAAATGAAAGGCAGTCATTAGAAGCACATTATAGGATGGAAAGTACATTGACCCATGAAGTTGGCTTGCTGGAACACAAGGTACCTTAGGCATTTAAACAGTAAGGGGGTGGTGAGATCATGGAGATTACACAAACACACTGTCTGAGGATATCAGCTGCAGAACAAAACTATAGATAGGGCAGAAGGAAGAAAGATCAAAGGAAAGACATCAGTGTAAGACCAAAAGTGAGAGAGAAACTGGAAAGTCAATCTTTAATTCACTGAATAAAATATTTTGGCTAATAAATTCCTCTCTGGCATTTCTTAAGAGGTTAGAGCTCTCCAACTAATATAGTTCCCTCTTTGTTGACAGTTCACAGAAAAGAAAGATATACAATGTTAAAGTTAGTAGTGCCCTTGCTGGCCAGTATGGGTAGGATTATTGGACAATGACAGTACTAGGTTGTCTAGTGAAACTCAAAATAGATTAAAAAAAAAAAAAAAGAAATGAAATGAAGAGACCTACCTTGTTAAAAGCCTGCTTCTTCCTTGCATATATTGCCAGCTAATCAAACATACCAACATATCACCCAGTATCTTTCTTTATTAAAGGCCAACTCATTCACTGATGCTTGCCTTTGGCCAGGGGCCAATGTGGAGCCACTCAGCTAGAGATGTGAAAGAAAAAGACAGTGAGGCTGAGGTGTTATTCCCTCCAGTTCCCTGAAGATTGCACTGGGATGACTGCATTCCTTGAGCAAAGATCTTTGCTTCTATCCAGGTAGACCTCTCTCTATAGCTCTGTACTTCCAAGGCCAAGGAGTGACAGCAGCCTGGTTATTAGAAGCTCCAGGATACTGCACCATCTCTTGTCATTATCCTCAGCCTGTCCATAGCTTTTTGAATAGTCCCTTTATTTAAACCTCTGTTTGATTACCTATAACAGCTTACAAATCACCCTCAAATGTAAGAGCTTAAAGTAATAATCATGTCCTAATTCTCACAGTTCCTGTTGGTCAAGAATTTAAGAAGAGCTTGACAAGGGAGTTTGTGCATAGGGTCTCTCGTGTGGTTGCATTTAGGACTAGTTCATGCAGTTTCATGGTGGTTTGCTCACATGGTAGAGAAATTGGTGCTATTAGTTGAGGACCTCAATTTCTCCCTACATTGGTCTCTCTGTGGTTCTTTTTGAATGTGGCACCTGGATTTTCCCATTCTGTGTGTGTGTGTGTGCATGTGTGTGATACAGAGAGAAAGAGACAGAGACAGAGAGTATCCTATTGCCTTTTATGGTCTCACTTCTGAATTCACAGAGCATCACTTCTGAATTCGGTTGATCAAGGCAGTTTAAAAGATCTACCCAGTTTTAATGGGAGGGAACACAGATACTATCTTTTGATGGAAGTATGTCAACTTCACATGTAAAGGAAGCATGTGGGATGGGATACACACACACACACACACACACACACACACACACACCAGTATGCCCATCTTTGCTAAATGCAAACTATCACTGGCTCCTTGAACTACCCTGCCATCTCTCTTCTGCAGGTATTTTGCAGATACAGTTAAGATGAGTGTAGGGTCAATCCAGATTGTAGGAACATTCTAAAGAATCAAATAATTGCTGTGCTTGCTTCAGAAGCACATATACAAATAATTGCCTAAACACCAGAGGGATCAAATGGTTAGTGGTTACAGGTAGGGACATACTGAGTGGAGAGCAGAAAACTAAAAAAACTCTCTGGGTGCAGCTGGTTCCTAGAAGACAAATTTACTTGCTAGTGAAAAAATTACTATTCAGTAAAGAGTACATTTTCAGGTCACAATGGCCATTCAGTCATGTGATTGGTTTCAAGCAAGACTGTGGGGTTAATGAAACTGTACAGAAGAGCAGGAATCAAGAGAGTACACTGTTGAATCAACCAGACCCAGATTTTAATTCTAGTTCTGTCCCTTGTTTGTTATAGACCCTCGGTAAGTTGCTCAGTTTATTAAACATCAGTTTTCTAACCCTTTAAATAAAAATGGGATCAAGACATATACTTGAGTCAGGCAGGATCTAAGCACTAAAACAGAAACCACATATTTATAAGAGAAGTAAATTAACACAGAGTGTTGGTCCAGAGACGATGGAGAACCTGAAAATCAACAACAACAACAACAACAAAAAAAATACTGAAGAAACTCAGAAATTATCAACTACTGGAAGCCATTCCCACCCCTAGGCTGGAGGAATTAAATGAAGAGGGGCCCTTGGGGAAGCTGGAAATGCTAAGAAGCTATCAGCACAAGCAAGAGCTTCAGGATGAAAATAGCCATTCTTAATACTTGTGAACTTTAAATTCACTCTCTCCTCTACGTTAGCCTTGTCCAACTAATAATATCCATGAAATCAAAGCTCTGAAATAGGACTTACATTTTTTTTCTGATCCAGTTACAATAAGTTCACAACTTTCAAAAATAAAAGTGTTTCTAATGAATATTAAAACAACTACATAATTTTTAACATGAAAACATTTTTCCCAACTTTGGGAAGCACTGAGACATTTAACAAGTCTAGGAATGGGTTCTTATAAAAAGTATGTATCCATTAGTAGGTAGCTATTATTATTATTACTATTAGCAATTGTGTAGCGTGAGAGTGGGGAGTCGGGCTCTGGTTGTGGATTTGGAGTAGGAGCAGGGCATGTCAAACATAGGTACACTGCATTTGTTAAGACAGGGACTGATTATAAGGAGCTTGAGAGAAACACAGAATGGAAAATGAAACAAAGATTTAGGCTCAGTCTCATGAACTTTTGGGAATTCATCAAGCTAGAAAGTTACTAGCAAGGGAAACAGCCAACAAAACCAAGAGGTAACTCACAGAATGGAAGATAATATTTGTAAATGACAGTACAGATAAAGGGCTGATATCCAAGATCTACAAAGACCTTCTCAAACTGACACCCAAAGAACAAATAAGTCAAAAATGGGCAGAAGACATGAATAGACACTTCTCTGAAGAAGACAGACGAATGGCTAACAGACACATGAAAAAATGTTTAACATCACTAGCCATCAGGGAAATCCACCTCAAAACCACATGAGATACCACTTTATACCAGTTAGAATAGCAAAAATTTACAAGGCAAGAAACACATGTTGGAGAGGATGTGAAGAAGGGGGAACCCTCTTACACTGTTGGTTGGAATGCAAACTGGTACAGCCACTTTGGAAAACAGTATGGAGGTTCCTCAAAAGTTAAAAATAGAGTTACCCTATGACCCAGCAATTACACTACTGGGTATTTACCCCAAAGATATAGATGTAATGAAAAGAAGGGACACATGCCCCCCAGTGTTCATAGCAGCAGTGTCCACCATAGCCAAACTATGGAAGGAGCCGAGATGCCCTTCAACAGATAAGTAGATAAAGAAGATGTGGTTCATATATACAATGGAATATTACTCAGGATCAGAAATTATGAATATCCTCCATTTGCATCGACATGAATGGAATTGGAGGTAATTATGCTATTGTACATCAAGCAGAGAAAGACAATTATCATATGGTTTCACTCATATGTGGAACATAAGGATAAGGAAAAGCATGGAGGACATCAGGAGAAGGAAGGGAAAAATGAAGAGTGGGAACACCCAGAGGGAGACAAAACATGAGAGACTATGGACTCTGGGAAACAAACTGAGGGTTTCAGAGGGAAGAAAAGCAAGGGGTTGGGGTAGCTGGGTGATGGATATTAAGGAGGGCACATATTGCATGGAGCACTGGGTATTATATGCAAATAATGAATCATGGAACACTACATAAAAGACTAATGATGTACTATATGGTGGTTAACTAAACATAATAAAGGAAAAAACCCAGAGAGAAGACTACTTTCTAGAAATAAGTAATATGGTTGCATCTTCCAGGGTACTAAAATCCTAAGAACAAGAATGATTCTGGCTCTTGAGTGGAACTTAACATGAAGATAGAGTACAGAAGACATTATCCAAAGAGAAAGAAGAAATACAGCCAGGAGAACAAGTAGGTAATTACATTCACATTGGGGGGGTGGGGAAACAACAACAACAACCCGAAACTATTTAAAAAAAAATCTGACATATGATATCAACTTTGAGAAGTTAACCAGAGCAGATGGAATCAGTATTAGATTCAAGCTTCATCTGCTTGTGTCTAATAGCATGTACATGGAAGCGTTGGGTTTTTTTGTTTTTTTTGTTTTTTTTATAAACATATAGTGTATTTTTATCCCCAGGGGTACAGGACTGTAAATCACCAGGTTTACACACTTCACAGCACTCACCATAGCACATACCCTCCCCAATGTCCATAACCCCACCCCCCTCTCCCAACCCCCCTCACCTCAGCAACCCTCAGTTTGTTTTGTGAGATTAAGAGTCACTTATGGTTTGTCTCTCTCCCAATCCCATCTTGTTTCATTTATTCTTCTCCTACCCCCTTAACCCCCCACCATGTTGCATCTCCACTTCCTCCTATCAGGGAGATGATATGATAGTTGTCTTTCTCTGATTGACTTATTTCGCTAAGCACGATACGCTCTAGTTCCATCCACGTCGTAGCAAATGGCAAGATTTCATTTCTTTTGATGGCTGCATAGTATTCCATTGTGTATATATACCACCTCTTCTTTATCCATTCGTCTGTTGATGGACATCTAGGTTCTTTCCATAGTTTGGTTATTGTGGACATGGCTGCTATAAACATTCGGGTGCATGTGCCCCTTCGGATCACTACGTTTGTATCTTTAGGGTAAATACCCAGTAGTGCAATTGCTGGGTCATAGGGCAGTTCTATTTTCAACATTTTGAGGAACCTCCATGCTGTTTTCCAGAGTGGTTGCACCAGCTTGCATTCCCACCAACAGTGTAGGAGGGTTCCCCTTTCTCTGCATCCTCGCCAGCATCTGTCATTTCCTGACTTGTTAATTTTAGCCATTCGGACTGATATGAGGTGATATCTCATTGTGGTTTTGAGTTGTATTTCCCTGATGCCGAGTGATGTGGAGCACTTTTTCATGTGTCTGTTGGCCATCTGGATGTCTTCTTTGCAGAAATGTCTGTTCATGTCTTCTGCCCATTTCTTGATTGGATTATTTGTTTTTTGGGTGTTGAGTTTGCTAAGTTCTTTATAGATTTTGGACACAAGCCCTTTATCTGATATGTCGTTTGCAAATATCTTCTCCCATTCTGTCAGTTGTCTTTTGATTTTGTTAACTGTTCCTTTGCTGTGCAAAAGCTTTTGATCTTGATGAAATCCCAATAGTTCATTTTTGCCCTTGCTTCCCTAGCCTTTGGTGATGTTTCTAGGAAGACATTGCAGCTGAGGTGGAAGAGGTTGCTGCCTGTGTTCTCCTCATAGATTTTGATGGATTCCTTTCTCACACTGAGGTCCTTCATCCATTTTGAGTCTATTTTCGTGTGTGGTATAAGGAAATGGTCCAATTTCATTTTTCTGCATGTGGCTGTCCAATTTTCCCAACACCATTTATTGAAGAGGCTGTCTTTTTTCCATTGGACATTCTTTCCTGCTTTGTCGAAGATGAGTTGACCATAGAGTTGGGGGTCTATTTCTGGGCTCTCTATTCTGTTCCATTGATCTATGTGTCTACTTTTGTGCCAGTACCATGCTTTCTTGATGATGACAGCTTTGTAATAGAGCTTGAAGTCCGGAATTGTGATGTCACCAACTTTGGCTTTCTTTTTCAATATTCCTTTGGCTATTTGAGGTCTTTTCTGGTTCCATATAAATTTTAGGATTATTTGTTCCATTTCTTTGAAAAAAATGGATGGTACTTTGATAGGAATTGCATTAAATGTTTAGATTGCTTTAGGTAGCATAGACATTTACACAATATTTGTTCTTCCAATCCAGGAGCATGGAACATTTTTCCATTTCTTTGTGTCTTCCTCAATTTCTTTCACGAGTACTTTATAGTTTTCTGAGTATAGATTCTTAGCCTCTTTGGCTACATTTATTCCTAGGTATCTTATAGTTTTGGATGCAATTGTAGATGGAATTGACTCCTTAATTTCTCTTTCTCCTGTCTTGTTGTTGGTGTAGAGAATTGCAACTGATTTCTGAGCATTGATTTTATATCCTGACACTTTACTGAATTCCTGCACAAGTTCTAGCAGTTTTTGAGTGGAGTCTTTTGGGTTTTCCACATATAGTATCATATCATCTGCAAAGAGTGATAGTTTGACTTCTTCTTTGGCGATTTTGGATGCCTTTAATTTCCTTTTGTTGTCTGATTGCTGAGGCTAGGACTTCTAGTACTATGTTGAATAGAAGTTGTGATAATGGACATCCCTGCTGTGTTCCTGATCTCAGCGGAAAAACTTTCAGTTTTTCTCCATTGAGAATGATATTTGCAGTGGGTTTTTCATAGATGGCTTTGATGATATTGAGGTATGTGCCCTCTGTCCCTACACTTTGAAGAGTTTTGATCAGGAAGGGATGCTGTATTTTGTCAAATGCTTTTTCAGCATCTATTGAGAATATCATATAGTTCTTGTTCTTTCTTTTATTAATGTGTTGTAGCACATTGATTGATTTGCGGATGTTGAACCAGCCTTGCAGCCCTGGAATAAATCCCACTTGGTCGTGGTGTATAATCCTTTTAATGTGCTGTTGAATCCTATTGGCTAGTATTTTGGTTAGAATTTTCACATCTGTGTTCATCAAAGATATTGGTCTGTAGTTCTCTTTTTTGATGGGATCCGTGTCTGGTTTTGGGAGTGATGCTGGCCTCATAAAATGAGTTTGGAAGTTTTCCTCCCATTTCTATTTTTTGGAACAGTTTCAGGAGAATAGGAATTAGTTCTTCTTTAAATGTTTGGTAGAATTCCCTGGGAAGCCGTCTGGCCCTGGGCTTTTGTTTGTTTGGAGATGCATGTAATGGAAGTTTTAAGCAAGGTTTATTCTTGGCATATGTGTTAAACAAGCAAGAATCTGAGACCCAACCAATAACCATTACCAAATCCATTTCTCTTTCTATTGACTAGATATCATATACCCAACAAAATAGATGTTTTAAAATAATCCTTAAGATTTTGCATTACTTTTTATTAGAATGCCAGTGCAATTATATCTCAGATAAACACAAACATGCTAAAGATCTCCCATGATCTTACATGCAGCATAAAATAGCATCCAACTAGTTAAATACTACAGAGCAGATGATGCCTCCAAAGGGAATAAAACTACACAAAAGCATAACAACCTGAATACCATTCTGAGACAGGAATGCGTCTGTAGGTAAAGAGGACTTTAAGACCATATTCATTAGAAAGGAAAAAAAGGTCAGCATTACATGGGATAAAAAGTGGCCTTTCCATGGAGACTCCTGAACCTAATTTATCTTGCTTTACTAAGACAGGAAACGCACTACAATGTTCAGGATGGAGGAAAATGACAATTTAATGATTATGGAACATCTTTCACTTTCCGTGGTAAGTGGACAATCTCAACATCAAAGACAGCTGGTGGCCTTTTGGAAAATGGAATGCCGTTTTGCTTTCCTTTTCACTTTTTACTATATCAATGAACTTTAGCATCTTCTCTGGCTTTATTTTTCCATTTTCATTAGCTTTGACACAAAACAGACCTGACTTTCAGTGTACTATGCAAAGTAACAATTTATGTTGGAAACTATAAATGGATGGGACAGAACCACTTTTGTATCTGTTACATTTTAATGACTTTAAATATATCCAGCTGAACAAAGCTCAGATCTTCACTGTTACAGGTGAGGGTAGCTTGATATGATAGACATCCTAATTTGTGAACCTACTTATCAAGAGAAATATACAAACTGCTATCTCTAAGACATGCCATTTTTCCAACTCACTAATTCTTCTATCATGCTATCAAGCACTATCAATTTTTAGAGCTGCTTTTATACCAACAGTTCCTTGTGTTTTTCCCCAAACATCATTTGCTGATTTTAGGGAGGGAGGAAAAAAAAACCCTAATATTGAACTCAGGAAAGAAATTCATTTAAGACAATTATGAAATTCCACTATCTTTGCTTTTCTAATATTGAGCACCACCACCACCACCAAATCTTAAAGAAAAACTCTCCTACCATGGAATTTTAGGGTTAATAAGCTATTCTCTAGATGAAAAACTTGGCTATAACTTGCTACCAACAATCCTGATAAGTAGAGGGCATACTGGTATTAACTAAAGCAATGAGGTGAAATTTGTGGGAGGGGACACTGTTCTGTTGTTTTACCAAAAATAACCTCAAACCTGCAAGGTTTTACAAATACTTGAGACAATGGGATTTTGCCTAAGGGTGAGACCAAAGTACAATGAATACTGTGGAATTCATGAGGCAAGCATGGTAATTGTTTGTTTTACAGATGTTCAAGTCCCAGGTCTGAACCCTCAGCTTGTCCCATCTCCTACCCCATCTCCTTCTGCTGATCCCTGAAATTAGCAACTATCAATAATTAGGAGGGAAGATGAATGTTTCCCCAGATTCTAGAAAAAAGATGGCAGACTTCCTCTCCCCTTCCTTTGACCCTATATATTATGAAATCAGCATTCACTTTTAAGTGAGAAAAAAGAACTTTTCTTGCTTATTTTCCTTTTTGGAGTTATGAGCCATTCGATGTTCAGATTTTTTTAAGGTATAGATATTTTATTTTTATTGCATTATGGATTATTTAGAGATTTTTTAAAAATTTCTTTTCAGTGTTCCAGAATTGTTTATGCACCACACCCAGTGCTCCATGCAATATGTGCCCTCCATAATACCCACCACCAGGCTCAGCCAACCCTCCACTCCTCTCCCCTCCAAAACCCTCAGTTTGTTTCTCAGAGTCCGCAGTCTCTCATGGTTCATCTCCCCCTCCAATTTCCCCCAACTCACTTCTCCTCTCCATCTCCCCATGTTGAGATGTTAAGTGATGTTGAAGTATCATCACTTGGCATTTTCTTTTGGGATTAGAATGCCTTTAGTTTAGGAAACTCTTTTGACTCATTTCCTAAGAGCAGCGAGAAAGAGGAAATGGGGAGCTGGCTGAATTTTAGAGAAAGAAAAATAAAGAGTACTTCAAGATTTTCTTCTATACTGTCCAATACAGCTTGCCAGAGTAGAAAAGTAAATAGAAATTTGGATATGGTGTATCAATCAGCTCTTACTGTGACAATGCTACCTAACAAACATCTCAGGGTCTTAAAACCAACAGTTAATTCATGCTCACAGATATTCAAGTAAGCTGTGGCTCAGAAGGAGTCATTTGGGCTTCTCTGGGCCAGAATGGACTCCCAGCTTTGCATCAGGTTCAGGTTTGCTCCACATGTCTTCCTTCCAGGACCCAGGCAGAAGGAACAATGACCACTTGAAGGCAAGATCTTTTCATGAAAGAGACCAGAGTGCTAAGAGAGCTAATGGAAGCTTGTTAAGCCTCTTAAAGCCTCAGTTTGGAACTACACACTCCCACTTCTGCTCACATCCCATTCGCCAGGTCATGCAGCCAAACCCAAACTTAGTAGAGGAAAACCACTCTACCCTATGGAAAATCCATGTGAACAGATAATACAGCCTAGTGTGCTTGAATCTGGGCTCCATTTCTACTCATCAATGGTGTTCTGTTCCTGATATTCATAGATGGGGTCCATAAGGTCATAGGAACCTGCAGGAATTTTTATTTATTTATTTATTTGATAGACAGAGAGCACAAGTCAGCAGAGAGGCAGGCAGAGAGAGACAAGGAAGCAGGCTCCCTGCTGAGCAGAGAGTCCAATGCGGGGCTGTATTACAGGACCCCAGGATCATGACCTGAGCCGAAGGCAGAGGCTTTAACCCACTGAACCACCCAGGCGCCCCCTGCAGGAATTATTCATGGAATCTGTATATTTATGTAACTTCTTTATTCTCTAAGACATCATTCCTTGCTCTTCCTCAAAAGAGGGAAAGTACAGCCCTTTAGACACACTGATTTTGGTTCAGGAAAACTGATTTTGTTCTTCTGGTCTTCAGAACTGTGAGAAAAAAAATTTCTATTGTTTAAGCCACCAAGTTTGTGGTAATTTATTACAATAATCATAGGAAACTAATACAACACCTTCCTTCAATTTTTGCCTTCTTTTAAGAAATTTTAATGCTGATGGATGAAATATTCAGGTAAATTGAATTTCTAAGAAAGGGGGAAACAGAAATAATGCCCTAAAATTCACAGTCTGATCACAGGCCAATAGTTAATGAGCTGTGAAAATCTCTATTTCATTCTGGGCAAGTTTTTACATCTCTACATTATATTCTAAACTGACTGGTCCGTTGTTAGAATTACCAGCAAGGAAACCCAAGAGAGGATCAAAGACTGAAAAAAAAAAAAAATGAGGATGTAGAGAAAAGGGAACCCTTGTGCACTTATGGTGGGAATGTAAATTGGTGCAACCACTATGGAAAGCAGGATGGAGTTTCCTCAAAAAATTAAAAATAGGGCGCCTGGGTGGCTCAGTGGGTTAAGCCGCTGCCTTCGGCTCAGGTCATGATCTCAGGGTCCTGGGATCGAGTCCCGCATCGGGCTCGATCAGGGAGCCTGCTTCCTCCTCTCTCTCTCTCTGCCTGCCTCTCTGCCTATTTGTGATCTCTCTCTGTCAAATAAAAATAAATAAAATTTAAAAAAAAAATTAAAAATAGAAATACCTTATAACCCAGTAATTCCACTGCTGGGTATTACCCAAAGAAAATGAAAATTAGTACTAATTCAAAAAGAATTGCACCCCCTAATGTTTCCTGCAGCATTATTTACAATAGCCAACATATGGAAGTAACTGAAGTGTCTATTGATAGATGAATAAAGAGGATGTGATATCTCCCTCACTCTCCCTCTCTCTCCCTTTTTCTCTCCAACCCCCACACAGAACATTGCTTAGCCATAAAAAAGAATGGAATCTTATCATTAGTGACAATATGGATCGACCTAAAGTGTACTACACTAAATGAAATAATTCAGACAGAGAAGCATAAATACCATATGTGGTATCCTTAAAAGAAAAATGAACAAACAAAAGAGAAACATAATCATAAATACAGAGAACAAACTGATGGTTGCTAGAAGGGAGGTAGGTGAAGCAATGGGCAAAACAGGTGAAGGGCATTAAGGGTATAAACTTCCAGTTATAAAATAAATAAGTTATAGAAATGAAAAGTACAACATAGGGAATATAGTTAATAATATTATAACAAAACTGTATGGTGACAGATGGTAACTACATTTATGGTGGTGAGCTTGTATAATGTACAGTATTATTAAATCACTATGTCATACACCTGAAACTAATAAACCATTGTGTGTCAACTATACTTCAATTTTTAGAAACAGGAAAAAATCTGACCATGCCACAGTGAGCTGTCACTTAAGCCTAGAATGGCTACAATTATAAATACTGATGATATCAGGAATTGAAAAGCATGTGGAACTAGATTATCTGTGAACAATCACTCTGGAAAATAATTTGGGAGTAACTTACAAAGTTGAACATAACCAAACAATTCTATCCCCTGCATATTTACTCAAGAGAAATAAAAACATATGTCCACAAAAAGATTTAATAGTAAAAGTTCATAAAATCTTCATTTACAATATCCCCGAACTGGGAACAACAAATATCCACTAGATGTATTTATGGAATGGAATACTACACAGTGATGCAAAAGAACTAAATACTGATATGTATAACAAAACAGGTGAATTAACTTCTTTTCCTGAAGGATTCTCAAAGCATCCCATGATTTCCACTTTCAGAGAAAATGTTAAACTGAAATACAAGTTTGGATATTTACATTATCTTGAGTGAAGGAAGTGAAACGTAAAAGTGAATATAGTCTATGATTTCATTTGGGTGAAATTCTAAGACAGGCAAAGTTAATCTATGGTGATTAAAATCACATCAGTAGTTGCCTAGGGCAGGAGTTAGGAGTGACTACAAAGAGACAACAGGAACTTTCTGGGTTAATATTATTACTAATATTTCCTAATTGATAGGACAGTTATATACATTAGCATAACTCATCAAACATAATATCTGGCATTTTATTGTATGTAAACTATACTTCAATAAAGTGATTGTTAAGTACCATTCTGAAAATACACTAATATGAGTCAAATGAGTTTGAAAGCAGAGCTCTCAGATTCTATCAGCTCGATTTGATTCAAAAATCCTATTCTCCATCCTAATAAAAAGTTCAATCTGACTGGAAGGGAGAGAATAAGCAAACGAAGAAGACAGAGGTATCTTAGGGTTCCATAGCATTCTGGGTCCATGTTGTCTCCAGGACAGGCCTCTGTAAAGACAGTGACATGTGGTAAAGTAGAGACTAGAGCAGAGGGACTGAGTGTGGGCAGGGGGGACCTGAGGCTCCAGCTTCAGACCCTTACCTCCAGCCTCAGCCAGCAATGCTGTCATTATGCCACTTTCCCTGGTGTGGAATGTCTTTGAAGACATTTCCTGCAAAGCTTTCAAGTTCCAAAGAGAGAAAACAGTGTTAATACTGAGCCAGTCCTTGCTCACCAATATATAATTGTATTGCCTTCTTTTCCTGAAGGATTTGCAAGGTCTCCCATGGTTTCCTCTTTCAAAGAAAATGTTAGTCTGAGGCATAAGTTTGGATGTTTACATTTGTTTTTGCAGTGTTGTTTGACTATTTCAGATATAATTAACCAAGTTCACCCTCATCCTGAAATACTTGAGAAACTGCTTTGTAACTAATTAGAGGTCTCTTGGTTAGACCATTATCCCTTTAAAATATCTCATTTGATTCCTAAAGTTTCAATTAATTTAATTATATTTTGGGTACTTTCCTGATGTCTAGTTCTCCAATGGGATCAACTGTTCTTTTCACCTAATGCTCTTTTGGGGAAGTTTTAAATTTCTACTCTTTGCTTTAAGGAAAAATGAAGTTCTGTAAGTAACCAGCCAACAATATAAACTACTTGATAAGTTGACTGTGCTTTTCAAAAACACTTGCACATACTTCAGATAGAGGCAGACTCCTAGAACCCTAATAGACACATGGAATTAATTGATCACTAAGAGGGCCATCATCAAAGCTTTCCCTAAATTTGACATGGAAATTAACATACAGGTATTTGTTGCTCCATATCAATTTCATATTTTAGGAATTGAGACCTCCAATCCTTTATGGGGCAATAGACAAGCTGTGGAACAACTATGATGACAGTGGTAAGACAGCCTTTTTCTGAATTCTATTCTTTGCAGTTGTAACTCAGAGTTTACACAGAGAAGAAGATAATTAAGAGAAGACATAATTAAGGATGCCCTAGGAGAAATTTCCAGAAAGAAACAGAAGAAAAAAATAGAAAATCAAAACACTGTTTTGAAGCCAACATGCAAAAGGAAACATCAAAAAAGGCAGTTAGAAACTTTATTCAGAAAATCAAGAGGGAAAGTCTGTTCCAGAAGGCTTGCAGGTTATAAGTCTAATATTAGAGACAATCACATTTTTCATATACACAAAACGAAGAGATAGATTTTTAATATGCTTCACAGTAGCTCTACTATCATCCTTCTCCCGGAAAAAAGAGAAACCAGACTAAAATTGCAGCTAATATTTTATGTGTGTTTATTTTATCTCTGTCATCTTATTCCCAGTGCATATTACCACAAGTGAAAACCAAAAGCAAATAGCAAAAAAGAAAAAAAGAAAATTCAGAGCACTTCTCCCAAAGCTTACATCTTAATTTTTAAAAAAGATTTTATTTATTCACTCGAGAGAAAAAGACAGCAAGGGGCAAAGCAGAGGGAGAGGGAGAAACAGACTCCCCACTGAACTGGAAGCCCGACGTGGGGCTGGATCCCAGGACCTGGAGATCCTGACCTGAACCAAAGGCAAAGGCTTGGCCAACCATCTCAGCCACTCGGGTGCCTCCAGTGCTTAATTTTTAAGACTGGAAAAGGCAGTCTTTTATTGTAAAGGCTGATCCCAGACTTTAACCTCTTTAACTCTTACTTGTTAAAACATATATTGCTGGGCTCAGTAATTTCTGATTCAATAGGTTTGCCTATCTAAGAATTTCCTAAGTGATGCCAATGCTGCAGATCCAGGGACCACAATGTTTTGAAGAGCACCATGGTAGAGGTTAATGACACCTCTTTCCCCAACACTAATTTCTCCATCCCTACCTTTACTCTAAATCTTTCCCCAGACATCACAATATGGCCTTTTTTTGTAAAGATAATCAGTTTGAGACACAGATGAATTACTGAATATAGGATTGGGGGCTGCCATTGTTGGAGCCCTCCAGTTCTACAGGAAACAATCTTGACCTTTGGAAACAGGTTGCAGATCTGTGAAAAGGAAACCTACCAACCTCCACCAATCTGTACACCTTCAGATGATGCAAAGCATACCACCCAAAAACGAAAAGGAAAAAAAAAAACCTGGAATGTGCCACTGCAGTGGAATTCTGAACATCACTGAGAAAATTGTACAAGATGGAGATTATCTAAGGAACTCACAGATAAAATTCTAGGTGGCTCTGTGCCAGAAAAAATAACCTGTTACAATTAAAAACAAGTTAAATCAAGCTGTCTGGCCTTAATTGAGGTGACTCTGAAAGTTTGTTTTCAACAAACATGGTGCTTTCAGCATGTGAGACTGAAACTGTCCAGTCTCTTGAAACTAATGAAACCCCTGCCTCTTTTGTCCTTCAAACAAGAGTGTATAAGGCATCCTCTGAGTGGTATTAAGGCAGAAGGATGTTACAAAGTAAGGAGGCCAATTCCAAGGGATTCAAAATGTCACCCAACTCATACATAAGGAAATACCTATTTGTATCCAACAAATATTGAATATTCTTTGGCAGTTATGAAGATTGGTTGCATGAAAATGCTGCAGAACCAAGAACATACAGGTGATCGAAAACCTGGTGGTGACATCCTTCTAATACACATGCAAATACAATTGTTAAGTAATGTGTGACAAAGCCAACTTAGGACGATTGGGAAAACAGTTGCCAAGAAAATCTAAGCAGATTTGAAACATCTATGCAGATAATCAATACCTATCATCCAAAGATCCTCACTGTTCTTCCTCGTATCTCATTTCTCTTTACTGCTTTCAAGTCCTCCATCATTTTAATTCAATGACATCTGTGCAAAGGAGGGGAGAGTCAGAGACAATAAAAGATGGGGAGGAAGAAGGTAAAGCTCGATGACCCCTGGAATCAACCTTGAGACAAGATCTCCCTCAAGGCTTTCATTCATGCCACACCCCCTGGATTCTGAGAACATGCATGAACAGGCAGACAAACATTAGGGGCCATAAATAAGCTAATACAACTTTCTGGAGGAAATGAAGGAGGTTGAGAGAAAGCTATGTGTCTTCACATCAGAGAAGCAAATTAACAACTGTTCTGCCAATGCTTGCTTTTCCGCTGGCTGTCAGAAGTTATACCTCAGCCCTGAACTTGCCTGGACAAGGGTGGCTCTTGGTGGCTCAGCCTATGTCCAGAGGGTTTGTCTATTAGTCACAAATTTGGTCTCCATGTGTGTCTGAGAAAGAGCAATGATTCATCTTGACAACTGTCAGTCCATTTCCTCAAATGGGAACAGGGAGAGATGAGCAACCTGGTGCCGGAAAAGAACACAAAAGAGCTAATGCCACTTCCCATAACACTTTCAAGGTTTGGACTAGACGAGTATATGTGGCAAGAACACTGGGGCAGGAGAAGCCCAGCAGAAAATGGCCATGTCAGCACACTTTCAAAGTCCTGCCATTTAGATATAAGAACAAACAATGTTAGCTTGGAAGACCTGGAATGTATTCCCATGAATAAAATGTTATGTTTCTCCATATTATTCTTTCTTCTCCAAATAGTTCTTATTTCATGTTTCAAATTTATTTTTGTTTCATAATTAATTTCATAATTCTGCATACCCAACTCTAATACTATACTTAGAAAAAATGTATACCTATGACCCACAAATTCCACACTTAGGAATATTCCCAAGAGAACCATAACATATGTTCTCTAGAAGACAGGCAATAGAATGTTCAGAGCAGCATCATCCCTAATAGCCCCAAAGTGGAAACTGCCCAAATGTGCATCAACAGTATAAAGGATAAGTATATTCATACAATGAACTACTACACAGCAGTGAGAATGGTGTAGATGAATCCCATAAACATAAATAAAGACAAAAATAAGCAAAACCAAGCTATATTATTAGAAATCAGCAGACACATTACACTTGATCAAGGAGGGAATAGGAGGAAGAGTTCTACGGAACCGGAAAAGGACTGTTTCTTGAGCTGGGTGTTGGTTGCAAGTGTGTTTAGGTTGTAAAATGCATGTCTGCTTATAATATCATCACTTTTCTGAATGTGAATCTCACTTCAGTAAAAAGTTAACACATACATACATACACACACACACAAATACACATGAATAAACACCAAAAATACCTGCTAGGTCATCACTGTCAAGATTTGTAAACTTTAGAATAGGAATGTAGTGAACAGTGCAAATAAAAAATACTGTAAGAATTCACCATATAAATCAGCCTGCCCCAATTGTTCTATCAGTTTAATAGAACAAAATGTCATGTAGCACAAAGGGTTAGTCCCCCACATTATTGTCCTTAAGTGTATGACACCAGTGAAGGTACATCTGATCACACAAATTCAGGATATGCGTCAGACACATTCATGAAATGAGGAACAGACTATGTGGTATAGAATGCATTTTTCCCAGGCTTTCCCAAGAAAGAGAAAATACATTTCTTATCGTCTCTCTTTCTTCCACCCTTAGATCCCATTCCAAAGATAAAACATAATCAGAAGAGACATCCTATCAATAGAAAACTCATTTTCCCTAAACCCATAACAAATGGGTCAACTGAAACCCATAAATCACTACTTAAGTCTTAGCCAAAATTGATCAGAAATCTTTTCCCAAAAAGGAAATATTTCATTTGTTAAAAGTGCAGCATCCTCTGGATAACAATAGAATTCCATCACTGAACATTTGTACTGGAGTATGTTTCTGAAGAGATAGCTAATGGAATTGCTAAAAGGCTAATAACTCCTCTGATAAGGAGTTCCAGAAACAGTGAATCGCATACATTTTTCTAAGTTCATATGACTAAAACCACTTAAAAACTGAAACATATCCTTTTATGCAAAGTGAAATATTTTCACTTAAAACATGTTAAATGGAAAAACCTCTAAATTATTTAATAATCAACATTCAACCCTAAAGACTACCTGGATATAGGCACTAAGACATTAAGGACTTTTTACTTCAAAGTGTAGTTCTTAAAGTTAGATGGGGGAAGATTGGTGGAGGGAACATCATAAAATTATTTAATATTTTAGCTCTTGATCAAGGCAAAACAAATGTGAATCATATATACAGAGTCCATGTCAGTGAGTACCCTCTTCCAATACTGCCCAGTTACTGTCCTAGAGAATAGCTAAGGGGGTACTTGGGTGGCTCGTTCAGTTAAACATCAGACTCTTGATTTCAGCTCAGGTTATAATCTCAGGGCTGTGAGATCGAGCTCCACGTTGGGCTCTGCATTGGGCATGGAGCCTGCTCAAGATTCTCTCTCTCTCTCTCTTTGCCCTCTCCCTCGAAAGGAAGGAAGGAAGTGAGTAAGGGAGTAAGGGAGGAAGGAAGGAAGGAAGGAAAAAAGAAGGAAAGAACGAAATGGTTGCAAAGGAACTTAAGAGAATGTCAACTCCAACTTTCTTGTTTTCTAGGTGAAATGGGAACTAGTTGGCTGAATAACTTACTAACTAAGATCACTCAATAAAGAGTGGCAGGGCAAGAATCAGAGCTGAGTCTCCCACCCTCCAGTTAGTCTCAACTCAGCTGCAGGACACTGTCTCTTCTGTGAGCCTCTGAACCCCTTCAAAAGACCAGTATTCCATGGCAGGTGGCCCCCTCAGACTCTACTCAAGGGAAAATGGAGACCAATACTGCCAGAACTGGACAGAGGGAGAACCACTACACCTCCAGGCAGCAAACAAATATGCTTCTCAGAAGCACAGACCTCTTTATTTACTGAAGATGGCTGTTTCAGGAATGTAGCCAAGAACTGGTTTTTAAAAATCAAAACAGTTTAATATATTTTTTTTAATTTCCCCTTCTCAGCTTGGGATTCTGGTGCTGGATGTATATATGAATATGAATAAAATAGTATAACCCAGAGTATATAACCACATAGCAGGACGCCTTAGCTAACTCTAGTTGCGAGCATGTTTTCCATGCTCTTTACACCTCCTGAAACGCATCCAACAAGCAACCCAGCTTCCTGACTCAAAGGGAAAGGCCCACTGGCAAGTGGCACTCAAACATGGAGGTCTGAAAGAAGATCCCATACTCTGGACAATGTGTTAGAGATTTCACAACAAGATCAAGTGGCTTTCCCCTCCAGATTTATCAAGACTGATAATAAAGCAAATGCAGTCTGTCTAAGTCTGTGACAATCTCCTTTTCTCACATACACATACACACATGGCAGAGTCAGAGAAAGAAGAGAAGGACTTCTTTGTGTGTCTTGTTTTATATACTTTAATTATTTGGCCTTAGGGTAAGGAGTCAGAATTCTGTGATTATTTTTTAAATGAAAAAAAATTCATGTTGGAGCCTCTTACTCCAAAATCACAGTTGCCAGTAAATAACATGTGAAAAAATAATGAATACTGTTTTTCTGAAAATAAATAAATTGGGAAAAAAAAAAAACTAACCAACAAGGAAAAAAAAAAAAATAACATGTCTCACAATTACCAACTCAACATATTCCTCTAATGTTCTCATTTCTACCAAGACGGACAAATCACTGCTACTCAGAAACCTCCCTGTCTTGTTTAAACCAAGTTAATTTGATAATTATATTACAGTAAAACAGCAGAGGCTAAGAGCTACAATAAAGAAAATATAGTTAGCATTCATAACTTTTATTTTTAGTTAGCATTGTTCTCACGGGGTTATTGTTCAGAAACAAGTCTCCTGACTCATTTCACAAAACATATGACAGGAAATTATTTTAAAGTTTCCTAAAGTTTATTTTATCAGTTACCTATTGCTATAATGACTTAAAGGAATAACAACTTATTAAGCTTATGATTCTGCAGGTCAGCAATTTTGGCTGGATTCAGCTGGACCCTGCCTCTTACCTCAGCTGGGCTCCATCATGGTCTGGGATCCCTATGGATCATCTAGGTAGCTCCAAGTCTGGAAGTGTCAGCTGGATGTTGGTTGAGGATTAGGCCATGGGCCTCTCTCATTCTTCAGTGAATTAGCTGAACAGAATCAATGTAAGTCTTCTTCAGGCCAAGACTTTGAAGTGGCAATTTGTCTATTCCTCTGCTTTCTATTGGTGGAAGCAAATCACAAGGCCAGCCCAGAGTCAAGAGCTAGGGAAATGGGTTATATCTCTTGAGGGGAGCAGCTGCAAAGGTCTCATTTCCCAGAGTATGGATATAGGGGAGCTATTAATTGAAGCCAACAATACAATCTTTCACATTTTAGTCTCAATGTACTTTCTTCAACAAATTATATCCAGTTACTTTACAGCCTTAGAAATAAGATCCTAATATATATAAATAAATTTATATATTATATACATGTTTTATATTGAATAAATGCATATATTTATGCTGAATAGTATAATAGGTATTTATACTGAAATAAAAACTGCTTTTCCTAGAAGCACTACAGTAACAGACCCTGAGATCACTGGAGGTGGAAAAGCTTTGCAAATTCTGTTTTTTATTTTCCGAGCTTCTAGTACAGAGCATTTAGTAGTCACTAAATTTCTATTGAAAGTTTTTATGTGAAATAGGTGGCAGTATCCGCTAAGCTAAACTCATATTCTATTTTCATATTCATATTCTATTTTCCACTTGTATCTTCCTAGCAGGTCTCCTAATCTAAATATATGTATTCATAGTTTGTGATTAGAAGCTAATCTGTCTTGTCACTTATTAAATATAATACATTAAATAAGTGCATTATGCATAGACAAATCTTATGGGTTTTCTATTTATTTATTTAATTTTTTGGCTCTATCAGTGTCCTTGTGTTTTGACATTAATGTCAGGCTCCCTCTCACTCTTCCACCATCCCTCAGTATTTCCAATAAAGTCTATGATGTGGTGACTCTAAACCTTGGCTGCTCATTGCAATCACCTGGAAGCTTTAAAAAAACTGATGCTGGACCCCACCCCTGAATTTCTGATTTAAGAAGTATGTAATGCAGCCTGAGAATTGGTGCTTTTAAGGCTCCCAGGTGACTGCAGTGTGCAGCCGAAGTCATGAACCATCGGTTTCATAGGTCTTCACACATAACTTAGAAAAGACTTTTATGATACCACTACCACCTGCAACCCCTTGTCATATGCCCTAGTATCACACTTCTCCTTTTCTTCCTGGAAATTATCAGGCCTGACAGCTGAGATCTTGTATATATGTCTTTGTTTCCCAGGAAACACTTCTGGTTTGGCTCTGCATAGCAACACCTGAGAGTATAATGGTAGCTAGCACACAGTAGGCATTTAAAAAATCACTTACTGCAGTATAATCATTTGTTGCCTTATAATGACTCTAATGCACCAAGAGTACCCAGTCTGTGAATTACAGCTTAGAATTGGGCACATGGGAGAGGGGTTCTTAAACCTTAGCTCAAATCAGGATCACCTAAAGGACTTATTACCACACAACTTGCTGGACCTCACGCCCAGAGTTTCTGATTCAGTAGTTCTGGGAACAGACCTGAGAATTTGCATTTCTGACAAGTTCCCAGTTGATGCTGCTGCTATTAGTCACAAAATCATGGCCCACAGTCTTTTGTTAAGAGGCAGTAAAACACAGTAACACGCTGAGTTGAAGATGCCTATTGGCCAGGCAAGTGTTGATATTGAGAAGACACTGGTTTCACCAGGGGTCTCCAAGGTCAAATACTATACCTTGGGGGTTTATGAAATGACCCACTGGGTGTGGGCAAAGCCTTTTCGCATCTATACCTAGTTATGTTTACCTAAAAATAAGAAAAAAAGAAAGGTTCACTGGTTTAGTGTATACGATAAGATAGGTCCCTCAGTCAGTCCACATCTCCGTGAGGCATAGACACATGTGAAGATACAAGGTCTCCAAGGAAAGAAGGACAGGCATCCCCAACTCTGGGGGTGGGAAGGTGCTGACTGCTTTGCTTCTTTTCAGTGTATGGAGACCTGCAATTTGCCTGGTTGAACAGGTTTCTGATTGTATTATCCATCTTCAACCAAACTAACTGGCACAAAGTACCCAGCAACTTCAGATAATCCTGCAAAAACCCTGGTCTGGAGGCGCCTGGGTGGCTCAGTGGGTTAAGCCGCTGTTTGGCTCATGTCATGATCTCAGGGTCCTGGGATCGAGTCCCACATCGGGCTCTCTGCTCAGCGGGGAGCCTGCTTCCTCCTCTCTCTCTCTCTGCCTGCCTCTCTGCCTACTTGTAATCTCTCTCTGTCAAATAAATAAATAAAATCTTAAAAAAAAAAAAAACCCTGGTCTGAAGGTACAACCAACAGTGCAACCCAGGTGAGGGGCAGGGAATCACTGAGTAGACACAACTTTTACTCCAGGACGAGTTCTTTGTCAAATATCATGACACCGAAACAGAAATCAGATCTGGCAAGAGCTGAGCCAAAACACCAGCAAGCAATGAACGAAAAGGTTATTTGAAAGATGGATTTACAACCACTACTGCTAGCAATGGACCTTGCCAGACTATAAATGTGGTACCTAAAGATGCAAGCCAGTTATTTTAAAATTTTTATTTAATCTGTACCTCCTTCTTTGGTGTACATATGTGTGTAGTTTTAAAATAAGTAAGTGTTCATAAATTTAAAAAAAAAAAAAAGCATGGCCTATAGCATGAGACTTCCTGGTTCAAGATCCAGCTCTGCCACTGATTAACTATATGACAATGGAAAAGATGCTTAACCCCCTAAGTGCCTCAGCTTCTTCATCTGTAAAATGGAAAAAAATATATCAGAACTTACCTCCTCAATTTGTTATGAGGATTAAATGAGTTCTTACTTATAAAATGCTTGGAAAAGGACTAGACAGGTAGGAGGAGGCACTGCGTAACTTAAATATATTCTCATATTATGCTTTTAATGGAGGCATATTGATAATATTCCTGCCAACTAACTTAAAATGTTAGTTCTACATTTGAAAATTAAAACAAACCACACATGGGATGCCTGGGTGGTTCAGTCAGTTAAGTGTCTGCCTTCACCTCAGGTCATGATCCTAAGGTCCTGGGATCAAGTCCCACATCAGGATCCCTGCTCAGTAGGAAGCCTGCTTCTCCCTCTACCTGCTGCTCCCCCGTTTGTGTTCTCTCTCTCTCTCTCTCTCTCTCTCTGACAAATAAATAAATACAATCTTAAAACATACAACACAAAGAATCACTATAGCATCCCAATCTCAAAGCATGATACATCAGATTAATAATCATGATAAGTGCCAGTAAGTGATTATTCAGTCCATACTAATGCTGTAGAAGTGTATCTTATTTTATCTTTCCAAATATGAAGTGTTTTTGGACTCAGTTAACATAGAAAGAAACTAAGGCTCAGAAAGGTAGTGACATTTGAGTAACTGAGACAGTAAATTCTAGAACTAAGGTACTAAGAATTTCTCTTAAAAAAAAAAAAGAAGAAGAAGAAGAAAACACACACACACACAGAGAATTTCTTCTAAAGTGAACAAGAGAGATGATGTATAATTCAGGACTCTCAATCAGAAGGAAATCCTTAAATTGACTAACTTATTTGTCTAAAAATTCTAAGATATACTTTTTTAAACTACAGCTGGATCTAGGGGTTCAAATGATATATTTATTCTGGATTCATGTTCTCTTTAATTTTCTATTGCTTTCTTCCTCCTCCTCTTCTTCTACTTCATTCTCCTTGGGCTCTTGTCTCTTTGTGGTAGCCTCACTCTCAACTAAGCCCTTTCTAAATTGACCCCCAATGGATCAAAGCTAGCATCATCTTCATGGAAAACAGTCCCACAGAGTCCTCCTCTTCACAGTTCAAGTAAAAGTTCTGGAATTGAATCTCACTAAGCTAAGCTGAATCATATGCCGGTCACAAACCAATCATGCTAATTTATCTGGACTGGGACACGTGTCTACCCTTAGTGCTGCAAAGCTGGACCATCAGTTGGACCAAAAGATGGATATTGAAGAAGTTTGATTCTCCAAAGTAAAATCAAAGAATTTTTAGTGAATGAGGGAAAACAGATGCTGATTTCTGAATCAACTATTCTTCACTAGGTCTACTGCTCTCCTGGGCTGGAAGTTAGACCATCTGGTCTGGTCTCCTTTCCTCTGTATTATCACATTATATTGAGTTTGTCAAGCCTATCATTCTCTGTTGGTTTTATTATCTTCATCTATTACTGAAGAGAAGGGGGCTTGGAATTTCAGGCTTCCTCTTATCAGCAAAATTAAAGGTTTTCATGGGTACATGTCTTGTCAATCCAACTTAAATATGACTAACCAAATCCATTCACTTTTTAAAATTCTAATTGAAACAACCTAAATGGACCTGGCAATCATGCAGCCAAGAAAGTAGAAAGATACAGAGGTGAATTTATAGGAGGAATAATGGTAGCAACAATGGCATCATGTTTATATTTAGTATGTGAGTACTAAGCAAAAACTAGGGACACCAAGCAAGCAGCAGAAAGAAAGGCTACAGGAGACCAGGGAAAAAGTAGATCAGTTGAGAAAAAGCTTCTAGGAGAAAGTGGTATTTGAGCTAAATATTAAAGGAAAGGTGGGGATTATCATATAAATGGAAATGGAGGGGTATTTCTGGCAAAGGGAATGGCATGAGTCATAAGGAATGAAGTTAAACAGCATGGCCAGAATTAGATGCCCATGAGGTTGAAGGGTTGGGGAGAGGCTCAGCTGAAAGATAAACTAAGTAAAGACTGAGAAGGCTTCGCATGCCATGTTAAGAAGCTCTGGCTATCTTCTGTAGTGAAGGATAAGAAGACAAAAGGCAAGAAGGCAAGAATGTCAATAGCTAGCAAGGATGTCACGTCAACATTGGGCATAGAGTGTTCAATATAATCCTCACTATAGTCCTGTTGAAATAACCATTATCCCTATTTTACAGATGAGAAAACTGAGGCTTGGTTAGGGTTGAATAATATGCCTATTCACTGGTGCATTAGAAGTGTGTTGATAGAACTGGTGCTTCTACGCAGGTTATCTGATGAGTTCAAAGCTAATATTTCCTCCACTCTGCCCTTGATATCCCATCCTCCATCCCAGAAGAGGCCTGTAAGGACTGAAATTCATTCTCTACAAGTAGGAATTCAGATGTGATTGGCTGAAACAGCTCTCTTCTTAGCGTCATCCATAATACTCGCAGTGTTTTTAGCAGCTAACTATGGCATTCTTCTCCAATCAGCCCAATAGGAATTATTTTTAACTCACGATAATGTGATGTTTGCAAAACTTGGTTAGTTACTAAGAGAAGAACACTTGGCAATTTCACAAAGTGTCTAACTGGTTACTTCTGCAAACAAGTCACTGAGTGAGGTTTCTGGAAAGAGGGCAGGCTGTCTCCAAGAACGTGTATAACTCCAAATATAGAAATATATTTAAATCAAGTAACTTTTGTTGTTGGACCAATGGACATAGGCCACCATGCCACAAAACATTATTAGGGAAAAAAACTTCCCAACTCTGTCAAGCTCACAATTGCTTGGATTGCCTAGAAATTAGAAGATTTAAATTCAGACTTAGAAATTAAAAACAAAGATCCTATCATAGTCCTGTGCATCATACTAACTGACTATCAGTTCTGAAAATTAGCCTAACAGACTCATTTCTACTTTTCCTTTGATTAGAAATCAAAATCAAGGTAGAAAATAGGTAATTCAATTTACACAATGTCATCTTATCACCTACATTTGCCTTGTCAGGCCAAGTAATGCCAGGTAACACCAGACATCTCCATCTTTCCCATTTCAAAAGATACAATGAAGAGAAGTCTGTCTGAAGCCATTCTCTAAAACGAGAATCCTCCATGTATTGATTCTGCATTTCTCAAAAGAATTGCAATTATCACCACAGTAAAATCTGATGTCTTAGCTCCAAGGATATCATTTAGAAACTGTACTTCAGTTTGAGACATTTTATGAAACCACTGAAAAGTTTGCAATATAGTCAAAGTATAAGAACCTATAAAGGATTATGTAATCACTATGTCTTGTATACGAAGTGTTGGTTTTGGATTGCTAACAAATGTTCAAACTCCCTTAGGAAAAAAAAAAGAAAAAGAAAAACAAATTGTGGGGCCAAGAGGATGAGTGGATTGAGTGTCAGCGTTTATGTTTGAGCAGTGTGGATTGGCTCCAGCCTGAGGTTAACTTAGAATTAAAATGGAACTGGTGGTCTTAACTTGGCAGACAAGAGGTTATAACAAATCTATGACCGCATACATACAGACACCACGGTCGCCAGCTAAACCACACACATGTGGCACACTCAGAGAGCTTCAGTGAGGCAGTTACCAACAAAACTGAGATCCTTTTTCTTCCCTTTTTAGAAAACAGAGAAAACCTTATCCCTTCACCCAGCAGTTAAAGGAATCTATATCATAGTCAACAGATTTAATTGTCTTCTGCCCAGAATTTAAGTTAACATTATTAATAGCTGCAGAAAGTTCATCCTCAGTAGAAAGCAAACTATATCTCATCAATCAATCATTTATCTTCCTACCAAAATGATAATGAGTTTCCAAAAAAAAAAAAATAAATAAGGTATCTTCCTCTATGTTGATAATGAAGACCTCTTTGCTTTTCTTGAATCTAATGAATGAGCATGTTTCACACCCTCTGGGTATTCATTTTGGAAAGTCAGACTCACTGGCCATTACCAAAGCAATCAAGATTCAAGACGCCACTAATTAAAGCTTCAAAGAGGCAAACCACATGTCGACATTGGTGGATTGCTGAGCATCCCCCAGAAGTTAAGAAGAGAAGGAAGAGCCCCACTATAAATGAGAGGCCAAGGTAAAGAGTGGAGATAAGATCTATCATGGTGGGCTACCAATGTGTTCACGTGGTGGGTCCCAAATTATGGTGGACTTTAAGAATTAGTTTCTGGATACAGAGAACAAATAACTGTAACGTGGAGAAGAAAGTGGGCTCCAAGTTTTTAACAGAGCTAAATGGGATAACACTCTACCAAAATGAAGATGAGGGAATTATGAAATGTTTGGGATTGTCTCACCTGTGTTCTGTCAAAATTCTATTGGGTTCCCCTGGATCATGCAAAATATCAGTTATCTAATGCTGCATAACAAACCACCCCAAACTAAGGGCCCTAAAACAACAACCTAAATTATTACTTATAAGACTATGATTCATGTAGGCAGCCTTGCTGATCTGGGCCAAACTCAGCTGATCTTGGCTGGATTCATTCATGGTGAGTCAGCTGGAGGCTGGCTAGCTAAAACTATATCAGTCTGTGAAAAGTTGTAGGCTGGGGCAATGAAGGTGGTTAAGCCACACATTTTCATCCTCTAGCAAGTTAGTCTTCCCTAGATCTCATGGCATTAGCCATGTTCCAAAGAAGTAAGCAGAAGCACGCAAGTCCTCTTGAGGCACAGGCTTTACTTTTGCTGGATTTGACTGGCCAAAACCAGTTAAGACCAGGAGCAGAGAAATAAACTCCACCTCTTGATAGGAGTTGTTACAAAGTGTCATTACAAGGGATGAGTTAAAGAAAAAGGCAAACTTGAAGCCATTTTTGCAGTCAATCTACCATATCCATCTACTCAGCAGCAATGTTAGGAGCAAATAGTCCTACTTCAAACTCCCAGACGTTTTGTGCTACCCCACACTAAGTTATATACATTCCAGTCCATATTTGATCCAACAGGCATCAAGAAATACTAAGCATGGTTGTTTCTGAGTTGTACTTTCTGACTTATTATAAGCTCTCACCATTTCATTGCTGCATGACTTTGTGGAAATTACCGAACCAATCTGTGACACGTTTTCTCACTTTTAATCATTGAGCCTAGCTCACAAGGCTATCGTTGAGAAATAATATACAAGAAGCTTTGAAAAGGAGACTGACAATTAAAGTGATTAAAATATCATCATCATCATCAATATTGACAAAATAAAATTCTGATCATCCTGTTATCCCTATTCATATCCCTTTCTATTACACAGTCCTGGAACACAGAACTTTCTCCCATGCAACAACCAGTTGACCCTTTTCTCTTGTCCTGCACCTCTCCCACATTAGTGGAAGATAGGCCAGCCCTCTCCTATGATGACAATTTTTTGGACAGAGACATTTGTGCACTTAAATTTCCAAGCCAACCTTCAGGCCTGGGGGACGCCTGCCAAGAGCTTCCTGCTACTTCCCGTAGCCTGAACTCTTAAGAGTCTGGGGTTTGCCTTGTTAAAATGTGGTATAGGCTGGGATTCCTCAGGCCTGCAGTTATGCTGGGGCCAAGACATTTGTGGCCTACACTGGCTCAGAAATCTCTCCTGATTTGCTGCTACTAAGAATGTGTGTGTGTCTGTATACAAACACTTATGAGTGGGTAGATCTTGTACAAGTACAAGCTCACAAAAGTTCATGATTTGAGGAAAGACTACAGTACACATACTCCTATGGGAGGAATAGTAATCAGGAAGTCTTCTTCCCTATGTAGATTTTTCCAGAACAACCTTATCTTAAAATCAAACAACCTCTGATAGAGTGGGTATAGAAACAAATTTTTGTCTTTTGCTTTCCTCTAGGACAATACAGTTATGTGTATAGCTACATCATAAACACTACTGTCCATATAAATGTATATACTGATATAGACATTTTACCTTATAGCTCTTACTTTTCTCCTTAATATTCTTAATAGTTCTATATATTTTTAAGATTTTATATATCTGAAAAAAAAAAAGATTTGATATATTTGAGAGAGAGAGAGAGTATACCAGCGAGGAGAGGAGCAGAGGGAGAGGGAGAAGCAGACTCCCCACTGAGCATGGAGGCTATTGGAGGCTCAGTCTCAGAACCCTGAGATCATCACCTGAGCCAAAGTCAGATACTTAACCAACTGAGCCACCCAGGCACCCCAATAATTATAATAATTCTTAATATTCTAATAAATAATATTCTCTCATTTTTTTTCTCATTCAAAGGAAGCTTCAAAGATACCATTCTGGACCCTTGCTCCTCAAAATGTGGTCTGCTGATCAGTAGAACAGCCTCACCCAAGAACCTCTTAGACCTACCCCAGACCTACAAGACCAGAATCTGTCTTTTAGCAAGTCCTCTGATTCTGATACACATTAAAATCTGAAAATCACTGGGGGTAGGCTAGTACTTCTCAAATATCAGAAAGCTATATAATCACCTAGATACTTGACACAGATTTCTGGACCCTATCTTAAAGATTCTGATTCAGCAGATCTGGGGAGAGGCCCAAGGTACTGCATTTTTAACAATTCCCCAGATGTTGCAGATGCTACTGGCTAAGGAACAGCTTTGTGTAGCAAGGACCAATGCCTTCATTTCATAGCTGTAGAAAATGGTAGGAATGGATAGGAATTGTCCAATATCTCAACATTATGTAGAGATAAAGACCAGATCTCATTCTCTGAGTTTCCTTCCCTGAGCACTTTTTGATGGTGTGACACTGCTTTCCAAGGGATTCTCTTTTTTTCTACTTTCACACAACTTCCATATTCTCTATCACTTATGACCTACAGCCTTCTTTTCCATTTCTTACTAACAGTTCCAACTTCTTACCCTAGTTCAAACATACATTTTATTTTATCCCGATTTTTTTTCAAATCCTGGCAGAGGGCTAAAACAAGTTGTTCAAATAATGTTTACTGAATTCTTTCTTAGTTCTTTCTCTCTAATAATTTCTTCTCCTTAGACCTTCTTACTCTAGGTAGTCATTGCCATCATCAGAATCAGCTCTACTATCTTGATCTCCAGCATCTACCCTCCAATTTTGCCTCCTTTTCCTCCTACTACAGCTTCTCTTTTTGTACCAGCTACACTAACAGCTATTCTTCCTGCACTTTATGTCCAAACTGCTCAGTCTCTCAGTAAACATGAAGTGGTAAGTGGAGGGAGGGAAAAAAACATAACTTGACTTTGAAGAAAGTAGTTAAGAAGTCTGAGGAAAGCAAAGAAAAGCAAGATCTGTGGTGCTGAATCACTTTCCATTTGACCTTTCTCTCTCTCTCTCTCTCTCTCTTTTTTTTAAGGTTTGTTTGAGAGAGGAGTGCACACATACATGTGTGAGTCTGGGGAGGGACAGAGGAAGAGAATCTTCAAGCAGACTCCCAGCTGAGTGAGGAGCCAGATGCAGGACTCGATCTCATGACCCATGAGATCATGACCTGATCCAAAACCAAGAACTGGACTCTTAACCAACTAAGCCACCCAGGCACCTCTCCATAAAAACCTTTGCTAATACTGGCCACGAATACCTAATGCATGGTCCAGATGAAAAGTCAAGGTTCAATAGAGTCCCACTTATAAAAATGTGTATATATATATGTATATATACATACATATATATACATACATATATATATAACTATATAGGGATTTGTCATTAAAAGATACAGAGAGTATAAGTTTTTTTAAAAAGGGCAGGATTTAAAATCCTTTGATATATGTTGGTTGAATTCCCAAACTGACCAAGAAGTTCTAATTGGTTCAGGAAGTTCCCCTTCTTCCCTCAGTGCTCTGTTTCCTCTCTTAAAAAAATACTTAATCCCCCAAAGAAAAATAGCTTTATGAGTAGAGTTTCCAGGTATAGGCAAAAAAATTTAAAAATTAAAAAAACAAATAAAATTTTAATTTCAATAAACAATAAATAATTTTTATTATAAAAATATCCCTATTCTTATAAGTACTTATAATAATATACTATAAATACTGAAAATTTTTATAGTATACTAGAAAATCATTTGTTGTTTATTTGAAATTCGAATGTAACCAGCAGTCTCGTATTTTTCTGGCTTGTAATTTCTGAAAATTAAAAGCCTTGCAAAATTTTACTAGGAATGGGGTGTCTGGGTGGCTCAGTGGGTTAAGCCTGATCATGATCAGATCATGATCCCAGTATCCTGGGATCAAGCCCTGCATTGGGGCTCTCTGCTCAGTGGGGAGCGTGCTTCTCCCCCTCTCTCTCTGCCTGCTTGTGATCTCTCTGTCAAATAAATAAATTAAATCTTTAAAAAAATAAATAAAATAAAATAAAATCTTAAAATTTTACCAGGAATGAAAATAGGCAGGTAATAGAGTAAAAGAAGGAAACTGAAATAAATATAGCTGGCAAAGGACTGATAGAACATATAAAGAATGCCTCCAAATCAATAAGAAAGAAGCAAACACATTTTTTATATAGGAACAAAGATTGGAATGGACATTTCTCAAAAGAGGATGATATGTAAGTAGCCAGGTCAAAAGGTGCTCAATTTCACAATTCATCAGGGAAATGAAAATTAAAATCCCAGTGAGATCCCAGGTACACTATCAGAATGAACAGATTATATTAAGTGTTAGTAAGAAATTAGATAACTAGACCCTCATCCTCTGAGGGTGAGAGGAGAAACCTGCAGCCATGGAAACCATCTGGCAGTACGATTGAAACTGAACGTATGCATATCCTATGGCCCTGCTATCCTACTCCTAAGTGCACACACAACAGACACATGTACATCTATTCACCAAAGACATCTTCACAAATATTCATAAAGCACTAATAATAATAACCACAACTAGAAGTATCTATCAAATATCTACCAGGAATCAAATAAATAACAAATTATAATATATTTAAATAATAATTTGCTATTTAGCAATGAGAATGTACAATCTACAATATGGATCAGTCTCATTAAAATTTTTTTTGAGCACCAGAAGCCAGACACAGAAAAGCACATACTCTCTATAATTAATTTACATATTAGATAAAGTTTCAAAAGCAGGAAAATAGTCTCTGGTGCAGTATCATAATAGTGTTTATCCTTGGACAGATGGTGACTGGATAGGGGCGTGGGGACTTCAGAGGCTGGCCACATTCTGTTTCTTAATTTTAGTAATGGCTTGTAATTACTTTGTGAAAGTTCTCAAGTTGTATACTTATGATCTGCAGCTTTTGCCAAATATGTTATACTTCAAAAGGATGTATTAAAACCTCTGAAAGAAGCCTCCATGAAAAAGACTGTTAACCTCTGACCACAATCATGTTTGTATAAAAGGAATCAATATCATTATCATCAGAGCCATCATTGCCATAATCATATACTCTATAACCCTGCAATTGCACTACTGGGTATTTACCCCAAAGATACAATGTAGTGAAAAGAAGGGTCATATGTATCCCAATGTTCATAGAAGCAATGGCCACAATTGCCAAACTGTGGAAAGAGCCAAGGTGCCCTTCAATAAATGAATGGATACTGAGATCATGACCTGAGCCTAACTGACTGAGCCACCCAGGCACTCCAGGATCCCGGAATGGAGCTTTAATTGAGCCAGGTGTTGGGCTCTGTGTGCAGCAGGGAGTCTGCTAGTCCCTTTCCCTTTCCCTTTGCACCTCCACCCACCTACTCATGCTCACTCTCCCAAATAAATAAATAAATAAATAAAATCTTCAGAAAAATAAAAAAAATAAATAAAGAAAGAAAAAGAAAAATGCCTGCAGGAAGAATGGATGCCTGAGTTTTCCAGGTAAAATAATCTAGTTCCTAGGAAAAGGATCATTTTTTATGACCAGGAACACCCCACTGACAGTTCTCTCTGGGGAGTCATGAAGAGGGATGAGGCTCAAAGACAGGCATTCCAGGGCCTTCAGCCTTTGCCATCAGCCTCCCATGATGCAGTCAGCAAATTTGAACCCCTGCCTGAGCAGGGTGAGGACAGCCCACCCCAGGTTCTGCAAGAGTGGCTTACTGCTTCCAGGAAGGTCTAAAAACATCAGCTGGTGGGGAGGAGATCTGTTCCTAGCAAGTGCTATTCACCACTGCTTAGGACAGTTTGTCTCCCTTCTCTCTGCCAACTTCATCCTTCACCTGCCCCTAAACTCCAGTCAAGAACCTCTGCCTCTGAATACTTTCCCTAACTCTTTCTGTCTCAGATTCCTTCTCCTTTATGTCTTCTATTTAGTTCTTAGAACAGAGCTCAATTTATTAGCCACAAAACAGTTTAAAAAGCATGGATCTAAAAGCCAGCTTCCTTGATTCCATGGTCATTTTCTATCTTGAGTATTTCAGCCAAAACCACATCATGTTTTTTATACAAGATTGTGTATGTGTTTTACTTCTTTGGTTACTAATAAATCATTGTATACAAAAAAAAATAAATAAATAAATAAATAAATAAATAAATGAATGGATAAAGAAGATGTGGTCCATATACACTATGGAGTATTGTGCCTCCATCAGAAAGGATGAATACCCAACTTTTGTATCAACATGGATGGGACTGGAAGAGATTATGCTGAGTGAAATAAGTCAAGCAGAGAAAGTCGATTATCATATGGTTTCACTTACTTGTGGACCATAAGGAATAACATGGAGGACATTAGGAGAAAGAAAGGAAAATGAATTGGGGGAACTCAGAGGGAGAGATGAACCATGAGAGACTCTGGACTCTGAGAAACAAATTGAGGGTTTTGGAGGGGTGGGGGAATGAGTGAGCCTAGTGGTGGGTATTATGGGGGGCACGTATTGCATGGAGCACTAGGTGTGGTGCATAAACAATGAATCTTGGAACACTGAAAAAATAAATTAAAAAAACATATGCCCCATTATGTGAGAATTTGTCATGGGTTAGCCTAGGTTCTGGATATTTTATTCACACAACCTCATTTGACCTTTTTAATTTTCATAAAAAGACTGCCAGGCAGCTATGATTCTTCTATCATTGCAGATGAAGAAACAGAGACTAAAAGAGGATTGGTAGCTTGTTGAGGGAAACATAGCTTTTAAGCGGCAGAGGCAAATTTTTTAAACCAGGATCTGATTCTAAAGCAGGTGCACTTTTCTCTGTAGTAGGTCATGCTGAATCTGCAGGTAGAGACCATAAATCCCAAAGGGAGGATGTTTAAATTTCTTCCTTCAACTAGCTTTCTGAATCCTAAGGTAAGGTAAACCCTCAAATTTCAGTACTCTTTTGTGCTAAGAAGCAATCCTCTGAATTCTGGATTTAATTCAGTTACCCGGAATTAATTTATGATTCCTAAAATCAATTCTAGGTAGAAGAAAGAAGGAAATGTAAATTTCTTTTTAGTATCTCAGTTATCCTCCAAATATTTGAGGAAAAACAAAAACAAAACAAAACAGACTTCAACACTCAAGCAACATATCCTCCTATATAGTTCCAACAAACACATTAACTTGACAAGGTTGCCTTCGTATATATACAACAAGTTTTTCTTGCCAATGCTTTCCAGACTTTAGTGTATGCAGGAGTCATCTGGAAAGCTTGTTTGAGCAGATTTCTGGGATCCACCCCAAGATTTTGATTCAGTAGCTCTGAGGGGAGCCTGAGAATTTGCATTCTTTACAAGCCCTCAGGTGATACGGATGTTTTTGGTCATCAGACCACACTTGGAGGTACTGCTTTATTATTATTATTTTTTTATTTTATGAACTAATAGTGCTTTATGCCAAGGCAGACAACATGTAAGAAATGCAGACAACTGCTTTATTTGGGGACTGATCGTTCCGACTTTGTCACTAACATTTACAGCTACTATCTCAGGCTAGGTCCATGCGATAGTTTAAGAGATCTGCTGACTTCCCCACAGCTACCCTCAAGCTCTGTCTTGATAATCAGGGCCCTTTGTCTTTATCATCATCAGTGTCAATGTCATCCATTCTCTGTCTACTGGCCAGGAAGATTCCTGAAACCCTGAATTCTGCCTATCCTTTGCTCTCCTGTGAACTGCAAGCTCTCTAGTATCCAAAATTTCCACACGATGTGCATATTTGCTACATTTTAGGTTGTTTTGTGCAAAAGGTAAAAAATAAATAAATAAAATAAAATTACAGATCTGTAGGGATTAAAGCCATCTCTTAGAATTTGGTTGTGGTTTATTAATTTTGTCTTGCGTTTTTCCTAATCTGGGTATTTTAAAAAGAGAGCAAGCTCACTATACTACACTGCAGATGAAGGACAACAAGGAGTCCTGAAGTCATTCTAACATTTCTCTTGTTTTCCAGTCTTCTTCAGAAACCCCAAAGCAGTTTCTCTCCATGGATCCTGGGCTCAGGTCTCTCCCCAAGAGTTCTGAGGTATTCTTAGTAGGACACCAGCTTTGTTGAGGGATGCTTATGATCAGCTTTTTTTTTCTTTTTTAATATTTTATTTATTTATTTGGCAGACAGAGATCACAAGTAGGCAGAGAGTCAGGCAGAGAGAGAGAGAGACAGAGAGGGAAAAGCAGGCTCCCTGCTGAGCAAAGAGCCCGATGCAGGGCTCGATCCCAGGACCCTGAGATCATGACCTGAGCCATGATCAGCTTCTTTATATCAAGTAGTCAATCACATAATCTAGAAAGCACTGGGCTACAGGAAGCAAGATGCTGACTCTGTCTTAATATCTCATGGCCAGTTTACAAATTCAAGGTATCAAATGGAGTGAGGGGAGGGTGGAGGGATGAATGGAATCACTAGATCCCTGATTTGGCTCCTAGATAGCTATGTCACTCTTGGGAAGGCCACTTAACTTCCCTTTCCCTTCAGCTGCAAAATAGGGTCCATTTTAAGTGATCCTTAAGATCCCACCTTCTCTAAGAGTCTGCAAAACCATGAACCTATAGACAAGACCAAAGAAAACACCCTCCTTTCCAACTTGGCATAAGTGGAAGTTTTACTCTAGGGAAATAGACCTTCATGATGTGTAGGTCATAGAGAAATGTCAAGCAAATAAAAGGACAAGGAAAAAGAAATCAGAGACAGAAAAGGCATGTGCAATGCACCACAAGAAAAGAAAGCACACTTTTTTTCTCCCTTTGAAGTCGATAGAGAAAAGAGCAATAAAATCCAAAATCCAACAATATCAACCAGAAATCAGTCTGTTTTCAGATTCTGTTTCTACAGTAGCAAAAGAAAGTAGCTAGCTCCTTCCCAGGGGCTCCTGGGTAGGGAACATCCATCAAATCACAGACACGCCCTCTATTCAAACTCGATTTGGCTAAAATGACTTTTTTATGAGAACTCATGAGAAAATGGTTGACTTCCAGCCCTTATGTTATCAGAGTTGTTTGACATTGAATTACATGGACCCAGACTATAAATCTTGACTTCAGGCTCACATGCGAGGCATTTGATGTGTCTGGGAACCTGCTGAAGAAAGAAATTAGCTGTAAAACAAAGTAAAACGCCTGTTCCCATGGGAAGACTCGGCAGGACTGCTAATAGATCATGTGTTCATTTGGAAGACACTTGTTCCTTTGGTCAAACAACAACTAATATTTTTGCTTTCCACTACCTTGAACAGGAAATATGGTGCTAAGGGCCGATAGACAGGGCAAGGCATCAGATTAATTACACGGTCAGTAAACATTTGCTCACCCATGTTTCCTAACGGTTTGAACACTTCCTGGTTAGAGATCAGGGATGCTACTGGCCTCTGTTAACTGTTTTACTCTTGTATAAATATCTGGGAAGATGGAATACATTTTCAAGGAGGCCCACAATGAGAGGACTATGGGGGTACGGGGGTACAGTTGAAAGCAACCCCTGCTTGCAGCCTGTGCTGTGGCTGCCACAAGATACTGCCCTCACGAAGACAGAGCATCTGGAAATCTGAACTTGATAAGATGATCTGATGTCATTTGGAAATTCTCTTTCTTCTTTGGAGGATAAATTTTTTTTTTTCTTAGAAAGAGACAGAGACAGAGAGTGAGAGCACATGAGACTGGGGAGAGGGACAAAGGGAGCAAGAAAATCCCAAGCAGACTCTCTGCTGAGTGGGGAGCCAGATGCGGGTTTCAATCCCACAACCCTGAGATCATGACCTTAGCCAAAATCAGGAGTCAGACGCTTAACTAGCTGATCCACCCAGGTGCCCCTGGGAGATGGATATTTAATGGAAATTTAGGTTCATTCTAAAGAAGAGAAAAGGCAAAGCATTCTGGGAAAGATAGATGGCAATCACCTCAGAACACCTGCCATCTACTCTAGTCTACTTAGAAATCGCTTCTCTAGGGCAACTGCAAAGAATGGACAAAGACAATGCCTGCCTGGAGTGTTTTTGTTTTTGTTTTTGTTTTTAAAGCAACATACAATGTATTATTTGTTTCAGGGGTACAGGTGTGTGAATCATCAGTCTTACACAATTCACGGCAATCACCATAGCACATACCCTCCAAAGTTAAAGCAGTGTTTCTCCAAGTGTGACCTTGGACCAATGGCCCAGGTATCCCTTGGAAAACTTATCAGAAATGTAGAATCTCAGGCCCCACCACAGACCTGCTCAATAGGAAACCCTTGGGGATGGGGCTAGCTAGCAATCTGAATTACAGCAAATTCTTCTGGTGACTCTGATACCACTAAAGTCTGAGAATCCCTCCCATAAAAGGACTCGCATATACCTGCTATACAGATGCCACCCAAGACTGAGACTCAAGCTCTCTGCTCTATTATATAAGGTCCTTATGATCTGGCCCAACCCATGTATTGCAGTCATAAATGCCAGCTGTACATACCTCTGCTAGGCCCAGTTTATTCCCTCTTTGAGGACTTTGCCTGGAAACTTCTCATGTCTGGCTCCTTAGTTCAATTTCCTGTTCAAATGTCACATTTTTCATAAAGTAGTCCCCTACCACAGACACCCTTTTAAGTATCTGCCAACAGATACTATCCAGAATTGTCCATGTAGCAACTTTCCAGGATCAGAGATAACTTTATGACTTTGTTTCTATGTTGATGGCCCATTCTCACAGAGTGGAATATAAAACTCCATAAGAGTTCTTTATGCCCACTATACACTATGTCTAATATATATATATACCCCCTACTCTTCAAAAAAAGTGCAGCATGTAGGCCCTCTCTTCCCACCTCTTCCCAAAATCTATTCTTATTTGTCAATTACACCTTAAAAAGGTGATGAAAAACTCTATTCTTATATATTCAAAGTTAAAAATCCATATAAAGGAAAAGAAGACAAAGCATTTACATCAAGAGAAATAAAAAACAATTCAAATTCCAGGCATCATTCAATAAGTACAATGTGCCTTTTAGATACTGGGGAGGGTCAAAAGAGTTCCCTAAAATAGCACCCTTTTGGCATCTAAAGAAGGGTCTGTAATGCTTTCCAACAGATGAGTTCTGATTTGCATGTAGTTCCTTTTTCTTTTACCATAAGCAGAAGACCGTCTTCACTATAAGAAACTTTATCTGTTATGAGATAGGAAAGTCATCAAAATTCAGTGCCTAAACTAACTTTCTCTCTACCTAATTGCGCCTTTGTATTTTTTTCTCTATTTTATCTTCATATATCTTTCACAAAACTCAACACAGAAGCAGAAACTTGAACATGAAGAGGTGTGCATCTAAACAGCACATGGCCCTGGAGATCCAGAAGCTCCTTCACAAGGTAGCAGATTATTTCATTGGTCATTCAATAAAGGATGCCTGAATGGCATTACTTTTGCCTCCATAATGGCTTAAATGCTTCCAAGAGGCATTAGAGTCACTTTCTCCCTGCAGAGATGGAAGAATAACACAGATGACAGTGCATTTAGTAAGAGGCAGACAATGCCCGTGGTTGCTCCATTACTCTGTCATCAGAGATATCAGCACTAGGTTGGGCGCTGAGCATTAGTCCATGTAGCCTGATATGAGTTCATGGAGCTGGAATTCAAAACACTAACCAGCTGTGGGAACCCAGTGAGAAGCCTGTCACACTGAATGGTATCCAGATTAGAGCTGTGAGAATTTGGGAAAACCCTTCTCGCTAAGTAAGTTTTCTTCTTCAGCTTTCTTTCTTATTTGAATTTTCAATGTTTGCTAGAGTCCTGAACCTATAGCTATACATTTGAATAATGGAAAAAGACAGCTCTTAAAAATATTTTTTGAGGAAATAATAGAAATTATAATAGTGACTGGATATTTGATGACCTTGTAATTATAATTTTTAGGTGTGATAATAGCATTAGGTTTATGTAGCAAAATATCCATAACTCTTTAGAGATGTGTGCTGAGAGGAATGTAGGGTGGAATGAAATGATGTTTGGAATTTGCTTTAAAACAATTCAGGGGGAAAAAAATGAGAGGGAAAGGAAAAGATTAAACAAGAATTGCAAACCCTCAGTAATTGTTGGATCTGGGTTGGGTTACGGCAGATCAATAGAATATTCTCTTCTCTTGTAAGAGTATGTTTGAAAATAAACATAATAAAAATATAAAACATAAAATTGGAAAAGCACAGTAAAGAAAAAGAAATAATGCCAGACCAAAAGCAAAGTTATCTCTTAAGTAACATAGAAAATGTCTTTTCTGTTAAGGATTTTCTCAAGGCCAGCCACTGTCAAATAATCTACAAAACCAAAAAAAGGAGAAAGTCATGTTCTCAGGCACTCAGGTTTTAAAAATATCCTTTTGTGGTATATGTATTGGTAGGAGCAGGCAAAGAAGCTTAAGTAAATAGAAAAGAAATCAGAAATGACATTGCTTTATTTGGTAGTTGATTGTTCATAGGAGTGTCCGTAATGGGAACAGACCAAAACAGAGATATGTGGGTCCCAGGTTCTATGGGATTTTTTTCTCATGAGTCCTTAGGACTTTCAATTAACATTTCTATCCTTTAGTTTCCTCACCTATAAATTACAGGGTTGCATGAAAGGAGAAGTAAGGTGTCGTTCAGGCCTCAAAGTGCAAATTTCGGATTATGTTAGCAAATCTCCTTCAGAAACATGGGAGAATTAAAAAAAAAAAAAGGTCAAGTTCTAGATACGACTTGACTACTAGGGAAATGGCATATTTATTAAGCCTCTATTGAATTCTCAACACAGGAAACACAAGTGTAACAACTTTTTTGCTTAGAAAATCCAATTATCAAATGAAGTAATGTGGAAAATAAACAGGTTCCAAAACAGTTTTAGCAACAGTATAATTCTACTAAGAAAAAAAAAAAAATCTCTCAAATATTTTGTGAATTTGTTTCCTTAACACAGAAAAGAATGGATACAAATGGCCTTTACCTATACATCAAGAAAGTTCTAAAATAATTTGTTTCCCTCAAATGTTTGAAAACTATGAAAACATGTATATTTCCAGTGAAATTAAACAGTTTGAAGTGGGAGGGTTGGCAGGGCAAAGATGGATTTACAACACCACCCAAAGCAGGCATTGACTTAGGCTCTTCCCTGGAAAGGTTAGCAAGTGTTGGTGTTACAAATACATGACCAATTTCAGAAAGATGCCCTGGAGGCAGCTCTTTTTTTTTTTTAATTTATTTTTTTAAAGATTTTATTTATTTGACAGAGATCACAAGTAGGCAGAGAGGCAGGTAGGGAGAGAGGAGGAAGCAGGCTCCCCACTGAGCAGAGAGCCCGACTCCAATCCCAGGACCCTGAGATCATGACCTGAGCAGAAGGCAGAGGCTTTAACCCACTGAGCCACCCAGGGACCCCAAGGCAGCTCTTGATGTACAAATTTGAAGTCCATTTTATTCTGAGGTCCCGCTTTCTACAACTTGGTGTCTTCCAGATTTCTTTCACTTCTGCTTTATTTGAAATTTGAGGTTAGTGAAAAAAAGGGGGGTGATTTAAGTTTAGTGAACCACACATCAGCAAACGTGCATCAGGACTGCTCTCTCTTCCACAGGGACAGGTATGGTAGATCTCAGTCCAAAAAAAAAAAAAAAAAAAAAAAAAAAAAGTTGACTCTATTACCATTAAGATTCACATCATAAAATACTTGGGCATCCTAGGCTTCACATTTCAATAAATGTGTTTCGCTCAGCTTTACCTCTGCACTTAGAATGCTGCCCTTCTTTTTTCATTCAAATCAGCCTATTCCTTTCTAAGAACGAGATGTGAAATATTAGGCAAAGGTGACTGGGCAAGGGGGAAAAAATATCTTATTATTCCTCTGAGAAACCCTGAAAAGAAGAAAGAGAAATTTCTCATTCCAGGCTGCTCTATTAACTGAGCTGTGATTTATTAGCAAACATAAAAACACAAACTGATGGCATCTATATTTAATATCTATTAAGAGTTTGGCAATACTGTTGCCAGATAATAATTTTTTTTCTAAGAAAATATCTTAAAGAATTTTTCTGAATTCTATATTGCCACTTTCTGACCTTCTGAGACCAGTTCTTTTATCCATTCAGAAAACATTTCTCCAAATTTACAATGAACATTAATGAAAGTAAAAAAAAATTCAACATCTGTATGTTTATTTCAAGGTAATCCTTTGAGAACGGATGCAGTTCCATGGCCATAATTATATTTAATTCCATCTAATTCCTGTATGAGAGACATCCCATAGAAGTTGTGAGCTTCAGAAAAAGTATTTGTGCCATCTGATAGGAGGTATTTCTTGATTCTTAGCAGTTTTACCATCAACTCTAAAACAAGGAGACAGTGCTGGCTTTCTGAGGTATCTAACTGAAAGTTTCTCAATGCTGCATTGGAATCACCTAGGACTTAAACCACAGCCTCTGACCTCCAGAATTTCTAATTCCAAAGTTCTGGACTGCAACCTTAGAAATTGCATTTCTAACAAGTTCCTGGATGATCCTAATACTCTTGCTGCTGGTTTAAAGACCATATTTTGAGAACCAGGGAACTAAGTATATGCAGCATTAAGCACTTAAATAACAGAAAACTATTAATTACTTCATCCAGTTCTGCAGAGCCTTAATAAACCACTTAAACATTTTGACTGGGGGATGGGTAAGAAAGGAGCCTCTACCTACCCACTTTGGAAACTTAAAACCTGAACATACACAGTTCTCAGTATAAACAAAATCATCCTAGGTTTGGGCTCAGCTATAGCAGAGTGCAAGAAACTCAGAATTAGGTAAAATATTCCTAATTTTCAGTGTAAGGAAGGGCATTTGGTCACCATGTAATCCTGACCATGCAGGTGCATGAAGCATCAAGAACTTCAGGGAGTGGAGAGGGGTGGAGTAGTATTTCGGTGCTTTGGAGTGGCCCCTGACCCTGATTGTTATTAGCAGCACAATAAAACATCTAAAGAAATCTGAGATTTCAGGATGTGATCTGAAGTTCCACCAATGGGACAGAACAAGTGAAGTTCACCACCTCGGCCATGGCTGTTGATTTCTGTGGATGATCAGTTCTGTCTCTATTACCTCTGGCTCCTTAAATGTCCTTGCTGGCCCAGGCCTCCGCTTTCGTCACCGGACCCTCTGGTTGTCCTTCATACTAAGGTGATGATGACAACAAGCATAAAGAAGTCTTTCAAAAGTGATTTCCTGTATCTCACTTATCCCAGCTCAGAAAAATCTTGCCATTCAAATAAACTGGCGTCAGAGAAACAGTGGGAAAAAGAAGGGATGGGGGGGGAGGGGAATCCCTTTCAAAAGCTCTCCCTGTGAGAAGAGGAGACAGGAGCAGGAAGAGGAGGAGCCCAAGGCTGGCTATTTTTAAAATGAAATGCAGAGCCCTTTGGTCCTCTCCCCTGTTTCTCTGAAGCCCCCCGAACAATTTGCCAAAGGCATAAATCGCTGGGCAATTCATTCTGTCTGTATTTCCTCTGTACTCTATTTAGCAAAGCAAGTACAGCCAAAGCCATATGGGCAGAAATATGGACTTTCCCTCAAAATCTGCAACCTCCTTTCACAAAGCTGACTTCCATCAGGATCAAAGTGTTGCCTCCCAAATGATGTCACTCATAAAGGGATCCCGGAAGAAAGAAGAAAGGAAATTCATAATGGTTTGGGGGTGCAAGTTGAATCTTAACATAGAACAGGACAATAGGATTCCTACCCCAGTAGAGGGTACAACTTCATCCCCAGGGGAAGGTCGGTTCATTGAAGATGCAGATGACGTTTTAGCCGCCCTACTGGCTCTCACCCCTGGAGGTGGGAGAAGGAATCGCAAAACTGACTGTTCCAAGCTAATTGAAAGAAAGAGAAAATAAGCCCTGGTGTTGATACAGAAAAATCTAGCACATGACAAAGGCAACTCTCAATTTACCTGCCGGCCTACTTATTCTTCTACGAAAAGGCGTGTTATCTGTACCAGAAACGAGAACTGATGCCTGTGTTAACACTTGTTGTCTCTGTTTTATTTTTAGGCTCTTTACTCAGAGAAAGGACAACAAGGCCAGCTGGACTTCAGGCCTCAGGCCACACTTGGTTTTCTCAGGTTTCTCTGCACACAAAGGCCCAAAATAATTTTCCGTCATGACCTGGCCAGGAAGTAGAGCCGGCTCTCGGGGTGGCCGCTGAAAATGGGCATGTGAGCTTGGTTATCTGTCCTTAGTGGGGTCTGTATCATCACCCAGTTTGATTTTCCTATCCAGATGGTATTTTTTTCCTGCTGAGGCAATGCTTAGATATAAGAAAAATATATACATATATGTATATATGTATTTGTGCATGTACATGTGTGTAGTGTAGATATATATATATATATAAAATGAAGAATTTTACATATTTTGTATAAACTTACATAAATTTTTATATATTTTATATATACATAAGTATATATGTATGTGTATATGTGTATATATATACACATACACACAAAATCTAGATATATATATATATATATATAGAGAGAGAGATGATATGGCAAATCTAAGAAAAAGTTAAAAGTTCTAAGACCCAAGACACTGTCTCTGATGAAAATGTTAGCACAGTGGTAGGTATTAGCAGTGGGAGGCCAGCACAGGGTACTTCCTGGGACAAAGCTGCCTATGTTTTCTTCATTTCTGTGGGGGAAATGCAGCTGTCACCTATAACACCTGTAACACCTGGGAAGTCTGGGAATGCCCATGGCAACCAGCCTAATCAGCTTCATGAAGAAGGCTCCAGTTGTGCCTGCCAAGGGCAAGTCTACCAGATGGCCCTGAACTCCAGGGAGGGTAATGCAGCCCAAGACACCAAAATGGTTCCCAAACTCCCCAGCCAATCTCAGAACTCCTTCAGCATTATTTGCCATAGATAAACCACTTGATATTTTCTTCTCAACATCCCCCCCCTTTTTTTTTGTTTTGCTTAAATCAAGTCACTGAAAAAATAACAAGTCCTTGAGGAAAACATTGAAGTAGACAAAAGTATATGAGAGAAGTTCCAATAGAACATAAACAGAAATGCTTCCCACCCTAGACCCTGAGCCTGAGACCTGCTTCTCTTCCTTTCAAAGGAAGACTCACAGGAGTTATAGAGATGACAGAAATGCATTAGTGCCAAATGGAGATTTTCTAACTAATCAGAAAAAAAATGAAAGAGATTGAAAAAAAAGAAACTCACCATGGGATCCAAAGTTATCTGGCTCTATGTCAATTAAAAAAAAAAATTTCAAATACCTACATCAGTGTTTTTCAAACTTTTTTTTCAGCCATGATCCACTGAAGAAATGGACTACATGTCACAAACTGTGAGTGCACACACATGCACATACACCTGTATGTAAATACTTCCCTTTACCCAGCATAATGCACTCTAATACTTTTTGTTCTGTTTCATTTTTCAAAAATGCCATTTGTGACCTACAGCACATAGTTTTAAAAACACTGCCTTAAACATTGGGAAATACTGGTTACGCTTCATGTTCCTAACCCTATCCCCAACACTAACACTATTCACAGTTACCCAATCACTGTTTATTCAACACAATCAACTCTATTAAAATGTTCTTTTTCAGCTTTTCTTTCCCACTAAAACATAAAATCTTTTTTTCCTGAGCCAAACTGTCAGTACCATCAGCTCAGAGAATATCATATGTACCTTATGTTGTATTACAAAAGATATACCATAAATGCACAAGGAACAAATTTAGTCATCACACTGTTGGATATCTGGAAATTTTAATATTTTTTCCTATGGATTTGGTCCCCATAAATTAAAATGAAATTATACTATAATCAAAGTATATCTGTCATTTATGTTGGTGATGGACACAAAAGAAGAAACAGTCACTTCCCCCTTCCTGCTAGAATACTTCAAAGTGCCTACAAGTGAAAGCTTGTCTGTGACAGGAAGTGTCATGACTCAAAAGTGAGGCACACAGCAGACATGTTGGGTTAGAAGTGGCTGTTTTTGCACAGCCACTATTCTGACCATGTAGCCACATGTGGAGAAATTACACCATGTATCATTGTACCATTGATCCTGCCAGAGAAGGAGTGAGACTAAAGCATATCCTGGAAAACAACTTTCTTCTGACATAAAATTTTGGGATAAGATCATACCAATTGTAGTTTTATCACTTACAGAACAATCTCAGGGAGTTTCATCCGGGGATTCTGGTTTTCTACTTTATGGAATAACAAATGTAGTGAAATTTTATTTTTAGAATCCTTTGATCATATACCATTGTTCTTAATTCACAACTCCAGTCATAAAATTGTATTATTTAAAGGGCAGGACAATGAAATTGATTACAATCCTATGTTTTACCCCCAAAATAACTTCAATAACAACTTGCATTTTGAAATCTAACTGTATGCCATAATAAGAACTAAGCACTTTCTTGGCATTTGACTCACTTAGTCTTACATTAACTGTATGAGGTAGGTATTATTATTGCTGACATATTACAGAGAAGAAACCAAGGCTCGGGGATATAAAGTGAATTTCCTAAGGTCACATAACTCAGTGTCAGAAACACTGCTGGACTTTAAACCAATGCACTTAAAACCTTTCTGTATTCTAGTTCCACAAGTAATTCAATGAAGACCATAGTATTAGGTATAGAAATAATAACACAGCTCTTATAGGAGGACTCAACTAGAAATAAAATGATTTAATAAGTATAGAAGTGTAATGATTAAGTAGATGAAACAGCTTTTACAAAACTCTCCATTCTCCATATGTCCCCACAGGACCCCTCCATCAGCTTCCACCCCTTACTCTCTATCCTCCACTAACAGAACTAAACATGACAACTTTCAAAGGTTTTAGGAAAACTGGTTCTCATAATATATCCCCTGAAAATGTGTTAGAGATGCAAATTCTTATACCCCACTTGTTTTTAATGTAGGTTTGATTATTAATCACTTCATGATAAACCCAACAGATCTGAAGATCATTGCTATTAAAAAGATGCTTTGTTATACTCTCAGATCATGAGAAGTGGGGTCAGGATGACCTGTGAGACACCAGGGTCAGTCAGGAGACAAAGTGGGGTTGGGCAGGGAGGGCAAGATCTTTTATTTTGGTTTCTGGGGGAAGGAACTAGAGAGGTAAGACAAACAGATTAAGTTATTTGCTAGTCTGATCATTTCAGTAGGCTCTGGAACATAGGAACTATCTAATTATCTGGCACCTAATTCTGCAATGATTAGGGAAGGTAGATAAAATGATAGGGCTTGGAGTCTGGACTGAGTGGTAGGCATTTGAAAAGCAAAGCTCCAGGGTGAATTGTTTACTATTTCTAGGAAGGGGCTGGCACCAAAAAGGACAGTCCCTCCACGGTCAGCAAAAGTCCAGATGTCAAAGCATTAGCGTATAGAAGATAGAAGACATGGTTACTATACCACTCTAGACCTACTGATTAAAAAAACTGAGTGCAGGATTAGAAGCCTGTTTTCACGTCCCTCCAGGTGAGTCTGGTGCACATTATAGCTTAAGATCCACAGCTTTACTATTTACTCTACTGTATTTCACATAGCACAAGGAGCAGTAAGTACTTAGCACAGACCAGAATTTTTCCTTTTCTCACAACTTAACAAATTTAAGTATGGGTATCAAATGTATATCCATAGACTATTTCAAGAAACTATCTTTAAAGCATTAAATACACACAAAGACTTCTAATAATGCCATCTATTTTTTTATGTTCCCGAAACAGCTGTGTGTCTAAATTAGAATAAAGACAACCAAAGTTTTCAATAATAAATAGCACACTGAGACACTCTACTGTACCCTTTAAAACTAGGTGTTTAATCTTCAGTATGATCTGAAAGACAGTTTTGGAGCCAAGGGCATTAGATAGCCTTTTGAGTTTCACCCTAGAAAGCTCCATGTAATTTGTTTTCTAGAATTTTCCATTAACTTCTGAAAGACCTGCTTCTATGTTTGGTCAATAACAGAAACTCTGGATAGTTTTATGTATATTGGGAAGATTACAGAACCCAGCTTGTTACTACCAAAACTTTTAAGTCCATGTTTTGAAAATAAATTGATGTTGGAAAAGGAAAAAGAATATTCATGACCCAGTCCTAGCTACACTTTAATTAGTCATATGAACTTGGGCAAGAAAATAGATCCCTCTGGACTTTTGTTTATCTCATCTGTGGTACCAGGCTGCTGGATGAGAAGATATTTCAGAGTATATGTGATTCCTAATCTATATAGAGAGGCAAAAAGAAGTTCTCATGAAAAATTTCTTGAAAGAGTAAAGGAATATACTTCTCTACCTGCTCTGAGCTCCAAAATCTTAAGTATATTTATTATTTGAGACACTGGTCTACATGTTTATCTGTAAATAGGAGTTCTCACCTTGGCTACACATCAGAATCATCTAGGGGAAGTTTAGGAATGTCAGTGTTTGGAACTAACTCTCAGAGATTGTTCTTGGGTCTGTCTTGGTCATTAGTATTTTTAAACGCTCCCCAGGTAACTCTAACATGCAGCCAGTGCTGAGAGGCAGAAGCCTATAACAAGTCCTGGAACATTTTTTAAATCAGAAAAGAACTCACAGTGATAATTAAGTTGTACAACTATCTGAACATGTGGTGGGTAAGTGGGGAAATCATGTTGATACGTGTGGCCTCAACCTTGAAAAGAGAGGGGCATTGGTCAGAAACTAATTTCATGAATGATTCTCTGAGACAAGGAATAAGATTGGGTAATATTTTACCCTCTTCTGGTAGAAAATAGAAAAGTTAGTTAAAGAGTTCTGGAGAAAGCAGATTTGCACAGGTATTGTTCTCATAAAGGGTGATGCAGGGGTCGTGTAAATTTCCATCTACATGAGAATTTGGAGGTAGAAGATAGTCTTGAGGATATGGCATAGCAGGAGAAATAGCCAGGATTATAAGCATTTGTGAGACACCAACTGGAACAGTTGGTTCTTCCTGAAATGCTGGCTGGAGGAAGAGAAGGATGAGATTTACATAAGGCAGAATCCTTGGACTATGCAGATGAAATAAGTATGATGTCCATGGCGCCAATTCTTTACACCTTCTGTCTCCACATCCTTTACCAGGTAACTTTCTAGTGCCCCCCCCCAACTCTGTCACTGGGCCGTATGACTTAGTTTGGCAAATGGGATGCAAGCAGAGAGCTAAAAATCACTCCCACTCCCGTATCTTTACCTTTGTCATAATAACATGCCACCTTAGATCTGCTGGCAGTCAACTGATCCCAAAACATGTGGGCAAAGCAAGATGAGGTAGATAGACCTTAAGGTGACTACCAATGATTCCCACTGTCTGCTATTCATAGTTTTATGGAATTCTATCCTCTTGAATGTGGGTGGACCTCTGACTTACTTCTAAGCAACAGAACATGGCAAAGAAGACAGGATGTCAGTCCTATGATTATATTAGTCATACAAAACTCTGTCTCTGGGGAGTCACACTTGCCTTCCTGTTGGCCTTGAAGATGGAAACATAAATATGTGAAATGTGAAGAAGCCCATGGGGCAGAAAAAACAAAAGAAATCTGTAGAAACTGAGGGCCTCACCCTTACAGCTGAAAAGAATTGAATTCTGCCAAGAAAATTAGTGAAAATGAAATATACCCTTCCCCGATCAAACCTCCTGATGAAAGCATAGCCTCGTCAGCACTATGACTGCAGTCTAGGGAGACCCTGAAGCAGGAAACCCAGCAAAGCCATAATCGGATTCCTAACCAACAGAAATTGTGAGATAATCAATGTGTATTTGCAGAAAAACCATCCAACTAATCCATAGCTTTATGAACTAAATAAATGCTAGATAAGCCAACCCCCATATATGTGTATAAGCCCAGCCAAGACCACCGGAGTAACCAAGCTAAGCCAAATATGACCACAGACACAGAAATAAGTCCAGCAAAATCTGCCAAGTCCAGTGCAGAGCATCTGAATCCCACAAATCCTATAAGCTAACTAAATGCTTATTGCTGCATGTGACTGGGTTTTGTTATTGTTACACAGCATTACTGTGGCAATAGAAAATGATACAGTGACAGTAAAATTTAGTTATTTCCTTAGTTCTCACAAACAAGTGAGGTTTCAGGAAAGTTGAAATTAAGTGTAACATAATGTGATAAGAATAATAACGTGGATTTTACTTACTACCCAATATCTCAATGACAAATTCCTGAAATCATTAGTCCTCCATAGCTAAGAGAAATATTGTTGTCCTGGGATGGTTTGAATACTATTTTCTTTTGATCATTCTGTCTATTTGTTCATTCTATTTCTCTCACACCTGTCTCACTAAATGATCAATTCTTTATATCCAGTTTTTAATATTGCAGAGAAATAGTTGCAATTCTTGAAATTCATGCTTTATAAGCACATACACACAAAACTACTAATTGAATATCCATGGGTCTTGCTTTTGCTCTTTGTATACACAATCAACGTTATAATTTAAGGTTTTGGGTCTTCCAATATTTGCTATGAAATTCCAAACACTAGTACGAAGTCAAGAAATGTCATCTCAGATACCGCAACATGACAGACTCTGTTGTAAGGCCTCTATGGGTCTCAAGCTCTTTCTCTCTCCAAATATATGCACGTGTTCTCCATTCTGGCAGGTGAACAGATTTATACTGTTCAGTCTTAATGGGCAAAAAATTTCCAGGCTGAGCCTGCGCTGAAAAGGAATTTTATGGTATTGAGAAAAACAAACTTAGAATGTTTCCAGTACTTAAATTTTCAATATTCATCCAGGTGCAGCTGCTCTTAGAGTTCATCTAAATTGATTCAAGTCATCTGTATATAGGTCAAACTAGCCATCATGTGGAGATAACTCCATAAAAGAATAGTTTCCTTAGTGTACAATGAAACATCACTATTGAGACAGGGAGAGAGTCATGTACTATTTTAAGGTTTAGGGTTTTTTTTGTTTTGTTTTGTTTTGTTTTGTTTTGTTTGCATATCAATGAAAATGGCTAAAATAAAGCCACAGTCAAAATTAAGTTTTGGGGGCGCCTGGGTGGCTCAGTGGGTTAAGCCGCTGCCTTCGGCTCAGGTCATGATCTCAGGGTCCTGGGATCGAGTCCCGCATCGGGCTCTCTGCTCAGCAGGGAGGCTGCTTCCTCCTCTCTCTCTCTGCCTGCCTCTCTGCCTACTTGTAATCTCTCTCTGTCAAATAAATAAATAAAATCTTTTAAAAAAAAAATAAGTTTTGGCAAGGGTGTGGTGAAACTGAGCCTCTCCTACACTCCTGTTTAGCATGTAAATGGGATAGTCCCTATGGAAAACTGTTTGGCAGTATTTGCTAAGGATGAATGCATGTACACCTGAAAACCCAGTAATTATACTCTACCAAGACACATGCAAGTGTTCACTGCCAGGGATTCATGCAATAATGTTCATTGCAGCACTATTCATAATGACCAAAACTAAAAATAACTAAAATCTCCATAACATTTGGATCAATAAATTATAGTTAATTTATACAATGGAATACTAACAAGTCATCAGAATGAATAAATTTCAAAGCACAGATATGACCGTACCTCGCAAACATGTTGAGTGAAATCAGACACAAAAGACTACATCCTGGGGCGCCTGGGTGGCTCAGTGGGTTAAAGCCTCTGCCTTCAGCTCAGGTCATGATTCCAGGGTCCTGGGATCGAGCCCCACATTGGGGGTCTCTGCTCAGCGGGGAGCCTGCTTCCTCCTCTCTCTCTGCCTGCCTCTCTGCCTACTTGTGATCTCCGTCTGCCAAATAAATAAATAATCTAAAAAAAAAAAAAAAAGAGAGACTATATCCTATGTGATTCCGTTTATATCATACACAGGCAAAACTTGTCTACAGTGCAAGAGGCCAGGGTAGCAGTTGTCGTTGGGGGGACAAGGATGGTAGTAACTGAAGAGAAACACATTGAAGATCTGGGGTAATGTTTCTTAATCTAAGCACTAGTTGCATGAGTGTATTTAGTTTTTGAAAATTCAATCAAGCTGTATACTTACACGATGTTGACTTTTCTCTATATGGATTATACTTTAATAAAAACTATACATTTTTTAATTTTTTTAAGATTTTACTTACTTATTGGAGAGAGAGAGTGGGCACAACTGGAAGAAGGTGCAAAGGGACAAGCAGACTCCCTGCTGAGTGTGGAGCCTAATGCAAGGCTTGATCCCAGGACTCTGAGATCATCACCTGAGCTGAAGTCAGAAACTTAACTGACAGAGCCATCCAGGCACCCGTACATAGTTCTTTTTTTAATTTGAGGTATAGTTGACACAACATAGTACATTACTTTCAGATGTACAACATAATGATTCTTCAAGTCCATATGTTATGCTATGCTCACAAGTGTAAGTACCATCTGTCACCATAAAATACTATATAATACCATTGACTATATTCCCTGTTTTATACTGTTTCCTTTCTTCCTTCTTTTCTTCCTTCCTTCCTATATTCCTTTCTTCTATGCTATACCATTCATGTACCTATGCTATAACTTATTCATTCTATAACTGAAAACCTGTATCTCCTACAACACTTCATTCATTTTGCCCATTGCCCACTCTGTCAGCCACCAGTTGGTTCCCTGTAATTATGGGTATATTTCTGCTTTTATTGTTTGTTTCAATTTTTAGATTCTACATATAAGTGAAATTATACGGTATTTGTCTTTCTCTGAATTATTCCTCTCAGGATAATACACTCTAGGTCTATCCATGTTGTCACAGATGGCAAGATCTCATCCTTTTTATAGTTGAAAAATATTCCATTGCACATATGTATGTGTATATATCTTCTTTATCCATTCATTTGTTGTTGAATACTAAGGTTGCTTCCATATCTTGGCTATTGTAAATGATAACAATAAAGGATGCATATATCTTTTCAATTTAGTGTTTTCATTTTCTTTGGGTAAATACACAGTTGTAAAATTACTGGATCATACAGTATTTCTCTTTTTAATTTTTTTCCATTTATTTTCTATAAACATATAATGTATTTTTATCCCCAGGGGTGCAGGTCTGTGAAGCTCCATACTATTTACCAGAGTGGCTGCACCAATTTACATTCCCATCAACAGTGCCCAATGAATGGTTCCTTTTTCTCCTCATCCTTGCTAATATTCGTTATTTCTTATAAAAAGTTTATATTTTTAAAAAATTGCTTTCTAATATCAGTATTCATCTAATTCAGTATAATCTACTCAATTCTCCTTTGGTAACTTTAAGTCCATCCAACTCATTAAGTCTAATGAGTACAATGCTGAAGAACTACAAAGTAGGAGAGAAAACTGATTACCTTTCTTTTATTTCCCCACATCTTCTACATGGAAATTGAGAGATTTCTGCCTTTGATGAAAGAGATTTTGATAGGCCACCCACCATGCTTTCACCTTAACTTATGAAAATAGGTTTGACACTGCTTCAAGTGTTGTGGGTAAATTTTCCTTATAGGATGATAACTCCTTCTTACCTTGCAAAGATACCCTGGGCAGGACATTTTTCATTCAGTTTGGTACAACAATATGTCTCCAGCTCCAAAACTTAGACTAGAAAACAACCTGGGCCAGAATGACACAGTAGGAAAAGAAAACAAACCTTGACTGAATGAGAAGCTTCTGGTATATCAACAAGCACTTTACATATTTGGCAGCTTTGAACCTTCCAGCAACTCTGGGTCTGGGAAATGGTCATTTTTCCCATTTCACAACTGAGGAACAGGATTATAACTTTGGCCAGTCACACAGCTGAAGAGTGGCACAAACTTGGTTCAAAGCCCACACAATGACCTTCCATCCAATTCTCTTTTTCTTGCCAAACTTTCTCATATGAGCCAAAGTAAAAGTAATATATATTCTGTTGGAATCACTCTTTGAACAACAAAGAGATGTCTGGAGGGGTAACTGTCGCAGACATTGGCTGCTATGCTTTGTTCCTCTTTGCATTTCATTCCAGTCTTTTTGAATTTATTGTCTTTTTATTTTTTTTATTTATTTTTTAAGTAGGCTCCATGCCCAGCATGGAGCCCAATGTGTGGCTTGAATTCACAATTCTGAGATCAAGACTTCAGCTGAGATCAAGAGTCAGACACTTGACTGAACCACCCAGGTGCCCCTTAAATTGTTGTCTTTTAATAATCCTCCTATAACTCACATTTTCTTCTCCCCGCCCCCGACTAATGAGGATTTAAACCTGTCTATAGCACCCTAGGCATCATTGACTCCCTTTCTGGAGGTCCTCCATTTTAAGTCACTGACATTTCAAATCTATTTTGCAGATCCCATAAGTAGGAAACTGATAGCTATCTCAACCAAGCTAAAGCAAATAATTTTTCTAAAACACTTTAAATAATAGCTTTTAATTCAATGAGACATTGCAAAATATAGACTGCTCTCACACACAGATTCTCTTTAGAAGCTATAATGCCCTTTAAAGAATGCTGTCTTTATAGTTCTAACATGAGACCCATTACATAGGAGGCACTCAATAAATAAATCCTTATTAAATTAATAGAGGTAATTCTTCCAACTACTCTGTAAGGGAAGCACAGCAGCTATCCCCAATTTGAAGAAGGAAAACAGGGTCGGAAAAGATGCAAGTCTTAGCTCGTGCACCAAAGAAATACTTAACCCACGCCAACTGTGTTCAGATCTGTGTTCATTACATGTGCAACGAAATGTCACCAGTTCTAGCAGTGAAAACCAAATAATTTACAGCAACACTGAGGAAAATACAAGGCAACTGACTTCAAATACACGAAATGGCTTCCTGAGGCCACTAAGCAGCGTGCTCTGCAATCCAGCTGGGGAATCTATCTCACTGACCTCTTGCACCAAGGAATTCCTCTGGTTTCTATTTCTAACTTTTCAATTATGCAACCCTGTTCCTGGGATGGGAGATTTGTTAACTTGAGAATGCTTGAGAATCTGTTGCCCTTCTCTGGAGTTAAACCATCAATCTCTGGACAAGAGACATTTCTCATCAGTGATCTAAGTCCTGCACAGAACCTTTGGGTGGATATTGAACAGGCCAGTAGACTATAAGTTCTTAAGGACAGCATCACCCATCATCCAGGAGGAAAAAGAAATGAAGCAAAGTTTGTTCAAGGAGTGACTTTCCTAATTTTAAATTCAAAAAGTTCTATGAACACAAATCTCATTTGTAACATTGAGAGAAGTAGGCAAACCAGTGGATACCCCAATAAGGGAAATACATTTAGAAGATCTGGTGTGAAACCCAGGAATCAGCGTGTTGAACAAGCAGTACGGTTGTTTCTAATGCAAAGATTCTACCCTTTGAGAAAAACTAGGTGACTAATATTCTACATTTAAGTCCAGACCTAAAAACCAAGCCAAAATCCCTGATGTGCATGTCAAACATAAAGGAGACCTTTTGACAACTCAAATTTCTCAGTGTCACATTATTTGACCATAGGAAAGGGATTTTCTTTCTTCCACTCAATAAAGCGTCCATCATTTCCTTGTTCTTAGATCACTGTTGGCCCCATCTCCTGATTTACTCTGTATATCATTGAAGAAAGCCCTGCAACCTCTGTTCTTCTGGTTCCTGTACCAACTAGCTTTAGCCATGTTCACCCAATGGGAGACCCTACAGGAGGTTACAGGACAGAATAAAGGGAGATGGTAAGGTATTCTCTCATCTTTCTTTTTTGTAGGTAGTGTTGCAATGCCTTAGACAGCAACTGTGCCTTCTCCATGCCTTTGGTTCCTGCCAGAGAGGCTCACTGGGACTCTAGCTTTTGCTAGGTGGCCTCAGCTACCAGTCACCCAGTCACAGATATACCATCCGCTTCCTTGTACTTCTTGCTACAGGGATGGTAATGGTACCCTGATTCTGCTGGTGCATTTCTTCACCAGCTTCTTTTTGGCATCTCAGATCTTTCATCAACTGTGTGTTCAATCCCCTGCTTTAATTACCTCTCATTTCAAATTGATCAGTTTCTGTTCTTCTGACTGACTTCCAGCTGCTACCTAGAGTATCTTTATGCCATCCAGCATGGATATCAACTGTGGGCTCCCAATTGCAACATCCAACAAAGAGGTGGTAGAGCCTTTACCTTTGACATCCGACACCCTCTGCTCACCAGCTGACTCTGGCTGTCTGGTTGGCCAGGTGAGGTCCTCTTCTTTGAACACCCTATTCTTATCTCTCCCAAAGCCCTGGAATCAGAAACAAAACAACACTGAGTTTTGGCCTGTCTTCTTCCACTAACTCATCCTGTTCCTCATACCTCCAGAATCTGATCTCTGTTGGGAATTAATAAATGAATTAAAAATATACAAGGGCTAAAGCTGTTACATTTTAATAGGGGCCTTCAACATTAAACATAAGATGGGGCATAAAGGTAATTTCAGCAGAGTCAGAGGGATAAACATTTAAGGAAAAATAAAACCTTTCTGAGGCACCTCAAATTACTTCAGAAGGGGCTGCCTATTCTAATAAGTAAAGAAGATGACTAAAGTGGAGCTGACCTTAACTGAGTCCTTTCTATATAAAAGGCACTATCCTAAATGCATTATGTGTATTATCTCAATTCTGACAACATCATGTGATATGTATGGTTAATGCATTTTTTATAAGAAAACAGAATAAGAAGTTTAAGTTGTTTGCCCCAAATTATACACTTGGTGAACAGAGGGGCCAGGATTCAGTATAAGACTATGGGGTCCTCATGTTCCATCACCTCCTGAACATGAGTCAAACCAAGGAGAAATAAAGTCAAGAGGTAATAAAACTATCCTGTTATAAATAAGAAAACAACTCTATAGTCAGCTAATCTTCAACAAAGCAGGAAAAAAAATTCCAATGGAAAAAGGACAGGCTCTTCAATAAATGGTGCTGGGAAAATTGGGCAGCTATATACAGAAGAATGAAACTCAACCATTCTCTTACACCATACACAAAGATAAACTCAAAATGGATGAAAGACCTCAATGTGAGACAGGAATCCATCAAAATCCTAGAGAAGTACTTTAGGCAGTAACCTCTTTGACATCAGTCATGGCAACTTCTTTCAAGACATGTCTCCCAAGGCAAGGGAAACAAAAGCAAAAAAACAAACAAACAAACAAACAACTTTTGGGACTTCATCAAGATCAAAATCTTCTGCACAGCAAAGGAAATAGTCAACAAAACAAAGAGGCAATCCACAGAATAGGAGAAGATATTTGCAAATGACTACAGATAAAAGCCTGATATCCATAATCTATAAAGAACTTCTCAAACTCACACCCAAAAAACAAATAATCAAGTCAAAAAATGGGCAGAAGACATGAACAGACACTTCCCCAAAGAAGACATACACATGACTAACAGACACAGGAAAAATGTTCCTCACCATTAGCCGTCAGGGACATTCAAATCAAAACCACATTGAGAAAGGACTTTACACCAGTTAGAATGGCAAAAATTGACAAGGCAAGAAACAACAAATGTTGGAGAAGATATGGAGAAAGGGCAACCCTCTTACGTTGTTGGTATAGCCACTTCAGAAAACAGTGTGGAGATTCTTCAAAAAGTTTAAAATAGAGCTACCTTATAATGCAGCAAATGCACTACTGGGTATTTACCCCAAAGATACAAGCATAGTGAAAAGAAGGGGCACATGAACCCCAATGTTCATAGCAGCAATGACCACAATAGCCAAACTGTGGAAAGAGCTGAGATGCCCTTCAACAGATGAATGGATAAAGAAGATGTGGTTCGAGGTGGGGAGGAGTCAAGATAGCGGAGAAGTAGCAGGCTGAGACTACCTCAGCTAGCAGGAGATCAGCTAGATAGCTTATCTAAAGATTGCAAACACCTGCAAATCCATCGGCAGATCGAAGAGAAGAAGAACAGCAATTCTAGAAACAGAAAAACAACCACTTTCTGAAAGGTAGGACTGGAGGAGAAGTGAATCCAAAGGGACGGGAAGATAGACCCCGGGGGGAGGGGCCAGCTCCCAGCAAGCGGCGGAGCAACGGAGCACAAAATCAGGACTTTTAAAAGTCTGTTCCGCTGAGGGACATCACTCCAGAGCCTAAACCGGGGCGAAGCCCACGCGGGGTCAGCGTGGCCTCAGGTCCTGCAGGGTCACAGAAGGATCGGGGGTGTCTGAGTGTCGCAGAGCTTGCGGGTATTGGAGCAAGAAAGCCGGCTACAGAGACAGAGCCAACAGTGAGCTCGCAGCTCGGGGTTACCTTGAACCGGTCGCAGGCTCGGTGAGCTCAGAGCGCAGCCAGAGGTCAGGCTGATGGGAGTTACTGGGCGCTGTTCTCTGAGGGCGCACTGGGGAGTGGGCCCCGGGCTCTCGGCTCCTCCAGGCCGGAGACCAGGAGGCCGCCATTTGTATTCCCATCCTCCGGAACTCTACGGAAAGCTCAGGGAACAAAAGCTCCTGAAAGCAAACCCGAGGGGATTATTCAGCCCGGCCCCTGGTAAGGGCAGTGCAATTCCGCCTGGGGCAAAGACACTTGAGAATCACAACACCAGGCCCCTCCCCCAGAAGATCAATAAGAAATCCAGCCAAGACCAAGTTCTCTTATCTCTCCAATTCTCCGACAAAGGAGTGCGGTTTCAATACCAAGGAGAGCAGCAGAATTCCAGAGGAGGAGAAGGAAAGCACGGAACTCATGGCTTTCTCCCTGTGATTTTTTAGTCTTGCAGTTAAAGTAATTATTTTCTTTTTCATTTTTTTCACTTCTTTTGCTAAATTTTTAAATTTTTTTAAATTTTTAAAAATTTTTTAAAAATTTTTACCCTTTTCATTTTTAACGTTTTTTAAATAGTTTAATATATATATTTTTTCTTTTTCATACTTTTCTTTATTCGTTTTCTTTTTTTAATTCCTTTTTTTTTCCTTTCATTTTTTTGAACCTCTTTTTATCCCCTTTCTCCCCCCTCACGATTTGGGATCTCTTCTGATTTGGTTAAAGCATATTTTCCTGGGGTTGTTGCCACCCTTTTAGTATTTTAATTGCTCCTTCATATACTCTTATCTGGACAAAATGACAAGGCGGAAAAATTCACAACAAAAAAGAACAAGAGGCAGTACCAAAGGCTAGGGACCTAATCAATACAGACATTGGTAATATGTCAGATCTAGAATTCAGAATGACAATTCTCAAGGTTCTAGCTGGGCTTGAAAAAGGCATGGAAGATATTAGAGAAACCCTCTCCAGAGATATAAAAGCCCTTTCTGGAGAAATAAAAGAACTAAAATCTAACCAAGTTGAAATCAAAAAAGCTATTAATGAGGTACAATCAAAAATGGAGGCTCTCACGGCTAGGATAAATGAGGCAGAAGAAAGAATTAGAGATATAGAAGACCAAATGACAGAGAATAAAGAAGCTGAGCAAAAGAGGGACAAACAACTACTAGACCACGAGGGGAGAATTTGAGAGATAAGTGACACCATAACACGAAACATTAGAATAATTGGGATTCCAGAAGAAGAAGAAAGAGAGAGGGGAACAGAAGGTATACTGGAGAGAATTATTGGGGAGAATTTCCCCAATATGGCAAAGGGAACGAGCATCAAAATTCAGGAGGTTCAGAGAACGCCCTTCAAAATCAATAAGAATAGGCCCACACCACGTCATCTAATAGTAAAATTTACAAGTCTTAGTGACAAAGAGAAAATCCTGAAAGCAGCCCGGGAAAGGAAGTCTGTAACATGCAATGGTAAAAATATTAGATTGGCAGCTGACTTCTCCACAGAGACCTGGCAGGCCAGAAAGAGCTGGCATGATATTTTCAGAGCACTAAACGAGAAAAACATGCAGCCAAGAATACTTTATCCAGCTAGGCTATCATTGAAAATAGAAGGAGAGATTAAAAGCTTCCAGGACAAACAAAAACTGAAAGAATTTGCAAACACCAAACCAGCTCTACAGGAAATATTGAAAGGGGTCCTCTAAGCAAAGAGAGAGCCTACAAGTGGTAGATCATAAAGGAACAGAGACAATATACAGTAACAGTCACCTTACAGGCAATACAATGGCACTAAATTCATATCTTTCAATAATTACCCTGAATGTTAATGGGCTAAATGCCCCAATCAAAAGACACAGGGTATCAGAATGGATAATAAAACAAAACCCATCTATATGTTGCCTCCAAGAAACTCATTTTAAACCCGAAGACACCTCCAGATTTAAAGTGAGGGGGTGGAAAAGAATTTACCATGCTAATGGACATCAGAAGAAAGCAGGAGTGGCAACCCTTATATCAGATCAATTAGATTTTAAGCCAAAGACTATAATAAGAGATGAGGAAGGACACTATATCATACTCAAAGGGTCTGTCCAACAAGAAGATCTAACAATTTTAAATATCTATGCCCCCAACATGGGAGCAACCAACTATATAAACCAATTAATAACAAAATCAAAGAAACACATCAATAATAATACAATAATAGTAGGGGACTTTAACACTCCCCTCACTGAAATGGACAGATCATCCAAGCAAAAGATCAATAAGGAAATAAAGACCTTAAACGACACACTGGACCAGATGGACATCACAGATATATTTAGAACATTTCATCCCAAAGCAACAGAATATACATTCTTCTCTAGTGCACATGGAACATTCTCCAGAATAGATCACATCCTCAGTCCTAAATCAGGACTCAACCGGTATCAAAAGATTGGGATCATTCCCTGCATATTTTCAGACCACAATGCTCTGAAGCTAGAACTCAACCACGAGAGGAAGTTTGGAAAGAACCCAAATACATGGAGACTAAACAGCATCCTTCTAAAGAATGAATGGGTCAACAAGGAAATTAAAGAAGAATTGAAAAAAATCATGGAAACAAATGATAATGAAAACACAACGGTTCAAAATCTATGGGACACAACAAAGGCAGTCCTGAGAGGAAAATATATAGCGGTACAAGCCTTTCTCAAGAAACAGGAAAGGTCTCAGGTACACAACCTAACCCTACACCTAAAGGAGCTGGAGAAAGAACAAGAAAGAAACCCTAAGCCCAGCAGGAGAAGAGAAATCATAAAGATCAGAGCAGAAATCAATGAAATAGAAACCAAAAAAACAATAGAACAAATCAACGAAACTAGGAACTGGTTCTTTGAAAGAATTAATAAAATTGATAAACCCCTGGCCAGACTTATCAAAAAGAAAAGAGAAAGGACCCAAATAAATAAAATCATGAATGAAAGAGGAGAGATCACAACTAACACCAAAGAAATACAAACTATTATAAGAACATACTATGAGCAACTCTACGCCAACAAATTTGACAATTTGGAAGAAATGGATGCATTCCTAGAAACATATAAACTACCACAACTGAACCAGGAAGAAATAGAAAGCCTGAACAGACCTATAACCAGTAAGGAGATTGAAACAGTCATTAAAAATCTCCAAACAAACAAAAGCCCAGGGCCAGACAGCTTCCTGGGGGAATTCTACCAAACATTTAAAGAACTAATTCCTATTCTCCTGAAACTGTTCCAAAAAATAGAAATGGAAGGAAAACTTCCAAACTCATTTTATGAGGCCAACATCACCTTGATCCCAAAACCAGACAAGGATCCCATCAAAAAAGAGAGCTATAGACCAATATCCTTGATGAACACAGATGCAAAAATTCTCACCAAAATACTAGCCAATAGGATTCAACAGTACATTAAAGGGATTATTCACCACGACCAAGTGGGATTTATTCCAGGGCTGCAAGTTTGGTTCAACATCCGCAAATCAGTCAATGTGATACAACACATCAATAAAAGAAAGAACAAGAACCATATGATACTCTCAATAGATGCTGAAAAAGCATTTGACAAAATACAGCATCCATTCTGATCAAAACTCTTCAAAGTGTAGGGATAGAGGGCACATACCTCAATATCATCAAAGCCATCTATGAAAAACCCACTGCAAATATCATTCTCAATGGAGAAAAACTGAAAGCTTTTCCGCTAAGGTCAGGAACATGGCAGGGATGTCCATTATCACCACTGCTATTCAACATAGTACTAGAAGTTCTAGCCTCAGCAATCAGACAACAAAAGGAAATTAAAGGCATCCAAATCGGCAAAGAAGAAGTCAAATTATCACTCTTCGCAGATGATATGATACTATATGTGGAAAACCCAAAAGACTCCACTCCAAAACTGCTAGAACTTGTACAGGAATTCAGTAAAGTGTCAGGATATAAAATCAATGCACAGAAATCAGTTGCATTTCTCTACACCAACAACAAGACAGAAGAAACAGAAATTAAGGAGTCAATCCCATTTACAATTGCACCCCAAACCATAAGATACCTAGGAATAAACCTAACCAAAGAGGCTAAGAATCTAAACTCAGAAAACTATAAAGTACTCATGAAAGAAATTGAGGAAGACACAAAGAAATGGAAAAATGTTCCATGGTCCTGGATTGGAAGAATAAATATTGTGAAAATGTCTATGCTACCTAAAGCAATCTACACATTTAATGCAATTCCTATCAAAGTACCATCCATCTTTTTCCAAAAAATGGAACAAATAATCCTAAAATTTATATGGAACCAGAAAAGACCTCGAATAGCCAAAGGAATATTGAAAAAGAAAGCCAAAGTTGGTGGCATCACAATTCCAGACTTCAAGCTCTATTACAAAGCTGTCATCATCAAGACAGCATGGTATTGGCACAAAAACAGACACATAGATCAATGGAACAGAATAGAGAGCCCAGAAATAGACCCTCAACTCTATGGTCAACTAATCTTTGACAAAGCAGGAAAAAATGTCCAATGGAAAAAAGACAGCCTCTTCAATAAATGGTGTTGGGAAAATTGGACAGCCACATGCAGAAAAATGAAATTGGACCATTTCCTTGCACCACACACGAAAATAGACTCAAAATGGATTAAGGACCTCAATGTGAGAAAGGAATCCATCAAAATCCTTGAGGAGGACACAGGCAGCTACCTCTTCGACCTCAGCTGCAGCAACATCTTCCTAGGAACATCGCCAAAGGCAAGGGAAGCAAGGGCAAAAATGAACTATTGGGGTTTCATCAAGATCAAAAGCTTTTGCACAGCAAAGGAAACAGTTAACAAAATCAAAAGACAACTGACAGAATGGGAGAAGATATTTGCAAATGACATATCAGATAAAGGACTAGTGTCCAAAATCTATAAAGAACTTAGCAAACTCAACACCCAAAAAACAAATAATCCAATCAAGAAATGGGCAGAAGACATGAACAGACATTTCTGCAAAGAAGACATCCAGATGGCCAACAGACACATGAAAAAGTGCTCAATATCACTCGGCATCAGGGAAATACAAATCAAAACCACAATGAGATATCACCTCACACCAGTCAAAATGGCTAAAATCAACAAGTCAGGAAATGACAGATGCTGGCGAGGATGCGGAGAAAGGGGATCCCTCCTACACTGTTGGTGGGAATGCAAGCTGGTGCAACCACTCTGGAAAACAGCATGGAAGTTCCTCAAAATGTTAAAAATAGAACTGCCCTATGACCCAGCAATTGCACTACTGGGTATTTACCCTAAAGATACAAACGTAGTGATCCGAAGGGGCACGTGCACCCGAATGTTTATAGCAGCAATGTCCACAATAGCCAAACTATGGAAAGTACCTAGATGTCCATCAACAGATGAATGGATAAAGAAGATGTGGTATATATACACAATGGAATACCATGCAGCCATCAAAAGAAATGAAATCTTGCCATTTGCGACAACATGGATGGAACTAGAGCGTATCATGCTCAGTGAAATAAGTCAAACGGAGAAAGACAACTACCATATGATCTCCCTGATATGAGGAATGGTGATGCAACATGGGGGCTTAAGTGGATAGGAGAAGAATAAATGAAACAAGATGGGATTGGAAGGGAAACAAACCATAAGTGACTCTTAATCTCACAAAACAAACTGTGGGTTGCTGGGGGGAGGGGGGTTGGGAGAAGGGGGGTGGGGTTATGCTCATTGAGGAGGGTATGTGCTTTAGTGAGTGCTGTGAAGTGTGTAAACCTGGTGGTTCACAGACCTGTATCCCTGGGGATAAAAATATATGTTTATAAAAAATTAAAAAATTAAAAAAAAGAAGATGTGGTTCATATATACAATGGAATATTACTCAGCCATCAGAAAAGATGAATACCCAATTTTCACATCAGTATGGATGGAACTGGAGGAGATTATGCTGAGTGAAATAAGTTAAGGAGAGGAAATCAATTATCATATGCTTTCACTTATTTGTGGAACATAAAATAACAGCATGGAGGACATTAGGAGAAGAATGGGAAAAATGAAGGGGTTGGGAATCTGATGGGAGATGAACAGTGAGAGACTATGGACTCAGGGAAACAAACTGTTTTAGAGTGGGCAGGGTAGGGGTATGGGTTAGCCTGGTGATAGGTATTAAGGAGGGCATGTGTTACATGGGGCACTGGGTGTTATATGCAAACAATGAATCATGAAACACTACATCAAAAACTAATGATGTACTATATGGTGACTAACATAAAAAAAAAAGTAAACACATTAAAAAAATAAAAGAAATAAACAAGAGAACATAAAGTAACACCTATCCTTTTTCTTTTTCTCTAGAGTTTTCCTGATTTTACATTTAAATCACATACTGTGTGTGTCTGTTTCAGGAAAGGCAATCAGTCAGTGATGGGACACTGCAGAAGTAAGTGGCTTTAAGGGGGTTGGGGCACGCAACATAATTAAAAACATGAGAGGGATCGGTTGTGTTAACACGGCCTGGTGGTGATTTTTTCAGGTGTGATGACTTTGCAAGGCTGGAGACATGCTTCCTCAGGAAGACGGAGAATGACAGAAACATTTCCTCTCCCTGGAGACAGGATTCAGACAAAGTACAGTCATGAGGGAAAGATTTCACTGAGACACAAATTAACCCAAAGCCCTAGAAATGATAGTGTTATAACCTAAAGTATAGCTGACAAGTTCTTCTATTCTCCTAATGTAAACAATAATGCATCGAGACACTTGTGCAGCATTTACTTTGCATGAGAGAAAGCAAGGAGGATACCAAAAATCTAGTAGTGATAAAAGAAAAAAAGAAAGCTTTCTAGGAAACAATGCTCTAATTCTAGTTTATGTTATTCTCTCAAATAAAGATGCTGAAGTGTTTGGGAAGAAGACTAATCAATCCATCTAAACCATAACGAACTGATAATAAACCCAACTCAACTGCTGTAAGACTAATTAAAAATTTTATTGACTCAATACCCATAACTGGTTTCAGGAACTATTATGTCTAAGAACTCAAACAATGTCTATAGAATACTCAGAAATTGCATCTGTTCTTGATGGACCCTTTTCAAGACAGACTCAACCACCATAATCCAAGATGGCACTTAACAGCTCTAGAACAGTTTCTCACCTTCTTAGTATGGCCAGCAAACAAGATTATATATTTATATATATATATATATATATATATATATATACACACACACACACACACACGTACACACACATATAAAAAAATATATATAAATGTTATATATATAAATCAATATACATATATAAATGTTATATATATAAATATATGTGTGTGTATATATATATATATATATATATATATATATATATCAGCTTCCCCCTATACCCCCTTCCATACTTCCTATATCTGAAGCAGAAGTGCTAGGATTCACTATGATTGGATAGATATAGGTCACAAGTTTATCCCTGATAAGCCTGGGTCATGTGAACACCCTGGGATATGGGGATGGAGTCAGCTTTGCCCAAATAACATGACCTGACTGTGGAGGAAAAAAGGTCTTCAGGGAACACATGAATGCTGTTACCAGAAGAGAGAAGAAATACTGCACGGAAAAACAACAGCAAAGGTCCACCAGATGGGCAAATATATAGACATAAAGTATTTTAGAAAGAGATAAGAGAGGAGACTATAGCAGATATTTTTTAAAAATATAAAGGTAGGAAAAGTGATTTGAAGGAAAACAACCATGAAAGATTCATTCATCTGTTCATTCATTCATTCATTCATTCACGTGATAGTCATTTGAGTCTCTAGCAAGACTTGACTTCTTCCTCTGTACATAAAAATGTTTAACCTTTATAATTAGCTCCAGGGGAAGCTTTGAATACAAAGTTCACAAGCTATAACATTTAATATTTTAAATTAAAATTGTAAATAAGTAGTTAAGAGTATTCTAACGTGATACTCAGTGATTTCAGTCCTCCAAATTTCTTCCCTATACTTACACTTACATTATCAGGAATATTAAGTAGTATTCTCTTTTTAAGAAACATTTCCCAGATTAATCTGAATTCTTTTTTTGCCAAGAACTAAAATTCCTAAATCTGTGGAACTTATAGAATACTTTTTCATAATAGTCATTGAAATATCTAAATCTTCTCAGTATTTTTCAAACTATCATTCAGAAATTGAAATACATATTTCAAGCAAGCTTTTTTCATTGAATCAATGAGAGTGTAGTCAGTGGCACAAGAAATGGTACAAGGGGAAATATACATTCTCCATTCTGCATTTATTCTGTATTTTTCTTTTTCACAGTATCATTCGTGTCTCTAAAACCTAAGCAACTCAGAGAGCAGGAGCGTGTCTGTTTGTTTTGGCACTGCCAGAGTTATTGTATGAGCCACTTTTCCTTGCTGAGTTCAAGGAACAATAAATAATAATAATGAGAAAGGGCAGTTTGATGGCATGACTCAGTGGAAGCTGGGAGGACATGTGGCAGTTGACCCCCAAATGAAAAACTCACGTTTCACATCAATTACAGAACTAGATGTAGATTAGACAAGAAGAGGGGCCCGACTTTCTTCTTTTTAATCATACGATGACATTGGGATGCCTCAGAAGAGAAAAGCACAGTATTCCAGCGTGTTTCTGCCTGTACAGACAGTGGCGACAGCAGTGCAGCAAAGTGATGTGGCAGTGCCAACTTTGCCATAAATTTTTGCTGTCAGAAAACTCTGCAGGCAGGAGCAATCATAGGAAATTATGTTCAGCTGCAAACATTTTCCCTGCCACATTACCTTAACACCGTTCTGATTCACAAACAGTTAATTTCATCAATCGCATAAGATTTGAAAGATTATTTCCTGTTAAAACTCCATACTGAGTTAGATTTATTAATTTTCTTAAGGAGCTCTCAGGGCATAATCTTATGCAGTTCCTAGTGAGAACATCACTCCTTTAAAATGAAGCATCAAGAGTTAGAAGAATTTCCCCACTCTCCTTTCAATTGGTTTGCCTCATTCCTCTCTGCAATAAGTTTCTCTAATGATGTTCTCTAATGAGTGGTATAGGTGTTCATTGCCCAGACTGCTAGGGGTTTGGGCCTCTTTCAATATGTGGTAGAAGTGACCAGTATTTCTTTAGTGAGTGAATGATGGTGGGAAAAGAGGTACAAATTCTAAAAGACTGCATTTTGGTTTTGACTATAGTATATATTAGTCATGCTGAAAATGCTAAATGAGCTTTTAAACGGGAGTGTCCTAAAAATCCATTTTGTCACCTGACATTAAGATTCAAAGTGTTTTCATAAGAAGGGAAATCATCAAGATTAGAGCTGAGATCAATGAGGGAGAAACCAGAGATACAGTAGAACGTATCAATGAAACTAGAAGCTGGTTTTTTGAAAGAATCAATAAGATCGATAAGCCACTGGCTACACTAATCCAAAAGAAAAGAGAGAAAGCCCAAATTCATAAAATTATGAATAAAAAGGGAGAGATCACAACTAACACCAAGGAAGTAGAAACAATCATCAGAAGTTATTACGAACAGTTATATGCCAATAAGCTTAGCAACCTAGATGAAATGGATGCATTCCTGGAAAAATATAAACTACCAAAATTGAACCAGGAAGAAATCGACAACCTGAATAGACCGATATCTAATAACGAGATTGAAGCAGTGATCAAAAAACAAGAGCCCAGGACCTGACAGATTCCCTGGGGAATTCTACCAAACCTTCAAAGAAGAAATAACACCTATTCTCCTGAAGCTGTTTCAAAAAATTGAAGCAGAAGGAAAACTTCCAGACTCTTTCTATGAAGCCAGCATTACCCTGATCCCCAAACCAGGCAAGGACCCTACCAAAAAGGAGAATTTCAGGCCAATATCACTGATGAATATGGATGCTAAGATTCTCAACAAGATCCTAGCCAACAGGATCCAACAGCACATTAAAAAGATTACCCACCATGATCAGGTGGGATTCATCCCTGGGCTACAAGGATGGTTCAACATTCGCAAATCAATCAATGTGATACAACAAATTAATATGAGAAGAGAGAAGAACCACATGGTCCTCTCAATTGATGCAGAAAAAGCATTTGACAAAATCCAGCATCCGTTCCTGATTAAAACGCTTCAAAGTATAGAGATGGAGGGAACATTCCTGAACCTTATCAAATCTATCTATGAAAGACCCACAGCAAATATCATCCTCAATGGGAAAAAGCTTGCAGCCTTCCCATTGAGATCAGGAACAAGACAAGGATGCCCACTTTCACCACTCTTGTTCAACATAGTATTAGAAGTCCTAGCAACAGCAATCAGACAACAGAGAGAAATAAAAGGTATCCAAATTGATAATGAAGAAGTCAAAATCTCTCTCTTTGCAGATGACATGATTCTTTATATGGAAAACCCAAAAGACTCCACCCCCAAACTACTAGAACTCATACAGCAATTCAGCAACATGGCAGGATACAAAGTCAATGTGCAGAAATCAGTGGCTTTCTTATACACTAACAATGAAAATACAGAAAGGAAAATTAGAGAATCGATTCCATTTACTATAGCACCAAGAACCATAAGATACCTGGGAATAAACCTAACCAAAGAGGTAAAGGATCTGTACTCAAGGAACTACAGAACACTCATGAAAGAAATTGAAGAAGACACAAATAGATGGAAGACCATTCCATGCTCTTGGATCGAAAGAATAAACATTGTTAAAATGTCTATACTGCCTAGAGCAATCTATACTTTTAATGCCATTCTGATCAAAATTCCACCGGCATTCTTCAAAGAGCTGGAGCAAATAATCCTAAAATTTGTATGGAATCAGAAGAGACCCCGAATCGCTAAGGAAATGTTGAAAAACAAAAATAAAGCTGGCGGCATCACCTTACCTGATTTCAAGCTTTATTACAAAGCTGTGATCACCAAGACAGCATGGTACTGGCATAAAAACAGACACATAGACCAGTGGAACAGAGTAGAGAGCCCAGATATGGACCCTCAACTCTATGGTCAATTAATCTTTGACAAAACAGGAAAAAATAAACAGTGGAAAAAAGACAGTCTCTTCAATAAATGGTGCTGGGAAAACTGGACAGCTATATGTAGAAGAATGAAACTCAACCATTCTCTTACACCGTACACAAAGATAAACTCAAAATGGATAAAAGACCTCAACGTAAGACAGGAATCCATCAGAATCCTAGAGGAGAACATAGGCGGTAATCTCTTTGATATCAGCCACAGCAACTTCTTTCAAGATACGTCTCCAAAGGCAAAGGAAACAGAAGCGAAAATAAACTTCTGGGACTTCATCAAAATCAAAAGCTTCTGCACAGCAAAGGAAACAGTCAAAAAAACAAAGAGGCAACCCACGGAATGGGAGAAGATATTTGCAAATGGCAGTACTGACAAAAGGTTGATATCCAGGATCTATAATGAACTCCTCAAACTCAACCCACACGAAACAGGCAAACACATCAAAAAATGGGCAGAAGATATGAACAGACACTTCTCCAATCAAGACATACAAATGGCTATCAGACACATGAAAAAATGCTCATCATCATTAGCCCTCAGGGAGATTCAAATTAAAACCACATTGAGATATCACCTTACACCAGTTAGGATGGCCAAAATTAACAAAACAGGAAACAACATGTGTTGGAGAGGATGTGGAGAAAGGGGAACCCTCTTACACTGTTGGTGGGAATGCAAGTTGGTGCAGCCTCTTTGGAGAACAGTGTGGAGATTCCTCAAGAAATTAAAAATAGAGTTTCCCTATGACCCTGCAATTGCACTCCTGGGTATTTACCCCAAAGACACAGACGTCGTGAAAAGAAGGGCCATCTGTACCCCAATGTTTATAGCAGCAATGGCCACGGTCACCAAACTATGGAAAGAACCAAGATGCCCTTCAACGGATGAATGGATAAGGAAGATGTGGTCCATATACACTATGGAGTATTATGCCTCCATCAGAAAGGACGAATACCCAACTTTTGTAGCAACATGGACGGGACTGGAAGAGATTATGCTGAGTGAAATCAGTCAAGCAGAGAGAGTCAATTATCATATGGTTTCACTTATTTGTGGAGCATAACAAATAGCATGGAGGACAAGGGGCATTAGAGAGGAGTAGGGAATTTGGTTAAATTGGAAGGGGAAGTGAACCATGAGAGACTATGGACTCTGAAAAACAATCTGAGGGGTTTGAAGTGGCGGGGGGGGTGTGAGGTTGGGGCACCAGGTGGTGGGTATTATAGAGGGCACGGCTTGCATGGAGCACTGGGTGTGGTGAAAAAATAATGAATGATGTTTTTCTGAAAAAAAAAAAAAAAAAAAAAGATTCGAAGTGTTTTGACTTTGCCATTTTTTCCCTGGTAGAAGTTAGACAACAAAGAGGCTTCTCTCGTAGAGGCTCTCTCTACTCCCTATGTTGGTTCTGCAGTTCCACCTTAAGAAATCTTCCAATTCAAGGGGTGCCTGGGTGGTTCAGTGGGTTAAGCCTCTGCCTTTAGCTCAGGCCATGATCCCAGAGTCCTGCATCAGGCTCTCTGCTCAGTGGGGAGCCTGCTTCTCCTTTTCTCTCTGCCTACCTCTCTGCCTACTTGTGATCTCTGTCTGCCAAATAAACAAATAAAAATCAAAAAAGAAAAGAAAAAAAGAAAGAAATCTTCTGATTCCTTCATCCCTTCCAGATTATTTTATGAAGACTTGGGGTTGAACAGTGATTTATGACTTTTTTTCTAAAGATGTGGTATACTGCTTAGGTAGAGGAACAATAAATTTAGTAATTTATTGAAGTAAAAATTTATCAAGACAGTGTATTTGAGGGGAGAAGAGCTATTAGGGGAAATAGGAAGGTTGCTGCAAAGCCAACTGGAATGAAAAAGTAATGAAGACTTCTTTCTGTAAATTGGGCAGAGCCCTAAACTCACAGATGTCCCTATATAATTAATGCATTTAACACAACACACTAATTAACCACCTCTGAGCCAAATGTGAGGCTTCATAGTGCCATCTGATAATGTCCAAGAATCAAAACTACAAGAGAAACTGCTAAGTTTCAACAAAGCCATTCCCTCCACCTCTTGATCATACAGATAATCTACATTTCCCAGACTCCCTTGTAGTTAGAATAACAATGTAACCAAATCCTGGCCAATGGAATGCAAGCAGACATACTATGTGCCATTTCCAGCGTGGCCACAAGAACCTCCCAAGCAATTCTCCAATTTCCTTCTCTCTTCTGCTATCCAAATGCAGAGAATCCAGCCAAGAACTAATATGACCTAGAAGAGGGGAAGTCACCATATAAAAGCTTGGATCCCTGAATAAGCTTGAATAATCCTCCAAAAGGTCTACTATTATGCCTAACACCCAAATACAATGAAAACTACAAAGCTCCAATGATACAGTATAGCCCCATAGAATTACCTTAATTCCTCTGAGGTCTTCCTAAAGCAACCCTTGTTTCAGTGACCATCTAGAAATGCTAGACTCGAATATAGCCATCAGAGTCTAACACTACAACTACGTGAAATAGAATCAGTAGGTTCAAAGATGGCAATAGGAATTTACCAGTTCTAGTTTATGTGCCTGAAAAACTCGGGCTCTTTATTAAGAAACAAGACTGAGAATTTAGTATATCACTATTTGACAGCAACCATGATAGTAACCATTCAGTCAAGGATCATTAAGGATGCTAAAACTAGTGAGTAAAATTTTATTGAGAAACAGCCTCTCAGACAAAATCACCATTGGGCAAAGGCCATAGTAATGACTGCTGCAGGCAAATCCACCAATAGGTGCTAAAACCAATGGTGTAAATTTGAGGAGAAACAATACATTTGCATAGTCTCCAAGTATGTTCCCCAAATATTGATCAGTTTATAATTAGAGAAAAAGTACTCTACAGTAGTGGAACTCAGCAAGTACCACCTTAACCAAGTGGTCAAGGTTAACTTCATCATCAATAAAATTTATCAGCATGATGATCTCCTGCTCATATACTGGCAAAAACACAACAGTTCTGTGGCATTCTTGGCATCAGTGTATAACCCCGTCTAATCAGGCAAATAGAACAAACTCTGAGAGTCTACAAAACAAATAACCGCCTGTATTAAAAGAATCAGAGTCACAAAAAAAAAGGCATTACTGAGAAATAATCACAGGTTAGAGGAGATTAAGAAGTCATAACAAATAAAAGCAATATGGGATGTGTACTGGATTCTGGTACAGAAAAAATCGCATTAGGGAAAAAAAATGGTGAAACTCTAGTAAGATCTATAGTTAAGAGTGTTCTACTCATGTTAATTTCCTGATCTGACAATTGCACTATATTTCTGCAGACTGCTAACATACGGGGAAGCTGAATACAGGTATACTGGAACTCTGTACAATTTTTGTAAATTTCTTTAAGCCTAAAATTATTTAAAAAAAAAGAAAAAAGAAAAAAATAAGTTATTTACATAGTCTCAAGAATCTCTCTATAAGCTATTTAATTATAAGGGGAAAATAGTAAATTTACAATGGAGATGCCTAACAGATACCACCTTAAACAAGTGACCAATGTTCTTATCACCACTAACGGGACAAATAGAAATCTCCTGACATAATGCAGTGAAGAAAAATTTATCATCACTTCTTTGATATTACTGTCAAAAAATGTGTATAAGTTGAATTTTGCCATGAGGAAATGTCAAGGAAAATTAGAATTGATGGACATTCTAAAAAATGACTGGTCTGTACTCTCTAAAAACATCAAAGTGTGCATAATACAAAAATATTACAAAAATTCCCAGAAATATATAAACTACTAAAACTGAATCTGGAAGAAATAGAAAATTTGAACAGAACAGTTACCCACAATCAAATTAAATCAGTAATTAAAAATCTCCCAACAAACACAAGTCCAGAACCAGATGAATTTACAGGTGAATTCTATCAAACATTTAAAGAAGAATAAATATCAGGAGCATCTTGGTGGTTTGGTTGGTTAAGCATCAGGCCCTTGATCTCAAAGTTGTGAGTTTCAAGCCCCATGCCCAGCATGGAGCCATGCCCATGCGTGGAGCCTACTTTAAAAAAAGGAAAAGTTCTCATTAAACAACAATATTTGGGTCACTATTCAAATCTGTGTAGGCCAAATTGTAATTCTCAAGACTGTTAATACCTGTTCTTCTCAAACTATTCCAAAGAATAGAGGAGGAAGGAAAACTTCCAAGTACATTCTATGAAGCTTACATTACCCTGATACCAAAACCAGATAGACACTACAAAAAAAGAGAACTACAGGTCAATAACTCTGATGACACAGATACAAAAATCCTCAACAAAATATTAGCAAACTGAATCCAACAATATATTAAAAAATCATTCACCACAATCAAGTGGGACTTATTCCTGGAATGCAGGGGTAGTTCAATATTTACACATCAATTAATGTGATATATCACATCAATAAGATGATTTAAAATGATATGATCATTTCAATAGATGTGGAAAAGCATCTAACAAAGTATTACATCCAATCATGATAAAAACTCTCAACAAAATAGGTTTGTAGGGAACATACTTCAACCTAGTAAAGGCAATATATGAATAACCCACAGTTAACTTCATGCCCAATGATGAAAAACTGAGAGCTTTCCCTCTAAGATCAAATACAATGCAAGGATGTCCACTCTCAGCAGTTTTATTCAACACATTACTGGAAGTCCTTGCCACAGCAATTGGCCAAAAAAAAAAAGGAATAAGAGGCATCCAAATTGGTAAAGAAGTAAAACTTTCACTATCTGCAGATGACAGGACACCATATATAGAAAATAGGGGCGCCTGGGTGGCTCAGGAGGTTAAGCCTCTGCCTTCAGCTCAGGTCATGATCTCAGGGTCCTGGGATTGAGCCCCGCATCGGGCTCTCTGCTCAGCAGTGAGCCTGCTTTCCCCTCTCTCTGCCTGCCTCTCTGCCTACTTGTGATATCTCTCTCTCTGTCAAATAAATAAATAAAATCTTAAATATATATATATATATATATATATATATATATATATATATATACCATATATATATAGAAAGAGAGAGAGAGAGAGAAAATATACACCATATGTAGAAAACAAAGACTCCATCTAAAAACTACTAGAACTGATGAATGAATTCAGTAAGGTCATAGGCTATAGAAATCCATTACATTTCTATACACTAATAATGAAGTAGCAGAAAGAAAAACTAAGAAAACAATCTCAGGGTTGCCTGGGTGGCTCAGTTGGTTAAGTGTCTGTCTGACTCTTGATTTCAGCTCAGGTCATGATCTCAGGGTCATAAGAGCAAGCCTCACATTGGGCTCCACTTTCAAGTGCAGAATCTGCTTAAGACTCTCCCTCTGCCCTTCCCCTCCCACTCATTCTCTCTCTCTCTAAAATAAATAAATAAATCTTAAAGACAAACAAACAAGAAAACAGAAAGCAATCCCATTTGTAATTGCACCAAATAATAAAGTACCTAGAAATATATTTAACAAAGGAAGTGAAGACCTATACTATGAAAACTACAAAACACTGGAGAAAGAAATTGAAGATGACAGAAACAACTGGAAAGATATCCCATGCTCATGGATTGGAAGAACAAATATTGTTAAAATGTCCATGCTACCCAAAGCAATCTAAAGATTTAATGTAATCCTTATCAAAATACCAACAGTATTTTTCCCAGAACTAGGACAAACCTAAAATTTGTACAGAACCACAAAAAACTCTGAATAATCAAATGATTCTGGACAAATAAAAGCAAAGCTTGAGGTTTCACAATTAAAGACTTCAAGATATATTACGAAGCTGTAGTATTCAAAACAGTATGGTACTGACACAAAAATAGACACATAAAACAACAGAACAAGATAGAAAACCCAGAACCCATGATTACATGGTCAATTGATCTTCAACAACAGAAGCAAGACTATGCAATGGGAAAAAGACAGTCTCTTCAACAAATAGTGTTGAGAAAACTGGATACCAACATGTAAGAGAATGAAACTGGACTACTTTCTTATACCGCATGCAAAAATAAACTCAAAATGGATTAGAGACCTAACTGTGAAACCTGAAACCATAAAAATCCTAGAAGAAAGCACAGGCAGTTATTTCTCTAACACAGACCATAGCAACATTTTCTAGGCCTGTCTCCTGATTCAAGGGACATAAAAATAAACTATTGGGACTACACCAAAATAAAAAGTTTCTGCATGGCAAAGAAAACAATAAATAAAACTAAAAGACAACCTACTGAGTGGGAGAAGATATTTGCTGACAACATATCCCATAAAGGGTTAATATTCAAAATACATAAAAGAAACTTATAAAACTGAACACCCAAAAAACAAATAATTCAATTAAAAATAGACAAAAGACTGAACAGACATTTCTGCAAAGACTATACAGATGGCCAACAGACTCATGAAACAGGCTCAACATCACTCAACATCAGAGAAATGCAAATCAAAACTATAATGAGATATCACCTCACACCCATCAGAATGGCTAAATCGAAAATGCAAGAAACAGTTAAGTGTTGACAAGGATGTTGAAAGAAAGAAACCCTCAAGCTCTGCTGGTAGGAATGCAAACTGTGCAGTCACTGTGGAAAACAGTACAAAGGTTCCTCAAAAGTTAAAAATAGAACTAACCTACTTTCCAGTAATAGCACTACTGGGTACTTCTGCCCAAAGAATACAAAAATGCGGGCACTTGAGTGGCTCAGGCATTTGAGCATCTGACTCTTGGTTTTGGCTCTGGTCATGATCATGTGGGTCGTGGGACCAAGCCCCATGTCAGGCTCTGTGCTCAGTTGGGAGTCTGCTTGAGGGTTCTCTTCCTCTGTCCCTCCCCCTACTTGTGCACACACACGCTCTCTCTCAAATAAATCCAAAACAGAAAAAAGAATACAAGAACGCTAATTTGAAGGATATGTGCACCACTATGTTCATTGCAGCATTATTCGTAATAGTCAAATTATGGAAGCAGCTCATGTATCCATCAACAGATGAATGGAAAAAGAAGATCTGATATGTGCACATGCACACACACACGCACACACACAATGGAATGTTACTCAGCCGTAAAAGAAGAATGAAATCTTGCCATTTACAATGATATGGATGAACAAAGAGTATAATGCTAAGTGAAGTAAATCAGAGAAAGACAGATACCATATCATTTTACTCATATGTGGAATTTAAGAAACAAAGCAAACAAAGGGAGAAAAAGAGAGACAAATGAAGAAACAGATTCTTAACTTAGACAACGAATTGATGGTTACCAGATGGGAAGTGGGTGGACAATGGGTAAAACAGGTGAAAGGGATTAAGAATATGTATGATAAACATTGAGTAATATACAGAACTTTTGAATCATTACATTGTACACCCAAAAGTAATATAACACTCTATGTTTACTATACCAAAATTATAATTAAAGACTTTAAAAATAGGGGTGTCTGGGTGGCTCAGTGGGTTAAGCCTCTGCCTTCAGCTCAGGTCATGATCTCAGGGTCCTGGGATCGAGCCCCGCATCGGGCTCTCTGCTTAGCAGGGAGCCTGCTTCCCTTCCTCTCTCCACCTGCCTCTCTGTCTATCAAATAAATAAATAAAATCTTTAAAAATAAAAACTTTAAAAATAAAACAACAGGTGTGAAAAATCAGAAAAACTGAAGGACTGCTTCAGATTATAGGAGATGTAAGAAGGTATGGCACCTAAAGACATCAAATGATCCTAGATTGGATTCTGGACCAGATTTCTTTTTATTTTGTTATAAAGGAAATGAGTGGGATAATTGGTGAAATTCAATAAAGTTTGTCAATTAGATAATAGCTCTTTATCACTCTAAATGTTGATTTTGATCATCGTTCTGTATGAAACAGTCCTTGTTTTCAGGAATAACCCAGTGAAAGTGTTTAGAAATAAAGCATTATGTCTACAACTTACTCTCAAACAGTTCAGAAAACATTATCCACACACAGTCACACATACATACATATAAGGAGATATACACATACATACGTATACCTACATGTACGTACGTATGCACAATACACACATTTGAGTGAAGGGCTTATGGGAATTTTTTCCTAAAGTTTTTATAAAAATTCTGTAAGTCTCAAATTATTTCAAAATAAAAATTTTAACAATAAGAAGTCAATTGTTCAAGGTTCTCTCAGGAACCTAATATTTTAGTTGAGAGATTTTTTTTAAATGCATAGAGATATTAGGTATTCAGAGTAGCTGAAATTAATTTTTATTACTAATTGAGGTTATACTAATAAATAATACTATTTTCAGGTGAGGGAGAGGGTATGGGGTGGTAGTGGCAAATTGTCAAAGCTTCATAGAGAAAGAAGGGCCATACTTGGACATTGAAGGATGAAGAATTATGACCAAAAAGAGAGGTAGGAGTTTCCAGGCAGGAACACCACCTTTGGAGAAGAGAAATGGTGAAAATGACCATGTCCTTTTAGGACAAGGAGGGTACCAGGTTTACTAGATCCACGATGTGTCTATAGGTGTCAGAAATAACACTGAGTTTCCCTTCTGGAAGGTAACATTGCCAAAGTGATTTAGGTGAAGTTATGATGAGTCTTGGTTTTTAGGTTTCTTTATTCATGGAAAAATAAGGAATCAATCAAAGTGGTTTTTTTTTGTTTGTTTGTTTGTTTGTTTTAAGATTTATTTAGTTTAAAGAGAAAGAGCAGAGGGGAGGGGCAGACAGAGAGGGAGAGGGAGTCTTAAGCAGACTCCACACAGTGAGCATGGAGCCTGATACAGGGCTCAATCCAACCACCCTGAGATCACAACTTGAGCCAAAATCAAGAGTCAGACACTTTACTGGCTGTACCACCCAGGTGTCGGGAAAGTGTTTTTAAGGAGGTATAAGTGGTACCAAGTACTTTATAGGTAATAAATCTGTCATAGACTAGAGTGGGGAAGAGTGTGAAGGTATAAAAACTACAGGCACATTCCCACTTATGTGAAGGGTTGATGGGAACAATATATTCCAGAGATAGGAGGGTCAGAGGAATCAGTATACATGAGATGGCATAATAACCTATAGAAATGTGTAACCAACAGAGCTATTTACTTTCTATCATTGACATATAAAAATCGGAGTGTTTGACTAACTTAATCTTCACAGTGTTTTTAACTATTGTTCTAATAGTGGGAAAGGCAGGACTAGAGCATAGACACATTTGAGGTTCCCCTCCATGACCAGCCAAAACATTCACATATATTTTAACCATTAAAATAAATGAAGGTATTTATCCTTGGGAAATCATAAAATTACCTCCTGGAGACCCAAAGACCATAACAGAAAGAGTAAATAAAGGAAAACCTCTTGACACATTAACTGACATTGGTTGGTAGCTGTGAGTAGGCTTGATAACCAGAACTAGAAAGAATCCCAGCATTCAGTGAGGTTGACACTTCATTCGGTGACAAATAGTCAAGGTCAACATGATGAGTTTCTGTGGCTACGGATATGGGAGTGGAATGGGAAGGAAGGCCACAAACACATGGGTTTAAGACTGGGTATAAAGCACAAATTGTGAAAATTGGCTTCATACAGTTTCTAGTCAAAACCATGGAAAAAGAATGAATTCTATCAAGAAGGAAGAATATACAGAGGAACAGACTTTAGGGACTTTCTGAGGATGTTCTTGTTGAGGAGAAAGAAATAGCCAGAAAGAAAGAGCCTGAAAAGTCAGAGGAGATCCTAAACGGTATTATGCATAGAAGCCAGGAAGTATTCAGTATTTTAAAGAGAAGCTAATCAAACTTAACGCATCTCTGGAATAGTTTGAAGACTGTGAAAAGAAAGTACTTAATAACAACTATAGTTAAAACTCAAATATTCTGTACACTGCTATACAATGTCATCTATCAGTTCCAGGTCTCATCAGTTTGGTTCTATCTGTGTGTCTTCTCAGTTACTGCCTTCTTTTAAAAAAAAATACATTTTTTTACATTTTGAAATTATCTACGTTTTCAGTGTTATAAAAGTCAGGAAATATACATACTTTAAAATAAAAAATCATCTGAGGACACAATTTTGTCTGAAAATTTTAATGTCTTTTTTTTCCAATACTAAATTACCAATAAAATATTTTTGATGAGATCATAACTTTTAAATACTGGCCAATTCCTTATTACTATGAGATGTGACAAATACAATTAGTGATCACAATTCTTCAAATTGCAAAATATTTAATCATCATTTGAATAAATATGTCAAGATTTTCATACTGTGAGTTAAAATATTGAAGCTCAGAGTACAATATGTGACTTACCTAAGACTAGATCTATACCTAAAACCAGGAATCTTCTACTTCTGTCCTTTCTCTGGGATAAATCTAGCTTGCAAGAATGTTTGGGGTATGCACAGTATTCTCCTTCAAAAACTAAATAAGCCTCAACATTAAAAAATTTAAGAAATTTCCTACTTCTTGAGAAAAATGGGAGCAGCTTAAAGGCTACACTGTTTTGATAGGATATGAGCTTTCCATTTTTGCACAGTCCCTACCATTTCTTACTGTTTTTTCACTCTTTTATGTTACTTACCTGGCCCTGTAGTTTTATAAGCCCTGTCTAGAATTCACTAAAGGCGACATGGGAAATTAACACTCCTAAATGTTTTGAAAATGATAAAAAATGGTGGAAAAGGGAAATTGGAAACTAAAGCAAAATTCTATCTTCCCACACTTTTTTTTCTTAAGAGGACTGTATTTTCTCATTTCTCTAACCCATGATTTTGAAAGAGTTGCGTCAGAGAAGCAAAAATTATCCAGAAATCATTTTAATCTAGTGCTTGGATAACTTCCTGGACTTTCTTACCGCTGCTACTTACCTTCCCCAATCAGGAGAAAAAAGAAAAAGACATACTAAAGTAACTGAATGGATAAATAAACCATGGTACATCCAGACAATGAAATACTCAGCACTAAAAAGAAATGAGCTATCAAGCCATGAAAAGATACAAAGGAAATTTAAATGCATATTACAAAGCAAAGAAAGACAATCTGAAACAACTCTATACTGTATGAAAAAGCAAAACATGAAGAAAGGAAAAAGATCAGTGGTTCCCAAGGGTTAGGAGGGAAAGAGATATGAATAGAGGGTGCACAGAGGACCTTTTAGGGCAATAGAATTATTCTGTATACCATAATGGTGAACACATGTCATTATACATTTGTCCAAACTCATAAAATGTACACTATGAGTGAATCCTAATGATCTTTAAGTGATGATGATGTGTCAATGTAGGTTCTTTAACTGTAACAAATGTACCACTCAGGTGGGGAATGTGTGGGTGCAGAGGTTATACGAAAAATCTCTGCACCGTCCTCTCAATTTGACCATGAACCTAAACTCTCTATAAATAAATAAAGTATTTTCAAAAATTGGAGGCATACTTACCCAAAAAAGAATGAAATTTCTTTTTTTTAAAGATTTTATTTGTTTATTTGAGAGAGAGAGTGAGAGAGAGCATGAGCGAGGAGAAGGTCAGAGAGAGAAGCAGACTTCCCATGGAGCTGGTAGCCCAATGCAGGACTCGATCCCAGGACCATGACCTGAGCCGAAGGCAGTTGTCCAACCAACTGAGCCACCTAGGCGTCCCTGAGATTTCTTTTAAAAGATTTGTCTTTTGGGGAGCCTAAGTGGCCTTCAGCTCAGGTCATGATCCTGAAGTCCCTGGGCGCCAGTCCTGTATTGGCCTCCCTGCTTGGCGGGGACTCTGCTTCTCCCTCTGACCCTCCCCACCTCTCATTCGTGCGTGCTCGCTCGCACTCTCTCTCATTCCCTCTCAAATAAATAAGTAAAACCTTTAAAAATAAATAAAAATTGAAAAATGAAAAATCGTTTTTGTATCACCTCTGTATTTTTACAAGCTACTGAATTATCTTGGATCTTCTGTAACTGCTATGTAAATATCTAGCTGATCTCCTGAATTTGGTGGTCATTTTTGTCATTCTGAAATAACTTTCAACTGGGAAATATGTAGTTCCCTGTAAGTGACATCAAAGGGCATTTTTAAGACCTTCACCTTTAGAAGTACACTCCAAATCACAGCAGTAGGAAAAGAAAGTCTTTACAGGAAGCATTCACCGAAGAAGGGACTCCAGAAATGCACTGAGGTTTGAGCAATTACAAACCCAGAGGAAAATTCTCTTGGTTCCTCCTATTATTGAATGCTGGAAAACCACCAGTCCAAAGGATTCGCGTCTTTCAAAACCTTTTGCTCATGTTAGCCTGGTGTAGACATTCCTGCTCCACAAGGAACTGAGAGGTTAACATGAGAAAAGCACTGTGTAAAGTCTTGCCGCTCTAAATGTGTTCCCTGGACCAGCCGCAGGAGCACCACAGGGGCCTTCAGCGGAAACAGGGCAGCGGCCCAGGTGCCACCCCAGCCTCCACCAGGCCAGGTGATGCTCATGCAAATCAGGGTTTGAGACCTTCGCTCTCTTGGGGCTTCTAGGCTGAAACACTGTGCATTTTTCTGATTCCCATTCTTAGCAATAAAAAAAAAATTAAAAAGGGTGTCTTGGTGGTGGCGGAGCTGACTGACCTTATGGTGGGGCCTTCCGGCCGCTCAGGGCCTCCTGGCCTCCCCCACGACTCCTCAGGGTGGTGTGTCACCGCAGTGCGGGGCCTCGTGGTGGGGCCGCAGGGTGCCACCGGGGCTGTTGGTGGCGGTGCTGACCTGGCCCGCGGGACCTCATGGTGGAAGGGCCGACCAACAGGGCAGACAGCTGATTGATGGTCCAGAGAGGCAGCTCTGGCAGCGCGCAAGCGCACGAAGAGCCTCTGCCGCTATCAGTGAGGGGCCGCACGAGGCATGGCAGTGACTGCTGGGTTCCCAGCACTCCTCTGCCCTCAGAGGTCAAGCTTAAATCCGATAGGAAACTCATCAATGCCCCAATGAGAACACCCACATCAGATGAGGTGTGGTTGGTTGTTCTCAGTCTGTGTTGTGGTGCCTTGGATTGCTTCAACTGGTGAACTTTAAAAACAATCTTGATGCCTGAGCCATGCCCTAGACCAATTTCATCATTATCTCTGTGGTGGAACCAAGCATCAGTGTTTTCTGAAGTGCCACAGGTGATCTTAAAATGCTGCCAAATGAGAAGATTGTCATAAATGTTTACTGGGAAGGGGTCTTAACAGGGAGTGGTTTCTCCCCCAGGGGGTATTTGGCAATATCTGAAGATATTTTAGATCGTCCCTGGAGGTGATTGGGGGAGAGTGGGGAAGGGGTGATACTAGTGTCCAGAGGTAGAGGCCAAGGAGACAAGGTACAGGACTTACCCCTACAACAAGGAAGCATCTAGCCAAAAATGTCAAGACTTCTAAGATTGAGAAACCCTGGCTTATATTATGTATGGTGGTTCTTAAACTTGAATGTACATCATAATCACCTGGAAGGCTTGTTAAACTACAGATTGCTGGATCCCACCCCAGAGTTGCTGGTTCAGTAGGTCTGAAGAGGGACATGAGAATTTGTATTTCTAACAAGTTTCCAGATGATGCTGATGCCAAAGATCCAAAGACCACACTTTAAGAACCACTGATCCAGGACATTGGTCCTCAGACTTGGCTGCATACTGAAATCAAGTGTGAATTTTTTTTTTAAGATTCTATTTATTTATTTGACAGAGAGAGATCACAAGTAGACAGAGAGGCAGGCAGAGAGAGAGAGGGAAGCAGGCTCCCTGCTGAGCAGAGAGCCTGATGTGGGACTCGATCCCAGGACCCCGAGATCATGACCTGAGCCGAAGGCAGTGGCTTAACCCACTGAGCCACCCAGGCGCCCCCAAGTGTGAATTTTTAAAAATACTGAGGTGTGGGTCCTATCCCTAGAGGTGCTGATGCAATTTATCTTAGGCATGAGCCAGATACTGGGATTTTTAAAGTTTTCTTATGTGATTCTACTGTGCAGCCAAGGTTGATGCCACTTATCTAGGAAAATAGTGTAGACAGAAAAACAAAAAAGCCAGGACCGGGCCCCTTGTTTTCTTTTCTTTCTTTCTTTCTTTCTTTTTTTTTTTTATAAAGATTTTCTTTATTTATTTGAGAGAGAGACAGTGAGAGAGAGCATGAGCGAGGAGAAGTTCAGAGAGAGAAACAGATTCCCCGTGGAGCTGGGAGCCCGATGCGGGACTCGATCCTGAGACTCCGGGATCATGACCTGAGCCGAAGGCAGTCCTCCAACCAGCTGAGCCACCCAGGCATCCCCCCTTGTTTTCAAGGCTTAGCTGGAGGAGGAAAAAGTTGGAGAACACATGGCCAATGAGGTAGGTAGAAAACAAGGAGTGTGCGCTGTCAGAAAGCCAAGATAGAACTTTTCAAAATGGAAAGAGCAGTCTGCATGATCCAATATGTTCTATTCCTATGTGTGCTGCCCACAAGATTGCTACTAGCTGTCACCTTAGGCCATTATTAAAAACTTTTTAAAATTATCTTTTTTATGACTGCTTCAGATTTCAGATATCTTGCTCAACTCTATTCAAGGACGCCCCTGAAAAACTACTCTTCAACAGTACTGAAGGCCACTGAATTGTATACTGTCAACCTCTAAAGGGTCCAAGAGATGATAGAATTTAGCTTCTTCATTTTGTCAATGATACAATAGAGGTCCCCCAAAAGTACCTTGGCTACTGTCACACAGCCATGGTTGGCAGAGCTCAAGGAAGAAATCCAGTGTCCTGATTTTCCTCTTTATGCACTGCATAACCTACAAAGAAAATCTGGACCCAATGGCTTAGGATCAAAATACCTCCATCTGCAAGCTTTGCTCCATTGTTCACCAGTTGGTGTGTGTCAGGAATTCTCAAAGGCAGAGCCAGACCAGGGTTGGGGTTTCCCTGCTGACTCCTCCAGGTGGAATGTGTTAAGCTAACAAGTCAACACTCGTGTGAGGCAGGTAAAGGCCCACATCCGATGGATCAACAACCTGGAATCTTTCATTAAGTAATCTGTTTCCTTTGTACCAGGCCCAACTCTCAGGCTAGAGCTCTGGGCTCCACCCACCAGTACCTTCTTTGCAGTGACCTTGCTGTTCATGAGGTCACATCACTGATAAGTGAGCCCAGTGTTCTGTGACAGACATTGATGAGCAGAGTAAGTCTGACATGAATCCCTTACATGACCTTTATTCCAAGGTGGGTACCAGAAGATGCTGGCAAGGGAGGCTTTTTCTTCACTAAGATGCCCTTCAGGGTGAGAAAATGGAAGGGTAGGAGCCTGGCTGAGCACAGAACCATACATAGCAGGTACCTTAGCCTTTTTTAGTAGCTCTCACCTCTAGCGGGTGGGAGGTTTGCTAAGTCCTATGGAAAAAACTACCTAAATGAAAAGCTCTAGAGCCTCCCATTCATTGCACTGTAAGATAAAAATTCAACCACCTTTCTAGTAACCTAAGGATAAATGAAAGTTTGGGGGCACAAAATAACCTTAGAAATAATTTGTGCTATTGCTGTCTCAAGACTCAATTAGTTTTCTCTAAACCAGCCCAAAAATTACAGGCTTAAAACAACAGCCTTTTTTTTAAAAACTAAGGTGAAATTGATATATAACATTATGTACGTTTCAGGTGTACAACAATTCTGTTGACATTTGTATGCTTTACAGAATGATCATCACTAAAAGTCTAGTTACCATCCATCACCTTCCCCATCCCCTCTGGTTACCAACAACAATCATGTATTTTGTTCATTATTCTGTAGGTCTACTGGTAGTTCTGGTCTGGGCCAGCTTAGCAGATGTTTCTGGGTTCTCATGTGCTTGTTCCTGTAGTCAGCTGGGAGATAGATAGTTGATCTGGGATAGTTACGAGGCTACCACATATCTGGCGTTTGGCTGACTGTTGACTGGACCAACAGAGATGATTGAGCCAAGTGTCTCTCTTCCTCCAGCAGACAAGCCCAGGGTTCTTCACTTAGTGGTCTCAATGCCCCAAAGAGCAGCAAGGAAAAGCCAGCCCCAGTACTCAAGCGCTTTTCAAGTCTCTGCTTGCATCATACGTGTTATTGTCCCATTGGCCAGAGCAAGTGACATAGCTTATTAGAGCCAGAGGTGGTTCTATAAGACTACAAGTCCTGCCCAGCAGTCTCCTCTGTGTCCTTGTCTTCTAGATATTTGAGTGGCATAGGTTGTTCAATACTATTAGTAAGCAAAGTAGTGCTCCACTGCATGATGGTGGAGAGGGTATCCTCGGATGGAGACAACAATAGATAAATTACACCTTACTTACATCTTCGATTTTTTTTAAAAATTGAACATGTCAAAAACATCCCACAAACTCATGTCCTAATTAGGAACAGAATTAATAATAGAACACATAACAGAATTTTAAAACTTAAGCTTATTTTTTAAAGATTTTACTTATTTACTTGAGAAAGAGGGAGAGAACACAGAGGGAAGGGAGAAGAAGACTCCCCAGTGAACAGAGAGCCTGGTAGGGGGCTTGATCCCAGGTCCCTGGGATCATGACCTGAGCTGAAGGCAAGCACTTAACCAATTGAGCCACCAAGGTACCCCCAAAGCCTTAAGCTTATTAAAAATACATAATAAAAAGACTTAAATAACTTCAGTAAATTAAGAAATCTATAATGGAAGAATAAAAGTAGGCTGTGTGTGTTTTAAAGCAGAATGTTAATGTAACTGTGGTATAAAAGTTACACTGCTTTACCAAGTTCTTTGGCTTCTATGTCTCTTGTTGGCCTATTTTTCAGGTAGTCTTGTGATAAAGAACTTTTCAATATACCTGAAAGGTTTTTTTTTTTTTAATATTTTCCTACACTATTGCTCAAATGTTCTTTTTTTATTGTTGTGGGGTTTTCTTCCCAGATGACTAACAGAAAATTTCTCTGGGGATACAAAATAGTTCCAAGGAATAGAAAATTACATGCCCATTTTCTTTCATTGAATTTACTTCTGGAGGTAAAGCAAAATACAACCTGTTAGATAAGTTTGCTTTTTCCTCTTTAGAAATCTCCACAATCATTTCATTGTGTTAGATCTGCATCAAAATGGAAGGGGGGGAACTATACTTAAAATGCAATATGTATATTTTGCCAGTTTAGTTTATCCATTCCATGAAGCTTGTCATATACATTGGAAAGACTACAGCTAATCTGCCTCCATCTGATGTACAAATACAGTAGTAGCTGATTAAAAAAACTATAAGGATGTAGACAGTATATCAGTATCAAGGGAACATCTCATTCCCTATAGAATTAGAAATCACGGCAAACTGGAAACATAGGATCCCATTTACTTTGGCCTTATCCATCATCACAAACTCAAATATAGGCTACTAGAACTCCTGGGAGTGAAACTCCTGAAACCCATATGAAGGAAAGAAGTGGAATGGGTCCAAGCTCCCGCAGCCTGATCCCACCTTACCAAGTAAAAGAAAGACCAGAGATTCTTTCCCTCTTTCCATTTAATTCTGACCAAGTCAGTGGAGGAATTTCCACTTCTGCAGTCTGCCTCCAAAGATTCAATGCAGACCTTCTCCCATTGTCCACTCCAAAGACAGTCATTGCTCTCAACTCATCCCCTGGTATAAAGATAAAGCAAAATCCTATGGATTAAATAATAAGATTTACAGAACAAGGGCCAAATGCTGAACCAGTATACCCAGTTTTGTACAGAGTAGGAATTTGATACTCTTGAAAGACCTAAGTTCTTCAGTAAATCTTTTCATTAGAATTGGACTCAAAATATCCACATGTAAAAAAGATGTAATTATATCTGCATTAGATATTTGTGATTCTTAGAAACACATTTATGTAAGCATAATCCCAATGTATTCATATACATTTACATGTACATAATCATATATCACCATGCTTCTAGGGAGCACTCCCCACTCCAGTTACCTTTAACAGACTGGTGTACCCATCTACCAACTTGTGTGGGTATTTTACAATTATCCCTGATTTGGGTAATTACCCCTGGCAAACCAGATCCACCTTGCCTGGAAATTTATACTCCCTGCTCCTGATGACTATGGAGAGACAGCCAATTTTTGACAGTGAGTTCAAAAAAGAAAAAGAAAAGAAAGATTGATATCCTTGCCTCAGAGTGATAAGACCAACTGTATTGGTCTTATCACATGTTAGCAGATGTTCAAGTTCATGCTTCAGAGCTCCCCCACAGGATGAGGCTGCAGCCCACCTGCAGATGAGACCACCCACTTGTTCAATGTATTTCCTGGCCCATGCTACTTCCTTCACTCCCTTTCTCCTAAGAGCATTTCTTCTGTAAGTCAGGGGCACTGAATCCCTGTCTCAGGCTCTGCTTCTAGGGAACCCAACATGAGATGATACCTCATTACTTGATTACATTGATCTTGAATGTTTTCAGAAACTAGAACCCTGAAGTGGAGGCTTGTTCTATTCCTACCTTTAACTTTGAAAGTAACTTATCACTGCGTATTTTCACTTTTAATAAAAGCTAACTGTACCTTTTATATGCGTGATCATTCATCTTTAGAGCAGTGATATTACTATTGTTAGTCCTCTTACATAGTTGGAGATACTGAAGCTTGGAGATGTTGTATAACTTGCGTACTGTTAGATTCGGGTTTGTTCGAAATATCTGTGGGTCCAGGGCAAGAACACTAATAACACCTGTCACATTCGCTGTACAGCAAAAAGGGCTGTCCCTGCTCACAAAGGGCTAAGCATGCAACATGTAGAAAAACCCAGGCCACCTGTCCAAGCTTCATGCACATTCTATCACTACAAATAGCTGCCACTCCTCAGGCCTACGATTGCATGCACCAGCAGCCATTCACCCTCAGGAGGATAAACTTGGAAAACAGGCCCCTGCAGGTCCTGGAAAGGACTTGCTCAGAGCAGTTTGTCAGGGAATTCTAATCCTGGTTATTTGGAGCATGACCTAAAAGGGAAAGTGTAGGTCGCAGGTATACATGTACCTGAGACCTATGGACTTCTTGTTCATGGAGAGAAATGCAATCAAGGAGTACCAGGATGTGGCTTGCTGGAGGACAGGGCCTACTGTGGGGGCCCCAGTAGCCCAACACAGAATGGAATTGCTCAATAGCTAAGAAATGAATGAGTCAGAATTTGACTCCAGATCCCTAGGAGCCCTAACCCTTCAATGCCACCATTTTACTAGAACTGAACCTCCTCTGCTACTTTAGCACAAAAATGAACCACAGAGCCTTCTATTGCTTTCATACTTTATATGAGAATATATGTATTTCTTGGAGGATTACATGGGCAAAGAAAGCTGGCCTTTTAAAAGTTTTAAAGAGTAGATGATCAATAGGCAATTCTTAGCAGAATTCTTTCCATGCTTAGAATGTTTCTCTTAAGAGTTCAAGGCCCAAGCCAATGATTAACGAGAGTATACATGCTTGTCCACCTGGAGGCAAAGAAAAGAAGAGACAGGAAGCAGATGTTCAAGGCCTTTACCTCAAGGTAAATTTAAGAAGTAGGAATAGCTATGGAAAGCTAGCACCTAGCACAGTGCTTGAGCATACTAGGTCCACAATGAATATTTCATAAAATTATGCAGCACGAATTTGTGAGTATTTGACTCTCCTCTTTCTGGGACCAGAATTTGTCTGTTGGTAAGATGGACTTGATATATCTTATCAATGTAACCAATACCTACCAGATTACTTTCTGTCCAACAGAACAAAAATTTCACATTTCTATGTCTTAAAAGAAGCTTGAGTTGGGGGGTAAAGACTCAATATTCCCTGGAACTCTCAAATGCAAAATCTTCTACCTTTAAACTTCTTTATAAAGACTGGCTACCTCTCATCATTATAGGAGATATTATCACAAGTTCCCTCCACCCCATTTCCCCCAAGAACCATATAGTTAGCAACTTAGATACAGCTCAAGGGATCTGAAGACCCACTACTTACTTCTCTAAAATGCCAAATTTGTAATATGATGAGAAGAAAGCTGGTTATGTGCTCTTAATTTCTGTGAAAAATCATGTTCAATAGTAAGGTATGGTTGGTTTGTGTGTGTGTATGTGTTTGTTTGTATGTATGTGTGTGTGTGTGTGTGTGTGTGTGTGTGTATAGACAGAGAGAGTGGGAAATATACCAGTGAATGAAATGTAAATAAATATCACTGATTTACTTCCAAAGCTAAATAGAAAAATGAAGTTTTATGTGGGGGGGGAGGAGAGAGATAATGATACATACATGTATATAACCATTGGGAGATATATGGTTATAGATATGTAAACACATAAGATAACAGAAGCCAATTTATTTCCAGATATTCATAATAGAAAACACCACTGAGAGTGCTGTGAAGTGTGTAAGCCTGGTGATTCACAGACCTGTATCCCTGGGACAAATAATATGTTATATATTAATAAAAATAATTAAAAAAAAAAAGAAAACACCACTGAAAACAAAAGACCCAAGATTTTATAAACTTGTGCTTTTTTTTCCTATACTTTGAATCCAAAATACCTAAAATACGTTCAGTCAAAAGAACTACATAGGAATTGGAAGAAAATGGAAAACACAAACAAATCCACAAAAATGACTCAAAAACTTACTAAATTGGGTCGCCTCAAATTTCCACTAGAGAGGCCACTTCCCATCCAAGTGGACAGGATCTACTTATAATGGTTAGACAACTGTAATTAGAACTTGAATAATTCTAAGAAATCAAAAACCTAAACACTTATATAAAATCTTCTAATTATTACATGTTAACTAGTTCAAACTTTTGAAATACATAAGATAGCACTGTATAGGTCAAACAACACTTAATTACAGGTTTCATTCCTCCTTTGGAGATCAGGCATGGTCTCTGGCCTTCCAAAATGAAGTTTTCAAGAGATTCAGGCGATTATAAGGCCAGTCGTGGTCATAATTTACTAATTGAAATATTGTACAGACTAGACCATATACCAACATGGAATCATCCAGGCCCCTCTCACAGACCAGAACATCCAAGCTCTGTGACAGGTCAGTCCCTTCAAAGGCCCATCTGTTGGTATCCCTTGAACAAAGAAGCCCTTCAAGGAAGTCCTAATAATTTTCTTGTGAGCAGCATTGCCCAACTGAATTATCAATACACCAGTTCCAGATATCCATTTAGGGGTCATCTGTGTTTATTCCAAAAAAGGGTGAATGGCATCACCCACCCCAAACAGAGCATACCATTGTGCCGCTTGGCAAAAGCAAACATCCTTTCCATGAATATTTAACTAAATGCTTTGCTTATCAGTATTTGGCACAACTTGGACTGATCCTATCATTCTGTGTTCTGGAACATGCCCTACAAAGAAGATGATCAGAATGTTTCTGACTTTGTCTTCATAGCCTGAAACGTTCTGTTAAGCAGTTTTGAATTCAGGTGATTCCCTCACGTCTTTTTTCCTGAGAACTAAATTCAAAGTATCCTTACTTGTGAGGACTTGAGAAGTTTATCTGATATATCTTATGATAGAACCACCAGTGACAAAGGTGTTTTTAATAGGTATTCACTATCAAGTAAAGCAGCTCAACTTACCTACAAGTTGAAGTGCAGTGGTGATTGTGGGAAAGATCTTTGGGAGTTGAAATTTAGATTTAATGGTGGTGAATGCAAGAATATTTTTTTAAAAAGAAAAAGGAAAAAGAAAGATAACATCCAATCAGATCTAGAAACCATATGCCTAGTTTTATGCACCCATTGAAGAATGTTCATCAAAAGTTTTCCTGCCCCCAAGTAATTCATCTTCTACTAAGCAAAATGTTCCTGGAAGACTCATCTTTAATCAACTGACTAGGGTTGTGTGTGTGTGTGTGTGTGTGTGTGTGTAGTTGGTGGTTAACATATTTGGTGGTTGAGTGGTTAAGAGCTTGGCTCCCAGTTTGCATGGATGTCCTAGAGAATACCTATTATACTTATTGCCCTGGTGTCATAAGTAATAGTGCCTCTTTTCACTCTCAAAAACATCCCAGCTTGGCATTTTTCCAAAGAAAATGAAAATGCTAATTTGAAAATATAGCTGTATCCCCATCTTCATTGCAGCATTATTTACAATCGCCAAGACACAGAAACAACCTAAGTGTCTACAAACAAATACATGGATAAAGAAAATGCAAGCATGCACACACATATATTATTCAACCATAAAAAAATGAAATCTTGCCATTTATGATGACATGGATGGACCTTGAAGGATGATGCTAAGTAAAATAAGTGAAACTTAATTCAAATACCATCCAATCTCACTTAAATGTGGAATCTGAACAAAACAAAACAAGCTCATTGATACAGAGCACAGATTAGAGGTCGTCAGAGGTGAAGGGTGGGAGGTGAGTAAAATATGTGAAGGAAATGAAAAGATACAAATTGCCATGCCAAAAAGTCATGGGGATACAATGTACAGCATGGGGACTGTGGCTAATAATACTCTGTTGCATAGTTGAAAGTTGCTAAGAAAGTACATCTTAAAAGTTCTTATCACAAGAAAAAATTTTCACCATGTAGTATGGATGTTAATTAGACTTATTGTGATGATGATTTTTCAAAAAATATATAGATATTGAATCATTACACTGTACACCTGAAGCTAATATGTCAATGACACCTCAATTTAAAAAAAATAAAAGAAAGTTGAAGAAGAGGAAAAAATGTTCCTTATTGGAGAATAAAGTCTATAGTCACTCTAGGTGTAGGTCATTCTAGGTATAGGTATGACTCTGCTCTTTTCCAGCTGAGAGACTTACATGAAACTCTCTCCCTCTAAACTCTAAATCTCATCTGTAGAGTAAGAACAATAGTTAACAGCTACCTCTCAAGACTGCTATGAGGATTAAGTTTGATAACAGATTTCAAATGTTTAGCCTGCTCCACAGTAAACACTGGATACATTTTAGCTATTATTTTTTAAAGTTCTGTCATGTGAGAAGAAATTTATCATATGGGGTTGAAATGCCCAGAAATAAAAAAACGCTGAAATAAATGCCCAGAAATCATTTCATCACAGCTCCCACAACACCAGACAAGAACATTCAGCAACAAATACGATACACATGATGGTGTCCCTCAAAGATTGGCCACCAGGAACTCGAAGGTCAAACAGGATGGTCAAACTTGCCTTAGGTGCCATGGAACAGAAGATAGGGAGTTGGTGCCCCTGCAGATGTGCTCAGATTTTTAAAGGAATCAAACCTAGGGGTCTGCTAGGCTTCCCTGCTTCTCTTCCTCCCTATCACTTGCCTGTCTGTGGCTGACCCAGGGCCAGCTGTGGACTGTGCATCAGGCACATGACTGTGGAATTCTGGTCCTGCCCCCCATGCACAATTTTACCTTCTGGAGGATTTTCCCAGCTCCATGTTTTCAAAGTGAAGCCCCATGTTTCTCCTCCAGCGATGGAGAACAAGGCCCAAATGTAATTTCAATTACAGCAATAACAAATTCATGAGGGCCCAGCTCTTGCCATCTGTCTGAGGACTTTGTCAGGCCCTTTATGGGTCATGATGAATACCATTTCACCAACCACCTGAACAAATGAGAGTGAGCCCATGGGTTTTCTGCAAAAGACAGAAGATCAAATGAAGAGTAGAACTGTCTGGATCCCCAGCACACTGGCAGAAGTAAAATTTATCACTATGCATTTGCATAATTCAGTGAGATTCCTCACTTAAAAGCTGACAAAGGGAACGAAACAGAGTGTCGATTGGAAACTAGATGGCAGATTTTTAAATTTTAAATTATCAGTCTCTAAAACGTAACAACCTCTCCACAATGTAGGAACTTTGGTATTAGTTGGTGACTATGTATTTTGTACATATAGATATATAGGTAGAATAGCTAACAAGTATTAAAGACATCCCATGTACCAAGAATTATACCAAGCACTTTGTTGCATTTAATTCCCATAACCACTTCATGAATTATACACATTTTATAGGTGAGGATTTGAGGCTCACAGAGGGGCAATAATTTGTTCCAGGTCATACAGCTAGAAAGCTCTAGTTATAAACTATAGACCTGATCTATCTGACTCCAAAATCTATGGACTAATCACTGCACCATCCATAGCCCCTTGTACGTATACAAATACACACACACAGGGACTTTCCATTTCTTTCCTGATGTGAACTGATAGGCAAATCAGCCTATCTCCCAAAGAGAAAATGGGAATCCTAGCTGGGCACAGGGCAAGAACCCCACAGAGTATGGAGTTGAAGGAAAAGCATAACAAACCAGAGTCAAACACGTAATCTACCAAAAAGGCCAACCTACCTGAGAGGCCCAAGAATTAAGCCATGGAGCAGAAATAGGGCACAAATGAAGAATCTAAGCCCATGGTCAATTTAAAATCTTTATAATAATAACTGCTAACATTTATTGAGTGCTTAGTGTATGTCAGAAACGATTCTAGGCAATTTTGCATGAAATTATTCCTTTAACTCTCAACATTGTCTCATGCCCATTTTACAGATGAAAAAACTGAGTTACTTAACAACCCAGTGCTCTTCTGTGCTCTTCTGTCCAAGAGCACAGAAATTACTCAGTGACCAAGTTGGCATTTGAACCCAGGAAGTCTAGTTTAGGAATACAAACTCACAATCCTTCTGTACAGGTATACTCTATGCTCTCATTTTCATGGGAGGATTCATGGTTTTTGTTGACATTTTGTGTCAAATGAAAAAATAGCCTCATAATTCAGTTGATGAGCTCTCTTGATAAATAAGTACTATTTTTCTCTTCAGGATATAACAAAATGTCTACAATCCTGGTTAAAAACAAATTTTTAGAGTCCACAGTGGCCAAATCACTATTTCCAAAATTATGAAAGTCATACTGATTGTTACCATATTCATGGCAATAAACCCTATTTCTAGTCTACTTCCTTCCAGGTGACATCTGGAGCTCAAGTGAAGTCACAATAGGTGTCATCTCATCATTACATATCGATATAGTTCTTCTGAAAAAACTAGGAACACTACCCAAGGCATAATAACCCTCATAAATAATCTATCAGCTTGAGGACATTAAATGTAAAGAAAGGGTGATCTCTGACCTTCCACTCCCTTTAATGGATCTTCATTAGTCTTACAAATGGAAGCAAATTCATAATGGGGGGAATCAATTCTGCCACTTGGAAATAATTAAGACACATACATCAAACAACAGCTTTTTTTTATTCTTTCTAATTAAGTGATCCATCCCAGAGGAGTGCTAAGTTGGTCAGGGTAAATATAAATTACACTAAGCATGAGCATTTTAAGATCAATGTAGAAGTCTTGATGTTCCCCCTATGCTTTTCCTATACTTTTCCAAACACGGAACTACTTTTCTGACTATGCATCAAGAAACTAAAAATCTGGATTAACTGGGCAAGAAGACACTCAATACCCCAATGGTGGCCCCACAGGTGGCCAAACCGTCTGCCTATCTTATTGAAGGAGGAATCACAGTGACAAAGCTGACATCATGGGAAAACGCCTTAGCATTCCATCTGCAGCTCCACCCTGCCCTTGGATTTCAAAATACCAGCAAATATAGTATATGGCTTAGGGATTAGTGGATCAAATTTTAAAAGATACGTCTTATACCTCTTGCTACGCCACCTTCCCAGGATATCATCTTTGATGTCAAGGTTTCATCACAGCGTCCATGGATAGGTTTTTGCCATTGTCTAAGGCCTCAATCATCAGTAGAATGGAGCTTCTGGCTGTTAGGAGGCCAGCCCTAGCTTTTCTAAAGCCTTTGTCTAGATTCTAAATCTACTCACAGATTACATGCAGTTTTGACTGAAGAAACCACCATGTTTCTCCCAGAAAACTGAAGCAGGGCTGAAAACCAAACTAAAAATATACAATATTTTTTAATGCATCTTTGCTTATGAAATAAAAAAACCAATATTATCTCACTTTAATAATACTTGGGAAGATCTTTACAATCAACAAATGACCTACACCTTTAAACTCATCAAAGAAGTGTACAAAAGCATCTTGCTTCCATGAACAGAAAGCAGAAAGTAAAGACCACTAGATTCAGAGCCAAGATACTCTATTCAAACCCTGCCTCTGTTGCTTTTTCATCGTGTGCCTACATATCCACAAAGGGAGAAACTTCCACCATTCATTTGATGCTCAACGCCTAGGATAGTGCCTGCCATGTAAATAGATAATCCTTAAGTATGTGAATATAAATATGAGCCTGAATGAATGAGTCAACATATTTTTTCCCTGGAAATCACATCTTGGAACAAGTTTTGAGGACTGGTATCTTAGGTTGAGTCCTCAAGAGAAGCTCTGAGGAGAGGGTATTTATAAGTGATTTATTACAAAAGTTCTTAAAGTTCAAAGAGAAACTGTTCAATGAATGAGAGTGGCAGGCAAGGAAGAGGACACACCAAGAAGGAGTGTGATGTCAGGTGACATATGGCCTCAGCCTGATCATGTGGGGAACTTGAGCATAGATCAGAGAAAGAAGCTGAACTTTCAACCTCCCTTCCCCATCAGTTATGGGGTATGGGCTGCACTGAGCGATGAAAGAGGGCAAAACTCTGAAGATCGAGGTGTAAAATCAAAGCACACAGAATCCGGGGATGGCACATAAAACCATCAAAAGTGATCCAAGGGGATCTGCTCAGGGCCTTGGCAAAGTCCACTACTAGTAGTCTGCAAGCTGTTGTGCTTTTATGAACCAACACTGAGGAATAAAACTTCTAGTGCTTGGACTTTTCAAAGGACATTCTCTCACACATTCAACATCTGATCCTCAATGTAACACTGTGTGATAGACACAACAGGAAGTATTATTATCTATTCAGAGCAAATAAGGGATCTTGACCCAGAGAAGGAAAACGACTTATTTCTGGTTAAACTAAATAAGCACAAATAAGATTATCTATTACAGAAGAGTAGCTAGGGGAGAGCTGAATTTATTTGCTCAAGGCACTGGGAGACAGTGAAGATTTTGATGCTTCTATAGATCTTGGAAATGTATATGATGGGACTTGTGGCAGACAGAGGAGAAAACATTCTAGATGAGAGAAAGCCAGAGGTGGGGAAATACATAGGACAACCATTAAGGTAACAAAGAGAGGGACTTCATGGAAATGGAGTGAGTAGGGTGATGAGCCAATACTATGGTGATGAGGGGTGGTGGCCTTGAAAATACCAGTCATAGTCACTGAGATTTGACAAACTATTACCAGAAAAAAAATCAAGCAGGAAAAGCAAATAAATCGCTGAGAACAGAGTCCAAGGATGATGATATCTTCAGTAGTCTAAAGGAGGTAAGGTGAATTGTCAGTTTTCTTGTGTGAGTTGATGAAGACCTGTCCTAAAGTGGTGGCAATGGGGAAGAGAACACAGACATGAGAGACAGGGGAAGAGACCACCAGTGGTGACCCAGTAGATAGATGTGAGAGTTGAAGCAGAAGAGGAGTTAGAAAGCAATCCAGACTTTTGAACTAAGGGATGGAATTTCTAGATTCCTAAGTTGAATGGTGTCAGGTTCGCTTATCTATAGACTTACGGTGTATTCACCTCTTTTTCTGGCCCAGCTTACCACAGACTCAAAATGACTTGTCTCCAACCGAAGGTGACCAGTGGCCAAGCACCTCAGGGCCAGAGCTAGAATGAGAAACAAGGCATTCTGACAACTGGCCCTGCAGGTGCTCCTTTCCCCTTGCCACAGACCTGGACATGAACTCATACATCACTGTGAAGAGACATCTGACAGCAGCTATGGTAAACGTTCAGCAAATCTCCAAGGTTGAGGGTCAATTACTTGCAGCATATGAGGCACCTTAAAAAGTTTCAATGAGGGGCGCCTGGGTGGTTCAGTGGGCTAAAGCCTCTGCCTTCAGCTCAGGTCATGATCCCAGGGTCCTGGGATCGAGCCCCACATCGGGCTCTCTGCTCAGCAGGGAACCTGCTTCCTCCTCTCTCTCTGCCTGCCTCTCTGCCTACTTGTGATCTCTGTCTGTCAAATAAATAAATAAAATCTTAAAAAAAAGTTTCAATGAGCAAATTAAATGGGAAAACATAGCTGAACCTGCTTTATAGGTTATAATGGGAAGTAACACTTGTTATCATTGTTTGTGTTTTAGTAGTAGTATCTCACCCGTATAACTTATAAAGCACTTTAAAATTGTTCATTTTATTTTTAATATATTTGTTTTTGTATCCTCTTTTTGATACCAACATTTTGTCCTATGCATCTCCCCAGACCATTATATTGTGTTTAAACATTGCATGAACATCGATTATATGAATACACAATAATTTAACCATCTTCATTCCATAGAACAATTAGGTTAGTTCCAGTCTATTCTTTTTTCCTAAGATTATTTATTTAGGTATTTGAAGGTGAGAGAGAGAGTGCACACAAGCAGGGAGGAGGGGCAGCGGAAGAAAAAGAAACAGACTCTCTGCTAAGTGGGTAGCCCAAAGTGGGGCTCAATCCCAGGATCCTGACATCATGATCTAAGCCAAAGGCAGATGCCTAACCAATTGAGCCACCCAAGTGCCCCATATTCTTAGGAATAATATAATATTACTATCTATCTATATATCTTTTATGAATAAGAATAGTATTAGTATTAATCAATGAAACGTCAACAAAATGAGACTGACTCCTTAATATAATCCAAAGACCTGAGGAATTATTGAAAGAAGAAAACTGTTACAAAATCTGTTATTTATTGGGTTGTCTAGGAATTAACTTGCATTTCCCATAGCATCAGTCATTGCCATATGCACTCAAATTTTACACTCAATAAATGAAAAATAGTCATTGTTCTGATTAGGAAGACAAATCTTTCAAAGAGAAGTTATTGATACAAACCTAGACTGTTTCATATTTCTATACAAAGGAGTTTATGATCATCTGTTCACACTATTTCATCTAGTTACCACAGAGAACAACTGTCATTAAATTTTCTGGTTGAAATGTCCCTGTTGACAGTCTTTAAGCCTACCCTGGCTGAAGAAAATTTGAGTCATCAAAAACAGAGTGAGCTCTTCCCTATTAATAAAGATGTACCAGAATAATACATGACTAGCTTAGTGTTATTCCTTTTAAAGAAATATCCATGTCTTTTTGTCTTCAAATTCAGATTCATCCTACCTAATCTTTTGTTGGAATATGATAATTGTTCAATTAAAAAAAAACTTTCAGTCCTTATCCTGTTTGAAATTGAAACCACTGAATTATAGCATAATTAGTATCCAGCCTCCTTTCTCTTTCCTTTTTGAGATACTCAGTGTCCTGTCTCAGGCTTATACCCACTACTTTGATCCTTTTCATAGACAAAATTGAGAAGGTTCAATGGGTCTAAGTGTCTAATTTCAAGTCAAGTATTTCTAATAATAAGGGGAAAGAGTCATTGCACCATATTCCCAAGTTCAAAGGCATTTCTGTCATTTGGAGATTAAAAATAGATCAGATTTAACTGTATTTTAGCAGAGCAAATCTATTGTTTACACCCTTAGGAGATAGTTTTCTTAAAATGAGAAAATATAAAAAATTATAATTTCCAAATATCTTTTCATATACAGCTCAGGTCTGTGGTATGGAGGGAGAACTCAGATGAGGTTACTGGATCTGAACAGTCTTTAAGAAGAGCACTGTATACATTCAACTTCACAATCCAAGGTGGAAAAAGTGAGTGTTAGCAGGAAACCATCTCCTTATAGGCATAGGAATATTCCAAAACACCTATTAGTTAAATTTACTGATGGTGTGCTTATCACTGGATCCTAGAAAGGAAAAGATGGCATACACAAACTGAGGAGAGTTTAAGGAAGGGACTGTTTATAGTAAGTGGGTGATGTTTAGAAAACCAACAAGAAATGGCAAGAGGGAGCCTGTTTTTTGGCTCCTAAACCAGAAAGGGCAAGAGTTGGAGACAGTTACTGGAATACTGAAGGATTTCTACAGGAGAGGACTGCCTGACAAAGGCCATTGTCTTCCATGGTAGGATCAACAAATCCGTGATTTGAGGACAGGGAGAAAGCCAGGAGAAAAAATATCCCATCATTATCCTTCAGTCCTCCCATTTCTTCCTCATTTCTTCCACTGACCAACCCAACTAGACCCACCTAGTCAGAGGAGGTCCACAGGGATCAGAGTAAGGTGGATAATATGGCAATGGATCTAAGAGGCACATGAAGATACCAGTAGGCTGTGGAATGTCAGGTTCTGCCTTAAGCAAAGGTGAGGTAAAGGGTTTGTCCCTGATACCTCCTAAACCTTTGGTAGTCATCTCTTCCTAGTCTATAGATGATCCACTGCCACCACCAGAAGTTCACCATCATTCTATGCTGCTTGCATGAATATCTTTGGCTCCCATATGTCCCTGACATAGGCTTGTCTTACTTGAGTCACCACCCATATTTCAGAGGAGCACAGTCCTTATATTTTCAATTTACATCTTTTTTTTAAAAGATTATTTATTTATTTATTTATTTATTTATTTGACAGAGAGAGAAATCACAAGTAGGCAGAAGTAGGCAAAGAGGCAGACAGAGAGAGAGGGAGAAGCAGGCTCCCCGCTGAGCAGAGAGCCTGATGTGGGGCTCAATCCCAGGACCTGGGATCATGACCAGAGCCGAAGGCAGAGGCTTAACCTACTGAGCCACCCAGGTGCCCCAGTTTACATCTTTTTATATCCTATTCCTTCAAGGGAAACTACTCCTTGCTAGGTGGCAAGCCAGTCAGTCTAATAAATAATTCCATGCAAATGTTTAATATCACTTATTGGATAAAATCATAGGTCCTAGAGCTAGAAAACTTCACAGAAATGATTTGTGGCACTGTCAGAACATTTGATATAATGACATGAATATTTTGTATAGGAGGCAACAAAGGCTTAAGAATGTAAGGTTAGACACAAAGCTTACATGCAATCCAACTTGGAACAAAAGACATTTTCAATAAAGACCTTCAGGAAACCCGGCAAATCCCAAAGTGTGGTACTCACCTTAATTAGGTGGCATTCACACAGCACCAAGAACATTGAATCACACGGTCGGAAAGTGATTTTTTTTTTACACTCATCTCAACAATTGATTATATCACAGAGAAAGACTTGGTTTGGAGTCAGAACATCTTAATCCTTCTTAAAACACTGCCTACACTCCCCTTTTAACAAAGAGAAACAAGCATCAGATATAAACTTCATGTTCAGGCAATCATTAGTGATTTAATTTAATGTTTTATTTCCCTTGAATTTTTATTTTGTGTCAACGTTTATTTTATGATGAATAATAATGAACTTCAATCTGTTACATTAAAGTCTTTTTCACACAATTTTAAGTTTATTTATTTTTTTAAATTTAAATCCAATTTAATTAACATATAGTATATTCCTAGTTTCAGACATAGAAGTTTAGAGATTCATCAGTTGCCTATAACACCCAGTGCTCATTACCTCATGTGCCCTCCTTAATGTCTACCATCCAGTTACCCCATACCGCCACCCATCTCCCCTCAAGCATCTCTCAGTTTGTTTCCTATACTTAAGAGTCTCTTGTGGTTTGTCTCCCTCTCTGTTTCCATTTTGTTTTACTTTTCCTTCCCTTCCCCATGTTCATCAGTTTTGTTTCTTAAATTCCACATATGATGGAAATCAAAAGATATTTTTCTCTCTCTGATTTATTTCGCTTACCGTAATACCTCTAGTTCCATCACATGGCTGTAAACAGCAAGATTTCATTCATTTTAATGGCTGAGTAATATTCCATTTTACCTATTCATCTGTTAAAGGAAATCTGGGCTCTTTCCATATTTTGGCTATTGTGGACACTGCTATTTTTTTTAAAGATTAATTCATTTATATTAGAGGGAGATAGAGAGAGAAGAACAGTGGGGAGGGGTAGAGGGAGAGGGAAAAGGAGAGAGAAACACAAGTAGACACTGGGCTCATCTCACAACCTTGAGATCAGGACCAAGAGTCAGATGCTTAACTGACTGTACCGCCTGGGTGCCCCCAATTTTAAGTTTAAAAAGTAAGTGATTTAAAGAAAAAAGTATGTAAAAAATAGTACTTTTTTTCCAGAGTTATGTTTAAAAAGTGTTAAATGAAGCAATGTAGTTTGGGAAACATGACTTTATTCCAAAGAGTTTTTATCTATAATCCTATAATTTAAACATATATGAATTTCAGATAATGTATGTGTGTATATATTTATCATGACAGGCAGATTTCTAACATGGCCCCCAGTATTCCTTGGTATATATGTACTGTATAATTCCTTCCCCTTGAGTGCAGGTAAAACCTGGGAATGTAATATCTCACTTCCATGATTATGTTGTATTATATAGCAAAAGAGATTCTGCAGATTGTAATTAAGAAACCTATCAGTTGACTTTCAGTTAATCAAAAGGTTGATTATCTCAGGTGGGCCTGAGCTAATCAGGTGAGCCCACAGAAGGGATCTGAAACAGCAGCAGGTGTTTTTCTGCTGGCCTAGAGGCAAACAGCCATGCTGTAAAAGCAGAGGGCCATATGGCAGAAACCTGAGAGCAGCATGTAGACACTAAGAGTGGTCTATGTAGGACCTAAGTCCTACAGCCACAAGAAAGACCCCATTGAGAAACATTGAGCTTTGAAGAGGTCCTTGGGTTTTAAACGAGATAATGGTCCCAGCTGATACCTTCATTTTAGCCTGTTAAGATCTTGACCAGAGAGTCCAGCTAATTTATGCACAGACTTATGATCTATGGAAACTGTGAATAATAAATTTGGTTGTTTTAAGCCCTTGAATTTATTATAATCTGTTATAGGAGGGGAGATGCACACACACACACACACACACAGAGAGAGAGAGATACATACACATACTCAAACCCTTACAATGTAAAAGAATTTTGGAGAATTAATTGGAGGAAAGCCACATGAGAGTCTTTAGATTACACAGAAACTCTAGTACTACCTACACAATATAGGTAGTATTATCAAACTGTCTACAAAAATTATTCATCATTCTTATGCCAAGTAGAAATCACTGAACTTTCAAAAAACTCTCAGGAGTCTTTCAGAGCAGTCTGTCCCACTTCGCTCTGCACAAACGTCCCTGAATTGTCTTATGAAAACACAGGTTCTGGCTCAATAGGTCTGGTTTGGGGCCTGAGATTCTGCACCTCTACCATGTCCGCAGTGGTGCCAATACCATTACTGCAAGTAATAACAGTTCAGAGTCATCCCTGTTTACCTAATAGGGCTTTATCTAAGGCACAGAAAATGGTTTCCTAACAGGTTTTAGAGATTATCAAGGTGATACAAGCTCCTTCCCAGTATCCAACACAGCCAAGGCCTTTCTATTCACCACCCATTCAAAAAGTGAAAGGGTACTGGGACTTGTCCACCTCAGAATTTAGATAGCCGAGACTGAATTTAGCTGTATTTCTTTGACGCAGGGCAGGTCACCATGAGACCGGAAATCTTGTTGAAATGTACACCCAAGATGTGCAGCCTAGTCTAACCTCTATTCAAACTTCTGAGACTGTGAAATTAGGCTGGAAGTCTCCACATTTATTATAAGATTCCTGGTATTTCCTGTTTCCAGTCAGGCTGGCAATATTGTAAGCACAGTCTCTCGTGGTTTTTGGTACTTCCACTGACCATCCCAGCTAGACTCAAGAAGAGTTTAATAGCACACAAAAGATGCAACACTCAAAAACCTGTTGTGGAGAAATTTCATTTATGTAACCTCCAAAAAGGTTTCATGTGGTTTTCACTGCGGTGGTAGAAGACAGGTAATTTTTCCAAGTACGTAAAATCACATGCCTGATTTTCCTTCCCATCCCTTGTCACCTTCTAATATATTTCCTTTCATAAGAATAAGTGGATTTCTAAAGCTTGAGACTAGAAGGGAAGTTTTAGAGATTACCTGTCTGAGCTATTTATAGTAAACTCATGACCATTGAATGCAAACCTGCTTGTTGATTTCTCTGAAGTTTGAGATAAACTGATCTCAAGTGTTCCAAGAGGCTGGATAATCTTATTGATTAGTGAGAGAGTGCTCTTGCTCATGCTGACTAAGGAGAAGCAGAAAAGAGCTAGAGAAGGAGAGATCCAGCCAAAGCCAGGAAAGATGGAAACTGTGGTTAATTAAAAAAAAAAAAAAAAAGTGGAAGATACAGACTACAAAGATAATAGACTGCTTAGGCAGCCAGACAAATCCTTGAATCAAGTTGTTGATTCAAGTAGTAGACATGTGTCCAGACCAAAAGAAGGAAAATAGTAAAAGTGATCTTCAGAGGGGCGCCTGGCTGGCTCAGTCAGTTAAGCATCTGACTTTTGATTTTGGCTCAGGACATGATCTCAGAGTCATGGGGTCTGCACTTGGTGTGGAGTCTGCTTAAGATTCTCTCTCTCCCTCTGCCCCCCTGACCCTAAGACACCCCTCCCCACTCACTCATTTGCTCTCTTCCAGAAAAAAAAAGGGGGGGGGAGGGATTCTTCAGAGAAGTACAAAGCCACACCCTCTCCTGAAAATGACCAAGTATTTCATTGTCAGGGACTAAATTACCCATATTGCTTGTCAATACGTGAAGCATTTAGCATCACACCTTTGGAGAGTGGCCTTATTGAATGTGTGCATTCTGGGGCAAGGAAGTTCTAGGACATAAAAAGGAACTTCCTTTGAGATGTGGTGACAGATACACAGCAGAGTTCCCATAACACTGACCAACCTTCGATGGCAGCAGCCTGGGAACTGGATACCATGGTCTTCTACCTGTTGTACCTCTCTCAAGCACATCGTCCAGATTTGAGATCAGAGATTGGATAACCTAAAGCCAAGACAGGGTTAATCCTTGGTGCCACTTTTGTAAAGGTCTCTTCTTTTGCTCTTGAAATAACCTTGGCACTACACTCCAAAGCCACTCTCCATGCTGATTTCCAGGCTTAGCTTAGGGCAGCAGACCTAATGGGTCCAAATGCTGACAGATGTGTGGCAGGTGGGATGAATTCTTCCTTTAACTCCCCACATGGCACTTCTTAATAATATCACTTTGTAGCACAGGAGTAGAAATAAATGCACCCAGACAAATACAGATATGCAAACATACACACTATACAAAAGACTCAAAAAGTGTGTACATTCATATGTATGTATGTATGTATGTATGTATTTTTGAATGTGTGTTCACTTCTGGTAGCATAGACATGGCTAGAGCCTAAAGTGGCTCTGAGGAAATGGTCACAGTACTAACAAGGACCAAGTATTGAGGAAGAAGATTCAGAGTACAGAGAAGATGGGTAAATGGCCCTATGGGGCACTTGGAGTAACAGAACTCCTATACAAGATGGAAGGTTTGACAACTTGAGACCCATAATCCAAGCTCTTGGCTGCCAATTTCCCACATAGCAATCATACCCACTTGCAAAAATTGAAGTTCCATTGACAAGGCTATCTCAGAGTCCCCTGAGGCAAGTGCGTCTTATCTATCCATATGCCAATATGTCTGGGTTACAATGTGCTCTGTCCTCTTCCTGGAGGGGACTTTCCCTCTGCCAGCATCACATTGCTCAATACTAACCAGACTCTCCAAATCTCCATGCTTGTCTCTGCTTTCACAATGTCAGTGAAGACACTTGCGGAAGCCACAAGTCTTTGCCTTTAATTATTTTTGCTTCTATAGCTCTGATTAACCTCAGTGTAAAACCAACAAGCTGTTTCAGTAAAAAGTTAGGGTACATTGGTTACCAATTTGAATCTCCATACAAGAAGGCCATACAGGATCAAAAGAAGTAAAAAGAAAAAAAGAAAAAGAGAAGGAAGGGAAGGAGAGGGAAGAGAAGAGAAGAAAACAAAAGAAAAGGAAAAAGAAAATGTGCCTCACTCTGGGTCAGACAATGATAAGCCGACTTCATGACTGCAGGACTTCTCTGTGCATTTCATCTGTATGCCTGTCCACCTGCTTCTTGAAACTTGGATCTATCCCTTACTCTTACCCTGCTCTCTTTAGTATACAAGATTGGCTGGTGCAGGGTAAAACCCCCAGATTCCCTTGACTATTTGGTTTCTAACTAAGATGGGGCAATGGGAAGTACTGGCTTTCGGGGCTAGGGCAGAAGAGAGGAAGAAGCTAGATATTTCTCCCTCCTTCATTTTTTAAAAGATTTATTTGTTTTAGAGAGAGCGAGAGCATGCATGGTGGGGAGGAGCAGAGGGAGGGAGAGGGAGAAACATAAGCAGATTCTGTGCTGAGCACAGGGCCCAAGGTGGGGTTAGATCTCATCACCCCATGAGATCACAACCTGAGCCAAAATCATGAGTTGGGTGCTTAAGTAACTAAGCCACTCAAGCACCCCTCCTCCTCTCTGTTCTTTGAGCGGTTTCTCAGACAGAGGTTGCAATTCCTCCATGACTTCATCTCCTGCCACCTGGGCTTTCCTCTTAGGACCTGGATCCCCATAAGCAACACCTGAGCTCTGCTAATACTGCCTGTCTGCTCTGTCCTCCAGCCCTGGGCAGGATAGTGTCTTCCTGCCTCATTCATCTTTAGACTGCCTCACCTGCCCCGGTTTTCAGTTCTTCTAACACCTCTCTAGTTCAGTTCCTATATTAAATTCTATTAAACCACCTTGTGTGGGTTGATTTTCTTGAAAAACCGTAATAGATAGAACACAGTGACGTGTTTCATGACTCTCTGAGAGGAAGAATGGACATGCCCAAGATTTATTTCACTATATTCCCTTCATTGCTGTGACTATGTATTGACATTCTGCAGACAGTGGCAGATCCTATTAAGATAGAGTTGCCTATTCTTCCAATGTCTACCTCCTAAACCCAGAATATTTGCACATGAAATGAAGGATGGCTTCTAGGACATTGCATAGCCTCTGAAGGTCAAAGATGACAAAACTAATCTCGTAACTAAACCTCCAAAAAATGAAGGCTGGAGAATAGGCATCCCAGTACAGAAGGCTAATTTCTAGAACCCACATGACTCCCACAAAGAATCAATGTCATCCATATGAGTCAATGACTTTGCTCCTCGAAAGTCAATTTGGAGAAGAGTATAGTTTACTGAGCCCTAGAATCAGGCCCTCCAGGGCTGGCTCAACTCTCAATACTACTCAGAATTTACACAGTATTTTCTATCTTCAAAGAACTACGCAGACATTAACCAATTATTCTGTTCTTGGCCCCACGCCGGGTTATACTATCAAGATTTGACAAAGTCTTTGTACTCTCTGTAGTTCTGTAGGAATGTAGGTTTGTCTATCTTAATCAAAACTGAAGCCAAGCTGGGACCTTTGGCTGAAGGAAGCCTTGGTGATTTAATATTTAATACAAACATCCTGTCCTCATAAACTGATCCCCTTTAACAGAAAAAAAAATTGTCATTAGAGCACAGTCGAGCAAAAAAGGAAAAAGGTTATAAACTTTGAAAAAAACAAAATAGTTAATGTTTGGAGATTTTAAAGTGTTTTCAACAGACAGTCGTGCAGCTGTGGTAACTTTGGAGGGGGGTTTTCACTTCAGCTCTTGTCATCTGCCTATGGGTGCCTGGTATTAAAGGTTTACATTTTCTTTATACTCTCCATGATGAGCAGATATTTTCTTTCCCCATTGAATTTCCTCCTTCTTACTTCCCCTTTGAGACTCTTTGGCCTTTCAGGCCATGAGCTGATAAACTGCAAGAAAGAGATTAGTCCTAGAAAATAAAACTGTCTGCTTAAAATGAGATCTGGTTCTATGGAGGGAGTTGTAATGTGAACCTCTATACTTGGGTCTTTCTCTAACCTGATGCTGGCCTGAGAGAATCACCTTCTCCCTCTAGGCCTTTCACACTGCCTCTTCTAGAAGTCATGCTTCAAAAGTGACCCTTTATGATGGAAATCAAGGCAACTGATTACCAATGCCAGGACTTCACTGTGGCAAAAATATCCCCACTTTTCGTCTGACTTCTGAGTATTAGACATCTGGAGTATAACCAAGACCCACCAAATACTGCTTGCCATCTGGTCTTGATTTAAAAGCCAACCACATGGCATTTGCACTTCTCATTGACTGACAAGTTCAATTGCAAACCAACTTTGGCTTTCCCATCCTATGCGTCCATAGGACTTTAGATAAGCAATTTTGGCACCAAATATGCTCATAAATATCCTACTAGGGAATGGAGCTGTATGATCATCACCAACATATAAAGGGTCAATCTTAATAAAATTATGCCACAATCAAAGATAGAAAAAAAATGGAGACAGCTTGGGTTTCAAATAGCAATAGCAGTCAACAAGTTGCTATTTCATGGTGGGCACTTGGTGATTAAAATTTCCACTGGATATTGAAGCACTGTTAATGGCTGACATTTACTAAAGCAAAGAAAAACAGAGGTTTGTAAGAATCCCAGAAAAATTCCCGCCCACAGATTCCCATGCCCCAGATTCCATTTAACAATGTATTGAAATCATATTCTAACTTTAAGCCTTGATTCCAGTGATTCCAGTGTTCAGTGATTTCTTCTTGTTTCATATATTATCTATCCTCTGTTTGTCTGCTTCTCTTTCTGTCTCTGTTTCTCTATCTCTATTCGTCTTTATATATAGCATATTCCCTGCCATACTGTCTTCTAGTATTATATCACTATATTATTTATTATTTTTTCTGTGAGCATGTTTTATCTTTCTGTCTAAGCTTGGGGAAAGCAGCGGAGCCTGAGACAAGGATGTAAGCATCTCCGAGAATGGTCCAACGGCAAGGAGGGGAGCTGGAGCATTTACCCACCAGATCTGACCCCACCAGTTGAATGTTGTCCCAGGGATATTGATTGCCCAGCTCTTCTGAGTGGTGCTTATAAGCCAAACAAACTCAAGCTCCCAGAGCTTGGCAAAAGGCTCTGGGGCAGAGCATAGAAAGCCATGAAACACACTCTTGAAGTGAGATGCTGACAGCGAGAGTTGGGTCGTTAGTTTGTGGAACTGCCTCCCACATGTGCACTGAACTCAGAGGCGGGACATGGGTCTACGATGCCAACACCAGAAGCATTTTCTCTGTGTCTATCACACCAACTTGCAAGTTTCTCAGGGAGAGGCAGTCTTGCCTGACATGGTGCCATGCTATGTGTCTAACATAGCACCAGATATTTGGAAGTGTGATAAATATTTCTGATAGGATCCACTTCAGAATAAATCAATCATGTATTCTCAATGCCTCTTTCCTCTTTTCCTATTTCTCTTATTCCTAACATCAGGAGCCATCCTTCTAGAATTTGAATAAAAAGATTGTTGATCTGTGGTAGAAAGAGCATTGGAACTTACAATGCAAAGGCCTGGGTTTGAGTCTTAAGTCACCCTTAAACTGAGTGACACTGGGAAAATAAAAAAAAAGATTTGATTTCAAAATCTTCAAGATGCTTTTCCCTGAGGTTAATGTCAAAATGAATATACGTCTGTATGAAAAGCACTTGGAAAACATAGAAATGTCTGCATATATAAGGGACATTCCTTGTCCTCTTCCTCATGGCAAGCTGCTTTCTAAATACCCACTCTGCAGTTAAAAAGTTCTGATCATTTCTAACTGCCAGGGAGACACAGAATATAGGAAAGTGATATAGTCTGACCATGGTGCCCTGCTTGCCGATGAACTCTGAGCCATTTCGCAATTTCTGGTCAATACACATCTTCCTAGAAGAGTGGATCTCACCAGTCCCCTTGAATAAGAAAAAACTGACATGGGAAGAACTCCAAATCAGCCACTTTTCTGAGATCCCCTGCTTATTCTTCTAAGTAAGCCTTCCTTTTACACAATGCCCAATAGGTATCAGTTAACCTACTACCACCAATAATGCCTACATAACAAACCATCTCAGAATTCAGTGGCTACAAACAGAAATCCTTATGAAAAAAGGATAGGGACTGATGGATGAATAGAGGAATGAGTTGACAGATGGACAGGTGATAAAACAAATGTAGCAAAATATTTGGTGGTAGGTATAGTGCTAGTCACTAAAAAGTCAGCTTATCTTATATTTGATACTTTTCACTAACAACAAAAACCCTAAGTATTACTGTAGTTCCTGTGCTCTGGCATATGGGTCCCTGTGCTCTGGGCAGGGCTGATTTTGGCTAGACTCATTCATGTGTCTGCCCTATTACCTGGTAGATCATTGGGAACTATGGTCTATAACCATAGACCACATTAGTCTATGATGGCCTTTTCTGGAATGGCTCTCCTCCATGTTTTATCCTCCAGCAGGCAAGCTAAGATTTGTTGTTCACTTGATATTCACAGAAATCCAGAGAACAAGTAGAAATATGCAAAGCTTCTTGAGTCCTTGGCTTAGAAATATCACTATTACTTTTGGGGCACCTGGGTGGCTCAGTCGGTTGAGCATCTGACTTCTGATTTCCACTCAAAGGTTGATCTTGGGGTCGTGAGTTCAAGCCCCATGTTGGGCTCCACCCTGGGTGTGGAGCCTACTTAAAAAAAATTAAAATAAAAAATAAGAAATATCACTATTGCTTTCACAGCAAGCAACTGGTCAAAACAATTCAAAAGGCCAGCCCAGATTTCAAGGGTGGGGAAATAAACAGGAAGGGTAAAGAATTGAAGTTGTTTCTGCAATCTACTTTACCCATCTTACTGGTTGCTAACCACTGTTACCACAAAGCAATGAGGACTCTAACGTCAGACTTACATACTAACCCAATTTTGATCACTCACCAACAGTCACATGCATAGCACATTCAGAGTCTAAAAGTCCTCAGACCCCAGAAGAAAGAGATGATATTTTAAAATCTTTATGTTGTTCAGGTGAGGCTGTAGTCTAAGGAAAGTCAGTAATTGCTCTCTTGAAGCAGGAATCAGGAAGCAAGGATACTATCATTCACATGCAGGTTTGAGGTCCTGCCCCCCGCAGCTAGCTCCCTCACTTCATCCTATTACTCGTCCTAAACCCATAGGTCTCCCTCCGCAACCCCTTTCCTGGGGCTTCTTGAAGAACACACTGCTTCCCTGCTTCCCTTCACTTATTGCTTATGGACTATCCATTGTAAACTAAGATGAGGTCACTGACCCACCTTTCCCAGAATTTGAGCCTTCCCTCTGCTTAGCAGACATATCTGGGTTCATGGAGCCAGGTTTCTGCTATCTCCTGGTCCTCCTCATATTTGGAGGAGTTAGGCCAACATGAGCAGTGTAGCCTTAGGTTAGAGAATAAACAGTTTCTGTGTGCTGAGTTCTGCAAACACACCTGGGGTAAAAACTCCAACATCAATAACATCATATTAACAGACCACTAGTCAGACAGCTGACAATAGGAGCAATGACAAACATAACACTCTAAAAGCTGGGAAACATAATAAGCCTTGCCCTCTCCAAAGCGAAGCCAGGTGGAGGGTCTCTCAACATCCTTGTGTTATCCGTCTCTGTAAAGAGAAGCAAACAATGAGATATATTTCCTAATAAAGACCATTTGGTTATTAGTATGCAAGCTATGGGATTAAGAGTTTCTTGTTAGCCACTTGTCAATCTCAAAGACTATGAGATTTATTATCTTTTAATTAGCCTTTTCGTTACATCATTAGTGACTTCCCCACCACTGCAGTGCAGAAAGAGCAAAAAGGTACATTTTATGGTGTTTACTGATCATGCTACTTGATTAAAGATGACAACTAGGCCTGCCTAGCATTCTTAAGAGCTGAGGAGAGGGTGAGTTAGAGCAAAGAATTAGGAGGGGTGAGAGGCTGGACATCAGGGAAAAGCAAAGCCTTTTGGCTCAACATGAATGAAATCAGACTCCTTCCTCCCTTCTGCTTGAAATAAAAGATATTAGCCTGGCCTGTAATGGGACCTTCTTAGTTTATTAAAAATAATAGTAATAACAAGAGGAAGAGGGTGAAGTGGGAAGTGAAATATTTGCAACAATGACTCACTTCATATCAAATCATAGGTTAGTCAGATGATGTCAGAGATGTAAGCCACACCCACCCTAAATAAAAATCAGACACCTTTATCCACTGGACCTCCATTTAGACGTGAAGAGAAAACACTGGTACAGTGACTTACTGAGCCCAGGAAAAGTGACTACCTTGCATGTGCCTCCATTTCTCCATCTGTAACATGGGGGTTAAAACTAGGTCCTTCCTCAGATTTCTTCTATCACTAACATTCCAGGCCCTCAAGGTCAACATGTAATCCTTGCCTTCTCAGTGCTGCTACCAATGATGAGTCTGGTAATAATCCTGGAAGGCTGGTATCATTCTAAGCCCTATTTTGTTAGGAAGCCAATTAAGACACTGGTTCTAAGAGTTGCTGGATTCCTAGCTACTCACAGCAGGGACAAGAGGAGTGGCAGTGGCATCCATGGGACCTGGTGAGGTCCCATGGCAGAGGCAGTCTCTGGCCCCACCCAACCCTGAATATGCATTTTAACAAAACCCTCAGGCATATACTCAAGTTACAGTTTAAGAAGCAGGGTCCTAGGTCACCAAGCTACTAAATGCTAAAGCCAGAGGCGAATTCAAACTCTCTGATATTATATCCTGTCCTTTTTCTACCCATACCACACCCATGATTCCTTCTTCCAGAAGAAACGGGCCCCTGTTAACTCTTCTTATCAGCTTTGGTCAGGATGCCAAGCAAATCTCCGGATACCCTCTGCACTCTCTCACTGAGGTGCTCTTGAAAGTCATTACACACCACCAGAATTGTTCCCTGGATGGCTCACACCCTGCCCCCACCCCCCACCATGTAATTAAATTAATCTTGGATCCAAAACATCAGTGTTGCAATGGCCTTGGAATTGAAAAGAAAAGAGCATTTTTTTCTATGAAAAGATAAAGACAAATACAAAAACAACAGCAAAACAATGAAACACTTTTGTAGCTAATGGGGAGGCAAAGGGCCACTATAGGCACCAGAAAGAAGTTTCTTTAAGGACAGTTGGCCTTGACTTCTCTCCTCATGTTTTTGGCTTAGAAGAGATCAGAGACCTCCACTTAGCTGTGAATAGTGACGGTCTGGAGACCCCCAGGCAGACAAGCCCCCCATTAGTTGGGTTACTCTGGAGTTGTAAACACGGTACTCTCCCAATCTGTTTTCTAAGGCGAACTGTATATAAAGCATGTGTGTGGCAGGAGATGATAGCTCGCTTGAGGCTTTCAGCAATCGATGTTTACAGACTATAATGGAAACCACAAGTTTCTTCTTTAACTCAAGTCAGTATACATTCCTTCAACCCGCAGGCAAATTGGAGCAGGGAGGGGGGTTGGGAGGGGTTCATAGTGAGTCATCATTTCACATTTTTTAACAGCTTAATGAGCATCTAGAAATGCCTTATTAGCCAGCAAAAATACAGAGTCTTTTTTTCCCCCACCAAATTCAGCAATGACCCTATTTGGACGTGGAATTCCTTGAGCATCTACTTTAAATGACGCCCCTCATGGAAGGTGAGTGACTAATGTCTCTACCACAGAGTTACAAACAAAAGCATATGAAAGGCTCCACAACTGACTTCATGTTAATAACTTTCCCTCATTTTGTCCCAACTTTAGGAGGGGAAAAAAATTATTTCTCGTAGGTTCCATTAATCCTCTGGAAAGCCCAGCCCAGGGTGCCTGGAAGAAACAAGAGAATTCTCAGATCTGCAAAGCAGCTCTCTCAGCCAAGATTCACGGTGCTAACAGACAGATGGTAAATATCGCTGGGGTTCTAAAGCCACAGCTGTGTGCCTCTGGATCTCTCAGATCTATGTGTGTGATCATTAAAATATTTCAGATCATCTAAAATAGGAGTCTCTGTGATCTTGGCAACTTCAGTATTCCTGACCCTCTTTTATATTTTTCTTTCAGGGGCCACATGCATAATCTCAGTAAAATAATGGGGAAAAGTACAGAAATTCCCGGAGCTACTTATCATCTTGAATATATTTGTGTTTGTGCATAGACATTTTAATGCTATATTAAATAAGTCACTAGTATTTCAATATCTCTTTGGTAACTGAGAGGGAGTAACTGATTTTTTTTCCAAGTTTTGTCTTGAGTCCCAAATAAATAAATTATTTTTTGTCTTTTCACTCTTCTTTCTCCAATCCTCTTTAATACTATAGGTCAAATTCCGGCTCCCAAGGCAACTACAAGCTCTAAAGGGTCCCATTTGTCCTTTAGGCCAAATTTGCATCTTTTAGATCATTTATGCCAATTCTGCATGACTTTAAAAGAATGAGATTGCAAGAGTCACCCAGTTTCATGAGAGGAATTCTGTGAGGTTTTCTTCTTGAATTTACAAAAGTAAAATGCAAGTTTATCATTTCTGGAATGACACCAGAGTACATGACCTAAGGTATTATGGACATTTCTTCATGTCCCTACAGATTGGCATTAAAGCTACCTGCTGTTTCAGAGCAAACATTCATTTGAAGATTGAATTGTAACTCCTGTACAATTTGTGGCAATTGGGGAAAATAGTCCTGTTATATAATTCTATGTCAATGAAATTGAGGTCCATCTCAAGAGAACCTGGAATTCTTATGACAGATGCTGATAAAATAAAGGATTAAAGAAGTAAATCCATTTTTAATTCCTTCCTAAATTACATCTCCTTTCACTAGGCAATTCCTCTGAATAAAGCTAATTCCTCTTTTAAAAATGTCACCTCTGTATATTTATCATTCAATCTTGTCTGAATGTGCTGTTATTTAGTATAGTCTTCGGAAGACTCCCTCAGGGTAACTGCATGACTTTTAGCTCAGTTTCCAGTCTTTCTCTTTTCCTTTTCTGGGGCAAGAAGAAAGGAAAATCAAGTGATGAGTCCTGTGGACTGTGGACCCCATAAAGGGGGTTGTCAATATATGCGCTTTGGTGTGTGGACAGAGCAATTTCCATACTTGTCTTTTCATTTATTCATTTGTTCTTCCAGTAGATATTGGAAAATCTAGAATGTGTGCTAAGCTAGGTGCTGAGTGGACTCTGGTGTACAAAACTGACAGAGTCCATGCCTTCAAGTATCTTCCATTTTAATGGGTTTTAAAGGGTGGATAAAGATGATTAACTCAAAACAATGAACAAATTAACTAGCAGAAAAAATACTAAGTGCTACATGGACTTTACTTGGATTCTGATTGGAAAACATGGTAAAACACATCTTTTGGTCAACTGAGAAAAATAACACATATTACGTATTTGATGATACTAAAGAATTAATGTTAGTTTTGTTTGTTGATCATGGCTTTGTTCTGATGTTAAAAAAGAAAGAAACATAATAGAGGTCCTTAACTATTAGACACATACTGAACTGCTTACAAGTAAATTTGCTAGGATTTGCTTAAAAACTTTCTCCAAAAAAAAAGTGGGTAAGGGTAAATAAGAGTGTTAGACGGTGGTGGTTAGAGCTGGGTGATGAGGGCAAAGGAGTCACTCAACTATTTTCTCTATATTCATGTGCTTTGAAAATATCCTTAAAAGATGAGGAGGTGGATAATGATGATGATATACTGCACGGCTGTACAGGATTAACACTTGCTGAGCACTTAGGATATGAGAGCTGCTCTACATACATCGCACTTGTGGCTATTCCATAGGAACAGGATGGACCTCCATGCAAAATTTGGTTCAGAGATTGAGAATGATGATACCACACACAGTAAGAGGGTATGGAAAGATTTAATACTTAATCTCAAGTTGTTCTGGGGAAAGCATGGCAAGCCCCCCAAGCTGGCCTGAAACTGGTTTGTGCTGGAGGTGCAGCAGGGGCTTATGTGGTTTGACTTTCCCACCAGCTCCAAAGGAAGGAGCACTTATCAGTGTTCCCAGATGTGTGGCACAAGGGAAAGAAAGACCACTGAAGCTCAAAAGCTGTCCACCATCAAACATCAAAAAAATGGAGTCAGAATACTACAATCTTTTCATTTAATTTGCATTATGACCCCCCCTCTTTAGGTTAAGATAGTAGTTCATGGAAGAGAACACTGAGGCTCAGCAAGGTTAAGATACTTGCTAAGAACACCAAGGTAACAACATCAGAACCAGAGCCTACTGTCTCACACACACTCTATGCTCTACTACCTCCATTCACATTGAGGCAGGAGGCCCCTCCACATGCAAGGATCACATGTCAAGCACACTGCAACCCAGGAAAGGCAGCAGGACTTATTATGCTGGTGTCTGATGGTGGAAGTTAAGGTCCAGGCCAGATGGATCATAGAATCAATAAAGATGGCCTGTGTAAGAAGCACATCAATTTTTCTGCTGAAATATCACTTTTCTGTGAAACCAATTAGGATGTTTTTGATTGCAGAATGGCTTAATAAGGAACTGCATCATAATCTCAAACAGAAGGAGTAACTGTGTGGGCAGGGTCCAGGGTGAATGGACTCAACAGTTCAACAAGGCCCCCAGGAGTTCCGATTCTCTTCATGCTTCCACTTTGACAGTCTGGCTTCATTTGCAAGATGGAACCAAGATGAGTACAGATGTCACATCTGCACATGACAACATCAAATGGAAGAAGGGAAATCCCCTGAGAGACAGACAAAAGGAAAAAAAAGAAAAACATTTCCTAGAAGCCCTCCAGCAGATTTTCCCTTGTGTTTTGTTGGCCAATGGGCTGGGTCATATACCTGTTCCTGAACGACTCACTGAAGACCTTAAAGCAATGCTAAACCACAAAAGACATTTGACCTCAGGCTGAAAAGAAAGTCGAACATCGGAAGGCCACACAAACCCAAAAGGACAGGCCCTACTCTGTTCCAATAGACGAGCCACACCAGAGCATGAGCCCAGTGATACCAGCCAGACAAGCCAGAGATTTAGATTTCTTTATGTGAATTTGTAAATTTTGGCCACATATTTAATTTTTTTTTTTAAATATACTGCAGGCTGGGACGCCTGGGTGGCTCAGTTGGTTAAGCGGCTGCCTTTGGCTCAGACCATGATCCCAGCGTCCTGGGATTGAGTCCCACATCGGGCTCCTTGCTCAGCAGGAAGCCTGCTTCTCCCTCTGCCTCTGCCTGCCACTCTGTCTGCCTATGCTCACTCTCTCTGACAAAAAAAAAGGTTTAAAAATACACTGCAGGCCAACATTCATTCTATAGCTCAAAAATAACAGGTCTGTTGATTAAAAGTGGTCTTTGGTTTCCCAGTGTGTAACCTCTGAGCCAACCAATCACAGACATTCCAATCCAGAAGGTCTGAGATGACAACAGAGAATTTGTATTTCTAGTAATCTCCAGGATGATGCTGATGCAGCTGGTTCCTAGGTTACACTGGGAGTGGCACTGTTCTGTGGTCCCACTCCATTTTGCTATTCTTCATCCTAGGGAGTGACTATATGGGTTCCAATTTCATAGTCCTCGGTGGAGAAGCCATGCCTCCTCCTTCCTCCATTCACTGCCTACTGACACCTCTTCTTCCTCTTCTGGCCTTCAGTACATTTTAGAAAATCAACTGAATTCTCAGGTTGGCTAATGGTGCCCTTTTCTTCCCCTCCTCTCCAAATGAAATGAAATGAAACACACCATGATATAGAAAGGCAGGAAAAACTTCAAACAAGCTGGCTCATTATTTCCCTCCACAAACTAGGGAAGGGCACAAACAAATAAACACAGTATTGCTGAGGGAAGCCAGTGCAGGGCCTGGTTTTCACCAAGCAGTGACCTCCTCCAGTGAATTAAATGCCCAGAGCCCCACAGTCTCATCTGGTCCTGATTTTCAATCGGCAGTAAACTGATACTTTTTTTTTTTTTCACTTTCATTATAGCTTGTTTTCATCTAGTTTATATTTCCAAATGTACTGGTTTTCAATCCTGAACTGTCATATTAAAAAAAAAAAATACAACATCAAAAAATGTAGGCTAGCCGACCCAATGGCACCAAGGAGGAGGCCCAGCCCTTGGCTTGTGGGAATTCCTTGGAGATTTTCTTTTCTCTGAGCTAACCCCATTGGGAGTCACCAAGTTGATGGGTGGGTGGAGAGTGTTAATGAAGGGGCTCAAACTATCTATCTTACCTTATGTGGGGTAGCATGCTGAACAGAGAGAAAAGAGAATGAAGGAATACCTAGAAGTTTCCATGCACTGCACACTATGACTATTACAGCAAGGACACAGAGGAGCTTTGAGGGAGGAGCGGGCTTGGCAAAAGGGTCACCAATCTGACAGCAGAGATTTGTAAACTTGCCAGTTGATGGAGAAAAGGGCTAACTCTCCCAACCACGGGGAATGAAGGCCCAGTTCTATGCACAGAAAAGAACAGCCAAACCCTCTGACTAAATCTCAGAAGAATTAGTCAGCAAATGGAATGAACACAATTGGGAATGAGTTATGAACATTCCCAGCACCCACCCTGAGGTGCATGGACAACACACCCCTCTGCAGGATGAAATCCATCCAGGGTGACCCTCACAGATGTCTGCCAGGCCTCCAGCTATGCCATGACGAGAAGGTCTGAGCTCATTCCCCTGGGCAGGTGCCTCCCTCCCCAAGCTCTCTGCAGCTGGGTCAATGCAGTCTCTCCTCCCCACTGCAGGAGGTATGGGTGTGGGGGGTGAGGTGAGGGGGGTAATGGTAAACAGACTTGCAAGTCCTCCAGAGTAGAGCTTAACACCTAATGGTTAGTATTTCAGGAGTTCAGGCTTCCCTCAAGTGTGGATGAAGATGTGGTAATGAATTGGGATTCACCACAAGGCAGCCCCCATTTTTTGTAGCTCCTATACACAATTCAAACATGGGCTTTCTCCTCTACAGAAATGATTCCGAATGTAAACCCAAACGTGCTTTTCCTCCAAGTTTAACTTTGCATGTAGCAGCATTAAAAAATAAATAGTTGAAGAGTTGGCCTTCACAGTCTTCCTCTGAAGCCTTTCCTCCTGGCTGATTCCAAGGCTCATTCTTCTCTCCATCTCTTTTGCCAAAGTTCTTGTCATCCTTGGGGGGCAGCCCTCTCCCTTCTGAGGATGCTTTAAATCTTTGCTCTCTGGTTTCTTCCTGAAGCTTCTGTTTCCATCTTGTGTCAAGTGCAAGGAGTTGAGAAATTTTCCCCAATTCTAGTCTTTTAATAAATGCCTTTTGGTAATCTGATCATTCTTCTTTGCTCTATTTTCTCCATTTGCACACACACACATACACACACACAAGCATGTGTGCATAGGCACATACAGGTACCTGCACATGAACATACATGTGCTTCCCCTTATCATTCTCTCTTTCTCTCCTTTTCTTCCTCCTTCCCATCTTCCCTTCCTCCTTTGACCTTCAGAAATCCAGGACATTAGATGTCACACAGAGTAGATCTCTATGTTATGTTAAAGAAGCTTGTCTCATCATAAAATGAAAAAAAAAAAAATAATAAGAATACCAGACATCAAATATACAAGTTCTTCATAATGAGTAGTAAAATGGACTAAGTTTTTCCGGTTTTGTTGGATATTGTGTTTTAGGGGAATTATCTCACCCCTTCCTCAATTCTGTGAGTGAGGGATCATACCATGCCATTTTGGAATTCAGAGAGGTTGATCAATTAGCTGAAGTTGCACAGCTCATGGTGGGTATTGCAGCAACGATTCTAATCCTGGCAGCCAAACTCCAGGGCCCTGCTTTAAGCACATGTGATTGTTAACTCCTCCTCTCTCTCAAAAGGTCAGGAAAGGATCCCATAATCTTTCCTCCAGCACTGAGTATACACACTCAGGTACTTGGGATCTGAGAACGATTCGGAGTTCTGTTACAAAGGGATACCCTATTTTATCCATATATCATATCTCATAATGGAATAGTCATTTTCAATCTTCACTGCATTCAGACCACGAGTTTTTAAGAATCCTGATGTCTAGGTCATACCTCAGAGTCTGATTACATAAGAATACCGGGAGTGTGGAACCCCGGCATCATTATTTTAAAAATCTCCCCTGGTGATTCCAATGTATTGTCAAGACTGAGAATCACCAAAATAGTGAAATTTCAGGCCAACAGCATCAAGCAAATTAAGGAGCTCCTTTTTGGGAGTGGCAGGGCTATCCCACCATCTCTGAAGTCAAGGTATTAAGTGATCAAATTTGTGTTTTTCCTCTATATTGAGATAGCTATGAAGAAACCTGTCTCACAATATCTAAAATGGCAGATGACTATAAAGTAAAGCCTTCTGGGGCACCTGGGTGGCTCAGTCAGTTAAACATCTGCCTTTGGCTCAGGTCATGATCCCAGGGTCCTGGGATCAAGTCCTGCATTGGGCTCCCTGCTCAGCAGGGAGTCTGCTTCTCCCTCTGCCCCACCCCCTGCTCATGCTTTTTCTCTCTGCCTCAAATAAATGGATAAAATCTTTAAAAAAAAAATTTTTAAGTAAGGCCCTCTGAACTTGGAAGAAATGAGACCTGGGCTTAGGTTTTATCAATCTGTTGTATGCTAGCTATGTGACTCTTTTTTAAATTGTGGCAAAAGACACATAACAAAATTTGCCATCTTAGCCATTTTAAGTGTACAGTTCACTAGTAGTAATTACGTTCACACTGGTGTGTAACCATCATCACCATCCATCTTCAGAACTCATTCCATCATGTAAAACTAAAACTCTACATCCATTCAATGACAACTCTTCATTCTTCCCTCCCATCAGCCCCTGGCAGCCACCGTTCCAGTTTTTGTTTGTCTGAGTTTGACAGCTCCAGATATCTAAGTAGAATAATGCAGTATTGGATCTTTCATGACTGGCTTATTTCATTTAGTATGACCTCTTCAAGTTTCATCCATGTTGTAGCCTGTTTAAGAATTTCCTTCCTTTTTAAGACTGAATAGTATTGTATCGTGTGTCTATACTACATTTTTTTTGCCCATTCAACTGTTGATGGACATGTGGGTTGATGGACATTTGGTTTGATGGACACTTTTGGCTCTAACGAGTAATGCTACTAGTAACTTGACTATACAAATATCTCTTCAAGACCCTGTTTTCAATTCTTTCAGATATGTACCCAGAAATGGAATTGTTGAATCACTGTGCGACTTTAAGCAACTCATTTCAATCTTCCTGACCATTGATTTCCCTACTGTAAAATTCATGTTTATTAAACATGGTTCTAGGTGCTAAGGATATCACAGTAAAGAAGATGGCTAAGGTTCCTATTCTTACCACCAGCTACCCAAAAATGAATGAGATGACTTGGGTTTTCTAGCTTTCATTAACAAATTAATCTAGAAATTTTGGGCCTTCTCACTGGGTATTGAGAACTCTTGTACCAAGAAATAAAAGTTTATCTGGGAGTCTGAAAATAATGAGCGCAAATGGAGGGAGCTCCCACGTTTAATAAAATAAATAAAAGAATAAAAGAATAAAAGAAAACCTTAGTTTTGTAATTTTAACTGGATGAGGAAATTGTCAATCCCAACCACATTTCCCCTTGGGTGTGTCATTAGTGAGAATTCATGCCAGGGCCTAATTAAACATTCAGATATCTTTTCTCAAAGAAAAGAGGGGGGGGGGAACTGTTGCAAGGTGCGCATGCACGTGCGCGCGTGCACACACACACACACACACACACCATACAAATATCCTGCATTTTCATACGAATTTCAGGAAAACTTCTGAGAAAACCTACAACTATGTAAAACCATGAATTCTGCAAGTCAAAAATCACCATATAACCAAAAAAGAATGAGTCCCAAATGATAAAGCACTCTGATACATCCAAATTCAAGGGCAATGAATGATTTAGAGAGCTGTTCAGAATTCTTCATGAAGAATGCGTTGTGTATGACTTCCCTTAATTAATGTTGTGATTTCTTAAAGCAACAAGAAGGGAGGTAGAATATAAGTGATAAGAGATGTGCATGGCTGTTGACTAGGAATTTTTCATTCAGACACCTTTTGAGAGAAAAAATATTCTTTTGAAAAATATGAGGAGCGATATAATAAATACCTGTGATTCAGTCGTTCATTGTTGTTATTATTTACTCAACATTATTGAGGTGCAATTTACATACAATAAAATACATACATTTTAAGTTTGGATTCAATGAATTTTGAAAAATGTGGACACTTGTGTAACAATCCACCCCATAATCGAGCTATAAAACATTTCTATCACCTCAGAAAGTTCGTCCCTGCCCCTTTGTATTCAGTCTATTCTTGGCCCCAGGCAAACACTGATATGATTTCTACCACTGTAAATTAATTGCGTCTAGTATAGAAACTCAATTAAATGGAGTATATAACGTATCATTATCTTTCTGGCTTCTTTTGTTCAGTATTCATCCATGCTGTTGCCTATATCAGAACTTTGTTCTTTTTGTATTATATTCCTTTGTACAAGGGTAAGCCAAAATTTCTTTATCCATTCTTCTGGCTTATTCCCAGTGCTTAACTATTGTGAATAAAGCTTCCATAAACATATACAAACCTTTTTTGTGGATATAAGTTATTAATTCTCTTGGGGAAATTTCCAGGAGACAAACTGCAGGTTCATAGAGTCAATGTTTAACTTTATAAGAAACTATCAAACTGTTTTCCTATGTGATTGTAAAATTTTATACTTACACCAACAATGTGTGAGATACCCAGCTGCTCTATATCCTTGTCAACACTTGGCATTGTTGCTTTTTAAAATTCATCATTGTGGTTGGTGGATAAGGATGCCTCACCATGTTTTTAATTTCCATTTCCCTCATGACCAATAAAGTTGAACAGCTTTTCATGGGCTTTTGTGGATGTATTAATCAGCTTGGGCCACCATAATAAAACCATAGACTGGATGGCTTATAGAAATACATTTTCTCACAGTTCTGGAAGCTGGAAGTCTGAAATCAGGATGCCAACATAGCGCGAGGTATTCTTCCTGGCTTGCAAGTAGCCATCTTTGCTGTGTCCTCACAGCAGGGGTGGGAGGAAGAGGGTAGGAGGGAAGAGGAGAGAAAGGGAGAAGGAGAGAAAGTAAGAGGGATCTGGTGTCTAATTTTATAAGGATGTTATTCTCATCAAATGAGGATCCTACCCTCGTGATCTCCTTTATCCTCATTACCTCCCCAATCCCCTATTTCCAAATACTATCACGTTGGGCATTAGGGCTTCAATATATGAATTCTGGAGGAACACAAACGTTTAGTCAACAACAATGGCCATTTTTATAAGCTCTATTTTGAAGTCTCTATTCAAACAGAGAGCCTATTTTTGTATTGGATTGTCTTCTTATTGAATTGTAAGAGCTATTTATGTATTTTACATAAAAGTCCTTCATCAGATATATCTTGAAAATACTTTCTCATTGTTAGAACATGCCCATTTTTCTTAGCAGTACCATTTGAGGAGCAGGAGGTTTAAATTTGACCATGTACATTTTTTTACCTTTTAAAATTAATGCTTTTGAGTCATAGCTAAGAAATCATTGCCCATCCCCAGGTCAAGAAGATTTCCCCTGTATCTTCTTCTAGAAGTTTTATATTTTTTAACTTCTATTTTTAGTTTTATATTTTCAGCTTTTATGTTCAAGTATGGAACCCAGACTGAGTTAATTTTTATGTATACCATGAGGTAAGGGCTAAGTTGAATAAATTAATGAATGTATTTGACATAAGGTAGGCACTGAATAAATAAGTTCTGTAATTATTATTTCTTAAGCAATTAAAAACATTAAAAGCTATAGTTACCCATTTAAAAAAAAACTAGGAAGATTTACATTAAGGAATAATTAAAAACAGAATGGGGGACCTATCAAAACTAAGAGCTTTTACTTTGCAAGAATCCTGCTTTATCTGGTAGATTTGATGGCTGTGGCTGATGTTTCCAGGTTCCCATCAAAATCCATTTGACTTATCCCAAAGGGAGCCGAAAAAGAGTTCTCGCACAGATGCACCCAGTTTCCCTTGCCTTTCTCTGCCCAAGGTCATTCTCCAGCGGCACGTGTATCAACCTAGGCAGGCTGGAAAGTCTAGGTAGGAGCGTAACAATTCAGGAGCAATCCTTGACACAGGAGGAACCAGAGTTAGTGAATATATAGATTCAAGCCTGCACTGCCTCACCCCCAGGGGACAATTTTTAGTTTTGTTTTTACACAGTGATGCAGAGGGGCCCCAGCAGGACTGAGCCCTGTAGAGATGTTCTGTTCTTTCACAGTCCTTTGCTGACGCTCTCCTCTTTTTCATTCACTCTTTCCCCACTCCTTCTGTGTGCTTCCTGGAATTCACTCCCAAATTACCTACTTACACCAAAACTCTTATCTGAGGGTCTGTGTTTGAGGGAGCCTACACTAAAACACACGGCTGGCCTCAGAAATGCGATGCTTTGGACACAGGACTGTCTCCCATGAAAGGTGACCCTCTCTGGAGAAAGAAGGAGAGAAAGGAGATAAGCAATTTATTTCACATCAAAAGTGCAGGTTGGAAATAGAGCCTCAGTCATTCAGGTGGTTTTTGTTCCCAAATCCTCCGTGGTGGTATCCACACATGGAGTTCAGAAGTCTTTGTTCTGGAAACTTCTTAGCCAAGTACTTCAAGGCCCTTGGCAAAAATACCTTGCTCAAGGTAGCAGTCAAATGAAATAGTGGAGTAATGTCTGGGTCCTGCCTGCTGCTTCTCCGAGAAACAAGCCACAAGCCATAAGCCAAAGCAGGCAGGACATTATCCCAAACACAACAGTTTTGCAATACAGATAGTTTTCTTTGAAAGGGCTCTACAAATATATTTCTCTCACTTGGGAACTTCAATAGAAGATAATTATTCTTTTCTGCCTCATAATATATATTAAAAATGTTCAAATGTGGCTTTCCAGGGATTTCTGCCAAATATTTTTAGGCACCAGAGCCAGCTTTACTTAATTTTATATGGCCTGCTTAGTCTATTGTAAAATACCCTTTCATGCAGTATGAATTTGTTAAAGAGGCTAAAATATATTCCTTTATGCTAAAGACCTAACTTAAAAAGCTTTCAAGGTTAGAGACTTTCACCTTCTGACCTATCCCACGAAGCAATAACCGCTGCGGAGGAATCGAAGCCCTGCTGAAATGCTGTGCACTTCTCCAGGCTCTCCCTACCTCTGTGAAACAAAGGAAGACTGTCACCTTCCAGGAAAGGCAATGTCCATGACAAGAAGGCTGTTTTCAGATAAACAGTCTACTTTATTACCACCAGGGCATACAATATCCCAACCCCTACGTTTCACGGCCTTTTCTGTTTTTATGAGCTCATGCCAACAACTAGTAATGAGCACAAAAGGCTGTGTGAAACACTGCATTTGATGGAGTGTTTGTGTTGGCTTCCTTAAAATCGGCTGATTTCCAAATCTCATTCTCCACCCCACCTTAGTTATATTTATACTGTTGTGCAGAACAAACTTGGACCCGTATTTAAATATGAAATGCTTTGTGGCCATTCGTGCAAATCTCTTTATCGGGGTCTCGCACATTAACGCCCTTCACAATTGACCCACAGGCCGATTGTTTAACGTAACGTTTCCACGGGGCTGCTTTCACGCACTCACAGCCCTGTTTTTACTTTTCTTAGCTTTCCTGGACAATCAAAAGGAAGTGGAACAGAGCCGGCTTGCTGAAAGCTGGAGCTGCCCCAGTGTCTCCTCCTACCTTCTGTCTCGGGTTTTGTTTTTCTATTTCTTTTTTTTTTTTTCCCCATCATTTTTGGTGGTAGAGAAGACAGAGCCAAACTATGTAGTTACAGTCTCTCAATTCTGCGTCTGCTGTATTTTCCCTCCTGGCTCAGAGACAATGTGAAGACTGACTGCAAGCAGTCTCAGGAAGCCAGTTTCAAGAATCTGGGTTCCCTGTTGATTTATAAAAGCAGGGCAAAGGAGTGTGTGTGTGTGTGTGTGTGTGTGTGTGTTGGTAATATTGGAGGGCAGGTGTACAAAACCCTTCTTTCTGAAAGTAATAGAAACATCCAACATCATAGGGTTCCACCCTACATTTCCCCCCTCCCTTCCCATTTTTAGCTTTGACGAGAAGGGTTGCAACCTGTACAAACTGCTGCAGAAAGACTTAGAGTGACCAAGGCACTTCCTCGGAGTGCTACAGCTAATGACAGTCTACGCGGCAGTTTTCTCTTTTGTAAGAAGTGAGACGAATTTCTATTTGCATGCTACTGCAGTTACCAGGCACACTAGGTGTACATACAACAAACAGTAATAATGTCTGTCTCCTAGATGGTTGTGAAGATTTAATAAACTATCACAAGTAAAGCACAGAGCACAGGGTCTGACAAGTAGGGTGTGTGCGGAAACGTCAATCATCATCCTCATCATCATGAATCCTGAATCTCGGCAAGAGTCAAGAGGTCTCCACTGTGGCTGATAAAATGATCCAGAGCTCAGGTTTTGGAGTCAAGTACACCTACCTGCAAATCACTAGTCCACCATTCCCACATACATGACCTTCAGCAAGTTAGCTAAGTTCTTTAAGCCTTAGTGCCCCCATCTGTAAAATAGGGCTAATAAATTGTGTACCTTAAAGGGTTGCCAAAGGGATTATTTTTTTTTTGAGATTTTATTTATTTACTTGACAGACAGAGATCACAAGTAGGTAGAGAGGCAGACAAAGAGAGAGAGAGGAGGAAGCAGGCTCCCTGCTGAACAGAAAGCCCCATGTGAGGCTCCATCCCAGATCCCTGAGATCATGACCCAAGCCAAAGGCAGAGGCTTTAACCCACTGAGCCACCCAGGTGCCCCACCAAAGGATTATTTTTATATATGTACTTAGCACAGTGTTTTGCATGTCAATATACACTTTACATACCAATTTATAGTAGGTGTCAACATTACTTGCTTATCTAATACAGTTTTATCATAAGGACATAATAAGAAAGTAGCACAGAGGACAAATGTATACCTATTCAACCATGTATCTTACAGATACAAGTTATTTCTATAATCAATTGGCTTAATCAGAAGCACATTCCTTAGTCCTTGAAAATCTTTCAAACGAAGGGATTACCATATCACATAGGAGTTGAGCAAAAGAGCGAGTCACCCATAGAAATTAATCCTGAGGTGAATTTTTAGGAGAAAATTGGATGGAACATTAATGAAAGTAAGCAATCCTGCAGTTAAACAATTCCCATGTTATAGTGACTTAATGCAAAATGATTATTACTGTTCAACTCACAGTTCAATGCAATGCCATAGGGAGGGTCTGCCTGAAGTCATTGAGAAGCCTGCATCCACCTGTCAATGGACTCCACCACCTTCTAGAGCCTCCAGGTCCTCAGTTGGATTATTCCTACCCATCCAGTTGACAAGGAAGGGAAGAATATTCGAGAATCATGCAAGATATTTTAGGGGACATTCCTGGATATGGCATTTATCACTTCTACCTATATTCCATTGGCTAGAATTCAGTTATATGTTGCCGTCTATTTCAAAGGATATTGAAAATTGTAGTCTTCCTGGAAATCCAGAGATTTGATCATCACATGGCACAGTCTGCCTCAGGTGGGTAGGAGGAGTTCACTTCATCTGTCAACCCAATTTAAACTAGTTAAGGGACAACATGCTATCCTGGAAAGTGAGATGTTGATTTTGATGCATCTGGAAAGAGTTAGGAAAAGAAAAATGGGTCATGTCTGTTCCTTTTCTGATTGGACCACTTGTTGAAATGAGAACCCTCTTTACCCCACATACGTCGAACACACCGCTAGGTGAGTACAAGGGAGAAGTGAAAATATAAAGTGGAGGTCTTCCAAGTCTATTCTAAATTATTTTAATACAAATACTGACAACAATTCTTCACTTAAAGAAAAACATCAGGAACAAATGCTAACCTGGAGGGATGACAGAACAACATGTATAAACCAGGAATGTTCCAGACAAACCAGGGTATTCAGTACATGTAGTTATCCTAACTTTGTGCCCCTTGATAGTCATAAATTCTATCGAGCTTTCTCTTTTAAGATAAGTAATGTATCTATCTTTCAGTGCTCCAAATGGGATTTGTTTATCAAACAGAATCCACTGTGTCTTGATAAAACATCATTGCCGCAGCCTGAGAAGGGGCTTTGCTGAACATTAGGGAATACCCTCTTCCAGAGCTGGTGGTCCCCTAAATTCCAAGTGAAGAGGAGAGGACACACAGACAGGCTAAAATCAACCGTGGTGTTCTAGTTTGGAAAAATGAAACAGAATGCACTTTCAACATTCATGAAGCATGAAGGATGGTCGTAAGTGCAGTCATATAATCTTAATCGCTACCTATACTGCACTTAAGTTGGAATTGTGAGGTGAGCAAAACCACCAAACACCTGTTCACCAAATAGTAGTTAAAAAAAAAAAAAAACAGGAGGTACACTCCCTGCACACAATCCCAAAAGTTCAGAACAGTTAACTTTAGGGCAAATTAATGAAATTAAAATTTATGCCCCCATAGCAAGGCCTGGTATTATTTATTTCAAGAGATAGTTTATGAGACTGACGCGCTACCTACTGCGCTAATGAGGCACCTCAAGAGATAGTTTAGATTGAAGAGAAAAATACTTTCAAGAAAAAGATATGAAGCAAGTGTGCAATTTTGTTGTAGCTTTCAACTGCAGTTCTATCCCTAAAATATCTCTTTTAGCAGCTTTCAGAGTTAAATCATCATCTGCATCTAATTAAGATATTTCTCATCTTTAAAGCTGTTATCATGTAACTAGGAGATTTCTCCAAATCATTCATTTACCTACCTACTTACTCAAATATTCATTCAATACACATTTGTCAAACACCTTTGGAGAAAAATAGCACTTCAGGCTCTGTAAGTCCACAATATTTTCCAGAAAAGAATCCTGTTAAGGCTGTGGCATGTTCCTTAGATACAGCCAAGGGGATATTCATGATATTTAACAATGGTAGAGCACAGGAACCAGCCAATCAGAATGGCACCTTCTATAGACTGAATATTTGCATCCCCTCAAATCTATACGTTGAAACCCAGTCCATAGTGTGATGGCATTTAAAGGTGGAGCCTCTGATAGGTGATTAGGTCATGAGGATGGAGGCCTTATGAGTGGGATTAATACCCAAAGAACTCCCTCATTCCTTCTGCCACGTAATGGTACAGTGAGAAGACAACTATCTATAAACCAGGACATGGACCTCACCAGACATTGAATCTGCAGGTGTTTCGATCAAGAATCTCCCATCCTCCAGAGTGATGAGAAATCAATATTCACTGTCCAAGCCATCCAATCTATGGTATTTTTGTTATAGCAACCAGAACGTACTTAGACACACCTCCACCACTCAACCAGTACGAAAAGATATAGCTAAAGAATACAATGTGGCCACTCCAATATTTATCAGCTGAAAACAACCCTGGAGCAACCTTATTTCCTGAGAATGGTGAAGACAGAACTTTTTAATAACTAACGCTTCTGAATGCTGTGGTAAAAACAACAGTAGGTTGAGCTGTAGTATAAAAAGTCCTCCTGTATCACTTTCTGAAGAATGTAAATATGTGAATCTATATTTCATTCCACTGTCAACTCAAGATGAAAACTAGAGAATTAAGAGGGTACCTACTGTATATAAACATGGTACCCATATCTTTCTTTTATAATCTCTAATTCTTACAACAATCTTATAACTAACCCACTTTGCAGATGTGAAAGTAGTTTCTGAGAGATTTTCTGTTCTGAGATTACAAATTTAGCTCATGATGGTAGGTTCAATAGCAGATCTGTCAAGCTCAGGTCATTTTCCCTTTGGTCTAATTCCACTTTGGGAACTAACTTCTCCTACATGGTATTCACTCTTAGGAGAAGTGTGAAATTGGCCAGTCCTTTCCTACCCAAGGAGTAGACATGATCCAAGCAAGGTTTGATGAATTACAGAAATGGTCACAATCATTTTCCACCACCACCCCTATATCCATACTACTTTGCAATAAGAATTTTGCAGCTTCTCTAATCAGGATCTAAAGTCTATTTCCCTATCTTTAAATCTAGGCTGGCCTTATGATTTGCTTTGGCCAAAAGAATGTGGCAGAAGTGACACTGTGAAAGTTCTGAACATGGGCCTCAAGAGACTATTCATACTTCTACACCACTCTTGGATCCCTGCTCACCTGTCATGTCAACAAATTCTTGCTAGCCTGCTAGAGGATGAGAGACCACATGGAGTAGAAACAAGTCATCCCAGTTGACTCATCTTGAAAGGACCAGCTCTCAATCAACATAGCAGCTAATAGACGATGCATAAGTCAGCCAGGCTCAGATCATTTAGGCCTGCTCTGGATCTGTATAAGTGTTCAGCTGAAACCAGCTCAAACTGTCAACCTACAAAATCATGAGCTGTACAAATTTTTTAAGCCACAAAATTTTGAAGTAGTTTGTTACCCAGAAAAACCAAACCAATATGCAAGGATGGAAAAGACCTACGATGAATCCCAGAGGGGGCCCATGACAATATTTTTAACTATGTCTTGCTGCCCAGGTGACCAGATCTCCCCTGATTCTTTTCCTCCCCTAGCCTGGCTCTCTAACATTATCTTTGATACTGTGAGCCTTATAAATTCCTGTATTCTTGTAAGTTCCTTTTGTTTAAGTTTGTCAGAGTTTCTGCCAACCAAAAAAATCTCTAGCTTATCATATAGGCTTTCCAAACTCTTCAATTTGCTGCTGAAAAACTGAGGCCAGAGAGGAAGTTTAGTTATCTGCCTAGAAGCATGCATCTACTAACAGGCAAATGCCAGGACCAGAATCTAAATGACCTAACTTAGATAGCAGGACCTTTATCATCATACAAAGATATCACCCTAGTCATGAAAAAAACCAACTTAGTATCACCAAAGTAAGTAAGGCTACTGGTGGCCAAAAAACAATCACTTGACACAATAACATTTTATTCTCATGCTTCTCACTGGCTGGTCATGGATTTATCTGGTGGGGTAGTCTTCCCATGTACTCATTCAAGGACCCACGCTTCTTCTGTATTGTGGTTCTACACCCTCTAAGTCTGAGGGATTCCTGCCATTCAGCCAATACATAAGAAAAAAAAAAGAAAAGAGATGGTTCGTAAGAGGGTTTTGTGAGCCAGGCCTGGAAGTAGCACCTATCACTGCTCTCAGATTCCACTGGACAGAGCTCAAGCACATGATCACATCGAGCTGTAAAGGAAATATAGTCCCAAAGATGAAGTGAGAGCACAGATATGGGCAAATCTTTGCCACAGACTCTTAGCTGGTTTTATACAGAATCACTTAATCACTGAAATTAAACACTTTCCGGTCCTTGGTAAATGACTCCATTCTGAAATATGACCAATAAAAGGCACACCCACTTACATTTATTGTTGAATAAAGATAATGAAAAATGTGGCTCATGCATCAGAAAACCCAGAAATTGAGATCCTTACATTTGCTGCACCTTGCTAGAAAGAAAGCTCTAAAAGAGACCAGACACCCAGTTCAGAATATACTACTGTTCCACCACAATATTCTGTACTATTTCCATTCCTTCTGCAAAACAAGCCTGGGATTATGGGGGTGGGGATTCTACAAGTAATCATTCGCCTTCCTTTGTCTGATGAACAGCAAGTTCAGCTGTTTACCAACCACTAGATTACTCTTCAGATTTTGGCATTATATTTGAATCACTCAGATATATTTAGGGAAAAAATATTTCTCTGCTTTGCACCTCCCCAGTGGATTTCTTTTTCACTTTTCCAATTTCATAAGAAAGTCCTCAGGAAAAATAGAATTATAAAAGTATCAAATTAACAGATGAAATGAGCCTACATTTTTCTTTTCCCATGATACATTCTAAATACAAAAAAAAAAAAAAAAAAAGAAGAAAAGAAGAAGAAGACTAGACAGAAAGTGAGACCCATCCATCCACATTCCAAGACATGCTCCAGTTACCCAATCACTGTAGAGCATTGCCAGGTCACAGAGACCATGATTTGGACAAGAATGCACCTATTTCTAATATATTCTAGTTACTTAGTTGATACTGAAGACTCTGACCAGCCATTAAGTAGCCAATGGACTTTGCCAAGAACCCTGCATGGAAGGTTCTGTGGCATCTTATTTGCTGTAAATTAGAGCACTTTGGACCACAGAGCAAGCCTCTGAACAGCTGCGATTACAAAACAAAGCCCTGGAATGCATATTCTCTCATTTACTGTTTTTACATTTCTCTGTTGCCAAAATATTTGGCTACCTTTTCTTCCTCCCCCACCTCCAGCTCTTTTTTAAGGACAGGGAAGAAATCTAATTCTCAGAAAATGATTGGTTTTCAAAATATGCTAAGCATTTAGACATTTATTAGAAACAGTTTTAGTTCCTCATTAATCTAAAGCAAATTATTATTGATTTACAATGGATAACTCATCTAATATCCTTCAGACAGTCATAAAAAAAATGGTCTGGGCATTAAAAATGGTTTAATGTCTTTCTGGCAATAGCAGCTAAATTCAGTCAATGGCAGCCCCTTCCAACTGGATGAAAAATAGGCCATTCTCATTGTGTGTTCTGCTCACTTTTGCCTAAGTGTTCCAAATAGCCTGTGTTCATATGCATTTATTTTCACATTGGGTTCATTTATCAGCGAGCTCTAGATATTCCATTCATGCTAGAGTGATTTTCAAAGTGGGAAAGAATTCTTGTTAACACTATCATGTGCTTAAACTGGACATGTTTTGGTATAGTGAGTTTTTTTTACTATAACATGTGAAAGTTTTTACTGCCTCTAGGCAATCTCAATGAGACCAGGTTGAAGCCTGCCTTGCACTTACTGGCTGGGAGCATCAGATCTTGAGTCAAACTGCCAAGCTGAATTTCTGGCATCCACCTCTGAGCAACTTACCTACTTTTGGTAAACCTCAGCTCTCTCCTCTGCAAAATGGGAATGGCAAGAGCATCTATAGCAAGAATGAAATTTAGATGAGGTTGCTAATTCTATCATAGCACCAGGATTAGAGATTCTCTATTAATATAAGAGTTCTCTAATAGAGATTTCTCTATTAATACAGGCTATTGGCACAGGACCAAGACTATTAGTAGGTAAATATTAGCAGCTTTACCTGCTCCTTGCTCACTAAAAAGAACTATGCTTTGCCAGCTTCCTCTCCCCAAGAAAGGTTCAGCCTTGCCAGACTATAGCAAAGGGGGAGGGGTGGAGGGAGGACATAGGCCAACACAATTTCAGGAGTTTTAAATAATAAATAAGCACTGGCATGGTATGTGAGGAAATTTATTGAAAGTTAAAGAGAGATTTGATATTATGTTTTTACAGTATGTTCTTATGTTTATGGTATTCAAGAAATGCAAGTGAAAGTTGTGAATATTTCTAAATTTCTTTTTGAATGCTGGTTTCTGTGTGTGTGTGTGTGTGTGTGTGTGTGTATGTGTGTGTGTGTGTAACTACTATCCTGATTGGATAGGACCACTTGGATTATTGAATTGAGCATATTTACTATATATCTACCATTCTTACTTCGTGTCATTACTTAGTATTATTATATATTCTGATTTAAGTTGGCCTCTCTGTCCTTAATCATTAATAGTACCTTGCTTTCACTTTCAAAAATGTACTGGTTTATACAATAAAATTCATGATCACCCTCCCACTACTGCTGTTGTCACTGGTGTTATCACTGCTATTACTTTTTTAAATTTGTAATTGAAATAATCAATGAAAATTGTAAAAATTTACATCATCTATCTATACTTGGAAAAATATTTTTCTTAGATTGTTATTAGCAAACAAATTAGTTCTTCAGACAATTAAAGCATGTCAAAACTCACTTGCTCTATGAATGCCAACTTCTAGGTAAAAGTGAAATTTTAGATACCATCTGACCCTAATTTATCCAATTAGATCATTCATATACCTCAATGACATCTCCCAAATAATCTTTCCACTGTAAAGTCCCTTCCTCTTCATATCCTAAAAAGACAAAGGGCAGGTACCAAAGTTGGGCTACTACAGGATCTTAATGTGGATACTTTGCCCATAAGAACACAGAAATCTAATTTATATGACAAAGCCATTTACGTTTTCTATACTTTCAGGTCTTTAGACACAACAAGAATCTTAGCAGCAGGAGCAGATATCCTCCCTAAGCTTAATTATCGACCTCACAGGACTCATTTTAGAAATGAGTAATTACTTGTTCTTTAAAAATTAATCAGGACTTACAATAGGCATAAACTGGTCAGCAAATCCACTAGGGAAGGAAGCAAAAAGAATAGTCTAAGTCACAATTAGCATACCTGTGAACTTCATGCCCTATGTGTTAACTTTTCCTTCCTAAAAGATAAGGTTTAAAGTAATTCAAGAGGCAGTATTTCCATTTTGCAGTGAGAATCTTAGGATGCCAATTACACAATACTTATTGTCAAGCCCTTAAATATAATGATCTTTCTAAGACATAAATGAAGCATATGAAGATGCCATTACAGGATTTAATTTTAAGGGAAAGAGGAATCCATTATGAATCTCTGAAGACAATTATAGTGAAGTATTCATTGTTCTATACTTGGAAATTGTTACAAAAACATTTTTTAAAAAATATTCTTTACAGGGGCGCCTGGGTGGCTCATTAGGTTAAAGCCTCTGCCTTCGGCTCAGGTCATGATCCCAGGGTCCTGGGATCAAGCCCCACATCGGGCTCTCTGCTTAACGGGGAGCCTGCTACCCTTTCTCTCTCTCTGCCTGCCTCTCTGTCTACTTGTGATCTCTGTCTGTCAAATAAATAAATAAAATCTTTAAAAAAAATTCTTTACAAAAGAAATAGTTTAAGTTGTAATATGGACATGTTTTCAAGCCAAATGGACATATTTCTACCTTGAAGGAGGAGGACAGTGAGGATAAACATGCAAATAGAAAAAAAAGTAAGTATTTGCTGAATGAGTTATTCCCATGTTCAGCTTGGTGGCAGTGACTTTTTACAGCTCTTTCTACTTTTCAAGGTTTCCTCCATCTTCCTTGGATATATAAACCAAATTTCTCTCTTTCTCAACTTACGTCTACATTTCCAAAATGTTTCTTTGGCTTTGGTCCTCTAACACCACTCAATAAATGTGTTCACTACCTTGGGAGTATCTGTGGTCATATAATTCCATAATCATATTCGTAGATGATATGTTGCAATTCATTTAAGCTGGACTTAGCGCTTAGCATGAGTTCACAAAGATGTCCATGACAGTGGTCAACAATAACTTCATCGTCTAAGGATGAACTCAGCAGCTTTTCAACATCTTCAGAGGGGAGGCCCATTTCATTGACAAACAGAACCTCAAGGCCAAAAGAAATCCTAAGAAATCAAGTGCCTCTAAAATCTGAAAATAACTAATTTCATAGATCACTATGGAGCAAGAGACTGAAAATGCTTCTTCAGCTGGCATTATCATAGAAAAACAAGAACTGAACATCACTTTCTCGAAGTTATAATGAAATTCCTGGGGCAACATGCCAAAGTGAAAGCAATGTGTACAAAGCTGCGTAACTTTGTATACATTGTACACATTCTTTGTACACGTTCTTTAGTCAGCTGAGTGACTGACAGAAATGTCCAAATTCTGATCTGCACACACTCTATTAAATATGATCAGATCTATTAAAAATACAAATCTATCTGCATAATCACTTTCAATTCTATAGCCACTTTTATCTCCTAAACCATGTCCAATTCCTCTTCCTTCATATTTCATTTCTGGAAAGGTTTTGTTAACTGATTTTGTTCTCAGATGCTATCACTTTATTGTCTACTAGGTACACTCTATTTTTATTTTTTAGACTTGTTATGACAACATTTGGAGGACAATTCCATTATGCTAAGCTGAATTTTTCGCTGCAATGATTTTCTTTCCGTAACTTGTCTTCCTAAAATTTTCAAATTATTTTGGGCCCTTGTCATAAATCACATCATTTACCTGACAATCTTTGATATTATTACATTTCCTCCAATATGCTTTAGAAGCACAGCTGAATCATCCATGCTACCTCTAGGAAAACACTGCAGAACCAAACTTAGAAATTTGTTCTGGAAAAGTATCTAGTACCCTTCAAAAATGTATCTAGTAGCCTTCAGGTTACCTGTCAAAGGGAGTTCGTTCATATTTGGTTCAATGGTTTTTTGGGTTTTTTTGTTTTGTTTTGTTTTGTTTTGTTTTCTGCTTCCTGAAAGCTTACCTGGCAAGTTAAATGTTGAAGAGGGTAGAGAAAAAAAATGTAGGTAATAAAAAGTCAGCATCCAAGAGAAAAAATACAGAGATGATATGGGAATATAGCTGTGCCAGATGGGAATGAGCATAAAATTCTAAGTACACAGAAAATTTATCTTGGGGTTGGGTAGAGGAAAATAAAGTTTCAATAAGAAAAAATTGTCAAAAAATTTAAGAAAAATAAAAAAAAGAATGAATAGAGAACATCCATTAAAAAAAAAAAAGAAAGAAAGAAAAAATTATTGTCAAAGAGAAAAAAAATGTGGTACCACAGGGAGTAGGGCACTAGAAAAACTGCTTGAGGGTGGGACCACAAAGGGCAGATGAACAAAATAGGTGGAGCCCGAAATAAAGTGAAGCCTTTATTAGCAGACCTGTTGACATAACAATCTCATTGTTATGTAAGACCCAAGGAATTTCTCCCACGATCCATACCATTCCTCACAATCGACCTGCTACCAGGGTAAGATGCAAGTCTTTTCAGGTTTTTTAGACTTAACAAATATGCCTGTGATAGAAATAGTGAAAGCTCAGCCAATAACTTCTGGCTCCTAAAACCTTCTCTGCAGTGGAAATTAAAACAGAATATATATTCTTTTCACTAAGTATTTTGAAGAAGAAATAGGGTTCCCAGAGGTCAGATGTAAGACCAACATCTTGCTCTCAGTGAACTTTCTCTAAGTGGTGCCTCTTCTGAATGGTAAGAGAGTTCTGAGACCAAATCAAAAGACTCCAAATAGTTATGATTAGTTATGATAAACATATGGAAAAAAGAAAGAAAGAAAGAAAGAAAGAAAATATATGTTTCTAACTCATCAGCTTTTAGAAAATCAACAGGTCTTGTTATATTTATCATTTAATACTTTCTGTAATAACCTGTGCAGTTGCTCTCGGATTTAAAACGTGTCATTTATGTACAATCCAAAGGCAACCATTACAAAAATCCCAATCACTTGCAGAAACAGACAAATTATTTCACTCAATTAATCTCTGTAATAAAAACGTATTTAGAAGCAAAAAGAACTGAATCTCTCTATCACTGGGGTCTACATGCCTGGCCTCAGGTTGAGCTAAAATGTAACCATATGTATCATATTAAGATTGTAAGAATTTTTTTTTTCATTTAAGAAGAACACTCTGAGATATTTTTTTGTTTGTTTGTTTTGTTTTGTTTTTTAAGGTTTTACTTATTTATTTGACAGATGGAGAGAAAGAGCAGCAGTCAGAGGGAGGGGGAGAAGTAGGCTCCCAACTGAGCAGGGAGCCTGATTCGGGGCTCATTCCCAGAACTCTGGGATCATGACCTGAGCCGAAGGCAGACACTTAACCGACTGAGCCACCAAGCACCCCCAAAACACTGTGAGATTAGAACAGAGCTGTGTTCTCCTTTGTATCCCAAGGCTTCAGGAGGGTAGAGTTACATGGATTATGAAAGCTGCAAATCAAAGACCTTGATATTCCCAAGAAAATTCTGGAAAGTACACAGCAAAAGATATTTGTTCAGAACGGCAAAGAATAAGAAACAGAATTTCAGCAAGCCCTTAGAACTTCAGAGAAAACAGACTGGCCTGGTCCAAGCAGAGCAGAGAGGTAACATAGAGTTTATCTCCATTTTCTTCCAACCCTTTAATTCAGCTACCACTCCTAAAAAGCAATGTGCACTCAGGAATGCCCTTCAAAGATCTTAAGTGAGAATGGGTCTTTGCCCTTGAGCTACACCAAAATGTGTCTTTCGGTGTCAACGGTCAGTTCCCGACCCGGGAAGCAGGGCTTCAGACAGGGATTCTTGTGTGAGACACAGAGAGAGGGAGGGCTCTTGGGAGAAACCTGTGAGGAAGCAACGGGAGCAAGATGGGATAAGGGGATGAGTTAGGCAAAGGCATGCCTTCAGAAATCCAGCCTGAGTCTGATCCTTAGGGAATTCTAGAGAGTGAACGCACTATGTCATTAGTCCAGCTTGTTGGACAAGGAGCCAACAATACCTGCTCAACAGCCCTGTGAAAAGGATCTGGGTGGGCCACCTATGGTATCTCCTATAGAAGGTGTGTATAGCCATTTTATAAAAATAGAACATCTTTTAAAACAATTAATTTTGCTTAAATTTGAGAGGCCATGGTTTAACCTTTTTTTTTCCTATTGGCAAAAAAACAGAAAATTTTTTCTTTATGTTAGAGCAAAATGATGTGTATTTTTAAGACAAAGTAAGACATTTGCAACACCAAACTAATCATGTCACATCTTTAATCAAAATTTTCCCAAGTCTTCACTCTTGGAAATATTTATGGTTTGTCCACCAACTCTTTGGGAAATGACCATGAAATTTAGGAGGGTCCTGTTCCCCAGGTCCAGGGATGAAAATATGACCAGTCAATCAAAGTTGGCATCCTCTTGTCTCCAGTGGCTGGTTCAGATGAAGGAACATGATCCAAGTAAAGCCATTGAGAGTTCTCCCTCTGAATTTTAATAGAAATAGAGTAAAACCGTCACCCTCATTTTGCGAGGGCTGCTAGATGTAAGCCTAGACCCTTGGGTGCCATATTTGCCTTAAGAATGAAGCTGACGCACAAGAACCAGAGTGCAGAAACAAGTGAATATAGCTATTCCTAAAGTCAGTACAATCCTGGACTGTTGTTGTACTGGTTGCCTGTCAATTGCCCTGCAGTCAGTTTTATCTGAAAGAATACTGATCACTAGATTTACCCATCAACTGCAGGATAAAATCTAAACTCTTTTGTAGGAAAAATATGATCCTCTACTGACCCATGCAAACCCTTCCCCTATCAATCCTCTGTCCATCCCAATTCAAGTCCTAAAAACAGTGAACATGAGCTCCTGGGTGGTTCAGTCTGTTGAGCATCCGACTCCTGATTTCAGCTCAGGTCATGATCTCAGGGTCATGAGACTGAGCCCTGTAACTGGCTCTGTGCTCAGCATAAAGTCAGCCTGAGATTCTTTTTCTCCTTCCACCTCTGCCCCTCCTCCTGCACACTCCAATAAATAAGTAACATCTTTAAAAACAACAACAAAAACAGTAAACAGCTCACCACTCTCCAACCTCACAGTGGCTTCATTTCATGCCATCAGACCTTTAAAAAAGCCCTTGTCATTGCCTGGAATGCCTGTTCCCTATACAATCTATCCTTAGACTTCTGCTAGATTACTCATCCTTCTACCCAATCTTTTCTGGTAGTCTCAGCCTCCTCCAAAGTGCTTTTCCTCCATGCTCTGCCTTTGATTGGTTGTTCAGCGAAGACAGATTGTTCTCTTTCCTCACCAGACTCTTAAAGTTATCTTCCAAAAGGGATATACTTTTCCTTTTTGTATCCTCCACCTGAAGAAAAATAACACATACTAAGCAGGAGCTCAATTAGTGTTTGAGAATGAAAGAAAAATGAGAGAGGGTGGGATATTCTTGTGCTCCAGGAAACATATCTTCACTTGTGAACTTCATATACCGATCCCAAGCCATCAGAGAGATATTTTTAGATAGGAGTTTCTCTTTCTACCTCACACATCACATTCTTCAAAAATTTGTCTACTTATGAATTAGACTATAGCTTCCTAACAAAATACTTTTATATTAATTTTTTTTCTGCCACATAAAAAAAAAAATGCCTGTAAGGCAAGAACTTAAAACTCAGTATTATTCTTCCAAAATCTCAGAATAGATTGCATTCCACTGATGTTAACAAAATTGTCTATCATATAGACCACAATCATGAACTGCTTAGCTTGGCACTTAAGTTCCTTGCAGTCTGGCCTGATACTTAAATTATCTAATCTTGAGTTTTTCATCGACGAAATGAGAATAACATAAATTCCCTGATAACGTTGTTAAGAAGAAGAAAATGAGACAGTGACATATAAGTAACAACTTAATAAATATCAACATTATCCTCATCTTCATTACTAGTACCTCTCTCCTTGTTGTACCAGAAAGATTGTGCATCTATTCTAGCCTTGTTCTCCCTGTCCCCCATGCCTGGAATATCTGTCCTAGTTTCTCCTTTCTTCACCTCCTCTCCATCTCTCCTAACCAATCCTATGATTCATCTCCTTAAACTATCTTCATGACAACCATCATGGCTTCAAACCTCTTTATTAATTCTTAGACACTTGAAATACAGAAGTACACTTAGCTTTAAGTGCTCTCTAAGTTGCAAATGAATGGAACCTTTTCATTGGTGAATTGGAGACTAAATGACTGCCTGAAACCCACAGGTGGTTACATTCTTTCTCAGGTCCTATCTGCTGGTGTTTTATAAGACTTTCATCACTGATATTTAATTCAATATGATAGATCCCTTTTATTCAAAAGCCAAACCAACTAAAGAATCTGAGAAGCTAATTTTCCCCTCATCCACTCTAGTCAGTTATAATGGCTTCCTAAAGGCTACAGAGGGCTTGGGAAAGGTCAAAGAACTTAGTATGCTAAAATCACCTCTGTACATTCTAAGTCTTTAAACTAGGAAATCCAGATGTGGTAATATGATGAGTCCTGGTTAACCAAATGGTTAACAATTTACTACATTGCTCCTGTTCCTTAGCCCTACTTAAATGGAATTTTCCTGTAAATCCGTACCTACTTCACCCTACCCCCCCCACACCCCCACCCCTGCCCCGGTTTAGTGAGAAAGTCATGATGTTCAAGTCATTGTGTGACAAATCCCTTCCGTTCACACCGGGAAATGTTAATTATCTGCCAGGTTTCTGTAATCCTTCTCCACACTCCTGGGAGAGGCGAATTTCAAAGTGACAAGTGACTGTGAGGTGTGTCCACACTATCCCCAAGAGAAAGGGGCCCCTTTTCACTCATGTGGCTTCCTCTCACTCTTGGGGTAACAGGAGTGTCAGGGAACTGTTGAGGAGATATTCCAGGCCTGGAAAGTTTAAGTCAAGGCCCACTGGGAGGAGTTTGCTAAAAAGTTTGCTAAAACCTTCCAACTCCTTCTCACTGTTGCTGATCTTTTTTTCCTTTTTTTTTTTTTTTTTTTTTTTTTTTTTTGCTCTGGAAATCATTGAATACCAAATAGGACATCCATATGGAAATCCTTTGTGCAATCCAAAGGCTCTAATGGAGTTACTTTTTGGAAACTATAGAATTTGGCTTCTAAGAGTAAACTGGTTGGTCCTTCCAACTCCAATCTTGGCTTCTTCTTCCACTGAATCCAAGATAATGATCGACTGACTCCCAAATTTCAAATAGCTGCTTTGTCCCCCAACACTGTCAAATGGAAATTGGTAGGAAATATTTAAGAACTGTATTATTCCTGGACCTGACATTCTTAGTAGATGATGATGATGATGATGATCCTTACTTCATTTATTAAATTCATTTATTCTGTGTCAGTCATTTTAGAAGAACTCTGAATCTATTTACCCTTTTAGTCGCTCCCCCCAAATATTATTCCACATGAAAGTCAAATGATCTTTGAAAAACACAATTCTGACCATGTCATCCCTGCTAATATCATTCATAGGTTCCCATTTATTATCCATACATTGAGAATATTAATAGTAAGAATAGTAATAGTAAGAATTACATAGCTAATAGTGGGTACCTACCTACTACTAGGTGCACCAGACACTTGGACAAGATTGAAGTGTATTAACTCATTTAATCCTTATTAAAAGCCTATGAGCTGAATACTACAATTACTAAATCCCATTTCACTGATAAGGAAGCCAAGGTTTAGAGAAGTTCAGCAATTTGCCTAAGGAAGTTCGACCCAAAAAACAACAAACTACTTCCTCCAACACTTCTGTGTGATGGGTCCAGAGTCCTCATTGTTAAGCACAAGGATTTGGGGTGAGTTTGGGAAGATAAAGCCTATGATATGGCCTATAAGTGTGACCTTTAACTATAGGAAGCATATTGAAGGTTGCTGGAGGGAAGGTGTAGGGGATGAGGTAATTGGGTGATGGGCATTAAGGAGGGCACTTGATGGAATGAGCACTGTTACATGCAACAGATGAATCATTAAATTCTACCCCTGAAACTGGAAAAAAAAAATGACTACAAATTTTATGAATAATTACAGCAGGTGGCAGATGTAAACTGGAACTCTCCCAGGCAAACCAGAACTACCCATAGGGTTCTATTCGACTGCTATCTGCCTTGCCAGCCCTACCACCAGTAGTACCCTAATCATTCTCTGGATCCCCATCCTAGGGCTCCTCTTTCTGTTCCTTCAACAGGCCCTGCTGCCTTTGGATACAGAACTCTTCCTGCACAAAATTCTCTCCCGCCTATACTCTCCTCAGACTCCTCTCCTGGTTAGCAGGCTCATTCTTCAGCTCACAGAGGTCCCCCTGAACTAAGTTAGGGAACACTTACATGCTCCACAGGATAGCATAACTGATTCTAGTTACTATCTGTCTCCTCCACTTCTCTCTATGCTCCATAGGGGAGCTGTTCTCCATTCCCTTTAATACCCTTGTACCTGGCAGAGGTTAAATGCTTAATAAGTAGCTGTCATAGAAAGAGAAGAAAGGAAAGAGAAAGAAAAATATATAACAAGATCCTGGCTTTTGTCCAGATTGAATAGATATAAATTTACTTATTAATTCATATATATATATATATATATATATATATATGGTGCATCTCTTCTGTTCCAGGTGCCATTCTAGGTGTTGAGGATTTAGCTGGAATAAAACTGGAAAAGGGACCATTCTGGATAACAACCAATAAATCCATAAACAGATAAGCAAGACAGTTTCAGATGGTTCAGAAAGTGTTACAAAGTAAAAGAATGATGTAATAGAAAGTGACTGGGAGATGAATATAAATTTAATAGCCAAGAGTTCAATGCAAGGTGACATTTGTGCTGAGTCCTCGATGATGAGAAGATCTGTAGAACACTCCAGGTGGAGGGAAAGTTTGTGTTAGCTGTGTAGGGTAGAAAGACAAGTGTGGCTGGAGGAAGTATTTGATCAGGAAAAAATGGTTGAGGGGGGGGTTAAGGAGTTGCAGAGACTGCTTCATATAGGACATTAATAAACTGCAATGAATTCATATTTTATTTCATGTGCAGTGCTAAAGAGTAGGATGGCTTGCTTTGATTAACTTTGATTAACTTGCTTTGATTAACTTTTTTTTTTTTTTTTTTAAGACCACTCTGGTGACTGAATTGAGAATAGACTGGAGGAAAAGGGCAGAAGCTGGGAAAGAATTGCAGTAAACCAGGCAAGAGACAGACAGTGAACAAAGTGGTACCTAGTAGAGGTGTGGTCTAGCAGTGCTTCTCAAGCTCAACTATGCACCAGAATCACTAGAAAGCTTGCTAAAGAACAGATTCTCAGGGCACCTGGGTGGCTCGCTTGTTAGGTGGCTGCCTTCAGCTCATGTCATGATCCCAGGGTCCTGGCATAAAACCCCGCATCAGCGGGTAGCCTGCTTCTTCCTCTCCCACTCCCCCTGCTTGTGTTCCCTCTCTCACTCGCTGTATCTCTCTCTGTCAAATAATAAATAAAATCTTAAAAAAAAAAAAAAAACCAGATTCTCATTCTGCAGGTCTGGGGTGGGCCCTGGGATTCTAAATTTCTAGCAAAACTTTCAGGTGATACTAATCTTGCTGATCCAAAGACCACAATTGAAAAAACAAGTCTATAGAACTTGATAGATGACATCTGGAAGCCACAAAAAGAGAAGAATTGAGGGTTATTTGTGGGGTGTTTGTTTGTTTTCCTTGAGAAATTTCAAACACGGTAGTGGCATTTACTGAGGTGGAGACATTTATCACCCTTCCTGCTTTTCAAGTTACCATACTGCTGTCTGCTGGGGTAGAAAACTTTTTAGGATTGAATAGCAACTCACTCTGGCATGGGAGCCAAATTTGGGATTAAGATAGTGTAAAATCACATTTCTGGCCCAGTAGAAAACTGATTCTTGAGCTATGATGAATCCAGGCTCTTAGCAGTAAAATGACCCTCTTCGGATGAGTCTGCATACATTGCCAAGTACTTGGTTAAAAAAAACTGGTTTATGGATCTTTTTTTTCTTTCCCAGAAACATCAGGTGCCCTTAAAGAGTGGTAAAAAATTGGGTCATAGCACAGCTGAAGTAAATGGGACAAGGAAAGGATTCTTCTACTTTTGTACATACTGTTCAACAGTTGTTCACTTGTCCTTAGCAAGCTCACAATCTTTATATTCCTGGCAGAACTTGTTTAAGTTCAGAGCCAACAATTCACCATCTTTAGACTTCATCGTGCTTTATAGAAAATGAAACCCAGCCACTGAATTGCTAAGCAACTGCTAAGTGTGCTCACAAATGAGGGCTTTTAATATTTACAAATCTGCAAACTGTTCTAGAATTCTCTGCCCTTGCTCAAAGATGTTGTGCAAAGCCAATTGGAAATTATCTGGCTCCAGATGTGCATCATAAATTGAATCTGACTTTATATAAGTTGTAGGACTTCACTGGTTGCTCCTAGAAATGGAAAAACATGGCAGGTCCAAGACTCCCACTACTATTCAGGTTCTTTTCGTGTCTCTTCCATTCTGGGAACAGAACTCCTGTTTCTCATGGGCTGGTCAAGTCAATCTTGTTGCACAGATCTCAAAGTGGAATTGTGTTTTGCCTGAGTTTAAGCTCTCCTCAAAGGAGGGTTTTCAATAGGCCCAGAGTATTTCTGATTTGGAAGGACAAGTTGAGTTGGAAAATGTGATTTTCTGGCCTGAAAAAAATTTTTTAAAGATTTATAAAAATTCCCAGAAGACTCTTTGGACATCAGCTAGCCCTTACTAAGACTATTGTACAAATGAATCGGAAACATATGGATTAAGTTCCCCCAGAATTAAACATAGGTTTCACACATGAAAGAGATAGGAACAGGGGTTAGTACAGAGAAGAGAGTCACAAAAACATTTCAATTCTATGTTAAATCAAGACCCCTGGAAAAATCCACTTTATAAGTGAATGAAAATGTTACTGATATCTCAGTTCATCCTGATTTGAGATGTTAAATTTGTTCTAGTGTAGAGATCTTTTCCTTGACATTGTTCTTCAAAAATAATCTGATAAATCAAACAGAAAACATTGTTATCCTGGCCTCTTACATAATTTTATTAAGTTTCATTCAGTAGCTTTGATGGAGGTAAGTGGCCTGCAAGCATTATCTCTTCTCAGGAATAAAGTCTAGGAAGCATTTTTCATGATCACAATCTAGGGGCATTTTCTAACCTTCTCCAGTGGGCTATGAGAAGATTAAGGAAAATGCATAATTTTTTGACAAATGGGAAATAGGCCTACACTAAGACTTATGATCTTAGTATGAAGCAGAATGTTGAACAAAAAAGAGATGTTGATGCATTTTAATAGCAATTACAGTACAAACAAACAAACAAAAAAAAAGTGACCTTGATAACTTTCCCTGTGTATAGCCAAGGTCAAGTTCAACTTAACATTCTTTTCTAAAAATGCTGCTTTGTCACCCTGCCAAGGACAAAGGAAAGTTGAGTCCAACTATATATCTTTTAAAATCTTGGGAATGTTTTAACAAGGAGAGAATATTTTCTCATAATTCCCATATAAGATGTCTGGATTCAATGCTTGCTATGTTCCTAGAGTTTAGAAAACAGTGAACTGTGCCTTAATCCCGAGTTTTTCTTTATTTATTCCACAAATCTGCATAGCAAATCCTTCTTCTAATAAATAATGTCAAGACAAATCTAAGTCAAAGTCTGAAAAATTGTCATTTTTACCATCTTAACGCAGGCTAAGGAACTCATTTCTACAACTGGAATCCAAAATCACCAAACTCCTTAGAAGACTGGCTTCCCCCATCTATTGCTCTCACCTCTCCATCCTTTTCTTACAATTCCCCCAAGTCCACCACATGTCCTAAAGCCTTCATTCTGTTCTTAAAACACAGTTAGCTTTTGCCCATCTTGGGGCCTTGATAATGGCTATTCCTTCTGCCTAGATACTAGACCCTCACATTCTTGTACAACTTCTTCCTTCTCACCATTCTGGTCTGTGTTTGAGTGCCCACCCTTTGTCCCAGTCATTCCACAATCTATGAAACGGTTTATTTTCTCTCTCAGTAAATTGTCACTCCCAGAAGTTATTGCACTGCTCCTTTTATCTACTAGTTTATTTCTGTCTCCTCACAAATTGTATGCCTCATGAAAGGAAGGACCATATTTGGTTTGTTTATTACTCTGTCCTCAGCAACTAAGATAGGACTTGCCAAGAGTAGACACTCAATAAATATTTGTTAAATGGATTAATTAATTAATTCATGAGCCATGTAATAATTGCTAATAGTGCCCATCCAGATCTCTTTCCCAGCTGCTGTGTGGTCCATGCTGCTAAGGACTAATGCCTGTACCATCCTCTGGAGGACTACCCTTGGACAACTGGAGCACCTCATCTGTACGAAGTTTACAATCCCCTTGAGGCATCCCATAGACAATGACTGATGAGTACATGGAGGACAGAAGCCCAGTTCTCAGTAAAACAAAGTTGTATAGTATCATTCACCCTCCAGAGCTCCATGCAGGATCTGACTGAAGCTAAACTTTATCTGAAATCTTGTTTTTGCTATGCATTTTCCATTTCCTATCCTGCTTCTCTCACTCCTTTTCTCACTCAACTAACAACTTTTCCCTAAATTCCTGTCCCATGTCCCACTTCTAGGGAACCCAACCTAAAATAAGACATAAATAAGAGTTCATGAAATCAGCAACCATCCACTAATAATTGTAGGCAGTGTCCAGTCAACATTAAATTTGTGTTTATAAACAATTGCCACTGTGTATTCTGAATGCCAGTGGGGGGAGAGAAGGTGTGGTTCTTACAACAGTGGTCCAAGAGTCCTTGCAGTTATTGGCAAGGACCCATGTATTCATTTGCATACTAAACTTCATTTGCAGACTACCTTAATGACACACCTCATACAAATATATATGTATATGGATGGAGGTGGATTTTATAATACTAAAATTTATGTATAACGAGGGGTAATTCTTGGTCACTTTATTTTTTATTCTTTCAATACTCTTGGGTGTGTAAATATTTTTTAATGTTAAAGATGGATTCTTCTACTCTAAAAATGTGTGTATTGTTGATTTAGAAAATAAATTCTTAAAGTAAAAGAAAGGGATAACACTGTGTCTAAAGAATCAACCTGGGGACCCAGGATCAAATTCCAAGAAAAAGTTGCCTTCTCTGCCTCACAATCTCTTTCTTCATACACCTTCCTAAACTCTTACATCTATTGTTACTACCTGAAATTCCTAAGTTGGAAACTCATTTCAGTTAATGAATATTATCATTTAAAAAATGCCATTGTGTCTGGGGAGTTTAGGGAGTCAGCAACCATCCCCACTTTAGTTAAGAAATTTCCAAGCCATTGATTCAATAAATATTTCTTGAGAACCCATTATGTATAAGGCACTAAGCTTATCTAGCCAGGGATACAAAGTTCCGTAAAGGACAGGTCTTTCCCAGAAAAAAATGGTAGAAAAGGGAAAAGGAAGAAAAAAAAACAGAAAAGAAAAGAAAAGTTTTCTTCTTATCATCTGGCTAACAAAACTTTGAGCTTGAAAAATTCAGTGAGGTTGGAAATAAGACAGATGGAGGCATGAAACACAAAAGGATTAAGGAAATTAAAACCCTAATAAAGCATGAACAGGTGAGAAGAGAGGTTCCAGGAAATAAAGATGACAAAACAAAGTTGGTATGGTCATAAATGTTGCCTGAATCAACAAGAAAAGGGGGGGAAAATACCAAAAAATAAAAAAATAAAAAACAAAAACAAAATAAAACAAAACCCCTCTCATCCCTCTCTTCAGTATACAATGTAACTCTTTGACTTTAAATTCAGTGACTATTGATCTCCTTTATGTATACTATAATAAATGCTATTGCATTGTAGGACTCCAATCATTCACTCCAGTTGCTTTGCAAAAGGCAATACTGTTTTTCAGACCTACTTATTAATATGTATCTTAACCTGCAATTCAATCTATAGAGCACTAGGTCTTTGTCCACAGGCTCATGATGATACTCTTCATTAAAGCTGAGCTATGATTTGGGAAATAGGCCAGCATTTTTCCCCATGAAGTAATCTTTGTATTGGCTAATAAACACTCCCATGTTCAACACAGGACGGCTTTGTTACCACGTATACCTCACTGGTTTTAGATCCTATCTGGAGGTTTGAGGGGGAAAGTTAGACATTCATCCCAAAAGACATGTATCAATCATCTATTATGCACCAAGTGCAATGCTATGCACTGGGAACACGAGTTAAATACCTCACTTCCATGAAATCAAACTTTTGAATCCCAGAGAAGTAAGACTAATTCTGCCTAGTGGAATCAGGGGAGACGGTGAGATGGAACCGATGTTGTCTATCTGGTCCTCAAAAGAAAAGGAGGTAGAAAAGGGGGTAAAGGCACCCCACCTAGCCAGAGGAGCCTGTGCAAATATGTCAAAATGGGAAGTAAGTGGTCTATCAGGGAGAGGTAAAGAAATTAGTAAAGCTAAAAAGTAATACCTGCACATCTCTTCATGTGTTTAGGACCACTGACCATTTGGGTATGCTCTTTTGTGAAGTGACTATTCAAGTCTTCTATTTCACTATGGTGTTATTTGGCTTTTCTTTATTAATAAATAGTAGCTCTTTTTATATTCAAGATATGAGTCCTTCTGCCAAGCATATATATTGCAAATATTTTCTGATCCACAGGTTTCCTTTTCTATCTCAGTGTTGTCTTTTGAAAGACAGGGGATCTTAACATAACCAATTTATCAACTTTTCCCTTTATGCTTAGCACATTTTAGGTCTTGTTTAGGAAAACTTTTCATGATCATACAATTCATAATTGCTAAAAGTTGTAAGCAACTTGAATGTCCATCAAGAGGAAAATGGGTGGGGCACCTGGGTAGCTCAGTGGGTTAAAGCCTCTGCCTTCAGCTCAGGTCATGATCTCAGATCGAGCCCCGCATTAGGCTCTCTGCTCAGTGGGGAGCCTGCTTCCCTTCCTCTCTCTCTGCCTGCCTCTCTGCCTGCTTGTAATCTCTTGTCTGTCAAAAAAATAAATAAAATCTTTTTTAAAAAAAGAGGAAAATGGGTAAAAAATATCCTTTTAATGGAATATTATATAGTGATGAACATGAACTACAACCATGCATAATACGGATGAAACAAACATTATGTTACTGACAATGTAAAACAGATACGCTAAGATTCCATCTATATAAAATTCCATATATGGAAAAACTTATCTATGGAATTAGAAGTCAAGACAATGGTTATCCCTGGCAGATGGTGAATGGGAAGGACCTTGAAGGGCTTTTGGGTGCTGATTGCATTCTGTCTCATAATCTGGTTGCCAGTTTATGGCATGCAAGTTTCATTAGAATTCATCAAGTAGCACATATTTTCTGTATTTATATTTCCATAAAAATATTTATATTTAAAAATGTAAGACAAGGTCACATGAGGGAGAATAGTGACAAAAAAAATTAGGCTGAAAAGAACAACAGATCTTGAATTTAAAGATCCCTACTGAGAAGTTTGTCAAGTTGTAATTAGTTTTAAGGTCTGGGCTTTAGACAGACTCCCTTGCCATGTGGAGGACTGAGGCAAGTATGAATCTGAGATGAGGGAAAAAGACCCATCTGGAAGCTCTACAACAGTCCAAGTGAGAGATGAGGAGGCCTGATTAGAAGAAAAGACAGTGGCAGTGAAGAGAGAGGAACTTGGGTTTTCCTACTAAATGTTTCTTTAAAATCTACTCACCAGTGTCGTAAGACCGTAAGCACCTGCCCAAAGTGTGGGGGGCAAAGGCCTACAAGCCTTCGACAGATGTTGAGTTTTCAAACAATGAGAGACCTTGATAAACATACCTCTCTCCTGGATTTATGAAGTCCAGGCACTTTTGTCTGGCTCTTGTCTTGGATTGTAAGACATGAGTGCTAATACAAATCCTCATATGGCTTAGTGGAAAGTTCCAGAACTGACACAATATTGTTTGGACAAATTTTTCCTTTCCTTGTTTCTCCCACCCTCCCTTGCACACTATTCAAGTCCTCTTGCTGGGTGGTTTCTACTTGTCTTGTTAATTCCTTCCTCTGTCTACATGCTTATTAGGAGAAAGGATGATTCCTTTTCTTAGAAATGAGGAGCTCTGAAAGGCAGGAACTACACAGGGCCCTCAGGTAGGCAGCATGGTGCAAGACGGAGCATGAGCAGGGCCTCTAGGCACTGAGAGTGCCATGAAGTCTTCCATAGGCACAGGATCAGGATCCCATTGGTGCCACCTCTGAGAGGCAACAGGGTGGGGTACAAACACCTTGTTGTCACCAGTCCCTTCTCCATTATGTTCATTAGCAAATATTTATTGGGCTTCTCTGGCTGAGCCACCCACTCAATTATATGCTTTGTGGGAAAGGGCGGGAAGGGAGCATAATGTGAAATCATGATCCAAAGACCCAGGGTACACCCCACTCCATCTTGCCTCAGGCCCTATAAGAGTAGACTGTGCCCACCCAAGATTCCCTAAGATAAAAAAGAGGTAGCATGTAGAAACCTAAACATAGCCTCTCAAAGAACAGAACCATAAACTGAGAAGAGACAGAAAATTTCCAGTCAAATCCTGTTATACCCTTTAGGGCATGTTCTCAAGATCTCTCTTTGGAGATGATATCCTCACACAGTTTTCAAAATGTTATACAAGATGGTCTCTTTTTGTTTATTTCTTGGACTCTCACCTATGTTTTGTACCTTGTCACCTATGAAAAGGTTGCTCATATGTCCCAAAACAAACTCCAAATTTCACCTCCCTAGGTTTGCTACAGAGCTCTTTCCTGGAAAGGCAAGATGTCAGAATAAAATTTACAGGGTGCCTGGGTGGCTCAGTTGGTTAAGCATCTGCCTTTGGCTCAGGTCATGATCCTAGGGTCCAGGGATCAAGTCCACACCAGGTTCCCTGTTTCTCCCTCTCCTTCAGTCTCTCCTCACTGTTGCTGCTCTCTCTTACTTACTCTCCCAAATAAAGAAATAAAGTCTTTTTAAAAAAATGAATAAAATTCACCCTGCCCAGAAGAAAAATAACAATGTTGGCCCAGAGCGTGGATTTTCCACTTTTCTTTTCTGAAGAAGCACAATTTATACAAAGCATTGCTCAGCCTCAAGGGCTCCCACACCTGTAGGACAAAAGCACTACTGCTTTCTCACCTGAAAAAATATGGCCTCCTCCACCAAACTGGAATAATTCCTGAGTCTAACTCAGGTCACATGTTGCCAGTTCCAGAGTGGTAGCAACATTACAGTGATTTAGAACCCCAGAGAAGGAAGTCTTCACTCAGGCCCAGTCAAGCCTGCTTAAACCTCAAGACTGAACAGTCACCAATTCAGTCATGAAATGACATAATTCTCTTATATCCTGGACAAAGAGTCACTAAGGCCACCATTCCTTTATGGGGCCCATACTTTGTCACCTTGTCACAGATTGAGAAGAAATCTCTGAGTAGGCATATATCTTATCTGCCACCAGTAGGATCAGTCAGGCCTATCCCTCATGAGATATGCAAAAGCAAAACTGTGTCTCACTGAGGTAAACCCTTCATTTTTTCAGAGACCGTGTAAAATGGTATTTTCAGCCTGCTATTCATCTACATTTGGAAAATGATTGGCATTTCTAGTCTAGGGATGAAAACAGCACTGGAAGTTTTCCCATGGAAAATAAAAATTTTCCATTTCCCATTTCCTTCCTCTTGTTGCACAGTTATTTTGGAATCTTTCTAATAGTATCTTCTGGGACAAGTCATACCTAGAAGTGTTTCTCAGATACTTCCACCAAAGTTTTCTTTTAGCATGAAAGAACATTGTACTACACCAGAGATCTGAGCAATAAAGACAGTATAATCCACCATCATTACAACTTTTGTCTTTAAAATCTCATGTTTGTCCTTAAAGTTCAGGTGCCACTTATATACACCTTTAAGTTATCTGTGCCCACCAGCAGTATAAAACTAGCACTATAATTTACATAACATCACCTTCAGCTGATATTCTAGAACATGCACCAGGTTCTTTCCTGCTCCAGGTTCTATTCTGTAGATAGACTTGCATGACTATGGGAAGCAATGAACAAATTCCATAAGATTCCTTGGGAAAAGGGCATAATAACTCATTTTAGTAAATGTTAGTTTGTTGAACTGAGTTGACAGCGACTTGCTATGTCATGTGTAGATTGAAGGAAAAGAAAATAGGATGGATGGGTGGACAGATGGATGACTGAAAGATGAGAGGTAATGTCCCCTGTCCCCTTCTTCGGGACAAAGAAGAAGATAATTCTGGAAAGATTCTGTATGTCCTCTGTGGAAACATCAGGATGGAATGGGACTTTGAATTCAAGTGGATGGCTTCATATGTAAGCCCAAGCCTAAATCTGCAGGTGATTTTTATCTCATCTCTTTCAAATTACCATTATCTTATTATGGAGAATCTGCTCTATTCTTCAGTCCAGCCAACACTTCATAAGTGGGCAACTTCATACTTACCATCTTAATTCATATCCAAAGCCCTTCAGATAATCTTCTCTGGTAACTTTGGGAAAAAGGTAACTGTCATAACACAAAAGTGGATTTCTCCATAAACAAAAGAAGTCAGCATGGATGAGGAGGATGAAGATTATCTTGGGTCCTGGAAGACTCTAGGTCTAGTTGGTATTAGTCATTATAACAGTAACACAGTTTATTAAAATCTATGTGTATATTCATATGGGTCATCAAAATCTATGGACAGACCTCACTAATGAAGAGCACTTTATTGCTGTTCATAGATACCATTACCCGAGGTCCTGTTGGTAGTCTGACTTCTATTCAGTCCCTTTAGGCTCTTCTCTTGAACAAAGACTTGGAGAATAAAAATTCCACCCAGCTGTGATGTTTGCCCTACCAGAAAGTCTCACTGTAATGTATCAAAATCTCTGTAATTGCTCATAGTTCAGAGTTCAGTTCCACCTTCCTTCCCATCTTAAGCTGACATCTAGAAATAGAGCCCAAGATGGAGATTCACATGGAAGTAATTTATTGAGAAAGGAGAGAGTAGGGGAAGCAGGACAGGCAGAGTTAGGGTGTGGTCTCTGCTGGAGTCTGTCCTTAGTCTGATCCCACAGGGAGCTCTGCAGCATGGATTGCTCCACAGAGTTGCCCCCGGCCCTTTTTGAGGCGAAGGGTCCTTAGTGCCCCTGCATCAGTCAGTAATTGGCTATGGACCACACCCAAGGGCAAAAGAGTTGTTTAACTTCCCAAGCAATTCCAGGCTAGGCAACTCCCATTTGGCCATGAGCGATTCTCCAGAGAAAGAGACAGCTGTAAACCATTAACAGCCAATGCTCGTAGCACTTGGGATATGGGAACACCAGCCTGGCAAAGGAGATTGGGTGGGTCAGCAACAGCATCCCTATACTTACCATCCTAATTCATCTCAGAAGATATTCCTCTGGACAATGTTTTGATTCATAATGCTTGCTTTAAACAACCCCAGTGGAGCAGAATATAATAATATATACCAATCCATAGTATTTACTAATAGGCTACCATGTGCCAGGCATTTTTCTAAGTGTTATCGTGTTTCCATATTACTCCTATGAGGTGGGCACTTTTATTATCCACATCTTACATATAAGAAAATGGAGGGACAGAGTAATTAAAGAAGGGAATGAGTTGGAGGCCTAGAATTAACATCCCATCCTCTTAATTCCGCATTAAACTGTCTCCTACTTGTTGCCAAAGGGTAGCAGCAGAAGTGGGGCAGGGGGAGCTCGGAGCTAAAGTGGTAAAATATTATTTGTATAAGATACCATACCCAACTAGGTGAGAGAAAAACCTTTTGAATGATGGAGAGCCTGAGGACCTTTAAGACTCTTTGTGTGTGTATGAATTTCCAAAACGTGGCAGTTTTATCTACTGGGTTGATGTTCACCATTTGAACTTTCATCGTTTAAATCCCATGAAAGTGCAGTTGCATAAGACATGACTCTCTGCCAAATGAAATAATAGCTAACATTTGTTAAGCACTTTCTGTGTGCCAGGCACTGTTCTCAGCAGTTTACATGGATTATATCATGTAATCCTCAGAACCACACCATGAGGCAGTCCCATTTTCAGATAAGGAAACTGAGGCACAGAGAGAATAAGTAATATGCCCAAGGGTACATAGCTAGGAAGCATCAGGCCAGATTTCAGAGTGTGTAATCTGGCTGTGGATCTATGTTCCTAACTTTCCTTTGTTGCCACCCAAAGAGTCCTGGATGGTTGGAGCTAGGAGTCATGTTGGGCTGATTTAGAGAGGAGAAAACTGAGGCCCAGAAAAACGTGGTGACTTGCTCCAAATCACACAGACCCAGGACTCTTAATTTTCCTCAGAGTGTTTTCCATATTTTGATAAGGGTTATCAATAAGAAACAAAATATATAAATGAGAAACAGTATCATTTACTTGCCAGTAATTCAGGGGTATGTTTTTAAATGTTTGAAGTCTCTTTCTTTCCTTGTTTCTCTCAAGAAGCAGATGACATCAAGGGTTGCTATTCAGGAAGGTAAGAAAGAAATACCAGTATCTATCTAGCCGAAAAAGAAACTATTCTGGTAACTCATGTATAACTATATGATATGACTTCCACATTGCTATTCTCTCTTTTGGCTGGAACCTGCAAATTCTAATGCCAAAGTACATCTCTTTAGACAAAGGAAAGGAAAGGAAGACAAGAACAAATATTTATTAAATATCTACTATTAGCATGCATTGCTCTGTGCATGCTATGTAAATTACCCAAAAAATAATCTTTAAAATCAGAATGTTGACAGTTTGCATTAGCAAATTAGCATTAGCAAACATTTGCATTAGCAAATGCAGTTAGCAATTGCTGCATAACAAACCAACCGCAAATTTAGTGGCTTGAAACACAACAATTGAAACAACAACAATTTATTATTGTTGATGAGTAGCTAGGAGGCTCTAAGGATTCATGCCAAGCTTAACCGATTTCAGGTTAGTTCACTCATATTCTTGAGGGTAGCTGCTGGATTGGCTAAGGACCCACTGGTTTAGGATACCCTCAGCTAGGATGACTTATTTCTGTTCCATATCCTACTGAATGAAATTCCACACTTGTTTATGTGGCAGTGGCAGAAGAGACCAAGCAAAAGCATACAAGTCCTGAGGCCTAGCCTCAGAATAGGCACATCATCCCTTCTACTCCATTCTATTGGCTAAAGCAAGTTACAGGGCTGGTCCAGATTCTAGGAAAGGAGAAATAGATCCCATGCCAGATGGGATGAGCTACAAGATCACAGTCAATGGCATGAGCATATAAAGTGATAGAAAATTAGAGAGTTTCTTATAATCAATCTACTACAAATATCCTAGAATATTCCAGATCATTTAACTGGTATGTTTTCCCCAAAACATATGTCTCCCTCACATATCTCACCTACTTGTGAAGACTTTTGTGTTCACTTTGTTGGCTTACAGAAAATTCAGTAAAGATGCCACTGGGTTTTAAGGCGGCATGTAGAATTTTCAATTTACCCAAGTAAAACAAATGACCATCTAATCCCACCAAAGGTCTTTGGGATCTCATTCTAAATAATAGTAGGATAAAGTTGACCTATATCCTCTCTCCCTACCCCTATATCACTTACTGGTTGAAAGAAGAAGCAACTGGATAGAAAGTTTTTTGTTCCTCCGTTTTTTTGTGGGGTTTGGTAAGAGACCAGCCCAACAACAAAAGATCAGTCCCAAGGCCTCAACCAAAACGGAAGCATATCTTTCCTTAGTGCTTTGTTTTACAAATGACAAGAAAGATGCATGGAGTGGGGGAAACACTCTAAATCAGAGTTTGCAGATACTTTTATCACAATGCCAGTTCCAGTTGGTTAGTGGAAGCTACCAGAAATTCTATGCTGAAAAGTAATATTGGGCCTTAGGCAGTTCTAATAAACTCAGTAAATTACAAGAATTTTCCAGCTGATGGAAGTAGATCTTGATGCAGTGGTTCTTTTAACCTAATTCACACTAAGATAAAATACAGTTGAACAAGTGACTGATTTCCATCACTATGTTAACTCACAAGGTAAGCAGGTCCTCATCCCCTGGGCCTTTCTCCCAATCCTTACTTCTTTCAACTTCTAGGTGGGCTGTTTGTGAGAAAGGCAAGTGTAGCAGGGTTTCAGCCACTGGATTTTACCCTGGCTAATCCAAAGAAAACACACAGGCTCACACCAAATTCAAAACTCAGGAGGAATGATCAAAAACACAAAAGGAATTCCAGAGCATCACAGTAGAACGCATCCTTGCCTTGCTCACACCAGACCTCAATTTACACGTTTTTCAATATAACATCATCTACCTACTGAGTCAAGAAGGGTGTGAGGCTAGTACTAGATGGTCAGGGACTACTTTAAACTAAGAAGAAACATTTCAGATCCATAATAAGACTTATCAACAATATAGCAATCTATAACATGGTAAAGAGAAGAGGACCCAAAAACAAGTTTAAATTTTGATTTGGGCTCTTCTAATTATGCAAGTTTTAATATCCTTCCCACAGTCTCAAAAGAGACATAATATATCCATCTTAGAGGTTGTCTGTGAGAATTAAATGGTAATATGTAAAGCATTCAGAATAACAACTAACACATAGTTGAGGCTCCTAAATGCAACTATTGTTAACAAAAGCAAGTATTTACTCAATTTCTATTATATGTTGAAAACTATGCTCCATGTTATGTGTAAACAAAGGAGAAAATTATCAAAACATAAAGACCTGCTCTTTACTTTTGGGAAATACAGAGTCTATTTGGGAAATAAGAAGAACATGCATAAAATAAATAAGAACTATATGGAGAATAGTATACAAAATACTCAAGCAGACTCTGAACATACTGGGAATCTGGGATCATTGTCTCTATTTCTTGCCAGAGGAATAAATTAGTTTCTCAAACTTGTTGACAGTTCCATTTTCTTAAGACAGTTATTGAAGGTGACTTAACTATCCAAACTTCTTTCATCTGAGTTTTGAATATTTCTATTTGTACTTTGAGTGCCACCAAGTAATTTTATATGACAGATATAAAGGATAGTCCATCATTAGCTAAAAAGAATAAAGGCCACTACCTATCACCCTGGTGTCCCATCTTTTACTTTCCACATCATCATCCACCCATCATCTGGCCTATCATAAGATGAAGTCGATGAAGTAGAACAAAAGTGACAACAAGCCAAGTCCTGATACTTTCCAAAATTTCCCCTAGATGCCAATGCCTCCGAATAATCATCTTTTCTTTCCATTACTGAGATGTCATTATGCAGGCAAAGCATGTTCTCAGTTGCCCACAGTAGGCTAGAGGCAGGGTACATTGTTCAAAGATAACTCATGTCTTATTAAATGTCAAAACCTAACCCACGTGATTCAGCGACGGCCTCACCCAGTTGCAGGCTGGAAAATTCATCTGGGCTAATACCTCTGTGAACAGTGGAGAATGAAGGTGATCACTGAGCCCCACCAAAGAGCAGGAAACAATGACTGAACCATAGAGATGAAGGCCTTTGTCAGGTCATTAAGCAGCAGTGATTGCAATTAATTGATGATAAAATAAGAAAGAGTCTCTTGTTCCTGGAGGTCAGGTGCTAGGACAAAGTACTACTCTTTCTGGGAAGCTTCAGAAAGGCACGCTCTGAATTGTGCTTATGGGAGGATAGATTAATGGATCCATATTGTGGGCATTGCAGGGAAAACAATAGTATAGAACCATAGAAGATTTAGAGAAAACCCCAAATATGGGCACCCCTCCCCAGATAGATGTACAACTTCCCTGGCTAAAGTAGCTTCCCCAACTGACGGCTATTTATGAATGATTTCCCCAACCAGGCTGCAACAGGGTTAGTGATTGTGAGAGAGCAAATCCCACAGCTGTTTGGTTGTCGCAAGAGGCCATAATACATAAATTTAAATGAGGAAAAAGAAGAAAATCTATCCAGAAGTAATATGAGTTAACATTTAGAAATCTTTGGAATGTATGTTGTTAGAATAAAGCCTAGATGTTCTTTACTCTGAGATTATATTTAGAATTTGTTAATCCAAACGCAGAGAGAAAGAAGATGATAATAAATGCATTTCCAGAAAAGGTTTTCCAAGTGTCTTTGAAGTCCAAATTATTATCACCGCCAGGTTCAGGATGTATGTGCTTGTCTACTGAGGGTTGAAGCCATAAATGCACATGATTTTTTTTTTTTCAGTACACTGATCTTCTCAGTTATGGGAGTGATAAGAAATATACAGGGAATCAAAGTACATTAACAAAATAACAACTTAAAGTTTAAAACTCAGATCATACCAGATATAATTTAACATTCCTAAATGAGTTAGACCATGGTTTCCAAAAGTTGGGCTAAATAAATCAAAATAATCAAGGAGTCTTCATTAAAATACTAACTCCCAGATCTTGACCTATAAAAATCAAATGAGAATTCTTGGAGAGAGGCCTAGATACCCTAAAATTTAAAAGTTCCCCCAAGTGATTCTGACACAAAACTTTTCATACAGGTGACAGCTTCAGGTCTTACAGCAACTGAATTAATAACTATACTCTCTGTAGGAAAGAGTACTGGAGGGGCACCTGGGTGGCTCAGTGGGTTAAGCCACTGCCTTCAGCTCAGGTTATGATCTCAGGGTCGTGGGATCGAGCCCCGCATCAGGATCTCTGCTCAGCAGGGAGTCTGCTTCCTCCTCTCTCTCTCTGCCTGCCTCTCTGCCTACTTGTGATCTCTGTCTGTCAAATAAATAAATAAAATCTTTAAAAAAAAAATAGAGTACTGAACAATGAGTAAGGAAACTCAGGCCAAGATCAGCCTCTGCCTCTTAGAAGCTCTGTATCCTACACCCTTGGTCCCCTAAGTATGTGTGCAATGTAGAAAGTGAAACAATAGCATTGGCATCTCCTAGGAACTTGTTAGAAATGCAGAATCTCAGGCTCACCCTTTCCCTATAAAAATAGGACTTGCATTTTAACAAGATCCTCAGGTTGTTCCGGTGTACCTTAAAGTTGGAGAATAACTAACTAGGTCAAGTCATTTGTCATTCAGTTTCTCTGGGTTTTATTTGGAATATGATGGACTTGAACCAGATAGCTTCTATTATCTTCCTTCAGCCTTGACAATGGATGATGACCATCAGGGTGAAGATGCTGTGGGGGGGGGTAGAATATTCTAGAAAGTTTTAGCTGGAATGCCAGAAAAAAAGAGAATTGAGATTAAATAGACACACACACACACACACACACACACACTTTATAGAAACCATTTGTCTAAGAAAAATTCAAATCCCATGAAATATATACCCTCATCTGAGACTAAGAGAACTTGGTCAAGCAGGAGCAGTACCTTGCTGGGGATAGGAAACTGAGGAAATGAGAAAGGTTGTGGACAACCCAGAGTTCCAGGGCATGTCCAAAAGAAAGGAAGAACTAGAATCCAGGTGTCTCCACTCCCATCCCTGGACCACCCTGTCTTGTTGTGTCAGCTGCATCAGGAAAAATTAAGAAAACAAGAGCAGGACATAATAACAAAGACAGCAGGTGTTTATAGGGGGTGGTATATGGACATGGCTCCTCAGCCCCATTCCTGGGCCACTTTAGTCCTTGGGTTATTATTTTAACATTATTAAAATTCACATGATTGAATTTTAACTTTAGAGATCTCATATTCTGAAAACTGTCCTTCTCTTCCCCATCTTTAGCTCTGTATGGTTTCTCTTTGGGGCACTAATGCCAAATGAATATACTCTTCCAATTTCCAAGGGTCAGATTTCATGAATCTTGACTGGCACCCTTCCTTCTCAGATTCCAGGCCTTAGTTGCCCATCATTTACCCTTTCATGAGCTCTGTCTGCAAGTTATACATATTTTTTATTATAAGATTCGCATGTCAGAAATTCAGATATTTATATACAGAGCTACATATAAATGTAGATTCACTTATTTTCCTAATTTCATAAATAAGAGATTTATGAATATTAATAACATTCTAACATCATATAAATATGCAACAAAAAAGATGAATTCTTTTTCTCACAGGTCCCCAGAAATAATCACTGCCAATAATACAGGACATTGTCCTCATTGTTTTCCTTTTTCTTATACATTACTTAAAAAAAAAAAAGAATCATATTACACATGTTATTTTTGTAACTTGCTTTCTTCATTTTGTATATCTTGATCACCTTTTTAAGTCAATTTATAATTTTCTCCCTTCTTCATCATAATATCTTTATGGTATTCCAACATTTTCCCAACTATGCACCTGTTAACGGACACTTGAAATATTTCTGATTTTTTCTATTATAAACTATGCTGTACATCTGAATATGTAATGCCAGAAACTACACATGAAATGGCAAAGTATTTGGTTCATTTTTGTTTGCTGATTGCTGATTTTTCTCCCATTGCATCTTTGGTCTTCAATTATAATAATGGTGACAATAAAAGGCTGGATTTATTGGAGGATTCAAAGATTATAGAATTATGATTCCTACTAAGAACCCTGCATGTGCTCTGAGGGCAGTCCATCTTTGCGACAGAAGCCCTTCGTCATACCACATGCCATCTACCCCACACCGCCTTACCACTCAAACCCTGGGGAGTCAGACACTTCATTCTACATAGTGCAGTGGCATTGGGACAGTCAGCAATACAGACACAGTTTCTGCTCTCAAAGGGTCTACAGTCTAGGAGGGACATTACAGAAGTAAACAAAAGAACAAGAATTTCAGATGGAGATATGTGGCGTGAAGAAAATATTACCAGGTAATAAGATGGAGAATAACTGGATAGGGTAAGGGAAGCTAAATTTTCAAAGCATTCTTTTTTGAACAGATAACCCAACCCATTGTTAGGATTTTAGAAGTATTAAAAATAAGCATAAAAGTTCATGAACTCCTGCCATTGGATCCAAACTATCTTATTATACTTCCTACTAAAAACTAATGTAGGGGCACCTGGGTGGCTCAGTGGGTTAAGCCGCTGCCTTCGGCTCAGGTCATGATCTCAGGGTCCTGGGATCGAGTCCCGCATCGGGCTCTCTGCTCAGCGGGGAGCCTGCTTCCCTCTCTCTCTCTCTCTCTGTCTGCCTCTCTGCCTACTTGTAATCTCTCTCTGTCAAATAAATAAATAAATAAATAAATCTTTAAAAAAAAAAAACCTAGTGTAATCTTGAGTAATCTTTAGAGATATCTTGTATATATGTAAGAAAATGCTTGTACACATATAGAAATATGTGTGTATATAGATATGTAAAAATATTCATCCATGTCAAAGTATCTTTTTCTAGGGGCACCTGGGTGGCTCAGTGGGTTAAATCCTGTGCCTTTGGCTCAGGTCATGATTCCAGGGTCCTGGGATCAAGCCCCGCATCGGACTCTCTGCTCAGCAGGGAGCCTGCTTCCTCCTCTCTCTTTCTCTGTCTGCCTCTCTGCCTACTTGTGTTCCCTGTCTGTCAAATAAAAAAATAAAATTAAAAAAAATTTTTTTCTAAAAGAAATCTGACCTTAGATTACAAAGGGGAAATAGAAATTATCTGGCTGAAAAAAGCTAGTCTGAGACCCCCAGACGTAAACTCCCATTTATCAGGGAGAGATGGTACGAGTAATCTAATTCACACTAATTCTTGTAATACAAGATTTTTCCTCTTCATTTACTGAAAAGCAATTGGCACAGGCAGCACTTGATATAAAAGAAGGAAATGGATGGGTGAATAGATGAATGGATAAATGCAAAGACAAATACCAGATTATTGAGGGAGCTTAAATCTCTTTGTATATCTCCTGTCTATTCCTCATATTAAATACAGCTTCAATTCAACACAACAAATATTGATGAAAAGTCAAGACCATCAGAATGGCCTTTCAAGATTTCTTTAAATTCCAGAATTCCACAAAGGCATATGGAAAAACAAAGTGATGTTTGGCTTTCCTTTCTACTTTCTTTGCTTCTATTTTTAACTGAACAAAACCCAAAGCAAATTTTAAAAATTAAAATTTAGTAAGAAAGAAAGAATGCTGTTCTTAAATGCTTTCTCTACTGTGGTTTCCCTTTAATTGATCTCTCTCCCACTGGATGATTACCCAACTGGCATAGAATATTGCTGCAGATGGAGACAAAAAAATAAATTACTAAGTTCAACCCCTGACTGGATTTATATTTCCTATCTAGCCTGTGGAAATGCTATGTAGTAATGGGGGGGGCATGGAAAGGCATGTGTGTGGTGGCAGTGGGGGATGCATATTTTGTTTGTTTGCTGAATTTTAATAAGGCCATCTTGGTTTCTCCATGACAATGAAACATGTACTCCATTCACTGACATATAGACATATAGTCTTCACTGAAAACCCAGGGCCCAACCCAGAATCCCTGCTCTGGCTCCTTCAGATTTGAGTCATTATCATATTTATTAATCTCCCTCACAGCTGTGTTGGAGACTTATTGGGCTTGAAGTAAACTAGCCCAGTTGGAGTCCTATTATAACTAAACCTCTCCCCTCATGCTTCTATTCACATACTAAACTACACAGGTGTCCTTCCAAAGTTTGCTCTATAAGAGCAGACCATATGGGAAGAAACAGGGAAAAGGTAAGCAACAGCTGGTGAAGACTTTTCCAATGTCCCAGCACCCTCAAAGCAGCCTTCAACCAAGGACTGAAGGAAATTGGTAGGTAAGTATCCCAATTCCTTCCCCCCTCAGTCAGGACCTTTCTGGCAAATACCCTACACTGAGTTCCAGAGTTGCACAGTGGAGTTAAGCTCACCACATTGGTAAATATACTGACCTTATTGCCTTCTCCACCTCCTTTTCTTGCCTCCTACACACCCACCAGAGCCTTCTCTGATCACCTCCCAAATAAACTATTTATCCTGGACGCCTCATAGCAGGATCTGCTTCTGGGGAAACCCAAACTAAGATCCTGTCACCCAGTATAGTGTTATAAACACAAACCAGTCCTTTAAAAAGATCACAATAAGCAAATGAACAAAACAGAATGATCTAGTTGAGCTGAGAGGTGTAGTTGAGCTGAGAGGTGAATACATGGTTTGAGACATGCAAGTCCCACCTCCCTTCCCTGACATTGTTCTCTCTCATCTTACGGCTCACCCTTCTTTGCCCAAACCCTTCCATCTAGCAGGCTGCTCTGTTTTAGGTGACACAGACATACATGTGCATTGCCACCTCTGGGATTTTGTGCATGCCATCCTTCTAAACCAAAATGACCTCTCCACAACTCTTCATCCTGCTCAGACTGTAACAGTCCTTCCAGACTTGTCTCAAGATTTGCCACTTTCTGTGACACCTCTGGTGTCACAACTAAGAATCACCGTACTCGTAACCTATAATTCATAACTCACTACTTAATCATTTGCTTTTGTATAGTCTCTAATTGTTGCACACATGGTAGTCGGCCTCCCTAATTAATTTAGACTTTCCTTGGGAATAATAATCACATCTTATACCTCTCTAGTCCTCCCAGGGCCTAAAATAGTATGGCACACACAACTCTCTGTCAGTGTGTGATTTAGGCATTTAAGTTATAAAACACAGCATGTGTATGTCCAATAGTAATGAATCATCTTTAATGGACTTCAGAAAGGCCCCTTCCCTCTCGTGCTAACTGCCTGGCAGATGGTGTTATCTGGGGCATCCTTCTTGGTGATCCTTTCCAGGGATTCAGAAACAGACAACAGGCCACAGCAACACCTTGGTTTATACACAACTTCCCCTCACTGGTTTAAAGACATAATAAAAGATAATGCTTCTTGTTCATAAATAAAAAGTACTTCAATGTAATTTTGACAAAATGCATCCCAGGGGTGACCAAAGTCTTTTTTCTCTCTGCTGTGATTGTTGCTGCTATAAATAGACAATCATAAAAGAATCAAAAGGGGAAACCTTTTAAAGGATTGCTCCAGGGCCCGATACCCTCCCCACTTTATTTTTCTTAGTCCTAATGCCAAAGGAAAACAAACACTTATCAGCGTGCTAATGGTGTTTATTCCCCCCTCTGCCTTGGATGGGTGGCAGAGTGCCAAGCCCCAAGACAGTTCACTAAAGCATCAAGTGAACGAAGCTCAACTCTATCATTGACTGTACCCATGACTTCTATTCTGAGAGCCACAAAAAGGTTCAGGATCCTGAATATTTTCCCCACCTTTGTGCCTTTGCAACACCTACACTGTTTTTGCCAGGCCCCATATAGGTCAGATCCCTTCTATTCTGCCTGCCACATCATAGCCACCTCTATGCCCCTCTGAAAATAGCCTACTTGAAGACAGTCAGGAAGAAGCAGAACGCCATTTTGCTCCTGCTTTTGCTCAGGCTTCTGAACTACTCATGCTGGAGCTGCTCTAGCCGGGAAGCTTTCAGCCAGAAGGCTGTAGTCCCCAGACCCCCTCTAACCCATTTCCCACACACTGAATTCAGCAGCTCCTCTGGAGCTGTGCAAAACTGGACTTGTGTTCTCCTGCAAGTCTTTCCAACTTCCAGCAAGTCATGCCTTACCAAAGCAAAGGTCAACCATCCTGTTCAGGTGGGAGGTCCTTAAAAGATCCCCAGAGAAGAAATGAACATTTCCTGCTGTTTTTGGTCTCCCTTTTAAGCAGCAAAGCATACAGAGACAGTAGCTCTCCTTTCTCCTCTCCTTTCCCGAGTCTTAGCATTTTTGGCACCTAAACTGGAACACACACCCAAAGCAATCTTGCCTGCAGCAAGATTACCCTTGAGTGGTGATATAATTTTTTTTTAATTTTTTATTTTTTATAAACATATAATATATTTTTATCCCCAGGGGTACAGGTCTGTGAATCGCCAGGTTTACACACTTCACAGCACTCACCATAGCACATACCCTCCCCAATGTCCATAACCCCACCCCCCTCTCCCAACCCCCCTCCCCCCAGCAACCCTCAGTTTGTTTTGTGAGATTAAGAGTTACTTGTGGTTTGTCTCCGCCCCCCAATCCCATCTTGTTTCATTTATTCTTCTCCTAACCCTTATCCCCCCATGTTGCATCTCCACTTCCTCATATCAGGGTGTGGTGATATAATTTTTAAAGGCACCTCAGTGTATCAGCTGCCTCTGTGTCTCTTACAATCCACTGTAATCTTGACAATAGACTTCTTCACGATGATTGCAAAAAACAGCAATAATTAGGAAATGGAATCTAATATCCTTTTAGTCCAAGTTCAACTAATTTGTAAGTGGCTTTCAGTGACTGGAATGAATGTGGAGCCAGCCTCTACTTTCGCTAAAAATCTTCTCAATGTGCAAGAGTTTTAAAAAGATAAGGTTTTTAAGGAGGGCAGAGCACTGGGTGTGGTATATAAACAATGAATCTTGGAAACTGAAAAAATAAATAAATAAAATTACCAAAAAATAAAAAATAAAAAGGAGATTAAAATTATAAAAATTTTTTAAAAAGATAAGGTTAGGAAGATTTTTGTTACAATCATCCTTCTTATATAGAACTTTTTTTTTTGAGGAATCTTCATATCCATTATTTTACTTGGTTCTCAAAGGAGTAGGCAGGACAGCTTAGTAGTTAGGAATGCTAGTTGCAGGTGCCTGAGTTTGAATCCCAGCTGGAAGATTTACTGGCTTTGTGACATTGAACAAATGACCTGCCCCTATCTGTGCTTCTCCTTTCTTACCTTAAAATGTGGATAGTAATGATACATACATTATAGAGTTAAGTTTTTTTTAATCTTTATATAAATATAAAGGATTTGAAACTATGCCTGGTACATAGTGCTAAATAAATCATCATCATCATCATTATCCCTAGACTATTAGAACTGAAGAAATAAAGGCTTGGCAGATTCCATGCCTAGCCAAATCAGTTCTTTTTTTTTTTTTTTTTTTTAAGATTTTATTTATTTGACAAAGAGAGAGAGATCACAAGTAGGCAGAGAGGCAGGCAGAGAGAGAGAAGGGAGGAAGCAGGCTCCCTGCAGAGCAGAGAGCCCAACGCGGGGCTTGATCCCAGAACCCTGGGATCATGACCTGAGCCAAAGACAAAGGCTTTAACCCACTGAGCCACCCAGGTGCCCCACCAAATCAGTTCTTTAAGTGAGGAGGTTGGATATTGTTGTCTTAGTTTGTATTTCTTCAGAAACAGACATTGAGATAACATTTGGGTAGTAGTAGTTTACATGGGAGATGAAGTATCAGTAGAGGCAGGGAAAGAAAGGAAACAATTAAGGGTGTGTCCACAAACAGGTAAACACTAAGGGCAACTAGTGCAATCCCACTGGGGACCCTCTATATAATTTCACAAAACATACGCACATACTGTAGAATTATCCCGCTGAGGGAGGAGGCATTTATCCACCATTGTGGAAGGCAATTTGGGGGCAGTAATCAGGCAGCAGAGACTCCCAACCAGGCCCATGCATCAGAAGGGCAGCATTGAAGGACCAGATGCATTCAAGTTTAAAGATACAGGAAGACTTTGGCAAACGAAAGCCATCTGTAAGTGACCTCATGGTGTGGCTAAAAGAATATGAGAGGGCAATGACATCAGTGACTAAGAGATACAATGCGAGTGTTCACATTCTGTGACCATCTTGTACATTCAGGCAGAATGAAAAAGCCTAGCCAAGGAGACCATATCATGAATCACCCTCTGGAGAAGGCTTCTGTGTGATCTTTTTTGGTAATTCATCCCAAAGCTTATCAAATTTTATGACAACCTTAATATCATCAAAATCTCTTTTGGTGAGCTCTTTTTTTCTACATTGATTTCCAAGAAGAAGGAAGACCAGGGTTGACAAATATTTTAATTAGTAAAATAAAAGGCATTTTAAAACACCATGTCATTTGCTTCAGACCTGTTAAGAACGTGGAAAAGAAAGCTTTCTCTAAGCCAAAGTGCTCTCTTCTAACAATCTGATAAGCTATTGGAAAATGTCTACCTTCTGCATAGGAATAAATTCACACATATCCTTCCTGGGTCACATTTTTAGGAAAAGTAAAGTTTGGAGCAACCATTGTCAAGTTGACAAGCTAACACTTGAAAGACATAATGCACACCTGAGCCCCTCAAGGCAGGAATCAAACCAAGTACCTTTTGTCAGATACCTGCTCTTTACTTCCCTTTCATTCCTTCAGGCAGGGCTTTCATTTCATCTTATTACCCTTCTTTTCAAAGGAAAAAAAATATCCAAAATCCAGTTGTAAAATCAAGAACTTTCATCCACAATCCAGTTCTAAAAAAGGAAGGAATACCGAGGCAAAATTACCAAACTTATCACCAGCACTCTGATTTCCAGCCAAACCCTCTAAACATGAACAAAATACAATTAGTGACTAGAAGATGGTAGAATCTGGTTTTTATTTAGAACACCAGTTTACCCCATTTGTAAATAGGTATCTTTGCTCCTTTTTATATGAAGAACTTTCTCTATATTTGGGCAGAGCTCACTGGAGTAACTGAAAACCACCACCTCTGAGAATGAATGGTGATATAGACCAGAGAAAGTCATGGTGGAGGTAATTGAGGCCAGAGAAACTACACTGTATTATTTCATTTTTTAAACTTACACATTCTCTTACACCCCTTTCCTTGGGTGATTTATGTTCAGTTGATTTTGCTACAGGCCTGGAATGTTTACACAAAGTCTTAATAGACATTTACTTTGGAAGTTACATTGTGAGATAGAATCAAGAAATTGGCCCATTGCCGGAGTCAGAATGGGAGGCCACCTGGAAGTTAACAATCACTTCGAGAAGACCAGAGGCATGTAACAGAAGGTTCCAGAGAAGTGGAGACTTCATGTAATAACCACATTGTGCTCAGACACACACCATTAGAATGACTGAAGAGAAACCTGTGTATAAACAGAGACATCCACAGAGAGAGATGTCCAGGATTACAATTACTCAATGCCTTAATACTTTAAAATCATGCTTTGTACTACATCTTATAATTTATATATGCCTTTATGTAACATCTAAATTAATGTTCTCCAAAAAGATGCCTATAACTCCAAATGCCAGATAGCCTACTTTAACTTTTTTGATTAGTGCTGAATTTCCCTTTGAGATAAATATTAAAAAAATTATGACCCATTCTTTACAGACATGGAAACTGAGACTCAGAAAGAGTCAGCAAAACCACTTACTCAAGATTATATGACATTTACCTGGTAAAAACCACATTCCCTTTAGTAATTTCACCAATTTTCCACAACTATTTTGATTAAGGTATTAGTTTTTTTCTATGACTCAATCAAACCCACAGAGTAATCAAAACAACATTAATGTCAATAGACTGAGCATTGTAGAGGATAAAAATAAATGTACTCTTCCTGAAATTATAACCTAATTAGAGAGAAAATTATGCTTCCTTAAATCTACTTGTTTTTACAGATATAAGATAACTTTCTAAAGAACTCTTTGCAAAAGACAGGATATAAATAAATAAACAAGTCAACAAGTCGACATATTATATATCCCTTGAATATGGCATGGCATGAAGAGGAATTACTGCTTTAAAGAAGGTGCTCAGAGGAATCCTCCATAATAAAATGACATTTGATAGACTCAGTAGGAAGGAAAAGAGTAAAGCTGTGCTCGTATCTGGGGAATACCATTCCAGGGAGAGCAAAGAGAAAGGGCAAATTTCTCAAGGAGAAAATCTGTTTAGCTTGTTCACAAATAGCAAGGAAACCAATGTACCTGAAGAAGGGTGGGCAAGGGAGAAATAATAAGAAGAGAATGTTTAAAAGAGAGGGGCAGAAACAAGTAGGGCCTCAAAAGCCATAGTAAGAGATTTGACTTTGTGGCCAAGATGAGATGCCTTTGGAGGACTCCAAGAAGAAAAGTGACATGGTCTGGGTTATGCTTTAAAAAGGATCATCCTAGGGTGCCTGGATGGCTCAGCCAGGTAAGCATCTGCTTCAGCTCAGGTCATGATCTCAGGGTCATGGTATTGAGCCCTCGTCAGGCTCTCTGCTCAGCAGGGAGCCTGCTTCTGCCTCTTCCTCTGCCTGCAAACCCCCCTGCTTGTGCTCTCTCTCTCTTCTCTCTCTCTCTCTCTCTGTCAAATAAATAAATAAATAAATAGGATCATCCTGGCTTCTTTGTGAAGAGAAGACTATAGTGGGACAAAAGCTGAAGCAGAAGATCTGTCTTGGGAGATGCCATGGGAGTGGATATGGTAAAATGGTTGGATTTGAGATACAATCTGAGGTGTAACTTCCACAGGATTTTCTAGTGAATTGGATACAAGATGGGAGAAAAATAGAAGAATAAATAACTGCTCCCATATTTTAACTTGAGCACCAGAGAGGATGGAGTTGCCACAACTGAGATGAGGAATACCAAGGTTAGATCAGAAGGCCAGTTTCTGTCCTATACAGTTTGAGATGCCCATTAAATGTCCAAGTAGTGATACTGAAAAAAAAAATCATTTAAATATATCAGCTTGGAGATCTGAGCTGATGATATAAATTTGGGCATCAAAGGATATAGAAAATGCTTAAAGCCATGAGACTGAAGGATATTACCCAGAAGGTGAGTCTAGATTGAGAAGAGGGACAAGATCTGAACAGGTGGGGTGGGAAAGCCCAACATTTAGAAGTTGAGGAAGTAAGAAGAAAATAGCGGGGGACATCAGAAGAAGTCATCCATGAAGCAGGGAGAGGATAAAGATAGAGCCATACCCTGGATGCTAAATCAAAAAAAAAAAAAAAAAAAAGTTTAAAAGGGAGGTCATCAAGAGACATGAGAACATATTTGCACATGTACATGTACACACACATACACACTCACAGACATACAAGAAAGATTGTAATGGTTTTATCCATATACCCCCAAAATGGGAACAATCCAAATGCCCATCAGCAGGAGAACAAATAAATCATAGAGTAGTCATACAAGGAAGTACTACTCAGCAATGCAAAAGAATGAACTCCTACTGCTACCCACAGCAACAGAGATGAATTTCCAGATATAATGATGAATGAATAAGCCAGACACAAAAGAGGACATACTTTCTGATTCCATCTATATGAAATTCAAGGAAAGTCAAAATTACTGAATAGGCATAAAGGTCAGAACAGTTGCACCCCCTGATTTTTTAGAGGGATAGGTATTGATAAGGAATGTGGTTTAGGTGAACTTTCTGGAGGAATAGAAATGTTCTCTATCTTGATCTAGGTTGTGGTCATACAGGTTCACCAAGCTTAGTCATCAAATTTGTGTATTTTACTGTATCCAAATTATGCCTCCATAATAATTTAAGAGGTACAGAAGGAGGGCATGATAAGGCTGTCACGTGCTATAGAAGGATAAGAAAAGAATAAATGGTCTTTGCCCTTGAAGAGTCTTTATTAACAGGCCAAAAATAGAAAATGTGAAGATTTCCATTTCAGAATAAATGAATACATAATTATGATGCTCTTTTCTACAGAATCTCTTCTTCCTCTGCCTTCCACCATGCTCATTTCAGTCAATAGTTAGCACCTCTGCTTGGCAACTGGACTCCACATAACTTAGAGGCAATAGGAAGAAATGCTGAACAAGTTGCCTTGGTAATTAAAGCTTTTGCAAGGCTAGTCCTTTCACACTAGTCCATGCCTCACCTTCCCAGTTTCCAACACACTCCCACAGATGCTATTTGTCTGAACCTTCCAGCACCTCTTTGTTACGCCCTCCAGGGACTGGGCTGCCCTTCCCCACCAATTCTCTTTCCTGTCTTTGACTCCTGACCTACTGATTCTAAACTTGCATAGTTATTTGCATCAGATTTTCAGCAGGCTTTGGAGTTTCTAACCCATGATCTAGCATAAATCTAAAATCTCTGCCAACTCATTGTCACTCTGGTAGGATACCCCTGTCCTAGGGCAGCTACAAAAACTCTCTCATGGATGGAGAGTTCTTCTCCCCACTCCAAACCTTTTAAGTTAGATGAGATTATCAGACTGTTAATCACTGAAGTCAAAACTTTATAATCAGGGCTTAGAACATTCTCCACCAGAAAGCAGAAAAGTGCAAGGGATTTCTGCTATGAATAAGATCACAAATTAGACACATAATTACTCCCATTTGGAACCGTATGCCCAATGGCAAAGCAGGCTCTTTTCTCTGGCAAGGCTATCCTAACTTGGATAGCCTGCTGTAGCTGGCAAATTTTTTGTTGTCAGAGAAGCAAGAGGATAATACCTTATGGGCAATTCTGGGGGGGGGGGAATCACGTCTTAAAAAAATTAAAATTTTTAATTAAATTAAAATTTCTTAGGAGCCAATATGTGATTCCATACTGGGACATGCCTCCCAGGTTGACCTGTGTACAGCTCTGTCCACCACACTACCCTAATTCCCAGCTCCCTGTCTCGGTCCCTGGGATGGTCACAGAACAGCAGATCCTAATAGTCATGTCTTGGCCTCATTCCATTTCTCCATAAAGAGAGATAAAGGAGAGCATAGCTCAGGGTTTATACCAAACATCCAAAACTAAAACTCAATAGTGACAGGCAAGGGATGGGGAAGGTCAGTGAGGTCTCTGTAACTTGTGTTACTACTCTTGGATTGTTTCTAGGACAGGCATCATAGGCATATGTCTCATGCAGTCACACAGGACCCCATGCTTGGAAGGACCTGTACTTGGTTTAATACTCTGCTGTTGCTATCTTGAAATTCTTAATAATTTTTTCAGCAAAGACCCTGCATTTTCGTTTTGCTGTGGCACCTATAAATTATATAACCAGTCCTGATTATTTAGGTTAGTTATCAGCAAACTAAACATAACTAGTTATTTTTGAATACTCCGCCTTGGGATTTCTCTAACCATAGATTCAAATTAATGAATGAGAGGCACAGAACCACATTCAGGTATCTACAGAGACCACTGTTTTCAGTGTGTAATTTGAGGAAGGTATGTCTGTTGGATTTCCAGACTGAAAAATTCTCCACAAAACTGGAAAAAAAAATAATAAGGAAGTGTCTTACAAATTAAAGGTCAAGATCATGGATAAGAATGTATTTGAAAGACTTTAAATAAAACTTTCACCCTGGGCTTGGACATAGCATTAAAGTATACTTATTGCTGTGCAAATATTCCATCACTCATAATACTGATGGTTGAAAAACACACATAACCTGAAAAATCCCCAATCCATCATTTATCAGAGGTAAGATGTGGTAATGTGGCTTAAATGAGTTACAAACCAACTTTTGGCAGTGAAACAATGAAGGAAAAAAAGGAGCTTGGGTAATCCACTGAGTAATAATTTCTTTTTTCCCTTTCCCCAAAAGAACAAAAATCTAAGGGATACATTTCCAGAGAGGGCTATCTGATTCCTTATTATTCCTCCAACTTTCTCTATGTTCTTAGATCAAATCCTTGTAAACTTTCTCCTCCTCTGTAAAGTCTTCTGGCTATTTAAAAGCAATTCAGAGTTTTTTCCCCCTTTACAATCTCCCCTAATTCAATAAAATTGTAAGCAAGTAAAGGCTCTCCTGGCACTTGCCAACATCAGAGCCAAAGGGGGGTGGAACCGAGTAAGCAAAGAAGGTGGACCTTGGTAGCTGGGCTTGATGCCTGGCTATAATCCTTTTTATCACCCATGGTGTTCTCCCTGTCATGGAATTCACCACCAGAGTCTTCCCGCCTGCCTTCATTCTCCTCCAGGTCTATTTCCTCCCCTGCCCCTTCACTCTCAAAGATGACCTCTCCACCTACTTCCCTGGGAAAATTGAGAACATCTGATGAGAACTCCCACAAGTTTCCTCCCAAGCTCCTTAAGTTTTCTTTGGATCATCACCCAAACCTTCTTCCTTCCCGCCCATCTTGGAGGAACTTTCCCTGCCACATGGATAGGTTAACCCCTTCACCTGCTCCCTGTCAGGCTGAGGCCTCCTTCCCATGACTATGATCTGTTTTCCTTTTCCAATGGCCATTTGTCTAATTCCTCAAAAAGTGTTCAAATCTTCTCATCCACAAAGAAATAAACACACAAACACCAAAAACACCCCCTCTGGACCCACTCCCCAATCTCTAGACTTCCCATTTTCTACCAGATTCCCTCCTATTCCTCTGCTTCCTCTTTTCATCCCTCAGTAAAACAAGATATTATCTGAATAGCATCCAGCATAAAATTTAGAAGGCACCAAATAAAGGAGAGGCCCATTCCTCAGTCTCATGCACCTTGGCTCTTCCTTTCATCTATCTTTTGGAATTATCCTCTCAAAGATCCAACAAAACCTAAGGCCTCCATTCACCACCCATCCCATTTGAGTTCCCAATAGTTTCTCATCTTATTTCTCAAGATGAACGTTTCTCTTCCTTGGTTTCTGTGAGGCTGGTTTCCCTCCAACTCTTCTTCCTGCTCATCTGATGTGTCCTTGTGGTTTTTCACTATTCTTTGTCCATCACTTAATGGAAATTATTCTCAAAAATACCAGCCTTGGCCCGTTCTCTGCTCATTGCACTGTGTTTATCCCATGATAATCCTCAGTGGCTTCCATTCTCACTATGAATTTCCCAAAGGTAATCCCTACTTCTGACTCCTAAATTCCAGGCCACATCTCCACATGGGCAAAATACCTCCAGCCACATGCCTGACATCCTTCTAAACGTGGTCCACTGGCTCCTCAAGCTTTGGTTAACTAAAGCAGGATTGGTGGGACAGAGGAACCACTTCACATAACTCTGAGGATGACCCTTAAATGATTATTGATAAGAGCAGGAACTAGTGTCCAACTAAGACTCAACAGCCCTGCAGGTAGAAGCAAAAGATTACTATACCTGCTACAGGAAGAGCAGGAGATGGGGGACAAGGCCAGCTCCTGACTCAAAGTGGCAAAGTTGTACCTATTTCTGTGCTTGGCACTGGATGCTGCCTCTTTATTTTATTTTTTTTTTCTTTTTAATTCATTTGACAGAGGAAGAGAGATCACAAGTAGGCAGAGAGTCAGGCAGAGAGAGAGGGGGAAGCAGGATCCCTCTCTGAGCAGAAAGCCCAATGCAGGGCTCAATCCCAGGACTCTGAGACCATGACCTGAGCCGAAAGCAGAGGCTTTACCCACTGAGCCACCCAGGCGCCCCTGGATGCTGCCTCTTAGTCCTCCTAAAGTTTACACTTTGCAAGACACTGATAACAGAGACATCACCAAAAAATTAGACAAATATTGCTTGCACACCTAGAGATTGAAAACTAAGTACTTATTTTGGCTATAAGTCAAGGCACAATGGCATTGCATGAAGCAGGAAGTGATGGGGGTGTGTGGCCTGGACGCAGGGAATCAGGAAAAGCTGTGACCTCTTTTCCACTTATTGTTCATACTGTAAATGATTTACTTCCATCAGTTAAAAGACCCATGTGGACTCTGTCCCTCTAATTATTTGTGGGTCTGTTAAGCACCTCTCTGTAATCAAGACTCACTTTTCTTTTTAGTGTGAGTACTTGGATCTGCTTTCCTAATTTTGGCATCCCCAAATCCCAAGGAGCTTTGTGAATGATACTCTCCTGGAAGACACTGATTTCCCTCCCCAGGTTAGGAAAGTTAAGAGGAGTTAATAAATTTTTGGCTATGCATGTGCCTTACTTTCCCACTAGAGGTGGGGGGTGGGTGGGCGGGGGAAGAGGCTTGCTTTTGAACAAAGGAAAATGAAGAAAAAGAACAACTCTCTTCCTCCACCAGTAGCCTAGACTCCTCATTCAGGGCCTCCCGCTAATTCCAGGCCTCTCCCTGAAACCAGGGAGGCCTGGGCCCTTGGGATGCTCACCACTCCTCTGGGCATGAGCTACAGCATTCAGAGCTTCCGAGTATCCTAATCTATTCCATATTCCAGGAGGCTCTCTGAAGGGAAAGGTAATCATTCTCACACAGTCACTCCACACTTTCTTTCCCACTCACATCCGCCTGGAATTGAGAACAAGTGGGGAATGGAGTTCTGCCCTCCCTGGTGCTATGCGGCCCCTTGGCCTTTGCTTAATCAAGGTCGTTGCTTTGGCAATAAGCCATGCACAAAGTAGTCTGTCCAGGAGAAAGCAGAGGGATATGGGACTGCTTTCCCATCTTAAAAGGAGTATATGATCAAAACCACACCATAGCTGTTAAAGAAATAGGAGTGAGAAGGAGCAAACAACCTTGGTTTTGAACAACTGAAAAAAAGCCTTCATGGAGAAAAACATAATTGATTCCATTACTTTCCCCTAATCACCACTGTGTAGCATTTCAATTAAAAAATGTATCAGCTTTCAGATTCATCCACCAATGAGGAGACTGGAATTAAAAATAGACAACCCGGGGCACCTGGGTGGCTCAGTGGGTTAAGCCACTGCCTTCGGCTCGGGTCATGATCTCAGGGTCCTGGGATCGAGTCCCGCATCGGGCTCTCTGCTCAGCAGGGAGCCTGCTTCCTCCTCTCTCTCTGCCTGCCCCTCTGCCTACTTGTGATCTCTCTCTGTAAAATAAATAAATTAAAAAAAAAAAAAAAAAACAACCCAGACAATCCATTGCAAAATCTCCAGGGCTTAAGATAAATCAAGTACTGTTCCCACCACACGTAGCCATTTGCCTGACAGCTAAACCCAGATTTCTTAACTCTGTCACACCAAATTTAACAGGACGTCCTAACTCTGCTTCTGGAATCTATCCAAAATCCAGATCCTAACTCACATCCTTCACCACTACCTTTTTAAATGTGAGGCACTATCGTTTCTTGGCTGGAATATTACAAGAGATGCCAGCCAGGCCCTCTGCCACATACCAACACCACAGTTCATTCTCCACACTGCAGCTGAGGACGGCAGTTAAATACCTGACTTACTTCCCAGAGGTTTCCCATTGCCCTTGGAATGAAATCCAGGTTTTTTACAGGCTACATAGTTTTCCTTCAGCTGTTCCCCTCCTCCCCTCTGTATTCATGCCCTGACGCTCTCTCCCTTTTCTCACTACGCTTCTTCCACATTGGCTTCCCTTGCTGCCCTTCCATGACATCTGACTCTTCCACATTATCTTAGGTTGTGTTTCCTAGCAGCATACCCTATAGTGGGATTCTGGTGCATGTGGTCTGTTGAGGGAAAGATCTCAGGACAAAACTGCAAGAGTGAAGAAAGAAGAACATGGAATGGGAGGAAGCCAATAAAATATGTCCACTCAATCTCCACCGGAGACTCCCTAGGCTCAACCTGATGATCCCACAGACCCACTGAGGCAAGAGGCCAGCATCTTATACCACTCAATCAATCAGCCATTGGCTGTGGGGTCTATCTCAAGGGAGGACATCATCTCAGGCATTCTCTTCTGACTGAGGGAAATTGCAGTTGTCCGCAGACAGCAGCCAACACTCACAGCAGCTAGACGATGGTCCCTTAGCTCTGGGAAAGGGATCTAAGCAGAGTATCAACAGTTCTACTAGACCCATAGTGAGACCCGATTTTAGCTATTTCTTCTGCCTGCAACACTCTTTCCAGATCTTCATGTAACTAGCTTCTTATCATTTGCATGTTGGTTCAAATGTCATCTTTTCTGAGTGGCCATGCTTTCCCAATCTCATAACACTATCCTTTTTCATTATCTGAAACAATAGTTCCTATTTAATTTTTACTTACATTTTATTGCTTATCTCAACTACCAGCATGTAAATTCCCTGAGAATAGGAACCCAGTATTGCTCACCTATCTATCTAGTGGTAAAATAAAAAAGATTCTGGAATCAGACATCCTATCAAAATCTGACTCCCCCATTTTACTAACTAGGCAAGCCTGAGAGATTTAACTTCTTATAGTGCCAGATTAACAGGGTTAGCTGGAGGATAAAATGAGTCAATGCAAGTAAAGTGCTTGGAATGGTGCCTGATACATATTAATCACTCAGTAAAGGCTAGCGAGGAATTGCCCGGTGAATGAATGAGTTAATGGATGAATAAATGAATGAAGAAAATAATTCTTTGGCAACTCAAGCTGCCACCTTGCTTTGCCTATATGTTGGCATCAAAAGCCATTGGTATTTCTCTGATTTTTACCCTTTAAAGGTAGACAAATTTTTATTTTCTTCCTCAGTCTTCAGTATGCATCCCAAATACTCAAATTATCTGTTTCTTGATGATGCTCAAAACCAGCCAGTGCTCCCATCTTGACCACACTCATGGCAAGACTGTAGACTTAAAAGTTTAATTTCCTGGGCCACAGCATGTTAAATCCAAAAGGCAAGGATCTTATCCCCAAATGGCAAGCAATCACTGTTCCAACAATCCTTGCTGCCCTGAGGCCAACACTGCCATGTGATTAAATAAACTGGCTGCATTGAGAGGAAAGGAAGCTTTCAGTAAGCTTCAGCCACCAAATGAGCTGTGGTTTTGTCTGTGGCCTGGATGAAATGGGCAAAAGAGAAATTAGTTCGACTCTCCTCCGAAAGAGAGGTTTTATGGGAAGTAGGAAACAAGGGCAGTTATTAAACAAATATAAACTGACCACTTTCTGTAAGAAGGCACTTCAGGGAATATTAAGATGAACGATGACACAGGATGATTTGAAGAATAAAAGAACGCAGTTCAGAAAACAACTGTAATGAATGGGAGATCATTTGATTCATCGAAATTCTTTTTAAGGATGCTATTATATGTTTTGGTTTAGAAGGCAGGACAAAACATTTAGGATTTAGAGAAAGACACTACAAACAAATTTAAGCTACCCAACTGTTAATGGCAATGTGTTTGTCCCTGAGTAGAGAAGAAGAGAGTAATGCAAAAGCTGGGGGTGGGGGAGAGGGGGTTGGTTAGGGAGGAGAAGGAAGCCTGAGAAATTATTAACAACGCTCTACTTTGTCATTGACACCAACCTTCGCTAAGGCACCTGAATTCAACAATACTTGGTATGAAAGGAGTTTTTGTAGAAAGCAGAAAGTAGGGTCCCAGATAACAGGATAGGATTCAGAAACCACACCCATCCTATAGGCTAAAGAGATGGTGAAGCTAAAGGAATCCCAGAAGAGCACTGGCCTTCGCAGACCATGAGATGGAGTTCATGCCAAGTTAAGGTAACCCAGATCTACAAGAGATCAGGAGGGCTCAACAAACATGTACATACTCTTGAACTCATGCAAAAGAATACTTAAATCTCAATAAAAGTCCCAGTAGCCCCATTTTCAGACACTGTTTAGAATCTTCATCCTATGCCCCAGATCTAAGATAATGAACCATTATAAGCCATGGCTGAAGTCTCAGAAGTAGCGTGGAGAGAGCAGGCCCTTGGACATCACCCAGCATCTATCTCTTCCCCTCCTACGTATTCTTCCTGGGTGATCTCACTTATTCGTTTGGTGTTACATTCCATCTGTATTCTGAAGAATTTTCAGCTCAGATCCCTCTCTTAAGCTACAGAACTGTATGGTCCCATATAGTAACTACTAGCTCTATATGGCTATTGAGTACCTGAAATGCAGCTAATACAACTGAACTACTCAATTTAATTTATTTAGATTTTTTTTTAAATGATACTTCAGTTTTAGGTATACTTTTAGTTATGTTTGGAACAATTTAAGAATGTGAATCTAGTTTATCAGCCCTAAACTTTTCAACTGCATATGAAAATTGAGCATCCAAACTGAGATGTGCTGTGAGTGTAAATTATACACTTGATTTAGAATATTTAGTGTGAAAAAGTGTCAAATTTTCATTAATATTTGTTCAGCTTCATTGAGGTGTAACTGAAATGCAATTGTAAGATATATTTAAAGTGTGTATCTTGTGATTTGATACATGCACACATTATGAGAGAATTCCCACCATACAGTTAATTAAGATATCCATCAATTTACATATTTACTTTTTTTGGTGAGAACATTGATCAATAGTGTTCCACCTACTGAGCCACCAAGTGACCCTCTAAGACCCTCTCTTAGAAAATTCAATTCTACAGTTCTATCAACCATAGTCACCATGTTTTACATTGGGCCCTCAGACCTTATTCATCCAACAGCTGAAAGTTTGTACCCTCTTATCAACTTCTATTTCCCTTCCACTGCCCCCCCACCCGACCGCCCAGTCCCAGCAATCACATTTCTACTTTGTTTTTAGGAGTTTGACTTTATAAGATTCCACATGTTAGTGATATCATGCAATAATTGTCTTTCTGCCTGGCGTCTTTCTTTTCTCTTCTTTTCTTTTTTAACATTATTTATTTATTTGTCAGAAAGAGAGAGAGAGAACAGAGGAAGCAGTAGGCAGAGCAGGCAGAGGGAAAAGAAGAGTCGCGCTGAGCAGGGTGCCCAATGTCAGACTCGATCCCAGGAGCCTGGGACCATGACCTTCACCGACTGAGCCACCCAGCTGTCCCATCTGCCTTGCTTATTTCACTTAGCATAATGCCCTCAAAGTCCATCCATATTGTCACAAGTGGTAGGATTTCCTACAGGCTGAAATGATATTTTGGATGTATTTGGTTTAAAAAAAATAGTATTAAAATTAATTTATTTGCTACTTTACCCACAATGTCTTTCTCCTCTAGGACTGACTAAATGCCTTGTTTCATCAGATTACGCTGAAATAAATCTAGGAGTTAACATCGACAATGAGAAATCAATACCTTCTTCAATGCTAGATACTCTACTCACTGTATGAGGGAAGGGCCAGTGTCTTTGTAGTTCATGATTGCATCCATCATCTGCAAAGTGCAGCATGTGGGAGGTTCTCAGTAAAGACTTTCTGAAACAAATGAATGAATGCATGACACACCTCAGGCATGGTTGAGAACACAAAGTACACACAATACAGTTAAGCAGAGAAAACATATTGTACTGTGCTCCCCTGGAACTGCCAGCCTTAAGGAATATAAGGAAGTCAGAGTCCCACCTACAAGGCCATGAAAATGAGGCTCCAGAAACGTCTATGCAGGAAGGGCTGGGGATAACTAAAGCGGTCAGGAACTGTCCTATGGATTAGGGAGGTTTTGAGGTTTTACAGTCACCTCACCAAACCATGCTCTATTCAGCTTTGCAATGTGGCCTCTTTGCTGTGGAAAGCTGGAAGAGAAATGATACAGACAGCAAGTCTAGGTTAACAGGAGCCTTGCGTGGATTAAGTAGGGAGTGAACAACCTTTCTGAGCATCAGTTGAACCAAAACAATGGTCAGTTAACAAGTGTAAGTGAAGAACGGGCTGTAGAAAGTCAGGTTCTTTCCAGAACAATTTAGGCATGTGAATCTTCTTTTTCTTGTGCAGTTTTTACAACTATAAATGGAAATTTAGCATCCAAATTGATATGTGTTGTAAGTATAAAGTATAGACTGAATTTAAAAGTTTTAGACCCAAACACTTCTTGAAACCACAACAATAGCAACGGCAGTAACTAACATTTCTATAGATTCGTATGGTATGCATTATGTGATAGGAACTACTTTAAGTACTCTCTCTTCTCTCATCTTTCTCTCATATCTTTCTGTATGTATACATATGTATATGATTTGGATATATTGTGTGTGTAAAAATATGTGTGTATTAGCTCTAACCCTTACAGCCACCCTAAAGTTGTAATCACGCACAGATGAGGAAAATGAGACATGGACGTGGGACCCATATTCAGGCTGTCAGTGGCAGAGTCTGCATTTTTTAACCATCATGCTATACTATCAATCATAAATCAATAAAGGGAGGGATAGAATCCTATTTCAGGCACACTGGGTCAGACATAGGGTCCATCTTCCCAGAGTTATATGTTTGACAGTTTTATTAAAGGAGCACATTTGAGGCAAGGAGAAGCAACAGGCATTGTTCTCCTTGATTCTAATCGCATTCACTCACTCCTTGCATTAGACGTGTGGATTTTTTTTAAAGATTGATTCATTTATGTTAGAGAGAGAGAGCGAAGGGGCAGAAGGAGAGAAAGAGACTCCCAAGCAGACTCTTCGCTGAGACGATGACCTAAGCAGAAATCAAGGGTTGGATGCTTAAATGACTGAGTCACCTAGGCACCCCTGGACATGCAGATTTTTTTTAAACTCCTTTTCACCTGTGTTTCTGTTCATCCTAGTTTCTGCTAGAAAAGACTTTTCTACTCTCTGCTACTATTGCAAACTTAGAAGTAATTAGAAGGAAATTGGTATCTTTGGAGGGCACAGGTTCTGAGTTAATTGAGAGTAGGAGTTGGGTCTTCTGTTTCTGCCTCCTTGTGCCTTCGACTGGGGAATGAATCCAGCTAAGCTCAGATTTGTAAGAGAACATGGAAGAAAGCCTTCAATGAAGAGGTTAGAAGAGGAGGGGAGTGGGAGCGTGACTGAGCTGACATTTGTAATTCTTACAATTTTTTTGTTTCAAAATTAGCCCTGTAACAGGTAAATAAACAGACCCACTGCCCCATTCCCTGATCAAGTCACTCTCAGTTTGGGAGGGCATATTTGTCAATATATTTTTCTTCCTATTACATAACAAGCATGATGTTTGTGGTAGTTTTGGAGAAACTAAATAAACATAATAAAAAGAAAGACACAAAATTAAACCTCTGGTAATGCCACTATCCCCCAATAAACATTTTTTTTTGGGGGGGGAGACATAGGAGGGCCATGATGTCTATCTATCTTCAAATATGTGATGGAAGAGTGTGTGGCAGAGAAATTTCCTCTGTTTTGTTCATTACACCAGAACAAGAATCAGTGGGAGATCATTTAAGGAAGATATCTTTTTTTTAAAATTTTTATTTGTTTATTTGACAGAGAGATCACAAGTAGGCAGAGAGGCAGGCAGAGAGGGAAGACGAAGCAGACTCCCTGCTGAGCAGAGAGCCTGATGTGGGGCTCAATCCAAGGACCCTGGGACCATGACCTGAGCCATCCAGGTTTCCCTTAAGGAAGATTTCAAGTCAATAAAAAAGAAGTTTTTCTAGCCATTAAATCTGGTCAAAAATGGAATCATCTCCCTTGAATGGTTCTAAGCTCCAGTTTAAAGAAATAAAGCCCTCAACCAAAGATCTGACGCATTCATATTAGATGTAAACTGGTATAGTCACTCTGGAAAACAGGATGGCGGTTCCTCAAAAAGCTAAAAATGAGCTACCTGATGACGCAGCAATTGCACTACTGGGTGTTTATCCAAAGAATACAAACATAGTGATTCAAAAGGACACATGCCTCCCAATGTTTATAGCAGCAATGTCCACAATAGTCAAAATATGGAAAGAGCCCAGATGTCCATTGACAGATGAATGCATAAAGAAAATGTGGTAATACACACACACAAACACACACACACAGAGGACTATTACTCAGTCATCAAAAAGAATGAAATCTTGTCATTTGCATGGCATGGATGGAACTAAAGGGTATTAGGCTAAGCAAATATGCCAGTCAGAGGAAAATAATTATCATATGATTCCACCCATATGTGGAATTTAAGAAACAAAACAGATAAACATAAGGAAAGGGAAGGAAAAATAAGATGAAAACAGAGAGGAAGACAAACTCTAAGAGATCCTTATGGTCTCTTAACTACAGGAAACAAACTGAGGGTTGCTAGAGGGAAGGTGTGGGGGATGGGAAACTGGGTGATGGGCATTAAGGAGGGCACTTGATGGAATGAGCACTGGGTGTTAAATGCAACTGATGAATCACTGAATTCTACCTCTGAAACTAATAATACACTATATGTTAATTAAATAGAACTTAAAAAGAGATTGCATCTGAAATTTGTGACTTCTAAAACCTCTTCCAACTCTAAGATTCTATGTTCTCAATATCACTAATATATTGTATTGACATATAATATAAATACCACAAAACTCACCACTTTAAGGTGTATGCATACAGGTCAACTATTTCTAGTAAAAATATGCAACCATCACCATTATCCAATTCGAGAAAATTTCCATCAACCCAAGAAGTAATTGCCTACCCATTAGTAGTACTGCTTCCAATTCTTCCTCCCAGGCTCTGGCAGCCACAAATTTACTTTCTGTCTCTATGAATTTGCCTAGTCTGAATATTTGATATAAATGGAATCATACAATATGATGGACATTTGGGTTGATTCCATTTTTCTTAGTATTATGAACAATACTGCTGTAAACATTTGTATGTAAGTTTTTTTTAGACATATGTTTTCAATCCTATTGGGTACACACATAAGTGTGGAATTGATGGGTCAAATGTTAACTCAATTTTTAACTTTTTGAGGAACTATCAGACTGCTTTCCAAAGCAGCTGCATTATTTTACATTCTCACTAGCAACGTATAAATGTTCCCACTATTTTGTATCTAAGCCCATATATGTTATTGTCTTTTTTTATTATAGTCATTTTAGTGAATGTAAAGTTGTATCTCTTTGTGGTTTTGGTTTGTATTTTCCTAATGTCTAATGATTTTGAGCATACTTTCAAATGTCTATCAGATATTTATACATATTCTATGGAGAAATATTTATTCAGATCCTTTGCTCATTTTTTAATTGAGTTGTCTTTTTATTGTTGAGATGTAATAGCTTTTTATACCTTCTGGAAGATCACTAAGATACCTGACTTTCACTGCAAGTGAGTTAATTTGAAAACTAGGAAAATAAGTTAACTTTCTAAGAACAAAAATTAGTAATGTCAAAACAATTTGAGGTAGAAAAATCTGACATGAATAGCCAAGGAAGAAACTATGGACATTTATAAAGAGTTACCTCCATATCTTCCCTAAGCTTCTCCCAACCTACCCTAACTAAAATCCCAAAAGTCACCAGGATCGGCTGGTTCCAAAGGTGAATTTTTCAAAAGATATTTTTGAAAACAAAGAGATTTTTTCCTATATTAGATAACATATTCCAGAGTCTAAAGAAAGGATCTTTCCTAATTTTTTATGAAGAGAACCTAAAACTGATACCAAAATCTGGGGAAAATAGTCTAAGAAAAAATACAGAACAAATTTAGTTATAAATATTGATACAAAAAAACATAAATTAAATATCAATAAATGCAATGTGGCAGTACATGAAACAAATAACAAATCATGACCTATGGGTATCATAAAACTCAATTATGAAAAGTCAGTAGACATAATTTAAAATGCAAATTGCTTTAAAAATAAAGGTCTTCAACATATTCAGAAAAGGCATTTAAGCAAAAAAATTATTTCTATTTCTAGAAAACTTCTTAGGACCTGTAAATTGAACAATACACCACCTCACATCCTCATATAGACTAACATTAAAACATCCATTAGCCTCATATAGGCTAACATTAAAACTATTTAAAAAAAAAGATGACAAGGACATAAGGAAACAACTTTCATATACTCCTGGTAGAAGTTTAAATCAGTCAAATAATTTTGAAGAATTTGGCACTATCTAGTAAAATTGAAAACCTATATGCTATGACTGAGAAATTCTATTCCTGGGTACATACTCTAAAATATTCTTGTGTATGTTTGCAAACAAATGTGTCAAATTATGTCCACTGCAAAGCACTTTAAAATAGGGGGGAAATCTTCAGAATTACATCAATGAATAACTAACATGGTATATTCATATACTAGAATACAATTGTTAAAATAACAAAACTCTCTATTTAGTCATATAATTAGAACTCCACACAAAAATCTAAGTAGAGAAAAGGTTTCAGATAATACACACCTTGACATTTACCTCCAATTTCCAACATGATAAAATGAACATTACATATTATTCATGGAGATACACATATGTACGTAAGTGCATTAAAGTAAAATGAAAAAGATGTGCTCAGTTCACATTTTCTTCTGGGTTTGAGGCATAAGGAACAAACTGAAGACAGAAGACAAAGAAAATGCCAACACTCCTGTAATGCTTTATTTCTTTCATTTAAATTAGGACAAAGCAAATGGAACAAAACATTTCCAATCATCAATTCTGATTGAGAGGTACATTAACATTCTAATTATTCATTTTACTCTGGGGTATTTTTCAAATTTCTCAGAACAAAAATTCCCATAGTAAATCGAGAACAAAAAGAAAGTTCCTTAACATGATTTAAAAATACATATATTTCAGAACAAATCTCAGCATCATTCTTCATGGTGAAACACTAAAAGCATCAATATCAAAATAATTTTTGAAATAAGAACACACAACTATTAATGTGGACCTAGGGGTTATAGCCATTAAATTAATTAATGAATAAAAATGTTTGTATATTTGTGTGTGTATATGTGTATGAGTGTATATATGTGTGAGTGTGTATGTGCAGGTACATGTGTATATGTGTATGCATGTGTATACATGTATTTAAGTGGGTACACACATGTGAGAATGTGTATGTGTATATGTGTGCATATATATGCATGAGTATATGTGAATGCTTATATATGTATGTATATAGGTGTATATAAATGCATGAATGTGTATATGCATATATGTGTATCTATATAGAGAATGTATATATGCATATATGTTTGTGTGAATGTACAAGAAAGTGCATATGTGTGTGTGCATGCATATGTATGTACATGTGTACATGCACAGGTGTTGTATATGTACATGTGCATACATACACATCAAATGAGGAAATACATGCACACACATCAAACCAGAGGAAATACATACACACACATCAAACAAGAGGAAATACATAGGTGTTCCATATGTGTTTGTTCTGTCTTTTCAAGTGGATTTTATGCTTAATAAGATCTGAAGCTACGACTCATATTTCTTTTGGAATTCACACATAGTGTGTTCTCAACAATACTTGTACAGTTGAATTTGGCATCAGTACCCCTCAATTTCCATGGACCAGCAAGAATTCACAGACCAAACTAAAGGGCTGTTTTTTTGCTCAATACAAGATAATTTATATTCAGAATAAAAAGTAGAAAATAAAACCCTAAAGAGGAGTTTATTTTACAATTTATATAAATATAGACATAATTACTCCATTTTCTAGAATCCATAGCAAATATCAGGTACCAAGGGCCTATAATGACCTGTATATATTTCACAATTTCTCAAAAATCACTAAAATTAGTTGAGGAGAGGTAGAGAAGATGCTATCCTCTAGATGACTCACTTCATTAGCCAGAAGAACAGAAGAGAATCCATCAGACGGACCTTGCCTCCAGTCTGGGCCAGTTGGTAACTCACTCATTTAGGTGAAGGTGGAATCAAGAAGCCAGTGAAGGTGGGGGATCTCCTTCATGGATCTTTTACAGCAGGAAAGGGAGATGGTGAAGGCAGTGATGGATGTGGGCTTCTGGTTCTGTGTGGGAAAGCTGTAAACTCACAAGTTCAGCCCCCAGGATAGGAGGATGGGTCTGCCGAAGAGCGTCATAGCCCAGGCCTGAGCAGACACACTTAGTGAAGCATCCCACTGACAAGAAGGAAACACAGCCACAGCTTTTGTTCTGCAGACTGGCAATGGCAGTCAAAGCAGGAGAGGCATCCAAAAGTAAGAGAGACCATTTCCTCACAAAAGGAGAGGTTAGTTTCTTATTTTCTTTTCTCCTGGAGGCTGAGTCAGGCAGGAAAGCAACACCCTAAGGTCAGATCTAAGTTGAAGAGTTGAGAGCTCCATTCAGGCTCAATTCAACAAGCTGCAAGACATGCACAGGCCAGATGGGCAGTAAACCAAAAGAGCCACAGCAGCAGAAGGAATGCCTTATTCCAAAACATCACTTGGAGCCCAAGAACAGTCTCTTGCATTTTAGTTAAGACTCCCCACCCAGCAAACCAAATTATGTTCTTTCTGGGTGGCTGGCTTAAAGAATAGTACATTACAGTGGAAACTCCCATTTACTCCATTTACTGCCGTTTATAATATTTTCCACTATTTGGAGATAATGAATTCATCCTTTTTTTTTTTTTTTCTTGACAAACATTATGCAGGCCACTACAAGAGCCAAATGTTCCAGAATCCTTCTCAAATGTGTTACCCTTAATTTTCTATGATAGCTTTAGTGGTTTCTTTGGAAAGGCCCCAACATCAACCAAATTAACAATGCTGAAAATAAACTCAACTGTCACCTTCAGGCTTAAAGAAGACAGGTTAAATTAAAGTCAATCCCAGAAAAATAACTTCTCACCACAGCAAGTTTCTCCCCAGCCCAGCCAAACTGTGGATCACAGTTGTAGATAATCTCCACTTTATCTGAAATTCATTTTACATGCAGGACTGAAAACATGGATTCTGTCAATGGAATTATATCCCTGTAATTGCCCAGCTGAGGGGCCTTTTGAAAGGACGTTAAGCAGGAGTCTTAGTAGGAGGTCAGAGGGAAAGAAGGAATATTCCAGGCTTCCTTTTCATTCACAGAAGCCTGGCAGTTCTCTCTGCTTGGGAAAAACCAGACATGCATTGCATATGTGCTACATGCATAGAAAAGATCTTGCCACTCAGAAAACTTACTTTTTACCAAAAACAGGCCCACAGCAGAGTATGACAAATAAAGCCACAACAGCCTCTCTTTGCTATTTACACCCTTCATTCCACTGGCAAAACTAGAACATTAAATACATCAAGAGTTTGTTCCTCTTTCTTGTATTCTGTTATTGTTTGCTTTGGCAACAGCCATTATCATGGGGCCAGCAGGAAAAGAGGATACACTGAACCAGGAAAAAATATGACAGTCAGCTAAATCCATCACCAAACCCAACTGGTGAAGGAAATTGGTACCCAAGTCATATGATTCCAGTTGCTCACAGCCCAGATGCTGGATGAGGCTGAAAAGCCATGCACGAAGAGGTGGCAAAAAAATCGTCATTTTTGCTCCACTAAAAATGGTTACTATTAGCACTTTCCTACAAAGCAGAAATGGAAAGGCATTATTTGGTTGCTTGTTAAACTTGTTGGATCTTTGAGGAAATGTTTTCAGTATCTATCAGCATTTGGCTTTTCCCTGTTCCAAAAAGTCAATCTTCTCATGTTGCTTCCTTTCTGTTAAGACTGTGGATACCTATTGGTACCCTATACTTCCTCCTTCAGATGAAACAGAGGCCCCAATTTTTGTGGTTCAGTTCCATTAAGGGTATATCTTTTTCCACTATCAAAAATATCGAAAATAAAACATAGGTGAAATTTATTTTTTTTACCCAATCTGACAATCTCTGCCTTTTAATCTCAGTGTTTAGTCCATTAATATTTAATGTGATTAATGGAATGGTTGAATTTAACTCTACCTCTTTATTTGTATTGGTCAAGTATCTTTTAGTATTCTGTCTATTCTACTATTTTCTAACTGTGCCTGTTTGGCACAGTTACTTACTAGTTATTATTCTAAGAATTATAATATATATTCTTAATTTATCACAATCTACCTTGAAATAATCACATCTTATGTATGTATCTTACAATAGAATTTTTCCTTTTACTTTCCTTCCATCTTTATGCAATTGTTCCAGAGCACAATGCTCATTTTTTTCTTGAAAAAGTAATGATCTTTTAAAAAAATATAAAATAGGAAAATAAATACATTGTGTATTTACACATGTATTCACTGTTTCTGGAGTTCTTCAATTCTTTACTATACAACACTGAACTTCTATATCCATTCAGTCATTTTGAACTTTTCTTCCTTGAAAACAAGCCTATGGCAAGGCATCATAAAAAGCTAATATAAACTGGTGCCTGGGTGAAGAACTGGCTCCATCAATAACCAGCAGGGATATGCAGTAGCCTTCTTATGATCATGAGTATACATAGTACACAAGTGATTTGTAGCAGGGATTTTTAGGGCCTATTTATTCTGGAGGAGAGAAAATCCAGGAGTGATGGAGTAAGCCTCAAAAGTCTGTCAAGATAGAAATAATCTTTTCTGAAAGTTAGAATTAGGATAAAAGGATTTAAGCTTAGAAGCTGACTTACACTCAAGATAAAGAACTAAGATATAAAACATGAAGCAAAATACATTGAAAATCATTGATTCTCCATGACAGGGCTACCTAGTCTGGAAAGGAAAAATGGTACAGAGGTTAAAAATGTGGACTCTGGCGTCTGACCCCCTGAGTTTCACTCCTGCTTCACTACTTACTGGCAATGTCACCTTGGATAAGTTAATTAACTACTCTGACCTTGTTTCTTTATATGTAAAGTAGGCACATTGATAATAGAACACTCTTCAGTGTTCTGAACACTTGGAACACTGCCTATATAGCACTTGGAACACTGCTTCTAATATTCCCAGTATCCAATAAACATTAGCCATTACTACCCTGGTTACTTGGTGACCCTTCATTTTATTTACAACTCTAAGATTCCATTTTGCTTTGAGTCTTCTCTCTTTCATTGTTCTTGAGGTTCAAATTAGAAATAAGAGATTTGTTTTCATATCACTGTCTTCTTCTTTCACCTAACCTCAATATATACTTATGAAACACTGTAGTTTTTGCTTAAATTTCTAATCTGCAACATGGAAAAAATACTTGTTTTATTAAAATAGCCTATCAAGGTAGGGACTATGGAACAACTATATCATGTCATAGGCCCAGGTCAATGAAAAACCTACTACTATAGATAAAAACAGACTCACTATTTGAATTGTGCTCCTGGAAAGTGGCCAGCCATGAAAGAAATAAGACTCGATCTCAAAGCAATCAGACAATGAGAAGCAAGAGAATCAACTTATGCTGATGACCTATACTGCTCACTAATCACCCATAGGTACTTTAAAGTTCAAAATCATCTTTGTGCTAGCACCTACTAGCCTTGATTTTCATATGTCATAACTGGAGTTGGAGAAGTTTCCATGTCTTATCCAACTTTACAAACACATGGCTCCCATGGCCATTAGCTTTCCACCACAGCAAATGCCAAAACATGTTCGTTGACAGTAGGAGAGCACAGATACTTAAAATATGTCAGTACTGGGTGAACTAGATATGTTTGAGTAGACTCAGTTAATGGAGAATAAAACATGGATGTCAGGAATGTAGGCAACCAAAAAAGGGAGTTGATAAAAATCAGGAATACACCTGACTTGATGTGGGTCACACCAAAAGCTGACAAAGAATCAAGGACTGATTTCAAATAATTGATCTAGGAATTAAAGGGGCTAGCAAGAGAGTGAAGAAATCAGAGAAGGGAAGGTTACCAATAAAGTTTGCATGATAAAGCAAGTTCTACTGTGGGCAAACTGGGGCTTAAATGTACTGGGGAGCCCTGAGAGCCAGTATAGAGCCATGAACCTCAGAATTATCTCACCCAGAGGTGAGAAAGATGGGGGTGTTTATTTACAAATTCAACCTATTTCTTCTTTCAGTCAGTGGTTGAAGGCTGCCTCTGGTGATGTTAATTTCATGGCACTCCAACTTGCCATGTGCATAAGCAGAGTGGCCTTTAATGGCAGGAGAAACTTCTCAAATGAAAAGAAGTAGATGCTGACAGTTGAGATTTGGGCCAGCATACATTGAAATGGCAAAGGCCAAAGTTAGGAATTTGGCTTGATAAATATCAGAAATAATGGTAGGTTGATGCCCAAAATCTTGCAGCTAAAATCAAGCAGCTAAGACTAAAAAATCAGAAATCAACCATTCAGCTTTTTAGAAATGATACATATTGTCTAGATCAGCACTTTTATTTTTGTATTGAGGTCTCCAAGGGTCAAAAAGAAAACTTTTTATGAATTCTCAGTGCACTAATGGCAAATTAATATTCCAATTTCATGCACCAGAACTCCAATATTCTCATGTATTGCACGATGCAGAAAACTGTAATGCACTTCATTCTAAAATAGATCTGATACAGGCAACAACATCTTTTAAACTACCTAGGAAGGCAAAAAAATAAAATCAGGCCGAGGAGATGGATGGGGTCTGACTTTACAAATTCATATAAGAGAGTGAGTGGCTGAGAGGAAAACAGAGAAATAAAAATCACAGTATGAGCTTTTATACACTGTTGGTAGAAAGGCAAAATGGTACAGCTACTTTAGAAAATAATTCAGCTGTCTCTTAAAAGGTTGGTTTGTCTTCCAATATTCCAATAGGGAGTTGGAATACTAAAACATAAACCTACCATACAATCCAGCAATTCCACACATAAGTATTTACCCAAGAAAAATAAAAACTTACATTCACACAAAAGCCTATATGCCAATATTTATAGCAGCTTTTTCATAAGTATCAAAAACTGGAAACAAACTGCCAAATGTTCCCCAACCACAGAATGTGCCCACATCCAGACAATGGGATACTACTCAGAAACAAAAACGAATGAACTACTGACAACGCACAACAACACAGGTGAGTCCCAAAGGCATCCTGCTAACTAAAAGAAGCCAGACTCAAAAGACTGCACTGTATGATTTCATTTATATGGTGTTCTATAAAAGGCTGGACATGTGGAGAAGAGTTGACTACAAAGGACAGCACAAGGGAATTCTGTGGTGGATATATGTTGATTGGGTTGGTGGTTACACAACTGTGTACATTTGTCGAAATTCATAGATTAGATGCCAAAAAGAGAATGTGGTTGTATGGATTTTTTTAAAGAAAACCATTTTTTTTTTAAAAAAAGAGGAAATGGTAAGGTTCTGACAGCAGCAAGGAACCTCAGTCAAAGTTGAAAACCTAATCCAGGGTACTGAGACTAAAAGTTCCACTCTTTAGTGCTTCAGCCATTGGCAGCAGCATCCCAGGCCCTTAGTAACTGAGACGGTCCATGATTAAAGCAAAAATATTTGCAGACTAACAGATTCTTTGAACCTCCATGAGCCTACACCTCCAACTCTATGACAGAGCCAAATCATGTGGATTGATTTCAGTCCAGTACCACAAAAATGACAATCATTCAATGAGATAAATAACAAAAATTTTAAAAGCAGAATATCAGATTTTTTTAAAGGATGGAAACATAACATCCACTCTGGAGACTCAGAGTCACATGGATGGTAAGACTATCTTTGATTGTACATGAAACATTTAGAAACACAGACTAAGGAACTGGACAAAATTGGATATAAAACACAGGTCTGACCCTGGCCTGCCACATGACTATGGCTGATCAAATTATGGGCCTCAGTTCAATCCTCCCTGAACCATGTTCTTTGTCATGTAACTTCACAATTTTCCCCTTTGTACGTGGGCATAGAGTACTTCCCCAACCTTCACCTTTGGACTTAGTGAGAAGACATGCCATAGCCAATGGAATGTGTATGGAAGGGACATGACTGTTCTGAGGGCTCACCTGAAGAACTCTTGAAGTTTCTGCTTGACCTCATGTGCTTTTGTCATCTCCATGAAAAGAGCTTTTCTTGTGCTCCTAAATGAATTCATGTGACACAGGCCATCCCAGGTACTTTCCTGACTTATGAGCAAGAATAAAGGAATTTTATTTTATGTCACTGAGTTTTGAGGAAATACGTTATGCAGCATTACTATGGCAATAGCTAACTGATACAATGATCCCAGGCAGGTAACTTTGATATCCCCTTTATTCACTCATTCATTCCAAACAAATATTTATTGAACATATACAATGAGCTAAAAACTAGAGCAGGTGCTGAGCACCCTGCAGAGGAATGGACATAATTATCTCTTCTAAGTATAACCTAAAGCTCACTGCCATATGGGACCAAAAGAGGTCTTTATTGCACATATTGCACCCACTCTAAACCTCCCTGTTACATAAGCTCCCCCATTACCTAAACTGAATTCCTATCACTCTCTAAATTGATTCGGTCGACATTTACTCTGACATCTCTCACTCCATGTTCTTTTGCAACTTGCCCCTACTGACTTCCACATCCCTAACTTGTCTTTAGTTGAGCTATGCTCACTTGTGGGGATCCCACAGCACTGGAGGTACTGAAGCATTTAGCTGTGGTAGACTGTGGTAGGCACTAGAAACATGCAACCTTTTAAGTAAAGGTCAGTTTCTCAGTCACATTAACCTCATTTCTAGTGCTCAAAAGTCCCATGTGACCAGTATACATTGGATAGCACACATATAAAACATTTTTGTCATCACAGAAAGTTCTATTGGACAGCATCAACAGGAGTTCTAGTTTGCAAATATCACCCTTCTCCCCCCAGTGGCTCATATATGCTGTCAAAATGTCATGTGCCAGTATCATTGTTAAACCCAGTAGCAACACCAATGTAGGCCATATTGTAGAATCTGTCTCATCATGCCTTTCCTTCTATTGGAATAAATATTCACTGGAGTCTCCAGACTTCCTCCCTGAAGCTTGGCTTCTCTTGTAAGCCTTACCGCTGCCAAGTCCATTCCAATTCAAGTTAACCTCCTTCAGCAGGAAATTTCTAAAATCTCATGAAAATCATATAATACATATAGTGGCCCAGAAGAAGTGATATCACTCAACTTCACTTCAGATCCAGACAGGACTGCACATGGAACTTAAAATAGAAATTTTAATATTCAGATGTTGAGGTGAATAAACATAATGATATATATATAACATGCCCAGGGGAAGGGTGTATAGGAAGAGGAGTATAGAAGCTATCAAGAAATAATGCATTTCTGTCTAGTCATCTCAGTTGTATTGGAATTGGGTGTAATTTCTGATATTAGGGATTAGCTGATTCTATTATGGTTCGCAATTAAAGCCACCCAGAAAAGATCATGGATGACCAGGAATTATAACATAATAAAAACTCTCAAAGAGGAATCACAATTATCTCTCTTCCAGCGCACAAAGCTCTTACCCTTTTGCCACTGGAGGATTACAAGACAAGAGAGATTCCTGACTGGAGGGTCCTACCTCCAACTTCATAGCCACTAAATAATTTCAAATGGCTCTGAAGGAATACCCAGTCCTTCCCTTGGCTCCCTAGAGATGTCATTATTTCAGAAACATAACAACATGAAAAAATATCTCAACACTTTAACTACCTCTATATTGATCTTCCTTCATTAGCCTTTGGGGTTTTTAAAAGATTAAAATAGGAGGCCTAATAAGAATAAGGTCTGCCTTGAAGGAAGAAGAGTTAACCAAGAACAAAGCTACAGGAGGGTTTCTGTTTTGTTTTCTTTTAAACTCTTCGGAATTTTTGGTCTTGGACAGACAGATCAGCACAGCACATTGCTCCCAAGTTTCCAACCCCAAAATATTTTTCTTAATTTTAAATCTTTGAAAAATAAATGCTACATTTGTTTCATGATTTTTTACTACTGAATAAGATGGAAAGAGAATGATAGCTCCTGTCTCTTGTCCCCCCAAAAGAAGTTAAGCCAATGGAAAAAGCTGAGACTTTGCTTTTTTCCCTACCCATCTACTGAGATTTTTACACTCAGAAAATATCCCTATTTGAAAAGAACTTCATCCGTGGTACTTATGGCTTTGATGACTAGATCTGAAAAAAAAAAAAAAAAATTCTGAAGTAAGTACACCCTCAGACCTTCCAAGATTCCAGAACCTAAATACCCCCAGATGCTTTCTCTTAGAGGAACTAGAAGGATAAATTTGCATTTGCCATTCTCTGAAAATGCTGATTACCAGACCAAACTCCTTTGAATAAGCCTTTCAAAGTTCAATGCATCTCGTAATATTGTGCACCACATTTTCCAGCCAATAGTATTAAACTCCTGTTTACTCTCTTTTCTTCTAATTTTATATTTTCTCCATTTTATTTTGTACATAGTGGCACTATTCTTAATTATTTTCTTTTTCTTTCTTCTTTCTGTGATATATAAGATCTCTGCCTCTCCCCCAGTCTTTGCCATCTCAGTAAATAGCTAAACCATCTGCCCCAGAAGCTCAAGCCATGAATGTAGGATACATCCTTGATTTCTCCTGTTCTCTCATGGCCAACATCCAATCTGTCAATATGGCCTACTGAATTTGCCTCCAAAACATTTCCTGAATCCATTTACATCTATTTCCTCTGTTCCACTATGTTGCTCCAAGACATTATCTTTGCAATGATCTACTAATTGGTCTCTCTGCTTCCACTCTTGTTCTTCTATAATCCGTTCCTTACAAGCAGCTGGAATGATCTTTTAAAATATATGTAAGTTTATTTCACTCTCCTGTAATAAACTCACCAATGGCTTCCTTGAGACTTATAACGAAGTCAAAATTTCTTAGAACATCTTACCGTGACTCTGAAGGACCTAGCCTACAGCTACCTTTCCACCTTACCTTCTTGGGCTCATCTCCTATCACTGTACCCCATTCTCTACACTCCAGCACCCTGGCTTTTCCTCTGCAGTTTGAATTTGCCAACTCTGTTCTTGCTTTAGGATATTTGCATTAGCTGTTTTCTCTTCTTGAGATAGGCTTCTCCCATAACTCTGAATAACCAACTCATTCTTGACCTTCAAGTGAATGTCACTTAAGACAAGACTTCTCTGACTACCGAATCAAATGTAGCCCTGCAGTCATTTTAGATTCCATCTCCCCAACAGGTATTTTTGGAGTACTTATCACTGACTAATACTTGCTAATTTCTGTGCTTTCTGTCTATTCCTCTGCAGTCGAATGTTAACCCCATTAGAACAAGGATTTTGTCTGTCTTATTTACAACTATATCCCCAATACTTAGAACTGAAACTAGCACCCAGTGGATGCTAAACATACATTTTTTAATGAAAAAATGAATAATATTCACTAATATTAATATTCCCCTAATATTTTCTTTTTTAAAAAGATTTTTTTTTATTTATTTATTTGACAAACAAAGATCACAAGTAGGCAGAGAGAGAGAGAGATTGGAGGAAGCAGGCTCCCCGCTGAGAGGAGAGCCCAATTTGGGGGTCGATCCCAGGACCCTGGGATCATGACCTGAGCTGAAGGCAGAGGCTTTAACCCACTGGGCCACCCAGGTGCCCCTCCCCTAATATTTTCTTATAATTTCAAGAGTAGAGGAGAATGGGGACTAGACTAATTCCTTTGACAAAATATCCTTTACCTCAACCAGAGAAATTAAGTGACTCTCTTTCAACAGGATAGGAAAGGAAACAAAGTTAACCTTGATTTAGTGCTTCCTCTGTGCCTAGCACTCTACTTAATCCTTGAAATGCATTATATCACTTAATTCACTTTTATTTTATTTTATCACTTAATTCTCATTTATCCTTCCTTATGAGACTCCTTTTAAGTGGGCATTAATATCTGCATTTTAAAAAATAAAAATCTGGGGCGCCTGGGTGACTCAGTCATTGAACATCTACTTTCGGCTCAGGTCATGATCCCAGGATCCTGGGCTCGAGCCCCACATCTGGCTCCTGGCTTTTCCACTCCCCCTGCTTGTGTTCCTGCTCTTGCTATCTCTCTCTCTCTCAGTCAAATAAATAAATAAAATCTTTAAAAATAAAAATAAAATAATAAAAATAATAATAAAAATCTGAGGGGCACCTAGGTGGCTCATTGGGTTAAGCCTCTGCCTTCGGCTCAGGTCATGATCCCAAGGTCCTGGGATGGAGCCCCACATCGGGCTCTCTGCTCAGCAGGGAGCCTGCTTTCCCCCTCTCTCTTTGCCTGTCTCTCTGCCTACTTGTGATCTCTGTCTATTAAATAAATAAACAAAATCTTTAAGAAAAATTTAAATAATAAATAATAAATAAAAATCTGAGAGTGACTATAGTAGGAGCTGTTTTACCTAATCCAGATCCCACTTAGAGCTAGCTAGCTACTGTGAATAATGGTTGCTAATGCTCAGAGCTACCCCCTTCTCCTGATAATTACCTTCTCATGACAGAAACACCTCACAGGGAGATTGTAACCCTCTATGGCAGCCCCTGGACGAAATCCGAAAACCAACTGACACAGGGATACAAAAGAAAATGACTCCCTTGGGACCAACTCCTATACAATTTACACTTCAGTGTTCCCTGTGGGATCAAGCTACAGCTAGATATCTGAAGCCAGAGTCTATATTCTTGCTCAGCATTTTCCATATACCTCTCCTGCTTCCCTCATCCTATTTCAGATTTCTCCTGAGAGTGTTCTCTTAATAAATCATTTGCACAAAAATCTCTGTCTCAGGCTCTACCTCTAAGGAATTTGACCTAAGACTCTTAGATGGGAAAAAATTGTATGCTCAAGGGTAGAGAGTTAATAACTGGTAAAGACAGAATTCAACTACAGGTGTGTAGGACCCCAAGCTCTCACCACTTCACTGCACTGCCTCCCTTGAAAGTTCATCTTTGTGCCTAGGGAAGACTGCTATGAACCACTATGGTGTGAGGGTTTCTGAAATACGCCTAAAGGTGGGGGAAAAAAGCCTGCAATAAGAGTTAATGGTCCTTCTATTCCCAAGATCCCTATCACTGACAGGCATGAGATACAAAAGGGAAGATGTAAAAAAGAAAAGGGAACAACAGTGGTTAAGGGAATGGCTCTGTGTCTTTTTTATATCAAGAAACCATCTATTCTGTGACCTTGAACACATCACTGGAGCTCTCCATCTCAGTTTCTTTAACTGTTAAAGAGAAATATTGTCTATGTTGCAAAGTCAAGTTGCAATGTCTGGTAGGTAGTAAGTGCTCAATAAAAGAAGCTAATATTTTCCAAAACCACAAGTGTTACTTCCAAATTCCAAGGCTTTCCTAAGGCTAGAGTCTAAATCTCCAGCATGTCCCCCACATCTCCCACTCTCCTGGTTTTTGGTGCACATCTCATAAGTTGGTTTACTCAGTACAGCAAAGGCTAGGGGCTGCCAATGGCCTGACAAAGAAGGGAAATCACCTCCTTGCCTTAAGTCTGAGGCATCTGGCCCTATGCAAGCATGCTATAGGGAAACAGTGTTGGTATTCATCTCTCCCAAATGATGCTACAAGGATTAAGATAATTACACATGGTCTAACTGTACAGAAAGTTATGGCTATATCTTCTGGCATATCACTTGCCCAGCTGACATAAGAAAAATAAGCATACCTTAAACTCTTCTAATGCCTCTTAAAGGCCCAGTTGAGTCACAGAAAATATCATCTTCATTATCGTAGTTATGCCAAGTACCTTATAATCATTATTCTGTTTAGCCCTGTAGGCCTGTATTTGTCAACACCCCTGTCCATTCCCAAAGAAAACAGGCTTAAATCAATGACATATACCAGAATCACCAGGAGGGCTTTTTATATTTTTATTGTTATTTTTATTCCTTCTGCTTCCTTAATTCTCATTTATTTTAAAAATTCAGTGTGTTAAAGGAGGTAAAATGTGTTTTGTTTCGTTTTTGTTTTCGAGAGAGTGCACCTAAGCCAGTGGGGGAGGGGGATGGGAGAGATAGAAAGAATCCCAGGCAGACTAAAGCACAAAGTGGGGCCCAATCTCACAACCCTAAGATCATGACCTGAGCCGAAACCAAGAGTCAGGTTTAACCCACTGTGCTACCCAGGCACCCCAGAAGGAATACGGGAAATTTAAATCACAACAACTAGAAGTGGATGCTGGGCTCAGAGTGGAGAAAAGCAGCTGCATTAGGCATAGATCTAACCGGACATGCTTGAGAAAATCAACCCCGGTGCTTAGCATCTGGCATGATCCTCTCTTGGGCATCATTAGTAGCTTCAGGCTGAGTCCCCTCCCCAATGATCCTGTTAGCTGGAATGAGATTAACATGCTTGGAGGCAGCCAACTTTGTTGTCCATGACTTACCCCATAAAATGGGGTTCAGATTTCAGAGGTATTGACTTGTTCCTTATAAAAATCACTCTTATATTTGGAGTTTTAGACATAGAACTGTCTTGAACCATCCCAGAGACTCAAAATTTTTCCTGGACACACATTTGACTCAGTGATGAAGGATTTCCTGACCAGTCCACAGCAGCACAAAGCTGAGTTTGAAAAAAGTGAATATAGTCATTGTTTTCCCTACACAACTGATGAGAACAGAGGCCTGACTGATACCCAAAAAGAAGGGATGAGTCTCATCCCAAATGACTGCTGGTGAAGCCATTTGTTGCTTTTTATTACTTCTTATATCCCTTATATTTCATCAGGAACATTTTTATTGTGCCTAAAGTATAAATCTTAGTATTTTATTTGCTGATAACAAATTTTCTGGTCTCATTTGTCTTAAAATATTTTAATTTTTAAAATCTAGATTGCTGGGCCCCATCCCCATAGTCTCTGTTTCAGGTTTGGAGGTAGGGACCCAAGAATTTGCATGGACCACACCTTGAGAATATTGGCTTAGAAGAATTACAAAAAAAAAAAAATCTCTAAGACTCCAACCCTTCAGAGAGTCTATTTACATTCTAAAGTCTCTGCTTTTGACGATAAAAAAGAAATTCTTACCTAATCATAACCAGGGATGTGCTAGACCTGGCACTTATCACAAGAGCCAATTGTTACCATCTCTTCCCAACTTCACAGAGATGTCACATTAGTAGCTTGAAATCAGCTGTGGTAGGAATACTTACACCATGGTAATTGGAAAGTACTATAAATCAGGGTTTGTTTTTTCCTAAGACACCAATCAACAAAACTTTTACTAGTATATTACTCGTCAAGGCCATACCTACAAATTCCTCTTCTCACTCTCCATTCCTCTCAAAGGAATTCATCAATCACCAAAGACCATGATTGTGTCTAGGACAGTGGCTCCATCAACACAGTCTTACAAGTTTTTAATAACACATTCTTAAGTAAGTCCATTTCTTTTCTTCAGTACTTCTTTGAAAAGAAGTGATCGGGGCACCTGGGTGGCTCAGTCAGTTAAGCATCTGGCTTCAGCTAAGGTCATGATCTCAGGGTTATGGGATTGACTCCCCGCATTGGGTTCCCTGCTCAGCAGGTAGTCTGCTTGTCCCTCTCCCTCACCTTCTGTCCACCCCCCCACACACTTCTGCATGCATGCACTCCTCTCTTTCTCCCAAATTAAAAAAAAAAAAAAAAATCTTTAAAAGAAATTAAGTGAGAGATGCCTGGGTGGCTCAGTGGGTTAAGCCTCTGCCTTCAGTTCAGGTCATGATCTGAGGGTTCTGGGATCAAGCCCCACTTTGGGCTTTCCGCTCAGCGGGGAGCCTGCTTCTCCCCCCACACTCCCCCCTCTCTGCCTGCCTCTCTGTGATCTCTTTCTGTCAAATAAATAAATAAAATCTTTAAACCAAAAATAAATAAATAAATAAATAAGTGAAATTTTAAAAAAAGAAAGTGATCAATTTCCATATAAAATTACTCCACTGGAAATCATGGTAAGCTCAAGCCAGCCCTACTGTGGATACCTGAGAGTGGCAAGCCTCTGTGTGAAGCCATCTCACTCACTCTAAACCTTCATTTATATCTCTAGCAAATATATTTGAGCTTCTGCTCTCTGCCAGGCACTAGATTAGACAAAGAAGAGAAGACAGCAAATAGTCTCTCCAATGTACTTGAGGAAGAATAATTCTAAATTTCCAGATAGGAAAAATCTGAAAGAAACCTTTATCTGAGAACTCTGATTAGGGTTTAGATTTTTACTGGACAATACATTCATATGTGTGGCACAAAATTCTAAGGGTACAAAAGGATATACAGAAAATGTAAGTCTCTTTCCCAAGTTTGTGTTCCCACAACCTAGTATCTCCCTCCTGGAAGAAAATTCTATTTCCATTCTGTGTGTGTATGTATCCAAAGATTTTTATGCACATAAAAATACATTTTTTTCTTTTTTTACACTGATGATAGCTCATAACACAAATTTTTCTGCACCCTGCATTTTTTCCATAACACTATATCTTGGATATTATTTCATAGCAGTATATAAAGAAATATCTACCTCATTCTTTTTAACTACAGCATGATATCATGTAGTATACCATGATAATATTTGCCTACTCCCTTACTAAAAAGCATTTAGAATTGTTTCCACCACTCTGCAGTTAAATAGTGCCACCATAAATAATGCTGTGCATTCCTCATTTCACTTATGTGCAATGTAGGACAGATTTCTGGAAGTAGAATTTATCTGTAAGATAAATTTCTAGAAGTAGAACTATGGGTCAAAGGACATTTGGGATTTTAGTAACTATTACCAAACTGTCCTCCAAATTGTTTATATTAATTTACATGGCCACTAACAATATACAAGAGTTCCAGTTTCTTCACATATTTTCAACCAAGTATCTTATTAAACATTTAGATGTGTGCTAATCCAGGAAGGGAAAACTATCTTATTATACTTTTAATATGCATATTTATTATTATAGATGAGATCAAGTGTTTTTTTTAAATATATGCCAAATAAATTTGTGTTATTAATTTGCTTTTTAGTGAACTATCTGACCATATATGTTGTCCATTTTTCTATTGTGTTTTGGTCTATTATTAATATATAAGTATTCCTTATGTATTATAGTAATGTCCCCTTTATCTAACATGAATAGCAATTTTTTTCTTAATGATTATTATAAACTGAAAAAAAAAAACCCACAGTTAATCACAGGAACTATTTCCTTTAGCCTATGAACTACCCCACACACTGAAACACATCTGAATGAGTAAGGAACTTTGGATCCAGAAGCCACAGATAATATTATAAGTACATATGTGCATTTAAAAAATGCCTCTCTAAAATTGTGGCCAAAGGCAAAAATCTCTGACCAGAGCACTTGACAGTAAAGTATAGAATTTCACTCTTGAACTAACAAGGAAAAGAATCTTAGAGTCCTAGACCATGAGAATTCACAGAGAGGGGCCAGCCTTGGCCCACTGTCACAGCAAGTGTCAGAATGGATAGTTAGGATGATCTTGGGAAACTCTCTCACTTGTTTGTTTTCAAATGCCTTTGAGAGCTCATGAGGAAAGCTTAGATAAGAGCAGTCAGGGTTAGAGATGGTAACACCACTAGCCATGGGGCTCATATAGGTTTTTAAAAAGACTCTATGACCCCACCCCTTTACACATGTGTCCCAAACACATTTGCAAACTGGAAAAAGGAGACAGTGTCAATTATCTCCACACATGTCCCTGGATGTCTAGGCTTAGTTTTGATGGCAGCTTTCATTCATGATTCAACAAATATATTCTCTCACAAATAAGCAACTTTCTTCTTCAGCACAGGTTTGGCAGCTCTGAGCTCATGCCAGAGCTGTCCGGGTTATCCCTCGTTTCAAATTAAGGTTTTCTGAAGCACTGTTTTCAGAAGGTGGGGGTTGCTCTTGTTTATTTCTGATAATCAAGTTTTACAAAGTCTTTTGGCTAAGAAAACACCATATAAGCCTCCAAATCCCAAGCAGGCTCAGTAGAAACCTAAAGGAGAGAAGATAAAGCTCTCAACAGGCGCCAATGTCCTGGGGCTTGGATCTTCAGCTCAGCATGAAATCCACACTCCAGGGGGCTAAGAAATAGAACAACCTAGTCTCTTTGAAGAGCAGTCAGGAGAAAATATCTCCTGGGAAAACTGGCAACCAAGCCCCTAGCTACTATGGAGAACATCTAAAAGTGTGCTCATTGATCTAGTTTCATGGCTCTCCTTGCTCCTTACCACAAAGCAATACTCCCAATAATGCAGATAGAAATGAATGATAGGAGGAGCTTATGTTATGCAAAAAACAAGATGTAGAAAAGGAGCCTGGCACTCCAAAGGCAAGCATAACTCTCAATTTCATAAAGATGAGGTAATGTTTCCTGCTGCTTCTCCCATGGTTCCTCCCAAGGAGTGTAGCACACAGTAGGTGTTCAGTGGGTAGGAATGACAAAATAGGCCTTTCCACAAAATGCCCCAAATAGTTCCAGGAATATTTTCCTCTCTCCAGATCTCCCAGACTTGTCCTACCGATTCCTTAAGTCCCATCACAGTCAGCTTATCTTCCAAGTCTTCCTGGATGTTTATTTCAGTCGCTACTGATCTTTCTCTGGGCTCTTCCTATTTCTTGCACCAGAGTTTGAACTCAGCAGTTACTACAGTCCACTTTGTGTAATAATTGGTCTCTTTGTGACTCTTGACATCACAGCTACCTAAGAAGCTCCTTGAGCAGAAGAATATTTCTATTTCTACGTATCTGACAGCATGCAGGAAAAAAAGGAGTTTTGCTCTGTAAGGTCCATGTTTCTCATGCTGTACTCTCATCTAAAACATCTTCCTACTTTATCTTTCAGGCTTCAGCTTAGCAATGTCTTCCATTAGCAAGTCCACTCTGAGTCCCTGTATTTAAAACTATACGATGATTTTTGACACTGATTGGACTATCTATCAGTGAGGGACTACTGCATGTAAATCCCTCCAAAAATTCAGTGGTTTCAAGCACCAGCCCAAGGGCTGTGCCCAGCTGTGCTTCCTCTTGTATCTGTGGTCAGCTGCGTAGACACTAGTTGGTCTAGGATGGTCTCAGCTGGGCTGTCTTGGCTCTGCTCCACGTGCATGTGGTCTCTATCTGCCAGCAGGCCAGCTTGAGCTTACTCATAAAACAGCTGTACCAGCTTCTAAGAGAAGGAAAAAGGGGGGCAGGGACAGAACTTGCACAAGATCCACTGGAGTCCAGGCTGAGAACCAGCATGAGGTCACTTTTGCCACCTTGTCAGTCAAATCAAGTCACAAGACTAGCCTGGATTTAAGAGTGAGAAAATGGACTCTTCTGGCTAAGAGGCACTGCAAAGCCAATGACAGAGGGGGCATGATACAGAGGGGGGTAAAGAGCTGGGGCCATATTTATACTCAGTCTTCAACAGTCTCCCTCACCTGACTATAAACTTAAGGACAGGTACAATGTTCTGTTCATTGTTCTATCTCTATCCCTTAGGACAAGAAAGGTACAGAACAGTCTTATTTGTTAGATAAATGTATGATTTAATTAACTAATAATGCTGAAAAGAAAGTCACGATGAAAACTCTCAAGATTGAGCACCTATGAAAATTTGAATGCTCCACTCCATCTTCCCAATTTTATCTTATTGGTTCCAAGAGCAGAATCTCAGTGCAATTAGACCATTGGTATTGACTACTTTTAAGTCTGCCTACATGCTAGGTATTCTCCTACATGTTCTTTATGTCAATAAATTATTATATGGATACTTGGAACTACACATTGCTATCATTATCATCTTCTGACTTACAGATGAGGGAACTAACACAGAGAGATTAAGCAACTACCAAAACTTCACAGTTCAAAAAAGCAGAGGTAAAATTTGAACCATCCTGTCTGGCTCTAAATTATACTGTATCTCAAGATGTGTGATTTATACCATCTTTTCCCATTTTGGCTACTAGACAAATTCCCTACTTCACCAGAGTTGTCCAATGTAGTAGCCACTAGCCGCATGGATGAGACTATTTAGATTTAAATGAATTACAATGCAATAGCATTAAAGATATATGTTGCAATACAATGCAATAGCATTAAAGTCGCATGGATGAGACTATTTAGATTTAAATGAATTACAATGCAATAGCATTAAAGATATGTATTACAATACAATGCAATAGCATTAAAGTCGCATGGATGAGACTATTTAGATTTAAATGAATTACAATGCAATAGCATTAGACACACTTGAAGTGCCCAAGAATCTCAAGTGGCTAGTATGTACTGACAGGACAGTGCAGGAAACATCTCCATCATCAGAGAAAGTTCTATGGGACAGCACTGCTCTAGAATATTCCACTCTTAGAGAATTTCCCTGCAGTCACAAAAATAAACCTGAGAGGATATAGTAAGGATCAAGGGAGGATGTGCCATCACATGGCCATTTACCAGCTCTGAAGGAAGTCAGCATCTTCAGTACTGTAAGCCTTAAAAAAAAGGTATGAGCATGTGGGGGCCACTGAAACACCACAAACTGTTTCTCTAATGAGCATCACTTGAGTATGCTATCTTGTTGAAATGCAGAATTTATGAAAGCACAAAAACAACCAGTTTTCCTGAACCTGTGCAATTTAATGCCTTAAGAACTCTAAGTTTTGGCCCCTCTTTTTCAGTTTTCTCAAATGAAAATCTGTATATACCCAAGGTAGAGAGCTGCATATTCTCTGAATAGGACAAAGAGGGGGGAAAGGCAGAACATAGAAAAGACCAGTAAGAAACCTCCTGGTGAGAAGTGGGAGGAGTTTGAGGGGAGGACCAAAAGGGACTTTTAGAAAATCTGATTTGCAGAACTGAAGCCCTGACCAACCCTCCTGGCTTCTCTGAATTTCACTTTGAATTTGATGTTTAAATAATTCCAAACAGCTGAGGGAAGTTCAGCTATGCTGTATATAAATATGCTGGGTTTTCTTCACTCGTCTGCTTTACATCCCTTTATTTAAATCTTACCGTCTGCTCCGCAAATTTGATTAGGGTTTTCCTGAAAGCCTACCTGGCACTGGAAGTTGATAACAACACTTGAAACTCAGAAGGCTGCCTTTCTGTTGCACCTCTATTTCCAACTTCCCACCAATATTCTGAGAGCAAGCACCCAGCCTCTAGCCAATGACTCTTTTTTCTGCATCCGGGCATTTCCAAGTCTCCTATGGAGGAATTACAGTGAGAGAGCCCTTGAGGTCGTCCTTGAAGAGGACACTTTTGGTGTCTCAAAAATCAATACTTCATGTTTTGAAAAATGAAAGATCAGTACAAAGGACATGTGATAGTATATGGATCGACTTCAATGTCACCCTCTTTTATTATGAAGTCTGCTAAAAAGTACCCTATTTTTTATGGTTTGCAAAACATGATGAGCTTCCAAAAATGAAACCTCAACCCACTAATCGTGGATAGTTTAATAATCTGATATATTCCTTTACTGTAATTCAGCCTCTTGCCTTTCCTCTTAGGAGAATATAATTAGACCTGAACTCAGACAGCAAGAATGTAAAATCTCTTTAGAAAAAAGAATGCAATCTGGGCAGGAAGATGTAGTCCTAATTTTAGGACACTGCTCAAATGCACTTGAACAGGTTTAGAAAGTCTTTGTGGTTAAATGCCCCACCTTTCTCATCAGGATGGTCATTTAATGCCTGTCATATTTTCACTTAATACTATAAGCTCCATACACTCAGACACATCTACAATCTCAGCTTTATCAGCAAAGCTTGAAAGGAATATGATCAGTGGCAAAGATTAAGGGGGCTTTACAACAGAGGAAGGCATGTTCCATGTTAATTGCTAATTGGTGTCAGCCAATATGGCACCGTGACAAGGCAGCAGGCCTTATCTAACAAGAAGAAGATAGTCCTACTTTTCTAGGGTACAATATGTCTAAACAGAAGAATCATCCAACAACCCCAGGTGACTAATTTCTCTATAAATATATTATTGACACAATAGAGGCCTTTTTAATGGGATTATAACTACACAGACAGCTGCTCTGCTAGTCAAGGAGAACATGGTTGACAAAAAGATTTCAAGGAAAGAATAGAGGAAAACAGCAAACCTCCAGCCAGGCACACTTAAATGACCTCATTGCTTCAAAATAATAGGATCACACTGCAAATATGAAAGGAAAAGCCAATATGCTTAAAGCAATCGCTTTTTGCATGCTCTTTACCATTTCTCTCCCACAGCTCAAATGAGAAGCCCCCTTGTGCCAGAAGCTGGCCTTCCAAAGCAAAGGACACATTGTTTGGTATAGTGTTCTTTAAAGGAATTATGTTTGGCTTTAAAAGGTCTCTAAAGTGGATACGTTCTTTGCTTCTATGGCCAGGCTAACTTTTACAATTTATATGAAGTTCTTTCCCAAGTTTTACTCAAAAATTAAAAAAAAAAAATTCTCTAATCCCCACTTTTCAGAAAAAATAAGCATATAAAAGACTGATCAAGGAAAAGGAAAATTACCTTAAAAACTCACTTCCACAATTAAATCTCACTCATATTTAAAAATGAGGGTGTTAAATAAAATGGTATTATCACTTTATTGTTGCACATTAAGAAAAAAATGAGAAACATTATATGATACTGTCTACATTCTTTTAAAGTTCATAGAAAAGAAAACCTTTAGATAAGACTCGATGGAACATAGAGCCAATCCATGACTTATATTCCCTTATACTTATCCACAGTGTCTAGTTACTTACACATATAAAGTATTAATACATTCATTCTTTGGATAACTAGAAATTCAGTAGAGAATGATGACACAAAGTACATTTCTACCCTTCAAAGCTTATATTCTATTGGCGATGGGGGGAGTGCACTAGATTGGGACCCTGTGGAGCAGAGCCTGAGACAGGGATTCTTATCCACGTGATTTGTAAAGGAGAACCCTTAGTTGAAATTTATAGGACTTAAGGACATGACACAGGGCAAAGGAAGGAGCTGAGGAAGGGTGTGGTTTCAGGTGACACCACAGGGAACTCTGGATCTGAGAGGAACCCTCTCACTAAACCACCATTCTTTCTCTGATCTACCAGTTAGTTTTTAGGTGATAAAGCAAGAAAACTTTACAATTGCAAAGGTTTAACAAAATAGAGGGTTTTTTCTCCCTTGCTTATATAACTTATCAGTGCAAGTTTTCCTGATCAGGTAGCTCTTCTTTAAACTCTGATACAGGGACCTAAGTTCTATACTGTTGCTTCACTGTCTTCAATTACATGGCTTCCATGGTGGAAAGAACAGACATGGAAAACCCACAGAGGATGCCCTTGGGAGATTTCAAGGGCTTAGAAGCAGCACACATCATTTCCACCCACATTCTGTTGGCCAGACCTCAGTCAATGGCCAAACTTAATTGCAAGGGAGGCTGGAAGATAGAGTTTAGTTATATGCCAGGAAGAAGTAAAAGCACATTTGGGAAATATCTAGGCCGTCTCTACCACCCCTCTCTGACTCTGTGCTCAAAGAAGGCCAAAAGAACAAACATGCAAATGCCAACAGAATAGAGAAGATTTGGGGTTTTCATGACTACTCACCTGCATCTATGAAACGGAAATCTATTGCTTAAAGGCATCCCCACTGGCCTAGGAGTGAGGGAGAAGGCAGGGGACTGGAACTGAGGAGGTGAAAGGACCTATTGTATCTCTACAGAGCTGGTCTTCTAAATCTCATTTCTTTCAGCTGAAACAATACATCGTTCAGTCCTCTGGATAATTTGCTAATGTGGGTAGTAGTACCTACACCTACACTGGGCTAAGAACCTGAACTATGTGAGCCTGACTTTGATGAATTCCAAGCTATGATCTATGGCTTGATGACTCACTTTTCCACTCTATGCCTCAGACTCCTCATCTGCCAAATGGGATAAGGACCCAGGGATATAGCTACACATCACACTGGAATTATTTAAAGAGAGCAAGTAAGGGAGTACTCTCCAGGGAATTTAGAGACTTTAAGAGCTATGGTCCAAGTCACAATAGCAAATTAGTGATATAAGAAAAACATGAGATTTTTCAGGTCCAAACTTAGGACCATTCCCTTATACTGCAGTACCTCTCGTATAAATTGTGAAAACTTGTGGAAGGGTATAAAATCACTTCTTAAGGGCAAGGTGAAATTGTTCTTATTGCACATATGTGGGTGATAATTTTCAGGAGGAAATTTGGGGATCCATGATGGAAAATTCCCCAATCAGCCTACAAGTCTAATGATATTTAAGGCATTGGCATCTCCCAGAACATCATGATAGAGTCAAGGGCTTATTCACCAGAGATGCTAGTTTGCTATCGAGAAAACAAACATCTCTTCCAAAAGGAAGGTCTGCAGGCTGGAGCAACCAAATGACAAGAAGTAAGATCATAAGGATGCCTGGATGGCTCAGTCAGTTAAGTGTCCAACTCTTGATTTCAGCTCAGCTCATAATGTCAGGGTTGTGAAATCAAGTCTGTGTTGGGCTCTGTGTAGCACGTGGAACCTGCTTAAGATTCCCTCTTCCTCTTTCCTTCGCCACTCCCTGCCCTCACTCTCTTAAAAAAAAAAAAAAAAAAAAAAAAAAAAGTAGGATCATAATAAAAGTAGAAAAAAACTAGAAATTTTGTTTAAGAACCCTGAAATAGGTTGGTCCAGTAATTTTCACTCTAGCTGAACATTACTCTCATTCACATGGAGAACTTTTTTTTTTAAATAAGGAGGCCTGAGCCCTACTCCAGATAAAGTAAATCAGAATCATTGGGCATAGGGCTCAGGCATGAATATTATTTTAAAAGTCTCCTAAGAAATTCCACTGTGTAGCCAAATTTGAGAACCATTGGTCTTTATATTTGGATCTTCATCACATCTTTGCAGAGAGTGAGGGCCCCTTCAAAGGACATGGGCCAGAAGCAGGGAAACAAGAGGTCTGAGATAGAAGATGAGCAGTTGGATAATGATGGGAACAGACACATGAAACCCTCATGAAAAGCAGAACAAGGTTCTGCCTCCATGTGCTTCCTACCGCCAAGTCCTCTGCTGGGGTCATTCCTAGAATCATAAGCCTATGGTTGATCTCAAAGACAATGCTGATGGCAATGAACACCGGATAAGGTCACAAGGTAAGAAAAGCCTCCATATACTGAACAATTACTACCTCTTGAAGTCCATTGGGCAAGGGGCTTTACCTACATCACTTTATTTAACACCTATGACAACACTGTGACAACAACAAGACAATATTGTGACATTCATTTTAAAGAAGGGAAAGTCAATGCTAAATCAATATTTAACCAGCTTCAAGCAATCCAACAAATAAGTAGGAGAGCCTGGTTTTACATCTAGACTACCTACCCGTGGTTAACCAAAAATGACAGCTAGAAGAAGAGTCCTACTCAGTGTCTTGGCCCCACCCTTCAGAATTGGAATCCTATAAAGGAAAGAGAGCAAAAAATTTGAGACTTCTTTTAAATAGAACTTCCTGTGGATTATAGAGGCCAAAAACTATAAAATCCATAATATCAGAAAATCAAAAGAAAAATTATAATGGACTTTTTAAAAAGCCAATTGCAATAATCCTTCTGGTCCACTCATACCAAAAGCAATCAGCCCTTTTAGAAATCTACATAAAATATGGAAGAAGGATATAGTATAGTGCCCTAGGAATTTTTCCGGGTTTTTTTTTCTTTCTTTCTTCCAAGAAGACAGGGGAAACCATAGGCCTAGAGTCAACTTTGGCAAAAAAAAAAAACATACATAGCTTCCAGCTTAGGAAATTTAAGCTCCATAAATGAAGACAGGACATTTTCAGTCCAACAGGAATTTTTCTTTTTTATTAGAAAAAAAAATACTCAAAATACTGGGTTCTTTCTCTGAAGAAAAGGAAAAGTCCCATGTGCTTGGAGGAGAGCTGACTTGACCAACACCCCTCTTAGGAGAGCTTCATTTTTCACAGATATCAGAGACTTAAATGGTCTACATTCCAACAAACTAAACCAGGTATAAGAATACTTATTTCAATGAACTATGTATGAGACAACCCACTGTGGTAGATAGCGGCAAAATGGCCTCAAGTCTTTACCTCTCCCTGAATCTCTGCCCAGGGCTACATAATAAGTGCAGTAATATTTATTGACTGCATACTCTATGCCTGGCATTGTGAGCAAGTGCAGCTTCCAGTTGTATGGAGAAGAAAGCAATATAAATTAAATCTCAAGTCTTCTGTGCTCCCATCACTTTTCCCTGGATTTTACCACGTGATTTGTTTTGGTCAATTAAATACAAGCAGAGGTGATTTGAAAAAAATCTTAAAATATGCTTTCATGTTTTCACTTAATGTCTTGCTCCTCTGTTTTCCATACGAGCACACCCTAGCTAGAATGTTCAAGGGACAGATAAGTGGAGTCAACCTCACTTATCCCAGTCAAGGTGTTGGACATGTGAGGGAGTCCAGCCAGGATCAGCAAAGCTACCCAGTCAAATTGAAACTGATAACAGGCACAGGAGCAAACCCTACTGAGCCTACCTCAGATCCACAGAACCATCCTACCCAAACCACTGATTTATGAACAAAAATGCTTATTGTCATATGCATCTCAGGCATTGTGACTACTTGTTATGTTGTATTATTGTGGCAATAAATAATTGATACATCAAGTAATAAAATTTATATTTGGTGACCATTTCTAGATACTCTACAAATATTATCCCCGCAACAAATATACACACATGCACACACACACACACACACACACACACACTTTCCCTTAGGCCTCATTTTCTCCCACTTTTTGGAATGGATATTTTGAGATTCATAAAATTTCCTCTGTGTCTTCTGGCAATTTGGCTCTTTCTCATAGCCATACCTCCCTGAACTATTCCAGGGAGTACAGAATACTTGAGATTTAATTTATATCTCTTTCTTCTCCATACAACTGGAAGCTGTATTTGCTCACAATGCCAGGCATAGAGTATGCAGTCAATAAATATTACTTGAATGAATGAAATTTAAAAGATTTACTTAAAATGGGGTATCTGTTGGTCTTTTTTAGTGGTAGGTGACAGAAATCCCAAGTCAACTGGCTTCAGCAAAAACAGGTCTTTAAGTAGTTTATGTAACTGAATAATTCCATGGATAGCTGAATCTAAGCATTCAAATGATACCATCCCATTAGGACCCGGTTTCTACTTGGATCTTGAACTTGCTTTCCACTTTTTTTTTTTCTTGACCTCTGAGTAGCATGCCAAAACTACAATTTTAATATCCTTCCAACAAAAAAGACAGGGTGTCTTTCCCAACATCTACAGAAAAGCTTTGATGGGTCTGCTTAACTCTGATTGTATCACATATCCCTCCCTGAATTAATCACTTTGGTTGGGGAAATGCAATGCCCCCATTGATGAGGCCTGAAGGACATAGGAGGTGGGAGAAGTGAATGTTAAGTAACTCCACTGAAAGAAAGTGAGGGTATGAATTCCAATAAAAGACATCAGGGTTAGAGTAGATGGGTGCTGAATCTACTTACATGCCAAGTTAAACCAACTAAACAAGGAAATGCATATATGAACTTATCATACACACATGCTATATCTGACCCCTTTTGTGCCTTACCTACAATCTCTCCACCTTCCACAGCAACATTGCTGAAGCAACTGGATGCATGTGACACAACCTGACACCTCACCAAAAATACTATATCCCTCTCACTTTCTATCCCAGGGCTGTTTCTGCCACAGCCATGAGTAATTCCAATAGGAACCCAACCAACCATTCTGATACATGTGCAAGCTTGCAACTGTCAGGGAAGTAACAAGCCATGGGACACGCTTGACAATGAGGGATGGAAAACAGTGGATAAGTACTCCCTTACTCTCAGAAGACAGTCATACATGGCTCCTGGCAGGTCTAGACTGAACCCCAATTTCCCAGAGCAAGAACCAGCTCACTAATGCAGCCTGATATTGGCTTTCCCTCCCTCCTTGTTCTGCCTTCCTCAGTTTCCTCTTTCTACGTCCTAAGATCATTTTCAAAAATAACTTACCTGAACACATATCCTTGCCTTAGGCTCTGCTTTTCAGTAGCATCTTAGCCAATGAAAATGCACACACACACACACCCATAACTATCTAGAGCAGGTTAAGAAAACACAACAAACTATTCCTTTTACTCTTCTTTTAGCTTAGATGCCTATCCACATTTTTTCTGCCCGTTTTCAAATGAACCTCAAAAGCTTTAACAGGTGGTTCTATAAGAAAATAAAACTCGCTTGAAATCTCCCCCCAAATAATTCTCCTCTGCGTCCTGAGAAGGGTTCTCTCTAAATTCCAGCATAGAGCTTGAGGGTTATTAAAGCAGCAATGGAAGAAAAAGACAAGAAAACAAGAAGAGAAGGTTAGGTGTGACTTGGGCATTAAACGATAAATAGGATTTCCACATGCAAAGAACTGGTGTGGGGATCACCTGAGCTTACACGTGAAATATGGAAGGTATCACTTGTATCAGAGTTGGGGAACATGTCTGTCTCCCTGGAAAACAGAGATAATGCCATCTCATAAAACCACCGCTGTCCTTCCAGAATACCCAGAGTTGCCACAAAATAAGTGGAAGTGGTATCATTGCCTAATGCACAAAGCAAACAAAACACTAGTCTTCAAAAATTGCAGAAAATACAAAGATCAAGACATATAACATATAACACAAATCAGTTTTTGTTTTTTTTTTTAAAGCACAAGGACTCCATAGCTTATGTGAGTAAAGGATGAGAGCAGATGATTTGCTTGAGAAAAAATCAAGTTGGGTAACAAAAGCAGACCTGAACATCCCCATTAGTCAAAAATATGCGAATTAAACAAGATGACCTTTTTTTTATCAAAATAACCATACCAAGAGTTGTAGCCCTATGTGTTGTGAACCAAACTGTAAACTGACACAATATTCTAGAAAGCCTTTTGACAATATTAGCAAGAGCCTAAAATTCTTCCATTTTCTTTAGTCACACAATTTCATCTTTAGGAATCTATAATAAGAAAATAATCCCAGATACAGAAAAAAATCTGAATTTACAATTATCATGCCCATTTGCAACATTATGATAGCAAAAAAACAGGGAACATGATCTTCCAATAAGAGAATTCTAAGGGGCACCTGGGTGGCTCAGTTGTTAAGTGTCCAGGGCCCTGAGATGGATCCCCGAATTGGGCTCCGAAGCTATTTCTCACTCTCCCACTTCCTCTGCTTGTGTTCCCTCTCTCACTGGATGTCTCATTCTGTCAAATAAATAAATAAAATCATTAAAAATTTTAAAAAATCATTTAGGGGTACCTGGGTGGCTCAGTGGGTTAAAGCCTCTGCCTTCAGCTTAGGTCATGATCCCAGGGTCCTGGCATCGAGCCCATCATGCTGTCTGCTCAGCAGGGAGCCTGCTTCCCTCCCTCTCTCTCTGCCTGCCTCTCTGACTACTTGTGATCTCTGTCTGAAAATTAAATAAAATCTTAAAAAAAAATCCTAAAGCAAATTACAACCTGTCAATGCGCTATATTATATGGCCACTTAAATGATATTTATCAAAGATTTATAATAATATATTTAACATCATACAAAATAAATATGAAATAAAAAGGCAGAAAACAAAATTATATATGCAGTATGATCAAATTATATAGGAAGAATAGCAGTATGTGTATAAAAGTTTGAAAATATAAACACTAAAATGTTAACAGGCATTATTTTTGAGCAACAGTAAAATACTTTTCAGTATTTTTACATGTTCTATGATAAGTACATAGCTAATGGGAAAACTTAACTTCTTTTTTTATTTAAAATAAAGGATTATTGATTTCAAATTGCATCTATATGGTGAAGACTGAAACCACATAAAAATATATTTACTTGTGAACAAGTATGAGGGAAAACCACAGAAATATCAACAACTATTGCATTAAGATCCAAGGACCACGGGGCGCCTGGGTGGCTCAGGGGGTTAAAGCCTCTGCCTTCGGCTCAGGTCACGATCCCTGGTCCTGGAATCGAGCCCCACATCGGGCTCTCTGCTCAGCAGGGAGCCTGCTTCCTCCCCTGTCTCTGCCTGCCTCTCTGCCTACTGGGGATCTCCGTCTGTCAAATAAATAAATAAAATCTTAAAAAAAAATGTTTTAAGATCCAAGGACCAGAGTGGCTTTGATTTCTGTTATGGTCCTCATAACATTGTTTGCAAACCCCCGCCCCTGCACAGATGTGAAGAGATAATATTGGGGTTGATTCGAAAACGGGTGGTCAACCTGCTAAACAGGTATGGGTAGACACAGATTGTAAGACTAGAATCAAGTCATGGCCCGGGGGAATCAAGGAAAGTTAATAATCATGAATGTAAAATCAGTCAGGCCTTCCCCCACATCTGGATTAAGGAGAGTCCAGGGAATTGGAAGCTTTATTCCTGGTCACTCCCCCCCAAATTTAAAAGCATAGCCTTTTTTACTCTAAGAACCTATTATTCCAGCCAGACCCTCAAGAAGCAAAAGCAGGGGTGCCTGGGTGGCTCAGTGGGTTAAAGCCTCTGCCTTTGGCTCAGGTCATGATCCCAGGGTCCTGGGATCGAACCCCACATCGGGCTCTCTGCTCAGCAGGGAGCCTGCTTCCTCTTCTCTCTCTCTGCCTGCCTCTCTGCCTACTTGTAATCTCTACCTGTCAAATAAATAAATAAAATATTTAAAAAAAAGAAGTAAAAGCAATAGAGAAAAGTCTCAGTGCATATGAATACATTCATGTGTATAAATGAACACATGCATGTGTTCTCAAATAATGGGGCTAAATGGGTTCAGCCACACCAAGGACATGACCGTCTCAGAGAGAGCCCAGCTTCCTACCTCTGGACCCAGCTGAAGAGTAGTAGCCACTTTGAATTTCTAGATAACAAATAAAGTTCAAACACTAAACTCCAAAGTGAAGAGCTTCAGGGAAGGAGGGAGCTTGAGTTGGGCCAAACTGCCGTTCAATTTACTGAAAGCTTCAAAATATTACCAACTCTCTGTTTGAAATGCGTCAGCAACGGTTCATTTTTTTTCTTTTTATCAAAACACATTTAGACTGTGGTGAATGACAGCATAAATCTTAAATAGAAAAGATACAAGAAAAAAAGACCACCCGGGTGGAACATAACTGTAAATGTGTCCATAAAACTATATTTGAATTCTGATCTTATACACAGAAATGCATTTAACCTTCCCAGCAAGACGCTTTCACCAACTTCCAAAGAAAGTGTTACCAATTAAGCTAAAGAAACTTTAAGAGTCAATTTTAATTAGACCAAGAGATGCTCCAATCACTTCCCAGCTCCAGCTGAAGTTTTTACTAGAGATGGCTGGAACCAATTTACATGCTTTTATGTTGCGTCTAGACTTTAATAAGCAGTTCAAGCACGAAGCAAGCTGATGCCAGCATCAAGCCGGCTGCAGTATACCCCGCACACAGAAATACAATAGCCCTCAGGTTCCCTCCCAGGCCCTTCTTGCTATCAGCGAATCTCTGCCATGTGGTTTCAAAAGCAACAGGGATCCAGCCTTTGTGATAAGATTTATGACCTTTTTCTTCAACCTAGTTCATTTGCTTCCTCAATACCAAAGGCTTCATAGGATCATTGACTCTAGCCTTTCCCTTACTCTTAACAAAAACTGGAGAAATGGAGATAAACAATTTGGGGACAGGTGCTGGCCCCCCAGCACAAAGCAACTGGAGGTAGGAGTCCAGGTGCTTGATCAACCAAGTGAACTTTGGAGACTCGGGTGGCCCCCTGAGCCTCCATTGCCATATCTGTAAAATGGGACACCTACCTCGAAAGTTTGGTGCAGACAAAACACAACACTCTCCGCAGCTAGTCAGATTTCAGGAGGTAAGGAGTCATGTGCCATTGACTTCCATAAGGAAGTAGTACCTTCAGGAGAAAACAGGTAGGGGATCAGTGGGCAGGAAAGGGGAAGAAACTGAGCAAGGGCTGAAATTCCCCCACAAATCTCCAGCCTCTGCCTGATCCATGGGGAGATCTAGAGCCTAAATTACACCTCAGTCTGTCCTGCATTAAGGCAAAGAAGCTGGGTTTTCACAGTCCCAGTCGGAGCTTGGCTACAAATGGCTAAGCTGGACCTGGCAGAAAATGGAACTCCCAGGCGCTCATAGTTCTTTGGTGGTGAGGCAGATCCAAGTACCCAGTCAAGGTTCAAACTTTTGACAGATGGTGGCATAAGTGCACCCAGCAGGTAAGAGCAATCTGGGCAGAGCACAACATGGACCTCTCTTTATGAAGTGTGTTAGGGAAATGTCATGCCAATAACAACTACCAACATTTTTCAGTATTAAATACACTTCACACACATTAGCTAATAATTTATGAAATATACTCAGTTACTGTCACCATTATACAAGTGGGAAAATCGAGGCTGAGGACCAAGTAAATTGCTTACACATACCCCTAGAGGTAGTAAAGCTGGGTTGAGAACCCTATTCCTCTAAGTCCAGAGGCCAGAGGTCAAGTTCCTAATTACTGTCTTATTGCTAAATTAAGAGCCAAATGACAACCATCTTCATGGGGTTCAAACACATAATAGCTATATACACAACTGGAGGTTTTATACAACTGGGTGAAATAAAATTCTAAACAAAGCCCTTTGACAAGGCATAGGCAGTGTGAGACTCCTGAAACTTCCTCACATCTACCTTATTTTTCTCATTAATATCAGAAGGGAATCTGGCCAACATCTACTTAGGTTAAATATTTAAGTGTTTGGGGCCCATATTTCCAACATTTACTGTACAGGGTGGTAACTTGTAGGATGAAGACACTCCCCTGACTTCATGACCATTACACACATTAACTAGAATGTGAAAGGTGCCCCCTGGAGTTGTTGAGTGCATCTGTTTTGCCTGGGTCTTACCATCTTTGAGCAGAATGAACCAGATTGCTGTGCTTAATGGGGCTGGCTTCTTTGGATCTTACATTGACCTAAGGATAACAAATATCTTTCGTTGTTATTGAATGTCACACAATTACTCTTAGAAAAAAAAAACTTGTTAACTACTAAATTCTAACATTTGCAGACTTTTATTTTCATGGATTTCTACATAAGAATGTGAAACAGTAAGTGGTGAGTTTTAGATGGAATCATATGGAATTGTCATTTTTGTAGTTTAAAAACAGTTGAGTATCAACAAGTTCATGTGGTTCAACTTCACAGGTCCCTGAAGGCAGAAGAAGATCTTCATGGTCCTTTTGGATCCCTGAACGATGTGCAACATGGACAAATGAGTTTGTCCAATGCTGTCTTTCACCGGGTGATGGATAAATAACAATGAATAACTAAAACAAGAAGCAAATATTCTAGAGACTTTGAGCCTATCAAACATTTTAGTCAAACAAGGAGAAAAGGAGATTGATTTATGGTTCCTCTAATTGGCCTTATCAGTGTGGTCTTAATTGGCAGGTAAATAGACCAAAGGAAGGTGGCAAAAAGAAGAAGAAATAAATCATAAGGCTGGGTAACTTTCAGACAAATGCTAAATAAACAGATAGGCACCCAGCTCTCTTTTCTCTCACACAGGCTGTGGCAGCTGATTATGAATTACAACTGTCCTCCCTTATCAGTAGGGGATGCAGTCCAAGACCCACAGTGGATGCCTAAAAGCAAGGGTGGTACCAAACCCTATATGTACTATGGTTTTTTTCTATATACATACATCTGTGATAAAGCTTAATTTATAAATCAGGTAAGGTAAGAGATTCACAACAATAAAATAGAACAACTCTAATAATATACTGTAGGGGCACCTGGCTGGCTCAGTCAGTTAAGTGTCCGACTCTTGATTTCAGTTCAGGTCATGATCTGTTTCATGAAAATGAGACCCTCACTGGGCTCCATGCTGAGTGTGGAGCCTGCTTAAGATTCTCTCTTTCCTTCTCCTTCAGCCACTCCCCTTCCTGCTCACTTGCACTCTCTCTCTGATAATAATATTACACTGTAAAAAAAAGTTATGTGAATGTGTTCTCTCTCTCAAAATATCTCATTGTGCTGTAGTCACCCTTCTTGGAATGATACAAGATGATAAAATGCTTGGTGATTAAATGACATGAGGTGGGTGACACAGGCATTGTGATAGAATGTGAGGCTGCTGTTGATCTTCTGACAATACATCAGAAGGGGATCATCTGCTTCCAGCCTGTGGTTGACTGTAGATAACTGAAACCGTGGAAACTGGATCTGTGGACATAGCCTAAAAAGCCTGGATTTGCGCTAATCTGTATAATTATGAAACTTGAAAACTCAAGATTTAAAAGGCAAAATCAGCACTGTTCTTCTCCATCACTAACAAGAGTTATAATCACTAACCGTGGGTCCGAGAGTGAGAGGCTGCTTCTGTTCCAGGGGATGGCAACTGCATGTGTAGGTGGTGCCTACCTTACTTTACAGGCTTCAGAGAGAGAACATGTCATTTGAAGGAACTGGAGGTCTTATTTTGGCTACATGGGAACCAGTGCCATGGTCAACTCTTTATGTCTATCAGGGATATGGGAGAACTAGTGGTCATATGTGTGCCACGCATTTGTCATCCCTGACCTAGGCATTGCAGGTTCGAGGCCTGTTTACTTGTCTGTACAAGAAGACCCTTAAATTATGCTATTTCTTAGAATCCCTCCATATAGAACACTTCAGGGTTTTTTCTAAATAGCTTTAAATGTGATCGTTTTCCTAGTACTGTGTCACTGACTCTTAGTTGCCCAAAACTTTGTATTGCAAAGAAATCCAATAAGAGCAACCCCATTCCTTGTTCCTTTATACTTTGAGTCACTATCCCTGCCCCCCTCGTACCTCCACTCAGAATCTACTATGTCATTTTAATAATGTAATACCAACAATTGCCCCCTATCATGCCCTCAAATAATATACCACAAAGCCTTATCATAGTCCCATCTCTTTGAATTTGCCTCAGAAAATTCAACATTGTGCCATTGGGAACCTATTAGCATCATTCCAATTATCTTAGAAATGACTTCTTTCAAGTTATTAAAATAACTAGATACAGAAACTAGATGGGGACATGTGCAGGGACTTTACGCCTCCCAAACACATAGTATTAATTAGCTTCTTCCACACAAACATGGTAAAATAATAATAGGAGCTTCAAGTTACTGAGTCTTGTGCCCCTGGGAACATATACCCATTTAATTCTTACCACTATTCCTGAAGTTAAGTATTTGTCCTGGATGGCATGTGATATGTTCAGATCCACCAACACCTAATTTTCTGTAACCGTCAAGGTTCCATCAAGTAAGATGGCCCATTCAAAGGCTTTATTGACAGGGATTGAATGAAGAATTATTTACAAAACTGTGGTCAAAGTTAAGGGAAGCAACTAGGGGTGGGTGGTAAAGCTCCCAGGATCCAGCCTAAGTGAGAAACTATTAGCCGGTAGGCCTGGGGAAGAGGACTGTTAATAAAACGCTAGAGAGAGTTGTAGCCGTAGTAGAGAAGCTGATGGACAGAGACTGGGCACCATCAAGACCACAGCTAGGTGGGAAATGAAGAATAAATAACCCAACTACTCTCTCTCTCTCGTATCATCTGGTGTCCTTCTAATGCTTCCCATTAGTTAAACCTAATAGGAAATAAGACAACAGTGGAGTACAATGTAGTTTACAGAGGTCGGCTCTCCAGGGCACAGTCAGGCACAGAAGAATGGAGAATGGATCTGGAGGGGCAGGTGGAGATTATCAAATGCAGTTCTCTAGTGAACAAAATAGCCATGTTTGCTGCCATCTGATTCTGTTGGCCGACCTACTGCAGAGGGTTGGATCCGGAGCCAGCTCTGGGGAAGTGGGCATCACCAAAAGAAGGCTTCCTCTTGGGTGGTAACCAGATTCCATGGGATCTTCTCTACTGGTGAGAATGCAAGACAAGGACAGAGAAAGAGACCAACAGGAGTAGAATAAAAGGAAAAGCCATGAAAGCAGAGAGAAGAGAGGCATACAGGAAGATGAGGAGATGAGAAGAAACTATGTCATGAATATGGCAGGGCCTCCTATAAAGGGACTGCTGTATCCTGCATGGTGATCATTTGCCACATTTCCTTAAGTGCCAGTGTCTCTTATAGTAAGTCCTAATCTCCAGTGTAACCTGAACCTAGCTTTGATCCTCACAACCTAAATGGCTCCACCAGTGAAATACAGTTACCCAGATTTTACACTTGAGCTAATTGAGCAAAAAGAATTAAGAATATACCTGAGTGACACAGAAAATAAGTACCACAAAGGAATCCAAACCTGGTTCCATCTGTCACAAGCCCATAGGCTCTCCACTGAGCCACATGGCCAGCTTCACAGGACTTTCCCAGTAACAAATTTGAAGGACAAGTTTCTGATGTTCCCAAGAAACTCCCTCAAAGATTGTAGATTGCCTGCCACTACCAGCTGGTAAGTGTCTATGCCTTTTTTGGTCTGGAGCTCCTAGACTTTTAGGGTCTGTGTAATTCAAGGATGTTAAAAGCACCATCTCAGGGATGTTGGCAGATGTTTCTTGGATAAAACGGCTTTCTGGAATATAAGAGAAAGATATTTCACAACTGCTTCCATTTCCTTTTCTAGATCCCTCAAGTCCTGAATGTGACCAAGACACACTCAGAAGAGTGTGTGACACTTCTTCCACAACAAACAACACTTGAACTTAGGAAGGACAGAACCTATTTCCATTATATGCATAATAAAAAAAAATAGGACAGAACCTATTTCCATTATATGCCTCTTCCATGGCTTCAGCTGGTAGAAGTAATAGAAGTAATGGAACCATCCTTAGTGACATAACAGAGTAATCAGAAGACTGGTTGGCAGCTGAGGACTGGGAAATGTGTACAGAAGATGCCAAGACCTGCAGGTTTCTATGACCACCTGTCTCACAGAGGCTTATATTCTAAAATATCTGTGATCCCCAAATGGTTTGCTTTATGGTCTTGTCATTAATTTGAAGGGAAAGTTCATTTCCACAGGTCAAGCTTTGCAATGAATGTTGAGAACCCAGTTCAACAGTGGAAAAAGCTCTAGAATGTTTTTCCACATTCAAACCAGGGCTTCCTTATCAAGTTCATCAAAGCATTTTTAAAAAATATAAATGTCTTACCACTTTGCCCAGGAAGAATAAATCTGCACAGCCACCTCAAAGGCTTGACAACTTTATTTTCATTGTGTAGAGCTGGGTGGGTCCCCCTGAACTGGGCTTCCTAAAGGGACCCAGCCCTTCTCCACACAGTCTCCAGGCCTGCCACTCCAGTGAGTGTGATCAAAGGGAGGAAAGCCGAGCCGCTGAGCCTCGAGAAATAAAGCTAAAACAACAGATTTGTTTCTTGGCTTCTCTCTTAAATACGTTCAGAGTGTTTAAAGCCCTGTAAGGAAACGCTCTGGGGCCCTGGATGTGAGAGAGGCACATCTAAATCCTTTCCCAAGAGGAAATCTCTCACCTCGGTGGGGTAAATTAGCTCATTAAGAGCAGCCAGAAGCAGGCAGGAAACCTGGGAAGTAGGAGCTTTAATTCAAAGCACAGAAAATTATAGATTTCTTTACACATTAAAAAAGCATTTATCTTGGCTAAAAATGAAACGACTTTTCAATGATCAACACATGGTTTAAATCTGCTCTGCTAATTTATATCTATCCACCAGTCTGTCTAGTTGTTCAGCTACCAGGAAATTCAATTACATTCAGTAAATCTGCATTGAACACCTACTATGTGCTTGTGGCACATTTGTAAATTGCATAAACACAACAAAAATAGGAAAGAGGCAAGTGTCTACCTTTTTGTTCAGGAGGAAAGACTCATGTATTAAAGATTGGAAGACATTTGTATTTCACTTTTCAACAACATTTAGTATTTTTATGTACTAGGCATTGCGCTTAGATGTGAATAATGCAAAATAGGGTATTAAAAAGCTGCATTCAGTGGAATCAAGTGTTAAGATGTACAGAGAAGATAATGGATCAAGGGAAAGCAGGAGATTGAAGAAGAGAGGGTGAAGTTTCTCTGGAAGGTTTCTTAGAACAAATAGTACCTGAACTGACCCTGAAGGAGGTCAATGAGAAGTAACAGAAAGAATGGCCTCTAGAAAAACAGGCTTTACTTTCTGTTCTGCTGCTTGGACCTCAGAGTATTTTAGTTCTCTGGGCCTTAATTTCCCCCTTTAGGGGAGCCTGGGTGGCTCATTGGGTTGAGCCTCTGCCTTCAGCTCAGGTCCTGATCTCAGGGTCCTGGGATCAAGCCCCGAATCAGGCTCTCTGCTCAGCAGGGAGCCTGCTTCCCTCCTCTCTCTCTCTCTTTTCCTGCCTCTCTGCTACTTGTGATCTATCAAACAAATAAACAAGATCTTTAAAGAAATAAAAATAAAAATAAAAAATAAACACACTGACTCCATTCATTCATTCATTCATTCATTCGTTTATTCATTCACTATTTATTCAGGACCAACTATCCATACCAGATGGTCTTGACTGTTTAGGATGAAGCCTTTAGGTTTGCTTTGATCCAAGGCATAAAAGATAGGCATCTGCTCTCCAGGAGGGGCTCCAATATTCATGGTGCCATGACATCATGAACCTCTGCTGTTCTCTCCTTTCTACTTATCAAGGCATGGGGGTTGGCTCTGGGGAAACGGGACACAGAACAGGTAACTCTGTTGGGAGAAGAGGTCAAGAAAAGTATAGAATATAGGGAGTTCCAGAAGAAATGCCACAATAGTAATCACTTGGTATCTAATGTGTTTCCATGTGGTGAGAGGAGGAAATGGGGTGGGAATAAACATAAATGGGTGGTGACAAGACTTAAAGGCAATGGAGGGACTCAAAAGGGAGCTGCCATTTTGCTCATAATAAAAAGGTTTGACAGACCAGTTGGGATTGGCGTGGTGCCCTGAATATCATGGCCATCAGGACCCAGTCCTAGGGCTGCTACTAGATGACTTAACCTACATTTCTTGAGCCTGTTGGTCTACAGGATCTACATTGGTAAAATTAGTTTGATAAAATGTATGTCCATTTCTTCCCCTCACATCTCAGGAAGAATTTGGAGAGATGAATAACAATATCCAGTATACTCCATATGCTAACCTTATAGAAGTTTTTATTTATTAGCTCTGGGCAGAATCCATGTAGCTAATTCTGTGTGAACATAGTACCAGCCTCTTTGAAAATGGTACTATCTGCAACGAGGAGTTCAAACTTATCTTGGTTGATGAAACTTGAGAAAAATGTCTCCATTTGAGAAATTCCACAACAGCCCTTGGGTATAAGATCAGTACACCTAAAGCTGCTTATGAAAACACAATAAAATAAGCACATCTGAATGGGACATGCTTCACTTGAATGATTTAAACTGTAATTAAACATCTCACATCATTTGTCATGCTTTTCATTATCAAAATAAGGAAAGTGAACATCTGACAAGTTTAAGGCACGTGCCCTTCCTGTTTGACACTTCTAGGCAGTCTGTTGACGCCATTCCTGGTTATGAAAGGAATCCTAATCAAAGACATGCCCATTCCAATTTGAGACAAACAACATGGTGGTTTATAGAAAACTTCCTTTCTGCATTGACCCACAACCTAAACAAAAGGTCAGAATCACTTAAGCTGCTTCAAAATGGAGAGCTGTGATACAAACCAGCAATGTGGTGTGGATGGAAGCCCATGCAATTCCTTTGTAAGCTGCAAACCTAAGTAAACACTATGAAAGCCTGCTATTATTTACTCTGATACCATAGTCAACACTTTGGAATCATTAGCTTTGAACCCTTGGGTAAAGCTGGTTTTTAAACTCTCTATTTCACATCCAAGGTCGACTTCTTCTACAGCCAGCAGATCCATAACCCCGAAGGCCACATTCTTCCCTCACATACACATGTTCAGCTCTCACAGGCATCAACACAAGGGTCTCCTGGGACCCCCAGCAAGGATAAGGGTTAACTTCCTCTCTCCTCTTTCACCTGAAAATTAAATGCTAAGGAATCAGAGTTTGGATTTATCAAATATGGAAGGCCAAAAACAAGAAATAATACATTTGAACCTAACTACAGAGGATTCCTGAATTTCTTGACCACAGAAGTTTTACTAATGTCAAACAATGTAACTAACAGGAGACATATTAAATTCTCTTTTCACCAAGACACCCACCTCTGCTCCAAATATCACCCGTATATGAAGAATGTAGTGGTCACATATTACCAGTGGGACCTCATAAATCAATCACTATAATAAACAGCCATCCTGGCTTCCATATTTACACAGATTTAAAAAAAAAAAAAAAAAAAAATATATATATATATATATATATATATATATATATATATATATATATCTAGAAGGCACGGATTTTCCACTCAGTCTTCTGGCCACTGACAATAATTAGTGGGATGACTTTCATGAACTGGTAAAGCTCTCTGCCATGTATTTTCATTTTTCTTATGAAAAAATGACCCACAAGAGCACTCAATGCTCTAAAATTCTGTGATGTCTAAGAACCAAATGAAAGACTGTAACTTTATAAGTCCACAAGCATTGCTTCAAGGAACTATAAACTTAAAAAACCCCTGGGGCAGTACTGTTATCTTCAATTATGAAGCACAGGACATTAATAATTAACAGTGCGCCACTAGCAAAGGTAGTAAAATTAAGTAAGTACTAAGGTGACTTTCTGGGCTGTGCCTAAGGTCCGGGCCCAAACAGCTCCACAGGTACAACACCTACCCTAAGAATTAACTGAATGTGGGACTAAGTCCAGTCAAACCTAAACTGCTTGGAATTAGGTGAGAGAGAGAGCACATATGTACATCATGTCTAGAAAATTCTCCATAGTCAAGACTTAGACCTGAGCCCCTGTGCCAGGACAAAGAAAACCAGAGTCAAGGCATCCCTTCATTTTCAACTGGCTGCGTTTATTGCAAGTCATATAGGAGCTACCTTCTGCACAAAGGCTAGGTATCCTAGCCAGCCCACAGAAGCCTCAGAAGCCCACAGAAGCCTCAATAGAGAACAGCCCCTGAAGTACAGTAGTTAAAAAACTGTTTCAATGAGACCTAAGGCTATATGTAAAAACACGTCCCATGAAAAGTACCTTCCAAATACGAGAAGGAAAGCCATGTATCCCACCCCCACCCCCCAGAGCATACATTCTAGGTAGGCATATTTTTTCTTTCTTTCTTTCTTTCTTTTTCTTAAGATTTACTTGAGAGAGAGAGAGAGCAGGTGCATGCGCAGGGCGGGGAGGGGGGGGCAGAGGTAGAAGGAGAGAATCTCAAGTAGACTCCCAGCTAAGTCTGTAACCCAACTCAGCACTTGATCCCATGACAGAGATCATGACCTGAGCGGAACTGAGTCAGATGCCCAACTGACTGAGCCACACAGGCACCCCAGGTAGGCCATTTCTTTCATCTTCACGTCCTTGCTCAAAGTAGGAACTAGTAGGTTTTTTGATTTATTTTGTTTTTTAAAGATTTTATTTATTTGACAGAGAGAGAGACACAGCAAGAGAGGGAACAGAAGCAGGCAGAGTGAGAAAGGGAGAAGCAGGTTTCCCACTGAGCAGGGAGCCCGATGCCAGGCTCAATCTCAGGACTCTGGGATCATGACCTGAGCCGAAGGCAGATGCTTAACAACTGAGCCACCCAGGTGCCCTGGGAACTAGTAGTTTAATGATCCCAGATAAAAACAGTATTCCATGGACCTTGGTGGCGATGACCCTTTCCACTGGAGTATAAAATCAGTGGACTGGATCATCTGCCCAACCATCGTAGTCATCAACAGATAGATCAACTTCAAAAATATTACACTGAGTAAAGAAAGTCAGACACAAAAGAATATGTTCTGTGTGATCCTAATAGTATGAAGTTCTAAAACAGGCAAAATGACTCTATATTAGTAGAAATCAAAACAGTCGGTTTTGGCAAGGGGAGGAAAACTATCTTATAAGAACTTTCTGGAGTAATGGAAATGTTCTGTGGGTTACATGCAGATATGAACTTGTCAAAACTAATTAAACTCACACTAAAGATCTGTGCATTTCACTGTAAGTAATTTATATACCAATTGAAATATACAAAAAAAGAAGAGGCAATCCTGGGGAGGGAGATATTGACATAATGATAATAATATTCCAATCGTCAAGGACTTTCCAGTGATGGGGGAGACACCACGTATCTGACAAGGCCAAAACATTTGGAGACGAAAGGGCAGATATGCTGAACACATTTTATAGCATACACGTAGCCTCCTTTTTCTTTAAGCCCTGGCGACTAAAAATTTATTTTAATCAGTTGGGTGGGTAATCCTCAGTCTAAATTAACTGGCACAAATATGCCTGTCACCAGAGAGTGAACATCAAGATTACAAACTCTGACATCACTACTTTGGTGTAGACCAAACAGACCAAAACCACCAAAACCCTGTGTCCCAAGGGTTTCAAGTTTCAAGATTATCCATTGCCCTGAAGTCACAAAGCCCTACCAGTCTTCTAAGGCACAATACATGGGACCCAAGGACCATAAAAATATCTCCCTCACTGACTGTCCCAATGCCCAAAGTGCCCAGATCATAAATTTCCTTGGATTAAGGCGTCTGGGTGGTTCAGTTGGTTAAGCCACTGCCTTTGGCTCAGGTCATCATCCCAGAGTCCCGGAGTCGAATCTCCCATCCGGTTCCTAGCAACTCAGGGAGTCTGCTTCTCCCTCTGAGCTTCTTCCCTCTCATGTTCTCTCTCACTCTCTCTCTCTCTCTAATAAATAAAATCTTTTTTAAAAAGTCCTTGATTCAAAGCAGAGATGGGACCCTTAAAGACCCAACACCCCACATCTTTCCCACAGCCCACTTCTAACCCATAACATTTGAAAACCAGGTCTTTGCAGATTCTCCCTCAAAAGACACCCTTCCTATCTTCCCACAAGCTTCCCAGCTTTATTTGCTACATTCTTAAAGACACACCTCAAATGATAAATTCATGCCTCCTCCCAGAGACTGAATCTAGACTGTAAGACAATCCAACCTCCTGAAGCCAAAGAAGGGAAGCCAGAGCATTATTAACACCTGGGAATCAGGAAGGGGAAACCAAAAGGCTGACAGAGATGCCTAAAACATTCCAATTCTTAAACTTAAGATGACTCTTCTGTAGCCATTGTCTGTTGACCATAAAAACATCATGGAGCAACTCTTTGAACAGTTCAGAGTCACTGAGCAGCCGGTCAAGCCACTCCCTTTGTTACTCCCACAGGTCACCCTGTCTCAATGCATACATAGCAACAAACCAGCCTGACTGACACAAACAAACACATTTCAGCCCAACAGAAGATCTGAAAACTTTTCAAAAATAAGAAATCACAAGCACTGAGAGGAAGAGTTGTGTATTTACCCTTTTTGTGAAGAAAGGAAAAGAAAAGGGAAAAAAAAAGTCAAACCTGAGAATAAATCCACCTGTGAGTGCCTATCTCTGTTAAGGTCACCAAAAATCCCTCCTCTTTATTTGCAAACAGTTTAGAAGCTACTGAAGGAAGTCGGCCAATAAACGTTTTTGAAACCAAGATTAATGGCTGATTTGTCATCTGGGAAAGGAAAGGTGAGCTTCCATGCCTCTGCTAAGGAAGCAAACCAGAGGGGGAGGGGCCCCTGATTTATGGGGTTGTGAGGAGACTAATTAGAGCCTCCTGAAGGGAGATAAGAGGGACCAAAGGCATTTGAGAAAAGCAAAGTGAAAGGTGGGGACACAGCCGAGTCCATAGAGCAAACAAGGAGGTGGAGAAAGGAGGGGGCTGCAGAAATAAGTTCCAGAAGCAAAGCAGAGTGACTGCATGGATTCCAAGGTAATCCCATGTTTCGAAAGCTTCTAGAAGGCACCAAGAAAAGGCCCATGTTCCTGCACCTCAGACAAGGTCTGAAAACAAAGTCCTTGCACCTTAATCTTGAACAACTGTCCCCTTACCCCCCTTTCCAGGACTGCACACGAGTGGCCAGCACGCCCAAGGTCACCCAGCAAGCAGTCCGTCTCCTTCCTATCCCAAATTCCCTGTGAAACAGCCTGCTCAGGGGTCCATAGGTTGGTTTGTTGAGCAGAAATTGTCATCCAAGACAGTTTCTTATTTTACCACTTAGTACATTTGCTCTCATATCCGCCACATTTGCATCTCTCAGGGGTCCTGATGCGGGAAGGAGCCATCAGAGACACAGGGGAACCGAGTCCAGACCCCAAAACAAGCAGATCAAGGAGGGAAGACCCTCCGTGCAACCCGGTCCCGAGAGAAGCCTAGGCTGGAGGGTGCTGGGGCGGCCTCTTCAGAAGACACTGCACCAGGGTAGAGGCTCAGAAGGTCAGGCCCACTGCAGTGTGTCTGGAAACAAGGGGGTGCTGAGAAGAGAAGATGAAGCTGCCTCGCTGTCAGAGTCAAGCTACTTCTTCCCAGGACAGCGGTGCATTTGCAGTACTTGTGCGCCTGCGCACGCGCGTGCGTGCGTGCGTGCGTGCGTGGGTGCGTGTGTATGCGTGCGCGCGCATGCTCCTGGACGTGCACGTCTGCAAGAGTTCCGTCTCAGTTCATGGGCTTCATGGGATAAATTTATCACACCCTACCTTTATTGGGGTGTTGCGTTAAGGTGTAGGAAAGAGGCACAGAGTCCCTGAAAACATGTGCCTAGAATGGGGCAGTCTCTTTACCGCTCTCATTTCTAAACCTGAGAACAAAGAGAAGGCAGAGAGAGGCAAGGAGGGAGGGATAAGCAAAGAAAAAGAGCGAGAAAGAAAATAGAAAGGAAGTGTGAGGGAGGAAAAGAAGGGAAAAGAAATAGAGTGGAGGCAGAGGGATAGACACGGAATGGAAGAAAGCCAGCAGGCAGCTGGTGCAAGAAATAAGTAAGGGTCTTTTCTCCCATTTTCCTGTCTTTTAATAAATCACTGTAGCGGCCTGTGACAGCTCTCTGTTATCCCTAAATGCTCAAGCAAACAGCTTTTCTTTGAGCCCATTCAAGTGGCTGCCAGGGCGGTTGGAGCTGGGCAAGCAATGCGGGCCCTCAGACTGCCCCCCTGTAATTCAGTTAGAAAAGCAAGCATGAAGTCAATATTCATTGCACAGGGTAAGAATTGCCACAACACAATGAAATGGTAATGAGCCGGCTCACAAAGGAGGCAAGCTGGATAATCAGTTTTTAAGGAGGTTCTGGGCACACGAGGCTGCCAGGGCCTGAGTGGGCGGCGAAGGCATATGGGCCCCCACCTGAGGGCCTGCCCTCAGCCCCCACCATCTGCGGGCAATGGCAGGAGGCCGGCTGGAAACCAAGGGAATCTCGCCAGGCCCTTTTCCCCCAGCCACTCCTCTCCATTTTGCGATTTGGGGGCCTCACAGAACCTAAAATGTGGGGACAAAAAGCCATTTCACAGCCATGGCCCCTATGCGGGCTTTCAGAGGAGTCAGGGCAAAGGCCAGCAGATGGGAAAATTGAAAAGCCTGCAGTGTACCTGTCATATGTGCTCAGTCCACTCAGGGATCATTACCTGACTGTATCAGGACACCTGAGCAGAAAGTCACCAAAATAACAAGAATTATGGGGTAGAGTCAGACACTGGGTATTTGTATATGTCCGTAGTTTAAAATATACAAAGGAATTTATGTGTCTTACAAGGTTTCATTTAATTCACCTTTCTTAAGTCAGATTTTTTAATCTCAGTAAAGCTAAACTCAAAGAAGTGCCCAAGTAAGATGAGACCATCAGATAAATGGCCATGTGTGACCTGCATATAGATAGCCGTAGGTCATGGACCTGGCCTAGAGTTGCCATCCCTGGGCTTGAAGAGAAATTTTTCTTCAAGACTTCCAATTTGATTTCATCCTGTATTTTCTACCCATGTCTATTTGGAGACTGGCCCATACTTAGACAGCTGCCAGAAGAGTTTCTATTTACTCGAGATAAATCTGTTGTCATCATCATCATCATCATCTATATCTACATCTCTAGTGATTGCAAAATTAATTTAGATGTCCTACAAAAATGTATGCCAAAAAGCAAGTGATGTACAATTTAAAATGAAAAGTGAGGGGCTCCTGGGTGGCTCAGTTGTTAAGTGTCTGCCTTCAGCTCAGGTCACAATCCCCGGGTCCTGGGATCTAGCTCTGCATTGGGCTTCCACTCAGCAGGGGGCCTGCTTCTCCCTCTCCCACTCCCCCTGCTCGTGTTCCCTCTCTCTGTGTTTCTCTCTATCAAATAAATAAATAAAATCTTTTAAAAAATAAAATAAAATAAAGAAAAGAGAAGGAAAAATCAGAGTAAGAGACAAAATGAAGCCCAAGTTCATGCATCCTTGCAGAGCTGTGCTAAGACTTGGTGATGGACCTTCTAGTAACCAGCTGAAAGACAGAAACGTAATCCTTTAAGTCGATGAATCTCAACAGAACCCCAAATATTCTGATATATGTGGCCTGGTGATGCACAGCCCAGGATTCTGTATTTTCTAAAGATCCCCTGTAAGATAAAAACAGAGCAGTTGTTCAAGAGCTAATCATTCTCGATTCTCATTGAAGGAAAAAAAAAAAAACACACTCTCAACAACTCCTTTACAGTGACAGCAATAAAGATTGTTATATTAGGACATAAATATAGCCCATGGGAACACAGGAGGCTGAGGAGGAGGGAAGGGTACATCAGGAAAAAGAAGTAGCCTAGGGAAAGAAAATGAAGTACACAGCAAGTCATGGTATGTTTAGCAGTTGATAAGAATATAGATGTGTGTGGAGGGAATTCAGCATATTGATAGAAGAGGGTTTGTGAAGAATCCTGAATGGCTAGCTCATGGCATGAGGTTAAGAGCACATGGGGTCCAACTGCCTGGGTTCAAATCCTTACCTTATAGCTTCCCTGCCTAATAGCATGTGAGAACTTGGGCATGTTGCTAACTTTCTTTGACCTTCAGTTATCTCATCTGTAGATTAGGAGCAAGAGGAGTACCTACCTTGAGGGAATAAGTGAGACATTCTATATAAAGCACTGAATGTAGGATCTGATACATTAGCTCCTACTACTATTTTCATTGTCATTGCTGGTACTATCCTTAATGTAAGGAGGACAAAGGAATAAAATTATTTTCAGGAAACACCTTTTGGATGTACAGATCTTTTCCTATATTATCTTATTTAATTTTGTAACAACTCAGTTGAATAGGTATTATTATTTTTATGCCCAATAAGCCAATTGAATCTCAGTGTAATTAAGTACCATGCCCAAGTTCATACAGCAGGAAGTGGCCAGACAAAGATCCAAACCTTGAAACCATAAGATATTCTAATGATAAACTGAGGACAATTTATAATAAAATGAACAAAGCTTAAATTTCAAGGAGACCCTCCCTCACCTGCCTTGGCTCTTCCAAAGCTCTGAATCTAATTTTGTATCCACAATTGTGAATCTAATTTTGCATCTTTTTCTTAAAGAGGGTTCCCAAATTTATGTAAGTGTCATGACATACATTCAATACATACTACATAATGTATGCTATGATCAGACTTTGTTCAACACAGTGAACAAGGGTGACCAAGGATAAAGTCATAGAAGGAAGGCCAGGAGCAAATGTGTATTGCAGGTAGAGATAAAGAGTTAAATATTAGCCACATTGTGTTTGAGGGGACCACAGAGCAGCCAGGTCAAGATGGTGCAGATATCTATAAATATGGGTCAGGAGAGTAGGTAGTATAAGAGATTCAGATCAGAACTGATGGGGTGAATGGTGATTAACACTAGGGAGAAGTTATTACTCATAAAGATGGTCCTAGAGTTTCGCTCTCCAATATGGCAGCCACCAGCCATATGCGGCAATTTAAGTTTATGTTAAATAAAATATGAAATTCAGCTCCTCAGGCCCACTAGCCCTATGTCAAGTGTCCAATGGCTACATGTGGTGAGCAGCTTTGGTACTGGTCAGTACAATATAGAATATTTCTACCATCACAGAAAATTCTACTGGACAGCTCTGGTCCAGAAAGTCAGAAGATGGTTAAGCATAGACACACAGGAAAATAACAAAGGGACAAATGGAAGTAGGACAGTGAATAAAGAGTAGTGAAAGTAGCCAGGAGACTCAGGAGAGCGAGGACACGGAGACCCCAGCAAAAAGAATTTCAAAGGAAGAGTTTATTCACCAGCTCAGGAATTAGCAAAAGAGACAACCAAAAACTCCCAACATGGAACTAACGTGCCTCCAAACGGGCTACTTCCAAACTCTATCTCTTTGCGTTTAACAAAATGTCTCAGATTGTGTGGCTTATCAACAACGGAAATGTATTTCTCCATAATTCTGGAGGCTGGAAGCCTGAGATCAGAATGCCAACATGGTCAGGTAAGAACCTTCTTCCAGATCACAGACTTCTTGATGTGTCCTCACACGGCAGAAGTGGGTAGGGAGCTGTTTGGTGCTTCTTTTATAGAGCCCTAATCCCATACAAGAGGGCCTCACCCTTAGCACCTAATCACCTCCCAAAGGCCCCGCCTTCTAAGTCCATCACATTGGGTGTTAGGATCACAGCAGTGAATTTCAGAGGGACACAACTTTCAGACCGTAACACCTCTGCATGGGTGTTCCCATTAAGACCTTGAAATAGCACTGTTTTCTTACAGCCATAAACACACCCTGAACTTGGCCCGGCCCAGAGAGGAAACCTTGAGAAGGACAAACAGCAGCCTTAAGTTAGAGAAGCAGATGCCCAGAGGCCTGCATTCCCTCTCTTCTCTCAGCAGAAGCCTTTAAAATCATACTCAAATGGACAAGGCACACGCCTGCCCGTGCCAACACACACCTCTCCAACAGGCGCCTGCCTGCATACCTACGCAACTTCCTGTTTGCTTGTGCAATTACCTACTGTTCACATAAGAATGCATGTTCTGAGTGCAGCCTTTTCTGGCCCGCACATGTATGTGCATATTTTGAAGGTGCAAATGAGGCACCGAGCATAGTTTTTTAATGTAGCCCTAAGGGGTACATTATTCTGATCAGCACTAACATTGCCGTCCTACATTAAGGCATCAACTTTAGGCCCCACTAGAGGCAACAAAGTTAAACAAGCAAACAAACCCAGTTCCCCATGTGGCTCAAAGCTTTTCCTTTGCCCTTCACTCCTATCTCCTCCTATTGAAGTTTCACTGACTGCCAAGTGCCCACCTCATCCTAAAATCTCTCCAAATCCTTTCCCAGACTCGTTACCTCCTAATCCAGGTATTTACATAGGTATTTGGGCCTGTTTCCCCTTCCTAATTATGGTCTTGTCTTTCCAAACTTTGTCTACCCCACAGTCATGCATCAGCATTTTGAAAAGTGTCCTGGTACACCTTCTGGAATGAATTCCTTGGTCACAGATCTGTGACTGTAGCAGAGTCTAGCTAAGTGTTCAAAAAAACCATTTTCCTTTTTCCTCCCAACACAGCTGGACCGCATTTCCCAACCTCCCTTGTCCTTCTATTCAGCCATCAGAAAGTGGGAAGAAGTGATAAGTAAGTCACTGCTAGGTTGAGATGATTAAGAGATGTTCCTTTTACATACTTGCTCCCCCTCCTTCATCCACTGGCTGGAAACAGAAAACCCCATGGAAGGCTCCATGGCCTTAAATGACACAGCAACTAGACAGAAGGAACCTGGGTTCCTGAAGGACTGTGTGGAACATGGCACCCCCCCCACCCTTCCTTACTGGACTGCAATAAAGGCAAGAAATTAACCTTTATTATGTTAAAATCTGGAGAGCTGGGGTTTGTTTACTCTAGCAATCAGCCTACCCTGATGTGGTAAGTGAATTGCAAAATTTTTCCAAATTATTTCCCTCCCAGTCCCTCAGCAATGTGACTTGGTACCTTCTTCCATCGAGTGCTGGAGTCTATTTTCCATCCCTTGAACCTAAGATAGGCCACATCGCTTGCTTTTGGCAAATGAAACATAGCAGAAGTCACCATGTGCCACTTCCAAGCTTAGCTCTAAAAAAGCATTGCATGCTTTTGCATGGATATAAGAAATGATTTGTAATTAATCTGTTAAATAAACCCTGCCAATGAAAGGATGCTTGTCAAATCATTCAAGTTTGTTCTCTTTAGAAACTTAAACACTTCTATCAACAAAATATATTTAGTTGAGATTTATTTCGTAAACTGTTCTTTCAGTGGTCTTTGCAAAAGGGAAAGAAGGAAAAACCAACTTTAATCCCCATCCTTTACAAGTATTTCAGTCTGTACTAATAAAGGCTGAGGATGTTTCAGAACTAAGAATGACAACTACCCCTGTGGGTTCAGAGATGAGGAAGGTATTTGATGGTTTTGGTGCTTCTATTTTATGGTCATCTGAAGACACTGAATGGGAATCACCACACCCCAAGTACAGTGTCTCGTATTTTTCTCTGCAATAAAAACTATTATGGGGCACCTGGGTGGCTCAGTGGGTTAAATAAAGCCTCTGCCTTTGGCTCAGGTCATGATCCCAGGGTTCTGGGATCGAGCCCCGTGTCAGGCTCTCTGCTCAGCGGAAAGCCTGCTTCCCTTCCTCTCTCTCTGCCTGCCTCTCTGCCTACTTGTGATCTCTGTCAAATAAATAAATAAAATCTTAAAAAAAAAAAACCTATTATGCTTAATATCAATGTAGCTTTATCCTTTGTGGGTGAACTAAGGAATAACTTTAAAAACCTCCCATACATTCACATCTGGGGGAAAAAAAAAAAACCACAGAGGCAGGTTTTTCCTAAAAGCTATGTGTTTGATTTAACATTGTTTCAATATTAGCTCACAACAAGTCTAAGCATTACACCATCGTATTGATTATTTGAATTACATTCAGTTTTTCCACTTGTTTGCCAGTCTCCTTGAGCAGTCTATTTTTGGCTGAGAGTTTTTTCAGTGGTTCCACTCAAGGAAGTACCCACTTGTTTTAAGTAGCACTTCTTGTCTGCAACAATGCTTCTCAGACTTCAACATGCTACATATCCCCTAGAGATCTTGTTAAAATGCAAGATCTGTTAAGCTTCAATGTTAAGATTCTGATGCAGTGGGTCTGGGGTTGGTACTAAGATTCTGCATTTCCAACAAACTCCCAAGTGATATTGATGATGCTGGCCCATGACCCACACAAGAGTCCAGAATGGACTTTTATGATGTTGGATTTTCTAATACTTAGAATTTTATTCAGATGGAACCTGATATGGCATCTGAAAATCAGGCCAGAAAATAGGCAGTGGTTTGCATACTACCTATAATTCACCCTGTGATCACCAGCCTGCACTCAGTCCTGTGTGATGCCAAAGGTGTCACCACCTACCTGGCCATTTGCTGAATGAAATCCCAACACTCATTTGTACTGATATAGAAAGCAGCGGTTGGGGAACATCTTGACATTCTACACTCGCATCTCATTACTTTCCCATTCTAAAGAGGCCAGATTCCTCACTTCTTTCCACAACTCTGTTTCCTTGCCTTGCCTTTCCCTATTATCAACCTACCATCTTGAATATGTATCCACACAGGCTAGATGAGAGTAGTGGTATCTATTGATCCAAGCACTCATGGTGAAGTATATACAAGTTGGATTTTTTTTTAATCTAGTTATTTGGCTTATCTTTACACTTAGTAGCAATCCAGGCAGAAGGGATTGGGAATTCTACTGGGCAGACATAGGACCAGTTAAGCAGGAGAGTGTGTCTAAAGAGCTGTAGCCACTCAGGTTTGGTGTGAGCCCTTAAATGAGAAGGCCTTTAGTTTCACAATCACAGTGTTTGCATCAAGTGGGTTTCTTTAGCCATTAGCTGCCATCTCAAAATGCTTATTCCTTATAGTTTGCTACAAAAAGTGTGATTCATAGATTGATAGATGTATCCATCAATTAAGTAACAGGAAACTAGGTTCTGGCTCTAATTCTGCCCCCTAATTAGCTGGGTGAGTTTGCACAATACATGTTGCTTCCCTAAGCTTCACTGCTATTAATTATAAAAATAAGTTTCCAGCTTTAACTTTTCTTACAGCTCAGATATCCCTTGACCTGAAATGCTCCAGACCAGAGGCAGCTCATAGTAAATGACCCACACAGCACAAACAGCTCTGTTACCACACTCACTACTGCACATGCATCCTTAGCCACAGGTAGGAAGGTCCCCTGAAACATCTTATGCCAGCTCCTTCATTTAGTACTAGAGGAAACCAAGGTCCTGGGAGACAAGACAAATCTCTTCCAAAGTCATACGGGTGATCAAGGGCAGAGAAGGGCTAGAACAGAAATTTCCTAATTCTCAGTTGACGGTCTGCATGATAACCTATGAACTTAAGAAACCAGGCTTTAAGAAGTCATATGAGGATTCAAAATTGTCCCTCTGTTCTGGTTACCATGGAGCTATTTATGTAAGAGAAGCATTCACACACTGGCAAGGCCACCAAGAGCAACACTAACTCAGTCTTCTCCACATTTCTCTGCAGTACTGGCACATAGGCGGGGCTTTATAAACACTTGTTGAATGAGAGAATGAGGGCTCCTTTACATTTCCTCTTATTTCAGAGATATATTTATGTTTTTAGAGTCTCAGCATGTATAGTAGCGGCTTTAGGGCATGTCCCAAATTCCCTCAACATTTATCTCTCTACCCAAAGGCTGCTTATTGTAAACTTAGACTCTCCTTCAGTAGGGCTTCTTTTCTGGCCACAAGAACACAATTCACCCAAATGCAGATCATCCCAGAAGTGCTAGAAATAACCCTAGAGTAGTCTTCCACAGGTGGTGGATGAGGGTTTGATGTATCAATACCCCAGCTTCCTCCCCCCTTGGGTGAGACAATGCTAAGGCATGTTTTAAAATGCTCCAGAGTGCCTCAGCAGAATTGGGCTCCAGCTGCCCACAGTGATAACTGGTTTGATAATACCCCCTTCATTTCTTTCATCCATTCCCTACCTCACTTCCCTACTCCCTTACTAGCATTTCTTAGACTCACCTTCCAAATAAAACATTTGTGGCAAAATCCGTGTCTTAGGATTTGCTTCTGGGGAATCCAAACCAAGGCACAGGGGTATGAACTTTGGATATGACAACTGAATTTTTATCTGATTCTGATGCAGATTGGGTTTCCCCAAAAGTAGGTCCCAAGAAAAGGATATGAATGCAGGTGGTTTGCCGAGATGCACCGAAGGAAATAAAAGTTGGAGAGTACAGTGGGGAGACAAGAAAAGTAAAGGAAGCCAATATAAAGTGCATCCATGAGTTAGCTGCTGTGCAAAACTATGGGCACAACCCCACCAGGGCCCCCTAGAGAGGCTACAAGGAGCATACCATGGAACTGTGCGCTGAGATGCAAGAAGCTGAGTGCTGATTCACTAACACCCACCCTCAGGACATTAGGTTGTGAGTTTCCCAGCATGCCCTGCAAGCAGGCCACGCACACCCTTGTGGTCAAAGAATACCCTCAGACAGAGACACCATAATTTCTCAGTTATTTAGCAGAACTGCCTCCAAGGGACTTCTGGGAAAACAACAGTGTATGCCAGACTCTGTTGGCAGGATTTTTACTACATCAAAATGCTGTTTTACTCAGCAAGTGATCAACTTGGTATCCTCAGAGACTACTTAGAGACTCCTTAGTTCTCAGTTTGCCTTGTTTGAGCTTCCTTGAAAGGCACCCCTAAATGCCATCTGTGCCCAAAACAAAACTCCTACACAAAGTAGGAAGCAAGAGAGATGGAACCAGGAGAAGAAAAAATGAGCCTGAAACCTGATTACCCCCCAGTCATACAAGTAGCTGAACTAAAAATGTTCAGTGGCCACGTCAGTTCCATGCCTACCCTGTCTTCAACACACTCTCTTGGAGGCCCAGCAGCTCTCAGACTCATGGGGCCTCACAGCCCCTTTCTTTGATGCCTCCCTGTTCAGTGTCACTGAGACTGCCTCATCAGGAGGGCCCCAAGGTCAAGGCACTATCAGGAGTAAGGTTTCTTAAGTGCCATGTGTGAGACACCATCTGACACTGTTTATAGATCAATTTAGCCCCTTACCAACCACAGGACAGAAGTTAAAAGCATTGCTTTTGGAGCTCAAATGTGTTAACTTCTGAAGTGATGTTTGAATTGGGGTTAAGAAGACCCCAAAGTTTTGATCTGCTGATTGGGGGTGGGGAAAAAAAGAAAAGAAAAGAAAGGAAGTAGACTAAAAAAATTTCTTCAGAAAGGAAATCAGATTATTTTGACTAAAACGAAGAGTCTAGCTTATAATGAATCTATCAACTTTGGGGTTGACGTAAAATGACTGCAGAAGTGTCTAAATTCTGCAGCTGCCAAAACGCAACCACTGCTTCTTAAAGTCATTCACTAAAAGAAGTAACTTCTCTCTCTCTCATAGATCAAGGCCAGAAAGGGGGGCATCCATTGGACACAGACCCAAAGCAATCACATAAAAGTCAAATAAAGCAATATCCTATGCCTAAAAGCTGCCCATTAGGGATGGAATAGTTGCAAAGCAGAAAACCACAAACACTCTACAACTCACGTTGTTGGAATTTGACACTCATTCCCTGAGATGTCTTTTGATACATAACATAAAGATTAGCAAGTAAGTTTCCCACACTTTAGTAAACCATGTGATAAAAAGCCTGTAATCTATGTGCTATTCAGTGTGGTTGACAATTTCTAATTGATGTATTTCTTATCTACTTAATGTGGCATAATAGGAAACAGTGGCAATTAAGATAATTAGATATGAATAGGAAACAGCTCTTCTGATTAATACCAAAGACTGAGCATTCTGGATATTCAACACATGAAAATCAATGTGTGTGTGTGGAATGTTATGAGCTGTCACAGCCATACTCCTGCAATGCAATGATGCTTAATGTATTAATGATTACCATGAGGCATAATGAGGTGCTGGGATCCCCTTGTGCCATTCAGAAAAGAGAAAATGATCCCTAATGGGGTTTGAAATGTTTAACAAACTCTACTGCATTCAATATCTTATCAGATAAAGGGCTAGTATCCAAATATATAACTTATCAAACTGAACATCCCAAAATAAAAAAATCCAGTCAAGAAATGGGCAGAAGACACGAACAGACATTACTCCAAAGAAGATATCCAAATTGCCGACAGACATATGAAAAATGCTCAACATCACTCAGCATCAGGGAAATACCAATCAAAACCACAATGAGATACCATCTCATACCAGTCAGAATGGCTAAAATTAACAAGTCAGGAAAAGACAGATGTTGGCGAGGATGTGGAAAAGGGGGAAACTTCTACACTGTTGGTGGGAACGCAAGCTGGTGCAGCCACTCTGGAAAACAGCATGGAGGTTCCTCAAACAGTTGAAAATAGAGCTACCCTATGACCCAGCAATTGCACTACTGGGTATTTATTTCAAAGATACAAGTATAGTGATCTGAAGGGTCACCTGCACACCAATGTTTATAGCAACAATATCCACAATAGCCACTGTGGGAAGAGCCCAAATGTCCATTGACAGATGAATGGATAGAGAAGATGTGAGATAGAGACCAAGATAGAGATAGAGATCTACAGATGATAGATAGATAGGTATTAAGTGAAATAAGTCAGTCAGAGAAAGACAAATATTACATGACTTCATTCATATGTGGAATTTAAGAAAGAAAACAGATGAACATAGGGAAGGGAAGGAAAATTAAAGTAAGATGAAAATAGAGACAAAGGCAAACCATAAGAGTCACTGAACTCTAAGAAACAACCTGAGGGTTGCTGGAGGGGAGGATGGTAGGGGATGGGGTAATTGAGTGGGGGGCATTAAGGAGGACACCTGATGGAATGAACACTGGGTGTTATATGCAACTGATGCATCACTAAACTCTACCCCTGAAATTAATATGATGGAATGAACACTGGGTGTTATATGCAACTGATGCATCACTAAACTCTACCCCTGAAATTAATAATACAGTATCTGTTAACCACACTGAATTTTAACAAAGAATTTTTAAAAATTCTACTATATCCTAATTCTTTCTAAATTAACAAAGTGAATTTAATATGGGATAATTCTCTATTAAGCTGTATATACAATGGACCAAAGGCTTGCCAGAGACGAGTTTGCAATGGAAATTATTAGCCCAGAAATAAATAGACCAGAACACTAAGAAAATTAATGAAATGATGTCTGTATATAAACTATCCAGAAGGAAAATGTACTGTGTTAATATGAATTAGGAAGCTCACAGTACATTTTAAAACCACTTTGGAATCTATTCAGAATATTAAGAAGTAATAAAGACCTAAAACTTTTAATAGCCTCTGTATTAAAGGTAGTGTGGGCAGAGATACTTTGCAGGATCAAATTGTTTGCTAAAGACGGATTTGTACAATCTTTGTGTCTCTTATAAATCATGACATGCAAAATCTTAGTTCTTTCGGAGCTCTGGAAATAAAAGTTGAAACTTTCATCATTCGGTCAATTATTTGATAAATATTTGTTGAGACATCAACAATGGTGTCCTACCAAGAAGAAGTCCAAATGACCCTAACCTACCCAGACAGTAGAGACACCTTCCAAATAATCAGGTAAGGAGCATAGAATATTCGTAAGTGGTAGGATTACATTAAAAAACAAAGACAAGTTTCCTACTACCTGGTGTTACAATCAAAGAAAAGCTGAAAAATTTTTAGAAACAAGTAGGGCTTTTGAATCACTTTCTTCCATAGCATCTTTATAATATACAAAGACCTGATATGGAATAAAATGCCTATATGGCAATCCCGTTTGAAGTAAGCTGAATTCTATACCCGAGGAAATCACGTAAGGTAAAAGTTGAAGAAAGTGAACTATCTCACATGTAGTGAGAAAAATTGTTCCTATGAGTAAGACTTTGGTAACTCTTCTCTGGTGCTTTAAATGACCTTTGCCAAAAGTCAAGGTTAAAATTGCTTTTATGAGAGTTTCAGAGTCAATGTTTTGAGGTGAGCTGTCTGGTTTGGGACAAAATTATGAGTACCAGGAGTGGTTGTTGAACTTGCCAGCCAATGACTGAAATTTGCTGTTTTCTGAATTTCAAGCCCACTTCCTAGCCTTAGGAAGCACTGAAGCATTCTGCCTGTGCTATCATTTCTCCCTGGGAAGGAAGGAATCTTCATGTTTCAAAAGGACTATCCATGCAAAAATTTAGAAGACTCTGCAGATGTACAGGGCCTTCTTGGGAGGCCAAATGTAGAGAGGTAAAATAAGAATGTTGTACCAGGTGACATTTAAAGATTCTGTCTTGGTATAAAAAAGCTGCCATTCAATGTAATTATTAATCGTCTACTTTTAGCAAATTCTAGACATTATGGCCAGTTACACAGACATAAAAGTCTCTGTCATTAACAGCCCCGTAAAGAAATCTGGAAACATAAGATGATGCATGAAAGGCAGAAAAAAGAATGCAAGATAAGAATAGCATAAAAGAAAGAGAAGAAAAAGGAAGAGAAGCTATATAAGGAAATAGTTCTATCAGTATAATAGTTTAGACCAAACTCTGCTACTGATATACTCCTTGTGTGAAAGTTAACTCTTACATCACTGGGCAGAGCAGATGTGGTTCCCCCAGCTACACTGAGGTCAACTGCATTGGCAGTGGCCAGTTCTTTTGCAGGTTGGCGGCTTCCTGCTCAAGCACTAGCTTTTTCCACCTCTCAGCACAGTGGCTTTCCCTACCACCCTGCACATTTTCTGAGCGTTGTCTCTAGGGCCATCTGCTTAGTCCATGCACAGGGCAGCCCAGAAGGGTCAGTGCGGGTGGGGAGGGGGTGGTTTAAACACCTGGAGGGCAATCCTGAACCAGTGATGATAAATACCCAAGACTCCCTGGCATTATAAGTTGTGCTCCATGTGGCTCCCAGGAGGGTCCCCAGCAGGACAGAGCCCCGGTAGTCAGTAGCAGTAACCAGCTCATTAACACAGCCTGTACTAGCTTACCTTTTTCTCTCTCACACTCTCCCCACTTCCTCACCATGCTTTCTGGGGTCACCTTCCCGATCAACTACCTGCTTCATGGTCTGCTTTTGGGAGAACCTGGATCACGAGAAAGGAGAGCAGTAATTTAACAATGGTAGTTACTGACAAGATTTCCATTCACCTTCCCCTAATGTTCCCTCCTAAAGAAGTCATTTTCGGGCACCTGGGTGGCTCAGTGGGTTGAGCCGCTGCTTTCGGCTCAGGTCATGATCTCAGCGTCCTGGGATCGAGTCCCGCATCGGGCTCTCTGCTCAGCAGGGAGCCTGCTTCCTCCTCTCTCTTTGCCTGCCTGTCTGCCTACTTGTGACCTCTCTCTGTCAAATAAATAAAATCTTAAAAAAAAAAAAAAAAGAAGAAGTCATTTTCTTCCTTAGTAAGTCCTTGTTGATATGTTTACCCCAAAGTCAGAATTCTCAGCTGACTCAGACCTCCCCTGAAATTCCTTTAAGTGTCCTGCAGGCCTTCCCTTCCTACCCATCATCGTCTCTCCTATTGTCCTCTCCCTTCCCCTCTTTCAAGGGCATCTCAGTACTTTCTTGTAAAGTGGGATCACCACCATCATGTAGAAAATGGAATAGTTTGGAACAGTTTATGCTGAACCGTTTTTTTTCACCGTGGCTTCCGAGGATACCAAACAGTAAAAACAATAGAAAGTAACATGGTTTTTTCACATACTGGAAAAACTTTCTCTCAACTCATCTTCATGGGTTCCTTGGTCCAATTTCAATACTTCAGGTTGACGTGAATATGTTGCTTAGATCCAACTTCTCAGTAGAATCACTGACAATATTCAGCCAACATTTAGTAACAACTTAATAGAGTTCATGTCAACTCACCTAATGTTCACAATAGCCCTACTGTTGTCACCCCATTTGACAGATAAGGAAACTGAAGGCAACTGATTTGCTTAAGGACACCCAGCTTCTGAGGGACAGAACTGCAATGTAAACTGAGGCAGTCTAGTGGAAAATAACCACTTCATTCCTGTTAAGCACCCTCCGCTCAAGCAACTCTCTTGCTAAACCAACAGGAACCCCTAGACCCTTGTGTTACAGCTTTATCATCTCAGAGGATTTTTTTAAAAAGAAAAAAGAAAAAAAAACTGAGATGAAAGAAAAAGCTTAGACCAACATGGAGAGAAGAAAAGCTGATTTGGATGGAGCCACCACCTGTACCCTGCAACAATTCCAAAGGCCACAAAACCACTTCTTCCATCTTTGGTGCACTCAGGAAAGCTGGTGAATATTGGCAATGCCACCCCAATCTGGCTTACTCTGGTGTCTTTAGCTAGAAGTCATTAATAGCAAAAGCATCTCCCAGCTGAAGCTCCCCCGATGACATCTGAAATAGTGGTGCTAACTTGGGCTTTCTGCTCTGGTCCAGAGGGAGGTGGGAGAGGGGCAGTATTTTGAAGAGCTGCAAGGACAGAGGCAGTTCTAGAGCAGAAGGCCCTTGACACTCAGTTCTTTTGTCTCCAAATCAAGCCAGAATGCCAAATCCTGTTTTAAAATACATACATACGTATTTGATGCCAAGTTGTCTCTATGGAACCCACAATATATTAGACTCACACCAGACAAGTGGCATTTGCCAAGTCAAAAATGTAAGAAAAAATCCTTAATTATCACGTTGCTGGCATCAAAGTATAACTATGGAATCTTCCCATCCTGACTTGCTTTGGGGTTGGCTAGTAAGGATATTAATTCACTTCTCATTTGCTCAACTAATCGCTTCCAAGGCACTGTGTATAATATTGATTGCTTGCTTCTCTGGAAGAGATGAAAGAAAGTGGCTAGAACTAGGTTTGGTTTGAGAGTTTTTTGCAAAGCTGTTTCCACCTGTGTATCACTATTTAAAAATAAAAACACAAAACTCTGTAGGCAAACATGCAATCACAGGAATGAACAGAGAAGGAGAAAGACACTGGAGGAAGACTAGGCCATACTTATAATGTTTTGCTCTTTGAGGAAGAGTAAAGAATGTCTACAGAGAGACTGGAAATGTGTTCCATGCATGGGGCATCAGTAGTAATGGCTGGAATATCTTCAAGGAAGTAAGGTATTCAAAATATTCATCTGTACTCAGAAAAGCCTACCGATCCGCTCATGGTGGGTAGCAAAAATTGACAAAAAACCTAAGCTATTGAACTTTTTTTGTCAGTTCTATACAATTCTGTTTATGTGCATGGGTTTCATCTGCAGAGTTCAATATAAAGAAAAAGCTAACAACACTCTGACTTAGCAAAGAAAAAAATACAAACCCCAGACTCCAGTTCTCCTATTCAAATGTCACTTTCCCCATCTCTCTACAAATATAAACAACTTCACATTAAGGAAAGTGAAGCTTCCCAATTCATGTACTTGTGCACAGTACCATACACTTGTCAAAGCAACTCTCACTTTACTAATAAGCCATAGGACATTTTACAAACACAGGGCAAGCCATTTTATTGATGGGAACATTGAATTACTTCTCCTTGTTTACTTCCCAAGAATAGAGTGGCTCCATAGACAAGGCTGGCTGGGAACACATGCAAATTTCCAATCAACACTGGTCTTTGAAAATTCACAGGGTCTCTTGTCAACAGTCCAACTTATAGGGTATCGGGTTCCCACTTACCTTTTCTAACATCTAGTAATTAGCCAGAAAGACTATCCGTCAGGACTTTTACTACTGTGTAGTAGAGGAAGCATCAAGTACAGGTAACTCTTAACCTTGCTCTTAAAGGCCATTGAAAATAGTCCCCTTACAGCCTCCAAAACCTCTCTGGTGTGATGACAGTTCTACTGGAAAACCAAACAAAACAAAAGGTTTTTCTCATTGCTCCTCCTGCTTTTGAACTGTAATAGAAAAAATGTTTTCCTGATGTCATGACTATTGCCAAAGATTAGTGACAATCCTTACCTAGTATAATAACACCTATATTTCTATAACATCTCTGCCTCCCAAAAGCTCAAAGTACTTTCCTGAAGCATTAGCTCTGGATTTCACTCCCAACGTCATGCAAACTTCATGTAAAAGATCGGAAAACAAAGACACTCAGAGCTTGCACAATCAGATTAATGATGAAGCTGGAACTCTGCATTCACTTACGAGGCTCTTTTCTCTTCTACTGAGATTCCAAAACACATAAATAAAATAATCTGGCACTTCTCTGAAAAATAATAATTGTTACTTAAGGCAGAGAAAAGATTTCACTGTCTTACCGTGTCATAACAAAGCCTTCTAAGAGCTTTTTGAAAACTTCCAGACCCTTTATTTCTAGATGACCACCAAGTATAATTCAGAGACTCACCACCAATAGACATGTAGGACAGGGTTAAGAGAGAGTAGAAGAGCTGGAGATAATGAGTTCCAAGAGTGTTGCCTCCAGCCTCGCTAAAGGACACTAAAGCCTGGAATACAGGCACCATGCCAGGTACTTGATGCATGATTTCTCACTTAATCCTACATCAACCTGTAGAAAAGTAATAGCACCCTTATTTTAGGGATGAGGACAATGAGACTTGGAAGTTTACTTGTATAAACTCTAGGTGGTCTCACAAAAGAGATGATCTGTTTAGTCTAGACACCCTCAGGAAATAATTTGCCCTCCACTGTGAGTAGAAGGATGGCTCCCAGATAAAGAGTCTAGAGTGAACAGACTAAGATGAGTCATAAGAAATTGCTGATATTCACCTGCTTTTAACCTGCAAGAATGCATATTTTGTATGATTCAAACTAGTACTTTGGGGATCCCTGCAATGTATCTGGGAAAAAGAATCTCAAAACTATTAATACCAAGGGTAAAGTCAGAAATGGCCTTTGAAAGAAATCACAGGCAAGGGCTTTAGATGAAAGAGGCAGGCTAGATAGAGTATTTTAATTCAAAAATGCACCAGTTCATGATAAGCTTAGTGAGAAAGGGTGTGTTCCCACCACTGGAGCAGAAACTTCCTTTCCCAAGCTCTTCTAGGATTTTGCCCTTCCCATTCATCCTTTCCGATCAAATTCATCCTTTTGGTAAACACAGGAGGGATTAGAGACCTTTAATTGGCTTTGAGGAAGAAATGGTAATCTGAGATGCCTGGGCAGGAACTATCTTGTGTCTTGTGGGAGAGAAGCAGGGACACAAAGAGGAAAGGAAATATCTGCAGCTTGGCAGGCTGTTCCCAGCCCAGGAGGAGAGGAGAGGAGCATTCAAGAATAGGCAAGGTTGTTAAACCATTCACCCAAATTTGTCTGTAAGCTATGAGCATGCCCTCTTGGATTTCTTCCTCCACTCCAGCTTCCTATGTGAAGTAGGGAAGTTCACTGGCTTCCCTGTATCTAGATCAGTGTTTTCACATTATAGCATGCATCAGTATCATTTGGGAACTTGAGGAGTAAGGTAGAGGAGCCATGCTCCACAGAGATTTTTACTGATTAGGTCTGCGGTGGATCCTAATGAGTTCCTAGGTGATGCCGCTGCTGATGCTGGTCCAAGAGGCACACTTTAAAACCACCACCCTAACTTCCAGGTATGTGCAATTGCATTGCCTCTCCCTGCCATGCAATACAATTACCTGGGCCATTCTGCACATACAGAAGCCACACCTATGCCAAGAAGGATAAATCAAAGACATGATGCTACCCAAGAGATCATGACAATAGGTGCTACAACTCTGGCTGGTGATGCAAACATTAGCTGCAACACAACTGACTCTGTGGGATTCACATTAATAATAATAGCTAAAAGCTACTGATGAGTTTGTATGTGTCAGGCAGTAGGTCAAGTCTCGACCCATATTGTCTTTGAGACAATGTTATTACCTCTGTTTTGTAATGCAGACTCAGACTTACTGGGTTAAATCCATGGTCATTCACCAAGAAAATGGGAGAGCTGGATCTAAAACCCATGACTCTGACTTAACCATGGCATGCTGTACTTCCTGAACTCCAGAAACACTAGATCTCGATGAGAGAGGTCTGCATCAGTGTCCCTTGATAAAGGAACAAACAAAGGTGAATGGGAAGTCATAGCTCTTTCTCTGCTTCACATTCTTATGTGACCTTTGGATAGAGCAAACATTCTCTTCCAGGGCCATTTATCCTCCACCTTTCCTGCTAACTCAGGGGAAAATACTTCACATGGTAAAGTGCGGGACATTGAAGGGAGTTACCTACCACCAAAGGTGGTGTCTTAGATTTTCTTATCTTTCCCCATTGAAGCAAATATCTAAGGCCTTGTAGGAACATCACCTGGTGTTTGGGGACTCTGGCCCCTGAAATGTTATTATGGTTTGGGGCTCTAGTGGGGAGTTGATTGCAAGGGGTGGGACACCTTGAACAGAAAAGCTTCTTGATTTTATGACACGCAGTTCTTGCATCGTCTAGCCCATCTCTTTGATGTTCAGGAGCAGGAGGTAGGACATGGGCTGCAGAGATACCAAGCTCTTATCTGAATGGAGAGTTGTTTTTATTGTTATTGCTTATCTTTAATCTGCTACTTAACTAGTCTTGCTGCTTCACCCTGAAGTTCCACTTTATAGCTTAATCCAGGACCCGGCTTCCAGAAGTCACTTGTCTGAGATTACAAATTTCTAGGTAGAACTTAATGGAGCCTTCCCTCTCAATAGAAAGATGTTAAGTTTTTCCCAAGATTGGAGCATCTTTCAAAGTACAGGTGCAACCCATGGACTAATTAGTGGTTAGGGACAGATCTTCAGGAACACTAGCCATACAATGGCCAATCACCTTGGGGTCACTAATTCCAGAAGAGTGCTGTTGTAGAGTACTGCTATCTTGACTTACCCCTTTGTTTTACTGGACTAAATGATATGTGTGATCACATATCTGATTCCAGTGACATTCATCCTACTTTCCCTGGTGATATATTAGGTCCAAATCAGTGGCCTTTCATATTGATACTTTCCCAATCTGTTCAAATAATTCTACATTAAAATTTCACATACCCTTTGATCTAGCAATTATCATTTCTAGATATTTTTTCCACAGATATATTTACACATGTCCAAAATGATGCATAATAGAATGGCCTATAATAGCAAAATATTGGAAACAATGGAATCCATCTGATCCACCAGTAAAGAACCAGCTAACTAAATTATACATAATTTATATAGTGGAATAGCATGCAATTGTTAAGACTGAGGCAGTCTACTTTGTACTGATATGGAACAAATTTCCAAAATGTTCCTGTTGACATGAAAGGAAGAAAATACAGAATTTTACATATAGTATGATATCGTTTGAGTAGAACAAAAGCATATATGTATACATATATTAAATATGGAGATAGATAGATATAGATATATAATAGAATATGTTTCCAGAATATCACTGGATGGAATCATTAAAACAAACAAACAAACACTAGCCATATTGCCAGTTGCTTCAAAATAGTATTAGATGGTAAGACCTAAATGTAGCTGACACTTACTCATTCTTCCTGAGAAGACTTGAGATTGATTTGGGACATTTTCCATGCAGCTTGAAGTAGATTCAAATGGAAAGGTAATGATATGGAACAAATCTCATGTTTTATCCTTCCCTCTTCTTTGCGACAATTAGCAAACCATCACCCCCAAGGGTACATGCGTGCCAGGGACACTACTGACATACACCCACCCATTCCAGTTTCTGAGAGTAGAATTTTCCTACAGAACCTGCTGGCTTCTAAGAAGAAAAGGAAAGGACACAGTGGGGCGAAACTTCAAAATCCCCAAGGATTTGGATACGTGCCTACAAAGGAAGGCAGTTACCTCACGTGAATGCAGTTGGATGGAATGTAGATCCAAGGGCCATATTTCCTAAAATACAAAGTTGCTGGAGACCTTCAACTTTTGTGAACAAAATCTTCAGAAAAGTATAGAAAGTTTATGATATTTCCTCTGAATAAAGTAATATTTCTCAAAATGTGCTTCTTACATTGCATGCATTCCCCACAGATTGTTTATGTACATGTATTCAATTCTAGCCCTTGGGTATGTTCCTCCTTTTTGTTTTTTCTTCACTCTTTGTCCATCAGATGCATAGATACAGCAGTATTTGCTGGTACGTTACTCTCAGTATGGTAGCCACCGGGATCACAACTCTGGAATCCAACCTCTAACTTCCTATGGAGTATCATCAGAGAATATTATTCCTCAAGAAGATCAAACTCCACATGTGCAAAAATATGAACACATCAACATTTCTTCTCCTCTAAGCCAACCAGTAGATTTCCCATTTCAATGAAAAATAACATCACCCTCCTGGTCACTGAAGGCTGAAATCTTAATCATCTTTAACTGATGCTTCTTCCAAGTCTCACATCCTATCAGTCACCAAGTCTTAATGCTTCCATCACTGAAACACTTTTCTAATCTGTGCCATTTTCTCCAATTCCAGGGCCATTATCTCAGTTTAGGTCATTATTATTGCTCAGTATGCTATCACGGCAGTGCTCCAGCTGCTATGCTTGCCTCCAATCTCTGCCAATTTCCCTTCCAACACCTGCCATTCAATAACTCTGCCTTTTTTGCTAAGTCCCTTTGATGACTCAAAATCAAGATAACACCACAAGCTCCTTATATGATCCATACAGGGTTCTCCAAGACCTTCTCCTTCCAGCTACTTTTCCAGCTTCATCTGCTTCTTCCCCCACCTCCACCTCTGTTGAATAACTTAGAGTCCCCCAAAGTTCCAGCCTGAAGCTTACCATCATGTGCTAAATATGCTATTGCTTCTGCTTTTGCTGCCTTCACCTGGTTGACATCTGTCCATTTTATGAATTCAGTTCAACTCTAACTTCCTCCCAGAACTCTCACCATAGTCTTCCTCATACTAATTCCAGCTGAGTTAGCTATTGTCCCTCCTTTACTTCCATGATCTTCTGTGCTTCCTTCATTGTTAATGCTTCATGTCACACTAAAATTTAGAGGAACTTTTTTTTTCATTTTATCTTTTCTTCTCCTATAGTTGTAGTTCCTCTACTATAGGGAACATTTTTCACTTGTGTTTTTGTCCCTAGGGACTATGTGATCTCTGTCATACAGTTATTACTCAGTTCCTGATGAATTAATAAAGATTAGGGTGCCATTCTTCAGAATTCTAGAACATTATTGTTTACACTACACCTAAAATAATGACTGACTGATTAAGAAGGAGGTATATCAATAAACATAGTGGTCTATAAAATACGAGACTGTTTTTCATACTGTGCAAAAATGTAAGCTTACAAATCTCTCATGTCCCAAAGACCTGGTAACTGGAACTATGTTCCAAGAACTGATTTAATTCTTATTTTATTATATTCCAAGAATTAAGTTATTCATTCTAATATTTATATATGTTGACTTCTTGTTATTGGTTAAAGCTAGAGATGCTCCTTCCACATAAATGAAATTGCTGAGGTTGATTTCAGGGATGATATCCCTTTTTTTTTAATCAAAGATTTTACTTATTTATTTGAGAGAGGGAGAGAAAAGCACAGGCACCTGTGCCTGTGAGCAGGGAGAGGGGCAGAGGGAAGGACACAAGCAGACTCTGCTCTGAGTGTGGAAGCCAATGCAGCTCTGTCTCATGACCTTGGGATCCAGACCCTGAGATCACAATCCTGAGATCATGACCTGAGCCAAAATCAAGAGTCCACCGCTTAACCGAATGAGCCACCCAGGTGTCCCTCAGAGATGATCATTAATAATCTCGGATTCAATTACAATTTGTAACAATTAGTGCACTTCTGTGTGCGTTTCTGGTACCATGGTTCTCATCAGAATTCCCCTGCTGACTGGCTGGTTTGTCCAGAAATGCCCCCAAATCTTTGAGGATACCCTCAAGTGTCTATCAAGACACAAATAGAACACTTCGAGTAGCTTTCTCACTCCACATCAACCCATCTTATTCTACCCTTCTTGTCTGACAACAAAATGTGGGGGTAGTGAGCCTCATAAATCACCTTTAGATTCCCTGCAAGGGAGACTGCCTTGGAGTAAAGATATTCAAGGACCTGAATAGTAAAACCCATCCAAGTCGAAACCAAGAAGGACTCCTAGGATAGCAAACTTAATCACAAAACAAATAGAAACCACCTACAGAGAGCCCCCTAACACTCAGAAATTAATTTGTACATAGCTTTGCTCAGAACTTGAAGTTTATTTTCCCAAAGAAGCTAACCTATACATCACGGATACTTTCTCCTGACCTGCTTCTAATGGTGATTTAAGCCTCTTATCATTTAACTGTGATAGAATTGAAGGATCTATCTGCCAATCCAACACTATCCATGTGGACAACAACTTAAGTCCAACTTCCAATGAACAAAATATCTGATTTTCCCACAACCCTTACAGAGTGAGAAACCATATTTGAGGAAGATTGAGAGGAAACCCCCCAAGACAGGGCAAAGGGGAATTTGTAAAGCTCAAACTGCCTGTGGGCTGGAGAAACTGTTTCCTGCAGCCAGTCACATCCCAACTGGGCATTTGTACTTCAGTAGGCAGCGCATAAAGCTAAAAGGAAATTCCACAACATCAGACAGACCCAAATTGAGGGACATTCCACAAAATAATTGGCCTGTATTCATCAAAAATATGAAAGACAAAGAAATACTGAGAAACTCTTTCACATTAAAAAAAAAAAAAAAAACTAAAGACATGTTAACTGAATGCAATATGTGATCCAGAATTTTCTTTGGCTGTAAAGAACATTATTGGGGGGTGCCTCGGTGGCTCAGTGGGTTAAGCCTTTGCCATCAGCTCAGGTCACGATCCCAGGGTCCTGGGATCGAGCCCCACATCAGGGTCTCTGCTCGGCAGGGAGCCTCCTTCCCCCTCTCTCTCTGCGTGCCTCTCTGCCTACTTGTGATCTCTCTCTCTCCATCAAATAAATAAATAAAATCTTAAAAAAAATTACTGGTACAATTGGGGAAGTCAATAAGATCTATAAACTAGATAATAATATGTCAGTGTTAATTCCTGATTCTGATTATGGTACTATGATTATACAACTATGTTCTTGTTTTTAAGAAATATGCATCAAAATCTTTAAGGTAAAAATATATCTTTGCAAGGGTATTCCCAGAATTCCAGGTGAGATAGATAGATAGATAGATAGATTATATATATATATACTTATAAGAGAGAGAAGGAGGGAAGGAGGGAGGAAAGAAAGAAGGCAGGCAGGCAGGAAGGAAGAGAAAGGAAGAAAGAAAAGAGGGGTCATTAGTAAACACTGAATATGAATGTGAGGGGCAGACAGCAATTCTTTTTACAGTTTCGCAACTTTTCCATGAGTTTGAAATTCTGTCAAATTTTTTAAAAATTATAAGGAGATTCCACATTTTTGTAATATTCAGTCACGCGGTACAACTCTCAGTCGTGGTCGTAAGAGGCTAACATGATTTTTACAATTTTTTCACTTGAGTAACAATGGAGGAATGCTACAAGTCTTCCAAGGTGTGAGGCCACCCCTTTGCAAGTGTCTTTGCTTCCGGTTCTTTGTAGAGCTGTCTCCTAGCGGGAGGGGAGAACCAGACTACAACCCCAGCCTGTAGCTATCTCCAAGGACCCCACTGTTGTGAGTATTCTGAACAGAGCTTCCCATTCTGAAGGCATGAGCAACATTTATCGTTTTCACCCAAACCTTTGGTTAAGCCTGTTTAATTTGGCTCTCCCTTAGTTTTATTCTGCTATGCTTGGATAATGGTGTGGATCTATTTACAGCTTTCCCTATTGTCTGAGAATGTGGCTTTGAGACAGTGTCATTAGGCATTTCCAAGTTGGTGTCAATGATTTCTCTATGATACCTTGATCCACTCCTGGCCCCTCCCCTTCTGCTTCTCCTGGAGGGTCATCCGTACCAGAGGACTTGAGCCGGTCCTCTTCATTCCAAGCATCTCACCCAGCCTGCCTCCCTTGGCCCTTCCTTCCAGCAGCTATCTTGGTGAAATGCTTGACACGGCCCTGCTCAGGCTTGTCCCTGGGCCAAAATCAACATTTGATATGTACTTCTGGGTTTTTTAGAGCTGACCCCAAAATATCTATTTACCCAGACGTTGACATTCTCATGAGTAATGGGCAAAGCTCCGAGGACACACTGTTGGTGGCAGAGCAAGATTCAGAATCCCACTCCGAATTTGAGAGCAGGACGGGGACTGAGAGATTGTCAAATCCAAACACCTCAGGGTAGGATAAGGAAAATGGGGCTGCAAACAGTGAATAAACGTGCCTGTTGAATTCAGCATTAGAACCCAGGTATGCTGGCTCCTGGATTAATTCCTTTTGACTCTACCAAAGGAATGAATGCACTTGGGTAGAATGGGCTCTGGAGCCTGAGTTATTAGGTGGGTAATGGTGAAGACAGCCTCCCAAATACATACTTTGGGATTAGAGACAACATTTCCAAATCCTTTTTCAGAGTCCTACACAAAGAAACCTCAAACCCAGGATTCCAGCCAAAAACAATGATTCTCAAGTCCCTATGAAATCTTGGATGGACGTTTAATTGGGCAACATATTAGCTGACTCCTGCGGCAGAGGCAGGCCGCAATAGAGCTCCAGGGCTCCCACTTCAAAAGGAGTAGATGTGTGTGTGAGTCCGAATCACACACAGTAGGCCATTTGCTCTTATCATTTGGATGAGTGCGTGCAAGAGAATATGAGGGAAACTTCTGAAATGTAATGCAATACAATATGCCCCTTTTAACTCAATTCACACATTTCTCCCAGCTTACAGAAAAGCTTACTGAGAAACTTTACAGAGAAATTTCCAGAAAAATACATTGGAAGAGGGACATTTCATTCTCTGTCCAGTGTAAGTACTAAACAAGAAAACACAAGGATTAACTCATTCATTCACTCACTTTCTCAGTCACTTATTCATTTATTCATTCACATGAGAAAAAATTACTGATTTTCACTTTGTCATAAATATCTTGATGGATTACAGTGAGGTTCCCCACTCTTACGAAGCACTTCATTCTAATTTCCTTAATATATAAACACCTGACACACTAATAAGAAAGGAGCAACCCAACTGAGTTATGACCAAGGATTAGAGAAATCAAATTAGAGCAGTGAGATAATTTTTTAACTCTCACCTCAGCCAAAATTTACAATACTGTTAATATCAAGTGTCCAAAGATTGTGGAGAGAGGGGGCCTTTTCAATTGTTGTTGGTGCTGGGAATACAAATCGAGATACAATTTTGAGACAGCAATTTGGTGGTAGCTCCCAATTTTTTAAATTCACACAGCCTCTAGCCCTGTATTTCAATTTGTAAAAACCCATCTTGATTCCTTCTCTTGCTGTGCAGTGTTCCTTCCCCAATTATTAGAAGTCATCAGTGAGAGATGTTTCCAGGGGCCATGAGCTTTTTGGCACTTCAAGTCTTCCCCATGCATGGGCAGAGAGTGTCTGGTGCTGGCAGTTAGAATTTGGGTCAGCATGCATCACAGTGTTAAATGTCAAGGACATATGTGTTGGCACAGAGATCATCTGCTTTAAGTATATCTTCCGGGACTGATAAGCAGGTCAACACAAATGGGGAACAAATGCTGTTAGGAGAGGTGTTTGAAGATACCTATGAGATCAGGGTGATGATGTTGGGTGGGTCAGTGAAGAGATCTTTCCACCATATTAAGAACTTCTTGGCAATGGGAGGCCAAGAAGAGTGTGTAAGTAGTGGATAAGATCAGACACATAGAAATTCATTTTAGGACAGCAGATCTAATCACAGTTGTCTAGTTGTATTTAAAACATTGACAAGTAAATTTAAAACATTGACAAGTCAAGATCCACTACCGTGTGTGTGTCACAAATAACACTCATCCTTTCGACAAATATTTATGGAGCTCTCACTATAAATATCTGGTAGGCCCCAGGAATCTGTTTTCAATAATTTTTTAAACACAGTTTGCAAGTGATTTTTTTAATGAAATGCAGATAATTTCATAATCATTGTGTGATATCAGTCCTATACACAGCTCCATGTGTTCTCTTGAGTGGGAACATGTAAAAAAAGAGCCACAGCCATGTGCTAGCTGTGGGTGCCCTTCCCAGATGTATCTTACACATGAATACCATCTGTTAGTATTAAAATTATTAAGGAATGCTTGTTTTTGAAATTAAATTAGATCACAAACTGGAGACAGATAGGACAATTGGGAAGGGTTTTTCCAGCCATCCAGGAAAGAGATAATGGTCTTGAACTAAAACTCATTTCAGGTATTGAATGGAGAAGATGAATTTGGGCTGGTCATTGTTTACTTGTTGCTTACCCCACCAGGTCCCTTTTGTTCCCATCTTAGCCTTTTCCGTGCCCCAGGAGCCTGACTCCTATGGCCCACAGTACTGAACTCCTGTGCCCTCTGATTTTTGGTTGGTCTTTGCCAACAAGGAGCTCTGGTGGCAGATCAGAGGACAGAAAGAGGGAGTTATTATTTCCCCTACTCCCCCTGGTCTCACTACAGTTCTGGCAGTGGCTGCATTATCATTTCAGCTCTCATTGGGTGGCTCTCTTTCCATGGCCCAAGCTCACATATAAAGTACTTTTGAAAATGTCATTGCCACCTTACCCCTTATTTCCTAGGATGTTCACAGCATCCCATTGTTAACCCTACATCTTTCCATATTCTTTCTTAGCTTCCTCATCTTGACTCTGTTGGGAGGGTTGGGGGAGGGCTCTTCATGAAACTCTCTGCCATTCAGCCCTTTGAGTATTTCCTATGGAAACGGTAATTTCTACATAAAATAAAAGATTGTTTCCAAGGGTGCTTGGTTAGACTTCATGATTAGTTGGATGGGAGGTTGGGAAGAAAGAAAAAAATAAAACCTCTTCAGGCTCAGGCTGGAGCAGTGAGGCAGATAGTCAATGGTGTGAGAGATGAAGCCAGAAAGGTACACAGGAACCAGCAGGTTGAGCAGCAGGAAGAAGGAGTAGGTGGGGCTGCTCACAGGTGAAGTAGCATTATGGATCTCTTACCTTAAGTCTCCAGGCACTAATGCTGCCACTGGAATACAAGCATTAGATTGGGGTAGAGGGATTGAGGATGTGGATAGATTTGGAAATGCGGAAACCCATTAAGAAAACCTCTGACAGGGTGGCTCCATTAGCTGATTGTCCAACTTTTTGGTTTCAGCTCAGGTTGTGATCTCAGAGCTGTGACCTCCAGTCCCAACATCTGGCTCCATCCTCAGCAGGGAGCCTGTCTGGGATTCTCTCTTTCCCTCTCCCTCTTCCCCACCCACCCCCCAACCCCTGGCAAATAATTTTTTTTTTTTAAAGAAAGAAAACTCTGGCAAAATCTGACACCTACAACTCCATCCTCTTTTTTTTTTTCTTCTGCTTCTTCCTCAGCCCCACCACACTCTTAGGCCTCCAATCCAGATTCCCTGAATCCCATAACGTTGCATATTTTCAAGACTTCCCCCTTCCTATCACCAAAGATTTTCTAGTTTCTAATCCCTCAGAGGCCTGAGTACAGTTTTCCAAAATGAGAGCAAACTCCTCTGAGAAATGACCTCCACCTAATGTAAAAATCGAACTCCCACATCACTGTTCCAAGGGAGAATTTGTATATTTCAAAGGACAATGGCTAGACCACCAACTGGACAACGACTGAAGTCCTTGTTTCACAGAATAGGATCTACCTCCTGCCAAGGAGAGAAGACACTGTTCCAGAGGAGTATTCAGGGATACAGGATAAATGTGGTCCATCCTCCTAGAATGTCAGCTTTTTTCAAAGATTTGAGTATGGATGACATTTTTAAATTAAACAAAACATGGATACAGTATGGAGAGGATGCAAAATTCCTAGCAGTTTTTAAGATAAAACATAATCCTCCAAATCATTCCCTGCCAAAAGGTTCACATTGAATTTGACCTGCTTGTGGGGAACTTAGTGGGGACGTTGAGCTAAATTAGTGCTTCTCCGAGGACTATGCCAAAGATGGGAATTTCTGAACATTGGAGAGCAAATATTTTAGAGCCAGCAAGACTTATGATACTCTCATAAATCATGCTTCTTTGGCCCACCCAAACAGCATTTACCACAAGCCTGTGCCTTAAGTGACAGTTCCTTGTTTAGCTGCCTTCCCTAACTTTGGAACTTGGTGCATAAAATACCTTTCAAATGATGTAAATCCATCCACTACGAGCCTTCTTTAGGTTTTTCTGTTGTATGTTGTTTTAAGTGCAACACACTTGCTTTCTTCCTGCAGAGAACTTATCCTGAGTCCAGAAAAATCTTCCAAGGGAGAAGGGAAAAAATGCATACACCAGCTTCTTGAAACATTTGGCACCTGCTACAATCACCAATAAATCTAAACTGGACAGCTTGACATTTCCTCAAACAAGACCCCACCTCTCAAAGAACATTTGTCCTAACATGAAAAACAATAAAAGCCCAGCTGATAGGATGCAAAACATTTTCCCTTGTCTAACTGGAGAAACAGAAACAAAATAATTGCTTGCTTCGACAGTGATCTGAACCACTCCACAGTCCATGAACATCATAATCCTGTCAGATGGCACCAACAGATTGGAAAATTGGAAAAATTTACACGCTGTCCCAACCATCAGTTTTTTTAAATCTACCTGTCAAAAGAGAACTGAACTCTGATCTTCTTAAGTATTGTATATGCCTGCATGATGGCTGTGGAGCTCAGTGCATCCTTTTTTTACTTTGTAAAAACACAGTTGTCAGTTCCGGCCTTAGAAACAATTCAACTTATAAACAATTTAATGGAGGTTTCCTGTCTCCTCCTTTCCCCTTTAACATGGAGCCTTCCTCCGTTGTTTCCAAAGGAGACCTTAGCTTCCCCACCAAACCCCCACTCCCACAGGCACTCCTCCCTTACTACTCAATGGCTGCCAAATTCTCCCAAAAGGAGGACAGGATATGGCAGAGCCTCTACCAGTTTCCCAATCCATCGAGCTGTCTCTCCAAGGTTTGGACCTTAGCAGCCTCTGAGCATTTTCATTCCAGCTCAGCCACTTGGGAAATCCAATAGACTTTTATGATGGCTTGGGAAGATAACCGTCCCTTGGAACACTGTTCTATAAGAAAAATGCATCCAAAGTTCCAAGGAACTTTTGGAACAGAACATTTTCACATGATAGGACTTCTGTGATCTACATAATGTGCTGGAGACTTATGTATAGTTTCCATGGACCCACAAGATTCCGTGGGAGTTCCCTAGCAATGTCACCAAAAATTAATCTAGAGGATTTTGGGAAGGGCTGGGAAGATCATCCATTTGCTTAAAGCACTAGCAAAGTAGGAGAAAAATGCTCATTCTTTCAATTTAATTTGCATTATTTTGCAAAGTATCAGAAATAGTCATATTAAGAAAATTAGAACTCTTTTGGACTTCATTTATTTCGGGCTTAGAATTGTTATTTTGAATTCTGTATGGGGAAACTAGCTTAAAGTCATTAAACAATCTTAAACAGGCCTTGATTACTAGATAAAGGGGAAAGAAAATTGGTATTTGTAAAAATACCAGCCATGGCTTCCACACTAAATGGTTAACATCTGGGTGTCCATTTCCTATGACTTTGGTTTGCCTAACAATTCCTTCCAGTTTAACACTTCATGGGGGTCAATCATTTCTCTTCTGTCTTCATGCATCATTCTCCAATGGGACCTTCTTGCCCTGGGTGAATAGTGCCAAGATTCTTCCTGCTTAGGTAGAAACACAGCTGTGTCTCCTGGGTACATGAATTGACATTCCCCAGAACCTAGTGAGGCAGCAGAAAGCATGGAGGACCTCAGCAGATGCCATCTACAAACCTCAGTAGACAACATCTGAAAACTCCTGTGACCACTCAAGACCCCATGTCAACATTCATAATATTCCAAGTTAGATGACCATTGGATTCACCTACCAGGTGCCTAACAGTTGGCAAAATTCTCCTGATTCATCACAATATCATAGATTCTAATGTTAATATTACACCAGTTCCCTTCTGTTCTAGAAAACAGGTAACAAGACATTCTAGGTTGTGGAAATGGAAAAGCCGGTATCTGTCAGTTGGTATAAGAGAAAACATTTAGTTGATGCTTTGTGCTCTCTCCTCTTTGTTCGTCCTCTCTCTCTCTCTTTTTCTCTGTCTCTCTGTCTTTCTGTCTACCCACACACGCACGCACACACACCATCCCTCCACTATGTG